>NC_040103.1:0-1466666 GCF_003369695.1 Bos indicus x Bos taurus | reverse complement strand
TGCATTCCCAGCCCCACCTGCCAATAATCTACTTTCACTTTGTCTAGATTTGCCTTTCTGGACATTTCAGGTAAATGAAATCAGACAGTGGTCTTCTGCTTCTAGCCTCCTTTCCTAGTATAGCTTCTAAGATTCCTCCGTGTTGTAGCCGTATCAGTACTTTGCTCCTTTCCAGTCCTTCGTAGGACAGACCACAATTTGTCTATGACTCATAGGTTAATGAACACTTGAGTTATTTCTGGTTTAGGGCTGTGAGAAATAGCACTGCTCTGAATGGTGTACAAGTTTTTGTGTGGTTATGTTTTCATTTCTTGTGGATAGATTCCTCGGCAAGGCTAGAATTTATCTGTTACATACACTGGCTGACTCTTCTTTCTTTTCAGTTTTGTGTGTACTGCTCCCAACTAAACTCCAAGAGGACCCCGAGAGTTAGACTATCTGACTCACTTTAGAGCCCCATCTAATACTTTTAGTTGTTTCGCCTGCAGAATAAAGCTACACTATAAACATCCGGTTCATTGATCACAGTGACAATGGTTTAAAGTCATCTCTAACTCTTCCATTTACAAGCTCATCTCAAGCACATATGAACTGTCTTTCATCCTTTGTAGACGCTTTATTGTGGTAGAATTCACACGCTAGATTGTTCACCCATGCACAGCATATAGTTCAGTGCCCGTGTATTCAGAGTTGTGCATCCATCACTGTAATCAATTTTAGAACCTTTTCTTCATCGCCAAAATAACATTGACACACACCCACCCACCTTATTTCCCCATTTACCCCAACCCCAGGTGACCACACATCTGCCCTTACAGATGTACCTGTTCTGGACATTTCCTGTAAATGGACTCATAGACTTTTATGTCCAGCTCCTTTCATTAGGGTGTTTTCAGGAGTCATCCATGTTGTATCATGTATCAATACTTTATTTCTTTTTATTTCTGAGAGTTATTTTTTTCTAATAAAATTATATCTTTCTTATCTTTTTAATGTTTTTCCTTCAGAATCCCAAAATTCTTCTCCTAGATGAAGCAACCAGGTGAGGATATCTTAATGTGTAATTATATTAAATCAAATTCTTTCTTTATCACAAACTTACTCTTCTGTATTTCAAGTGGCATGGCTGAGAACACCTTACACTTTAAAGGGATGGGATATGAATTAAGCATGTCAGTTGGGAGGCAGGGAACAGGATGAATTGTGAGTTGAGGCTTCTAGGTC
The DNA here is from genome assembly GCF_003369695.1 of Bos indicus x Bos taurus. Lineage (NCBI taxonomy): Eukaryota > Metazoa > Chordata > Mammalia > Artiodactyla > Bovidae > Bos > Bos indicus x Bos taurus. The sequence continues at coordinate 1,465,442 of NC_040103.1, read as the reverse complement.
CAATTCAGACCTTTGTGATGAATCCTTCATCACTTATCGGCAGATGTGAAGAATCCTTTTTAACTTACATGGCAGTTCTCTGGAGATCAAGGGTTCAGAGCTTCTTTTTTGATAGTAACTTTATAAAATTTAGACAGTTGACCCAGGGAGTTGCAGTTTTGATCACAGTAGACGTTAGCTGCTTATGAGGGGCTCACGTGTGTGTACCAGGAAACACACGCGTGAACAGTGTGCGTGGCACTGACGCCTTTGCCTTCCTGTGGGCTCTCCTCTTTAGTGCCCTGGATGCTGAGAATGAGCACCTCGTACAGCAAGCTCTAGACCGACTGATGGAAGGAAGGACAGTGTTCATCATTGCCCACCGTCTGTCCACGATTAAGAACGCCAACGTGGTAGCTGTCCTTGACCAGGGGAGAATCATCGAGTGTGGGAAACATGAAGAGCTGCTTTTGAAACCAGATGGGATGTACAGGAAATTAATGAACAAACAGAGTTTTATTTCAGCATAAAGAAGCAATTACTGGTATGAGAGGTTTTAAAGCAAAGCTGCACTGCAAGGGGAAAAAAAAAACTCAGACTGTATGAAATCTGTAAATCAGAGTTCAAGTCCTTTGAAATCTGCCTATTTTTTCCAAAGTTTGTAAAATAGTTTTGAGATGGATCTGTTCTGAAGACCTTTTTATTCAGAATTTATTAATTATAACTTTCTAAATGGTCTAGAGCACTGAAGTTATTTTCAGGTTTTGTATTTTATTTTATTTTAGAATATTTTGATTAATAGAGCATGGCACTTCATTTTCTTTTATCTGCTGTCATAAATTGAAGCTGTTGTCATACGACAACTTTTAAAAGAGAATTACAAATAAAAAGCCTAATTATTTTAGGCCAGTTCACCAACCACTGTGTAATCTCTTGGTAGTACTCTACCTACCTTGGGTCTCATCTTACCAGGTAGCATGAGAGACGGTGAAAAATCTAACCCTTTATTTTATCCTGCTAATCTCATAAAGAAAACTATATATATATTGTTTAATTGCTAAGTCGTGTCCAACTCTTTGCAGTCCCACGAACTTCAGCACACCAGGCTTCCCTGTCTTTCACCATCTCCTGGAGTTTGCTCAAACTCACATCCATCGAGTCAGTGATGCCATCCAGCCATCTCATCCTCTGTCGTCCCCTTCTCCTCCTGCCCTCTATCTTTCCCAGCATCGGGGTCTTTTCCAATGAGTCAGCTCTTCGCATCATGTGGCCAAAGTACTGGAGCTTCAGCTTCACCACTAGTCCTTCCATTGAATATTCAGGACTGATTTGTTTTAGGAAATATATATATACAGAAATAGGTAATGTCACATGGCAAGGCGGGGTCATTTATATTCCCTGTCTCCTCTGTCTTCAAAGGGATGAAAGTATAGGAATATGTGTTCCTCTGGGCTGAGACTGTGTTGCCATGTGTGCAGTTTTTCGCATTTTTGGCACTTGAGAGCCTGATGAATTTTAAAAAGGGAAGAAGCCCCATCCTTTGAATATGAGAACTCTGTTTTCATTATTCGTGTATTTGGGAAGTGAGGCATGAACTGCCAGGAATTATCAAAAAAGATGTAATTTTACACTTAGATTGTAGGCATGTATCTTGAAAATTATCTTTTAAGAGTTTATAATTCCTAGTCAAATTTTACAGTGTTTTTTTCAGTTAAATAGTTATGAAATTTCATTCAATGAGGCTAAATTCCAAAATTATTAATATAGCTGTAATTTCAATCTTAAAACATTTGAAGGAAGCTTATACATTCTACAAAATGTCAAGAAACCTTAAGAGCTTTTCACCCTCTGAAAAGAGGATATAATTAACCATCTTTCTTTTATTTGTTATTACAGTTAAAGCTAAACTTCTCAAAAATTCCCAAGCAATGTTTTCAGCATTGCTTTGGATTTGTTGTATTTATATCAGCACTGTTAAGTTGCCGTTCCCTCAAGAAAAAGTACTTTTCTGTAATGATAATGTCAGAACCTAAGAAGTAACAACATTGATATGACTGAAAAGGAAGTTTTCTCAGGTCCTAAGTATTGTGATTAGCTTCCTGATTATACTGGGAGAAACCACTACGTCCTGATAAGCATGGAGCATCAGCTTTTATTCTACATAAGGGAATTCATTAATGAATTCAGTGAATAAATGAACTCTGCTTTTTGAATTTAAACAGTACCTCTGTGACAGTCATCTTGAACAAGCTTTACTCATGTTCTTCAAGGTTTACTACTATGGTGGTGTTCTCAAAAAGCAGACAAAACACAACTACAAGGTTGGATCTGAAGGAAATCTCTTTGTGCCATAGTATTTACAAAATTGAATGTGATCATTATATTTTATTTTCTAATACAAGGTATTCCCTTTTATATGATGGATTAAAATTTATAGTGAACTTTATCTGTGTTTGTCATTTCTTGTAAAACTTTTTACTACATTCAGTTTCTTACTAGAATTTATAAAGATTCAAGACTAAAAAAACATTACACACCTAGGAAAGTGAGAGTAATTATAAGTTCCATTCCTTTCATCCTAATCTTTTAAAAAATTTTTACTTACTTACTTTTGGCTGTGCTGGGCTTTCGTCGCTGTGCATGGGCTTTCTGTAGTTGAGAGTAGCTGGGGCTACTCTCTGGTTTGGCTTTGGGGCTTCTCAAGGGCTGATCCTGTGGCTCAGTAGTTGTGGTACACAGGCTTAGTTGCCCCTTGGCATGTGGGCTCTTCCCAGACCAGAGATCATAAGTGTCCCATGCATTCGCAGGCAGATTCTTATCCACTGCACCACGAGAGAAGTCCCTAAGATTTTTAATGCCCTCACTTGTTATTTATAAACATTGTTTAGTTGCTTCAGCACAGTAAGGGAGCATCTCCTGCCATGTGTCAGACAACAAACTGTGCTGTAGAACTGATGATAGATGAGTGAGGTGTAGTTTCTGCCCTCTAGAAGGTTCCAGTGTAGAAGGAGCCATCAGGTATATAAAAAAATTAATTACAAGAGAACAGTTAACACCTCTGTGACATTTAGCTAAGATAGAGTTTGGTGCCACTCTTTATTTTCAGAGTGCACATGTTACCACATTGGTTACTTGGACAACCCTGTAATTTAAATAAATACCTATCCCTACTCACAGATGAGGATGAAAGTACAGGCAGGTTGTGCATTGATGCAGCCAGCCTTGATGCCGCATACAGGAAGATGCCAGAAAAATGGGCAGGGCTGGCACAGGGGCCATCATCACCACATGGGAAACAGTTTTCATTGTGTGTGCATGGGAGCCACTGAAGGACATGTAACTCATGTGGGCAGTATAAAGATGAGCAGAAAGAAAGCTTAAACTATGTGAAAACCTCCATGTGAAGATGAAATACACATTAATGACCCGAGTGCTTTGTCCGCTCATCCAGGTTCCTCTCTGCAGTGTCTCTAACCTTGGACCTTGCTGGTTCCCATGAAATAGTCACAAATTAAGCCATTACAGGCTGTGCCCTGTATTTGGACCTTTATGAAGTAGGGCTCTACTTAGGAACTCCATTTAAGCTCCATTTTCCCATAACAGTGCCAAAGCTGTTAGAAAACAAATGAAAACAAATGTAAATGTCACAAAACATTAAGTACACTAGTGAAGGAAGTTTGTGGAGACTGCATTGTAAATGTTTGGGGATGTTTTTGTATGTTTTTACATCTGAGACATCGTCGGGCTTAGCTGGTAATCTCCATTCAACTCACTCAATAAACATTTACAGAGCACCTTCTGTTCTGTTGGGCTCTGTGCTAATGCTGGCTGGGCCTTCCTCAGGAAGTTGGTGCTGGTGGTCTACAGCTGTGACCTCTTACCTGTTTTGTATGTCCTGCGAAGCTAACGAGGGTTTTTACAGTTTTAAATGGTTTTTAAAAGTTCATAACACTTGAAAGTTACATGAAATTCAAATTTCATTGTTCAAAAGTTGCTTTATTGGGGTGCAGCCATACTTACTTGGCAACAGGCTGTAAGCCAGGGACTCATCCTCTCTGTCCCTTGACAGAAAGAGTTTGCAGCCCCCAGAACTGGTGATAACAACACATGTTCTTCACTGCTTGAAGGATGTTTAAACTATGCTGAAATTTAGAGTTATTTCAAAAAATTCCCTTGCCACTAGATGAGATTAAAGGGATGCCTTGGAAATGATTGCACGCATACATGCTCAGTCGCATCCGACTCTTTGTGACCCTATGGACTGTAGCCCGCCAGGCTTCTGTGGGATTCTCTAGGCAAGAATACTGAGATGGGCTGCCATGTCCTCCTCCAGGGGATCTTTCCCACCCAGTGATCAAACCCGTGGCTCCTGTGTCTCCTGCATTGCAAGTGATTTTTTCACCGCTGAGCCCTGGATAATATCCACCATAAGTTCGTCACTGCACCCCTGCCTTCCCATTGGAAGAGGATCATAATTACTGTGTTGCTGAAAACAGAATTCTGACAGTCCTACCACATCTGCAAGAAATAATCCTGACTGCTTTCTTATTGATGGCTGCAGTAATGAGTTCTACATCAATCAGTTTGGTCCTCACTGAAAGAGCTGCATTTTAGGAAGCTGGACAGAGGGAGGCACATGTAGGTTGAGCATCTCATAGACACACACATACTGCACTTGTGAGGGATTTTTCTTTTTATTTTAATAAAACAAAAATGGACTTACATTGGACATATTAATTTTTAACCAACCTGTTTTTAAATTTGATGACAATATTTCCCTACATTTTAAAGTATTCATTACACACATCCACATGTGTTCTTTTTAACCTATAGCATTCTATAATGTTAGTATATTATAAATCTATTGTTAGATTTATCTTTCCATATTCTCTGCTGTCATAAACAATGCTGCCTATATATCTTTGTTATGATTTATTTTTTTCAAATTTCTTAAAGTGTACACTATTTGATTTTGCAGTTTTTTTGACATCTTCAAATGTGATATTTCTATTCTCTAATTCTCACAAGGGGGCACTACTAGCAACTTAACAGAGACACAAAAAGGTGACACAGATAGTAGAGAGAAAAGCTGGGGATTTGAAACAAGTCTCATTTAATTCCAGAGTCTATACATTCTCTCAATTACTGTTGTTTTCCTTGTTGAGTCGCTAAATTGTATCCAACTCTTTTGTGACCCCATGGACTGTATCCCGCCAGGCTCATCTGTCCATGGGATTTCCCAGGCTGGAGTGGGTTGCCATTTACTTCTCCAGGGGATCTTCCCAACCCAGGGATCAAACCAGAGTCTCCTGCATTGTCAGGTGGGTGGATTCTTTACTACTGGGCAACCAGGGAAAGCCCTCTTAATTACCACACAGTAGTTACCCAACTTCATGGGAAATAGATGGGGAAACAGTGGAAACAGTGTCAGACTTTATTTTTGGGGGGCTCAAAAATCACTGCAGATGGTGACTGCAGCCATGAAATTAAAAGACACTTACTCCTTGGAAGGAAAGTTATGACCAACCTAGATAGTATATTCAAAAGCAGAGACATTACTTTGCCAACAAAGGTCTGTCTAGTCAAGGCTATGGTTTTTCCAGTGGTCATGTATGGATGTGAGAGTTGGACTGTGAAGAAAGCTGAGCTCCGAAGAGTTGATGCTTTTGAACTGTGGTGTTGGAGAAGACTCTTGAGAGTCCCTTGGACTTCAAGGAGATCCAACCAGTCCATTCTAAAGGAGATCAGCCCTGGGATTTCTTTGGAAGGAATGATGCTAAAGCTGAAACTCCAGTACTTTGGCCACCTCATGCGAAGCATTGACTCATTGGAAAAGACTCTGATGCTGGGAGGGATTGGGGGCAGGAGGAGAAGGGGACGACAGAGGATGAGATGGCATCACTGACTCAATGGACATGAGTCTGAGTGAACTCCAGGAGTTGGTGATGGACAGGGAGGCCTGGCGTGGTGCAATTCATGGGGTCACAAAGAGTCAGACATGACTGAGTGACTGAACTGAACTGAGTTACCCAAATGTCCTAAGACAAAAAAAAAAAAAAAAAAAGTCCCAAGACAGACGTCTCCATAACACCATAACACCTGGGAATGCAAATTTAGAAATGCAGATTCTTAGCCCTCAGCCCAATGAGTCAGACACCGAGGTGGGGCTTATCAGTCCAGCTTAACCAGCCTTCCAGGTGGTGCTTAGGCTGGAGAGGCCTTTGCACTACACTATTCTTTCTTCTGGACTTCTTAAGTGGCTGTTGCTACTGCTACTGCTAAGTCGCTTCAGTCGTGTCCGACTCTGTGCGACCCCATAGACGGCAGCCCACCAGGCTCCCCCGTCCCTGGGATTCTCCAGGCAAGAACACTGGATGTGTTGCCATTTCCTTCTCCAATGCATTAAAGTGAAAAGTGAAAGGGAAGTTGCTCAGTCGTGCCTAGCAATCCCATGGACTGCAGCCTACCAGGCTCCTCTGTCCATGGGATTTTCCAGGCAAGAGTACTGCAGTGAGATGCCATTGCCTTCTCCGTCTAAAGTGGCTACACTAGATAAAATGAGGTGAAAAGATAAATAGGGAAATGGCAGCACTAGGGAGGGATAAACAAGTACCTGGCTGGCTGCCCCAGGTATATGTGCTGCACATCTTCTGTTCTACTCGCCTTCTCCACTATTTCCTCCAGGAGGTGGGCCCTCCCACCAAGAGGACTGTCCTAGTATTCTCCTCCTTCACATTCTGGCCTCCTCACACTGAGGTCAGGGCACTTCCATTTCCAGCTGTTCCCTCCTTCTGGGTGGCCTTGAGTTGGTTGTGTCTCCTGATCCACAGCCATGGCCTGGTGACCCCTTCTTTTCTTGGCCCACTTGTTCTTAGCAGCCTCAGGGCTCTATACAATCTCTGCTGCTGCTAAGTCATTTCAGTCGTGTCCGACTCTGTGTGACCCCACAGACAGCAGCCCACTAGGCTCCCCCGTCCCTGGGATTCTCCAGGCAAGAACAATGGAGCGGGTTGCCATTTCCTTCTCCAATGCATGAAAGTGAAAGGTCAAAGTGAAGTCGCTCAGTCGTGTCCGACTCTTAGCGACCCCATGGACTGCAGCCTACCAGGCTCCTCCGTCCATGGGATTTTCCAGGCAAGAGTACTGGAGTGGGTTGCCATTGCCTTCTCCGTTACCTTTATTAAACTCTCTACCCAGCTCGAGAGTGCTATCTGTTTCCTTTAGGATCTTGTTTGATAGTCTACAAGGCCCTTCCCGGGCCCTCATTTCTCCAGATTCCTCCACTTTTAGTCACTTGTCATTGGTTGGTTTGTCTAAAGACCCTGGAATCTGCCAGGCTCTTTGCTGCTTCTGGTCCTTTGCCGGAGGATCCACTGCTTCAAATACGCTTCCTCTTTTTTTGCCTGGCTGAGGGCACATCTCAGCAGAGATGTCCTTTTCTCTCAGAGGCCTTTGTAGATCTTCCTCCAAAGTCAGATACCCAGTCATTCTCTATCAGACACCCTCCTCTTTTCTTCCATTGTACACATATCAACTCGTGGTTGTGTAAATAAATTTGTGTTCATTTGTTCAGGACCTGTCTTTCTCATTGGCCTGTGATCTCCACGAGGGCAGGGCCCATGTCTGCTTTGCTTACAGTTAGAAACTTAGCACTTAGCATACAGGTTGGCACATGGAAGGTAGTCAATAAGAATGAATGAATGACTGTCTGTTCACCATCCTCCAACAGTCATACATCTGGACTCCATGTCAAGTCACATAGTATGGGACAATGCAAAAGGCTGGGCTTACTGAAATTATCATTCAGTACTCACCTCAGGTAGCTAGGGGTCAGTATCCTGTGTTTTCATAGCCTGAGTTTCCTCAGGGCTCACCAGCTTACATGGTGGCAGCAATCACTGATGACTATGACATCCTTTGTTTACTTATATGGCAGGCAATATTCCACTTATCTGGAAGGACAGTGTTGAAGACCATCCAGAGGCGAGAAGACCCCAAAAAAGGCAAAAGGATAAAAAAGAGGGAAGTGTGAGCACTTTAACCAGGGCAAAGGCAATGCAGATGTGGTTTCTACTAGAGATGCTCAGGAGTACAGTGTCCCAGGTGCTACAGTGGAGGAAAGTGTGAAGGATGAGTCTAGAATAGAGCTCTTCTTTTTGCACTGGTCAACTAACCAATTTTATCCAACGGGGCAGAGGTGGTAGTGAAACAGGGGTCCTAAAGAAAACCTGAATTCAGCTTTTAATGAGTAGATTGTGAGGCATGCGCAGGATATCCAGGTGAAAGCGGTCCACTAGGGCTGTCAGACGGAGAAGGCATTGGCACCCCACTCCAGTACTCTTGCCTGGAAAATCCCATGGACAGAGGAGCCTGGTAGGCTGCAGTCCATGGGGTCGCTAAGAGTCGGATACGACTGAGTGACTTCACTTTCACTTTTCACTTTCATGCATTGGAGAGGGAAATGGCAACCCACTCCAGTGTTCTTGCCTGGAGAATCCCAGGGACGGAGGAGCCTGGTGAGCTGCCGTCTATGGGGTCGCACAGAGTCGGGCACGACTGAAGCGACTTAGCAGCAGCAGAGCTGTCAGAAGCCTATGGTTTTTTATCAGGGCCTGCTAGAGATACAGACTTGTTATGTCACTAGCATGAAGGAGAAATGACAAATCTAGGGAATAACATCTATAACACTAAATGTGAAACCAGTGTCAGCTTTTACAGTTTTCCTCCCTTATTTTGGACCAGGGAATGAAGTCTTTTCATTTCCCAAGAGGTTCAAGAAGGACCAGAGTGCCGGGGCTTTGCGTTTCAGCTGCTGGAGGGGCAGCCCCACCCTCCAGACCGGAGAAGAGCCCGTGCTTTTCCAGTTTCACTTCCCTGGAAACTCTGGACTCTATCTCCTCCACTGTTCCGCTCCAGGGCCTCTCGCTCAGGCTCCCCGTCAACTTCGAGGGTCCGCAGCTTTCACAACGCCCCACGGCTCGGCGTTCTCCTTTACATCATCAAAGCGCGCCCCATTCCGGTTTCTCCTGCTGGCCCGGCCAAGCCTCGATACTCAGCGCTGCATCTCCATGTCGCCACAGCGCACCCTACCTCTCAATTTTTGCTGGGGTCTCGACCGCGCCCTGAGGCTCGCGCAGAGCTTGGACGTCATCACAGCGCACCACACAGCCTGGCGCTGCTCTTTGACGTCTTAATCGCGCGCCCTCCCGCCCATCAGGTGTTCGGTCTCCGCGCGCGGGCTGCGCTTTAGCCCCACGGCTTGAACGTGCCTTGTCTGTTGCCTGTCCTTTGGATCATGTTCCCGGCAGTCTCCTCTCCGCGGACCCCGGGGACCGGAACTCGAAGAGGCCCCCTGGGCGGAGTCGGGCCGGGCTCCACGCCCCGGGCGACCAGCAGGAAGGGTCTGACTCTGGGGTCTTCTCTCAGCTCCCCCGTGCTCTTCTCTCCGGCCGGCCGTCGGAGCTCCCTGAGCTCGCGGTGAGTGGTCATCCTGGGTTGGGTTCGTCGACTCACAGGCTCACGGGCCTCCAGAAGCCACGAAACCAGGGACGGCGAGGGACGCCAGAGTGTTGGGAAAATAGACATCCGTCACCCTTGCACCCTTGAGTGATTATTTCAGCCTCGCTTTGATTAATTCATCAATTGAGTCTTTGCTTCACACACTTTGCATGGATTTACCTTTGTGTAGAGGCAGCAGCAGCAGAGGTGGAGTAAGCTCCGAGAGTTGGTGATAGTCAGGGAAGCCTGGCGTGCTGCAGTCCATGGGGGTGGCAAAGAGTCGGGTACGACTGAGAGATGGACAGGGGCTTCCTAGGTGGCTCAGTGGTAGAGAGTCTGCCTGATAAGCAGGAGACACGAGTTCGATCCCTGAGTCAGGAAGATCCCCTGGAGAAGGAAATGGCAACCCACTCCAGTTTTCTTGCCTGGAAAATTCCATGGACCGAGGAGCCTGGGGGGCTGCAGTCCATGGGGTTGCGGAGTCCAGCAGGACTTAGCAACTAAACAGCAACAGAGATGTTGAATTAGAATCTGGTGATTAGAATCAGGTGGTTACCTGCCTTGTTCTTATTACCCCTGTAATCTAGTGTAGGTCACACATGGTCTCCTCATCTGCGAAATGGCAGTAATGAACCTAATCTGAGCCTGCCCAAGGAGTCAAAATAAAATGCCACGATGCAGATTAAAGTGATGGTGGCAATGAAAGCCTCAAACCCTGTAGAATCATATTTGCCTAACATACTAACTCCCTGTTAACATCTGCTGATTGATAAAGGGATTTTAGTTACAGAAGTTAACCCTGAAGCTAAATTAATAGGGGAAAGACTTTCCATAAGCAACGAAATAAGAATAGTTGTTATGTTACCAAATAAAAGTGTGGCACACCAGTGCACGTCACTTGTGAGACCATGCTCTGCATCTCCCCTTTCATAGTTAATCTCGAAGCACATATGTTTCTTGAGTGGTTCCCTTTGAATTCGTCTATCAAAAATGAATTTGCCTCTGTAAGAAAATGGGAATATTGAGTCTTGAACTCATATTTAAAATTTATGTATAGAAAATTGCAATATTTTAAAGGATAAGTGATTTTTAAAGAATACCTTGTATTCCTTGACATTTGTAAAGTGCTCTTCAAATGCTAATCTTGTGATTGTTTTCTACTCCTTTTGACAAAAGTCAGTGAATGAAAGTTACACTTTGTTTTCATCTTTTTATTTTAATTTCTTCTTAACTTTCGGTGATCAAGTCAAAGAAAAACCTTTGTTATATTCAGTCAGAAATAATGCTGTCAACCACTCTGTATGTGCACTCATTTAATGATAAGAGAATCCTATGATAAGAGAATAACTTTTGTATTGATATATTTATACTTTTTCTGAATGTTAAGAAGAAGGTAAGAAGGAAATATAATCTCTACTGCTGTATCTGTTATTGAAGAAGAGGTAACAGCAGATACTCATGACCCTACTTAATTTCTTGATTTTGATGGTATATCTAGTAAAATCTTATATTTCTAGATTTGATGAGAGCTTAAAGATGATGTAACCCAATGTTTGTAAAACTTTTTTGACCACAGAGTATAATAAACTGGACTCTATATTCTATTTTGTTTTTCAAAAATGTTGAATGAAACCCTCAAAATGACCTATAATTTGAAAAATACTGATTTAGTCCAACCTTCTTATTTCACAGTTAAAGAAGCAGAATTATAAAGCGTTTAAGTGACTAGATCATAGATCTAATTACTGAAGCATGAGAATTGAAGCCAGATTCTGTTAGTTTTTTTTTTTTTTAATGAAAAATACATTTACACAGTATACATGAACCAGAAGCTTTCACTATTAAAATAGTTTTTCACTATTTCATTTTTCTTCTTGTTTATCAAAGATTTTCTCTCCATTGTGAAAATATATACATAACGTTATAATGAATAATGGAAAAATTTTAAGTTATGAGTAAAATAATATGGTCTCATTTCTTTAGAGGAACACCTACACGAATATTCCCACACCACTCCATAACTGAGTCTGTGAACTATGATGTGAAAACATTTGGATCTTCTCTCCCTGTTAAAGTCATTGAAGCCTTAACATTGACTGAAGGTGGGTGTCATTTTCCATTTGTCTCTATTAGCAATTCAAATGAAGCCTAGGTCTGGCATGAAGATAGAAATTTGTGTTTTCTCTGGTCACCTGGTAAAGAATCCATCTGCAATGCAGGAGACCCTGGTTCGATTCCTGAGTTGGGAATATCTACTGGAGAAGGGATAGGCTACCCACTCCAGTATTCTTGGGCTTCCCTTGTGGCTTTGCTGGTAAAGAATCTGCCTGCAATGCAGCAAACATGGGTTCAATCCCTGGGTTGGAAAGATTCCCTGGAGAAATGAACGGCTGCCCTCTCCAGTATTCTGGCCTGGAGAATTCCATGCACTGTATAGTCTATGGGGTCGCGAAGATTCAGACATGACTGAGCGACTTTCACTTTACTTCACTGGTGTACCTTCACTTCCTTGGGGAGAAATAGTTGACTTATTTGGTTTTTCATTGTGTTTGAGAAATATAACAAATTTGGGAAGCAGAATGAGCTCATTTTAGCACAATCAAAATAAGTATTTATGATTGTACATACTGTGTATGCAAAACTCAGTCCAATTTCAAAAGTTGTTTGAGTATATGAAGTTTAGGTTTTTTAAAAAATCCAAAAACTACTGCCCTACTGCCTCACATTATTGGGTTTAATAATGCAATAGAATAAAGTCTTACCTCTATTTTGGATCTGTGTAGTACCCCAGAAGCTGTATGCATAATTTTCTTTTTACCTTTCATGCTCACTTTTATTTTCCTTTTTCCTTCTCACATAAGAACTTTTCCACCCACCAATTTTCTTTTAGCTGTAAAGTCATTTGATGTTGATCAGGTACCATTTTATCTCCTAAAACTTTGGTGGCATCAAAATATGACAGTTAACCAGTGTTAAATCTATAAAATATTTATATAGCACAGAACTTGAAGCATTAGACACTGGGCAATTAAACCACATAAAAATTGGACAAGACCCTTGTCCTACGTGTTCAGAATCAGGTGTTCACAGCCCCTATCTGGTACAGTCCCTATCTGGTGATTTTACATGATTCAAAAGGCAGCAGAGGCAACAGGCAAGTTACTTTGAAGGACATGGAATACTATGATCCGGAAGAACGTTATGTTGTTACTCCAGTGTCATGTACCGCTCCACCTTTCTCCAAAGGTGGTCTCGATAATTCTGAAATGGCAGGTCTGGCTGATACAGGATAAAGATGACAACACAACACTTACCCTGTGGAGATATCCTCCTACTATGCATGTATGGTGATCTTGAATGCAACTCGTCTTGAAATCTTGTTTTTAGGTTTTTAGGTTGGGTGATCCATCAGTCTTGCACTCAACTGTTAACTTCTTTTATGTCATCCTTATTGCCAAAGATAGCTCACCTAGTGGCTGTAGATAGCTCCCATCCAGTTTTTTCCTGTAACATGAAAAATATTTTAAATCTATCTTTCCCCTGGGAAGATAAGTTGGTAGAACTGCTGGGCTTTCATTCTTTGCAATACAGTCTATCCTTGGTTCTCATTGAGGCTTTAATCCAATCATTCTGTTCATTTTCACAAGAATACAAAGGTTTCCTGTGTTGTAGCCAAGCTTGGCATCATCCACACCTCTGCATGCTTCAAGGAAGGCAAGAGGAAACTGACATGCAGTATAATCTGGACCTTTCTGCTCAGAAGAGTTTCCATTGTTATATTCTGTGAGATTCTGTTCTTCTAAGCCATATGGCTTTAGAAATTTCTTAAGCTCATAGTGTACCTTCTAGAGGACTCTGGATTAGGCATGCCAGATGAAAAATCCAGTACCATCACTAGTTTTGGAAAAACCATGTAAGTCCTGAACTTGGAACCTGGTCATGATATTTTGGAATCTCATTGTTCAGAGTGAAGTATAGCCCACATTGTGAATGAAAAGAGTGCAGCCAGGCTCCCATAAAAGAGTAGGTGGAAGAGCAAGATCAAACCCCAGGTCTTAGCAATGCACCCCAGGAACTCTCATGGTCAGGTTTTAGATGAAGAGCTTCCACTTGGCCAGGCTCTGTTTGAAGGACTTCTTGTCTTTCTTTGTCATGGTGTGTGCTGACCGCACGGGGAGTGGTGGCACGGTGGTAGAAGAGGCGAGAAGGGCAGAGGCTTGTCCTGGTTTGAGCAGCAGCAGAAGGCAGTATGTCCAAGGGACCCTCCTCGCTGTGGTGAGCACTCAAGCCGACTGCTCTGCACCATGCCAGGCTGGGCTGCTGCTCTGGCCAAATTCATGTTATCAGTTTTGTGCACCATTAGAAGATTCTCTTGGCAGAAAATTATTATTTTTATTTATTTTTAAATATTTGTTTATTTTTGGCTGTGCTGGGTCTTCATTGCTGCTCCCAGGCTTGCTTTAGCAGCGAGCAGAGGCTACTCTCTAGTTGAAGTGCATGGGCTTCTCATTGCAGTGGCCTCTCTCATTGCACAGCACAAGCTCTAGGGCATGCTAGCTTCAGTAGTTGTGGGGTATGGGCTCCAGAGTGCAGCCAAAGAGGTGACCCATGGGCTCAGTTACCCTGCAGCATGTGGGATCTTCCAGAACCAGGGGTGGAACCTGTGTCCTTGCATTGCAAGGCGGTTTCTTAACCAGTGGACCACCAGGGACACCCAACTGGTAGAGAATTAGAGTGGAAGTGTGGAAGATGTGGTCAGCACGAGCTTCAGAAAGATGCTCTTAAGGCTGAGAAGTTGGGGTGACTCTAAGAGCAAAGTTCAGAGCATCCTTTGATTTCCTGGAACAGTGTTTTTCAAACTGCAGGTAGTGACTGAAATCACTTTAGTGGCTCATGACCAACATTTTTTTAAAAAATGAAGTAAAGTAGATTGCACAGTGTCAGAGTGTATCTCGTTTTATTTAAATTGTGTATGACTACATCGTGCTGTGAAATGTATTTCATACTTGGAATGACAGTCAAAACAGTTTAAAGTACTCCATTCCATAAAAGGGAACATTTCTTATCAACTTGAACTAGCACATCTTACCAATGAGTCCATGGGAGCTTCAGGTACAATTATTTTCAGACAGCTGAACTTCTAACCTCTGTCATGCATTGTTCCTGGTTTAAATATATATTTTCTTTTCCCTTCTAAACATTTAAGCTTAAATTGCATTTAAGCCTTTGACACACTCCTGGTTCATGCCATCAGATCATGTTAATAACAAATAGTACACAGGCTCAGAGGAGAGAGTTTCTAGAAATCAGGATGTGAAAACTGAAGACTATGTAAACTTGAGAAGATCTCATCCTCACATGGAAATTTCCAAGCCCTAGTCAGTTGGTGTACTGAGTCAAGGTCCTCAAGTGTTCACCAGTGGAGGATTTGGAGCTGCCACGGTGCTTTTAGGGAAAGAAAACACCAATCAGGTATTCCATTTCAGCAAAAACCCCACACTCAACCTAGGTATGATTTGATATTTATATTTTAGCTTGTGCCTTATTGGTGCCTTTTATTTTGCCCCTCTATCCTGTCTTCAAATGAAGAGCAAAGCTCATATTGATTAAATTTCTAGGACTGTTAATGCATTTACACAGGTTTAGCACCAAAACTTACAGCAGCAATAGAATAGTCTTCCCTTAGCCACAGGCATAAGTTCCAAGACCCCCAGGGGTTGCCTGAAAGAGAATAGCACTGAACCCTGTATATACTGTTTTTCCTATATATACATGCCTATGGTTAAGTTTAGTGTATCAATTAGGCACAGTAAGAGAATATCCACATTGCCACATCATTTCTCTGTGCTTTGTGGCCACGTTTTAGTAAAACAAAGTTACTTGAACACAAGGGCTGCAGCACTAAGACGGTGACTCTGATAACTTAGACTGCTGCTGAGTGGCTCATGGCTGGGTGGCGGGCACAGCGTCCATACACCTGCAGCACTAAGACGGTGACTCTGATAACTTAGACTGCTGCTGAGTGGCTCATGGCTGGGTGGCGGGCACAGCGTCCATACACTGGACAAAGGAGTGAGTCACGTCCCCGTCAGGACAGCGGGACACTGCCAGATTTCGTCACTAAAGTGTTATTTCTAGAATTTTCTATTTAATATCTCAGGCTCCAGTTGACTGCAAATAACTGAAACAACAGGTGAAACCGAGGAAATCTAACCCCTTTAGGTTAGCATGTAATAAAGTAATATATCATACATTCAAAGAGCTCTTATTTTGAAAATCTTGTTCTTTTGCAGGAACATGATTTTTCCTTGAAATGTTTTATGTATTTAATGAGGGGTTTATTATTTGTGTTGCTTTATCAAAATAAAATCATGAATTTTACTAAATATTATAAAAAGTGAGATAAATTTGTAACAAAAAATAAGAAATATTAAACCTAAGACCAGAACATAGTTTTTACCTTTCAATATAGTTATGAGTGGTTGTCAAAGTTAAATGGATCTCTTATTTTGGATATTAATAACTCTTGAATTATTCAAGAGTATTTTTGTTGTGAGTTAATCTTGTGTGTGTGGTGGTTACTTTTTTGGGTGAAGAGTATGGCAGTAAGGAAGATTTTGGTGTGAGAAATTTTCGCAGTTTTAATTCATACTGTAAGATTAATTACGTACCTTGTTTTTTTTTAGTTGATGATCAGCTGACTGTTCACATAGATGAAGGTGGATGGGCTTGTCTGGTCTGCAAAGAGAAACTCATTATTTGGAAGATTGCTCTGTCACCTATCACTAAGGTAATGATTCTTTAAAGAGCTGGAGGGAGAGAGAGGAGAAAATTCCTAATTGGCTCTGAATTTTTACCCTAACTTTTTAGAGTTGTTGGAAATCTGTAATTTGAATCGACTCAAGCATTATAGATTTGCATTTTTATAGTAATATGAAATACCAAGCATGCATACACTTTTGTGTATTGGGAAAAAAGTTTCTCTCCTTATCATGATTTTAAACAAGATATATTTTATTTACATTTAATAAAGTTAAAGACATTGACATTTTTAATGAATGTCATGCTAGTCACTCTGTGCAGTGAAGTCTAAGACTAAATGCCATCCACATAAACTAATGAACTGAGTTTTGAAGAGGATAGGAATGTGTTGCACTGAATCTACTGAATCATGTGTAAGAAAATAGGAAAGAATTATACCAATTTTTAGAATGCTAACTGAACTCTTCATTGTCAGCTTTTCACACGGGGGCTTTCATTTGTGTGTTCACTGCTGTGCTCTCAGCAGCCTCTTTCTGTGCACTCCAGATCAGGCATACTCTCTTGCAGTACTCATGCTCGCTGGGCCTTTGTTCCACTGGGACTCAGGCTCCACCTTACCTAAACTCTTCGAGTGTACTGGTCTCTGTACACCTGCTGTCTGGAAAACCACGTCTGTAGTTAGGGGCGTAGGTGAAGGAGAGGTCCTGCAGTGGCATCCTGAGTTAGCAGAGGAAGCCTGGTACTGGCCGAGTCTCGGAAATATTTTCTAGGCGACTTTGAATACTTACTCTAGTCATGCCAATTTTAAATGTCAACTCAACAAATCAAGATTAGACTGGGAAAATTCCATAGGAATTCCACACAGTTCTTTCAACAATGGACTTTTTTTTCGTCTGGGAAGAGATTGGAGTAGTTTCTGTTAAGGGTCTGGTCTAGCTGTTAAGTTTTCCTGATTCTGTATCTCTTAAAATATTTTGTTTTTAAAATTAGTGAAAATGACGATGGAAGCCTGATCAAAAAGTTGTGAGAAGAAAGTATTTCTAGAATAGTATTTCTAGCAGTGAATTAGAATCTAAAGTATGCAGAGAAAGTGAAGCCAGGTGCATGTTCAAAAATTGGATTTGAAATGAAAAATTTTTTGTTTGGATTTGTTTTATAGTTATCTGTTTGCAAAGAACTTCAGCTGCCACCTAGTGATTTCCACTGGAGTGCTGACTTGGTGGCTCTCTCTTACTCTGCTACCTCAGGCGAAGCACATTCTACTCAGGTGGGTGACTTAAACGCTTACTGAAGTACATTTTTTTAAGATAAGGGAGTTGTAAAGTTGGGGGGATCACCCAGTTGGGTTTTGAAACATAGCTGTAAAGCTGCAGAAATCAAGACAGAATGGTTGTGACAGAGGTAGACACACGGGGCACTGGAACAGAACAGTGTAGACATACAGACCCACGCAGAGACGGTGCACTGGTCTTTGACAGGGGTGCAGAAGAAATTCAGTGACGTGGGGATAGTCTTCTCATTAAAGGGTGTTGGAACCATCGACCATCTTTAGGAAGAAGAAAAAATTCCTCCTGAACCTCATGGACTTCCCTGGTGGCTCAGACGGTAAAGCGTCTGCCTACAATGCAGGAGACCTGGGTTCAATCCCTGGGTCAGGATGATCCCCTGGAGAAGGAAATGGCAACCCACTCCAGTTCTCTTGCCTGGAAAATCCCATGGACGGAGGAGCCTGGTAGGCTACAGTCCATGGGGTCACAAAGAGTCAGACACGACTGAGCGACTTCACTTCACTTCAAACCTCATGGAAAGATGAACCCCAAATGGATCATAGGTCTAAATGTAAATTGTAAAACTAAAAACTTTTAGAAGAAAACAGGAAAAAAATCATCATGACGTGGGGTTAGTTGAAGAGTTCTTAGAAATGACCAAAAATGTGACTCATAAAAGAAGAAAAATCGATAAATTGGACTTAATCAAAATTTAAAACTTGGCTTGGCCAAAGACCCTGAGAAGAAAATGGAGAGAGAGCTACAGATTGGTAGGAAATACTATAAATCAAACATCCAATAAAGGACTTGTACCCAGAACATAAAATGAATTCTCAAAACTTAGTAAGAAAACAAACAACCCAATTTAAAAAGTAAGGCATAGGACTTGAACACTTTACCAAAGAGAATATAAGGATGTCAAATAGGGGAATGCAGATAAAACAAGTGAGATACCAGTTCACTGTTACTACAGTGGCTGAAATTAAAAGCACTGACACTGCCACCTGCTGGTGAGGATGTGGAGCAACTGGAGCCTCATACGTTGCTGATAGGCATGCAGAATGGTGCAGCCACTGATCTTCACTTTCTTAGAAAGTTAAAGTGTCCTTGCCATATGAACCAACAATTCCATTCCTGGCTGTTTATTTTAGAGAAATTAAAGCTTATGTTCACACACACACACACACACACACAAAACAATAGACTAATGTTATATACCTTTATTTGTGATAGCCAAAGGTGGAAACAATCTGAATATCCTTTAGCAAGTGAATGGGTAAATAAACTGATTCTTTCATAGGATGAGATACTGCTCAGCAGTAAAAAGACATGAGCTATTAATCCATGAAACAACATGGGCGAATCTCAAAGGCATTGTGCTAAATGAGATAAACCATTGTCAAAAGGTTCTATTCTATATGATTTCGTGTGTTTGGCATTCTCAGAAAGACAGAACTATAATGATGGAAATGGGGATTGCCAGGGGTGAGGGTAGGGGAGGGTGTGACCAAAGGGAAAGTGTGACGGAGCTTTGGTGCTGATGGACTCTCCTGTATCCTGTTTGTGGTGGGACTTACAGGAGTCTAAAAGTGAAAGTTTTAGTTACTTAGTCATGTCTGACTCTTTGCGACCCCATGGACTGTAGCCACCAGGCTCCTCTGTCCATGGAATTCTCCAAGCAAGAATACTGCAGTGGGTTGCCATTCCCTTCTCCAGAGGATCTTCCCAACCCAGGGATTGAACTTGGGTCTCCCACACTGCAGGTAGATCCTTTACCATCTGACCCACCATGTGTTTTAAAATTCATAGGACTGTAAAAAGTGAAACATTTTGTATGATCTGAAGAGAAACCAGGGTATAAAAATTCATAGAATTATAAAACAGGAGAAAATGTCAATTTTACTGTATGATAATTTTTTAAATATGGAAAAAAAGAATTTTTTCCCCTGATTTCTGTTCATTAGTAGTGCATTGCCCTGGTTTCTTTATGTCAGTGTCATCAGACTACCGCTTTGGGCTCCTTATCTTGTGTTTGTTGAGTGTTATGATCTTGTTTCAGGCTGTTACTGTCATGGTTGCCACCAGAGAAGGATCCATCCGCTATTGGCCAAGCCTTGCGAGTGAAGACACCTACACAGAGACGTTCATAGATCTGGGAGGTGATAAGACCTACAGTTTCCTAACAGCAGTACAGGTATACGATGGATATTCTTTTATATTTATTGGGAAACTGTCATTTGGCTTGGAAATCAGGTTTGGATGACTTAAAAATTTGTGATTTTGAGCAGATCATACAGGTAGGGGTGGGAGGAGATCAAAAAAGAGGCAAGGAAAGAATGGCACCCCACTCCAGTACTCTTGCCTGGAGAATCCCATGGATGGAGGAGCCTGGTGGGCTGCAGTCCATGGGGTCGCTAAGAGTCGGACACGACTGAGCGACTTCACTTTCACTTCTCACTTTCATGCATTGGAGAAGGAAATGGCAACCCACTCCAGTGTTCTTGCCTGGAGAATCCCAGGGACGGGGGAGCCTGGTGGGCTGCCGTCTATGGGGTCTCACAGAGTCGGACACGACTGAAGCGACTTAGCAGCAGCAGCAGCAGCAGGATTTGAGCACTTAAACCGAGGGAAGCCCTTCTTATA
The DNA here is from genome assembly GCF_003369695.1 of Bos indicus x Bos taurus. NCBI lineage: Eukaryota > Metazoa > Chordata > Mammalia > Artiodactyla > Bovidae > Bos > Bos indicus x Bos taurus. Next base: position 1,445,292 of record NC_040103.1, on the reverse strand, counting down.
GGACTCTGACCTATCAGTGGAGCATAGTAGCCAGTGGTATTCGTTTCTGTCAGAACCATCTTTAGAGAGTGATTCAGAAACTCTTAGAGGAAGAATGGTTTGCTAATACATATTCTGCTAGTTTACCAAAGAAGTAAAATCTGATTCTTGATTTGTTGAACCTACATAATGTGAACCTATAACTTAAAAATCAGAATTTAAAAAAAATGCAATTAAAAAAATGGCTATGAAGTTTTTCTGTGCAGTATTAAGTGAATGGATTCATAAATAAATGATTTTTTTAGGATTGCACTGTTCTTTTTTTATTCTTTTAGATTTATGTGGAGGTACCGATGATTTCCCTCAAAGCATATCAAAGTGATTTGTGTTCATTTTCTTTTCTTAGTCTTAAATGCTTAACTGAACTAATTTCACATTTGTTCACAGGGAGGAAGTTTTATTTTATCCTCATCGGGGGGCCAACTAATCCGCCTGATACCTGAAAGTATAGGAAAAATTCATCAGCATATCCTGCCTCAAGGACAAGGTGTGCTTTCAGGAATTGGTCGGAAGGTTTCTTCTCTTCTGGGAATTTTATCTCCTAGTAGTGATCTCATTGTAAGTTGATAAAATAACCTTGTTTTACTAGCTTGTTTCTTAGTGAAATCAGTAAGTTGGCAGTCTCCTATGAAGTTAGCGTTGCCACTGTATGAGCAGTGGTGTCCGTGAGATGAAAACTTTGATCTTTCAGTGAAGCATTCTTATTATGATGATTAGATGAGTTCATACTGACCCTCTTGCATCCTCTGTAACATTAATTATTCTTAAGTTTTATAGATTATCTCATAAGTTCATTTTTTGAATTAAAACTATGATGTAAAGTTATGCATGTGTTTAAGGATTAGTTTTGCTTTCTAGACGTAACCAAAAGTGTGTTTCCACCCCCGAGCCTCCAGCTGTGTGTGTGGATGATGTCTGCTGGGCTCTGCCTCAGACTCTGGAGTAGTGAGTGACGATGCTGGGAACTAACATGTGGGGGCATCTGCTCTGCCAGGTGCCCTGTGTGTGTGATCTCCTGTAATTATTGTGATCTGTAATGTATAGAGCTTCATGTCGCATTTGTGTTAAATAATTGAGGAAATGGCCTCAGTGAGGTTACCAAAATTGCCCAAAGTTCAAAGCTGCTCAGCGACAGATGCATGCCCACACATCTGTGTGAACTAAGAGCACATTCCCCTGACCCCAGCTTTTTTTAAACATTTTATTTTATAGGAGTATAGCTGAGTAACAGTGCTATGGCAATTTCAGGTGGACAGTAAAGGGACTCAGCCATACATACACATGTATCCGTTCTCCCCTAGACTCCCCCTGCAACCAGGCTGCCACGTAACACTGAGCAGAGTTCCCTGTGCTATGCAGCAGGTCCCTTTGCATTAGCCCTGTTAAATACTGTGGTACCACATCCTTTATTAAACTGTGCTTTTCCCTCTGATTTCAGATTGCTATCATTATCTGCTTCTTTAAATGGTCTTTGAACCTAAGCCTTAACATATCTAGAAAAAAATTGCTCATGTTCTCTTCTCTCCTATTGACTTACAAAACTCATTTTTCTTTTGACCTATTTCTAATGGCACTGTCACCTTTTTTCAGAGACCCAGGTATGAAATCCTGGTGGGGAGGGGGGGAGGTGGGCGGTGTGTGTGTGTGTGGAGGCAATTAGGGTTTTAGTTCAGCAGTCATGTATACGCAATTTCTAAGTTGGGGTAGATGTGTTCTTCAGAAGCAAGGAAAATGAAGTGATATAACCATGTGGAACTACACACACCCCTCCAGATTCCTTCTCCTGTAACACAGCTCTCGTGCTCACAAGCTATGGATATTATCTCCTTAGCTTACTTGGTTTACAAACTGACATTCAAGACTGTGCTGTGTGTGAACCTTAGTTTTGCTTCTTTCCTAGCTATAATCCACATTCCAGTTTAGCAGGACTGTGTTTTGTTCTTTAAAGAGTCTCTGACTTTCCTGCCTCCCTACTCTCCCAGGCTCTTCCTGGGCCTTCTGCCTGTGAAAATCCTCCTTACTCTCAAGGTCTATTTCAGGATCACTTCTTCCCTTGAATCCTAAATGGAGAATTCTGCTAGGATTACTAATCAAATAGCTATAAAATATACAATTTTTTAATTTCAGGAAAATCATCATTGACATTAGAATTTAATAATCTATAAACTTTTTTTCTCCTCTCCATACAGCTTTCAAGTGTCCTTTGGGATAGAGAGCGAGCGAGCTTTTATAGCCTGACAAGTTCAAACATCAGTAAATGGGAATTAGATGATTCTTCAGAAAAACAAGCACACAGTTGGGATATAAATAGAGTCCTGAAGGAAAACATTATTGATGCTATCTGGGTAAGGAACAGTAACATTCATCTCTGTCATTTTTATTTATATAAGATTGCTAGTTCCTTTAGTTGTATTTATTAGAACACATTTCAGTGTAATACACCAAGTTTTAGTCATCAGATAAGCTGAGATGGAGTATTCAATCTTTAGAAGTATTGGGACTCACTGGTTTACTTAATTTTTAAAATGCATACATTACTCATTCAATAAGTTTGACTTACTGTGGATGAGGCAGTTTCGTAGGTGCTGGGGATATAAAGGTGAAAAGAAATGATTCTTATACTGAAGGAGCTTACATTGTTGATATTTTCATGTAGGGATCTGAAAGTAACTATGAAGCTATTAAAGAAGGGGTCAACATTCGATATTTGGATTTGAAGCAAAACTGGTAAGCAATTCATTTGTCATGCAGAACATAGGTAGTCGTTTGGAAAAACAGATTGATGTTTGTTATAGAATAATAAGCACCCTTGCTATCTCTTCTTCTGATGTGTCTAACCCTAATCTTATATTATTCCGCCTTATTGAATCACTTTGTCTGGCAGTGCTAATGCATTTCACAAGTGTCGGCAGTTTTCGGCCTTCCACTGAGTGTCCCATTAGCTGTCTGCCCTTATTAGGGATCATCTGTTCTGCTCGCATAGCTGGAGCTTCTGAGAGCTGCCTGCCCCGCTGCTGGGTGTGTTCCATGCTGTCGTCTTTGCTGACTCAGTGGAGATTCTGGGGGCTCTTCTCCAGTCCTTTTTTTGTTGCTGAAGCTTTAGCCTGAGTTTGTGGCTGTATTGAATAAAGGAAGGATGGATGAGGTTTTGTCCTGGCGGTACAAGTTAGAACTCAGTCATTGTTTATGACTGAGTCACTCAGAGTGAATTTCCTCTTAGAACCAATGCTCTTAGTGGTGCTTAAGATCTCAAGTTAGTCTGATAAAGCTACTTAATCCCATGTTATTGTTTAGCTTTAATATTATGGTCATATAGAACTGAAAAGCCATTTATAATACAGCTTCTGTGATATCGTTTATAATGAATGCCAACATATGATTTGTAATTCTTTAAAATACAGCTTACTGGAAGTTAGGATAATTTTTTTTTTTTTTAAGGATAATTTTTATGTGTTTTAGAGTAATTTAGTTTAGTGGAACAAATTCTACTTGTTTCTTGGCTTACAGTTCTGCTGTTTAATTTTTCTGTCGTGGGCTGTTGAGACTTGTCAGGATCCTTCTTTGTAATTTCTGAAAAACTTCTATGTAAACTATCAAAGAAGTAAAAATAATGTATATGCTTAATTTCCAAAAATATTTTAATTAAATACAGTTTATCTTGTTTTAATTTATCTTTACTGGACCTCCATCATAAGTTTAGAACTGGTGCCAGGATGCAGCCAGCTGTGGGGAAGAGGATGTGGACATTTTTCACATGTAATTTTCAGAATGGAGACATAGGTTGAGCACAGAGAAGCATGCTTAGGACTTGCTGTGCTGAGGCAGACACAGAATGCTGTCGTGCCAGCATGACTTGATTCTTGTGGGGCCTGTGAGATGCAGTTCTCATTCGCCTTCTTGGCCCCCTGCCACCATTGCTCCCAATGATCCAGTCACCACTCTCTGTATCCTCAAGTTCCACTGACCCTTGTAGACTGTTCCACGTCTGGACAGGTGTCTTCTGTTTAAGAAGCATGTGTCTCCCTCATGCTTTTTGCTCTTCCTTGATCAATTGTTGAAATTTTTACTGATTTGCAAATTAATTATCTTTCTATCATCTTTACTACCCAAAATAGCTTCATGTTATTTTAATCATGAAGTTTTTTTGTTGATAGAGATGTCAAATGAAGCTGATCTAAGCAGCCCTTCCTGAGGAATTCTTTATTAGCTATGTCTCTGGGCCTCATTGGCACCTCTTACCGCACAGCAATCCAGTCTGTGGAGTAACTTCAGTTGACTCACAACAGCATGACCATCTCTACCTCCCTACCTAGTGCAGAGGAGGGCTCTCAGGACTGAGTTCTCTGTGGCTTTGCTCACTGCCCTCTTAGCTGTCATCCGCGAGCTGTTTAGGTCACTGCCAGTATGTTCCAATTTGGACCAGTGTCCTTGAAGTTTTCGAGGAAATTCAGGTAGAAATGGTAAGAGTTGGGGAGCTGGGAAAAGGAAACAGTGGAGAAGGAAAATGAGAGCTGTATCAGGACTGCTTGATGTGAAGTGCATGTCATCTATTCAGTAGCTTGCTTTATTATTTTTAGTTGTCGGTAGAGAGTGCTTGCCATCCTGTTAATATTTCTGAAACTTGAATGAAAGTTGTTAAAAATGCTACTAAATATTTCAGGAGTTGAGATTAGAGACCATTTAATTTTTTTTTATGTTCGGGGCAACAACTTTGATAGACTTAAGAGGACCACATACATTTTTAAGATGGAAAAAAGTTTGTTTTCACCTATACAGCAGCTTGAATATACAGTAGCAGTTCTATGATTGGTTATTAAAGGTAAAACCAAAATGTTTTTCTTCTGTACAAAAGTAAACTTTAAAAAGCAGATTAGATCAGGGGTTAGCAACCTTTTCTATAAAGGGTCCAAAACTATATTTTTAGGCTTTAGGGACCATGTGGTCTTCGTTTTAGCTATTTTACTCTACCAGTGGTAGTATTAAAGCATCCATAGACAGCACACAGACATGGCCGTCTTGCAGGACAGATTTATTTACAAAAACTCATCTGTGGCCAATTTGACCTGAGAGCTGCACTTTGCTAATCCCTGTGTTTGATGATTTGTTGGTCTTTTTACGTCAGATTTATTGAGTTATATTTTACATAGGGTAAATATTTTGTACCCTTTTTAGTGTATAATTTGGTGAGTTTTGATGAGTGCATAGTCAGTTAACTACAACCACAATCAAGATACAGAACAATTCTATCACTCCAAAAATTACTTTGAACTCCTTTGTCAGGGGCTTTCTGGGTGGCTTAGGGGTTAAAAAAAAATCTGCCTGCCAGTGCAGGAGATGCAGGAGGCACGAGTTTAATCCCTGAGTTGGGAAGATCCCCTAGAGGAGGAAATGGCAACCCACTGCAGTATTCTTGCCTGGAAAATCCCATGAACAGAGAAACCTGATGGGCTATTGTCTGTAGAGTCGCAGAGTCAAACAGGAGTGAGTATGCATGCACACACTCCTTTTTCAACCCCTTCCTTCACTTCCAGCTCCTGGCAACCATTGACATCTTTTCTGTCCCTATAGTGTAGATGGCATCATACAGTATAAAGCCTATGGAGTCTGGTTTCTTTCACTTAGCATAATGAATTTGATATTCATTCAGTGGTTCCTTCCTTTTTACTGCTGAGTAGCTTTACCAGGATTTGTTTATTCAGCAGTTGAAGGATATTGAGTTGTTTCCATTTTTAGGCAGTTATGAGTAAAATCACTATAAACATTTGTACACAGGTTTTTGTGTGAAGATAAGTTTTTATTTCTCTTAGGTAAATATCTAGGACTGGGCTTGCTAGGTCATATAGAAATGCATGTTTATCTCTTTAAGAAATTGCCAAACTGTTTTCCAAAGAGACAGTATATCTTTCTTTTTCATTGATTAGCGATGGGCTCCTAATTTTGGCAGCAGCATGGCACCTGGCAGACAGCCCCTGCCTTGTCTATTACTCTCTGATAACAGTAGAAGATAATGGCTACCAAATGTCAGATGCAGTGACTGTGGAAGTCACTCAGTATAACCCACCTTTTCAGGTAAGATTTCTGTTTACAAGCTAAATGACCAAGTGACAGTAACTTGCTGAGTTTTTTCTCCCTAACTGTTGCAAGGTCAGATTCTTTGAGATATTCACCTGTAGGGCTTAGAAATATGTTTAATTTAATTTTTAAAAATCTCTTTATTGGGGGACTTTCCAGGTGGTTCAGTGGCTAAGACTCTGTGCTCCCAATGCAGGGGACCCAGGTTCAATCCCTGGTCAGGGAACTAGATCCCTCATCCCACAACTAAGAGTTTGCATGCTGTAATAAATGATCCCACACGCCCCAACTAAAACCTGGTGCAGTCAAATGTAAATACATTTTTTAAAGTAAAATCCCTTATTTATTGTTATTAGCCACGCCGTGCAGCTTGCAGGGTTTTAGTCCCCTGACCATAGATTGAACTTGGGCCCTCAGCAGTTAAAGCAGAGTCCTAGTCCACACTGGGCCACCAGGGAATTCCCAGAAATACGTTTTAAACAACTAGTGTTTAGGCAGTGCATTCTGTTTACCATCTCGTACTCATCCTCTGTTCAGCCTTAGCTAAAGAGAAGTGAGAGTGGGAGCCCTTGACAGTGAGCAGCAGCAGCATGTTTCTCCTGCTGTAGCTCTGAAGGGATTTTCATTTCTGTATTACTGAGTAGAAAGAAAACATTGATGATGAACTGCAGAGTGAAAAATAGGAAGAAACTTGATGGGAATTGGACTTTGGTTTTATGTGCTGTATATTACAGAAAAATCCTCTTTTTGCTCAAATAGGATCATATTTGTAGGTAACTGCATTATATATTTATTAAAATTCATGTGAATAGTTAAAAGGAAAGAGTTGTGGACATGAGGGGATGGGGCGGGCGGGGGGCAGTAACGAATTGAAAGAATACCATTAAAGCATATACATTACCATATGTAAAATCAGGTAGTCAGTGGGAATTTGCTGTATGACACAGAAAATGCAAATGCTTGAGACAGCCTAGAGGGGTGGGATTGGCTGAGAGGTGGGAGGGAGGTTCAGGAGGGAGGGGGCATATGTATACCTGTGGCTGATTCATGATGATATATGGCAGAATCCGATACAATATTGTAAAGCATTTATCCTCCAATTAAAAATAAGTAAATTTTTTAAAAAGACAAGCTGTCTAATTTTAAGCTTCTTGATGGCAATTTAACATTGTTTAATAACTGCTGTTATTTAGGAGAGGCCTACACAAGGTTAACTTCATTTAACCTTGTGCAGCATCTAATTCTATTGAACTTATTCTTAATACAATTTGCATAACTGACTACTGTAAGGAAATCTTAATTTGATCTTTTATTTCAAATAGAAATAAATCTTATGTGTTCTGATTATACAAGAAAAACACACTCAGTGTTAAAATTTTTCACAGAAAATGCGAAAGGGATAAAGAAGACAGTTTGAGAATTAAAACATCATGGGATTCCACTTTTATGTTTGTAAAATTCTTTTAATAAACAAAGTATCCTTTTGAGCTTTTGCTAATTTTATGACTTACTAAGTCTTATTTCTATTTCTCTAATTTCATATATGAACAAATTATCTCAGTTTTCTTGTGCTTGATATCTGGACAGTGAAGAAAGAAACAGTATTTATCAGGGATTGTTTTAAAAGTATCTCTAAATTCTAAAATAATGAACTGATTTTATTTTTTCTCATGTTTGTTAATAGGCTTTTTAGTTGAAATCTTAACACCATGGAAACATTTTCAAACTTTGCTAGTTATTTGCAACTCAGCAAATGATTTCTCTGATTGATGTTTATAAACTTATTTCTGTCATGTTTTGTAAATCATCTCAGGTAATTTTAACGAGGAAAATCAGTGAATTATTTTATCATTTTTATGAGATAGTGTACAAAAGTATGAATTATGAAGTCATACAAAAGTATTTTTTGTTTCAATTCTTATTAAATACAATCTTTAATTTTCAGTCTGAAGACTTGACTATATGTCGGTTGATGGTCCCAAACTTTTCAAACCAGACTGCCTGTCTATATACTGAAAATGCTGTCTACATGTGCTCCACAGGAACTGGGAAGTTTTCTCTTCCTCAGGAGAAAATTGTTTTTAATACACAAGGTGGGTAATCAGTTTTAGAAAGTAGGATTAGGAACTCATTAGTCATTCTGAGAAGTTTTTGTTCTCTTTGCATAAGCTTTGCTTCAAATGTGATACCTGTGATGATTCAGTACCATACCTATAGTAGCTGGTCAGTAAGAGTGACTTATTCTGAGTTGATATTCTTTAAACAAGTTTGTTCAGACCCCTGGGTGAGAAGAGTCCCAGGCACTGGACTCATGCAAGGGGGCTGTGGTGGGCGGCAGGGGAGGGAGGTGTTGGGGGAAGCCAACCAGGAGTAGGAAAAACAAGCAGATAGTATTTATCTGAAGGGGCAAAGGACAAAATCCAGGTGAGCAGCAGCATGGCACCTTGATTGTCTGGTCCCAGCCCCAGAGCCTTGACTGGTTGGGTGGGATGCTGTTAAGGCTGCAGGCAAACTTAGACCTTTTCCTTGCCCCGCTGTTGGCTTACTCAGTAAGTCAGAGTAGGACTGACGAGCTGTTGCTCTGTGTCTTGCAGACGGGACGATTTTCTTGTTTGGCTCACTGTACTCACTGCTTTTGCACAGCACCATGGAGGACTCAGCCTGCCTCTGCAGATAGCGAGGAGCCTTGACTTGATGCAGGGTTATAACTGGGTTCAGAGTAGGAGTAACACAGTAAAGGGCTGTCAGCAGGATCTTCTGCTTAGAGAAGTAGATTTAGGAGGGTATTGTTTGGTAATATGTATTTGATTGCGTATTTTCCTTTCTCTTAGGAGACAGTATTTTAGGAGCTGGTTCCTGCGGGGGTATACCTATCCTTTTTTCTAGAAACAGTGGATTGGTGTCTATTACTTCAAGGGAAAATGTGTCCATATTAGCAGAAGATCTTGAAGATTCCCTAGCATCTTCAGTTGCTGGACCAGGCAATGAGGTAACATGGTTTCATAATTTTTTTTTTAAATATAGTTGATTTTGCTGTAGTTGTGTAGTTGCTAAGTCATGTCAGACTCTTGGCGACCCTATGAACTGTAACCTTCCAGGCTCCTCTGTCCATGGGATTTCCTAGGCAAGAATACTGGAGTGGGTTGCCATTTCCTTCTCCAGAGGATCTTCTCCACCCAGGGATCAAACCCACATCTCTCACATTGCAGGCAGATTCTTTACCACTGAGCTACCAAGGAAGCCTGTTACAAAGGATTTAAACATTTTTATTGGACTATTTCCCACAAATGTTTGAAAGTCATACAGTTTTAAGAGTTATGATGAAGACGTTAGTTCTTTTCTCTCTCTCATTTCCTTTGTCCTCTTATTCAGAAGCAACTACTTTTAAGTCTCTTAGGTGTTTTTATTTTTTTGATGTTTTCCTTCATATTTCTAAGTAATATGTGTATATCACTGTCTCTCATTCATTATTTTTCATCATCTGTAGACCTCCTGTTATTGAAGATGAGGACTTGGGGTAACTTACACTCCTCTGCCTTGCCTTTATCATTCCAGTATACATTTGTTCCATTCTAATGGCAGTGTGAATGTTGTTTTACAGTCCAGAGTGTAGTATGCTGATTATATTTATTTAGTGTACAACTTCATGTGATGCTTAGAGTGGACTAATTGTATATTTGCTTACTTTTGCCTGGTATCAGGTTTAATCTCCCAGCATGTTCCAGCAGCTCTGTAGATGTCTTTCTCTCTAGCTTTGCCCAGTCACATGTAGAAACCCTGTGCCTGCTGTCTGTTACTTGTCCTTGGGATCTGTTGCCACACTGCTCGAGTTTGCCTGGTCTCCTCCCCACTCTCACTTGGGGCTCTTCCCTCTGCTTTCCATCTTTGTGTAGCTGGAACCACAGATGTATGGGGGGATTTTCTTCTTGGTATTCTGGGATGATTTTTGAGGGGAGAGTGGGGTAAAAACTGTCATTTTTTTCGCTGTCATCTTGAAGCTCATAATCTGTGAGATTTTTATCCTTCTTTTAAGCATTAATACCGTTTTGAGTAATTTCTGTTTGAAGAATACATAAAGTATATAGACTTTTTGTGTAATTCAAAATGAAAATGATTTAGTAACAGTTTCAACAGAAAGTAACTTTTTGAAAAACTTTCATTATTTTGTAATCATGTAGTTTTCACAATCCTGCGATATGTTCTGAAGCTATCTTAACAGTATTCCATTTCTTTTAAATTTCTGTAAGTTTTTCTTTAAGCTTGAAATCAACCATTATGATTAGAAATTTACTCTGTGATGTAAGGGTAAGCCTATCCAAAGGTTGTGTTGTGATGAAATCCTCAAATAATTTTACTCACAATATAATTCCTGAATTATATGTACATTTTCTGTAGGACTTTAATTAATCATTTGATGTTCCCATAAATGTCTTAAGTATATAAGTCATTGATACAGAGAGTGTGGCAAACAGCTTGTGTGTCTGTGTTGTTTTCCTCATAGCTTGGTCTAATTTTTTTTGTAGTAACTAAGAATATTCTTATACCTTCAACTCTAAACTATAGTTTATTATTTTACAGAGTGTGGTTTTTGATACTTCTACCAAGAATGAAACTATTGCCCAGGAAGATAAAACCAAATTGCTCAAAGCTGCTTTTCTGCAATTCTGCAGGTATAACAAGTTTTTAAAATTATGGCTCTTTTGATGTCCAAGGACACTTTACTGACATTTGCTACTTACTTGTTGACTAGTGGGAGTGAGTTGAAGGAATGATGCCGTCACCTAGATGTTTTTCTGAGCTTGGTGCTTGAACAACCTCTGGCTCTGATTTTGGTAGCCAGGGGAGGGTTCCAGCCCGGCTGGGAAGAGCGTGACGTAACACAGCCCTCGCGCGTGTTGCAGCAGTGTAGCACCAGAAGTGGTGGTTGCAAAGGTAGCTTGTGAGCGTCTTTTATGTAGGATGTGAAGGCAGTGAAGTTTCATACAAAAGGTCATCCTAGCTGTTGTGAAGTGTTGGCCTGGTGGTCGAGTTTTGTACTGTTGCAATCACCACAGAACTCTCTGGCTTACTTAATATAGCTTCTGGTCCTGCAGTTCGGCTGTTCGGGGTTACGCTGGGGGTGGCAGTTTTCTTGGTCCTGCCTGAGCTCGTGCATGGTCTGAGGTCAGTAGCCAGCTGTCTGGCTACACTTGCCCATGTTTTGGGGGCCCTAACTGGTCAGCTCCATCTGCCTCACATGGTGTCTCTTCATCTAGCAGGCTGCCCTGGCCTCTCTCAAGCCTCAGGGTTCCGGGAGCAGGAGGGAGCAAGCATTGCTACATAAGTGCTCCTCAAGTCTCTATCTGGTCATGTTTACTAATATCCCAGGGGCCCTGGCGAGGTCCGGGGGAGCCCCCCAGGGGAGGGCGCTCACAAGAGGGTATGCACAGGGTAGAGCAGACAACTGCACTCACTCCGTCACACTTGCTGACTGGGTACAGTCATCTCTGCTTGTCCCCCACACACATTCTGCATAGTATGTGTCTGGTACCTTCCTTAAATGTTGTGCATTCCATTTATGTTGGAAGTAACACTCAGGAAAATTGTGATCCAGCCGTTGCTCTGCCCCTAGTTAGCTGTGTGAGACTGGACAGACCGCTTATCGTTTCTGGGATTCTGGTTCAGCAAATCTTTGTTTTTAAGAGACATTCATACTGTACTGCCTCCATTCCCCTCACTCTCAGCTCATGGTCCCGTAACTCCACTCCTAGTGGTGTCTGATGCACGGAGGCGCCCTCTCACACAGGGGCGTCAGCTTGAAAGGGGCAGTGCGCTCATGTCTGGAAAGATCTGGGCCGTTGTAGTGACGGTCTGCTAAGCTTAGTTTCTTGTCCAGAGGAGGGCACCATTAGGTCAGTTTTTGATTTCTGTTTTTATATAATATTCTTTTAATCTTGTTTTATTGCATAGTGTTCAATCTGACTACCAAGATTTGGATAATACTATGATTTTATCTTGTATAATTTTATCCTTTAATTAACAGCTCTGACAGTCTTGTCTCATCTCAACATGTATATGGTAATAGAGTCATTGTACTAGTTTCCTGTGCCTGCTGTAATAAATTGGCACAAACTGGGTGGCTTAAAGCAATAGAAATTTATTCTGTCACAGGTCTGGAGGCCTGGTGTCCAAGATGAAGGTACCAGCAGGGCCAGCTCCCTCTGAGACTCTGGGCCAGGACCATTGTTTGCCCTTCCCTGGCTCCTCGGGGCTGCTGGCCACTGGCTCTCTGGGCCACGTCTGCACCCCTCATTTGTCTCCACTGTCACCCGTGGCTGTCTTCCCTGAGCACCTGTCCTCACGCGTCCTGGTAATGACACCAGTCATTGGATTTAGGGCCCACCCCAATCCAGGATGACCTCATCGTAACTCAGCTGATCATATCTTCAGAAACCTCATATCCCAATAAGGTTACTTGCTGAGTTTCTGAGTGTACTTGGATTTGGGGGAAACACCATTCAACCCAGCATAGTCATTTCTAAATGTTTTACTGGAGAAGATGATTAAGTACAAAAGGGGTCCCTGACCTTAAGTGCTGATAAGTGTAGTAACCTTAGGACTGGTGTTATTGGGCTTCTAACACAACTGTGCCTTCTACTTATACTGTTTAGCATGAAGTACCATGAGGTTAACAAGTAATCATTTCTGGGATGGTATCAGCCAATAGTCTTTAAAAAATTAAGACTTTTCACAAATGAAATTATGATACCTTTAAAGCAGCATTTCTCAGTCTTCTCACTATTGACCTTTGAGGCAGATAATGTTTGTTGTGGGGCTGTCCTGTGAATTGTAGAGTGTTTAGCAGCATCTCTGGCCTCTTCCCTTTTGATGCTGGTAGCATGCTTTTCCCCCAGTCTGACAACCAGGATTATTTCCATGGGGCCCAAATTGGTGGGTAGAACTTTAAACTATTGTTTAGTTTTTTGTGAAAGTAATATTACTATTTTTTATTATAGTAAAAAATATACTTTTTTTATATATTATATATTATATTATATATAATATATATTACTATATATATTATAGTAAAAAATATAGTTAAAAAATACTAATTTTTATTAATTAAAATTAAATTAATTTTCTTTTGATTTTCATTTTGCTGAACTCAGTATAAATATAAAATCTTGTTCGTGAGAATTTTAAGAAACTTCGTCTTTTGAGTAAAATAGTTCATTATTGAGTGATCTTGCTGTAGTACACTTTGTATTCCCGTAACCTCTAGCACAACTAGGTTTCCAGCTTCAACCTTGCCTTTAACACTTTTTGGCAGTTCCTCTGAGTTTCTCTGATCAGCTCTGTCTCCTGTCCTGCCCAGAGACCATTTCAGCCCTTTCTTCACCTCCTCTGTCCCCGTTTCTCCTCTACCCTTCCACCCCCTCACCCCCCAGCAGTTGATTCAGCCTCCTATTCCACAGGGATAGCAGAAGCCATTATGACAGCTCCCTGTACTTACCACGCACAGGCTTACCTGCATCCCAGCTCCTCTTTCTCCTTACCTCCCTGGAGAGCAGGAAGACGTGTTCTTCCTGAGACCAGTCTCGGTCTTTGTTCTGAGTGCCACTGGGTCTTGCTTCCCTTGAGACTGAACTCTCTTAGTTACCCTGTCCTATATCTGACATGCCATTCTTAAAAAGACCAGTCTTCGTGTCCCCCTTTGAGCTAGCTTCTCTTTTGTTTGTTCCTGTCTATAGCTAAACTCCCTGAAAAGTTGTCTCCAGTTGTTATTGTCTTCCATATTTTCCTCTGTCTACTCCCTGAACAATCTTTTCTCCTTCCCAGGCTTCATTTGCTGAAGAAACACAAATCTACCTTGCTCTGGGCCAGTACATATAATGACGAATGTTCAAAAGCAGTTGTGTATTCCACAGGCAGCTGGTTGTAACACATCTGAAACTGTGCTTGTCTTCTCCAAATATTATTCTTTCTTTCCTAGCCTATGTTCCAGCCACATTCAGTTGTTTAGACTCATCTTTACATATCAGATCTAACCAATGGCCAGAATTTCCCTCTTGTATCTCTTTCTCAAAGCTGTCTACCTGTCTACCTCCTTCTCTGCTGCAGCTATGGCTAGTGGAAACTACTGTCCTCTCTTGCCTGGATAAATTTCTGCAGTAACTTCCTCACTGTATTTTTATCCCTCATGTCTGATCTCCCATCTCCATAGCATAGTTAGAATGATCTTTTAAAACTGGAACAAATCACATTTCCTTCTAAGCTCACACTCTGTCACATGTTTTCTGAGACCTGTACACTGTCCTTCAGTTACTGGTGTTCCTGAGAGGTCTGCGCTGGACCCTTCTTCCCTCTCTCCTCTCTGGGTGATTGCCATTCCCCAGGCCTTCACTTCTCTTGACGCAGGCGTGCCGGGTCCTGTCTCTGCCGCTGTGTCTCCCTCCTGCAGTCACCCCAGCCTTCCTGCACCTTCTCCTGCAAGAAGGCTCCCTGCCCCGCTGGTGGTTTGTGTTTCTCCTCCGTGTGCTCTGTGGCCCTCTGTTAGTTTCCGACTATGTGTGTGTCACTGCCTGCTTGTCTTACTCCTCCTGCCACTGTAGACTTTGTGAAGTCTTAGGACGGTATTCTGATGTTTTGTTTATTGTTCTGTCTCCGGAGCCTGCATATTGTAAATGTTCAGCATATATTTGTTGAATTAAGGAATGGATAATTGTTGTCTCCCTTTTAAATAAATGTTATTAAAAGTGATAAACTTTGGGCTTACATATGGGATTTTAACTTCACAATTAACTTTCATGGTGAATTTAGTACTTTGAGTTGTAATACTTTTGTTTCCTAATTTTATTTCAGAAAAGATTTAGGTCATGCTCAAATGATAGTTGATGAGCTGTTTTGCTCTCACTCTGATTTGGACTCCGATTGTGAGCTAGACAAAGCTGTCACCCAAATCAGCGTGGACCTGCTGGATGACTACCCAGCTTCCGATCCGAGATGGGCTGAGTCTGTGCCTGAGGGTAGGAGCATCTGAAGTGTAATGTTGCAGGGAGGTTTGTTTCGAGAAGAATATTCTGCTTTTTTTGTTCAGGCATTTCTTGGTGCATATTTTTTTTTTTATTTTATGAAACAATTTAGTATTAATTCAGTATTTTGTAAAAGGTTGTAACTTTACTTATAGCAGATTTTAAAAAGGACTCAGTGCAGGTAGTTCCCTGGTGGTCTAGTGGTTAGGATTCAAGAGTGTTCACTGCCATGGCCTCATTCAGTCCCTGGTGAGGGAACTGAGATCCTGCCAGCCATGCAGCACACCCAAAATAAGGAACAGCAACAACAAAAACCCTACCTCATCTATTTTACTTACATAAACACACACATACACACAGAAAGGGCTCAGAACAGATCTGCATAGTAGAACAGAAACGGAGGAAACATTGGAGCAAATCCTACATGTTGTCTGAAGTAGATTAATTAGCTCTACTTAGCTTTGTCAGCATTTTATTTCTAAAAGGAAATTGGTGGCATAGGTAAACATTTGGCAGTTACCGGAGAAGGCAATGGCACCCCACTCCAGTACTGTTGCCTGGAAAATCCCATGGATGGAGGGGCCTGGTAGGCTGCAGTCCATGGGGTCGCTAAGTCGGACACGACTGAGCGACTTCACTTTCACTTTCCACTTTCATGCATTGGAGAAGGAGATGGCAGCCCACTCCAGTATTCTTGCCTGGAGAATCCCAGGGATGGGGGAGCCTGTTGGGCTGCCGTCTATGGGGTTGCACAGGGTCGGACACGACTGAAGTGACTTAGCAGCAGCAGCAGCAGCAGCCCCAAATTAAATGATAATTTTAGTGTAACTCCTGAATTTGGCCAATAGAAATTATATGTTTTTCTAACAGCAGCAGTGATCAAACCTTGGCCTGTAGAAATGGGCAGTGTTCTGCCCTGGGTCTTCTCCAGATTGTTCCTCTTACCCTCCAGGCAGCATTGGGCTACCCGTTGGTTCCCAAGGACCATGGAACTGTCTCAAGAATCCTTTCTCTCCCTAATTTCCTACCTAGTAAGTAGCAATAGGCTCCTTGGAGACTTGGGAAGGAAACAGCAGTGCTCACCTTCTTTGACTGTTTTGAACTGTCAGGCTTCGAATAATACAAAGTGATGAAGCCAATAGTAATATATTTCTTTTTGAATAACTGTGGTATGAATTTTATCAAAGCCCCAAAGGTTTCCTATAGATTTTGAACCTCTTGGGTAATGTAATTAATAATCGCATTGAAAGGTCAGTTCTTTCCTTTTGTACAGATTTTTCTCACTTTTAGTAGCAGTAGTTGTTGTCAAGCCACTTGTGTCAAGCCATGTTGTGTCACGTGTTTGTCTTGTTATTGTTTCACCAGAAGCACCTGGGTTCAGCAACACATCCTTGATTATTCTCCACCAGCTAGAAGACAAGATGAAAGCCCACTCTTTCCTTATGGACTTCATCCACCAAGTAAGCATCCCAGTTGCTGTGAACCCTGAATGGCTGGACTCCTGACTTTGCTGTGCCTTCTGTGGCTCTCTCATGACAGCAGGAGACCCTTTCTTGCTAATTCTGAGGTGTTTCATTGGGTGGGACATGACTGCTGTTGTCCATTTTCTTTGCTGACTTAAGTAAATAATTCCAGGGCTGGTAGGGACCTGTTACTGCAAGAATCAAAGCTGCATTGAAATAAGATGAAAAGGAGAAAAATAGTATACTTCAGCAAAAATGTTATTTTAACTTTTCTTGTTACATTTTATGACACCCTGCTTTTCCTTCAGTTGTACTGTGTACTTTTATGTAAAGTTTAGGTTTTCCTGAGTTGATTTTGTATCGTTAGTGAAGAATCTGAAGGCGATGACAGGTTTTTCTAATATGTAGATGTTTAATTTCGAGGTGCCATTAGCATCAAGTACTCATTTAAAGTATTCCTCTTTTTTTAAGGGAGAGGGAAATTCCCATTTATATTGTGCCCAAAATTAGACAATGTTTTTGTTGCTAGACAGAGTTGTTACATAAAATCACCCATCCTTGCCTTGTTGATCAATTGTGTCTCCAAGGCATAATCCAGAAAAGTTAGATTATTCCCATTTTTCTGTGTTTTTCTCCCACATTAGAAACGCCTCTGCTAAAAAGACTGCAGTCAGCTCCGTAACAGAGCACTCTGTAGTGGTGGCAGCCTCAGTCCCCAGCAACTGCTGAGTAATTGAAATTGCTGCTGCAGCTGAGGAACTGAAGGTTTTTTTTAATTGACTAACATTTCAGTCACCACTTTGTTGAATAATGGCTACCTTATTGGACAGTGTGGTTCTAGAGGATTCCAGAAATGTCTTGGTTGTTTCTAATCCTGCATACCGCTTCACTTTTAATACACGGTTTGGCTCCTGTCTGCTCTTACTGTCGTGACAAGACAACTTTATTTAGTCATTGAGTTCTTCCTTTTCTTAGTATTTTAGGTGGGCTACAGATCAATGGGAAAAAAAACATTTTCTCCTGATGTAATTGTCAAGTGTATCAGTTAACTATTAATACATAACAAACACCCCAGGATGTACTAAGTTGAAACAACTCAGTGGGTTTGACAGGTAGTCCTGCTGACTTCCATGGGCCCCTTCCTTGAACCACATTTGGGGTTGACTGATCTGGCACGTCCCCAGGTGTTTTGCCTGACTGGCAGGCAGTGCTGTTCAATCTGCTGGGGCCTCTTGGTTTCCTCCTACCTAGTCTCATCCTCCTCTAGGCTGGACTGGCCTCCTATGCCAGTGCTCTCCTTCAGGGAGCACTCTGAGGAGGTGAACTTAAGGCTGTAGGCTTCAGGCATCACATATTGTCGTTTCCACCAAAGTGTCATTGGTCAAAATAAGTCACAAAGCTAGGCCAGATGAAAGGGATTGGGAAATTGATTCTGCTTGTAGATGGGAGAAGTGGCAAGGTCATGTTGCCGAAGAGTGGGCTTGTTGGCATGGGAGGAGTCCGTGGCCCCAACACGCTACACTAAGGGAGCGCCTAGTTCTTGGAGGGCGGGGACAGTGGAGCTGGAGCTGGTGCGGCCGCCCTTGTCACAGCCTCCCTGGGCTCAGACCCTTGTGGAGTCGCACAGCTGCTGGCAGCAGTGTCTGTTGCAAAGGAATGTCTGTCCAGATCTAAAAATCCCACTCTGCCTACGCCTTTATATTTCCTTAAATATTGAGAGCTTATTTCATTGAAAGATTTGCATTAATAATCAGGGAAAATGTACAACTACATACTTGTGTCTACGGAAATAGTTTTAAATATAAACTCTCCTTCTTGAGGCAGAAATAGGCATCAAGTAAAGAGACAGCTGATGCAAAGGGTTAGAGACCCCATCCTCCCCCTGGCTTTAGGGTTCTGGAACATGAAGACTGCTGAGTTTCTAGTTCCAAAGGTCTGGAGTTGAGGGGAGTTGATTAATGTAGGTAGAAAAGAACAATTTTATAATTCTTTGATAACCATAAGCAATCATTTGAGAAGTAAGGTAGGCAGAGACAACAGTAGTTGACAGAATCTCTGGGGTCACTGTAATCTTAGAAAAGAAACACCTGTACTTTCTTATAGGTGTAAATTGCCCTGGCTGGTTGCGTGTGTGTGTGTGTGTGTGTGTGTGTGTAACAGCCCCAAAGACAGACAGCAGGAGATTTTTCTGGGGGAGACTGGGGCCAGCCTCTCTGTGCCCACTGTGCTTCTGGTGGAAATACGACTGCATCCTCCTCTGTTTTACTTTGAATGCTCTCTAAGAACACATGTTCGTCTTTCCACAAGGTCGGCCTCTTTAGACGTCTCAGCACTTTTCCAGTGAGAGGGATGCCGATGGCCACGCGGCTACTGCTCTGTGAGCATGCCGAGAAGCTGGCTGCCGCCATCATCCTCAAGAACCACCACTCGAGGCTTCCTGACCTCATGAACACAGTGATCCTGATGGCTTTGAACAAGAGGGACTGTGACGTCCCGTCCAACCTGACCCCTGCAGATGTCTTCTTTAGAGAGGTGAGATGAGCCCCCTCCTCCCCTTAGCGTGACTCTGGAGCACTGCCATTTACTGAATGGACCCCCAGCAAGGAGAGGGTTGAGGACAGAAGATCTCGTGGAGTTTTGAATTGAACTCCATGTTTTCTGGTTAAATTATCACTCAGAAGCATCACTCATTGATCACTTTCCCTGTAAATGAGAGCTTGGGAAGCTGATGACAAAGTCCTCTCTGTCATGTCTGATGTTGTCTTTGTGCTTCTCCACACCCCTCTTGACTCTGCCCTGGAGGGCGTCTCCACAGTGGGCTCCTCTGCCCCTCCGTTTCTGTTGGCTCTGATGGAGCGGCAGCACCGTCGGGTCAGAGCCTGGAGCACCGTCCCCACCTTCCTTCCTTGCTGCTTCTGCCTGTTTGTTGTGCCTGCTGTTGGACCAGCCTCCTCTTTGACTGCCCTCTGTGTGTGTCCAGCAACTGCTCCATCCCAGTGCCCCTTCAGGCCTGGAGCGAGTCGTGGCTGTCCTGTCTGGGTGGCCTTACTCCTGCCCATTGCTTTGTAGATAGTCCCTTCTCTAAACTCTTCTCAGCCGCCTGCTAGGATCCTGCTCTGCATCTTTTTTTTGACTGTGCTGAGTCTTCATTGCTGTGTGTGAGCTTTTCTTGTTGTGGAGCACAGGCGCTGGATGCGAGGGCTTCAGTAGTTGCCCTGTGGTATGTGGAATCCTCCGGACCAGGGATCCACTTTGTCTCTTCCATTGGCAGGCGAATTCTTAACCACTGGGCCACCTGGGAAGTCCCTCCACTTCATTTTTATATTTTTTTAATATAAATTTATTTATTTTAATTGGAGGTTCAGATTTATTTTCAGAGAAAAAGAAAACCTCCTGTAAACTTGGGAGGGAGAAGAGATGAAGGTGCTGGAAGTCAGCCCACAGCTCTGGTACCTGAGTGAGCGCTCCCAGCCTTGTGAAGGACAGGGCTGCCTCCCGTCTCCATGAGTGAACACTGATACCACGGCCCGGGGCCGGCTGTCTCAGTGGGGACCACAGGCCCTGCTCTGCGCCACCTGCAGCAATGTTTTGGGCATGCTGATAGGCTGCTTCTGGACTTCATAGTCCTTCCTGGAACTCCCTCCTACCTTTGTGGCATTATCTGAGTTTAGAGACAGTGCTAGCCTTCCCCCAACTCTATGGAATGTGGAATTGTTTTTTGCTTTTGGGAAACTTCTCTGTTTGGTGCCTCTAATTTTGTTTCCTTCCTCCTACAATTTAGCTATAATCTAGCAACTAGTAGCCTCTGCCAAGAGTCTTTTTTATTCTGAATATTTGATGTACTGTAACCTGAAAATAATTTGACACTGAACTATGTTCAGATCTGTTGACTCCATAAATGTATCTAGTTTGAAGAAGACATCATTTTTATACGTTTGGGCTTGTTTTCTAGGGAATGTAAGGCAAAACACTTTTCTGTTTTGTTTTGTTTTTTAATCAAGGAAGTATGCCTGAAATCTGAATTAAAACAAACCAAGACAATTCACCTCAGATTTTATTATCTAACCAAACTACTGTCATTTTTTGTTTCCCTTTTTGTCTTTTTTCCCCCATGTTCACCTTTTTATTTGAATATTGGATTTAATAAGGAAAAAGATGCACTAAAAATATGTTGTAGAAAAAAATACACAAAACAGGATCATTTTTTAAATTACAGTCACCATAAAGAGAAGGGTAGTTCCAGGTCCTGTGGCATCACAGGACATCACATGTCCCGTAACTGTTCTTCATGCCCCACTGAGGATGGGACAGGAGAAGGTTGATTTGTCCTCCAGATACAATGTCTTAATTGTCCTTTCCTGCCTCAGCCACATGGCAGGGTTGGTGCATTTGCACAGATCTTCAGTTGTAGTGGAGGGAGAGTGGCTCGTGAGCACAGTTCAGTTCAGGTCAGTCAGAAACAGTGCTCCTGACCAGTTTCTTTTTTATTGGGAAGGTGCACTCAGTAATTTAACAAATTATCAAATCACTTATGTTCATAATATTCTGAAGGGACAGCACTACTTAGGTGGACTTGGATAAGATAAGCATAACAGTGCTAAATTAGCCAGAATTGGACATTTTCCTATTGAAGGCATGATGGAATTGTCACCAGAGAAAGTAAACAGAAGCAAAATAATTTAATTGCTCATCCCCTGGATTTTAAGATTTTGAGCTATGGAAAATGGAAATTAAGTTTTGGTAATCAGTGCTAGCATCTAAGATGTGCTACGTGTTAGGTTGCTTCAGTCATGTCCGACCCACCCACTGTAGCCCACCAGGTTCCTCTGTCCATGGGATTCTCCAGGCAAGAATACTGGAGTGGGTTGCCATTTCCTTCTCCACCTTTTTGTCTTTATTCATACATAATTTTACATGATAAAGGTTTTATTTTTTAATTATTAATGACAGATTGAATTGAGCAAGAGCCTGATTCCTTTTTCGACTTTTAGATCAAAGTACTAAGCATACTGGTTTATCGAGTATGTGTACATTTTCCAGTTAACTGGGGAAAAAAAGAAGAGTCTGAAACTTATCAGTTAGATGGATACATAATTGATGAGTAGTACCGTAGGATATGACAGGAGAAAAAAATTTTAAATATGATTGGTTCCTCAAAAGAATACTCCATATAGAAAATGATAATGTTTAAGATTGTTTACATCACCATTTATCTTCACTTCTCTTTACATTTACTGGTCTTTGGGTAAAGTTCTAAAGGTCCTTCCACATGGCATAATCATAATAAAAACAGAGAATTCAAGAAAAAAGAGAATTCAAGAGAACTGAAGAAGGAACACATAAGTTTAATATGTATCAATTTTTTTTCTTTTTACCTGTCCATCCACTTGGAAGTGGTAAATTACATTACAGACAGGTATTAGCATTTTAAGAGATGAACTGGTTAACCCACGTTAGGCTCTGATTGGTGGGCAAGGTGATCTTGCAGTCCAGGTAAAAGATCAGACTCTGCTTGAGGGTGCAGCCTCCACCTTGCCTCCAGTCTGGGAAGCAGCCCCACACCTCCTGGGGCTTTAAAAAGCGAGTTCACAGCTTCAGAACAGGGCTTCCAACTGTGTTGGTACAGCTTATGAGCAATGTTTGAAACCACTGAACACGTAACATATGTGATAAGGGTATTTAGCAAATGTTTTGGCATTTTATTTGCTTTTATGTTATTTTCTGCCTCTATGTCACATTTACTTTCATTATCTTTTTCACATTAACAGTGTAAAAAACTCTTACAAATTCATTGTGCCAGAGGTTTATTGCTCGGGCTGTTAGGATGACTTTGAGTGACATCAGAAATACTAAAGGAAGAACAAGATTTGCAAGACAGTGATTTTATTTGGGCTGCATTGTGCATGTGTTTATGTCTTGTTCCTTCACCTGGTTTGTAAACTCCTTGAGGGCAACAAATCTGATTTCCATTTCTTCTTATCTTTGCGTGCCCAATGCTAACTACCAAGTAAATATCCACTTGATAAATAAAGGAGGGTGAAAGCTTAACTGTGAGCTGAAACTGGAAGCAAATGTTTCAGTGCTTAACATTTTTCCTCAGTTACCTTTATGTGTTAATAATTAATGATAAAAAAGAAAAGAACAGTTATAAGTTATATATTTAGTTTCTATGTAGCTATTGTTGCTGCTGCTAAGTCGCTTCAGTCGTGTCTGACTCTGTGCAACCCCATAGACGGCAGCCCACCAGGCTCCCCCGTCCCTGGGATTCTCCAGGCAAGAACACTGGAGTGGGTTGCCATTTCCTTCTCCAACGCAGGAAAGTGAAAAGTGAAAGTGAATTTGCTCACTCATGTCCAACTCTTAGCGACCCCATGGACTGCAGCCCACCAGGCTCCTCTGTTCATGGGATTTTCCAGGCAAGAGTACTGGAGTGGGTTGCCACCACCCTCTCCAATGTAGCTACTACTATTCTATAAACATTTCTATTATGTCTAAAGAAAATAAATTCTTCAAAGAAAGAAATTAGCCTGTTCATTAGCCAGTTGAATCACTATTTTTATCCATTGGTTCATTTGTTTAATTCATTAGTTTAGGGTCTTACAGTGTAATGTGACATTATTTGTAACCTAATACTATTTAAAGGTGGCATTGAGCCTTCATAACTCTAATAAATATTTCAGTGACTTGATATTTAAATAAAAAGTCTACCTGCTAACAGTTCAGAATTGCTTATTTAGCAGACTGTTATTTGGGCTCGCTGCCTTTTAAAAGTTAGGAGATTCTAGCTTTCCTTGGTTTTTAAATTTGTTTTTGTCACTGACCATCCCTCTGACTACTAAGCAGAGGATGTAACTTAGTGAGAAAAGCCTGCTGGGTCGAGTCTAGGCAGTTGTGATGGTCAACTGTCAGCATGGTTCCTCTTACTAGTGGGTGCTGTCTCTGTCCTCCGCAGGCGTCCCAGGTAGATACCATCTGTGAGTGTTTACTGGAGCACGAGGAACAAGTCTTGAAGGACATGTCCATGGAATCAGTTGAATGGGCGGAGGTGGTGATCAATGTGAACAGTATTCTCAAGGTACAAACATATGAAGATTCTAGCAAATCAAAGCCCAGACCGTGGACAGAGGAGAAAGTGGTTTCCATATTCCTACTGTGCATCACCAGCAATCCATAATGGGTTAGCCATTTGTTAATTCCAAAAAGTTAGGAAAACATCAGTAATTTTATCAGTCAATTAGCAGACATTTTGAGTGTGTGCCTTATGCGTATTAAAAGTTTCTGTTTGGTAGAATAAACCTTTTATTTTGGAGAAGGACATATATATCATTGTAAATGTATTAATTTTATTGTAATTTTCTAAACAATTGTCAGATACCACTTAGCAAGTGAGAAACAACAAATAAGTTTCTCTTTTTTAATTACTCAAAAGCTCAGTTAAAACATTCCACTTAATTTTACCTCATGGATATTATAGTGATGATTTTCCTACTTCAGTTACCATAATTTTCTAAAATTGAAGTTAGATTATGGAGTAAAACAAATTTCAAATGCAGAAAGAATCAAAAAGTAATCCTACAGGCCTGTGCTGAGTAATTTTTTGTAATAATAGAACTTGATGTTTCAGATAATCTCAGGGATCCTGGGATCCCTCATTTCCGGCATGTGATAACACATTTCGTTTTCCAGGACATGCTCCAAGCTGCTAGTCACTATCGACAAAATAGAAACTCCTTGTATAGAAGAGAAGAGTCAGGAGAAAAAGAACCTGAGTATATTCCATGGACAGGTGAGATTGCAAGCATTGATCCCAATTTTCAGATTCATTAGCAGTTGCTCAAATTATATATTTTTTTCTTTTTTGGGGGTTGTGCTGGTTCTTTGTTGCACACAAGGACACATGGGCTTTTCTCTGGTTGTGGCTGCAGGGGCCACTCTCCGTTGCCATTTACTGGCTGCTCGTTGCAGTGGCTTCTCTCGTCGTGGAGCACAGGCTCTAGGCACACAGGCTTCTGTAGGTGCAGCGTGTGGGCTTAGTAGTCGTGGTACCTGGGCTGCCGCTCTGTGGCATGTGGAATCTTCCTAGACCAGGGATTGAGCCTGTGTCCCTCCATTAGCAGGTGAATTCTTAACCACTAGGATGTCCCAAAATATATTTCTAATGGTCTGTTATTTTTGGAAGTCATATTATTCTCCTAGTACAAGTTTGTAAATGAAATAAAAAATAACATAAGTGACATCTCCAAAATGAGCAGATCTTATGAAAAATCACTTTATTCCCTTGAAATAATTTGCAGCTGTCTCTATAGCTTAATTTTTTAACTGATACTTGTGCATCTACTAGGTTTTAGTATGTATAGTTATTCATAGAAGCAGGCCCTGAAAGTAGTGACTATATTTTATGTTGATTTAACACACAGAAGTAAGTGGAGTAGCATTAAAGGAATTTAGAAGGAAGAAGAGTCCGGTTTACTTGATTCTGCTGAGGCCATCTCCATACAGAAGATGGTTTTGAGCAGTACATAGACAAGTGTCTACTGACCCCCTGTTTGATTTCTTTTTCCATCAAAGGTGACAGGATGTAATTTTTAGGCAGTTGGTCTTCCCTGTAGCCATTATGGAACCCTTACTTGTCCTATTATTTTGTGTGATTTCACAGCAACCAGCGGTCCTGCTGGCATCCGAACAGCAATAATGCGCCAGCATAGGACTGTCCTGAAGATGGTTTATCCTCAGGCAGACAGCAACCTCCGAAACGTTCTAACAGAGCAGTTAGTAGCACTGATTGATGGCTTCTTGGATGGTTATGTTTCTCAGCTCAAGTCTGTGGACAAATCCAGTGATCAAGAAAGATATAGCAGTCTGGAAATGGAATACCTACAGAAAAGATCAGATCTCTTATCTCCACTTCGTAAGTGCATATTTAATAGTGAGGGCTGTGGGTCTTTGAGTCTACAGAACAAATGGAGGAGTCAGATCATTCAGGCAGTGGTATTCAGTACAACATTGTTAACCCAGTTGTAGCTGAGAACTTAAGCAACACTTCGTATGTATGTCTTTCTGTGTTCATCTGTTCGGCCTTATTGTCATTACTTACCTGGTTTCCTAGACAATGCTGAAGATGATTTACAAAGGAATAAATTATCAGCGTGTGGAGACGGCTCTCAAAGAACTTGTTACCGTCTGAGACCTTCATAGGAATGGCTAGACCATAGGGCAGAGCAGATAAGGGCCATTAGAGGGTGTGGATGGGTGATGAGACTGCAGCAGAGGACATAGCCAGACTGTCACAGCCAAGATTCCGAGGACGAGCTTGCCTTGCTATGTGAAGGAGGGGAGTAGCATCTTAGGTGGGCAGTGATGAAGGAAGGGCTGAATATACATCTTTAATCAGTTTATATGGATTATGAAACTAACTGCCAGTAACTAGAAAGGTTTCCATTAAGTACTTTTAGTAAGTAATAGGAATAAAGGCAAAATTTCAAGGAATATTATTTTTTATTACATATTAAGTTTTCACTAACAGGATTTTCTTCCCATCTGTTCTCATTCCCACAGTCACACTAGGCCAGTACCCATGGGCTGCTTCATTGGCAGAAAAATACTGTGACTTTGATATCTTGGTACAAATGTGTGAGCAGACTGACAACCAGACCAGGCTACAGCGCTACATGACCCAGTTTGCTGATCAGGTAACGAACACAGCGGTGCAGGCGGTGGATCCTGTAAGAAGGCGCTACCATTTACGTCTTATTTAGGTTGTGGTTTTTTTTTTTTTTAATGTGTGTCATTTTATTTATTTTTGGTTGCACTGGGTCTTCATTGCTGCATGCAGGCTTTCTCCAGCTGCAGTGAGTGGGAGCTACTCTTGGTTGCAGCCTGTGGTGTCTCCTTGCAGTGGCTTCTCTTGTTGCAGAGCACAGAGCCTAGGCACGTGGGCTTCAGGAGTTGCAGGTTTGGGCCCTAGAGCACAGGCTCAGTTGTGATGCTTGGGCTTAGTTGATTCATGGCACGTGGAATCCTCACAAATGATGGATCGAACCCATATCCCCTGCATTGACAGGCAGATTCTCATCCATAGAACCACCAGGGAAGTTCTTACTTGGAGTTTTTGGAAGATGATGCAGTCTTTTTGCAGTTTACTGGATACTAATTTGTACATTATGTTTCTTTGTAAATTGTCAGACAGTTTTTTATATATAAATATTACAGAAGGATTCTTTGATGTTTGAAAAATATGTCAAGACTTTTTATTTCTATTTTTGTATTTTCAAAGTACTTAGGTTAGTAATATTGGTAGAGTTCCACAGTTTGAATGGAAGATCTTGGGAGCATAGAATGCTAATGTTAAGAAAGCTCAGATTCCCATTTACCTAAGACTCTTGTTTTCCTTCTTTGACATCATGCTTCCTTTTTTTTTTAATACCTAATTTTTTTTTTAAGTTCCCATTATGACACTATCTATGTAAATTTAAGTTGTTCCTTAAAGCCATTTTATTTAGCCAGTTGATCTTTATATAAAATCTGATTTTTATAAAAAATCAAGATGTTTATAAAAAATCAAATTTTATAAAAAATCAAAATGTTTATGTTTATAAAACATAACATTGTATAAAATTCAGGAAACCACCATAAAGAAAAAAGAAGATAAAAAATCATTCATAATTCTACCACCAGAGAGAACTCTTTTTTAAACATTTGGTTTAGTCTTTTTAATCTATGAAGCATGTTTTATTAACTGCTTATTTCACTTAATACATAACAGACATTTGTCCATATCATTGAATATCACACAACCACATTTTTAATGGTGTTATGGTATTTCATGGACTGGATATAGCTTATTTGATCAGTACCTGATTTCTGGACCTGGCTTATCTTGTATTTCATAATAGTGCTAAAGTAAGTACTTTGTGCTTATTGTAATTTTTATTCTTTTTAAGGATTCTTATTCTCTGTTGACATTTTCCATGCATTCTACTTTGTTTCTTTTACTTTTTAAAAAAAAAAAATTTGTTTACTAGTTAAAATTCTTTTGTGCTAATTCCAAAATGATTGTTCTTAAGTCTGCTTCTGTTATCTACATATTCATAGTTTTCTGCTTCCTAAGTTGTATTTTGGTCTTTGTGTGTGTTAACCATAAAGATGGAAATCAGCAGTGGTTTTTCTCCCCTGGAAGGCAGATAAAATGAAAGGCAGATCACTCAATTCATCAAGAATAGAGGTAGGCCAGGGCTTGATTGCTGCTTCTGTTACATTCATTCATTCCAATGAATTAATTGGTTTCAAATATCTAATGGGACTGTGATTCCTTGCAGAATTCCCCATTTTGTGGAAACATCTCATAAGTAATGTGTGAGCCTGCAGGACACTTGTCTTCCTTTCCAGCCCAACCTCTTACTCTACTGCAGGATCCAGCAAATGTCCTGGGCATTTGGAGCCTCGCTAAATTCTGATTTATCATGCCAGCCACATGAATGCGTGGCACACGGTTCCACCCTGGAATCTTTTACCCTGGAAGGATGGAGTCCCAGTAGTGTCCAGTAGACCTTCCTGTAATGAGATCTTGCTCATATGTGCTGTCCAGAATGGGAGTCTCCGGCCACAGATGGCCTTTTGAGTACTTGAAATGTGATTGATGTCTTTGAGGAATTGATTTTTACATTTTAGATTAAGTTTAAACAGCTACATGTGAGCAGTGACTACCGTATTGGACAGAGCACATCTAGATTCTGGGTAACGTTGAGCAAGATCCCCATTCTGAATCTGATGTCCTCCTTTGTCAAATGAAGTCATTTGAGGACCCTACAATTAGGAACGTGGTGTTTAAAAACAGGATTTCCATGCTGAAGTCTAAGACCTTTGGGGAAAAAACTTTTTCATCAGAAATGTATTTTTTGAAACTGTATTACTAAATATTATTGGATTCTTGCTTTGTTCTTTACAGAATTTTTCAGACTTTCTCTTCCGTTGGTATCTGGAGAAAGGAAAGCGAGGCAAATTATTATCTCAGCCCATTTCTCAGCATGGACAGTTGGCGAATTTTTTACAAGCTCATGAACATCTCAGCTGGTTACATGAAATTAACAGCCAAGAATTAGAAAAGGTAAGGTTTCAGCTATATGGATCAGATTTAGGTAATTTTTAATTTAGTTTTTAGCTAGTTTATTTTTTATAGTTAAATATTACAGATTTTTAAAAAATGTCTATCTTTCTCTCACATAATTTGATAAAAGTATTTTTCATTTATAATGGTATTGCCATTACTTGTTATATCTCAGTTAAAAGAAATGAAGCCTATTGTAATTTGACTGTATTTACAATAAAATAAAGCACAAAAACTTCAACAGATAAATAGCAGTCATTGGCCATTTTTTGTAATGAGTATTTTCTTATAATAGAAATGTTCAAATTATCAGTAAAAACATTAAATAAATTCACGTTTCTCCTTGACAAGGTGTTGTAGTGAATATATAATTATTATAGAGCAAATGTTTTATACATGTCTCTTTTCCCAGTGACCAGTGTGAGTGGCTGATATTTTATTGTGTGATTACTCTCAAAGTATGCTGCTGATCTGTTTTAAGTTTTCCTAATAGTGACTTGATCTTTCACTGATATAGTTTGAGGTGGGGAAACCAAGTTTGGGTTTTTCATAATCATTATTTTAACTTGACTTAATACTGAGAATTTTACCACAGTTTTCATATTTTGTTATTGTAGGCTCATGCAACACTTCTGGGTTTGGCAAATAGGGAAACTCGTTACTTTGCAAAGAAGAAAACCCTTCTTGGCTTGAGTAAATTGGCTGCATTAGCATCAGACTTTTCAGAAGATACACTGCAAGAAAAAATTGAAGGTAAAAGGCCATATTTGAACAAGAAGATGTACAAGTCAATCATGCTGTCAGTGTAACCTTAGAATGCATTCCTGTTATCAGTTAATGGGATCCTTTAGAGACAGGAGCCATCCCCTTTCTAGTCAGTGTTCTTAGACAATTACTCAGTTACATAATTAGGGTTCTCTTTTTATAGAAAAGTAATTTGTGCTTTAAATAAGAATTCCTAAAGAATAAATTCAAATGATTTGGACAGAGTACTCTGATTACACCTTTAGCAAATCATATGCTAAGAACAAACTGCCATGCCAAGAAACATGACGTTTATTCAGTGGGTTTACGGTAGGTGGTGGTAATTCTGAAGCTCTTGATTTCAGAATTCAAAAATTGTTGATGTCATAGTAGTGATACTATTCTGTTTCACATTCTGTGTATTGTAGACTGAGAAAATGATTGAGAATATTATTTTTGAGAACCAAAGGGAATAGAGGTATAAATATAGAAGGAAGGTGAGAAATAACCCTATATTATTGCATTTGAATTGCGTGTATCACATGGAATCATGGTTGTTTTCTTAAATGTATTTCTTGGCTGTCTTCCTGAAAAGTCCTAAGAGCAGTATCACCCCTGATAGCATGAGTATACCTAATCCCATGCTTTGGGGAGGTGTCTCACCCTGTGGCTCAGGGTGAAGTGTATGTAAATAGGGTACTGGCGGCAGCAGTGGTCTGTCTGGGGTCTAGATTCACATTCCACTGCTGTCACTTTCTTCCTCCAAGGAGTAGATGTAGCGGAAGGAATCTGGACCGAAATTAGACCACACTTGTTTCACATGTTTTTTCCAGCTGACTAGCTTTGTGACCCAGAAAGAAAGTGAAAGTGAAAGTTGCTCAGTTGTGTCGACTCTTTGCAACCCCATGGACTATACAGTGCATGGAATTCACCAGGCCAGAATACTGGAGTGGGTAGCTGTCCCCTTCTCCAGGGGATCTTCCCAACCCAGGGATTGAAGCCAGGTCTCCCGCATTGCAGGCAGATTCTTTACCAACTGAGCTATAGTAGTGACCCAGGGTACACTACAAAACGCATAGTTCTAACAGTCAGAGACAGTGGGTGTTCCTTGAGAAAAATGTTTTACTTTTTGTAAAATTGAGTACTCAAATCATAGGATTAGTATTTAACTTTTATTATTGAAATTATTTTTCACTGTGGGAAGAAATTATTTTTCACTGTCTTTTATTTTTAAATGCTAATGGTGCCTGTTCTAGAGAAGTGTATATATGTTTTGCAAGGCTGGTTGGTAGTCCGCAGGGGGAGCCGTGTTTTAACCTGGCCATCAGAGAGAGAGCATATTAATAAAACTATTAAAAATTTTTTTTTAATTTATTTTTATTATTTTTGGCTGTGTTGGGTCTTTGTTGCTGCATGCAAGCTTCCTCTAGTTGCAGTGAGTGGGAGCTACTCTCTAATTGCGGTGCCCAGGCTCTTCATTATGGAAGCTTCTTTTGTTGTGGAGCACAGACTCTAGGGTATGCAGGTTCTAGCAGTCATGGTGCACGGGCCCACCGGCCCTGCAGCATGTGGAATCCTGGACCAAGGATCAAACCCATGTCCCCTGCATTAACAGGTGGACTCCCAACCCTTGGACGCAGGGAAGTCCCCAGTCAAAACATTTTAACAAGAGGTTTTGCTTCTGGTTTTCCCCCTTACATCTGGTTATTGTTTTGCATTCGATCACTTCTTCTTAGCTTTCGCTTTCTTAGTACAATGAGAATATTTTCAGGCCTCAGTAATTTCCTGCAGACTATTACCACATTATGTCTAATTGAAGGGAATAGATATTTAAAAGGTCACTTTATATTGCTTATATAAAAATTTCCTTGTGGAAATTGGTAAAGTATAGAAAAATAACAACAAGAAAATAATATAATAATATAATCCCACTACCCTAAGGTGACTGCTGCTGCTGCTGCTGCCAAGTCACTTCAGTCGTGTCCGACTGTGCGACCCCATAGACGGAAGCCCACCAGGCTCCCCCGTCCCTGGGATTCTCCAGGCAAGAACACTGGAGTGGGTTGCCATTTCTTTCTCCAATGCATGAAAGTGAAAAGTGAAAGGGAAGTTGCTCAGTCATGTCCGACTCTTAGTGACCCCATGGACTGCAGCCTACCAGGCTCCTGCATCCATGGGATTTTTCCAGGCCAAGAGTACTAGAGATGACTACTGTTACTTTTTTCTCTATCCTTTCAGTGTGTTTTCTTAGGTATGGAAATTGCACAAAACAATTCCATTTAGTTTTTACAAGATTGGGATCATGTGGAATGATGCCAGTATTTAAATGAGCATATCTGTGCTTTAGTCATTCCATTTTGCTGTAACTGCTGTTAGCAAACAGTTCTCAGCCCTTTTCCCCTGCAACCCAGCTTGTTCTCATGGGTGAAGCCAGGTCATGATGGTTTATGCAGACCCAGAGCCTCTGTCAGCTCATCATATGGAGATAAATAACCATTGCTAGGTAATAGGATTGGTGCACAGTCCTCTGGGTGTTGTTTTCCTGGAAAGTTCTCATCATGTCCTTTAGTGAACAAGATTATACGAGACACTCCCATAAGGTAAAAAGAAGTACTTTACAGAGTAACCTTAAAACAGACTGAGACACTTCAGATTTGGGGGACTTCTGTCTCTGAAATTGCCATTTGCTCTTCAGTCACTTCCATCAGGTTTGTTTTCTTGGCTCTTCTCTCTTTGATATTTCTGGTTGCTGGGACAGTCCATATGACCTGGATAAGACCATGAGTATTTGTAACATAGTTAGGAATCAAGAATAAGCAGAATTAATAACATTCTCAGATCACTGAATAGTGATGGGATTACCTTCAGAGCTGTTCCTTTTTCTTTTTAAATTTATATTTGTTGATGACAGAGTAAAAGTGAATGTTCACACTGCCCCCTGTGTTGTCTTCTAGAAATGGCTGAGCAAGAGCGCTTTCTGCTGCACCAGGAGACCCTGCCTGAACAGCTGCTAGCTGAGAAACGGCTGAGTCTCAGTGCCATGCCTGTACTGACCGCATCGCAACTCATTGGCGTACGTGCTTTTCACATCCCTACGCCGTCTTAGTCTCAGAACAACCTGTGTTTCCTTGGCCCCTTAGTACAGTTTCTCAGAGTAGACATCTTTCCTTTTCCTGTTTTCCTGGTCACTGTCCTCGGGAGTCAGGTATCAGAGCTGCTTAGGAGCAGGATGCCAGTTAGCAGAAAGCGGAGGATCAGCCTCTGCCCCTAGTAGCTCTCTCTCTGTTCCTCAAGATGCTTATCCAGGTGGCCAGAAGAAATTACTTCCATTGTGCTTTTCTAGTACAAGACAGATATGTATGAAGAGATATAGTTCAGGTTCTTTAAAAAGAAAGATGGTTTTAGGAACTGGATTTGCACAGCCTGTAAGTGCCATCCTCATCATTCCTCTGCAACATAGCAGGTTCCTGAGGACATAGCTAGATTAGGAGCTGCAGCCCAGAATAAGGCAGTTTTATTGTGTACAGTTACACCCTTAATTCTGCTTCTCTCTTTTCCTTTCAAGAAAGTATTGCAAATGTAAGAGCAATGTCTTACAGTCACCTTGAATTTACCCTAATTATGTTACTAAGAAAGCAAGCAAAATTCAAAAACTTTGGTATTTTAGCCATTATTAGTATTAATAACAGATTTCCTATTGAGCTCACATTGAGCTCACAGCAGCTTCTCCTAATAGAGCATATCTAATTTAAAAACCTGAGGAACTGTTGCCTGTAAGACCATTGTTTTATATACTGGTAAGATGGAAAAAGTTTTACCAACTTTACTCTGATACATTATCAATTTTAATACTGCATTCCAATTTCAAATATGTTGACACTGGGGAAGAAAGGAGGTTCAGAAACAAATAAAATATTGTTTTCAAATGTTGTAACACAATGACAACAAGTGGATAGCTTTTTTTCTGAAATGGTTTGAATATTGTCTTTGCTGTTAAAGGATTTTATGCAGTATTTTAAAAAGCAGTGTTATTAATAGGACATTTATGACGTGTTACAGGACATTTATGATTATATAGTTAGCTGTGATCTAACCAACCAGGGATAACCGTTGGTAACATACTGGTGTGTTTTCT
Source organism: Bos indicus x Bos taurus (assembly GCF_003369695.1). Taxonomy (NCBI): domain Eukaryota; kingdom Metazoa; phylum Chordata; class Mammalia; order Artiodactyla; family Bovidae; genus Bos; species Bos indicus x Bos taurus. Next base: position 1,411,725 of record NC_040103.1, on the reverse strand, counting down.
TGTCTTTCAAGTAAACTGTAGACCAACTGCATGCTTTCTCATCAGTCTCAATGTTTAAAAAATTATTGAATGAAAACAATTCAAAAGCATTATAGCCAACTTTAAAAATGCAAGAGCAATTTACTGATATTCTAAAGCTATATATACACCAACTTATACAAGTTAATTACTAAATGAACATAGGTGTATTTTAAAAGACAGTTTGTTGTGAGGTAGATGGAGTTTAATTTCCAAATGTGCCACTGTTCTTTGCTATAAAGATACCTGTAAATGTGGTAACTTCTCTGTAAATCTCTCTAGTCTTGTTTATAGGATGACTTAGAATAATTCTCCCGTTGTTTTAACTTGCTACAGCTGTATATCTGTGAAGAAAACAGAAGAGCTAATGAGTATGATTTCAAGAAGGCTTTGGACTTGCTGGAATATATTGATGAGGTATGTAAAGTCACTTAATAATCTCAGGTAAGGATCACAATTTGTGTATAGTTTTCTGAAGAACTGAGTACATCTTGAAAATGTCTTAATTTTAAAAGACTACCTGGTTCAGCTACCAGTCACTCTTTTTTTTTTTTTTTTCTGGAACTCTCTTGCTTTTTTTTTTTAATTTATTTATTTTAATTAGAGGCTGATTACTTTACAACCTGTAACTCTTGGAGTACATAAAAGTCTTTAGAAAAGCTCACCTCCTGATAATTCTCACACATTTCCAAGTATCTTTTTCTCTGCAAAAATAAAAATTGCTTTTAAAGGTCCTGACATAGTTTTTCTCTTTTATTTAATGAGTCATTGTTAGTTTCTCAAACTGATAGGCTGCTTTGTCAATTTATTCTTCATAGTACTCACCCCAAGAGAAGCTGTTTCTCAGCCTGCTTTGAAAAAAAAGATTGTAATGATAATTTTGTAGGGCAAATAGTCAACCCTGCAACTGAGAGTAGTTTGGTAGATTATAAAGACATAATATGTTGATTTTTATGTTCAGTTCAGTCACTCAGTCGTGTCCAACTCTTCGCAACCCCATGAATTGCACCACGCCAGGCCTCCCTGTCCATCACCAACTCCCGGAGTTCACCCAAACTCATGTCCATCAAGTTGGCGATGCCATCCAGCCATCTCATCCTCTGTCGTCCCCTTCTCCTCCTGCCCCCAATCCCTCCCAGCATCAGAGTCTTTTCCAATGAGTCAACTCTTCGCATGAGGTGGCCAAAGTATTAGAGTTTCAGCTTTAGCATCAGTCTTTCCAAAGAACACCAAGGGTTGATCTCCTTCAGAATGGACTGGTTGGATCTCCTTGCAGTCCAAGGGACTCTCAAGAGTCTTCTCCAATACCACAGTTCAAAAGCATCAATTCTTCGGCGCTCAGCTTTCTTCACAGTCCAACTTTCACATCCATACATGACCACTGGAAAAACCATAGCCTTGACTAGATGGACCTTTGTTGGCAAAATAATGTCTTTGTTTTTGAATATGCTATCTAGGTTGGTCATAACTTTTCTTCCAAGGAGTAAGCGTCTTTTAATTTCATGGCTGCAATCACTGTCTGTGATTTTGGAGCCCAAAAAAATAAAGTCTGCCACTGTTTCCACTGTTCCCCCATCCATTTGCCATGAAGTGATGGGACCAGATGCCATGATCTTAGTTTTCTGCATGTTGAACTTTAAGCCAGCTTTTTCACTCCCCTTTTTCACTTTCATCAAGAGGCTTTTTAGTTCCTCTTCACTTTCTGCCATAAGGGTGGTGTCATCTGCATATCTGAGATTATTGATATTTCTCTTGGCAATCTTGATTCCAGCTTGTGCTTCTTCCAGCCCAGCGTTTCTCTGTTTAAAATCTTGACTCTCTCGTGCTTCCTGATAAAATCAGGTTATCTCAGAATAATCGGATACAATTTCACATAAAGTTATTGATAGTCTTACTCTCCTGAGTCAACTTTAACATCTTACAGAAAGGGAAATTTGCCAGGCTCCTCTGTCAATGGAATTCTTCAGGCAAGAATAGTGGAGTGAGTAGCCGTTCCCTTCTCCCAGGGATCTTCCTGACCCAGGAATCGAACTGGGGTCTCCTGAATTGCAGGCAATTCTTTACCAGCTGATCTACCAGGGAAACTCTTAAAATTATAAAGTAAAGCTTAACAATATTTATATAGTATTACGAGCTGACATAACTAAAATTTAAACATATATTTTTTAAAATCAGGACTTAATGAAGATTTTTTTTTTGTTTTGCTGTGAAGGAGGAAGATGTAAATATAAATGATCTAAAACTGGAAATCCTTTGCAAAGCTCTTCAGAGAGATAAGTAAGTTCCCATAGTGTGAATCTAAGACATGATTTTGGGATAGGACTCTTTAGGAAGATTATGAGATCATGCATCAATTCATTTTATAACCTAATTGTATTGTAATATGTATTATGAAAATGTTAATAGTTTCATTAGCAATCCTAATTTTTTTTATTCAGTAATTAAGGAATTGCTTAAGGATTTAGGACCACTGGAGTAATGATTCTCTACTTTTGATTTTAAATTTTGCATTGTCAATTTGCACAGAAATATATATGTTCCTTATTTTCTCAGAAGTTGGGCTAGTTCTTCATAGGAAGACTTGAGGCTACTTTTTTTTTTTAATAAGAGATTAGTACAGGTTGAGAATCATTATTGTCTCCTAAGTTACTGAGATCTCTTTTTAACTGTAATCTCCTTGCAGAGAAGGATTTCTGTCCACTGGAATGGTGGTGTTAAGATTCATTGGCAAAGAGAGACTGAGAATATCAGTTGTAGAGATGGATTTTTCCCAGGGAAAGAATTTCTTAAAAAATTTTGGCCACACTGCATAGGATACTGCATAGGATACAGCATGTTAGTTCCCCAAGCAGGACTTGAACCCACGCTCCCTGCAGTGAAAGTGCGGAATTTTAACTATTGGACCGCCAGGGGAAGTCCATACTTTTTAAAAAAAAAAAATTGGGGGCCAGAAAATAGTTTTAAAGAGAGCATGACTTGAGTGCTAAAGGCCTTCTCTACTCAATTTCCCTTAACGTGGCTTTGAGAAGTTGCAGTGGAACTATTTTTACTAAAGCATTTCTTCCGGTGATCACCCATAGATAGTTTAAATTGTTGTCAGATATGGTCTTGGAGGTCATTCTCTGAAGCATCTAGCTCTGCCTGTTGGGTTCTGCTTCCCAGTTGTAAGAAGCATACTATGTCATTTGACTGGAATTCCTTGTCTTGGCTTCAAAGTATGAGGGATGTGGCCACTGATTACTACAGAGCATGGTTCTGTGGGTTTGTATTTCAGTAGCAGATAATCTCAACCAGATAAAGAAAATTTGGTTACATCAGACACTGGTTGCCATTTTATGAAAAACAGAATATATTATAATATATTTAAACTACGTTTAAACTATTGCCTGTGCTCTGAAAGGTCATACTTTGGGGTCATTACTAGGTTTGTTACTTACTTACAAAATTTTCTTGGGAAAAATACCTTACTACTTGGTTTGAACATTAAATGCATACTACCTGGCTGTAGCATCTTATATCTAATATAGAGACTCTGGGTATATCTAGAGACTCTGGGTATATCTGATTTGAAGCTCCTTTATTTAAGCAATTTTCAATAGTGTCACAAAATTCAAGATTCTTTACCCCCTGTTGTTGCTGCTGTTGTTTAGTCCCTAAGTTGTGTCTGACTCTTTTGCAACCCCATGAACTGTAGCTCACCAAGCTCCTCTGTCCATGGGATTTCCCAGGCAAGAATACTAGAGTGGGTAGCCATCTCCTTCTCCACGGCATCTTATCAACCCAGGGACTGAACCAAAGTATCCTGCACTAGAGGCAGATTCTTTACCTCTAAGCCACCAGGGAAGCCCACTACAAATATCAAAACAAATCCACAACAGAAAACAAGTCATTTATTTCAGATTATGGCCATGGTTTCATTTTCTCCTCACAGTGGTTTTGTTTTTTAGCTGGTCCAGTTCGGATGGTAAAGATGATCCAATTGAAGTATCTAAAGACAGTATATTTGTGAAAATCTTACAGAAACTTTTAAAAGATGGTAAGTGATTGGTTAATATTGGAAATTACAGTGTCACTCCTTGGTTTGAACTCTTAGAATAATGGAGATTTGCCTAGGTATCAAATACCAGAAGGTTAAAATTAAATGGTATTGTACTTAGATTTGTTTAAAATAAAGAGAGGGAGCTGTGTCATGGCGGAGTTGCCATCTGCTTGGCCAGTTAACTCTTGTGAAGGTTGAAAATCTGAAATGCAATTTTTGTGGTGTGTCCTATACTAAACTGGCCATACCATGCTTGAGAACAAACCACAAAATATTCTACCAGTTCATTTTGGATATTAAAATTAGTTTTAAGGACAAAATAAAAGGAAACAAGGGAGTATGTTTTGTGTATGTTTTGTTCCTGAGACAGAGAACAAACTTCTATTTCCTGATCAAGATCCAAATAAGTAAAGAGGCTTTTATAGTTAAATGTTTGTTATGAAGGGAGATGAGGTAGAGGACACTTAACTTTTACTTCCTTTCATATAACTAATATATGGAGAATGTTAGACTAGAGATGAGAGATTTTGTGCATTTTATACACGAAAGTGTAATCACTCACACTCACCTAGAGTTGGACATCCTGGAATGTGAAGTCAGGTGGGCCTTAGGAAGCATCACTACAAACAAAGCTAGTGGAGGTGATGGAATTCCAGTTGAGCTATTTCATATCCTAAAAGATGATGCTGTGAAAGTGCTGCACTCAATATGTCAGCAAATTTGGCAAACTCAGCAGTGGACATAAGACTAGAAAAGGTCAGTTTTCATTCCAATCCCAAAGAAAGATAATGCCAAAGATTGTTCACACTACTGCACAGTTGCACTCGTCTCACACGCTAGTAAAGTAATGCTCAAAATTCTCCAAGCTAGGCTTCAGCAATAACCAGACCACCTGACCTGCCTCTTGAGAAACCTGTATACAGGTGAGGAAGCAACAGTTAGAACTGGACATGGAACAACAGACTGATTCCAAATAGGAAAAGGAGTACATCAAGGCTGTGTATTGTCACCCCATTTATTTAACTTCTATGCAGAGTACATCATGAGAAATGCTGGGCTGGAAGAAGCACAAGCTGGAATCAAGATGGTTGGGAGAAATATCAATAACCTCAGATACGCAGATGACACCACCCTTATGGCAGAAAGTGAAGAAGAACTAAGAGCCTCTTGATGAAAGTGAAAGAGGGGAGTGAAAAAGTTGGCTTAAAGCTCAACATTCAGAAAACTAAGTGATGGCATCCGGTCCCATCACTTCATAGCAGATAGATGGGGAAACAGTGGAAACAGTGTCAGACTTTATTTTTGGGGGGCTCCAAAATCACTGCAGATGGTGATTGCAGCCATGAAATTAAAAGACGCTTGCGCCTTGGAAGGAAAATTATGACCAGCCTTACAGTATATTAAAAAGTAGAGACATTACTTTGTCAAGAAAGGTCTGTCTAGTCAAGGCTATGGTTTTTCCAGTAGTCATGTATGGATGTGAGAGTTGGACTGTAAAGAAAGCTGAATACAGAAGAATTGATGCTTTTGAACTGTGGTGTTGGAGAAGACTCTTGAGAGTCCCTTGGACTGCAAGGAGATCTGACCAGTCCATCCTAAAGGAGATCAGTCCTGGGTGTTCATTGGAGGGACTTATGCTGAAGCTGAAACTCCAATACTTTGGCCACCTGATGCTTAGAGCTGACTCATTTGAAAAGACCCTGATGCTGGGAAAGATTGAGGGCAGGAGGAGAAGGGGACGACAGAGGATGAGATGGTTAAATGGCATCACTGACTCAATGGACATGGGTTTGGGTGGACTCCAGGAGTTGGTGATGGACAGGGAGGCCTGGCGTGCTGCAGTTCATGGGGTCGCAAAGAGTCGGACATGACCGAGTGACTGAACTGAACTGAATACACGAAGACAAGTATAACTCATTTATTATAGAATTATTAAATCAAAAAGATGATGTTAAATCCAGGCAATGTGCAAAATAGGCTAACCTGTATTTACCAATCTTTTAAGATACAAGGACACTCTGTTTAAAACCACCTGGAATAAAGTACACAATGACAGAAACTGTTGTAAACTCAGCAGCCCTTCTAGATAGATATGAATTTTATTCACGATGCTGACATTTGCATACATGTTATGCAAATGTTCCATACCTACGTCTGCAGGACACATTATTTGATCTGTATAAGACATGCCCAGCCCAGTGCCTGGTAGATAGTAGTCACTCATTAAACTTTTTTTCTTTAAAAGGCTAGAATTATTTTACAGATTCACATTCATAGTTCTTCTGTAGTAGATTGCACTCTGCGGTCCTCTGCTTGAGACTCCCTGGTTTAACTGAAATGACGAGGGCCTCAGAGGAGAACCATGGAGCTCACCACACCAGCCAACATGTGAGTGAGGTGAAAGAGCAGCGACCTCTTGGTGCTTACATGCCACAAGTTTCACTCTGGATAGAACTGTTGACCTCAGTACTGACCTGGAGGTTTGTTTATGAAAAATAGACTGTTGACTACCCCACATTGACAGTAGGTTTAATGAACACTTTTATTTTCAAAGATGAATAAAGAACACAAAGGCAGTTAAGCCATTTCATTGTCAAAAAATAAAAATTTTAAATTAAATAATGGAGATAACAAAAGAAAATATCTTTTGCTTAAAAATACTTGAAATTCAGACAGTTAAAATATATCTCCTAGGCTTTCTCTTTTCTATATTTGGAATTGAAGAAATAACTGGATATGGTTGATTTCTTTGTGCTGTTGAAGAGATTCATTTGGGTACAAATCTGATGTTTTCCATGAAGTTAGTTCTTGTAAAGGTGCCGCTGAACTGAATTGTGGCTAATTAAGTATATGATACTATTTAAAGTTCACCTGGCAGTTTTTGCTATCTTTAGATTATATATTGTAGATGGAAAACAAATAGAAACCTATAATTTTACAAAAAGGATTATTAAGTTTTGACCGAAGGACAAAAACAAGTGGAAGCTATTATATTTATTATATAATGATATAATATAAGTAATATATATTTATAATGTTATATATATATATATAAAACAATACCAAGCCGAAGGCATTTATCTTTGGAATCTTTTTAATAATATGACTTCCATATTATTTACATTTACAAGAGTAAATGTTTTTAAAGGGCAGATTCTGGAGGTAAATATAGATAGCTTCCATTGTATTTTGTAGACTTGGGCAACCTAACAATTACTTCAGCTTATGGGATAAATTTAGCCTGTAGATATATTTAAGTTACCCACCTGGAGCTTTTCAGTTTTTATGTTTTGTTTTTAATATTTATATGCTTCCTTAATATGCTTTTCAGTTTTAAAGTATATTATAATGAGTGAAGTCACTCAGTCATGTCTGACTCTTTACCAACCCATGGACCCTGCCAGGCTGCTCCATCCATGGGATTTTCCAGGCAAGAGTACTGGAGTAGGTTGCCATAGAGGAGAAAAAAAATGTGTGTCATTGCATGGAATTTAACATTTTTCCTAATTAGTCTCTGGCATTTAATATTGAGAAGAGCTCTTATAAAAGTCTTATTTTCTATGAGAGAACAGAAAGAGAAATTAAGGAAACAATTCCATTCATCATTGCAACGAAAAGAATAAAACACTTAAGAATAAATCTACTTAAAGAAACAAAAGACCTATATATAGAAAACTATAAAACACTGATGAAAGAAATCAAAGATGATACAAATAGATGGAGAAATATACCATTTCATGGATTAGAAGAATCAATATAGTAAAAATGAGTATACTACCCAAAGCAATCTATACATTCAATGCAATCCCTATCAAGCTACCAACAGTATTTTTCAGAGAACTGGAACAAATAATTTCACAATTTGTATAGAAATACAAAAAAACCTTGAATAGCCAAAGCAATCTTGAGAAAGAGGAGTGGAACTGGAGGAATCAACCTGCCTGACTGCAGGCTATACTACAAAGCCACAGTCATCAAGACAGTATGGTACTGACACAAAGACAGAAAAATAGATCAATGGAACAAAATAGAAAGCCCAGAGATAAAACCATGCACCTCTGGACACTTTATCTTTGACAAAGGAGGCAAGAATATACAATGGAGAAAAGACAATCTCTTTAACAAGTGGTGCTGGGAAAACTGATCAACCACTTGTAAAAGAATGAAACTAGAACACTTTCTAACACCATACACAAAATAAACTCTAAATGGATTAAAGATCTAAATGTAAGACCAGAAACTGTAAAACTCCTAGAGGAGAACATAGGCAAAACACTCTCTGACATAAATCACAGCAGGATCCTCTATGTTCCACCTCCCAGAGGAATGGAAATAAAAGCAAAAATAAACAAATGGGACCTAATTAAAATTAAAAGCTCCTGCACAATGAAGAAAACTATAAGCAAGGTGAAAAGACAGCCTTCAGAATGGGAGAAAATAGTAGCAAATGAAGCAACTGACTAAGAATTAATCTCAAAAATATACAAGCAACTCCTGCAGCTCAATACCAGAAAAATAAATGACCCAATCAAAAAATGGGCCAAAGAACTACACAGACATCTCTCCAAAGACATGTTTAACAAACACATGAAAAGATGCTCAACATCACTCATTATTAGAGAAATGCAAATCAAAACCACAATGAGGTACCATTTCACGCCAGTCAGAATGGCTGCTATCCAAAAGTCTGCAAGCAATAAATGCTGGAAAGGGTGTGGAGAAAAGGGAACCCTCTTACACTGTTGGTGGGAATGCAAACTAGTACAGCCATTATGGAGAACAGTGTGGAAATTCCTTAAAAAACTGGAAATAGAGCTGCCATACAGCCCAGCAATCCCACTGCTGGGCATACACACCGAGGAAACCAGAATTGAAAGAGACATGTGTACCCCAATGTTCATTGCAGCACTGTTTATAATAGCCAGGACATGGAAGCAACCTAGATGTTCATCAGCAGACGAATGGATAAGAAAGCTGTGGTACATATACACAATGGAGTATTACTCAGCCATTAAAAAGAATACATTTGAATCAGTTCAAATGAGGTGGATGAAACTGGAGCCGATTATACAGAGTGAAGTAAGCCAGAAAGAAAAACACCAATACGGTATATTAATGCATATATATGGAATTTAGAGAGATGGTAATAGTGACCCTATTGCAAGACAGCCAAAAAAGACACAGATGTAAAGAGCAGAGTTTTGGACTCTGTGGGAGAAGGTGAGGGTGAGATGATTTGAGAGAATAACATTGAAACATGTATATTATCATATGTGAAATAGATCGCCAGTCCAGTTCGATGCATGAGACAAGGTGCTCAGGGCTGGTGCACTAGGATGACCCTGAGGGATAGGATGGGGAGGGAGGTTCAGGATGGGGATACACATGTACACCCATGGCTGATTCATGTCAATGTATGGCAAAAACCACTACAATATTGTAAAGTAATTCAGTTCAGTTCAGTCGCTCAGTCGTGTCCTACTCTTTGCGACCCCATGAATCGCAGCACGCCAGGCCTCCCTGTCCATCACCAACTCCCGGAGTTCACTCAAACTCACGTCCATCAAGTCAGTGATGCCATCCAGCCATCTCATCCTCTGTTGTCCCCTTCTCCTCCTGCCCCCAATCCCTCCCAGCATCAGAGTCTTTTCCAATGAGTCAACTCTTCGCATGAGGTGGCCAAAGTACTGGAGTTTCAGCTTTAGCATCATTCCTTCCAAATAAATCCCAGGGCTAATCTCCTTCAGAATGGACTGGTTGGATCTCCTTGCAGTCCAGGAGACTCTCAAGAGTCTTCTCCTACACCACAGTTCAGAAGCATCAGTTCTTTGGCGCTCAGCTTTCTTCACAGTCCAATTAACCTCCAATTAAAATAAATAAATTTAAAAAAATGTTTTCTGACTTCTCTTAAAAATCGAAAGGTTTGCTGCACTAGACTGAAATATTAACCTGGTGGCCATCACCTAGAGCCAATGAACATTTCCCACTTAGAATGGGGTCGTAAGTTTTTAAGAAAATTGATCTTTGGGAAATTGATATTTTCACAAGTGTAATACTGTTTCAGAGGTAAAAAGTCTTTATTGAAAGTGTGTTGATTGTAATGAATGATGTGTAAATATTGCAGATTAAGTCTCATAACATTTATTATAAGATTTTTATTGTGTAATAACTAAGTACCAAAAATGGTGCTTAGTTATTAGATGATGATGTTAAAATAAATTTTTAACATCATCACTTAGATGATGTTAAAAATAAACAGTATTTGATTTTGAGAAGCATGTGGTAATGTGACAGGTTATAAAATATTACCTTATTAATTTAAAATTATCAAATGAGAAAATTGTATATGCTGTTCTGTAACTACACAGATGCGTATTGGCTTTCCAGGTCCATAAAGGACTGACAAAGGCGTGGTTTCCCTCCTCCTGGTCTCAGAGAGAAACTGCCAGTATGTTACATACTGCAGATAGCTTTCATGGCAGTGTTCTAAAGTATTTCCTGAATAGGAGAATATAGAATTGTTGGAAATACTTGTTTTCTTTTTTTTTTAATTTTTGAATAATTTTATATGTCTTTTCAAAAATAAACTTGAAATACAAAAGAAAGTTGATCAAAATCAAGGAAAATATATATTACCAAAGTTGACTCTGGAAATTAATTTTAAAAAAATTAAGCGAACCAGTCACCCTAGGAAAAAGCATTAAAAACCAGTTCTCAAATAAGCACCTCTGCAGTCAGGCATTTCTGGAGTGTGGGGAGACCACCCATCCAGGTGAAACAATGGGTCTTTGATCTGGGGGACAGATAAATGTCTGAAAGTCTTTTAAGAAGATACAGTATAACTTTGTCTTCCTTGATAACTCAGGATTCCTGTCTTAACAAATTTTACAGCTGGTTTATAAGCAATCTTTCACTGATACCTTCTGCTTCTTTTACTGTATAGCTACTTGGAATGCTGTTTGCTTGGTCTTGAAATACTTGTTTTCAAGTGATTATTAACTTAAAACTTCCACACTGAAGGAATGGCTTAAGCTGTGGAGAAAAATGAAAATATTACAGATTGTTTTGATGGCTCTTTTGACCACTAGAGTCAAACATGTAGCCCAAATATATAGAACAGTCATGTAGCCCCTACTAAGTGAAGAATGTCATATTGTCAGGCCTGTGAGTATGCTTGGCAGATGGAAGGAATTTAGAACAGAGTATTTTCCAATAGCAGTGAGGTTATATTTTAAATAGAAGCACAGGTGTTTCTATCATCCGTCATCTTAATTCATTTGAGAATTATGTGAAAATTAAAAAAAAAAAAAACTTTCTATGTTTGTATTTTTAGGCATTCAGCTCAGTGAGTACCTGCCCGAGGTGAAGGAGCTGCTGCAGGCCGACCAGCTGGGAAGTTTGAAGTCCAACCCTTACTTTGAGTTTGTTTTGAAAGCCAATTATGAGTACTATGTCCAGGGACAAATGTGACTTTTTCTAAAAATGGTTGTTTTTCCTGAAAATTTGTATAAGTGTGTCCTTATAAAAACTTTAGACCTTAAACATCTAGAAGTTTGTACAGTTTTATAACATATATTTCTGAGTTTTTTATACTTTATTTGTAAGCTACCACAAAATAGTTGTATGACTGTAGTTTTGGTTTTCAGTTACATGATATTGTTTTTTCTTCCTCTTTTCCATCGAAGTTTGTCAGTTGTTTTCATACCTACTACCATTCCTTTTTATCTCACTCCATCCAGGGTCCTGGTTCCAGCTTCTTGTATGCAAAGACCACTTCTAGGCTTTAGCTTCTATAACTCTAAAAACAGCAAGGTTACACTAAGTTGTCTCTGAAATTGCTGTGACTCTTAGATGTTATGTACTGCAAAGTGTCTGGAATATTTGTTTTGATTTTGATTAGGGCTGGGAGCAGAATATCTAGTGGGATAAGTGTCACAATTTGCTAACTTATGAAATAGACACAACAAAGTGGGGCAATTCAGTGTGAGCTTGATAACTGTTTACTTCATTGGGAAAAATGTCAAATTTCTCTACATAAATAATAGAATATTAATAAAAATATTTTGGTGAATAAAGCATATTTATGTGGCCTTCTAGTATTCTTACCTGGGAAATCCCATGGACAGAGGAGCCTGGCGGGCTACAGTCCATAAGGTCACAAAGCGTCTGACATGGCTTAGCAATTAAACCACCACCACCACAACCTATTCAGTCAGCTTCATGCATTTCAGAACGATTTACACTGAATTCCAGCTTCTCCTCAGTCTGTCTACCTAATGTAAGGAGTGAAACCTTTATAGAAACCTTTATGGATTTTCTTAGTATGGCAACTGATTTAACTGAAAAGTAGTTGTTCTCAAAGCTTCTTTGTCCTGGCCAATGTCATCGTGCAGTTTTTATCTGTCTTTAAATAAAGACGGAGTTGCTGGCATATTCAGGCTTTGGCCCAGTTGAATACTCGCTAAACAACTTGCTTCCAGCAGCCGAAAAGGTCAGGAGTTAAATGTGGTGAAGAGTCCGGTTCCTGGCTTCACAGAGCTCAGCCCTTCTGCCGGCTCCACTGCAGGCTGTAGATGCTGCCTCTGAGCTGCTCGCAGTGGTAACCAGAGGGCAGGAAGGGGCAGCCCGGCCTCTGGCCTCTGTCTGCATTGCCATGGTGGAGCAGGGTGAGGAGTGTCCTAAGGCCTCTAGGGGAGTTAGGGAGAGAGAGTTGTCAGATGGCATAAGAAATGGTTGGATTCTTGTGTTAAAGGATGTTGGTTTTAGAGGGACTTAGTTCTTATCCATTGGAGAAGGCAATGACACCCCACTCCAGCACTCTTGCCTGGAAAATCCCATGGACGGAGGAACCTGATAGGCCATGGGGTCGCTAAGAGTCGGACACGACTGAGCGACTTCACTTTGACCTTTCACTTTCATGCATTGGAGAAGGAAATGGCAACCCGCTCCATTGTTCTTGCCTGGAGAATCCCAGGGACGGGCGAGCCTAGTGGGCTGCTGTCTGTGGGGTCGCACAGAGTCGGACACGACTGAAGCGACTTAGCAGCAGCAGCACTTCTTATCCATAAGATCCTGTCATGTGACACTGTGCTCTGGGGACACAGGACCGTGCCACCTCCTTGAGTGCTACAAACCCAGTTACCCCATGTGAGGAGAGGCAGTGACGGTGATCCTGGCCCGCTGACCACAGCGGGTAAAGTGCTGCTCTCACAGCGTGATGGCTGACTGTCTCATTTTGACAGAGAAAAAGGCTCTGCTACCTCTGTCTGTTAAGGATGGCCATAGCTCTAAGATGGTTGGGGCTTTTAAAAAAGAACATTTTAACAATAATAGCATAATTAAAGCCTAAAGATTTTGAGTACTTCTTTTCTTCTAAATTTAAAAAATTTCCACAACATAGTCTTCATCAAAAAATAACTGATTCTTTTACAAACTGAGTAGGTGATAAATTATAAAGGTACTATAAAGGTGAGCATGTTTATTAAGGAGACAGAAACAGTTCTGACTTGGGAAAGGGTTTCTTTGCTCCTGTCTTTGAACACTACTCAGAAAGTCACAGCTTTTGGCCCCAGTCAAACAATAAGGTTGTGGATTTGATTGTGAGGAGTGGGCCTTGTGTATTCTCCTGTTTTAGGGATTTGTGAATGTGTCAAGGATTAAGACAATTTGAGAATCACAGCAAGAGACATGCTGGAATTCTTGGTGAGGTAGAAGGCGACTGATACTGATGCCCTTTGTTTTGGCATCTTGTTTTTGAACAAAATTTTTTAGAAATTGAATTTTGCTTCTTTTTATCTTTGAGGTCTGAATCCTACTTTTCTTGAAGCGTCCATCACCCCCCAAGTACTGGGGGACTGTCTGGGGGAGTCAGGGTGTGTGGCACAGTCCTCCACGTAACTAGACCTGGAGGAGAGCCACACTTGATGACCTTAGCCTCTCGCCATGCGTGGGCATATTTGATAACTACAGAAGTATCAGTGCAGTCCACCTACCTTTTCCTGGACAGTTTATTCAAGGAATCCTAGAGAAAACAACTGTCTATATTCCTATGTAAACTTAACTCATTGAATACCAAAGTGTATTTTTCACACAGAATCTTATATAATTCTATAAGTCAAAAAATACTGTAGGAAATGTGAAACCTCTCAAAAATATATGGAGGAAAATAAACCCCTGTAATCCCACTAGCCAGAAATAACTTCAGTTACCATTTTGAAATATAGCCTAAATTGTGCATGTATCACATCTTATAACCTATGTATTTTGATGTGAGGTATTATGAGCAACCTAGACAGCATATTAAAAAGCAGAGACATTACTTTGCCAACAAAGGTCCATCTCATCAAGGCTATGGTTTTTCCAGTAGTCATGTATGGATGTGAAAGTTGGACTGTAAAGAAAGCAGAGCGCCAAAGAATTGATACTTTTGAACTGTGGTACTGGAGAAAACTGAGAGTCCCTTGGACTGCAAGGAGATCCAACCAGTCCATCCTAAAGGAAATCAGTCCTAAATATTCATTGGAAGGACTGATGCTGAAGCTGAAACTCCAATACTTTGGCCACCTGCGAAGAGCTGACTCATTTGGAAAGACCCTGATGCTGGGAAAGATTGAAGGCGGGAGAAGAAAGGGGTGACAGAGGATGAGATGGTTGGATGCCATCACCGACTCCATGGAGATGAGTTTGAGTAAACTCCGGGAGTTGGTGATGGACAGGGAGGCCTGGCGTGCTTTGGTCCATGGGGTTGCAAAGAGTCAGATACTTTTTAGACACTGAGTGACTAAACTGACTGACTATGAGCACTTGTATGTATCTTTAGTCCAGTATTTCTCAACCTTCTTTTTCATTATCATTCCTCCTTAGGAGACTTTTTAGGACAATTTTCTTCAGTCACTGTTCCCTTCGCCCCCACCTCCATGAAAACTCATGCCACAAGTATATTGTGTGTCTTATTTATGGACCACAGCCTGTGGAGCCACAAATCACTGTAATGTCTGAGATTCTTTTAACCTCCTAAGAACTAACCTTTCCCCCTTCAAGAATGGATGTCTTCAATATTCCTCAAGATACGTGTTTTTTTAATGACTGCCTGACACTTTACCGTATGGCTGTATTAATTTATTTAACAGATTCTGTCTCTCTTCTCAACAGTCTTAAAACACTTGGGTTATCGGTCTTGGGTTGGGTTGGTTTATTTATTTTTTACCACATTAAATAAATACTGGAATAAATCTCTACAAAAATCTTTGTGCATAAAACACATTGACTTTTCCTGTCTAAGTGCTCAGTGAGCAGTTGTAATAGTTTTTAGTGTCTTTTGCTCACCCTTACCACCTCATCCCTCTCACCACCTCCAAACCCTTTTAGAAGATAGTGTACCATTGTTTTTGTGTGTATTCCATGCACTTACCTAGTTTCAACCTTCAGTCTTAAAGAGTAGGTGGCATCCTCAGTTAAGAAGGCTGATTGCCTCTGGAAGCCACCTGCCCCAGGTCACATAGCCTATCAGAGGGACAGGTACACTCAAATGAGCTTTACTGAAGGGCAATCTTTTAACTGATTTACTACAGCTGATGTGTGGAAATGGCAAGGGGAGATGCAGTAGAGGGAAGGGGGAGGAATGGCTCCAGTGGAGTCTTTAGTCCCTTAGAGATGACAAAGCAGAGCAAGTCTCAGGCTGAGAAAACCAGTAGAAGATCGAAGTCCTCTCTTCCTGATTGCCACAGTTCACTGCACATTTTTAGATGTGTGGCTTAGGAGGACAGCGAATTTGGGTTTTTTCCTTTACCCACTTGGTCACTGGACTGTTTCTGACTTTGTGTTGCCAGGCAGCCCCCCCTCACTATTTTTTTTTTTTTTTTTTTGAGATGACAGAGGATGGCTGCATGTGAAGCCATGACTTCAAGATGTCTTTGGCCCTTCATTGGAGACGATCCCTTGAGGATCTGTTAAGTTCCAGAACATACCAAGTGTTGGACAAATTTAGAGGGAGACAGAAGGTAGCCCAACCACTCCTAGGGAAGGGAGAGTCTTCCAAGCCCCTGTGTGTCCCAAGCAGTATGGTACCCAGGACATGTCTGGCTCTTTGGACCTTGGTTTTCTTATGTTTAAAGCTAGTGTAACTAGTACATGTCTCATGTACCTCCAGATAGTAACAGGATTAACGGAACAATATGAAAACATAAGCATTTTAAAAGTTCATGTCTAAATAGGTCAGAAACCGACAGCACAAGGCTGGGATCCACAGACGGGAGGAGGTGAGGGATGTGGCTGAGGGGATGGGAGGGAGCACATGGGCTGAGCTGTGGCAGATGGGCCTGTCAGATGATCGAGCTGCAGCTGCCCCTGCAAACCTGGAAGCAGGAGTTCTCCTCTGAGCATAGCTTGCATGGCTGACCTTTCCAGGGTCACTCTCAAAAGGCTGTGCAGTCAGTGACCCGCTTACTCAGACGCAAGGCACTGGGTTGATCCCCAGAGCGTACATGTATGGAGACTGCCTTCCACCTGCTCCTCGGACCATTCCTGAGCCAATGAGAGTTCAACCACCCCAGAGTGGCCCTCCAGGACTATTTCAACCAGCCTGACCCGGGGCAGAGAACAGACATGCCAACTGGTGTTCTTAGGGCCCACCTCCCCAGGGTTTGCTGTACCATCAGGTCTCTGCTAGCTTGTGAGTGCTTGATTCATAGCTTTTCATGTGTGTTCAAATCTAATAGACCCTGAGCTTACAAAAGCCTGATTCATAGCTTTGAGTGTGTTTGAATCTAATAGATCCTGAGCTTACAAAAACTTGCACTGAGAAGAGTTGCACTGAGCAAGAGTTTTGAAAAATACAACCTCCTTCCCCTTTAAGATGTCAACAAGTTCTTAGGTATTCAGTAAATGACATACTTCTACCTTCAAGACCAAAATTGAAGCTATTCCCCTTACACTGTATACAGAGTGCATTCGCCACATTGTTTTCCCCTAGTGTCTCCATGTCACACTGCCACAGCAGAACACAAGGTGTTGAAATGTAGTTCTGTCCAGTATTCATTCATTCTCTAAAAAGCTGAATATGAAGGCACAGTGGCTTTATACACATTAGAGAGGCCCCATACTAACTCCCTAGTTTGTAATTGACTTTGGTCATTTTTTAGGAAGGTCTGCAGTAGTGTGCCGGAGAAGGCAATGGCAACCCGCTCCAGTACTCTTGCCTGGAGAATCCCATGGACAGAGGAGCCTGGTGGGCTGCAGTCCATGGGGTTGCTAAGAGTTGGACACGACTGAGCGACTTCACTTTCACTTTTCACTTTCATGCATTGGAGAAGGAAATAGCAACCCACTCCAGTGTTCTTGCCTGGAGAATCCCAGGGACAGGAGAGCCTGGTGGGCTGCCGTCTATGGGGTCGCATAGAGTCGGACACGACTGAAGCGACTTGGCAGCAGCAGCAGCAGCAGTAGTGTGCAGCTGGGGAGGAGGGTTTCGTATGTGCTTTTATATCCCTCTTCGAGGACCCACACCTGTCCCAGTTGCTGAGTTCCACCACCGAGTTCCTATTCTGGGAACACTTGAGCACATCAGAAAAATGAGTGGTTCCATTCTGGCTCACACCACATCACTGATGCACCCCTTAAAGCATGTCCCTGAGTTCATTGCAGAAAATTGTTCCTCCTTGTACCTTCCACAGCAAGGTTAGAACTGTTCCCCTCAGGGGAAAAAACAGTGAGAAGCACCAACTTAATAACCTCCTCTGACCCCTACTCCACCTTTACCATAAGTAGATCCAAATCCTTCTAGAAAATCAGAAAGACAGATCCCCGTGTATCAGCGGTATAAATAGAACCGCTCTGCAGACTCTGGTGGACGGTGACTCTCCAAGGTGGATTGGGAATCAGCTGGCCTTGGCTGGGCATCACCCTCTAAATATAACGATGAGTTTGTTCAGCCTTTGCAGAAGGGAAAGGTTTTGCCCATCCTAGAGCGCGATGCCCTTGTCCTCTTTACAGGGAGGAGAGACGGTTGAGGCTTCATCTAGTAAGAGCACCTCTCAGTTCCCACCCTAGGGCTATGACACTTGCCTTTCCTCCCCAGGACTGGGAAGTCGGTGAGCCCCGCCAAGGATGCGGGAGTAGGGTGCTCAGCTCCGCCTGCCATACTCCAGAGCCGGCCAGTTAGTCACTCAACTTCACTCCCTTCATGAGCTCCCGAGCCCACAACACGTCCCCGAGACGGGCAGCTCTGGGTGTCCTGGCTCAGTGCCAGAGGCTGCGAGAGCCGCTGCGGGGCCTGTGCCGGGAGCCCAGCGCCTCCTCCCCGGACTCTCCACAGTTGTCCTCGCGACAGCTGCGCGCCCGCCGGCCGCCGGTGACCCTCTCCGGTGGGGGTGGGGGCCGACGGTGTCAGCCCTCTGGATTGGGGAGCTCGGGGTTGGGGGAGAGACCGAGTTCGCTGGGAGTCTGGGGGGAGGGATCGCCTGCCTCCCTGCCCGGGACTCCGGGAGGGACTCCATCTCCGGTCCTCTCGGCCCCACCACTAGGATATAGAGTCCTCCTCGGTGGAGTCACACTTAAGGAGTTGGAGGTGGGGGGTAGGGGTGAAGAACCCGAAGAAGAGGTGAAATGTGGGCGCACCTTCCCGAGGCTCGGAGAACACCGAATGGCCGGGGGCGGGGCGGCTGCGGACAGGTGCAGCCCGGGCGCAGGCTCACTGGCGCACCCCGAACACTCGGTGACCCTCGCCGCACCCCAGCCCCTCCGCCAGGCAACCGGGCGGGGTCGGGAGGGGCCGACCAGCGGGCAGACACTCCATATACGGCCCGGCCCGTGTTACCTGGGCTCAGGCCAGGCCTCTCCTTCTTTGGTCAGCGCAGGGGACCCGGGCGGGGACCCAGGCCTTGAACTGGTCGGGGGAGGGGGCTCTAGTGCCCAACACCCAAATATGGCTCGAGAAGGGGAGCGACATTCCTGCGGGGCGGCGCGAGGGGAGCGCCCGAGGGCTATATAAAACCTGAGCAGGGGGACGAGCGGCCACCGCAGCGGACAGCGCCGAGAGAAGTCTCGCTTCCTTCCCACGGTGACCGGGACCGGAGCCGGAGAGCAGCAGGTGTAGCCACCCGCCCAGGTAGGCAGGGGCGGGGTGGGGACAGTAGGACGTGTCCCACCGCGGCAGCCTGGAGAACTCCAGGTAGAGCGCGGCCCCTCACTGCATCAGCCCCAGCCCCGCGTCCTGTGAGCCGCGCCTCTGGCCCCAGAGTCACGTGTGCTTTAAAGAAGAGACAGGAAGCCGGGTCCTTTGGAAAGATCTCCAAATTTATTCCCAGCCCTTTGGGGCAGCTCTCCTTGACACTTCGTGCGTGCCGAGGTAGATGAAAGGTTTTGCTTTAGTCCTCCCCAGGGCAGTTCCTTCCCAACAGAACCAAAGGACAGTAGAAGGGACAATTTCCCCTGGCTCGCCATCAGTTCCAAGGGCGCTTCGGCTGTGAGTCTGAAGTGCCATGGAGGTCCAAAATAAGCCATTCGTGTCCTGGTGGAGTGCCCAAGCCCTTTCCACGGCGTCTCCTTCCACTCTCACAGTGGCCCAGAAATCAGGGTTCGCGGACCTTGACCCCCATGCGATGCCAGGGAGGGGCGGAGAGGGCGGTGCCTGCAGCGAAGGCAGACAACTCTCGGGTCTGTGTGTCCTGAGTTCCCAGATGGAGAAACGCTCTCTGTGGTCTCCTCGCAGTAGAGCTCGCAGCAGCGAAGCTCCGCCCGCGCGGCTTTGATTGCTTCCCCCGCAGGATGGCGCCGGGCTGCGGGCTGGAGGCTGGAGGTGTCCATAGGTCCCCGGGGAGGGAGGGCGCTCCAGCCAGCGGGGCCTCTTGCCTGAAACACTGAGCGTCTCCATGGCATTCCTGTCCTTGCAGAAACCAGATACCATGTGTGACGAAGACGAGACCACCGCCCTCGTGTGCGACAATGGCTCTGGCCTGGTGAAAGCCGGCTTCGCCGGCGACGACGCCCCTAGGGCCGTGTTCCCGTCCATCGTGGGCCGCCCTCGTCACCAGGTCAGGCTGCCAGTTCCCGGAGGGAGCCGGGCCGGGTCCCTACGCGGCCTAGCCCCGCTCCACTGGGAACCTCGGTAATGAGAGCTTGGTATATCCGCTCCGCAGGGCGTCATGGTGGGCATGGGGCAGAAAGATTCCTACGTGGGCGACGAGGCGCAGAGCAAGAGGGGTATCCTGACTCTCAAGTACCCCATTGAGCACGGCATCATCACCAACTGGGACGACATGGAGAAGATCTGGCACCACACCTTCTACAACGAGCTCCGCGTGGCCCCCGAGGAGCACCCCACCCTGCTTACCGAGGCCCCCCTCAACCCCAAGGCTAACCGCGAGAAGATGACCCAGATCATGTTTGAGACCTTCAACGTTCCGGCCATGTACGTGGCCATCCAGGCCGTGCTGTCCCTCTACGCCTCCGGCCGTACCACCGGTGAGAGCCCAGAAGCCCCCGCCCCCTCTTCCGGAGAGCCTTGCCCCTTCCCCGAGCGCCTAGCAGAGCCCAGCCGCTCATCCCCGACCCTACCCTCGCGCAGGTATTGTGCTCGACTCCGGCGACGGCGTCACCCACAATGTGCCCATCTATGAGGGCTACGCGCTGCCGCACGCCATCATGCGTCTGGACCTGGCTGGCCGCGATCTCACCGACTACCTGATGAAGATCCTCACCGAGCGTGGCTACTCCTTCGTGACCACAGGTGCGCGGCGCCCCGGGCTCCCCAGGCGGGCGGGCCGGCAGACTGTGCGCTGTCCCCGGGACCCCGCGCTGAGGGCTCCTCTCCCGCCCCGCTCCCCGCAGCCGAGCGCGAGATCGTGCGCGACATCAAAGAGAAGCTGTGCTACGTGGCCTTGGACTTTGAGAACGAAATGGCCACCGCCGCCTCCTCCTCCTCCCTGGAGAAGAGCTACGAGTTGCCCGACGGTCAGGTCATCACCATCGGCAACGAGCGCTTCCGCTGCCCGGAGACGCTCTTCCAGCCCTCGTTCATCGGTGAGCCCCGGGCACCCGCCATCCGGCCCGTGCCAGCCCCGCGGGCCCCCCGGGCCTCCCGCCCTCTGTCTCACGCTCCCCTCCGTGGCCCCCAGGCATGGAATCGGCGGGCATCCATGAGACCACCTACAACAGCATCATGAAGTGCGACATCGACATCAGGAAGGACCTGTACGCCAACAACGTCATGTCTGGGGGCACCACCATGTACCCGGGCATCGCCGACCGCATGCAGAAGGAGATCACCGCCCTGGCCCCCAGCACCATGAAGATCAAGGTGGGTGGCGCCCTCCCCCAAGCCCCTTCCTGTGAGGGGCTCCCCGGCCGCGACCGCGCACCTGACAGGTCCCCACTGTCTTACAGATCATCGCCCCACCTGAGCGCAAGTATTCCGTGTGGATCGGTGGCTCCATCCTGGCTTCGCTGTCCACCTTCCAGCAGATGTGGATCACCAAGCAGGAGTACGACGAGGCCGGCCCCTCCATCGTCCACCGCAAATGCTTCTAGACGCCTCTCCGACAGCCGCGACTTCTCCCCAGGACGACGAATCTGCTCGCGGCGCAGGCGGCTGACCTCGAGCCACCGCGCAGCAGCTGCTCTCCAACCATCAGCGTTGCCGCTGCCGCAAACTGACACACTGTTTATAATGTGTACATACATTGTTTACCTCATTTTGTTATTTTTAAAACGAAGCCCTGTGGAAGGAAATGGAAAACTTGAAGCATTAAACTCAGCCGTTCTGTTTTGCTGCGTAAAGTTCTCTGCTGTGTTTCTTTGCGGGGGCGGGGAGCTGTGGGGATAGGGGAGTAAAAGGGACTCCGTCTTCCTCCGTCACTTTTCACAATACTCTAAATGAGTGCAGGCCTTACAAGGCCGTGAGTTAGGTCTTCCGCAGCTCACGGCCCTCGCCTCTGGCTCAGATCTATTCCTCAGACTGGCACCTGCGCCGTGGCCCGACTTGACCTCTGGCGTGTCCCCTCTGCAGGGCTATCTGCCGGAGGCGCCGGGGCGGCGCTCGGGTGGCCAGGGCGCGCCTCGGGCAGGGCGCTGACCGTGGTGCTGGCCTGGGGTCCCGAGAGCAAAGCGCGCTCCCGCTCCACCCGCGGGGGCGTGGCCTTACTGAAGCCCGGTTCCCTCCTCAATCTGAGATTTAAACTGAAAAGTGTGCGTTCTGCATTTGAGGAACCAGTTCTCCTTTGTTAAGTGAAGATAACCCCTTCTCGGGAAGGCCTTTGCTTCGTCTGGGTGACGGAGCGCCCTTTCCAGAGTGGGGAGGGGAAGGAGCCGCGCCCAGAGGTGGGAGGAGGCGAGAAAGGACCAAGTGAAGGCTCCAAAAGGACAGCGCGGCCTCAGCGGGGACAGGCGCGGGGGGCGGGCCAGCGAGGAAATGCCTTCAGGGAAGGAAGCGGAGACAGTGCTGAGCAGGGGTCAGCAACGAAGAGGAAGCAACCCTACTCCACTCCTGCAAAGTCCGAAAGGCACAACACAAAGGAACAGTTTGTATTTCTGAGAGAGCAGGACATCTATACATTTTAAAGTAGTCTAATGTTTCCTGGGAGAAGGCAATGGCAACCCACTCCAGTACTCTTCCCTGGAAAATCCCATGGACGGAGGATCCTGGTAGGCTGCAGTCAAAATTCCTGGGAAGTGTTTCCTAAATGAAATAGATTCTGACTCAAAGAAGGTAATACACTCATTCAGAAATATGTTTATAAGAATCAACAATACAGCTATATCATATGCCACCTTGCCACATTTATTCTCTCCTGTTATGGCCCAATGAGAAGCTTCAGGAATCATTGAAGCTTCCAAGGTAGGAATACTGCCAAACCCAGATATCAAAAGAACCAGTCATTCAGTAGAACTTAGGATTTTAATAAAACAAGTATATGATACCAAATCCATTGAAAACTATCTATCTACCCGGGGTGGACAAAGGTTAAAAAAAATGGTCTAAATTCTAGTCTTTCAGAGGAACCCAACTGTTACTGAAAAATATGAGAATTACATGAGTAAGCTAACTGGCAGTTTAAGTCTTTTTTTTAAAGCCAAAACCCAGGTCTCTTAATTAGAATTTTACTAAGAAATTTAAGACAGTAATGACACATTTCTCCTGTGTTCATAATCATCAAGCTACTGACAGAAGTTTTCCTCCTGCCTCATCTTTGACAGTTTTCTTCTCCTAAAAGCACGTACAAAATTTAGAAATTGTGTGGTTTCACTGGAAGTGTGCCAAATGACCTTTCCTTTTCTGGTATGTCTTTAAAAAGAAATAAGCATCACATATTTCATTAGTGTTCTGTATCTTTCCTTCTCTCAAGTAGTTTGTGATTGTAGTTATTCGGTAAATTGTGTTACTTATATTAGACCTGAGAGAAGATTTTTGGTGTGGTGTAGTAAATACTTTATATATATTCCCTGGGTGGAATAGGCTTCCCTTGTGGCTCAGGAGTAAAGAATCTGCCTGTAATTCTGGAGACAAGGGTTAGAGCCCTGGGTCAAGAAAAAGATCCCCTGGAGAAGGAAATGATAACCCACTCCAATATTCTTGCCTGGAAAATCTTATGGACAGAGTCAGCTGGCAGGCTACAGTCCCGTGGGGCCCCAGAAAGAGTCAGACACAACTTACCCACTAAACAGCTATATATATGTATAACACTATACATATAAAATACACATGCCTACTGTGTATAGAACACATACACATCTCTGTGCTGGGAGAGGAGAGAAATAACTATTTCCAGCAGCACTAAGTGTGTTTGCAGAAGGAAGAAGTGAGAAGCCGCTGTGTGGCAACAGTGTACTCACACCAGAGGGAATAGTGTTATGGCTGATTTCCCACTGAGAAGCCATCTCAGAGCTCCAATTTTTGGACCTGTGAGAGAATTGAAAACAACAAAAAAACTTTCTGATGATCACTTATGGTGTGTCTCCTTAGACTTGGTAAGTCTTATCAGGGATCTAACTGCAGTTATTTTCCTCTATCAAAGTAAATTGCCACAATTTTTATTCACACCAAATCTAGTTTACTGGTGCTCAGTTGAACAAACAAGAGACAAAGAAGAAAATGAAAAGAGAGGATATGTCAGGATTGAAAAAGAAGGATTAGACTGAGTGGGAAAAAATAGAAGAATCTGGGATTGGAGTACACCTAGGCTTTATAACTTAAACCATTGGAAGTTATTAATATAAGTAGACCATGGGCTGTCAGGGTACCTCCTAGATGCATTAATTCCTGAATTGTTCTCAGATATGACAGAACCCATAAGGGGATTCATGAAATATTTTATTGACCATCTACTATGTGCAAGGTGTGGTTCCCTCCTGCTAAGATGTGATTCCCTCCTGGGAGTTTGCTGTCACTACCCCGCCATCACCGGGCACCGATGCCTTGACTTGGATCACCATAAGACTTGTTGGAGGAGCTGGCAGGAAACAGGGAGGCTACCCTGGAGCATGACCACTGGATGCTGTGGACTTCTGACTGCTTTGCTCTCACCACCACCAGGCTGGCTTCCCTCCCACACAGCATTGTCCTCTGACAGGCTGGATGGTTCCAAATATAGATTCTTGTGGGAAAACATCCCTCATTGTACTGGAGAAGGACATAGAGTACGGCCACCTCTCATCCAGCAGTACCTCTGTCCTGAGGACAGAAGGCAGAGAGGGCTCAGGCCATAGACCAGCCCTGCCTCTGAGGGCACTCATGTGGCCAGCCCACCTGCATGCTTTTCTCCTTTTCTGTCTTGCCTCATTTGTCATTTCTACTTTCTCTCTGCCTGGTACTGTCCTTGGAAGTTAACCCCTTTAGCACTGTTGATATGTCACAGTTCATTTGGGGAGTTTCCGGAAGCTCTGTGTCTGGGCTGCAGCTCAGAGAGGAGCTGAAAAGATTTGCTCTGCTGGCACTCTGGTGAGGTGGGCAGCATGGTGATTCCCAGGGCTCTGGGTCCACTTGCATCCTTGTCACCTACAATCAGAGCCACTCCTCCAAGCAGACCCAGGGCTGCAACTTCTGGAATTGGCATAGGGTGGCAAAAGCAGCTGGAGGTTAGCCAACATGAATGAGCAGCAACGGCCCCTCATTAAGGGTGGCTCTGTTGCTGGGTGCAGAGTCCTGAGCCTCTTGCTTGACCCTGCCTCTGCTTGTAAGTTTCTTAATGGCTTATCCTGATGAAACACAGCAGGACCCTATGGAGTCTTCCTAGAACAGACACCGCCCTCTCCACCACATGTTATCTGCCTGCCTCTTGTCTGTAGAAAAAACTTCAGCCAAAGAACAAATTTAATAAGAGAAGTGAGAAATTGCAGAAGCAAAAAGGTAGTCAAACAGGATGGTATAATGATAATCATTCAGTTCAGTTCAATCGCTCAGTCATGTCTGACTCTTTGCGACCCCATGAATTGCAGGATGCCAGGCCTCCCTGTCCATCACCAACTCCCGGAGTTCATTCAAATTCATGTCCATTGAGTCAGTGATGCCATCAGCCATCTCATCCACTGTCATCCCTTTCTTCTCCTGCCCCCAATCTCTCCCAGCATCAGAGTCTTTTCCAATGAGTCAACGCTTTGCATGAGGTGGCCAAAGTACTGGAGTTTCACCTTTAGCATCATTCCTTCCAAAGAACACCCAGGATTGATCTCCTTTAGAATGGACTGGTTGGATCTCCTTGCAGTCCAAGGGACTCTCAAGAGTTTTATCCAACAGCACAGTTCAAAAGCATCAGTTCTTCAGCACTCAGCTTTCTTCACAGTCCAACTCTCACATCCATATATGATCACTGGAAAAACCATAGCCTGACTAGGTGGACCTTTGTTGGCAAAGTAATGTCTCTGCTTTTGAATATGCTATCTAGGTTGGTCATAACTTTCCTTCCAAGGAGTAAGCGTCTTTTAATTTCATAGCTGCAATCACCATCTGCAGTGATTTTGGAGCCCCCCAAAATAAAGTCTGACACTGTTTCCACTGTTTCCCCATCTAGTTCCCATGAAGTGATGGGACCAGATGCCATGATCTCAGTTTTCTGCATGTTAAGCTTTAAGCCAACTTTTTCACTCTCCTCTTTCACTTTCATCAAGAGGCTTCTTAGTTCCTCTTCACTTTGTGCCCATAAGGGTGGTGTCATCTGCATATCTGAGGTTATTGATATTTCTCCCAGCAATCTTGATTCCAGCTTGTGCTTCTTCCAGCCCAGCGTTCCTCATGATGTACTCTGCATATAAGTTAAATAAGCAGGGTTACAATATACAGCCTTGAAGTACTCCTTTCCCTATTTGGAACCAGTCTGTTGTTCCATGTCCAGTTCGAACTGTTGCTTCCTGACCTGCATATAGGTTTCTCAAGAGGCAGATCAGGTGGTCTGGTATTCTCATCTCTTTCAGAATTTTCCACAGTTTATTGTGATCCTCACAGTCAAAGGCTTTAGTCAATAAAGCAGAAATAGATGTTTGTCTGGAATCATTAAACAAAGTCAAAGACTTTAGATCCTCCTTAAGGATTATAGGTAATAGTCTGAGCCATGTTCTGTGAGCTGTCTTATAGATACTGAAACTCCCAGCAGGTGGAAGAAGTTAACTACATGATGACCAGACTGTGGCCATGGCATAGCTGCCACAATTCCAAGTAATGGGTACAAATTGACCCTGGAACCAAAGATGAACTGTACTGAAAACAATCAAGATGACATTGATCAGACCACTGCATGACTGATTTCAAGATGACCATCAGACCCTGTTGTGCTGTTTCTGCATGTATTAGATTGGTGCAAAAGTAATTGCAGTTTGGCATTGTTGAAATTTGCTATCTAATATTGGAATACATCCTTAAATAAATGTAGTTATGTTACATACCATTTTAATGTGCATTTCTTGCTCTATGTTTTTTGCTAATGACTTACTACTTTCTTTTATTTTATATGTATTTTAGACTATGGAAATGATGTTAGACAAAAAGAAAATTTGAGTGATTTTCTTATTTGAGTTCAAAATGGGTCATAAAGCAGGAGAGACAACTTGCAACATCAGCAGTGTGTTTGGCCCAGGAACTGCTAACAAATGTACAGTGCATTGGTGGTTCAAGAAGTTTTGCAAAGGAGATGAGAGCCTTGAAGATGAGCACAATGGCCAGCCATTGGAAGTTGACAAACAACAGTTGAGAGCCATTGTTGAAGCTGATCCTCTTACAACTACATGAGGAGGTGCCGAAGAACTCAACGTTGACCATTTGGTCATTTGGCATTTGAAGCAAATTGGAAAGGTGAAAAAGTTCAATAAGTGGATGCCTCATGAGCTGACTATAAATCAAAACAATCATCATTTTGAAGTGTCATCTTCTCTTATCCCGCACAACAACAATGAACCATTCCTCAATTGGATTGTGACGTGCAATTAAAAGTGGATTTTATATGACAACCGGCAATGACTAGCTCAGTGATTGGACCGAGAAGAAGCTTCAAAGCACTTCCCAAAGCCAGACCCTTTTAGCACCATAAAAGCGATCATAATCACTATTCGGTTATCTGCTGATCCACTAGAGCTGACCCACTGTGACACTGGATCAGCAGACCAGTATCAGTGGTGGATCAGCTGGCCCACTACTGCTGATCTGACCCACTACAGCTTTCTGAATTCCGGTGAAACCATCACACCTGAGAAGTTTGCTCAGGAAATCAATGAGCTGCACTGAAAACCGCAATGCCTGCAGCCAGCATTGTTCAACAGAAAGGGCCCAATTCTTTTCCACAATAACACCCAACCATACATTCCACAATCAATGCTTCAAACGTTGAACAAATTGGGCTACGAAGTTCTGCCTCATCTGCCATATTCATTTGACTTCTCACCAGCCAACTACTATGTCTTCAAGCAGCTCAGAACCTTTTTGCAGGGCAAACACTTCCACAACCAGAAGGAGGCAGAAAATGCTTTCGAAGAGTGCATTGGATCCCAAGGCTCAGGTTTTTATGCTACAGGAATAAACAAACGTTTCTTGTTGGAAAAAATGTGCTGATTATAATGGTTTTGATTAATAAAGATGTGTTTGAGCCTAGTTGTAATGATTTAAACTTCAAGGTCCAAAGCTGCAATTGCTTTTGCACCAACCTAATAACCTCTCCCTCTGCCTGTGCATCCCTGAAGCTCCCTTTCAAAGCTCTTGCCATCTGATTGGCGGGGGGATTGGCCTTTGGATATGAGTGTGCTTTCTCTGCAGGTCGCAGGCCTCCAGAATAAAGCAAGCTTTTCTTTCTACTAACACTTGCCTCTGAAATATTAGCTTTCGATGATGAGCATCAGACTGCAGTTCAGTAGCACTGATACTAAACAGTTTCTGGGGGTGGTGACCACATGAAAGAAAGACTGTGAAATGTGCAAAAGTGATGTTGTAGTTCTCAGAGGTGCCTGTGGAACCAGGATTGCCTTTCACATGACAGTCACTGGGGTTTCCTAAGCATTATTCCCATGTAGAGAGTTCTGGTCACTGAACCAAAGGAGCTGGCCTCGGGAGTAGTGGTCACTCTACATCATGAGCCAAGGGGGCCACAGTACCCCTGGATCCTTGTCCACCTCCTTCTTCCTAATTTCCTTTACAAGACCTGTACTAAGTTCCTGTAACAAGTTACCACAAACTAGGTGGCTTAAAACAATAGGAATTATTATGTTTTCCCCAGAGTTCTGAGTGCTAGAACCCCAAATCTAAGCTGAGTTTTCTCCTTTTGAGGTCTCTCTCCTTGGCTTCCAGAAGCCTCTTCCCTCTCGCCATGGGGGTGTCCATACTTCCTCATAATATAACATTCTGAAAAAAATAAAATACCCTTTCTCCAAATACAGTCACATTCTGAGATCCTGGGAGTTAGGACTTCAGCATATGAATTTGGGGTGGTGATGACACAGTTCAGCCCACAATAAGGGCAACAATTTAACCCACTATAGAAGAGGTTACCATTAACATTTCATCCTATTAGTCTATGCATCACTTATGTTAATATTGTATCTGGTGCTGCATGAAGAACTTTAAAACACATTAGCTCATTTTATCTTTTAAGGTAGCTAGGATAGGGATTATTATTCTGCTTTTATAAATGATAACAGTAAGGTCTCAAGACTCAGTGACTTGCCCAAGTTTATAAACAGTTTATAAATTAAGTTTATAGATTAGTCAAAGTAACTTCTGACTTTATTATTTTCTTTTTTTAAACTATTCATTTTCAATTTTGATGTACCCTTATATTTTATTTTATTACCCTTATATTTTGTATATATTTCTTGTAAATAGCATAAGGTTGAATAGTGTTTCTAGCCTGACAATTTTGTCTTTTAATTGAGACACTTTGTTCATTTTATTTAATGTGATTACTGGCATATTTAGGATTAAAGCTATCATTTTACATTAGCCCGCCCTGTTAAAAATCTAAAATTAATCAATATTTTTACCCTCTTTGTGATGGTGGGAAAGTTGCTCTGTCATGTATGACTCTTTGCAACCCCATGGAATAGTCCATGGAATTTTCTAGGACAGAATTCTGGAGTGAGTAGCCATTCTCTTCTCCAGCAGATCTTCCCAAGCTGGGGATTGGACCAAGATGTCCCGTATTGCAGGCAGATTCTTTCCCAGCTGAGCCACCAGGGAAGCCCAAGAATACTGGAGTGGATAGCCTATCCCTTTTCCAGGGGATCTTCCTAACTTAGGAATCGAACCAGAGTCTCCTTGATTGAAGGTGGATTCTTTACCAGCTGAGCTACCAGGGAAGCCACACAGGGACACTTTGAGGGCTGCTAGTTCATCTGTTTGCTTTCCTTCCGATTTGTCACATATTGTATTCTGTCTTTATAAACCCCTAGGTATGATTATTTATCACACATCAGTCATGGTTTTAACCTTCTCAAAGACTGCGATTGTTTTACACAGTTGAGGTTCCCTTGTATATCATTAATTTTTTCTACTCATTTCTTCTTCCTATGGGTCCCTCCCAAGGGAGATTATTTCGCTTATGACTGAAGCACAGGCTTTGGAATTTCCTTTCATGATAAAGTGTTGGTTGCAAAATCTTTCAGTTTTTGTTTACTTGTTTACTTATGTTCTTATTTCTCCCTCATTTTTAAAAGACACTTTTTCCCTAATATAGAATTTCAGGATAATGGTTGTTTCTTTGTTGTAATGAAGATGACATTTCTCTGCCCTCCAAGTGCCATCATTTTGGTGAAAAGTCAGCAGTTAGTCTAGACCTTCTTTGAGGGAATCTGCATTTCCCTTGCCCCACATTCCAGCTTAATTTTTTTTTCTCTTTGTCTTTTATATTCTGCAGTTTCTCTATGTTGTACCTAAAGGTAGGTTTATTTTTACTTATCTTGAGCTTTTGAATATGTGGATTCCTGTCTTTCAACAGGTTTGGGAAATTATCAGCCTGTGTTTCTTCAAATATTGCCTCAATTCCATTTTTTCTCTCCTCTCATTCTGAAGAATTGACAGATTGGGCTTCACCAAAATTAAAATAGTTATTCATCAAATAACACCACTAAGAAAATAAACATTCAAACCACACACTGGCAAAACATGTATCTGACAAAGGATTGGTGTCCAGGCTATATAAAAATCTAAAATTCAGTAACAAAGACTAAAATGCAATAAAGTGGGCAAAATATTTTTAACAGACACTTCACAAGAGAACATAAATGGATAAAATAAGCATATAATCATGCTCATTACAATGGCTATTGTAACAAATAGAACAAAATAACAAGTACTGGCAAGAATATGGAGAAATTAGAATTCTCATGCATTGCTAATGATAATGTAAAATGGTATGGCCACTATGGGAAATGTTATGGCAATTTCTAAAAAAATTAATGTTAGAATTACCATCAGACATGGCAATTCTACTTCTGAATATATACTCCAAAGAAATAAAAGTCAGGGATTCAGAGCTATTCACACACCCATATTTATTGCAGCATTATTCCCAATAGGCAAAAGGTAGAAATGGCCCGTGTCCGTTAACAGAGGGTTAGGTGAACGAAGTGCGGTGTATATGTACAATGGAATATTATTTACTCTTAAAAGGGAAGGAGATTCTGACCCTACAGCATGGATGAGCCTGAAGACATTATGCTAAGAGAAGTAAGCCAGTCACAAAAGAACAAATATTGTACTATTCTGCTTATAGGATGCCCCTAGAGGAGTCAAACTCATAGAATGTAGAATGGTGACTGTCAGGTTCTGGGGAGAGGGGAATGGAGAATTATCATTTAATAGAATTTATCATTTAAAAACAGAATTTCAGCTTGGGGAGATGAAAAGTTTCTGTGGATGGATGGTGGTGATGGTTAGACAACAATGTGAATGTACATAATGTGCAGAACTGTACACTTACAGACATTTAAAATGCTAAATTTAATGTTATATGTTTTTACCACAATTGAAAAAAATGATAAGCATATGAAAAAGTGCCCAATGTTTTTAGTCATCGGATAGATGCAAAATAAAAGAACAATCAGATACTACTATATACTCATCATGTGGTTAAAATGAAAAAGATTGGCACTAAAATTTTGTCAAGTATGTGGAGCAACTGGAATTCATACTCTGGGAATTGTAAACTGGTGCAGCCATTTTGGGGAACATTTGGTAGTTTCCTATAAAACTAAACATACTGCTGCTGCTGCTGCTAAGTCACGTCAGTTGTGTCCGACTCTGTGCAGCCCCATAGACGGCAGCCCACCAGGCTCCCTGTCCCTGGGATTCTCCAGGCAAGAGCACTGGAGTGGGTTGCTATTTCCTTCTCCAATACATGAAAGTGAAAAGTGAAAGTGAAGTCGCTCAGTTGTGCCCGACCCTCAGCGACACCATGGACCCACCAGGCTCCTCTGTCCATGGGATTTGCCAGGCAAGAGTACTAAACATACACCTGCTCTAATACCTGATAGTGCTACTCCTAAGAATTTACCCAGTAAGATTAAAAATATAGTCACCAAAGGACTTACACAAGAATGCTAATAGCAACTTATTCATAGTAATACAATCTGGAAATAGACCAGGTGTCCATCAATAGACATATGGATAAACAATCATGTACAGCTGTATCATGGAATATTATTTGGCAATAAAGAGGAACAGACTATAGATGCATGTAACAACATGAATGGGTTTCTTTTTCCTAAGTGAAAAAGAAATTTACACAGAAACATATGTACTGTTGAACATAACTTAGCAACTGCACAACAAATATATACAGTGATATTCCATTCATATAATATTCTAGAATAGGTAAAGCTAGTCTATGCTATAGCAAAATATCAGAGCAATGGTTGCCTCTGGGAGTGGCATGGACATTGAAAAGTTGTATGAGGGGATTTTTTGGAATAATGGAAATGTTCTATATCTTGATACAGGTTGGGATTACAAAGGTCAAATACAGTGACTGTATGATTAAGATCTGTCCATTTCATTTTATGTATATTTTAATCAAAAGGAACAATTGCAAGCAAAATATAGAATGTCAGAAATTCTGATACTTTCTATATTAATTTTTTTTTGCATTTTTCTTTTTAGGATGTATATCTGAATTACATCTGAGTTACATAGGATAATTTCCTCTAATTGATCTTTCAATCTGCTTCTCACTTACTTAATCTATTATTAAATCCTTTTGTTCAGTTTTAAATTTCTAGTATTGAATTTTTAACTTTTAGAAAAAAATTTTTAAATGTATATATTTTTGATTAAATGACACTTGCTTTATAATATTGTGTTGGCTTCTGCCATACGTCATCATGAATCAGCCATAGAACTTTTAGAAAATTTTAAAAATTATTTTACTACTTTTCAAATTCACTAAGTCATATGTTTATAGTTTTCTGCTTCCTGTGGATATTTGTTACCTTGCCTCTTACTTCTTTAACAGAGCAAGCGTGTGAATCTACCAGTCCTAGTGGCTGAAGTCTTGGAGTCTGGGTCTGTTACCTACCGTTTTGGTTCTTACTCTTACTACCCTTTCCTGTGTGTACTTGACAGCGCTGTGTTCAATGTCTCTGAAGAAACCCAGAACAAAGGTGATTGTCTTCGGAAAGGATTGTGTTTGCTTCTGCCAGGGATCGCCTAGGATACTACTAATCTGAGATGATGTGAAACTAAATCCATAGGTCTCTTGGCCCCCGTAGACGACATGGGCTGCAAATATATGAGACAGCTCAGCCTGATTTTACAGTTTCCCAGGAATCTGCACCCCATGCCACTAGCAGGCACTCAGCACTAAGGCCCCTGGCTTTTCAGATCCTTGAGTTCCATATGGGCAGGGCTTACTCCTGGCTTACTCCATCATGCTTACCCATGGTGTAGGCTTCAGGGTCCCAGCTTTATGAGGGAGGTACCAAGTTTTGCAAAACTTTCAGCCCTCAAATGCAAAGTAAATGAGATAAGCAAACATTCTTGGGGCAAGAGCTCTTTCTAGAATCACTGGCCTTGCTGGCTCCCATCAGATTCTGGACTAATTTTTTACTTCCTTGTCAGCTCTTCAGTGCCTGTAAGATGTTCAAAATACTTGATCTGACTTTTTAGTTGTTTTCCACAGGAGTGTTGTTCCAAGAACTCAGCCTGTCATATTCCCTAAAAATAGAATTCAACATCTCTCACTGCACAAGCCTGGCTTTGGCCACCCCTGAAATGCAGCTCAAATCTCACACACAGGCTTAAGAAATTCTGCCCCAAATTCTGTTGCCTTATTTTAAAGCTGTTATTTTTTTTCCCCAGGGCCTAAAAATGCACTGGGTATGAAAACTGCCAAGGATGACAGGGCACCAACTGGGAGGCAGAGCTGCCTGGAGCCCTGAAGCCCAGCACTAATGTGCCATGTGTCAGCAGGGACCCACTGGACCGGGGGAAGATGAAGGGCAAAGGATCAAAGCAACTTGCTCAAAGTGATAAATTACCATGATGCTTTCTGTAGAGGGGATGACAGGTGATTTTTTCCAGCTTTTTATACTTCATTATTTTTTTTAAACTTTTTTTCAAGATACATGTGCTATGTTAATATTAAAAATACTTAAGTGAAAAATGAAAAAAAAAATTAGTAGAGAAAAGCCCCTTCTATACTCACAGCCCTGAATGGTATTTCCAGCAGCAGATATGGGTTTGGGCAGATCCATTTGCAGCCAAAGGAGTGGTGGGAAGCAGGGAAACTGAGCCCGACAGAGGAGCTTAGGACTTTGGGCTGGGCCAGGAGTCAGAGGATGGCTGTGTCCAGCATGATCCCAAGGCAGCCTCTGCTAAAGGGACTAAGCCTGTTTCTTCCATTTCTTCAGTCTGAGCTCCTGAGTGAGCTGGGCAGATAGCACTGGGAAAAGCATCTCTGAGTTCCAGCCCTGGCTCAGTGGTTGACTTTGGTTTCCATGGGTAACAGCAGTGGGGAGCTCTGCTCAAGGTGGTCCCCATTCCTCTGATAGCCTGCAATCCTGCTCCCCTCTAACTCCTCCTGCCTGGGACCCCAGGATAGGAAGGGAAGGCTGTTCTGAAGCCCTCAGGATGAAGGAGAAGGGGATGAACCAAGAAGATGAGACTCCAGTGCTCTAAAGAGTTTCTCCACCTCCAAGTTCTCTATTAAGTTCTGAAAAGTCTCCATTTGCACTTTGCCCTTCTTAAGCCAGAGCACTCGTAGTTCTGCTCTCTCATCTCCATTCATCCACACATATTTATTGAATGTCTCTTCTATTGAGGCACTGAGAGGTACTGTGTGGGGTAAGTACATTGCACTTGAACTTCTCCAGTAAATGCTTTAAAAGGATGCCTTAGATGCTTCCCAGCTCTTAAAGGTTCTCTGTAGTCTAGGTTTTCCTCTGAGCTTTGTTTCTGGCCTCTAGTGTGGGTGCAGGGCAGGCAGGTGGAAAGCTAGACCCCAGGCAGCCCATGTGCTGGGATCACCAGGGGCACCCAGAACTTGCCTCCTTTCAGAGAAACTATTTATTTCTTCCTATACTGCCCTGGCTGTGGAGGCCAGGAATTCAAAAGCTGGGGATGTAGCAGCCATAGGGCATATCTCGCTTCCATGGGAAGATACACAGTGTTCCAGCGGGGCTTGGAGGTGCCCTCACAGCCGAGCCTCCTCAAGTCTCTGTGCCCCCTCCCCAGCACCTCCCTGGCTGCTCCCTAGTCCCAGACCTGCCCTGGGTGGTCATATTTTTTCCAAAGGGCAATCCAGGCACCGTGAGGCAAACAGATTTGTTCCCGGCCACAAGAGAGCACAGGGTCATGATTCGTTCACGGCCAAGGAAGTGTCCTTTTTCTCCACTTGTCTTCCTGGTTACCCAAGGACAAAGGCGTGGGGCCGTTGGTCCCTCAGCTGGAGGAGCCAAGGCATCTAACATCAAGTCTTGATTATTCTTTAGCTCATTTTCCAAAAGCACCCAGAACTCTGTCACTCCACTCTGGCACACCCTGCAGCTATCAATCAATTTGCTGATTTACTCAGTAAACATTTGCTGAACTTCTACTATGTGCAAGCACTGTGCTGGGAGACAAGGAGGCCAACTGGACAGTCTTGGTCTTAGCTTCAGGGAGTCGTGTAGGAGACCAAATTTATCCGTTGTTGTTCAGTCGCTCAGTCATGTCTGACTCTTTTCGACCCCATGGACTGCAGCACACCAGGCTTCCCTGTCCTTTAATATCTTCTGGAGCTTGCTCAAACTCATGTCCATAGAGTCGGTGATGCCATCCAACCATTTCATCCTCTGTCGCTTCCTTCTCCTGCCTTCAATCTTTCCCAGCATCAGGGTCTTTTCCAGTGAGTTGGCTCTTCGCATCAGGGGGCCAAAGTATTGGAATTTCAGCTTCAGCATCAGTCCTTCCAATGAATATTCAGGGTTGATTTCCCAGGTCAGAATTCATCAGACTATGATACAAATGGAGGTAAGTCTGTCCACTTGGCACAGGCTACAAGAGGCGTGGCAGGTGACAATATAGAAGCCAAGGGGGATGGGTTTCTGAGCAAGCATCTTTGAGGTACTTTGAAGATGAGGAGGAGGCAGCAGGTGAACTGGGGAGGCTGGAGGTTCTCCACCAGCAGAGAGGTGGGTGTGGCTGGGTGTGGGGGTGGGAAGAGTGGTGGGCAGCAAGGATGCAGAGGGAGGTGGACACAGCCTGAAGATCCACCGCCTCTGAGTGTATATTTTCTCTTTATTCTAAGAGTGATGGAAAACCATGAAACTGTTTCAAGCAGAGAGAGACGGGGAAGCTGCATTGCTGGGGCAGAAAGGGGTTCCAGGATGCCTCTTGGGCCTCTGACTTACCCGTGGATGCCCACTGAAGCAATGGCTCCTGGAGTTTGTGAGCTGTGGCTCATGTGGGAGCCAGGTAGATTGGTGGTCCCAGGCAGGAGGGGTCCTGGCCTTGAGGGGATGCAGCCTAGACCCTGAGGGGAGGTGCAGCCCTGGCCTTTAGACAGGGGTACACGCTGGGTCCCAGGATGGGGTTGCAGCCTGGACCTTGAGAAGGGGGTATACAGTCGGAGTCCTGAGGCGGGAGTGTGCTATGGGCTGCAGCCTCTCACTTTCTCTCATTCCATTCTGAAACGTTCTCTATAGAAAATTCAGAAAAACCACAGGAAAATGAGGATATGTGCTGTTTTCCTCCCATCTCCAGGCACTGAAGCAAGGAAACCGTAAATGATAAATGAGCCTCGGAGAAACCTGCCTCAAATAGCACTGCTTTATCCAGGGTTTGTTCAGAGGGGCCTGGGGGGCGGGGTGGAGGAGGGAAGGAGGGGGAGGGGAGGGACGGCAGCTGTCTGTCCTGCCCGCCGGCCGCAAGGAGTCAGCCCCCACCACCTGCCTCTATTTTTATATCAGTGCTTGTTCATATCTAGTGGGTTGAATCAGCCTCCCAGTGGTGGAGGGGAATTATGAAGCCATCCCTCTCTCTTGCAAGATATTCATCTTTTCCCTGGTCTGCGGTGCCCCTGCCAGGCCGTCAGAGCTGTGGGGACAGAACAGAGAGTCAGCCCGGACACCAGCTTGGATTTGGCAGCGAACGAATCCAGCACGGTGGCAGCTGCAGGGGGGCTGGGTGGAAATTGTGCCGCCCGGCGGCGTGACGGCCTCAGTGAACAGTGGTGGATAACAGACTCTAAGAAACCCTCAGAAACTCAGGCAGGAGCCTGGGGTTGGCAGTCAGATGCCCGAGGAGCCTCCCTCCGCTGGGCAGTGCCACCTCCTGCAAACCCGTGGCGTCTGTGAGCCCCCTTCTGGTCTGTGCGAGGGAGCAGCGAACCCAGCCCTGCAGGGTGGGAGGATCTCAGCAAATCACTAGTTCTTCCTCTTCCCTGTGTCTTGAGAAGAGCTCTGCGCACTAGCCTAGCTCTGTGACGGGTACAAGAGCCTGAGGTCACTGGCAGGGGTCAAGGGCTAGAGGTGCTCTGCCATGTCCCTTTGGACCCCTCTGGGGCTCAGCCTCGGAGAAGGCAATGGAACCCCACTCCAGTACTCTTGCCTGGAAAATCCCATGGATGGAGGAGCCTGGTGGGCTGCAGTCCATGGAGTCGCTAAGAGTTGAACACAACTGAGAAACTTCACTTTCACTTTTCACTTTCATGCATTGGAGAAGGAAATGGCAACCCACTCCAGTGTTCTTGCCTGGAGAATCCCAGGGACGGGGGAGCCTGGTGGGCTGCCATCTATGGGGTTGCACAGAGTCGGATACGACTGAAGTGACTTAGCAGCAGCAGCAGCAGGGGTTCAGCCTGCACTCAGGTAGAACAAGATCATCTCTTAGAGGTCATAGCTTCTCTGAGGTCCTGTACTTTCAATCTCTTGTTTATTTGGTGCATCCAGTCAGAGGCTGCTACTCGTCCCTGGCTCCTGAAGTTAGGTGTTTGCATCAAATCACAGCATGAATATTGCTAGCCTGGGGTCTAGAGGCCCTTGGAAGACGGAGTCAGGGTTGACTTTCATTGGCAGCGAAGGGGTAGGCTGGGAACAATGCTCCCTCTCGCATGCTCTGTGGTCTGGGCGCCAGCCCCACCAGCTCCCAAGCTTCCAGGCCTGGTGAACAGCCATGAGTCTCGGATCTCCCCTCTGATGTTCCAAGCGCAAACCTGGTGGCCCAGGCCCCGGGCCTGCTTGTACCTTAAGGCTGGGGCTAGCCAGGCTGACCCTGACCCGGAGCAGCGCAAAGCCCTAAGGGTCACAGCCACAGAGCAGGCACCTGGCCACTGGCACAGCCTCTCCTTTTGGGGACTCCGGGGCAGGCAGCTGTCCTCCCCTTCACACACTCCACCTGACCCTAGAAGGAAGCAGAGGGACAGCGACAAGTGGCCAGTTTTTCCCCTTTCTCCTTGGACACTGTGTGTGCTCCCCTTCCTGTTGGGCGTCTGGAAAGCTTGTTCTGCCCATGGCCCCCGTCAGTGGGCAAGGCATGGTCCCCAGGGAGAGGCAGTCGGGTCTTGAGCTCCTTGGAGGCTGTCCTTGGCTTCAGGTGCCTGGCCATGGTCTTGTTAATCTTAGGCGCTCCACGGGAGTCGGGGCCGAGCCCCCAGAGCCCTGCCACTCCTCCTAGGGCGCTAGCTCTGGGGGGCCGCTGGCCCAGTGCTGGGTCGCTTCCCATAGTGACCTGTGGTTGGGAGGTCTTCCCTGCCCCCTGCCCCTGTGTCAAGGAGCTGCCAGCCCCAGAGGAAAGCTAGAAGTTTTCCATTTTGCAGATTGGAAAGTCAAGGTTGAGAGGTGATGATACAGTCTCAGGCTGCTGTTGTGTATAGAAGCTGGTTATTTTTCCTGGGATGCATGGGGGAATGTGGTGGTGAGGATGGTGCACAAGCCTGGGACAGCCCTGGAAACAGTCAGGGTCCTTATGAGGAAGGATTAAAGGGGCATGACCCTCCTGCGTCCCCTCAGTCAGAGTCGGCTTTGAGGACAAAGCTACCATTTCCTTTAATGGGTTTGCTGTTTTCCCCTCTTCTAAGTGGCCTCTCTGCACTCTGTGCTCCTGCTTTGCCATTTCACAAGTTCATTACCGTTCAGTCTGGGCTGCAGCTTGGGGACAGGAAGGAGGGTGTGGGGGGAGCTGGCTTTCTGGGCCGCCTCAGTGACAGCTGGGCCGCATGCCTGCCATTCCCCCCAGCAGGCTCATTCTCTCGATATAGGGGCTGCTGGCACAGCCGGGGGCCTGGTTCCAAGGCCGGGTGCCCTGCTGCTTTAGGGCAACGCCAGCAGGCCAGGCTGGGCGTCAGCTTTCCCTCTGTCCTTGCATGGCCAGGGCCCGCAGCCCGTGTTCTGATTTGTGTGTATTATTAGGTCTCAGGACTCCTGCAGTCCTGGGCGATCCTCGGAGGGTGGGGCCCAGCCTGTCTGTGAAGGGAACGTGTCCCGGAACTTGCACTTTGTCGGGGGTCCTCCAGCCCACTTGAGAGGACAGGCTGACCAGCTCCTGCTGGCAGATTGAGAAGGGGCCTCGGGAGCTATCAGCGCCTTTTCTTGCTGTTCTGCCACCTGTCTCTGAGCTCCAGATGCTCAGCCATCCCCACCCGCACCCACTGCCTCCCAGGAGCTGGTTTCTGTTCTATAAACTAGTTCATGGCTGATGGAGGCTTCACTGCTTTCTTTCCCTGGTAACACTAGGGCATGTTTATGTTTACTGGGGCAATTAATGCCATGACTCTACAAGGAGAGTTAGTTTTTGAAATTGGGACTGCACTGCCCTGGTGGGCACAGAGGCACCCCGGTGCCCAGGCCTGGCCTGGCTGCTGAGTCCTGGGAAGGGACAGATGCCTGGACACTATTCCACAATGACTATGAGAGGGGAGAAGCTGAGCAGCTTTGCCATCAAGGGGATGGAGTGACAGGCCCTTCACTCTCTGCCTTCAACAAGGAAAGCTCACTGCCTGCTGCCTTGGGGGGTCAGAGCCAAGGCCAGGCCTAGTGGGCAAGTTTAGTTTGATTTGATTATCATTATTATTATTATTCTTTTGTTTACAGGCAAATAACTTCATTAACATTTGTTTCAAGGTTTATTCCCAGGCTTCTTCAGCTTAGTGAGCTGTGGAGACTGAATTGTTTAAGCAAAGGGTGAAAAGAACTGCAGTGTCCAGGAGGCTTGCACTTAAAACTACTGGAGATCTAGATTTTATCAGATTCATGAACAAAAGTTTTAAAAGCAGCCATAACAGAATGGCAGCTCCCAGTTACATCCTCAGGTTTTGTCACCTTCTGATGTTGACTCAGTTCAGTTTGATTGGCTCTTGGAATTCTCCAGGAGATCTGATCCTTATCTTCACTCCTCACCTGGGTTTGAGCACAGGTGAGAACCTGGTCCGGGGAGGCCGGGCTTCAGGCGGGAGCTGCAGGAGGAACCAGCCCTCAGGGTGTACACCTCACGCTCATCCCTTGCCTGAGCCCGTGGTGAGACCCCTTCCCAGGGGGTGGCTCCGGGTGAGAACTGCAGCCTTTCTTCAGAGGGCACCTCACCCACAGCAGGCAGCCCAGAGGCCAGTCTCCCCTGGGCTCTCATGGCACCGGAGGCCCCACCTCCTCCAAGCACCCTCTACTGCAGATGTGGGCACTGGCCCCAGAGGGCACTGGGCACACATGTGGGCTCTTCCCCTTGCTCCTGGGGACAGTCCCTCCTGACTTTGTGCCCCTGAGTCTTATCTTCAGCTGAGAGGCTGAAGGGGCATGTGGGGCACTGTGGTCACTCCCCAGGGCCTCTCAGCCCCAGCCCTGAAATCCTGCCTGCCCTTCGACTCCAAGCTCAGGATTTGGTGGGCTCCTGAAGGCCCTCTCGACTATGGCAGTCCTGGTGGACCCTCCACCCTTAGGGAGGAGATCTGCCTCCCTCCCTGCTCACAGCACCAGGGCCAGGGGCTTTTTTGTGTCCTCTGTCCTCTGCCTACCAGCGTGGGCCACCACGGTCACCAGCGTGTCAGAGGGAGAGGTGATGTTTGGGCCGCCCTGAGAAAAGCATCCTGGAGGGGGTGAGTGCAACATACATGGGTGTTGAATGCATTAGGGATTTATTATTAAAAACTTCAATTAGAGGTTTTTCAGAAAGGAACTTCTATTTTGGAAAAAGTTTGACTTTGAAGGAAAGTTTCCCTGGGAGGACATAGACTCCCGTGCATCATGTCTCCCCCTCCCTCCGGTTACGCTTCTGTTTCCTGGAACATTTGTCATTCTTGGCAACCAGCCTTAGTGCGATGCTATCACCCACTCCAGGCTTTCTCTGGCTTTCTCCGGTTCTCCCTTTGCTGCCCTCATTTTGCTCCAGGATGGACAGTACATCGCACAGGGTTATCACATTTATTTCCTCTGGTCTGCCCTCTTTTTGCTCCAGGACGGACAGTGCATTGCACAGAGTTGTCACATTCATTTCCTCTGGTCTGTGACAGTTTCTCAGTCTTGTTTCTTGTGACCGCAACAGTTTTGAGGAGTTGTGGTCAAGTACTTGGTAGAAGGTGCTTCAATTTGGGTTATGCCGGTGTTTTCCTCACAATCAGGCTTGGGTTATGGGTTTTGGAAAGAGCATGGCACATGGCTGAGGGCTGCCCAACAGTGTTTTCCACCCCAGGGGACTATTTCCACTGTCCCCACAATATTCTTTGGCTCCCAGGCGTAAAGGAAGGGGGTGAAGCGCCAGCCCCCTGGAGTGGGCGTTGTATCCATATACTGTCAGAAACCCTTTGTAAAGAGCAGCGGCCCCTTCTCACCCATTTACATACTTATTCAATCATGATTTTCATTAGTATGGATTTTATATATGTATATATATAAAACTATGTATATATAGTTATTTTGTACTTTGCGTTATAATCCAATACTACATTATTTATTCTGGTGTTCACATCCTTCTGGCGATAGAAACTCTTTCAGGTTGGATAAGATAGTAGGAAATACATGTATTTTTGGTCCCTGCCACAGGTTCCTGGCACAGAGCTCCTAAGATCCTTGTGATCTCCTGAGTGATAGGAGTGTCTTCTGTCCTAGTGAGGTGACTTTGGGGGGTGCTTCTGAGTAAGGCCGGGTCACCAGCAAGATCCAGGCAGGATGAGAATCCCGGAATTGTCAGCCCCATCCCCCATTGAGAAGAGCTGAAAGTGGAGTTGATGACCCATCAGAAATGGCAGCCTGCTCCAGTGTTCTTGCCTGGAGAATCCCATGGGCTGAGGAGCCTGGTGGGCTATAGTCCACAGGGTCAGAAAGAGTCGGCCATGACTGAAGCGACTTAGCACACACACACATGACTTATGATGAAGTTTTCATAAAGCCCAGGAGGCTGGGTCATTAGAGCCCACAGGGAGGGGCCCACAAGGTGCTGTCTTGACCTCAGGATCCTAAAAAATGTGGTCTTCACTTCTGTAGGAGAAGCCTAGCCCAGGCTCTCGCCCAGCACAGTCCTGTCCATCTCTGCCATCGTAGCGGAGCTTTGCCTTCACCTCTCGGGACATTGGAATGACCAGTCACCAGCCACATGGCCAGTCTGCTGCCAGCTCCCCCCCACCCCCCCCTGCTGCATGGGCATAGAAGGGCTGCACCGCCTGGGCCTGAGGCCCCCTCTGCAAGTCGGGACAGAAGGCACATCTGAACAATACGTGGGACTCAGAGATCTTGGAAGCCTCAAGACTGAAGGGAGAGCAGGAGACGTGACTATTGTAAAAATGAATTATAACTCCCTTCTGTTCAGACCTGGTGCAGGTGGGGCTGGTGGAGGGCACTCCAGGCTGGGGCTGCATCAGTGCTGATCCCAGAGGGAGCAGTGCTCCCAGGGAGGGAAACAGAATGTGAATCAGAAGCAGGCAAGGCAAGGTAGCAGACACTTATTGGGTACCCACTGTGTACCTAGCACTGTGACCAAGTGGGGAGACGGCAAAGGAAGAAGAGACATCCTTCCTGCCCAAGGAGCCCACTGTTTCTGAAAGAAAGAGGCATGGGAAACCACCCTGTTAGTAGGGGTGCTGGCCAGGGATACCTCCATGGGCCCACCTCCTGGAGACCGAGTCCAAAGTCCCCTGCCTGCCACTCTTATTGCAAGCTCCCAGGGAATCTTCAAAGAGGTATGAAGGGAGGAGCACATGCCCTGTGCTGGGCCCTTCTGCTTTTGCCTCAAACAGCAGCAGGCCAGGCAAATGGGACTCCTTACCTGTTCCCTCGGAAGCAGAAAAGTCTACAGTGGGGTGACACTGAGGACCAATTGTCCCCAAAGATGTCCATGTGCTAATCCCCAGGACCTGTGATGCTGGTACCATATATGTCCAAGGAGACCACAGTTGTGACTAAGGAAAGGGCCTTGAGAAGGGAAAGTTATCCTGGATTATCTGACTGGGCCCAGTGTAGTCATAGGAGTCCTTATGGGAGGGAGGCAGGGATTCAGAGTCAGACAAGTGATCATGGGAGTGATGCAATTCCAGCAGGGGACCAGGACCCAAGGAAGACAGGCAGCCTCCAAGGAAACGGCCACTCCCACCAGGAGGAGCACAGCCCTGCTAACAGCCTTCTCAGACTTCTGGCCTCCAGAAATGCCAAATGGTGATAGGAAACTA
The DNA here is from genome assembly GCF_003369695.1 of Bos indicus x Bos taurus. NCBI lineage: Eukaryota > Metazoa > Chordata > Mammalia > Artiodactyla > Bovidae > Bos > Bos indicus x Bos taurus. The sequence continues at coordinate 1,368,144 of NC_040103.1, read as the reverse complement.
ACACAAGTGCTTTATGAAAAATGACCCTTTCTAGGGCTGACTTCCTTCTCAGCCTAGACCACAGTTGTACAGAAATGATGGAAACCGTGTTGTGAAGTGGACTGATTTCTTTGGGGTCTGTGTGAGGGATTGACACTGGGCTCCCACCACCTCCACATCAAAAGCACATTGATAATGTGCATCCACTTTACTCAGATGGAAGCAGACTTGCTTTCTGTTCTCTTTTTGAAGGTAGTAATTATCTGCCTTTGCTATTTAGAGCCTCTTCATTTCCTGCATATCAGGATGACAACAATACCCCGCAGGCAGACCCTCTGCTGCCTGAGGATTTATTTTCACACATTGCTTTTCCCTTCTCAATAACAAAGTGTCTCGAGGGAGAAGCGGCTCGGTGGAGCCGGGCACGCAGAATGGTGACATTTCTGTGTGCACGTGTATGTGAGGGTGTGGGTGTCATATGCTCTTGCCTTTCCAGAAATAGGTGGACTGAATTTTCCACGAGATTTGAGGAAGCCTTGAAACAACAAACCCGCTACTCTCTGTGCACTCTAGCTGATGTCACACTTAACGAGGACTACGTCCCTTTGGGGAGGGCTCCCTGCAGGCAGAGCCTTCCACAGATGGAGGTCCCTGGGCATGTCACGGACGTGCCGTGAGGAAGCCAGCAGAGCCTATGCCCCATGGCCTGCCGTTCATGATGGTGCTCAGACAGCAGCCCTGCACATCATACAGCATCTTAAACCTATTCTCAGTTCACAACTGAGAGCCGCTTCTTCATCTCTGAGAGATATGGCAGGGACTGCACTGGGCTCCTTGTCTAAGGTGGTGGTGAGGCAGGTTTCTGGTAGAAAGCCACGTGGTTGTCAGATGCCTCACTCACCTCACCCTGGAGCCTATAACTCAATCTGGATTACCTGTGTCTTGTATCCTTTTTGACTGAGGGATGCTCCATTAATTTTCAACAAAATTGCAAGACTACTGCATGCAAGAGAATAAAGTTGGACCCCTACCTTACACCAACACAAAATCAGACATAAATCTAAATGCAAAAGCTAAAATTATAAAAATTTTAAAAGAAACATGGCAATAGATCTTTGTGTGATGGAATAGGTGATGGATTCTTAGATATGACACCAAAGGCACAAGCCACAAAAGAAATAGGTAAATTGGACTTTATCAAAGTGAAAAACTTTTTTCCAAGTTCTGTGTCTTCTTTTTTCTTTAACTGAGATATAATGGACATAGACTTACATATATTTACAATTTTTTTCTTATAACAAGACCTTTTAAGATCTACTTTCTTAGCCAACATACAATAGAACATTATTAACTATAATGACCATCTGTACATTACATCACTAGGACTTATTTATTTTACAACTAGAAGTTTGTACTGTTTGACTACCTTCATCCATTTCACCTTTCACCCCTCAACCCCTGCCTCTGGCAACCACTAATCTGTACTCTGTATCTATGAGTTCGATTTTATTTTGTATTTTTTTTTTTACATTCCGCATTTAAGTGAGGTCACACAGTATCTGTGTTTCTCTGTCTGACTTATTTTATTTAGCACAATGCCCTCAAAAGATCATCTATGTTGTCATAAATGGCAGGATTGACTATTCTTATGGCTGAATAGTATTCCATAATTTTGTAATAGTCACATTCTCTTTATCCACTGATGGACTCTTAGGTGGCTTTCATGCTACCTACCGTAAATAATGTTGCAGTGCACATGGGGGTCCATATATCTTTTTGAGTTACTGTTTTTGTTTCCTTTTGGACAAACACCTAAAATAGGAGTTGCTGGATCATATGGCAATTCTATTTTTAATTTTTTGAAGAAACTCCATACTATTTGCTATGGTAGCTGCAAAAATTTATATTCCCATCAACAGTGCACGAGGGATCTCTTTCTTGTCTTTTGAATAATAAACATTCCAAAAGGTGTGAGGTGATATCTCATTGTGGTTTTAATTGCATTTTACTGGTGATTAGTGATGCTGAGCATCTTTTCAAGTACCTGTTGGCCTTTTAATGTACTTACATGTTTTCTTTGGAAACATGTCTATTCAGATCCTCTGCCCATCTTTCAAACTGGATTGTCCATTTTGTTTGCTATTGAGTTTTGCATGTCATTTTATTTATTTTTATTTATTTATTTTTAATTATTTAATTAATTTATTTTACTTTACAATATTGTATTGGTTTTTCGATACATTGACTTGAATCCACCATGAGTGTACATGTGTTCCCCATCCTGAACCCCCCTCCCACCTCCCTCCCCACATCATCCATCTGGGTCATCCTAGTGCACCAGCCCCGAGCACCCTGTATTATGCATCAAACCTGGACTGGCAATTCATTTCACATATGATATTTTACATGTTTCAATGCCATTCTCCCATATCATCCCGCCCTCACCCTCTCCCACAGAGTCCAAAAGACTGTTCTATACATCTGTGTCTCTTTTGCTGTCTCGCATTCATGGTTATTGTTACCATCTTTCTAAATTCCATATATATGCATTAGTATACTGTATTGGTGTTTTTCTTTCTGGCTTACTTCACTCTGTATAATAGGCTCCAGTTTCATCCACCTCATTAGAACTGATTCAAGTGTATTCTTTTTAATGGCTGAGTAATATTCCATTGTGTATATGCACCACAGCTTTCTTATCCATTCATCTGCTGATGGACATCTAGTGCCGGGGACCAGCCCCAGCTGATCCAGGGTATTCGAAGGAGAGACAGCGTAGGTGAAGATCAGGAAACAACTGCTTAATTAAATGTTAATTAAGGATATAAAGAGTAATAGAATGAGGATAGCTCAGTGAGGAAATTCAGTGGAGAAAAGAGGCTGAAATAAGGATAGCTCAGTGAGGAAATTCAGTGGAGAAAAGAGGCTGAATAATTCAGCCAGAAGGTAAGAGAAAGAACGACATGGGGAGACCAAGTTTCGGTGAACAAGGCCCCGCACTTTATTTTCCAAAGTAGTTTTTATACCTTAAGTTATGCATAGAGGATAATGGGGGAAGGGGTAGAGTCAGGCAGCAAGCCAGGCTTTCTTCCTGCAAACTTATCATATGCAAAAGCTTAGGTGATTTGCATCATCTTCTGGCCCGGAGGCCTGTTAACATTTTAAGACCTTTTCTTCAGAAAACTTATTTTTCTCTAAAGGTGATTGGTCAGGAGCCACCCTCCAAAAGCATTAGATAAAGTTGCATTCCTACAGAGCAAAGGTGTGGTGGGCTATAACAAGAAAAAGAATTAACTCAAGGGTCCCAGGTTACAAACATTAAAGCTACTACTTACACTAATTATATTAATCAATACACTGCCAGGGACACAGCAGGTAAGGGATATGGAGACTTAGCAGCAAACATTGGCCCAACAAGTGAAAATCCCTTCACCAATACAATTTCTAATCAATCTTTTAACTGCTCAAAGGAATCTGTATTTAGACAGTTTAGAACATCTCCTGCCTCTCACAGCTGGGAGGCTCTGAACAATCACATGTGGCCGGAAAAACCTATTCAGGCAGGCTAGAGGATTTCCAAAGGAGTTTGTAGGTTAAACACTGTCACACCCAGGAATTATTAACTGGAGCTGTAAGCTAACTTTTTTCAGAGAGGTAGTGGGGGACAGCCCCCCGTAAAGTCAGAGGTGTAGGTGAAAGCACAAAGCAGAAAGTAGGCAGACTCTGGTTTTGGGGGTATATGCTCGAGAATTTCCAGGGGGACTCCTGAAGCTCGATCCCGCCTTTGCGTATGCCGAGCCTCCTTGTTCATGACCTTTGTCATGGGCGGAGTTCCTCACGCTGGCTACCGGCAGTGATAGAATTCCAGTTGAGCTATTCCAGATCCTGAAAGATGATGCTGTGGAAAGTGCTGCACTCAATATGCAATATGCACTCAATATGCAATATGCCGGCTCCCGGCAATCTAGGTTGCTTCCATGTCCTGGCTATTATAAACAGTGCTGCGATGAACATTGGGGTACACATGTTTCTTTTGATGCTGGTTTCCTCAGTGTGTATGCCCAGCAGTGGGATTGCTGGGTCATATGGCAGTACTATTTCCAGTTTTTTAAGGAAACTCCACACTGTTCTCCATAATGGCTGTACCAGTTTGCATTCCCACCAACAGTGTAAGAAGGTTCCCTTTTCTCCACACCCTCTCCAGCATTTATTGCTTGTAGACTTTTGGATACCAGCCATTCTGACTGGCATGAAATGGTACCTCACTGAGGTTTTGATTTGCATTTATCTGATAATGAGTGATGTTGAGCATCTTTTCATGTGTTTGTTAGCCATCTGTATGTCTTCTTTGGAGAAATGTCTATTTAGTTCTTTGACCCACTTTTTGATTGGGTCGTTATTTTTCTGGAATTGAGCTGCAGGAGTTGCTTGTATATTTTTGAGATTAATCCTTTGTCAGTTACTTCATTTGCTATTATTTTCTCCCATTCTGAAGGCTGTCTTTTCACCTTGCTTATAGTTTCCTTTGTCGTGCAGAAGCTTTCATTTTAATTAGGTCCCATTTGTTTATTTTTGCTTTTATTTCCAGTATTCTGGGAGGTGGGGCATACAGGATCCTGCCGTGATGTATGTCAGAGAGTGTTTTGCCTATGTTCTCCTCTAGGAGTTTTATAGTTTCTGGTCTTACATTTAGTTCTTTAATCCATTTTGAGTTTATTTTTGTGTATGGTGTCAGAAAGTGTTCTAGTTTCATTCTTTTACAAGTGGTTGACCAGTTTTCCCAGCACCACTTGTTAAAGAGATTGTCTTTTCTCCATTGTATATTCTTGCCTCCTTTGTCAAAGATAAGGTGTCCATAGGTGCGTGGATTTATCTCTGGGCTTTCTATTTTGTTCCATTGATCTATGTTTCTGTCTTTGTGCCAGTACCATACTGTCTTGATGACTGTGGCTTTGTAGTAGAGCCTGCAGTCAGGCAGGTTGATTCCTCCAGTTCCATTCTTCTTTCTCAAGATTGCTTTGACTATTCAACATTTTTTGTATTTCCATACAAATTGTGAAGTTATTTGTTCTAGCTCTGTGAAAAATACCGTTGGTAGCTTGATAGGGATTGCATTGAATCTATAGATTGCTTTGGGTAGTATACACATTTTCACTATATTGATTCTTCGATCCATGAACACGGTATATTTCTCCATCTATTAGTGTCCTCTTTGATATCTTTCACCAGTGTTTTATAGTTTTCTATATATAGGTCTTTAGTTTCTTTAGGTAGATGTATTCCTAAGTATTTTCTTCTTTTCGTTGCAATGGTGAATGGAATTGTTTCCTTAATTTCTCTTTCTATTTTCTCATTATTAGTGTATAGGAATGCAAGGGATTTCTGTGTGTTGATTTTATATCCTGCAAGTTTATTGTATTCATTGATTAGCTCTAGTAATTTTCTGGTGGAGTCTTTAGGGTTTTCTATGTAGAGGATCCTGTCATCTGCAAACAGTGAGCGTTTTACTTCTTCTTTTCCAATTTGGATTCCTTTTATTTCTTTTTCTGCTCTAATTGCTGTGGCCAAAACTTCCAAAACTATGTTGAATAGTAGTGGTGAGAGTGGGCACCCTTGCCTTGTTCCTGACTTTAGGGGAAATGCTTTCAATTTTTCACCATTGAGGATAATGTTTGCTGAGGGTTTGTCATATATAGCTTTTATTATGTTGAGGTATGTTCCTTCTATTCCTGCTTTCTGGAGGGTTTTTATCATAATTGGATGTTGAATTTTGTTAAAAGTTTTCTCTGCATCTATTGAAATAATCACATTGCTTTTATTTTTCAAATTGTTAATGTGGTGTATCACATTGATTGATTTGTGGATATTGAAGAATCCTTGCATCCCTGGGATAAAGCCCACTTGGTCATGATGTATGATCTTTTTAATGTGATGTTGGATTCTGGTTGCTAGAATTTTGTTAAGGATTTTTGTATCTATGTTCATCAGTGATATTGGCCTGTAGTTTTCTTTTTTTGTGACATCTTTGTTAGGTTTTGGTATTAAGGTGATGGTGGCCTCATAGAATGAGTTTGGAAGTTTACCTTCCTCTGCAATTTTCTAGAAGAGTTTGAGTAGGATAGGTGTTAGCTCTTCTCTAAATTTTTGGTAGAATTCAGCTGTGAAGCCATCTGGTCCTGGGCTTTTGTTTGTTGGAAGATTTCTGATTACAGTTTCAATTTCCATGCTTGTGATGGGTCTGATAAGATTTTCTGTTTCCTCCTGGTTCAATTTTGGAAAGTTGTACTTTTGTAAGAATTTGGCTATTTCTTCCAAGTTGTCCATTTTATTTGCATATAGTTGCTGATAATAGTCTCTTATGATCCTTTGTATTTCTGTGTTGTCTGTTGTGATCTCTCCGTTTTCATTTCTAATTTTATTGATTTGATTTTCTCCCTTTGTTTCTTGATGAGTCTGGCTAATGGTTTGTCAATTTTATTTATCTTTTCAAAGAACCAGCTTTTAGTTTTGTTGATTTTTGCTATAGTCTCTTTTGTTTCTTTTGCATTTATTTCTGCCCTATTTTAAGATTTCTTTCCTTCTACTAACCCTGGGGTTCTGCATTTCTTCCTTTTCAGGTTGCTTTAGGTGTAGAGTTAGGGTATTTATTTGACTTTTTTCTTGTTTCTTGAGGTAAGCCTGTATTGCTATGAACCTTCCCCTTAGCACTGCTTTTACAGTGTCCCATAGGTTTTGGGTTGTTGTGTTTTCATTTTCATTCATTTCTATGCATATTTTGATTTCTTTTTTAAATTTCTTCTATGATTTGTTGGTTATTCAGCAGCGTGTTGTTCAGCCTCCATATGGCGGAATTTTTAATAAGTTTTCTCCTGTAATTGACATCAAATCTTACTGCATTGTGGTCAGAAAAGACACTTGGAATGATTTCAATTTTTTTGAATTTACCAAGGCTAGATTTATGGCCAAGGATGTGATCTATCCTGGAGAAGGTTCGGTGTGCTTGAGAAAAAGTTGAAATTCATTGCTTTGGGGTGAATATCCTATAGATATCAATTAGGTCTAACTGGTCTATTGTATCATTTAAAGTTTGTGTTTCCTTGTTAATTTTCTATTTAGTTGATCTATACATAGGTGTGAGTGGGGTATTAAAGTCTCCCACTATTATTGTGTTATTGTTAATTTCCCCTTTCATGCTTGTTAGCATTTGTCTTACATATTGTGGTGCTCCTATGTTGGGTGCATATATATTTATGATTCTTATATCTTCTTCTTGGATTGATGGTTTGATCATTATGTAGTGTCCTTCTTTGTCTCTTTTCACAGCCTTTGTTTTAAAGTCTATTTTGTCTGATATAAGTATTGCTACTCCTTCTTTCTTTTAGTCTCTATTTGTGTGCAATATCTTTTTCCAGCCCTTCACTTTCAGTCTGTATGTGTCCCTTGTTTCAAGGTGGGTCTCTTGTAGACAACATATATAGGGGTCTTGTTTTTGTATCCATTCAGCCAGTCTTTGTCTTTTGGTTGGCGCCTTCAACCCATTTACATTTAAGGTAATTATTGGTAAGTATGATCCCTTTGCCATTTACTGTATTGTTTTGGGTTCGAGTTTATACATCCTTTCTGTGTTTCCTGTCTAGAGAAGATCCTTTAGCATTTGTTGGAGAGCCGGTTTGGTGGTGCTGCATTCTCTCAGGTTTTGCTTGTCTGTAAAGCTTGTGATTTCTCCTTCATATTTGAATGAGATCCTTGCTGGGTACAGTAATCTGGGCTGTAGGTTATTTTCTTTCATCACTTTAAGTATGTCCTGCCATTCCCTCCTGGCCTGAAGAGTTTCTACTGAACGATCAGGGGGTGGTCTTAAGATGGCAGAGGAATAGGATGGGAAGACCACTTTCTCCCCCACAAATTCATCAAAAGAACATTTGAACGCTGAGTAAATTCCACAAAACATCTTCTGAATGCTGGCAGAGGACATCAGGCACCCAGAAAATCAGCCCATTGTCTTCAAAAGTAGGTAGGAAAAAATATAAAAGATAAAAAGAGAGACAAAAGAGGTAGGAACGGAGATCCGTCCCAGGAAGGGAGGCTTAAAAAAGAGAAGTTTCCAAACACCGAGAAACACTCTCACTGGTGAATCTGTGGCGAGCCTTGTAATATCAGAGGGCAATATCAGTTTAGGTCAGTTCAGTCCCTCAGTTGTGTCCGACTCTTTGCGACTCCATGAATCACAGCATGCCAGGCCTCCCTGTCCATCACCAACTCCCAGAGTTCACCCAAACTCATGTCCATTGAGTCGGTGATGCCATCCAGCCATCTCATCCTCTGTCATCCCCTTCTCCTGCCCCCAGTCCCTCCCAGCATCAGAGCCTTTTCCAACAGTCAACTCTTCACATGAGGTGGCCAAAGTACTGGGGTTTCAGCTTTAGCACCAGTCCTTCCAAAGAACACTCAGGACTGATCTCCTTTAGGATGGACTGGTTGGATCTCCTTGCAGTCCAAGGGACTCTCAAGAATCTTCTCCAACACCACAGTTCAAAAGCATCAATTCTTTGGTGCTCAGCCTTCTTCGCAGTCCAACTTTCACATCCATGCATGACCACTGGAAAAACCATAACCTTGACTAGACAGACTTTTGTTGGCAAAGTAATGTCTCTGCTTCTGAATATGTTGTCTAGGTTGGTCATAATTTTCCTTCCAAGGAGCAAGCGTCTTTTAATTTCATGGCTACAATCACCATCTGCAGTGATTTTGGAGCCCCCCAAAATAAAGTCTGACACTGTTTCCACTGTTTCCCTATTTATTTCCCATGAAGTGATGGGACCAGATGCCATGATCTTAGTTTTCTGCATATTGAGCTTTAAGCCAACTTTTTCACTCTCCTCTTTCACTTTCATCAAGAGGCTCTTTAGTATCTCTTCACTTTTTGCCATAAGGGTGGTGTCATCTGCATAGCTGAGGTTATTGATATTTCTCCTGGCAATCTTGATTCCAGCTTGTGCTTCTTCCAGCCCAGCGTTCCTCATGATGTACTCTGCATATAAGTTAAATAAGCAGGGTGACAATATACAGCCTTGATGTACTCCTTTTCCTATTTGGAACCAGTCTGTTGTTCCATGTCCAGTTCTAACTGTTGCTTCCTGACCTGTATATAGGTTTCTCAAGAGGCACGTCAGGTGGTCTGGAATTCCCTTCTCTTTCAGAATTTTCCACAGTTTATTGTGATCCACACAGTCAAAGGCTTTGGCATAGTCAATAAAGCAGAGATAGATGTTTTTCTGGAACTCTCTTGCTTTTTCCATGATCCAGCAGATGTTGGCAATTTGATCTCTGGTTCCTCTGCCTTTTCTAAAACCAGCTTGAACATCTGGAAGTTCATGTATTGCTGAACTGAACTGAACTCCAAGCCTGGCTTGGAGAATTTTGAGCATGACTTTACAAGCATATGAGATGAGTGCAATTGTGCAGTAGTTTGAGCATTCTTTGACATTGCCTTTCTTTGCGATTGGAATGAAAACTGACCTTTTCCAGTCCTGTGGCCACTGCTGAGTTTTCCAAATTTGCTGGCATATTGAGTGTAGCACTTTCACAGTATCATCTTTGAGGATTTGAAATAGCTCAACCCGTTACCTCCACTAGCTTTGTTCATAGTGATGCTTCCTAAGGCCCACTTGACTTCACATTCCAGGATGTCTGGCTCTAGGTGAGTGATCACACCATCGTGATTATCTTGGTCGTGAAGATCTTTTTTGTACAGTCTTCTGTGTATTCTTGCCACCTGTTCTTAATATCTTCTACATAACATGGAGGAAAAATAAGTAAGTAATTAAAACCCATAAATTTGTGCCCCAGGGTAACTCCCAGTGGGAAAGCAGTGCAGCCACCCCCATCCCCCACTAGCAAGGCGGGTCTGGGCAGGGAGGCGCGGGCTGCATTGCTTAGAGTACGGACCAGGCCTGAATGCCCTGAAGGCAATCTGAGGGAACTAATGTGAGATAGGAAAGCAGACTTTGGGATAGCTCCCCCGTGAAAAGGCGAAAAGCCTTAACCTAAGACACCACAGACCCGCTCACAGAGCAAAGGACTGACTAGAGCTAGCCGACTGTGGACCAGCCCATCCCCGCCAGAGTCGGCAGGCAAGGGCAGCCAGAGCTGGAAGAGGGCAATTGCGGCACCAGAGAGGCATCATTTACCAAACTGCAAGCAGGCTTCGTTGCTAACCAAGACTTCTTGGGATTCTGGACGGTCGACATCCTCCTGAGAAGGTGTGCCGGTTGTACACCCAGAAAACCGAGCGGCAGGGACGGGGGAGGCGATAAGTCACAGCAACAGTGCTCACCAAACACCTGGTCACCTGAGCTGCTCGGACCTGGGAAGGGCACAAAACACAGGCCCAACCAAGTCTATGCCTTTGTGGAGTACCCTAGTACCTGAACCTGAGCAGCTTAGACCTGGGAAGTGCATACAACCCAGGGACAGCCTCAGACAGTTCCCGGCAGAGCAACCTAGAGCCTGAGCAGTGTAGGCTGGGAAAGCACACACACTGTGAGTGGGGGCAAACCCAGTGTGGCCGTGGCTGAGACACTGTGAGCACTCCCCACAGACACCAGTGTTATTTGTTTGCAGCGTTCCTCCCTCCCCACAACACGACTGAACAAGTGAGCCTAAAAGAGTGTCCACCACCGCCCCCTTGTGTCAGGGTGGAAATTAGACACTGAAGAGACCAGCAAACAGAAGAAGCTAAAACAGGGGGAACTGCCTTGGAAGTGACAGATGGAGAAGCCTTGAGGCTACTGTAAGAATAAGACTGAAAACCAGAGGCAGGAGGCTTAAGTCCAAATTCTGAGAACACCAGAGAACTCCTGACTCCAGGGAATATTAATCCCTGGAACTCATTAAATGCCTCCATACCTACACTGAAACCAAGCACCACCCAAGGGCCAATAAGCTCCATAGCAAGACATACGACGCAAATTCTCCAGCAAGACAGGAACATAGCCGTGAGCTTCAATATACAGGCTGCCCAAAGTCACTCCAAACCCAATGACATCTCATAACTCATTATTGGACACTTCATTGCACTACAGAGAGAAGAAATCCAGCTCCACCCACCAGAACACTGACACAAGCTTCCCTAATCATAAAACCTTGACAAGCCACCCGTCCAACCCCACCCACAGTGACGAAACTCCACAATAAAAAGAACTCCACAGACTGCCAGAATACGGAAAGGCCACCCTAAACACAGCAATATAAGCAAGAGGAATAGGCAGAGAAATACCCAGCAGGTAAAGGAACAGGATAAATGCCCACCAAACCAAACAAAAGAGGAGGAGATAGGGAGTCTATCTGAAAAAGAATTGCGAATAATGATACTGAAAATGATCCAAAATCTTGAAAACAAAATGGAGTTACAGATAAATAGCCTGGAGACAAGGATCGAGAAGATTCAAGAAATGTTTAACAAGGACCTAGAAGAAATAAAAAAGAGTCAATATATAATGAATAATGCAATAAATGAGACCAAAAACACTCTGGAGGGAACCAACAGTAGAATAACAGAGGCAGAAGATAGGATAAGTGAGGTAGAAGATAGAATGGTAGAAATAAATGAAACAGAGAGGAAAAAAGAAAAATGAATTAAAAGAAATGAGGACAATCTCAGAGACCTCTGGGACAATGTTAAACGCCCCGACATTCGAATCATAGGAGTCGCAGAAGAAGAAGACAAAAAGAAAGGCCATGAGAAAATACTTGAGGAGATAATAGTTGAAAACTTCCCTAAAATGGAAGGAAATAATCACTCAAGTCCAAGGAACCCAGAGAGTCCCAAATAGGATAAACCCAAGGCAAAATACTCCAGTTCAGTTCAGTTCAGTCGCTCAGTCGTGTCCAAATCTTTGCAACCCCATGAATCGCAGCATGCCAAGCCTCCCTGTCCATCACAAACTCTCGGAGTTCACTCAGACTCACGACCATTGAGTCAGTGATGCCATCCAGCCATCTCATCCTCTTTCGTCCCCTTCTCCTCCTGCCCCCAATCCCTCCCAGCATCAGTCTTTTCCAATGAGTCAACTCTTCGCATGAGTTGGTCAAAGTACACATATTAATCAAATTAACAAAGATCAAACACAAAGAACAAATATTAAAAGCAGCAAGGGGAAAACAACAAATAACACACAAGGGGATTCTCATAAGGATAACAGCTGATCTTTCAATAGAAACTCTTCAGGCCAGGAGGGAATGGCAGGACATACTTAAAGTGATGAAAGAAAATAACCTACAGCCCAGATTACTGTACCCAGCAAGGATCTCATTCAAATATGAAGGAGAAATCACAAGCTTTACAGACAAGCAAAACCTGAGAGAATGCAGCACCACCAAACCGGCTCTCCAACAAATGCTAAAGGATCTTCTCTAGACAGGAAACACAGAAAGGATGTATAAACTCGAACCCAAAACAATACAGTAAATGGCAAAGGGATCATACTTACCAATAATTACCTTAAATGTAAATGGGTTGAAGGCGCCAACCAAAAGACAAAGACTGGCTGAATGGATACAAAAACAAGACCCCTATATATGTTGTCTACAAGAGACCCACCTTGAAACAAGGGACACATACAGACTGAAAGTGAAGGGCTGGAAAAAGATATTGCACACAAATAGAGACTAAAAGAAAGAAGGAGTAGCAATACTTATATCAGACAAAATAGACTTTAAAACAAAGGCTGTGAAAAGAGACAAAGAAGGACACTACATAATGATCAAACCATCAATCCAAGAAGAAGATATAAGAATCATAAATATATATGCACCCAACATAGGAGCACCACAATATGTAAGACAAATGCTAACAAGCATGAAAGGGGAAATTAACAATAATACAATAATAGTAGGAGATTTTAATACCCCACTCACATCTATGGATAGATCAACTAAACAGAAAATTAACAAGGAAACACAAACTTTAAATGATACAATAGACCAGTTAGACCTAATTGATATCTATAGGACATTTCACCCCAAAAAAATAAATTTCACCTTTTTCTCAAGCGCACACAGAACCTTCTCCAGGATAGATCACATCCTGGGCCATAAATCTAGCCTTGGTAAATTCAAAAAAATTGAAATCATTCCAAGTGTCTTTTCTGACCACAATGCAGTAAGATTAGATGCCAATTACAAGAGAAAACCTATTAAAAATTCCAATATATGGAGGCTGAACAACACGCTGCTGAATAACCAACAAATCATAGAAGAAATAAAAAAAGAAATAAAAATATGCATAGAAACGAATGAAAATTAAAACAAAACAACCCAAAACCTGTGGGACACTGTAAAAGCAGTGCTAAGGGTAAAGTTCAAAGCAATACAGGCTTACCTCAAGAAACAAGAAAAAAGTCAAATAAATACCCTAACTCTACACCTTAAGCACTTCCGAGGTCAGGGGTGGCGGCCGAGAGGAGCTACCCCATGCCTGAGGTCAGGGGTGGCAGCCGAGTGGAGTAACCCCATGTCCAGGGAGCAGCAGCTGCACAGGCCCAGGAGGGCCAAGAGGAGCTACTCCATGTTCAAGGTCAGGAGGGGTGGCCGTGAGGAGATACCCCTCGTCCAAGGTAAAAGAAACCCTAGTAAGACTGTAGGTGTTGCTAGAGGGCATCAGAGGGAGACACACTGAAACCATAATCTAGTCAATCTGATCACATGGACCACAGCCTTGTCTAACTCAATGAAAGTAAGCTATGCCGTCTGGGGCCACCCAAGACGGGCGGGTCATGGTGGAGAGGTCTGAGAAAATGTGGTCCACTGGAGAAGGGAATGGCAAGGCACTTCAGTGTTACTGCCTTGAGAACCCCATGAACAGTATGAAAAGGCAAAATGATAGGATACTGAAAGAGGAACTCCCTAGGTCGATAGGTGCCCAATATGCTACTGGAGATCAGTGGAGAAATAACACCAGAAAGAATGAAGGGAAGGAGCCAAAGCAAAAACAATACCCAGTTGTGGATGTGACTGGTGATAGAAGCAAGGTCCGATGCATGTGAAAATTGGACTGTGAAGAAAGCTGAGTGCCAAAGAATTGATACTTTTGAACTGTGGTGTTGGAGAAGACTCTTGAGAGTCTCTTGGACTGCAAGGAGATCCAACCAGTCCATTCTGAAGGAGATCAGTCCTGAGTGTTCTTTGGAAGGACTGATGCTAAAGCTGAAACTCCAGTACTTTGGCCACCTCATGCGAAGAGTTGACTCATTGGAAAAGACTCTGATGCTGGGAGGGATTGGGGGCAGGAGGAGAAGGGGACGAGAGAGGATGAGATGGCTGGATGGCATCACTGACTCGATGGACATGATTTTGGGTGAACTCTGGGAGTTGGTGATGAACAGGGAGGCCTGGCGTGCTGCAATTCAGGGGGTCACAAAGAGTCAGACACGAACTGAGCGAGTGAACCAAACTGAACTGAACACGTGAGGCAACTAGAAAAGGAAGAAATGAAGAACCCCAGGGTTAGTAGAAGGAAAGAAATCTTAAAAATTAGAGCAGAAATAAATGCAAAGGAACAAAAGAGACCATAGCAAACATCAACAAAGCCAAAAGCTGGTTCTTTGAGAGGATACATAAAATTGACAAACCACTAGCCAGGCTTATCAAGATACAAAGGGAGAAAAATCAGATCAACAAAATTAGAAATGAAAATGGAGAGATCACAACAGACAACACAGAAATACAAAGGATCATAAGAGGCTACCATCGGCAATTATATGCCAATAAAATGGACAACTTGGAAGAAATAGCCAAATTCTTACAAAAGTACAACTTTCCAAAATTGAACCAGGAGGAAACAGAAAATCTTATCAGACCCATCACAAGCACGGAAATTGAAACTGTAATCAGAAATCTTCCAGCAAACAAAAGCCCAGGTCCAGACGGCTTCACAGCTGAATTCTACCAAAAATTTAGAGAAGAGCTAACACCTATCCTACTCAAACTCTTCCAGAAAATTGCAGAGGAAGGTAAACTTCCAAACTCATTCTATGAGGCCACCATCACCCTAATACCAAAACCTGACAAAGATGCCACAAAACAAAAAAGAAAGAAAGAAAGAAAGAAAACTACAGGCCAATGTCACTGATGAACATAGATAGAAAAATCCTTAACAAAATTCTAGCAACCAGAATCCAACATCACATTAAAAAGATCATACAGCATGACCAAGTGGGCTTTATCCCAGGGATGCAAGGATTCTTCAATATCCACAAATCAATCAATGTGATACACCACATTAACAATTTGAAAAATAAAAGCCATATGATTATTTCAATAGATGCAGAGAAAACTTTTGACAAAATTCAACATCCAATTATGATAAAAACCCTCCAGAAAGCAGGAATAGAAGGAACATACCTCAACATAATAAAAGCTATTACATGACAAGCCCACAGCAAACATTATCCTCAATGGTGAAAAATTGAAAGCATTTCCCCTAAAGTCAGGAACAAGGCAAGGGTGCCCACTCTCACCACTACTATTCAACATAGTTTTGGAAGTTTTGGCCACAGCAATTAGAGCAGAAAAAGAAATAAAAGGAATCCAAATTGGAAAAGAAGAAGTAAAACGCTCACTGTTTGCAGATGACAGGATCCTCTACATAGAAAACCCTAAAGACTCCACCAGAAAATTACTAGAGCTAATCAATGAATACAATAAACTTGCAGGATATAAAATCAACACACAGAAATCCCTTGCATTCCTATACACTAATAATGAGAAAATAGAAAGAGAAATTAAGGAAACAATTCCATTCACCATTGCAACGAAAAGAAGAAAATACTTAGGAATACATCTACCTAAAGAAACTAAAGACCTATATATAGAAAACTATAAAACACTGGTGAAAGATATCAAAGAGGACACTAATAGATGGAGAAATATACCGTGTTCATGGATCGAAGAATCAATATAGTGAAAATGTGTATACTACCCAAAGCAATCTATAGATTCAATGCAATCCCTATCAAGCTACCAACGGTATTTTTCACAGAGCTAGAACAAATAACTTCACAATTTGTATGGAAATACAAAAAATGTTGAATAGCCAAAGCAATCTTGAGAAAGAAGAATGGAACTGGAGGAATCAACCTGCCTGACTGCAGGCTCTACTACAAAGCCACAGTCATCAAGACAGTATGGTACTGGCACAAAGACAGAAACATAGATCAATGGAACAAAATAGAAAGCCCAGAGATAAATCCACGCACCTATGGACACCTTATCTTTGACAAAGGAGGCAAGAATATACAATGGAGAAAAGACAATCTCTTTAACAAGTGGTGCTGGGAAAACTGGTCAACCACTTGTAAAAGAATGAAACTAGAACACTTTCTGACACCATACACAAAAATAAACTCAAAATGGAATGAAGATCTAAACGTAAGACCAGAAACTATAAAACTCCTAGAGGAGAACATAGGCAAAACACCCTCTGACATACATCACGGCAGGATCCTGTATGCCCCACCTCCCAGAATACTGGAAATAAAAGCAAAATTAAAGAAATGGGACCTAATTAAAATGAAAGCTTCTGCACAACAAAGGAAACTATAAGCAAGGTGAAAAGACAGCCTTCAGAATGGGAGAAAATAATAGCAAATGAAGTAACTGACAAAGGATTAATCTCAAAAATATACAAGCAACTCCTGCAGCTCAATTCCAGAAAAATAACGACCCAATCAAAAAGTGGGCCAAAGAATTAAACAGACATTTCTCCAAAGAAGACATACAGATGGCTAACAAACACATGAAAAGATCTCAACATCACTCATTATCAGAGAAATGCAAATCAAAACCACAATGAGGTACCATTTCATGCCAGTCAGAATGGCTGGTATCCAAAAGTCTACAAGCAATAAATGCTGGAGAGGGTGTGGAGAAAAGGGAACCCTCTTACATTGTTGGTGGGAATGCAAACTAGTACAGCCACTATGGAGAACAGTGTGGAGATTCCTTAAAAAACTGGGAATAGAACTGCCTTAAGACTTAGCAATCCCACTTCTGGGCATACACACTGAGGAAACCAGAAATGAAAGAGACACATGTTCATTGCAGCACTGTTTATAATAGCCAGGACATGGAAGCAGCCTAGATGTCCAACAGGAGATGAATGGATAAGAAAGCAGTGGTACATACACTCAATGGAGTATTACTCAGCCATTAAAAAGGATACATTTGAATCAGTTCTAATGAGGTGGATGAAACTGGAGCCTATTATACAGAGTGAAGTAAGCCAGAAAGAAAAACACCAATACAGTATACTAATGCACATATATGGAATTTAGAAAGATGGTAATGATAACCCTGTATGCCAGGCAGCAAAAGAGACACAAATGTATAGAACAGTCTTTTGGACTCTGCAGGAGAGGGCGAGGTGGGGATGATTTGGGAAAATGGCATTGAAACATGTAAAATATCATATGTGAAATGAATTGCCAGTCCAGGTTTGATGCATGATACAGGGTGCTCGGGGCTGGTGCACTAGGATGACCCAGATGGATGATGTGGGGAGGGAGATGGGAGGGGGCTTCAAGATGGGGAACACATGTACATCCATGGCAGATTCATGCCAATGTATGGCAAAACCAATACAATATTGTAACATAATTAGCCTCTAATTAAAATAAATAAATAAAACATAAAGAAATGCTATGAAAAAGAAAAAAAAAGAAAGATCAGCTGTTATCCTTATGGGAATCCCCTTGTATGTTTATTTGTTGTTTTTCCCTTGCTGCTTTTAATATTTGGTCTTTGTGTTTGACCTTTGTTAATTTGATTAATATGTGTCTTGTGATGTTTTACCTTGGGTTTATCCTGTTTGGGACTCTCTGGGTTTCTCAGACTTGGGTGATTATTTCTTTCCCCATTTTAGGGAAGTTTTCAACTATTATCTCCTCAAGTATTTTCTCATGGCCTTTCTTTTTGTCTTCTTCTTCTGCGACTCCTATGATTCGAATGTCGGGGCGTTTAACATTGTCCCAGAGGTCTCTGAGATTGTCCTCATTTCTTTTAATTCGTTTTTCTTTTTTCCTCTCTGTTTCATTTATTTCTACCATTTTATCTTCTACCTCACTTATCCTATCTTCTGCCTCTGTTATTCTACTGTTGGTTCCCTCCAGAGTGTTTTTGATCTCATTTATTGCATTACTCATTATATATTGACTCTTTTTTTATTTCTTCTAGGTCCTTGTTAAACCTTTCTTGCATCTTCTCGATCCTTGTCTCCAGGCTATTTATCTGTAACTCCATTTTGTTTTCAAGATTTTGGATCATTTTCACTATCATTATTCAGAATTCTTTACCAGGTAGATTCCCTATCTCCTCCTCTTTTGTTTGGTTTGGTGGGCATTTATCCTGTTCCTTTACCTGCTGGGTATTTCTCTGCCTTTTCATCTGTTCATATTCCTGTGTTTGGGGTGGCCTTTCTGTATTCTGGAGGTTGGTGGTTCCTCTTTATTGTGAAGGTTCCTCGCTGTGGGTGGGGTTGGACGGGTGGCTTGTCAAGGTTTTCTGGTTAGGGAAGCTAGTGTTGGTATTTTGGTGGGTAGAGCTGGATTTCTTCTTTCTGGAGTGCAACAAAGTGTCCAGTAATATTTTTGAGATGTCAGTGGGTTTGGTGTGACTTTGGTCAGCCTGTATATTGAGGCTCAGGGTTATGTTCCTGTGTTTCTGGTGAATTTGCATGGTATGTCTTGCTCTGGAGCTTATTGGCCCTTGGGTGGTGCTTGGTTTCAGTGTATGTATGGAGGTGTTTGATGAGCTCCTATTGATTAATGTTGCCTGGATTTAGGAATTCTCTGGTGTTCTCAGAGAACTTAAGTTCTTTTTGGACTTAAGCCTCCTGCCTCTGGTTTTCAGTCTTGTTGTTACAGTAGCCTCAAGACTTCTCCATCTATACAGCACCAATGATAAAACATCTAGGTTAATGATGAAGTTTCTCCACAGTGAGGGACACCCAGAGAGGTACACAAAGTTACATGGAGAAGAGAAGAGGGAGGAGGGAGATAGAGGTGACCAGGAGGAGAAGAGGGGGAGTCAAAAGGGGAGAGAGCAAGCTAGCCAGTAATCACTTCCCTATGTGCTCTCCACAGTTTGGATCTCTCAGAGATGTTCATGGAGTTACACAGAGAAGAGAAGAAGGAGGAAGGAGACAGAGGTGGCCAGGAGGATAAAAGAGGGAATAAAAAATAGAGTGACAGATCCAGCCAGCAATCAGTTCCCTAAGTGTTCTCCACAGCCCGGAACACACAAAGAGATTCACCTAGTGGGTAGAGAAGAAAAGGGGGAGAGGGGAGATAGAGGCGACATGGTGGAGAGAAAGGAGAGTCAAAAGGGGAGAGAGCAATCAGGCCAGTGATCTCACTCCCAAGTAAAAATGGGTACTGAAGATTGGGTTCTTAAAGGTACAAAGTTGATAACAAATACCAAAAAGCAAAGATTAAAAATCTTGAGTAGAGGTTAGATTCTCAAAAATACAATATTAAAAAAACCCAAAAAACCAACAACAAAAAAAGCACAAAACAAAACACACAAAGTCACAGAAATTATAAATATATATATATATGAAGTTTGCTTTAAAAATAGGGTCTTTTTTTTTTTTTTTGCAAGGTAATAGGTTATAAAAATGAAAATTAAAGGAGTAATGGGGACTTAAAAATAACAAAATAAAATAATTTTTTAATTGAAAAAATTATAATAGTAAAAACATATCTAAGATTTTCTCTGGAGCTGTTGCAGACAGTGTGGGGTCAGTTAATTTTCAGATAGTTCCTTGGTCTGGCTTGTACTTCTCACGGTCTATAGGCCCCTTCCTATATAGTCGGTGCTAACTACAGGGTTTTAATCTATTGCACCTATCACTTTCAAAGCAGTTCCCTCTTTATTTTAGCTTCTTCTGTTTGCTGGTCTCTTCAGTGTCTGATTTCTGCCCCGACACAAGGGGCGCGGTGGTGGTCACTTTTTTTAAGGCTCGCTTGTTCAGTCGTGCTTTGGAGAGGGAGGAACACTGCAAACAAATATCACTGGCGTGTGTTCACAATGATTCAGCCACACTGGGTTTGCCCCCGCTCACGGCGTGTGTGCTTTCCTAGTCTATACTGCTCAGACTTTAGGTTGCTCTGCCAGGAACAGTCTGATGCAGGCGCTGGTTTGCATACACTTCCCAGGTCTAAGCCGCTCAGGTTCAGGTACTCAGGTACTCCACAAAGGCTCAGACTTGATTTGGCCTGCGTTTTGCACCCGTCCCAGGTCTGAGCAGCTCAGGTGACCAGGTCCTTGGCGTGCACAGTCGCCCAGTTGAAAGCTGCGACTTATCCCCTCCCCCATCCCAGCCGCTGGGTTTTCTGGGTGTACAATGGGCATGCCTTCTCAGGTGTGCCCTGTGTCTCTTCTGGGAAGCTGATCTCTGGCTGCGACCCTCCCATTGAATGTCGACCGTCCAGAATCCCAAGAAATCTTGGTTAGCAACGAAGTCTGCTTGCAGTTTGGTATAGGATGCCTGTCTGGGGCTGCGATTGCCCACTTCCGGCTCTGGCTGCCCTCACCTGCCTGTCTCCAGCGGGGAATGGGCCGGTCCGCAGCCAGCTAGCTCTGCTCAGTCGTTTGTTCTGTGGGTGTGCCTGGCGGTAGTTAGGGCTTTTTGCGGGATCAGGGCTTTTCGCGGGATCGCTATCCCACAGTCTGGGTTGCTATCTCAAGCTAGTTTCCTCAGATTGCCCTCAGGGCATTCAGGCCCAGTCCTTATCCTAAGCAATGCCGCCCTCTCCTCCCTGTCCCTCCCCCGCTTGCTAGTGGGGGATGGGAGCGTCTGGGCTGTTGCACCGCTGGGAGTTGCTGTTAGGCACGTAATCTGTGGGTTTTAATTATTTATTTATTTTTCCTCAAGGTTATTTTGCCCTCTGAGATTCCAAGGCTCGCCACAGACCCGCGGGAGAGAGTGTTTCCTGGTGTTTGGAAACATCTCTATTTTTAAAGACTCCCTTCCAGGGAGTCTCCATCCCTACCTCTTTTGCCTCTCTTTTTATCTTTTATATTTTGTCCTACCTCCTTTCGAAGACAATGGGCTGCTTTTCTGGGTGCCTGATGTCCTCTGCCAGCATTCAGAAGTTGTTCTGTGGAATTTGCTCGGCGCTCAAATGTTCTTTTGATGAATTTGTGGGGGAGAAAGTGGTCTCCCTGTCCTATTCCTCTGCCATCTTAGGACGGCCTCCTGCGGGTTGTTTTAAAAATATTTATTTGGCTGCTTCAGGTCTTCGTCCTGACATGGGGCATCTTTAGTTGCAGCATGCAGACTCTTGTTGCAGCATGTGGGATCTAGTTCCCTGACCAAGGTCTCAACCCAGGCCCTATGCACTGGAAGTGCAAAGTCTTAGCCACTGGACAACCAAGGAAGTCCCTGACTTGTTTTTTTCTTTTTTATGTATTTCACTGAAGTATAGTTGATTTACAATGTTTCAGGTACACAACAAGGTGATTCAGTCATACATAGACACATATATTATTTTTGATATTATTTTCCATTGTAGGTTATTACAAAATATTTACTATCCTGACTTCTTTATATATTTTGGGTATTAACTGCTCAACGTCTTAAGTGCAGGAGCTTCTGACCTCATGAAGTCGGGGTGCATAACTCTCCCATTGTGGATGTGTTGCCAATCTGGAAGCTTTCTAAACCTCATAGTATTGGGATATTATGGAAGCTTCTTCACATAGACAAGATCGATTATTAACTCTGTCTCTAGACCCTCTCCGTTCTCTGGAAAACAGAGTGGGGCAGAAAGCTGCAAACTTCTGATCATTGTTTGATCTTTCTGTGGTTACCAGCCCCCACACAGGTCCCATGCAAGAGTCCACCCAGAGTCATCTCAGTAGAACAAAACATGCTCCTGGGGCTCTTACCACTCAGGAATTTACAGATTTGTGGCCCTGTGTCAGGGATGAAGTCTAAGAGAAATATTGGAATAAGAGATGATCCTAGATGATTCCTTATCACTTAGGAATTTATAAGGGTTTTAGGAGTTCTGTGCTGGAAAATGGGGACAAAGAACCGTATATATGAATATTCCTTATTATTTCATATGTATAGAAATAATATTTCCTGGAATTTTACTGAATTTGTTTATAGACCAACCTTTTTTTTTTTTTTTGGTGGAGTCTCTTGGGTTTTCTATAAGTAGTGTCATGTCATCTGCAAATAGTAACAGTTTTACTTCTTTCTTTCTGACTTGAATGCTTTCTGTTTCTTCTTCTTGTCTAATTACTGTGGTTAGGACTCCCAAGACTATTGGGTTGGTAGAAAAAAATGCAAGCAAATACTTTTGGCCAACCCAATATGTTGAATAAAGTAGTGAGAATGGGCATCCTAGCATGTGTTTACTCTCTACATGTTTGTTCCTGATCTTAAAGGAAATGCTTTCAGCCTCTCATTGTTAAGTGTTATGTTAGTGGTGGGGATGTCATATATATGGTCTTTACTATGCTGATGTACACTCCTTGTATATCATATTGTTGAAAATTTGTTTTCTAAATCATAAATAGATGCTGAATTTTGTCAAGTGAATTTTTTCTGCATCTATTCAGATGCTCATATGGTTTTTAGTCCTTACATCGATTGACTTGTGGATATTGAGCCATCCTTGCCTTTCTGGAATACGTTCTACTTTACTAACAGTTTTTGGTCTTTTAAATGTATTTTTGGATTTGGTTTGCTAATATTTTGTTGAGGATTTTTGCATCAGGGATACTTGCCTATAGTTTTCTTTTCTTGTAGTATCCTTGTCTGGTTTTGGTAGCACGGTAATGCTGGCCTAACAAAATGAGTTTGGAAGAATTCTCTCCTCTTTTGTTTTTTGGAAGAGTTTGAGACAGATTGGTATTAATTCTTCTTTGAATATTTGGAACAATTCATCAGTGAAGCCATGTGGTACTAGACTTTTGTTTTTTGGGAGGCTTTGTTTACTGATTCAGTCTTCTTACTAGTAATCAGTCTGTTTAGATTTTCTATTGCTTCATGACTCAGTCTTGGTAGTTTGTTTCTAGGAATTTATCAGTTTATTCTAAGTTATCTAATTTGTTGGTGTGTGATTGTTCATAAGTAGTGTTTTATGATCTGTTGTAGTGTCTTTCCTTTCTAAGTTTATTTTAATTTTTTTCTTTGTGATCTAAAGATTTGTCACATTTGATCATAAAAAGAAAAAAACCACAACTATTAGTTTCCTTGATCTTTTCTATTTCCTTTTTAGTCTTTATTTTACTTATTTCTACTCTGATCTTTTTTTTCTTCCTTCTGCTATTGTAATTCATTTTTCCTTCTTTTTCTACTTCCTTGAATTTTAATATTAGATTATTTGTTTGAGATTTTTCTTGCTTCTTGATGTAAGCATTTTTCACTATGAGCTTCTCTCTTAGAACTGCCTTTGCTGCATCTTGTAAATTTTCATTTATCTCATGGAACATTTAAATTTCTTCCTTGACCTATTGATTGTTCAGTAGCATGTGTTTACTCTCCTCATATTTCGATTTTTTCAGCTTTTTCTTAGTGTAATTGTAGTTACACACAGCTTTATACCATTATTGTAGTTTTATATCACTGTGGTCTAAAAAGATGCTTTATATGATTTAAATCTCCTTAAACTATTAAGACTTGTTTCATGGCCTAACATATGATCTGTTGTGGAGAATGTTCCATGTGCAGTTGAGAATAATCTGTAATCTGTTTCTTTTGGAGGGAATATTTTATAAATGTCTGCTAAATCTGTCTTCAGCATTAGTGGTTGGGGCATAGACTTGGATTACTGTGATAGTGAATGGTTTGCCTTGGAAACGAACATAGATTATTCTGTCGTTTTTGAGATTGCCCCCAAGTACTGCATTTCAGACACTTTTGTTGACTATGAGGGCTACTCCATTTCTTCTAAGGGATTCTTGTCCACAGTAGTAGATATAATGGTCATCTGAATTAAATTCAACCATTCCGGTCCATTTTAGCTCACTGATTCCTAAAATGTTGATGTTCACTCTTGCCATCTCCTGTTTGACCACTTCCAAATTACCTTGATTCATGAACCTAACATTCCAGGTTCCTTTGCAATATTGTTCTTTACAGCATCAGACTTTACTTCCATCACTAGTCACATCCACAGCTGGGCATTGTTTTCACTTTGGCTCAGCCTCTTCATTCCTTCAGGAACTATTTCTCCACTCTTTTCCAGTTGCATATGGGGCATCTATCGACCTGAGAAGTTCATCTTTCAGTGTCATATTTTTTGCCTTTTCATGCTGTTCATGGGTATGGAACCAGACATGGGGAAATTGACTGGTTCAATACTGGGAAAGAGTACATCAAGGCTGTATATTGTCACCTTGATTATTTAACTTATATGAAGAGTACATCATTTGAAATGCCAGGCTGGATGAAGCACAGGCTGGAATCAAGATTGCAGGGAGAAATATCAATAACATTAGGAGTTGTAACACATGCTACAACTCTATGGCAGAAAGCAAAGAGGAACTAAAGAGCCTCTTGATGAAGGTGAAAGAGGAGAATGAAAAAGCTGACTTAAAACTCAACATTCAAAAAATTAAGATCATGGCATCTGGTCCCATTACTTCATGGCAAATAGATGGGGAAACAATGGAAAGACAGACTTTAGTTTCTTGGGCTCCAAAATCACTGCAGCTGGTAACTGCAGCCATGAAATTAAAATATGCTTGCTTCTTGGAAGAAAAGCTGTGACAAACCTAGACATTATTAAAAAGTAGAGACATTACTTTGCTGACAAAGTCCATCTAGTCAAAGCTATGGTTTTTCCAGTTGTCATGTATGGATGTGAGAGTTGGACCATAAAGAAAGCTGAGCATCAAAGGATTGATGCTTTTGAACTGTGATGTTGGAGAAGACTCTTGAGAGTCCCTTGGGCTGCAAGGAGATCCAACCAGTCCATCCTAAAGGAAATCAGTCCTGAATATTCATTGGAAGGACTGATACTGAAGCTGAAGCTCCAATAATTTGGCCACCTGATGTGAAGAAGTGACATTAGAAAAGACCCTGATGGTGGGAAAGATTGAAGACAGGAGGAAAGGGGGATGACAGGGGACAAGATGGTTGGATGGCACCATCAACTCAATGGACATGAATTTGAGTAAGCTCTGGGAGATGGTGAAGGACAGGGAAGCCTGGTATGCTGCAGTCCATGGGGTCGCCAAGAGTCGGACACGACTGAGCAACTGAATGACGAAGTCCGTCTGGTCTAACATGTTGTTTAAGGCCGATATTGTTTAAGGCCAATATTTCCTTATTGATTGTATGTCTGGATGATCTAGTCATTGATGAAACTAGAATATTAAAGTCTCCTCATTACTGCATTTCTGTTTCTCCCTCAGGTCTGTTAACGTTTGCTTTATGTAAATAGGCTCCCCTATATTGGGTGCATAAATATTTGCAAATGTTATATCCTTTAGTTGGATTGAAACCTTCATCATTATATAATCCCATTCTTTTTTGCTTATTGCAGTCTTTGTCTTAAACTCTATTTTGTCTGATAAAAGTGTAGCTAACCCAGCTTTCTTTTGATTTCCTTTTCCATGGGATATCTTTTCCTATCTTTTCATGTTCATTCTGTGTGTGTTTACATCTGAAGTGAGTCTCTTGAAGGGAGCATATAGGGTTTTTTTTCCATTCAGTCACTCCAATTTGAGAATTTAGTCCATTAACATTTAAAGTAATTATTGATGGGCATTTACTTGCTGCCATTTTGTTACTTGTTTTCTGGATATTTTGTAATCCCTTTGTTCCTTCTCTTGCTCTTCATTTGTGAATTGATGATTTTCAGTAGCAGTATGCTTAGATTCCTTTCTCTTTATCTTTTTTATCTACTATAGGTTTTTTGCTTTATGATTACCATGAGACTTACATAAAACAATTTATATTTATAATAGTTTAAGTTGATAATAATTAAGCTTGAATTCATTCTATAGATATACATTTTTACTTTCCCACCATGTTATGTATTTTTGATGTCACAATTTGCATATTTTTAGCTTATGTATCCTTTAACAAATCATTGTAATTATAGTTATTTTTCTACTTTTATCTTTTAACCTTCCAGCTAGCTTTGTACGGAGAAGGCGATGGCACCCCACTCCAGTACTCTTGCCTGGAAAATCCCATGGACGGAGGAGCCTGGTAGACTGCAGTCCATGGGGTCGCGAAGAGTCAGACACGACTGACCGACTTCACTTTCACTTCTCACTTTCATGCATTGGAGAAGGAAATGGCAACCCACTCCAGTGTTCTTGCCTGGAGAATCCCAGGGATGGGAGAGCCTGGTGGTCTGCCGTCTACGGGGTCGCACAGAGTCGGACACAACTGAAGTGACTTAGCAGCAGCAGCAGCTGGCTTTGTAAGTGATTAATCCACCACATTTACAATATTAGATTATTCTGAATTTTACTGTATCTACCAGTGAGATTTCTACTTTCATATGTTTTCCTGTTACTAATTACTGCATTTTGCTTCAATTTAAAGAAGTCTTGTTAATATTTCTTATAATATAGGTTTAGTGGTGATGATCTCCTTTAGATTTTCCTTGTTTAGAAATCTCTTCATTTCTGAGGGACAACTTTGTTGTGGAGAGTATTCTTGGTTGCTGTTTTTTGTTTTTGTTTTTTTTTCTTTTAGCCCTTTAATTATATGATGCCACTCGCTTCTGACCTGCGAAGTTTCTGCAAAGTTATTTTCTACCAATAATAAGAGTATCTACTGATAATCTCAATGTAGGTTCCCTTGGACATAACTTATTTTTCTCTTTACTCTTTTAATATCCTTTTCTTGTCTTTAACTCTTGACAATTTAATTGTAATGTAATCTGGTGTGGGTCTCTTTGGGCTTATCTTTGGAACTCTCTTGGCTTCCTTGATCTGGATGCCTATTTCCTTTCCCAGGCTATGGACGTTTTTAGCCATTATTTCTTCAAAGATACCTTCCGACCCTTTCTCTCTCATTTTTCCTCTGAGATTCCTAGAATCTGAATGTTGGTCCACTTGATACTGTCTCATACGCCACCTTCACCCTTTTTCATTCTTTTTTCTGCTCTGATTAGGTGGGTTCCAGTGGCCCTGTATTAGAGTTTGCTGATCCTTTCTTCTGTATTTTTCAGTACAGTTACTGTGTTCTTTAGTTCTGTGATTTCTTTTAGTGCTTTCTTATATTTTCCATCTCTGTTGAAATTCTCACTTTGTTCATTCATTCTTCTCCGAAGCATGATGAGTGTCTTTATAACCATTATTTTGAACTCTTATCAGGTAAATCACTTATCTCTGTGTCATTAAGGTCTTTTTTGAGGTTTTATCTTGTTTGTTAATTTGGAACATATTACTCCATTTTCCTTGACTCTCTGTGTTGGTTTCTGTGTATTAGATAAAACGGCCACTTTTCTCAGTCTTAAAGGTGTGATCTCGTGTAGGAGATGAACCTTATTATTCAACCCCGCCCTAGCTCTTGGTTGTGTCTTAAACCTTTGTGATTGTCCAGACTGTCTATTCTTAGTGGCTCCCAGGAGCTGAGGCTGTACCAAGACTTGTCAGTGTTCCAAAGGGGAGGATCCTGGTCAGTATCTAGATGCAGGCTGATTGAAAGCCAGACTCTTTGGCAGCAGCATTTAAAGTATATAAATATACCTCTTTTGGAGAAGGCTGAGAGATGGGCATTCTCTGCTCCTTTTTCACTGAGCCCTGGGTAGTAGCCAGTGAAGAATTGTTTCTTTGTTTGCTACCATCCTGTTGAACCTGTGAGCACAAGCCCCACTGGCTACCAGAGCCAGCTATCAAGGAATGTGTCCTCTGGGCAACAAACACAAAAGCTAGGCAACAGACATGTACACAATCTCTTCTATTCTTTTCTTTCAAAACAGTTTATTTTCTGTCAACCTATTTCCACTTTACGTGTTTGTAGAAGAGCTTAAGACCACTGCTGCCCATCCAGTGTCCTGAGCAGTGGGAGCTGCAGGCCAGTCTTCAGTGGCAGGTTGGAATGCTCCAGTCTCAAGTGGGGAACTGCTGAGTAGGCTCTGAGGGCACCAGCGTGCCTTCAGACCAGTCTGCCACCTCAGGTTGAACAGCAGTGAACTCCAGAGCTGGAGTGATCCATTCTCCCTGAAATTCCTCCTTGGTCACAGCCTTCTCAGCTGTTCCCTGGTCTTCCTTTTCAGTCTCTCCAGGATCTCTGTAGAAGTAGAGATCAGGTATGACCTCCCATGCGTGTTCACTGGGGATTGTGCCATGCATGTGCAGAACTTTCCAGGTGAGCACCCCCCACATCAGACCCACTGAGTGAGCTCCCTGGTTGTTGCATGGGATAGCAGTGTCCACATAGCACAGAGGACAGTCTGTGTTACACAGAACAATGATAGGCAGGTTAATGTAGAGCCTCTCACAGAAGCTGACAGTCAGCCCTGAAACCAGTGAGCACCAGATGTCTTTGCTCCTGGAAGGCCATCAGGATCTGGTTAGGGAAGGAGCCCGGAGTGAGTGGCCAGAAATCGGAGTGGCTCCAGTGGCTGCAATAAACTTCCTGAAGGATGTGACACTGACATCAGCTGAGTTTTTAGTGACAACAGTGGCACAAGCTGCCAAGAGAAGCTTCTCTGAAGTTCCCTTCAGATTTATGATGCCATCACTTTTCCTTTTGTAGATGTACTGTTCCATTTGGAAGTTAAGGTTGACACCACCCAAGTGGGTTCTCGCAGGAATTTGAGGATATCCTCCTCCTTCATTTGCAGTACATCAAAGGTTCCAGGTACCATGAAAGTTTCCCTTTAAGTTACGCTGGGAATCCAGAACAATGCCATATGGACCCTGTCTGGATAGCACAGAAAAGCCACAATTTCCTTTCTTGGAGACAGCAATGACCTCAAGCAGGGCAGAGAGCAGGCTTGAAGATGGCACCCACCAGCCTCCCTGGTCTCTGGAGAGGATTGCACTCAGCCCCATAATGTGTGTGTGTGCTCAGTTGTATCCAACTCTTTGCAACCCTATGGGCTGTAGCCCATCAGCCTCCTCTGTCCATGGAATTTTCCAGACAAGAATACTGGAGTGGGTTGCCATTTCCTCTTACAGGGGAATCTTCCCAACCCAGGGATCAAAACTGCTTCTCTTGGGTCTCCGGAATTAGTAGGCAGATTCTTTTACCACTAGAGCTGCCTGGGAAGACCCTAGATACAAGTTTAATTAGAACTCTGCTCTTTAGGCTAGAGCCATGAAGGTCAGTCAATAGGCCCCTTTCAAAGAAAGAAGGGGGTTAGTTTCAGTCTTCTGGGTCTGCTCTGTGCCCTGGTGGCAGCTGGCCAAAAACTATCCCTCTGTTTGTCCCAGTCCCCTGAGACCTACAAATATGAGTCCCCCAGGGCATCCAGGGACATCCCTTGCGGTCAACCACAGAAACCAGGGCACCAGATATGAAAACCAGGAAACCAGATGTGAAAACTGGGGTACCAGATGTGTACAGCTCCTCTCTGGGAGGTCTGTGCCCTCTGGAACATGGCAGAGGACAGTGTGAGGATGGTGCCTGCCCTCCAGGCCTCTGGGAAGGGTTACATCTCTATAGACATGTTGTTTGGAGCCTGCCCCTCAGGCTTTAGCTGTGGAGATGAGCTGACAGCCCTTGGTCTGCTGTCTCTGCTGTGTCTGTTAAACCCTTTCTCCATTTGTTACAGCCCTGTGGGACCCACGAGCATCAGCCCACCAGCTAGCAGAGTCAGGCAATCAAGAGGTGTCTCCTGGGTGGCAGCTGAAAAAACTGGGTGTCAGATGAGGGTGCAAGCTCAATAGTGGCAGCGTGGAGTGAGGCAGAGAGTGAAGATGGCCCCTACTGGCCTGCAGAGAGGGCCATCTGAACACCAGAGGGTGTCAAGCTAGAGGCCGGCCCCTCAGGCCGATGCTTCAAGATCAACAAGCCTCTTTCACAGAAAGTCTGGGCTCTTTTCAGCCACTGCCCCTGCACCCTGGGAGCAAGTTCATGCTGCTCTTCAAGAGCTGTTTCCCTTCAAGATCATGACAGCCTCATGTATCTTGTAGATAGCTCCAGTGACTTTCATAGTTAGATGTTTTGAGGGCTCATTTCCCAAGTGCAAGTCTTGAAAGTAGGGGTGCCAGATGTGGGTTCAGACCCTTCACTTCTCAGGGGGAAGCTTTGGGATGGGAGTTCCCTCTCAATTGTGGGTCTCCATGCTGAGCGTGGGGTGTATGGTGAGACTGTGTCTCAGCATCTCGTACCCACTTCGATGTGTTTTTTCTCACTCACCCAATGTACTAAGAGTTATTTAGACAATTGTGAGATCTTTTCTTTTTTTTCAGAAGAAATCATTCCATATGTAGCTATAGACTGTGTGTCTATGGTAGGAGGAAAGTTTGGGATCCTACTATGTGACCATCTTGAACCAGAGCTTCAAAATTGAAGACCTTTGTTTCTCATAGGATACTATCAAGAAAGTGAAAAGACAACCCACAGGATGGAAGAAAATATTTGCAAATCATATATTTGCTAGGAAACTTGTGTCCAGAAAAGAGAAATAATTCCCAAAATTCACCAGTAAAAAATAAGTAACCTAATTAAAAATAGGCAAAGGATTTAAATAGACTTTTCTACAGAAGAAAAAATAAACAAATGGGTAATAAGCATATGATGTTCAATGTCATTCTGGAAACATGGATCAGACTGCAATGAGAGGCCACTTCGTTCTCACTCAGATATGCAAAAAAACAAAACAAAACAAAACAAAAAATACTGGCAAGGATATGGAGGAGCTGGAATTCTCATGCACTGCTGGTGGGAATGTCAAATGGTGCAGTCACTTTGGAAGACAGTTTTGCAGTTCCTCAAAAAGTTAAATATAGGATTGCCTTATGGCTCAGAAATTCCACTCCTTGATATATACATGAAAGATTTGAAACCAGGTACTAAAACAAACACTTGTACATGAATGTTTGGAGCAACATTATTCATAATAGACCAAAAGTGATAATAACTCATCAATAGATGAATGCATAAAGAAATGTACCCCATTCATATAGTTCAGCGATACAAAGGATGAAGCTATAAAGTGGATGAATCTTGAAAACCTTACACTAAGTGAAAGAAGCCAAACATGAAAGGTCATATGCTGTCTGACTCCTTTTGTATGAATATACAGAATAGGTAAATCTAGGAACAAAAAGCGGAGAGGTGGTTTCCAGGAGCTGAGGTGAGGTAGGTTATAGATGAGGAACTGCTTCCTGGGTGAGGGGCTTTGTTTTGGGGTGATGACAGTGTTTTGGAACTAAACAGAGGTGGGCATGGTTGCACAGCATTGTGAGTGGATTAAGTGATACTGAACTGTTCACTTTCAAATGGTTAATTTGACATCATATCAGTTTTATCTCAATAAGAACACTTAGGATAGTGATTGCCTGCAGAGCATATAGTGACCAAAGTGAGTCTCTGAGGGGATTCTGGATTGCTGGTGATGCTGTTTGTTAATCAGGGTGTGGAATATACAAGTGAATTCAGAATGTGAAAATTCATTGAGCTGCATACTCACCATCTGACATTTTGCTGGATATGTATTATAGATCTATAAAAAGCTAAAATGGAAAAAAAAAGATGCCCCAGACAGTGCCTGGGGCCTCAGATAGGTCACTAGCCCCGCACTGCATTCCTGGGCCTGCTCCCTCACTGCCTTGGAAGCACGGTTTGGGGAGGGAGGCAGGCACAGCTCCTTCTTCTCACCAGTAGCTGATCTGATTCTCAAGAGAGTTCCGTTGCTCTCACTGGAGGCATCACACCACAGCTCAGTCCTCAGACAGGACCCAGTTGTCAAATCCTATCGAAGATGCACCAGCAATGCACTGAGGAAGGATTTTATGAGAAAACACATGGAAAATGGGCTTTAGCCTTTAGTATTTGAAAGATTCTTTCTGCCTTATTAAACACCACGCTAACTGATCAAATATCCTCTTAAACACTTTTTATGGCAGTTCACAGAGTGTTTTCTCCAGTTGTTTGTGGCATGAGCTCAGGCCACATCCTGTTCAGACTGGGGTCCCTTGAACCCTACGAGGACATTCTGTCTGCATTTGTACCACAGCCCCTCATGTCAAGGACCCTGAGAAGGAGCCGTGGGCCCCACAGGCTCCCAGGACTCAGAACAGAAAGTGCTCATGGAAGGCGCACCCTGTGAACAGGGCCCCTGCCCTGCTCCCCAGGTTCTGGCCCCTAAGGTCTCCTCCAGGCCCTCAGAAAGCCAGTCTCATCCCGCCTTAAGGCCTATGCTTGCAATGTCTCCCCTGCCCCCACCTCTGATATAATAACTCCTCCTGCTTCAGGGAGCAGCTAAACCTCCACCCTGCAGAAGCCCCCCACCCCACCCTGATCTGCTTTCTTTTATCAGGAAAGACACTCAAACCTGGAAATGACTGCCATGAAGAAGAAATATTTTTATACCAAAGTTCCCTAAGAAAGAGGAGGTGCCGAGCACTGCAAGGCCACAAGAGGAAGACTGTTCGGTCAGGAGGTAGGGAAACAAGGGGAGATGTGGGTACGGGCTTTAATTATAGCTTGTGTGGGAAGAAAAGGGCAAGGCTGGGTCAGCAGCCTCCACGGGTGCTGGTTTGGATCATTCAGGGGACGCTGGGTGTGGGGGTCCCTAGTCGTGTGGTCCAGGATCCATTGGAGCAGGGGACGGGGATCCTGAGTGGAGTCACATAGAGCAGCTGGTCAGTAGGGTGGGCTCTGGGTTGGCTGCTTTGCATTTGAAAAGTTTGCTCCTGGGGTAAGTTAACTCTCCGTGGGGATTGGCAGCCCCTCCAGTGTTTGCTGGGAAAGAGGAAAGGCAAAAGGAGAAGGGTTGGCGGAGCATGAAATGGTTAGATAACATCACTGACTCAATGGACATGAGTTTGAGCAGGCTCTGGGAGGTGGTGAAGGACAGGGAAGCCTGGTGTGCTGCAGTCCATGGGGTTGCAAAGAGCTGGACACGACTGAGTGACTGAACAACAGCAGCCAGGTATTCATCACGTGTTAAAGTCTGAGAATACAGAAAATAGGAGACGTTGTTACCACAGAAGCCTCCCTGGGCCAAAAACATCTAATGTATTTTCTTTCCTTCTTTTTTAATTTTCATTTTATGTTGAAGTATAGTTGACTTATGATGCTGTGTTAGTGTCAGGCGTACAGCAGAGTGATTCAGTCATACAGCATCCACGGTATTTTCTATTGGTTCCTCCGCTAGATGCTGGCTCTGGGAAGGGGCCACGTCTGTTGTTTTTACCTGTGTATTCCTAGCGTTTAGCACTTAGTAGAAACCCAATAGTGA
This sequence comes from Bos indicus x Bos taurus, assembly GCF_003369695.1. Lineage (NCBI taxonomy): Eukaryota > Metazoa > Chordata > Mammalia > Artiodactyla > Bovidae > Bos > Bos indicus x Bos taurus. The sequence goes on along the minus strand of NC_040103.1, from coordinate 1,334,770 downwards.
ATCAATAAGTGAATGAAATTATGTTTGCTTTGGCAAACTGAAATTTTAAGAATTCCTTTACTAAGGCCCTAATTGTACATGTGTGTGATTTTATTTTTTCCCTAAGTGGGACACACTGGTCTTAGTGGCTGGCAGTCCTGAAATGGAGATTATATTCCCGTACGTCAGATCTCCCAAATGTTCTGACAAATGTTCCCACCCATGACTTCATGCTAAAGTGGCGCCTGGAGGGGAAACTGCAGGCTGAAGGAGGCAGGCACACCTGGAGCCCATGTCATATTTTCTTATCAACTCCTCTCCCCACTTTTGGGGGCAGTTTTTGTTTTGAAAGCATCCAGAGAGAGGGAAGCTTGCACTTCAGCTAAAAGGATATGTTGTCTCCAGCTGACTTGTTTTCTAGACCAGGTCTCTGCTGAGAAGTGATGCTGTGCTAATCCCAACAGAATTAGCTGCTGACCACCCAGCCCTCCACAGTGGCCTAATGTGCAGCTGGCTTTTCCCTAGACATGGACAAATTCCCCTTGGCTGAGGAGTCAAGTAAGCGACTTCTGCGACCAGAAGAAAATGAGGACTTGACATACGTAGTTGCCAACGCCCAGCTGCAGAAAAAAAGGAATAAAAAAATGGGGGGAAGGGGGAGGGGAGATGTGTGGACGGAAGGGGGCTGGGGGCCCTCCTGACACTGGTAGCATCACTTTTCCGTTAGAAATTTGATGGGGAATAAAGGCCTTGGTTGTTGACTTCATTTGCTTTTCTTTGTTCACTAGTGAGTTGAAGTTTGCTTTTGTGGCGTGTGTGTGGCATATGCTCACTGGGCCAGACTTGACCTTTTGTGATGGGCCTGTTGAAAAACACATCCAGTTTCCTGATTAGTCTGAAAGGACTCTTCACTCCAGCTTCTGTTTATATGTTGTGATCTTTTTTTTTTTTTTTTTTTTGTGGCTCCTCATTTTGAGACATGGCGGTGGATTTTTAGGTATTTACACATTATCAGTGTGGATCACACATATAGGCTAGTCTGGTTTTGAATTTAACACTGGCAAGAAAAGCTCTTTGTTGCTAGCGCTGATAAATTTGCTTCCTCTGGAGTCTGGCTGAACGGGATGGAGAGTTCCGGTGGACTGGGCAGCTCTGTGACACCCTTGCTTCTGGGTGAGGTAGGGGAACGGCAGATAGTCATGGGGTGACAAGGAGAATGATGCTGGCAACTTAGAGCTAGGGACAGGGGCCTCCTGACTTGCAGAAAGTTCTGGGCAAGAACAAGAATTTCTCTGGGCCTCAGTACTGACCTCATCTAAAAAGACCATAAACAAATAAAACAAAAACAATAAAAACTGGAGAGGCTGTAGAGAAAAGGAAATCCTCCTACTCTGTGGAAGTGTAAATTGGTACAGCCACTGTGGAGAACAGCATGGAGTTCCTTAAAAACCTAACCTAATAGAGCTATCATATCATCCAGCAATCCCATTCTTGGGTATTTATCCACAGAAAACTATAATTTGACACAATACATGCACCCCAATGTTTGTTGTTGTTCAGTTACTAAGTCATGTCTGACTCTGTGGCTGCATGGACTGCAGCACACCAGCATCCCTCTTCTTCACCATCTCCCAAGTTTTCTCATACTCATGTCCTCTGAGTCAGCGATTCTATCCAACCACTTCATCCTCTGTCACCCCCTTCTCCTTCTGTCTTCAATCTATCCCAGCATCAGGGTCTTTTCCAATGAGTCGGCTCTTTGCATCAGGTGTCCAAAGTATTGGAGCTTCAGCTTCAGCATCGGTCCTTCCAGTGAATATTCAGGAGTGATTTCCTTTAAGATTGACTGGTTTGATTCTTGCAGTCCAAGGTGCTTTCAAGAGTCTTTCCCAGCACCATAATTTGAAAGCATCAATTCTTTTGTGCTCAGCCTTCTTTATGGTCCAACTGTCACATCTGTACATGACTACTGAAAAACCATAGCTTTGACTATATGGACCTTTGTCAGCACAGTGATGTCTCTGCTTATTAATATACTGACTAGGTTTGTCAATGCTTTCCTTTCAAGGAGCAAGCATCTTTTAATTTCATGGCTGCAGTCACTGTCGGCAGTGATTTTGGAGCCCAAGAAAATAGAATCTGTCACTATTTCCACACTAATGTTTACTGCAGGACTGTTTACAATAGTCAAGACATGGAAGCAACCTAAATGTCCATTGGAGAGGAATGGGTAAAGAAGCTGTACATATATACAATGAAATATTCAGTTCAGTTCAGTTCAGTCGCTCAGTCGTGTCTGACTCTTTGTGACCCCGTGAATCACAGCACGACAGGCCTCCCTGTCCATCACCAACTCCCAGAGTTCACTCAAACTCACGTCCATAGAGTTGGTGATGCCGTCCAGCCATCTCATCCTCTGTCGTCCCCTTTTCCTCCTGCCCCAAACCCCTCCCAGCATCAGAGTCTTTTCCAATGAGTCAACTCTCCGCGTGAGGTGGCCAAAGTACTGGAGTTTCAGCTTTAGCAGAAATATTACTCAGCCATAAAAAGAATGAAATCATGCCATTTGCAGCAACATGGACGGACCTAGAGATTATCATACTGACTGAAGTTAGTCAGACAGAGAAAGACAAATATCATATGATACCACTTATTTGTGGAATCTAAGAAATGGTACAGGTGGACTTATTTACAAAACAGAAATAGTCACAGATATAGGAAACAACCTTATGGTTACCAAAGGGGAAAGAAGGTGAGGCATAAAACTGGGAGGTTCAGTTGGATGTATATGCACTGTTCTATACAAAATAGATAACTAATGAGGACCTACTGGATAGCATCGAGAACTCTACTCAATGCTCTATAATGACCTATACAGGAAAAGAGTGGATACATGTGTATGCACAACTGGTTCACTTTGCTGTACTGCAGAAACTAACACAACATTGTAAATCAACTATACTCCAATAAAAATTAATTTAAAAATTAAAAACTATGCTAAAAAAACCCAACACAAAACCAAAGTTAGAAATCAAAGCCAAAGATACTCAGCCTTTCTTGATGCATCAAACAGCAGCCTCCTGAACAATGAAAGAGTCACAGAATAGAGAGGACGTGCTGAGAAGAATGACATTTCAGGATATTCTGCTTCATCAAGATCAACAGATGTAAAGATCCATGTGTCTCAGAGTGTGTTCAGGAAATAAGAAAAAAAAAAAAAAAAACAGAAAGAAATAGAATGAAGCAACTTGGGCCCTACTTTGTCTAACTTCTTCAATGTGAAATGACACTTGTCATGTTTGTTGAAGCCACTTTTCCTCACCATGCTAGGAACTTCCTGATCACTCCTAGGGGTGATACTGATTTCAATTACATCTTTGAAGGGTTTGGATGATACTGTAATAAGGAGAAATGGATCAGAATGTAAATAAAGTTCATCGTGAGGAAATCAGCACTTGATTCAGCTCTGTTATCACTGTGTAGCTTATTTCCCACAAGTAGGGAGAAAAAGCACTTCATACAAAAGAAAAATAATACAGCCACTCTGTCTAGTTTTGGTTTCTGCAAAGAACAAAATCTTGAGCATTTCCTGTAATCCAGGACTCTCAGCAGGAGCCACATCATCCTGGCTTTGGGTTAATGTCTGAGGCTGTACACAACATCAGGATGTAAGGAGCTGATCTTTTCCCACCATGAACGGATAGATGTAAAATGATGATCTTATGGGGGTTAGATATTGTTGGATTTTTTTATCGGTTTTATTGATGTATGATTCCCTCGCTTATTTTTGCAAATAATTTTTTTTTCATTTTGAAGTACTTTTTGCCTCTGAACCTAGCCTTGACAGATAGAATCAATGAATTTGATCCCACAGTTTTGAAAAGCCATACATGTCCCTCTTTCTAGAGCTATGTGGAACATCTACGGGGCCCAGAGCCCCAGTGTCAGCTCTACCACGGCTGCACCCCAGGGCTGGCACCCTCTTTCCATGGGAAACCAGCATCAGAACCAGCTAGTTCAAGGGAACTAGCCTCATTGGAAGCCTGATCACAGATCTACCTCACTTGGCCCATGTGTATTCCATGCAATAGACTGCTCAGCTTCATTTCTTTACAGGAGCACCTAGCCCTGGGATTGCAGGTGGGCGAGGAGATATTGCTGTGATCCTGGAGGACTTTGGTGACTTTCAAACCAAGTCTCCATCACCTAGGGCCATTTGTCAGCATCCATGTATTTGGAAGGAAATTCGGAGATGCGTGGCCTGATCCCTGGAACAGCCATATGTAACTGAAACCACCTCTGCACCGCAAATCCAGGCTTGTGCTGTAACTGTGTGCCTGCTTTCCATCAGCCCTCCTGGACCCTGGAGGCTGCCCTCCCTAGAGGAAGCTGTGCAGGCAGCCTCTCAGCTCTGATGGAGAGCCGGAGAGCCGTACCCTCAATGTGTTTCTGGTTCAATGTCAAAACTCATGGTTCTAAGCGACCTGTGGCAGCTGTCTGTATCACGCCTACATCACATCATAACAGAAGCTTTCTCACCATGGCAGGGGGCTGCTAGCAGAACACCTGCCACATCCCTGCTGCTCAGTCTTAGTGCTGACTTTCCCAGCATGGAGGCTTCCCTGGGGCAAGAGAACTGCTGTGCATGCCTCCAGGGAGAAGGCACTGCTGCACAGGCACAGGATGCTGAGATGCCTGGACGCTTTGTGGTAGACATCTGTCCACACCCTTCTGTCTTCCTGGGGACTGGCTGTCGATGCTGCCCAGCACTATCAATCACATTGTTGTACTCCCCCATCCCCACAAACCAGGACCAGGCACATGACCCAGGATGAGCCAGAAATAGCACTCAGTCCTGGATGAACCCGCGATCAAATGGTCCAGGGAGAGCCCTCACTCAGGCTGGTTTGCAGAGGGCAGAGATGGGGCTGCTTCTGTGGGCTCTGGGCATCCCAGATCTGGGTGGGAGTCCTGTGTGGCTAGGGCCCCACACACCCAGAGAAGGAGTTGGGAGACAGAGAGACAGGTTGGAGGTGCTGGGTTTGGGTCTGAAGACCCAGCCTATACCTGTACCCCTTCCCATTGCTTGAGTAATGATGCCAAAAGATCAGTTTCTCTGTTTACTGGCGTCAAATCAAATCTCAGAGACAGAGTTTTGGGGGGAAGTAGAAAAGGAAAGCTTTCTTGCTTTGTCAGGCAAAGGGGAACAGAGTGAGCTCATCCTTCAAACCAAGTGTCCCAACCTGGGGAAGATAGTGACAAGTTTCATAGTAACGGTTCAAAGAAGTCATGATCAGCTTGTGGACATTCTTCTGATGGGTTGGTGGTAAGATAAGTAGGAGTCAGCAGCATCAACCTTCAGGTCCAACTTCTCTGGGGTCTACATGCTTGTGGGCAGCATACCATCTGTGATTGTTAACTTCTCCCACCTGGAGGGTTTCAGGTAGCTGAAAAACAGCTCAAAGATTTTGTTGTATGTACTTGTTGATGGGGAAATAGGACTGTGCTGCAAAGCTGCTCTAGATCATTTGTTTCTCCTTGGTCTCCTGTCACCTCCTTCCCCTGATTAACCACTGTTTGAATCTGCCTCTTGTAACTCAGGGAAGGTCACGGAGGCTGAATGAACATTGTTTCCTATAATTAAAGAAATGGGGGATACAAAGGCCTTGTGCCCAGGAGCCCCACAGAGCCCTGTGTGGTATCAGTAATGAGAATTTACTTCCTTCCCATCTTTGTTTCGCTTCAGTTTCATTTGGGTTTCTGTCACTTTCACCTAAAATTGTTCTGGCTGTCCCTGGCACCCAGGCAGCTACCTAGTGGTTAAAGGCACAGATGCCTGGGTTGTGATCCTGGTCCTAAGTGCAGGATGCTAAAGCCTCCAGCCTGTTTTCTCAGGTGTGAGATAGGTCAGGCCACCCTTAAAGAGCCTGTTGGTCATGTGCAAGTGATAACAGGCAAGAAAGCTTCCAACACCTGCCAATCATTATGACTGAGTCTTTTTAAGTCCTCCAAGTCATGTGCTCCAAACAAGAGTTTGCTGTTGAGAAGAATATTCTTATTTCTGAGGCAGATTTAAGTGTAACTAGATGAATCCAATGGAGAGGGGAATGGCACCCCACTCCAGTACTTTTGCCTGGAAAATTTCATGGACAGAGGAGCCTGGTGGGCTGCAGTCCATGGGGTCGCTAAGAGTCAGACACTACTGAGTGACTTCCCTTTCACTTTTCACTTTCATGCATTGGAGAAGGAAATGGCAACCCACTCTAGTGTTCTTGCCTGGAGAATCCCAGGGATGGGGGAGCCTAGTGGGCTACCGTCTATGGGGTCACACAGAGTTGGACACGACTGAAGTGACTTAGCAGCAGCAGCAGCAGATGAATCCAAAGGCCTACCACTTGCTTATTATAGGGAAATTTATCCAGAGGAAAGGAAAACTGCCATTCCCATTTCTTCAGAGAGCCCTTCAAGAAAGGAAACCCTCCTTATGCCAAGCATTCTGCTAAATTCACAAGCAAAAGTATTTTTATAAAATGTATAAGAAATACGTATCATGGCCTGTACACTAGGAGGTTATGTTCATGATCCAGCTGCAGGGCAGTGTTCTGTAGAGTTCAGATTCCTTATAAAATTGCTGTATGCTTTCATTCTCATTGGGCTTCCCTGATAGTTCAGTTGGTAAAGAATCTGCCTGGAAGGCAGGAGACTCTAGTTCCATTCCTGGATTGGGAAGATCTCCTGGAGAAGGGATAGGCTACCTACCCTAGTATTCTTTGGCTTCCCCTGTGGCTCAGCTGGTTAAGAATCTGCCCGCAATGTGGGAGATCCATGGCTTTGATCCCCGGGTTGGGAAGATCCCTTGGAGAAAGGAACAGTTAACCACTCCAATATCATGGCCTGGGTTGCAGAGTTGGACATGACTGAGCGACTTTCACTTTTCATTCATATAGTAATTTGTATGAAAGTCCTTACAAGAGACTGAAATGTTTGTTTGTACACTTTCTTGTTCCAGAAAAGATTTATGATGGTTTATACAAGATTCAGCCAAAGAAGGAGAAGCTCTATACAGTCAGCAAAAACAAGACCAGGAGCTGACTGTGGCTCAGATCATGAACTCCTTATTACCAAATTCAGACTTAAATTGAAGAAAGCAGGGAAAACCACTAGACCATTCAGGTATGACCTAAATCAAATCCCTTATGATTATACAGTGGAAGTGAGAAATAGATTTAAGGGCTTAGATCTGATAGAGTGCCTGATGAACTATGGAATGAGGTTCGTGACATTGTGCAGGAGACAGGGATCAAGACCATTCCCATGGAAAAGAAATGCAAAAAAGCAAAATGGCTGTCTGGGGAGGCCTTACAAATAGCTGTGAAAAGAAGAGAAGTGAAAAGCAAAGGAGAAAAGGAAAGATATAAGCATCTGAATGCAGAGTTCCAAAGAATAGCAAGAAGAGATAAGAAAGCCTTCTTCAGTGGTCAATGCAAAGAAATAGAGGAAAACAACAGAATGGGAAAGACTAGAGATCTCTTCAAGAAAATTAGAGATACCAAGGGTACATTTCGTGCAAAGATGGGCTTGATAAAGTACAGAAATGGTATGGACCTAACAGAAGCAGAAGATATTAAGAAGAGATGGCAAGAAAACACAGAAGAACTGTATAAAAAAGATCTTCATGACCCAGATAATCATGATGGTGTGATTACTGACCTAGAGCCAGACATCCTGGAATGTGAAGTCAAGTGGGCCTTAGAAAGCATCACTACGAACAAAGCTAGTGGAGGTGATGGAATTCCAGTGGAGCTATTCCAAATCCTGAAAGATGATGCTGTGAAAGTGCTGCACTCAATAGGCCAGCAAATTTGGAAAACTCAGCAGTGGCCACAGGACTGGAAAAGGTCAGTTTTCATTCCAATCCCAAAGAAAGGCAATGCCAAAGAATGGTCAAACTACCACACAATTGCACGCATCTCACACGCTAGTAAAGTAATGCTCAAAATTCTCCAAGCCAGGCTTCAGCAATATGAACTGTGAACTTCCTAATGTTCAAGCTGGTTTTAGAAAAGGCAGAGATCAAATTGCCAACATCTGCTGGATCATGGAAAAAGCAAGAGAGTTCCAGAAAAACATCTATTTCTGCTTTATTAACTATGCCAAAGTCTTTGACTGTGTGGATCACAATAAACTGTGGAAAATTCTGAAAGAGATGGGAATACCAGACCACCTGACCTGCCTCTTGACAAATCTGTATGCAGGTCAGGAAGCAACAGTTAGAACTGGACATGGAACAACAGACTGGTTCCAAATAGGAAAAGGAGTACTTCAAGGCTGTATATTGTCACCCTGCTTATTTAACTTATATGCAGAGTACACCATGAGAAACGCTGGACTGGAAGAAGCACAAGCTGGAATCAAGATTGCCGGGAGAAATATCAATAACCTCAGATATGCAGATGACACCACCCTTATGGCAGAAAGTAAAGAGGAACTAAAAAGCCTCTTGATGAAAGTGAAAATGGAGAGTGAAAAAGTTGGCTTAAAGCTCAACATTCAGAAAACAAAGATCATGGCATCTGGTCCCATCACTTCATGGGAAATAGATGGGGAAACAATGGAAACAGTGTCAGACTTTATTTTTTTGGGCTCCAAAATCACTGCAGATGGTGACTGCAGCCATGAAATTAAAAGACGCTTACTCCTTGGAAGGAAAGTTATGACCAACCTAGATAGCATATTCAAAAGCGGAGACATTACTTTGCCAACAAAGGTCTGTCTAGTCAAGGCTATGGTTTTTCCTGTGGTCATATATGGATGTGAGAGTTGGACTGTGAAGAATGCTGAGCACCGAAGAATTGATGCTTTTGTACTGTGGTGTTGGAGAAGACTCTTGAGAGTCCCAAGGAAATCCAACCAGTCCATTCTGAAGGAGATCAGCCCTGGGATTTCTTTGGAAGGAATGATGCTAAAGCTGAAACTCCAGTACTTTGGCCACCTCATGCGAAGAGTTGACTCACTGGAAAAGACTCTGATGCTGGGAGGGCTTGGGGGCAGGAGGAGAAGGGGATGACAGAAGATGAGATGGCTGGATCGTATCACTGACTCGATGGACGTGAGTCTGGGTATACTCCAGGAATTGGTGATGGACAGGGAGGCCTGGCGTGCTGCGATTCATGGGGTCGCAAAGAGTCCGACATGACTGAGCAACTGAACTGAACTGATATAAGATTATAAAAGATAAAAACAAATAAGCAAAGCAACAGGACCATGGAAGGTGGAAATCTAAGATAAGTATAGGAGTAAGATTAATTAGACAAATGAACCATAAATTTAATTCTGAGCTTAGTAACACTTTACACAAAGAGAGAAGGATGAGTCAGTATATATATGTATTAGTCATGTCTTTTTATTCTGATGCTTTGATGTCTTGGGGCCTTGATGACCTTGTGACGACCACTTCCCTCCCAGGACCAGAGACAGTAAACAATTAGAGCTAGGCTGGGCTCCCCAGGCGCACAGTGGTAAAAAATGCACCTGCCAGTGCAAGAGATGTGTGTTTGATTGCTGGGTCAGGAAGATACCCTGAAGGAGGAAATGGCAATGCATTCCAATATTCTTGCCTGAAAAATTCAATCAACAGAGGAGCCTGGCAGGCTACAGTCCATGGAGTTGCAAAGAGTTGGACGTGACTGAGCAGAGATGGTAAACAACTGGCCTTCAGGCACTTTTCAAATGCAAACCAACCAATGGCTAAGGGGCTCTCATACTCTGGGCCAAGATCCCCCTGCCCTGATCATGCAGGGTCAGGTAGCAGACACCTATGTCCCCAAACTCACTGAGATTATTCAAACTCAATTATTCAAAATTGAATTAGCCAATATTAAATCTGCTTACTCTACCTCTCCTTACCTTTTTTGTGGAAACTATCATAAAGGCTCTTGGCTGAATTTTTCCCACTCCCTCAGTCTCCTGGCTGACCATGGGGCTTCCCTGTATGGCCCTGCATCTCATTTCCAGGGACCTGTGAGAGTGCAAAAATTCTTCCTTTGTGACAGATGTTTCCATGTCTGTGTGTTTTACCAGACCTGACTAAAACAAATCTCTGGCACAGTCTTACAACAGTGATTTTTGGCATCCAAGGAGAAAAAAAGAGACAGTTGATCAGAAGCGCAGTTATTCATAAAATTGAGGCCAGAGGTAATTATCTCCTGTGAGTCCTCTTAAAGAGGATGTTTTGTCATGGTGTAAGCAAAGCCTCAAAGGCAAATCCACAACTGAATGCCTTGGTATCAGTTAGGAGCTTTCAGCAGCAAGTGATAAAAACTGACTGAAAGAGGCTTAGAAACTAAAGGTCAGGATGGGGCAGATCCACAGAATTCATAGCTCTGGGAGAACTTGATTTCTTTGTGATTCTTTGGGGGTCTTTTGCTTCACCATTGAGTACCTTCCAAGCCTTAGTAGATCTTATCATAAGTAGCAAGAAAACATTTGAAATACTAACTGATCATTATTATTCTTGGTATTCCTTTCTATCCCATGACTTTATTTTCTAACATTAGACGTCAAGTCCAGAGAAAGAAAATGGAGTCAAACTCTTAGCCTTGAGTCTAAATAAAACAGGCTTGTAAAACTCATAGCAGAGGGAGTGTCTTGAAAGCTAAAGATTTCAAATGACAGGAGTCTAGCCTTTCGGTGGGCTGAGGGAACCAGAAGGATCACAGTGGAGAGCTGAGTGCATGACATTTATTTAGAAATGACAACTGAAAGAATACCTTTTAGCCCAATCTCTCCACCACAGAATGAGAGAAGGAAGGCTTATTTTCTGGGCTACAGGGAAGAAAGTCATTCCATTTAGATGGTAGTGTAGCAAGCAGGGGCTTCCCAGGTGGCTTGATGGTAAAGAATCTACCTGCAATACAGGAAATGCAGGTATGTTGCATGGGTGGAGAAGATCCCCTGGAGGAGCAAACGGCAACCAATTCCAGTATTGTTGTTGGGATAATCCCATGGACAGAGGGGACAGGGGGGCTATTATCTGTGGGGTTGTGAAGAGCCTGAACATGGCTGAGTGACTGAGCACACAGTGTAGCAGGAACGGCCACTGAAGCTGTGAGTCTCTAAAAAGGAATTCTGTGTCAGGCACACACAGGCCAAATGAGTCATAATGACACCTATATAAGTTGGTGGGGCCACCAAGCACTGGAATCTGTGCCCTAAGAAGGAGCCAGCATGGACCAGGGCTCAGAAGAGCATCTAATCAGGGTCTTTGGGTAGCCAAGGCTATGGAGTTCAGGGTGGATCAGGGAAAGGTGCTGAGACCCCAGGAGGTCCAAGAGGTGCTGAGAGAGCCAGGGGGACCTGGGGAAGTATCGTGGCCTGGTGGGGGTGGGGATAGAAACTTAGAGAGCAGCAGAAGAATAATGGTTCTGGTGGGGGTGGGGATAGATACTCAGAGAGCAGGGAACCTGGGGAAGGATCATGGTTCTGGTGATGGTGGGGATAGATATTCAGAGAGCAGGGATCTAGGGAAGCATCATGGATCTGGCGGAGGTGGGGAATGACACTCATAGATCAGGGAACCTGAGGAGATTCATGGCTCTGGTGAGTTGAGGATAGATACTCAGAGAGTAGGGGATGTGGGGAAGGATCATCGTTCAGGCTGGGGTTGGGACAGACACTTAGTGAGCAGGGGATCTGGAGAAGGGTCATGGTTCTGGTGGTTATGGGGATAGAAACTTAGTGAGCAGGGGACCTGGGGAAGGATCATTGTTCTGGTCGGGGTGGGGATAGATAATCAGAGAGCAGGGACCTGGGGAAGGATCATGGTTCTGTTCGAGGTGGGGATAGATACTCAGAGAGCCGGGTACTTGGGCAAGGATCATGGTTCTGGTGGGCGTGGGGATAGACCCTCAGAGACACAGTGACCTGGGCAAGGATCCTTGTTATTGTGGGGGTGTTGATAGACACTCAGAGAGCAGGGACCTGCAGAAGGGTCATGGTTCTGGTGGGTGTGGTGATAGACACTTAGTGAGTAGGGGACCTGGGGAAGGATCATGGTTCTGGTTGGGGGTGGGCTAGATATTCAGAGAACAGTGGACCAGGGGAAGGATCATGGTTCTTTTGGGGGTGGGAATAGATACTCAGAGCCTGGGATCTAGGAAGGATCATGGTTCTGGTGGGGGGTGGGGATAGACACTCAGAGAGCAGGGACCTGGGGAAGGATCATGGTTCTGGTAGGGGTGGGGATAGACACTTAGACAGCAGGGGCCTGTTGAAGGATCACGGTTCTGTTGGAGCGTGGGGATAGACACTTAGTGAGCAGGGACCTGGGTTAGGATCATGGTTATGGTGGGGGTGGGAATAGACACTAGGAGAGCCAGGGACCTGGGGAAGGATCATGGTTATGGTGGGGGTGGGAAGAGATACTCAGAGAAACACTGTCCTGGGGAAGGATGATGGTTCTCGTGGGGTTGAGGATAGACACTCAGAGAGGCGGGGACCTGGGGAAAGATCATGGTTTTCGTGGGAGTGGTGATAGATACTCAGAGAGCAGGGACCTGGTGAGGTTTCATGGTTCCAGTGAGGGTGTGGATAGATACTCAGAGAACCGGTGAACTGGGGAAGGATCATGGTTCTGGTGGGGATGGGGATAGATACTCAGAAAGCCGGGTACCTGCAGAAGGATTATGGTTCTGGTGGGGGTGGGGATAGACACTCAGAGAGCCGGGACCTGGGGAAGGATCATGGTCTGGTGAGGGTGGGTATAGATAGAGAGAGATGGGACCTGGGGAAGGATCGTGGTTCTGGTGGTGGTGGGGATAGACAGAGGGTAGAGATCTGGGAACCTGGGGATTGATCATGGTCTGGTGTGCCTGGGGATAGATACTCAGAGAGCAGGGACCTGGGGAAGGATCATGGTTCTGGTGAGGGTGGGTGTAGACACTCAGAGAGCAGGGGTCCTGGGGAAGGTTCATATTTCTGTTGGGGGTGGGGATAGTCACTCAGAGAGTAGGGGACCTGGGGAAGGAACATGGTTCTTGTGTGGGTGGGATAGATACTCAGAGAGGTGGGGACTTGGGATAGGATCATGGTTCCAGTGGGGGTGGGATAGACACTCAGGGAGCTGAGACCTGAGGTAGGTTCATGGTTCTGGTGGGTGTGGAGATAGATACACAGAGAGGTGGGGACCTGGCAAAGGATCATGCTTCTGGTTGGGGTGGTGATGGACACTTAGAGATCTGGGGACCTGGGAAGGATCATGGTGCTGGTGGGGGTGAGGATAGATACTCAGAGAGGCTGTGACCTGGGGAAGGATCATGGTGCTGGTGGGGGTGAGGATAGATACTCAGAGAGGCTGTGACCTGGGGAAGGATCATGGTTCTGATGGTTGTGTGGATAGATACTCAGAGAGGCTGTGACCTGGGGATAGATCATGGTTATGGTGGGGATGAGCCGGGTACTTGGGAGAGGATCACAGTTCTGTTGGGGGTGGTATAGACATTCAGAGAGCCGGGACCTGGGGAAGGATCATGATTCTGGTGGCAGTTGGGGTGGACACTTAGAGAGCCAGGGACCTGGGGAAGGATCATGGTGCTGGTGGGGATGGGGATAGATACTCTGAGCTGGGGACCTGGGAAGGATATGGTTTTCATCAGGGTGGAGATTGATACTCAGAGCTGGGGACCTGGGAAGGATCATGGTTCTGGTGGGGGTGAAGATAGATACTCAGAGAGCAGGGACCTGGGGAAGGATCATGGTTCTGATGGTCGTGTGGATAGATACTCAGAGAGGTTGTGACCTGGGGATGGATCATGGTTCTGGTGGGGATGGAGACAGATACTCAGAGAGCCGGGTACCTGGGGAAAGATCATGGTTCTGGTGGGGGTGGGATAAACCCTCAGAGAGCTGGGAACCTGGGGAAGGATCCTGGTTCTGGTAAGCCTGGGGATAGATACTTAGAGAGCAGGGGACCTGGGAAGGATCATGGTCTGGTGGGGGTGGGGATAGACACAGAGAGATGGGACCTGGGGAAGGATCATGGTTTTGGTAGGGTGGGGATAGACACTCAGAGAGCTGGGACCTGTGGTAGGACCATGGTTCTGGTGTGCCTGGGGATAGATACTCAAAGAACAGGGACTTGGGGAAGGATGATGGTTATGGCAGGGGTAGGGATAGATACTCTGTGAGCAGGGGACCTGGGGAAGGTTCATCATTCGGGTGAGCATGGGGATAGACACTTAGAGATCAGGGGACCTGGGGAAGGCTAATGGTTCTTCTAGGGGTGGGGATAGACACAAAGAGATGGGACCTGGGGAAGGATCATGGTTCTGGTGAGGGTGGGGATAGACACTCAGAAAGCAGGGGACCTGGGGAAGTATCATGGTGTGGTGGGGGTGGTGATAGACACTTAGAGAGCAGGGAGCTGGTGAAGAATCGTGGTTCTGGTGGGGATGGGGATAGACATTTAGAGATCAGGGACCTGGGGAAGGATCATCATTCTGATGGGTCTGGGGATAGACACTCAGAGAGCCAGGGATCTGGAGAAGATTCATCATTCGGGTGGGCATGGGGATAGACACTTGGAGATAAGGAGACCTGGGGAAGGATCATGGTTCTTCTGGGGGTGGGGATAGACACAAAGAGATGGGACGTGGGGAAGGATCATGGTTCTTGTGTGAGTGGGGATAGATACTCAGCGTTGGGGACCTGGGGAAGGATGATGGTTCTGGTGGGGGGTGGGTATAGACACTCAGATAGGCAGGGACTTGGGGAAGGATCATGGTTCTGGTGGGCGTGGGGATAGACGCGCACAGAGCTGGGGACCTGGGAAAGGATCATGGTTCTTGTGTGGGTGGGGATAGATACTCAGCGTTGGGGACCTGGGGAAGGATCATGGTTCTGCTGGTAGTGGGGAAAGACACTCAGAGAGCAGGGTACCTGGGGAAGAATCATGGTTCTGGTGGAGGTGGGGATAGACACTCAGAGAGCAGGGACCTGGGGTAGGATCATCATTCTGATGGGGGTAGGGATAGACACTTAAGAGAGCCGGGTACCTGGGGAAGGATCATGGTTCTTCCGTAGTGGGAATAGATACTCAGAGATCACAGGTTCTGTGGAAGGATCATGGTTCTGGTGTGGTGGGGATAGTCATTTAGAGAGCAGGGGACCTGGGGAAGAATCATGATTCTGGTGGTGGTGGTGGGGATAGACACTTAGAGAGCCGAGGATGTGGCATCCAGGACCATGGCAGGGCTGTGGGGGTGCTAGGCGTGAGAATGAGGGCCCCATTACAGGCCACGTGGACAGAGATGGACTTTGGCCAGCACCTCTGTCCATACCCGCAGCACTTCTCTGGGTCCCCCAGAGCCTTGGCTCTTCCCCAGTGTTGAGCAGGGGAGAGACATCTGAACCTAAAACCTGAAATGGCTCCATAGTCACAAACAGAGCTTGTCTGGAAATAAGAACTTATTTTTACTATTGAGAGAAAATAGGGGCTCAAGACAAAAGTAAGCATTTTCATGGAAAAATTATGTTCTTTTCCATGGTTGAGCTCACAGATACTAGGGAAGTCACTGTAAGATGTTTTCGTATTTAGTAAAATAGCTATTTCACTCCAACTAATACCAGTTATTGATTATTAGCTATAGGCAAGACTCAAACGAGTCTCAGAGTTTCTCTTTTGTCCTTATAGGAAAACAGTTTGTCTGTGTTTTCTCATTTTAATTAATTTTCCATAATGAACATTATTGCTGTGGCATTTATTCATTCAGTAAACACTACTGAGGATTTCTAGGCATCAAAGACATTGTGCAGCACTTTGGAGTAACAGACAAAATATCAGTGACTTAAACAAGACAGAAAAGTATTTCTCTTTCCTATAAAACCCTGCGAGGAGACAGTGTAGAACTGGAGGTGTGGCTCCACAACTCCACAAGGTCCTCACGCACCCAGAACTCTTCTCCTGCTTTACGCGGTCTCATTTCACACGATCACTTTCTGGTCCAACATGGCTGCCCAGGTCCAGCCATCACACACACATTCAGCTAGTGGGAAGGAGGACAACACAGGATATGCCTAGCTGTCTTCTTTGGAAGTTCCTGGAGGCTTCCAGGTGGATACTGCCATTTACACCTCATTGGGCAAATCTTGGTCAATACGTATTGTTTTCAGGATGACTAAGAAAAGCAGTTTTTAATCTGAGTAGTCACGTGCTCAAAAAAGTGGGAATTCTATAAACATAGAAAAGGGAATGATTTAAAGAGAGAACTATCAATCTCTAACAAGCACTAAAAAATATGTAGGGGTGTTTCATTCAAGTCAATTTAATTCAACAAACATTGATGGAGCATCTAGCACATGCCAGGCACTGGTAAGAAAGGTGTAGGCAGGGCCTGCTAGGCAGGCCTTCACCCCATCGTGCTGCTCTCCCTCTGATGAAGCAGCCATTCTTCTTTTCTTTCCCATCCGATTTGGGTTTGCAGAGATAATAAAGGTATTAAAACTATTTTCCACTAGCAGTTGTTGCTTAATGCTGAACTTTGAGGGTAAATAATTGTTTTATTTACCTGACACTTAATGGGGCATCCTAGACTACAATTACCTTTAGGATTTGAGTGTGAATCATCAATCAGTATCAAATTGCTCAGATCCAGAACCACAAAATCTTAAAACTAGAATGGTTTCAGAAGCTACTCAGTCCACCCTGCTCATTATACGTAGGAGGAGGACCTGACTGGTGCCGGAGAATGCCTGGGGTTTGTGATCCTCTCCAGGTCCCCTGCCTCCCGCCACTAATGGGAGCACTAGTGTCCGGCAGAGGTCAGCATAAGGACAATCCAAGGCCTGTGTCACATGTCAAGAGGCAGCGCCAAGGGAGGTTATAATTGATGCTTCATCCTGCTCTTTAATCCCCAGGTGGCTTGTTCCAATTCTGCAGATACATATCTCTGAGCCCTGCTGGAGGTAAAACTTGCTCCTCATTACCCATCTCCTTCTACCTCTCCTCTCCTCCTCTTCCTCCAGCCACCCATGCCATCATCCACCCCTTCAACACTTGCCTACCTGTCTTTATATCCATCCTTGGGTGCAGGGGCAAGGGGCAGAACTTCTCCGCACCAGCCAGGTCAGTGTGTCCTGAGTAGGTGGGCTGAGTATAATTTGTTGCCCTAAGAGTAAACAATCTGGTGGTAAGTGATTGAGTGGGTGTATAGAGAGAAAATTACTCATGTCCTTCTTACTTGGGCTGAAGTTAAGCCAGGAGGGCTGGGGATTAGCCTCTCCCTGGCGTACCTGGAGGCTAACTCAGAGATGCTCCTGACATCTTCCTTGAGCAGGTTCTGGTCACACAGCCTCCAGTCTTCGATCCAGTTCCATGGATCGAAGCCTGCCGCTTCCTCAGGCACCTTTCCTGTAGCTTCTGGGTCCTCATGTGCCAGGGCATGTGGAAAAAATGAGTCCTTTCCTTGGGCCCATGTGGGCCTCAGCTTTCTCGGAGTACTATATGGGAGTGGAGTGGTCAGAGTTCTCCCTCCTGTGCATGAACAAACCGGAGTTACAGATGGGGTAGTGGGATAGAGAGGGGTGGAAAAAGACCAAGGGAGCATCTCAACCCAACAGGCCTCCCTGGTGGCCCAGATGGTAAAGAATCCCCCTGCCAAAGCAGGAGACTGCGGTTCAGTCCCTGGGTCGAGAAGATCCCCTGGAGAAGGAAATGGCAACCTGCTCCAGCATTCTTGCCTGGAGAATTCACAGACAGAGGAGCCTTCTGGGTACAGTCCATGGGGTTGCAAAGAGTCAGACACAACTGAGCAACTAACACTTTCACTCCAACGGAGGCAAGATGAACCCTCTTCCCACCCCACATTCTGGAAACTGATTCTCAAATGTTTCTGTGATCTGGATTCATCTGACTCAAGGTCCCAACTGCTTGGCACAGGGTAGGGGTCACTCAGGGCTGTCAATACTCTGAACCATCCTTTTTTTTTTTTTTTTTTAACACACACACACACACACACACAAGTCGCTCGGTCATGTCCGACTCTGCGACCCCATGGAGTGTAGCCCACCAGGCTCCTCGGTCCATGGGATTTTCCAGGCATGAATACTGGAGTGGGTTGCCGTTTCCTTCTCCAGTGAACCATCCTTTAATCCTTTGGGGCAGGGGTGTGCAATGGGGCTTAAATATTGGGGAAAGGACTGGGTCTGTTTTGCTCCATAAGGAGGCAGAGAAAGTCCTGCTTGAGGTGCAGAATCTCCTTTCTTCACCTGCTTTTTCTTTTTTGTTCTCTGTGTGTGTCTCCTGCATTTCAGAATTCCCCATGGAGAATCTACCTGGAAAAGAAAAAGCAAATATTCAAGAAGTAACGATGCTTCCTGGAAGTTAAGATAGCATCGCCTCACCTGGGGGCACTGTCCTTATTCGGGGAAGAAAACGGAGTGTTATTATTGGTTACAGACTGTGGGTGGCCTATTTCCTTGCAAGTCATTCTAAGTGGAAGGCCTAACTGCTTCAAGCTATTTTCCTTGAATTCATTTGCAAAAAGTGCTCCCAGAGTCTCCCTACAGAGAAAGAACACACCATATTATTTTAAAGAGAAAGGAAAACCCAGCCTGAGAATTCCTGGTCCCCTAGCCTTGCCTTCCACACTCTCGATCACCCTTGGCTGCTGGCCTGCACCAGGAAGGCTGTGGTGGGGGAGGGCAGCCTCCCTTTCCAGGCACCATGTGGTTTTACTCTTCCAGGGCATAGGTGGAGGGTAAGCAGCATACCTAGACCTGCCTCCTCAACAGGACGGTCCTGGTCTCGGGCGTTTTGGATGTTACTGCGAGTGACAACTATGTCCACAAAAATGGCCCCAGGTTACAATATCCAGAGTCCAGGAAGGCCCTATGGCCAGAGGTCCATTTGGCTACCTTGAGATCTATCCTCAGGGTCATAGAACAGCCTCAGCTGGGGTCCCACTGAAGCCTGAACTCTCACTTTTTCTCCTTCCAGTGTTGATTCCCTATTAGGAAACTAGTTTTTAAGGAGGTGGCAAAGAGGAATGAGACTTGGTCGGTGAATCTTCGTTTTAGTCTGAGAAATGAGTGAGGATCTATTTCAGGTCATCTTATCTCACCTTCAGCCTTAACAAGAACTGGGCATCCCATTGCAAAGGTGGAGGAGACATTATTTATCAAAAGTGCTCTTAGGGAAACACAGGTATTTATTTAGAAGCAGGTGTCCACAGAATGAAATCCCACAGTTAGAAGGAAGCTGCAGAAGGCGATTCCCAAATTGATCCAACAGTTCTTGTTTTGTTTGGTGGTGGAATGGGGATGGCTAGGAAGAGATGGATGGAAAAGGGCCAGTGAGAAAAATAAGCTCTCTGAATTATCCCACATCTTATAACAAATAAACTCACCAAAAGCTCTGGGTAAGTGAACATCTGGTGCAGAGGCTCAGTTTTGCCAGTGAGCAGGCACACATAGCCTGCATTCATGGAGGACCCAGAGGCAGAGGCTGGTGGTGGTGGGGTGGGTGGGGGGCATGGGGTCACAGACATTGGAGTCTTATACTCGAATGGGCCCCAAGATTGATCACAGGGCTAGGGATGGGTCTCAGCCAAACAAGTTTAGACCTTATGATGTAAAGGTCGACATCTATCCTAAATAAGCAAGTGAGTTTGGAATGAAAAGCAAAATCAGCCTGTATTTTCCTTTTTGTGCCACTTGAGAATGTCACCGATTTCAAAGCCACAGGCTTTGGGCTGTGTGTTTGTGCTCGACAATGAGTATCCAGCACTCTGGAGGGAACACCACTCCCGGCTCATCATGTGGGTCACATGACACAGGCACCCCTTTTGCCTGTCTCCTAGACTGAGAACTCTCAACCTGGGAGCGAACACTTTGTGCCTCCAAATGCCTCCAACACTCCCCAGGGTGACTTGGGTTTCTTTCTGAATCTTATAGGGCTCCTTTGCCTTTATCTCAATTCCACCTCCCCCATGGTTGGGTTGGTGTGTCTTAAATTCTTTTGGTGCATAGTATTGCCCAAGGTTCCTATTTGGATGAAGATCCTGATTCAGTAGACCTAGGTGGTCTAACTCACTCCAGGTGAGGCAGTGCTGCTGGTCAGTGGACCACAGTTTCAGTACTGACCCTCTGGATTCTGGTTCATTCTCTCTATCCAATGGGTCCTCAAGAGATCGGCATAAGAGTCCCCTTGGTGGGGGGTGGGGGCGCGGGTGGCTAAGCCCCAAGCAGCCCAAATCTAGGGAGGATACCTGGCAGCAACAGATTAATAAAGTCCCAAATGATGTTCCTGCAGACAGATGTTGGTAAGCAGCTGCTCCAGGAGCAGAAAGACTCACAAAGCCTGGGACAGAGCCGGGGTCACAGTGGCCCACAGATTTGTGCTGCTGCTATGTGCATGGCCTTCTCTTTCTGGGCCTCCAGCTTTGGCTCTCTGACTCCTGGAAACAGGAGATCATCTTTGTAGGATGGCTTCAATAAGCAGCAGTTCAAGTCTTGACATAAAGAAGACTTCCAGGGAAATGCCACCTAAAAGAAAAATCACCTAGGAAAGCATTGGTGGGGAGATGGTGAGGAAGGACTCTCCCCTGACTTTGTTCCATGGAGCATCCCTGGAAGGCTGAGGGGAATCCCCCAAGCCTTCACTGAGGGCATGAGGCTGGTGAAGCGGGCAGAGCTGGCCAGCAGGGCTCTGGTTGCTAACCAAGGATGCTGCCTTGGGGCAGCGCCAGCACCCTCCATGGTGGACACAGCACCTCCCAGAAGATGCACCATCCCACAGGGCATCGAGCACAGCAGACCTGGCCCTGCCCCAGCCCTCAGCAGAGCACGCATGCACTGGGCCCCACAGTTGAAACTGCAGGTGACAAATCATGTAGGGATCTGATCGCATGAGCAGATGGTGTGGTCCCCTTGGCACTTACATCTAGCGGCTGCTCAAACTCTAGAGAAAGAGTGAAATTAGAGTGTAGTTACACCACGCTTGCTTCATATATTCATTTCTCATGTCAAGTGAGAAACGTCACCCTTAACCAATGGTTTTATCTTCCACGAAAACTGCCTGCCTGCCCAGGGTGGACCTGCGGATGATTTCTACTTTCATTTTAATAATGACCCTAAAGTCATCACCATCTCCCATAGCAGTGATGGTGCCCCTTGTGTGTGAAAGGACTTGCACTTTGAAAGAGCAATTCCACGGCGCCAGATCCACAGAGACCCTGAGCCGCCTCCCCACCCGCTTCCGCCCGCTTGAATACACAGGGTGCCTGCCAGGTGTGGTGGGCAATGCAGAGGGGGAGGCAGCACCTGGCATCGGGGTGTGCACGGCGAAGTGCAGAGACAGACAGGCACTTAGAACCCCTGTCGTGAGTGCGATGAGGGTGGTGCAGCAGGAGGGAAGCTTCCTGAAGCCACGAGGCCTGCACTGAGCCCTGGAGGCTGAGCAGGAGTCTTATAGGGAAACACACCGGGGCTGGAAGGTCTCTCCCACTCAAGGAACTAGAAGCAGCCAGCAATGCTAATGCTGAGGCTGAGGACGGCATAGGCTTAAGGAGGTGAGGATGAAAAGGCAGGCAGGGGCCAGAGCAGGAAAGGCTTCCTATGTCCTGCCTAGGGGGTTGGCTCCCACCACTGCCAGCAGAAGCACCTGTAAGGCCTTATGCAAAGGATCCTTTAGGAGTGGGTTCTGGAGGAGGCACAGGCAGGCCTTGCGTAGCTGCCCACCTGGAGAGGGAGGCCTTGGGATGTGCCAGCTCTGTGCTGTGCTAGCAGACAAATTCTTGCACACTTCAGTGCTCGTCTCATTATAGGTCAGATCCTCCACTACCCTTCACGCCCCAGTTGGTATTCTGAATGGATCTAGAGTCAGCCATCTGTCTGCCATGGAGGAAGTAGAACTAATGGAACGCAGCCATCAAATTCATTTTCTAACAATCAGTAGGGAAAATACTCACCACAATTAGAGAAATGGTTCATACCTAAGAAAATATTTACCTAAGAAAATAGAAAATTGACATTAAAAAAAATCAACAGAAAGACAGGCAAAGGACATGTGTAAACAATAATTTCAGATAATATATAGAAGCACAAAGACTACAAATGAATATAAAATAAAAAATACACAAGAAAAATATTTAATTCTATTAGTGATCAAAGTCATGACCATTTAAGCAAAGAGTTGCCACTTACCATATATCAAATTAGCCATATTTAAGAAGTAAACACCCAATTCAGTACTGAGTGGTGAGGTACACTCTCCCCAGCACAGCTGGGGGCTTGTAAACTGGAGACTTTTAAGAAAGCAACTTGGGAAAGTAAAACCAAAAGCCATGACAATTTCTTATTCTGTGATTTTGCTCTCATGAATTTCTCTTAAGGGAATAATAAGGCAGCAGATATATTCTCAAGGACACTGCCATACTAAATGGTGGGCCCTAAATGTAGAAGTTGAGTGTTTGAAAAAACAAGATGAAACCAAGAAACACAAAAAGTCATCTCTGAGGAAATATCTCAGATCACGGGACAGGACAAAGGGGAGGGCAGGCCACCGGCCACCAGCCACCAGCTCATGCCTCAGGAGAAGTGTTTCCCAGACTGTGTCCCCTGTAGAGGTGGAGCAGCTCAGCCAGCCTGGACGTGTAACTCTCAAGGGATAGGAGCGGTTCTGAAAGCCTGGCACAGTGACACTGAGTGCGGTTGGGGTCAGCCCTCGGCCCTGCTAAGGGGCAGACTCTTTCCAGGGTGCAATTGGGTTTAGACAATATTTATTAGGCATGTGCTGGGTGCTGGCAAACCTATGGGGCAGGGGGCTTGTCTGTTTTTCTCACAGCCATAACCCTAGAGCCTGGAAGAATGCCAGCCAGACCAAGTTCACGGTCAGCACAGGGTGCATGGGCCTGAAGCTTGCATGATTTGGAAGAGGCTCTTTAAGAAAAAGAATTCAAAACTCTTTGAAAAATTGGTTCAAGATAAATTATTTAGCATGAGAAAACAGTACATTCTAAGTTTAAAAGCCTACAAAGGCCACAAATATACAAGATACAGGAAAATAGTATAATCATATTAACTAGCTGACTGACTCATCTCTAACATTCACACAGACCAGTTTTATTTGGCTGTACCGGCTCTTAGTTGCGGCACGTAGGACCTTTAGTTGCGGCATGTGAACTCTTAGTTCCAGCATGTGGGGGTCTGGTTCCCTGACCAGGGCTTGAACCTGGAGCCCCCTGCATTGGGAGCACAGGTCTTAGTCTCTGGACCACCAGGGAAATCCCACCGCCACGTGTTTTGAGGCTGTGGCTCCACATCTCCCAGGACTGGGCTCAGTGAGGCTTGTAAGGGTCACAGTGCAGCCCTGGGGCTACACGGTGGCCTCGGAACCCTGGCTGGTCAGCAGAGGGCAGGATAAGAGGTCAGGGTCAGAGCCAGCCATGTGATGAATGGTGATGATGGGGGCAACCAAGTACATAAGCCCCCACCCCCAACTCTAACTTAAGTATCCCTGTCTCAACATCCCACCAGCCAGGCCCCAAATTACCAGCAGCCATCCCCATCATATATGAAAGGAAATGCACTGGGAAAGTTGTGGTTAAAATATCTCACTTGGCAAATTTTACCAAAACCTACAACTTTCTGAAAGTGTCACTAGAATCCCTCCTACAGCCTCGATAGGGAACAAGGTGACTGGGGTGGTCCCCAAAGTGAAAGTCCACCTCTGTGCTTAGTAAATATGTGCTACTTTGAGTAAAGGACACTGTGACCCTGTGATTCATAATGAGAAATACTCATTTGGTCTTTGTCCCTGTTTGTGACTCACAGCTCTTCAAACCCTTGGGATTTCCTGCGCAGTAAGAGCCACAGAAGCATCTTTTGTTCTGCTTGGGCTCTTGTCCTCTGATCCACAAGGTGAAATGGGTGTCCTGTAACTCACAGAAAGCTCCTTTCCACCACTGCTAGGCTGATGTCAGTGAGGAGGCCTTTGGAAGTGCCTGCAGATGGGGGCTGGTTGCCAGGGAAACCAACCATGAATAGAGGGCTGCAACCTTCAGCCCCATGCCCTGACTTCCTGGAAGGAGAGGGGCTGGAGACGGACTCAGTCACCAGTGGTCCATGGCTTGATCGATAGAGTCTATGGAGTGAAACCTCCATAAAACTCAAAAAGACAGAGTCTGAAGAGCTTCCAGGTTGGGGAACAGTTAGTGATCTGGTATGAGTGGTGCCCTCATGGAGGGCAGAGAAGCTCCATGTCCTTCCCCATGCCTCACTTGCCATCTGCATCTCCTCCATTTAACCATGAATATTCATTGGAAGGACTGATGCTGAATCTAAGCTCTAATACTTAGCCAACTCATTGGAAAAGATCCTGATACTGGGGAAAACTGAAGGCAGGAGAAGAGGGTGACAGAGGATGAGATGGTTGGATTGCATCGCTGATGCAATGGACTGAACTTGAGAAAAGCTAGATGATGGAAGGGAAGGGAAGCCTCATGTACTGCAGTCCATAGGGCCACAGAGTCAGACACAACTTGCCAACTGAACAACAAAAAAACCCCAGGAATCTAGTAAGTAAAATGTTTCTCTGACTTCTGTGAGCTTCTCTAGCAAATTAATCAAGCCCCAGGATGGGGTTCTAGGAACCTCCAAATTATAGGCATTTGGTCAGAAGCACAGGTGGCAGTCTGGACCTGTGACTGGAATCTGAAGTTGGGGTGGTCTTGTGGGGGTGGGCCTTCAGCCTGTGGGACCTGATGCTCTCTCCGGGTGAAGAGTGTCAGAACCGAGTTGACTCATAGGACCACCAGCTGGAGTCAGAGCCCTGCTTGTTGGTGGTGCAGGGAAAAGCACCTCTCCCACTCCTACACCCTGGACTCAGTACTAGATCATCAGAACTGCACCTTCCCTGGAGGAGCTCTTGTTCCAGTGCAGAGACCTGGGACATCTAGTCAAGGATGGATTCCTGAGTCTTCTTGGGCATTGCCTGGGCAGCAGGGACTGTGGAGCTGACCTCAGAGCCAGCCTAGGCCTGGGCACTCAGATGAGGAACACCGTTCACAAGAGGCACTTGCGTTCCCTCATGGCCTTGATTCTTGCTCCAAGGTGGGTGCTCACACTTATATCTGGGAACTCCACCTTCTAGGCTGGGGGCTACTGTTCCTATTTCTTCAATCCATGTGGTGGCTGGAAGGGGAGGTGGGGAGGCAGTAGGTTTGCTGAGGCCTGCAGATTCAGGTTTCTGAGCTCTGAGTGGAAATCAGAACGCTATGGGGACCCTGGATTATAAGGGACAGATCCAAGGGGAGGTATTTTTGTGGACACATGGTGTGGGTTTGGGAACCAAGTTCATTAAGTGGATGGCCATCACACGTTAACTGTAGTGGGAGCAGAGGAGTCAGGGGTTGGGGGACCTGAGAGAGGAAAGCCATGCTGTTTGCTTGTCTCCTCCTGCCCAGTGAACCCAGTTGTCTGACCTGCTGGTAGGAAAGTAATTTCAGATGCACACCTAGAAATCAAGACTCTTCTTCCGGCTCCTGTGAGAGGTGGCCTTGAAGATCCTTACTGGATGGATCCTGTTCTTTGGGAGCTGGATCCACCTGGCTCCTGCATCGCTCCTCGGCTGGGGGGCCGCATCCTCTCTGGGGGCCTCTCCCCACCCTGATCGAGCCCAGGTGTGCCCTCGCTTCCCACAGGACTAAGGGACAGGCTAGAAGCAGATCTGTTGCCCTCTGCAGTTGGACCTCGGTGCCCCCCCCCCCACTCTGGTTCATACCCGTGAGGCTGTGGTCAATGATAAACTGCGATGCTGACCCAGAACTGCCACGTTCTGTGGGTTGGACTGCAAGCAGCCCCTGCTGGGCACACAAGCCAGCCGTGCGGCCACTCAGTGGACACTCAGCATCTTTGAGGCCCTTCACTCTTCCACGGGTGAAGTGCTGCTGTTCCAGACCACAGTCCTGGGCACTTTACAAGCTGCCTGAGTTTGTGTAGAATGCCATGGGGCAAGGCTTTTGGCAGTTAGAATCAATCAATTCTGCTGGCCACTCTTCAAATGAACCCCCCAGTCAAGTCCACCTTTGTTTCTTTGTTTTCGGATCTGAGAAGCCAGATTGGGACCTTCAGCCACCGTCAGTGAGATGGTACAGAGTCGCCCTCCTGGCCACAATGCCCGAAGAGGACCAGACTGAAAGCAGCATCAGATCAGAAAGAAACAAAGAAAGAAATCAAGCCATCAGCTTCTTTGGAAGCTGTCTTCTTTTCAGTATCTCAGTTCTTACACATGTCCCAAACTTAGTTCCCTAGCCTCCAGGAAAACTTCTGGTCAAGTGCTGACCATTGTTGTCCTAAAACCCCAAATCTAACTTCAAAAAGGAATTGATCTGAAAATCCTCGATTTTGTATGGGCTTGGCTCATTGATTTTATTTCATGCAAAGCAACCGCTGAAGAAAGACAGACATTCCTTTTGTGTCCCCAAGCCCCTAGGTGTTTGGAGCTATTTATAAATGTGACACGATGATGCCTGCCTTGGCAAGTGGGTCATACAGAGCATGAAGTTTGGGGAGGTCGGAACAGATACCCCTGTCTGAATCTGGCCATGATGTCATTTACCTTCTAATTCCAGGTGGCTTGCTGCCCGGGGACGCCATCTGAGCCTTTGAGGGAACCAGGGCCCCAAGGGAAATTCAGTCCCTGAGGACCCCAGCTGGTAGGTTGGAAAACTCTGTACCTGTCAAAGGCAGTGGTGTTGGGAATGCTCCAGTACTCGGTTTTCTCAGTTTATGCCCTTGGAGCAGTCCTCGCATATTTTAATGGAAATCAGGTTTCCCTCTGCCTCACCATCCTCTGCCTTGTCCTTTCTAGGCAACAGCACAACCCAGGGCAGAGCATGATGCTTAAACCACCCAGACCCCAGGCCCAGAGAGTCTACAGCTGAGCCTTCTGCAGATGCTCCTAAATGTCATTTGGAACCCCTTTTCTTTGGTGATTTTGAAGAATCATTGAGAATAGTAGAAATCAAACAAAAAAGTACGAAAAGCATTTTTAAAGGAAATTATAATAGATCCTAAGAAACTGTATGTCTGCCTGGCATTGCTCCCCAGAACACTCCTGGGATTGATTGTTGAATGATTTGTGACCATCACGAAACAGACACAGTGACGGCTGTAGGTCTGCGCTAGTTCAGAACTTGCAGGTCACGCCAACCTCACACCCCAACTTGTTTAGGTAGTGCTGCTCAGCTAATGCCTCAGAGGAAGCCCAAGCAGCATTTTTGCAATTTCATAAAATATGAAATATAAAGTATGAATTAGATCAGATCAATGAATAAAATACCAACCAAGATGAATGTGGACTTCGGATTTAAAATTTTAAATATGAAAAAAGAAGGAGATATATGTATATATATAACTGATTCACTTTGCTATACATCTGAAACCAACACAACATTATAAATCAACTATAATAAAAATTTAAAACAAAAAAAAAAAACAAATTTTAAGTTTGGGAGAAACATCTTGGCAATTCATGTGAAAAATAATTGGAAAGTTAAATAAACCACAGTGTTATGTGATCAAAACACATGCACAAACCTGCCCTGCCTGCCTGGAGGAGCTGTGCCCTCACTGAGAGAAGAGAGTCCTGATCCCGCAAGGCAGGTCCTGGCAGACCAGAAGGACAAGCACTCAGGGTCTCTTTGAGAGGCAGTGCAGGGCTGGAAGAATGAAGGCCTGCACTGAATTAGGGACAACTCAGAGCTCGCTCAGGACAACAAAGGAGTGGCTCCAGGTGGAGGGGGCAGAGGGGTCGTGTTTGCATGTCCAGGTGGTTGACCTTGGCAGACGCATGGTCAATAGACCCCTACCAGCTTCCCTACATTTTCCTCTGCAATTGGTTGAGTTCATGTGACCAAATCTAAAAATGATGTATGTCACTTCAATGGCCATGGATATTAAGAGTTGGTGTGTCTCCTCCATTCCTGTGAAATTATAGAATATACACATACACACACACACACACACACACACACACACACACACACACACACACACACACACACACACACACAGAGTCTCTGTCCTTGGTTCCAGGCATAGAACTCCTAAAATCCACATAATTTCCCAAATGATAAGAACAGTTGGAGTATCTTTTGTTTCTCTATCTTTGTCTATTTTGGACTCCTTTTTCCTATTCTAACTATCTAACGTTCCCCCCTCAAGAGACAGAGCTATCCTGAGAAATCTTATCCCCAGAAACTTAATTTTGGAAGCATTCATTGGAATGGCACTCATTTGTAGTCTGAATAGGTATCTGAGATCTCCCAGGGGCTCACAGGTATATTGAGTGTCCTCTTCTGTTTTCTCCCACAGCTTGACTCGTGAGTAGTGAATCCCGGAATCTCGGTACCTTGACTGCTGTGGGGGTAGAAAGTATCACAGGGTAGGGGCCCTTCCATGTGGGCTGGAGTTGAGCCTTTGGGGACCCATCTTTCCAGATTTTAATAGGACTTGAGTCCCTGGACCATATAGTGGTGGCTCTTTAGAATCTTTTGGGTCCTGGTTGACACCCAACATGTGTATGTGTTGTTGGAATTGCCCAATGGCCATGGTATAAGACTAGAGGGTCTGAGCCTCTGGATCTAAGAAGAGATTATTGACACAAACAAAAGATTTCCATATAGCATCTCATAAGGACTAAGACCAATCTGTTCCTTAGGGGCAATATGGGCGCAGAGGAGAGCTATTAGTAAAGCCTCCTTCCATCCCAGGGAGGTCTCCTGGGTTATCTTTTTTATTGATGATTTTAAGAATTGGTTGGCTCTTTCTAGGTTTCCTGGAGACTGAAGCTTCCAGGCACAATGGAGGTAATAAGTAATGCCCAGTGCTTTAGAGACCCCTTGGGTGACCTTAGAAGTAAATGATGTCCCATTGTCACTTTGTAATGACCTGGGTGGACCAAATCTCGGAACGATTTCATGGAGCAGTTTTTTTTTTTTTAAACCACCTCCTCAGCCTTCTCAGTCTGGGTGGGAAAGCCTTCAGTCCATCCTGTGGATGTATCTATCATGACTAGTAGGTACTGATACACTTGAGAAACTGGCATCTGGGTGAAGTCCATCTGCCAGTCCTCTCCTGGTCGCATGCCGTTGGATGGGCTGGGCCAGCTGGGGTCTTCAAGCTCCTTGGGGGTTGTTTTATTGGCAAGTGGGACAAGAGGAGACAGCTTGCCTTATAGTCCTTGGAGGCCTGTTCCTCTGAAGGACCTTTCTAGTAGTCTTTGGAGGGCCTTCTCCCCTAAATGAGTGGTGGCATGTAAGGAGTTACCCAACTTCCATTGGAGGTTTCCAGGCAGAAAAAGGAGTCCCTCTTTTGGGAAACACCCCATATGATCTTCCTGAAAGCACTCACTCTTAGCTTTAAGAGTCTCACCTTCAGTATTTGAAGGACTTTCTGGCAAATTAGTCTGTGGAACTAAGGTGGCCACCCCTATTAGGTCACTGTACTATAATGCTGCTCTCTTAGCTGCCTGATTAGCGGCTTGGTTCCCTCGTGCCACTTCCATGCTCCCTTTTCGGTGTCCTTCACAGCGGGAGACTGAAACCTCAGCGGGCAGATGGACTGCTTCCCAGTGTAAGGATTTGATCACCATGTTTGATTGGGGACCCGCGGGTGGTCAAGTGGTCTCTTTCTTTCCAAATAGCAGCATGTGCAATGTAGCATGAGAAAGGCATTTTTGGAGTCAGTGTAAATAGCTACTCTTTTTCCTTTTCCCAGCTCTAAAGCTCGAGTCAGGGCTATGAGCTCAGCCAATTGGACTGAAGTAACTGGTGGCAAAGGTTTAGCCTCTGTGGTCTTGAAATTGGAAACTACTGCATATCTGGCTCTTCTTTTTCCATCTAAGACAAAGTTGCTTCTATCAGTGTACCAGATTTCCTCAGGATTGGCCAGAGGATCTTCTGACAATCCCTCTTAGGGTTTTGTCCAGTGGTCCAAGGTTTCTAGGCAAGAGTGAAAGGGCAGAGAGCCCTTGGGGGTAGGCAGGAGGGTAGCTGGGTTAAGAACCTCACAAGGGGATATAGTCAGGCCTGGATTTTCCATCAGCAATACTTGATATCTGAGGATCCTTTTGTCACGTGAGTGTATGTTCCTCGGTTCTTTGTCTCGTCACAACAAAGATTTGGAGCGACGGACATTAAAGCCCTCGGCGCGTCACAGCTCTCGGGTCTTGGACAAACCATGCTACAGCTCTTAAGCAAATCAGTGTTACAGCTCCATTTTATTTAGAAGATACCAGGAGAATCCAAGACCCGAGAGATAGAGAGCGCGCGCACGCACGTGGGAGAGAGAGTCCGTGAGAGAGCGCTTTGGCTCCTCCTTTTATGTTTTTTCCTCGACCTGGGCCTGCCCTATGCAAATTGGGCTTAGCCAGGAGTGCTGTTTGTTCTGCCTGAAGTCTTCACTCTGGTCCTCGGACCTTCCTTTGACCTTTCTTGTCTTTTAGCCACCGCCATTTTGGACTCCTTTTCCCTATTCTACCTACCTAACACTTTGATCAGACATCCATGAATGGTCTCTCCCATTTAGGAGTTGTTTCATTTGGTGGCTAGTAAAAATAGTTAGTTTACCCCTAAGAGGAAGTTTTCAAACATCTTATATCAGGACTGAAATAGCTGCAAGATTTTGAAGATAGGGAAAGATCTCTTCCTAATAAGGGAGTAGGACACTCAGGGACCACTAGAATCTGGTGGGAAAATATTTGTCCATCCCAGAAACAAAGACGTGATCAAGTGAATCTTTTTGTAATTGTTTTTCCTCTAGCATCCAAAGTGGTACAGGATTGAGGGGAAAAGGCTCTGGAACAGGAGGTTAGGATAGAGTAGGTAGCCCCTGCGTCAACCGAGAAATTCTTGGACTTATCTGCCACATCCAGTTTCACCCTTGGTTCCAGCCAGTGATGGTTATCTGTGACAGATGGGCTGGCTGAAGCCAACCACTTCAGTCCTGTTGAACCATCTTGAGGGAAGGCTTGACACTTGACCTTGAGTTTGTTGTGTCCTGAGGGCAGAGTGCCACCCACTGTCCCAATTGATGACATTTGTAGAAAGCCATTTTAGGAAGACTTGTCACAGTTTGGACACTCTTTGGTCCAATGTCTTGCCTGTCTATAGATTAGGCATTTGCCTCGTGCCTTGTCCTTCAAGAACTTGGGGTTTGCCATAGGGCTTCCCTGGAGAGTGGCCAGCATCTGGACATGCCTTGTCTCTTTCCTTTTCTCCCTTTCCTGGGCCTTGATCTCCCTCTTCTGTTCTGTTATAAAATATATTAGTGGCTGTCTGGACCATCTCATCTAAAGAGGCAGCAGAGTCCTGCTGCTGTAGCTGTTGTAGCTTTTTCCTGATGTCTGGTGCACCTTGGGACAGGAATCTGTCCATTAAAATCACCTGTCCCTCGTAAGAGTCTAAGTCCTGATTGGTAAACTTTTGGAGGGCCTCTTTTAGCCTTGCCAGAAGGGCAATGGGGTTCTTGTTGGGCTCCTGAATTATTGCTGAGACCAGGCACAGTTCCACAACTAATGGCCTCCTTCTATTTCCATGGGTGGACGTCCTAAGGGGTGAATCTTTCTGAAGTTTATCTTACCCAGTACTGTTGCAACCCAAGAGCTTGGCATCCCCGGGTCAGGATGCAGATCCCTAGGCAGGTTGAGGCATGACAACTTCCTGGAGATCAAAGCCCCAGGCAGGTCAAGGCAGGTTGACCTCTGGGGACCCCTGGACTTGCTCAGATCCCCAAGCAGGTTGAGGCATGCAACCTCCCAGGGACCAGATCCCTAGGCAGATCAAGGCAGGTTGACATCCTGGGATCCCCAGGCTGGAGCTGGGGGTCCCCAAGGTCTCCAGCGTGACTAGTGCTGGGTAGGATTAAGGGCTTGTAATCTTAACTCATTGCCAGTTTGTCCACAGTGGATGGGAATAGATACCATGATGTAAATCAATCCAAGCCTGTACCCTGAGACTAGGAATCTGGCGAAATAGCCATAAGGCTTATCCTCTTATTGCTCTGAGGGAATTTAAGTCACTGATTTCTTCCCCTAGTCTAAGTTTAGAGCAGTTTAGAGTGTTTCCAATGGTAAACATTTCATTGTTATAGACCCAGTTTAGGTGATAACAGAAATAATGACAAAGGAGTGGGTTATCTGGTTCTGTTAGGGGCATTAAAAGTATTTTAATAATAGGCTGGGTGGAGTGATGTTGCCTACAGAGGGGGCAGCGTCATGGTTGTAGGAGTTAGTAAGTGGCTTAAGCACAAAATAAGAGACAACAGACCAGATGTTCCATAAAAATGGAGTGGGGATTTGATCCAGGGCATATGTTTGTAGCCTTAGGAGAAGGGTGGTAAGGGTTTTGGACCAAATGGCCTACAGCGCTAACTCTTAAAGTGGCAAACATTGTCCTTGGAAGCCCAGTTGCCCTTGAAGAGATGCCACCTACAGATGGACTTCTAGCAGGCATTGTGGGCCTATCACCTACCCTTGCAGGTTCACTGAGAGGTGCTGTTGACACACATGTTGTAGGAAACAGGGAAGATGAAGGCCTGAATCTCTAGAGGGATTGGACATTATGCAGTATTTCCTTCCCAAGGGCCAACTATTTTCTGGCTGTCCCTCCAGAATACTGTAGAGGCAACATTGTGGGCCCAGATGGGGCTCAGGAAAAGAGCTTGAAACAGGAGGGAAGGGGGCAGGACACAACTTTTGACATAGAATGACATAGCACAAGGGCATAACATAAACCAATTAAATCAAATGGGTCCAAGATGACAGTATTGACTAAAAAAGATGTATAACTTGAGAGTTGCAAGTTAAGTTTTATTTGGGGCAAAATGAAGACTGTGGCCTGGGAGGCAGCATCTCAGATAGCTCTGAGAAACTGCTCCAAATGGCAGTGGGGGAAAGTCAATATATAAGGTTCTGGTGAAGGGGGATTCAATACCATGAAGCTCTCATTTTATAAAAGGGTTTTTGTTAGTCATGAGGATCTGATGTCACCATGAAGGGATTTAGTGCTTCTCTAGATATGAGGAGATGCAAGGATTGAGATCATAAAATCTGTTCCTAAAAACGTCCAACTATCTAAAGACCTGTCCCGCCAGATTCCCTGGAGCACAGAGCGCCTCACTCCACCCTGAACTCCCTCAGGGGTTGTTGAAGGTCAAAAGCTATAGCAGCATGAGGTTCAATCTCCGTAGAGGCAGATGGCAAATGCCTTTGTTATTCAGTCATTGGTAATGTTCTTGGTAAGTGCCAGTTTGTAGTTGACCGAAGACAAGTCAAATTCAACTAAACCTTGATCCTCAATTTGCAAGCTAAATGACACACCCAGAGGTGCCATGACAGTTCCAAGGCACTGTCAAAAGACCAAGGAGTGGATAGTTCCTCAATTGTTGGAAAGATCCTCCCACTCATTAGGATATGAAATCAGCTAGCTCACAAAAACTAACCACACCACATTTCATGGCCACTGCATACACCCTCTGTGATGGTACACACTCTGTGAACTGTGCTTCTCTCTGAATCCAAACAAATCCACCTCTTATCTATTGCTGTGTCTCACTGAATTCTTTTTGCAATGAGACATCAAGAACCTGAGCTTCATTAGGTCCTGAAACGAGGCACCATTGGTTTTGGCCAGGCTCAAGTCTCAGTTGGACACGACTAAACATAGCAAGGGTCTGCCGTGTGAGTTTGAGTCCCAATCTCAGGTAAATGGTTTCAAGAACAACTTTTAGAAATGGAAAGATGATGACCTGCCCAATACTTGGTAAACAGTGGCATAGATGGGGAGAGGAGCGGAAGAATAGGAGGAAAAAGCAGTGGGAAGAACATGCTGAGGAACCCC
Source organism: Bos indicus x Bos taurus (assembly GCF_003369695.1). Lineage (NCBI taxonomy): Eukaryota > Metazoa > Chordata > Mammalia > Artiodactyla > Bovidae > Bos > Bos indicus x Bos taurus. Next base: position 1,300,898 of record NC_040103.1, on the reverse strand, counting down.
TTTCATAACTTGCTGGAGAAACTGCTAAAAGCTTCGTCTGTGGCCACAATTTTCATTGGCCTGATCTGTGTGGCACAAAGGAGGTTAAGGACAGAAGAACCCTCACCCACTTGGGCAACGGCTACTAAGGTGCAGCAGATGGAGCCTTTGGGGCACACTGGGGAGTAACCCCTGCAAGAGTCCCTCAGTTGCACCCACTGCAACTCACCTGTTCACAGGGGGTTCAAGGAAACAAGAAATGAGAGACTGTAAAGGGATTAAGATTTTGTTAGCCATATGTCCTTCCAGGGGCATAGGGGCTAGGACCTCCTACCTTAACTGGAGGTCTTCTGGAATCTGAGACTGAGTTGCCTGAGCTTTCTACCAAGTTTGTTTTTGTTGTCCTGGTTTCCAGCACACAGGGCTTCTTGTCACTTCTGCTGTTCTAGGTTTCCTTTGCATTCAGTTTCCACCACACGAGCTTTCACCAAGTTGGGCTTCTGCTCTGCTTGGTTTCCACCTCGCTGGGGCTGAGCTGAGGTTGTTTCAGCCAGGTTACATCTGAGACACGGCACCCATATGTCAGGGGAGTATAATTTCCTCGGTTCTGTCTCGCTGAAGCAAAGATTTGAAACAGTGGAACAGTGTTACAGCTCAGTTATAGCTCAGGGTTTTTTTTTTTTTTTTTTTTTTTGCAAACAAAGGATAGTACACCCTCGAGGCATGAGGGCAGGCAAAGCCCAAAGGGGAGGCCTCAATCTTGGCTTCCTCTTATATGTTCGTCTCCTTCCCGCCTTGCGCCTGCCCTATGCACATTGGGCTAGCCAAGAAGGGGCATGTTTGTTTCACCTAAAGTTCTCACTTCAGCCCACAGATTTTCTTTTGTTCCATTTTTTCAGGCTTTTCTCTTTGTCTTTTAGTCACCACCATTTTGGACTCCTTTTTCCTATTCTAACTATCTAACAATATCATATTGTTAGGGGAAGCACACTGACTGAAATCACCCACCCTGACCAGGCACCATCATAACCATTTGTGTGAGTTATTTTATGACAGGAGGTTTTGGTAAGAAACACAGAACTAATAAGCCACCACTAAGCCACTTCTGGGAGGCTTCCCTGGTGGCTCAGAGGTTAAAGCATCTGCCTGCAATGCGGGAGACCTGGGTTCAATCCCTGGGTTGGGAAGTTTCCCCTGGAGAAGGAAATGGAAACCCACTCCAGTATTCTTGTCTGGAGAATCCCATGGATGGAGGAACCTGGTGGGCTACACAGTCCACGGGGTCACAAAGAGTCGGACACGACTGAGAGGCTTCACTCACTAAGCCACTTCTTTCCCAGAAGAATTTGGGAAAGGTCAAAGGAAGACACCACTGACTACCTCCTAAAATCCTTCTTGTTGGCATCCACCTTGGCTGAACAAAACAATGCGTCTTCTACCAGGAAGGACTGAGTCAGAATGACTGGCCAAAGACAACCCAGAAACTAATCCCATCACCATAAAACCCAAGACTGTGAGCCACATGGCAGAGCAGTTCTCTTGGGTTCTCTTACCCTACTGCTCTCTACCCAGTTGCCTCTTCCCAATAAAATCTCTTGCTTTGTCAGCAAGTGTGTCTCCTCAGACAATTCATTTCTGAGTGTTAGACAAGAGCCCATTCTCTGGCCCTGAAAGGGGCTCCCCTTCCTGAAACAATATCGTATTTGTCTTTCTCCATCTCATTTATTTCATTTAGTGTTGTTGCAGAGAAGAACCAACTCTGACTCCATTTTGGAACCATTTCTTTGATTTGCTTTTCATTGCTGTTGTTATTATAATCATATAATGGCCCGCCTCAAGGGACCCTGTCCCTCTACCATGACTGTTAAAGTGCCTTTCTTCAGCTCATAGATAATCTGACCCTGCCTACCTGTGAATGGCTACAGAAAAGAAGAGATTTAGTTCAGTCGCTCAGTCATGTCCGACTCTTTGCGACCCCATGAATCGCAGCACGCCAGGCCTCCCTGTCCATCACCAACTCCCGGAGTTCACTCAGACTCACATCCATCGAGTCAGTGATGCCATCCAGCCATCTCATCCTCTGTCGTCCCCTTCTCCACCTGCCCCCAATCCCTCCCAGCATCAGAGTCTTTTCCAGTCAGTCAACTCTTCGCATGAGGTGGCCAAAGTACTGAAGTTTCAGCTTTAGCATCATTCCTTCCAAAGAAATCCCAGGGCTGATCTCCTTCAGAATGGACCGGTTGGATCTCCTTGCAGTCCAAGGGACTCTCAAGAGTCTTCTCCAGCACCACAGTTCAAAAGCATCAATTCTTCGGCACTCAGCCTTCTTCACAGTCCAATTCTCACATCCATACATGACCACAGGAAAAACCATAGCCTTGACTAGATGAACCTTTGTTGCCAAAGTAATGTCTCTGCTTTTGAATATGCTATCTAGGTTGGTCATAACTTTCCTTCCAAGGAGTAAGCGTCTTTTAATTTCATGGCTGCAATCACCATCTGCAGTGATTTTGGAGCCCCCAAAAATAAAGTCTGACATCTATTTCCCATGAAGTGATGGGACCGGATGCCATGATCTTCGTTTTCTGAATGTTGAGCTTTAAGCCAACTTTTCACTCTCCACTTTCACTTTCATCAAGAGGCTTTTTAGTTCCTCTTCACTTTCTGCCATAAGGGTGGTGTCATCTGCATATCTGAGGTTATTGATATTTCTCCCAGCAATCTTGATTCCAGCTTGTGCTTTTTCCAGTCCAGCGTTTCTCATGATTAACACATCCCTTTTCAAAGGTTGGCCCTTCCCAGAGATATTTTGCAAGACTGAAGACCCTCTTTACTTCCTCACTACCTCTCCCTCTGTATTCTCTTTTGACTTTAGTTCCTCACAGCTTCTCTCTGTTGTTTTATAAAAGAACCTGGCATCCAGGCAGGCCTTGACAAGATGGTTACTTTGAAACATTAGTCTGCCATCTTCTCAGTCATCTGGCTTTTCAAATAAAGTTGTATTCCTTGCCTAAACACCTCAGTCTCATGGATTCATTGACCTGTTTTGCAGTGAGCAGAGTAAGCTTGTATTCAGTAATACTGTGATAATCTTGAGGTCCATTCATGTTACTGCAAAAAGCATTATTTCATTCTGGCTGAGTAATAGATCCTGAGATGTTTGTGTTTGTCTGCTGGAGAAGCTGGTGGTTTCCTGTTCTATTTAATACACTGACTAAGTAGGAAGTGTTTATGGAGACTATTATCTTATCCAAATGAAATGAAAGGCAGCAAAAACTTGCTCAGACTTCTCTACTTTTCCAGAGAGTGAGGAGTGTGACCTTGGTTTCATCTGTTTCACTTGTTGAAGTGCACTTTGTCAGATGGTCTATACTGAAATGCTTCTGCTCTTTTTTCAAGAGGCACAAAATCAATGAAATTTCCTAACATTTATGAAAGTGAAACAGAAGGGAAGGGGGCAGGGCACAACCTTTGAAAGAATGACGTAGCCCGAGGGCACAATATAAACTGATTCGAACCAAATGGGTCCAAGATGTTAGACAAGTCAACTTGACTAGACTTTGATCCTCAGTATACACTCATTATAACATATCAGCAAGCTAAATGACACAGTCAGAGGCACCACGACAGTTCCAAGGTTGACCATCAAAGACCAAAAATTGGGTGGTGACCCAACCCCTGGAAATCCCCACCCCTTCCCCAAAATAGTTGAAATAATCCTCCCACTAGTTAGCCTATGGACTAGTTACCCAGTCCATCAAAGCTAACCACAGCACATTTCAAGGCTGAATTCACCTTCTGAGATGGCCCATACTCTGTCCGTGGAGTGTGTTTCTCTCTGAATAAATCCACTTCTTAGCTATCACCTTGTCTCTCACTGAATTATTTCTGTGATGAGACATCAAGAACCTGAGTTTCATTTGGAACTGAAACCAGGTCTGTGATCTCAGTTGGAAGATTATGGGTCTTGGCTCAGTTCGAATTCCAGCACATGGGTTCAAGTCCCAGTCTGAGGTAAACAGTTTTAGAAGTCTTGTGAATCCCCCAGTGTACATCTTGCTGCAATGTTCCAACAACTCTGTGACAGATGTATTGCTACCATTCCCATTTTTCAGGTTCAAAAGCTGAGGTTACACAGGCAAGTGGCTCCCCTAGGGCACAGTGGAGATAGGTGGGGAAGCTGGGTTCTCAGTCCACGTCTGTCTGACTGCAGAGCCCTTGCTCCTAATGTCTAAGTGAGTCTGCTGATATAATTTATTCTCCACTTGTGCTCCTGCAATGCAGGAGACCTGGGTTCGATCCCTGGATTGGGAAGACCCCCTGGAGAAGGAAATGGCAACCCACTCCAATATTCTTGCCTGGAAAATCCCACGGACAGAGGAGCTTGACAGGCTACAGTTCATGGGGTCGCGAAGAGTCGGACATGACTGAGTGACTTCACTTCACTTTCACTAGTGCTTGAGTCCCAACAAGGGTCTTCCATAGTCTACTTGATAGAGCAGTCAATCACATTTCTGGCCCATTTTAATTTGTCAGAAAGTTATTCATCCTGAGGTGAAATCTGAGTCCCAGGTCTCCAATAAATGAATCATGAAGCATTCACGAGTCATCGTTGTCCTTCTACACTATATTCTGTATGCATCTTTCCACTTTAAGGAGACAAAGGGTCTGTACAAGAAAAGGAAAGAGCAAGAGGATCCTTTCCGGCAAGCTGTCCATTGCAGAGAGAAGCAGAACTGAAGAGTATTACATAGTACATTTCAACATCACAGTGAGGGATGAAGGGTAATGCTTGCCATTGGTCTCAGGATCTTGTGCTGTGCTTTTGTTGCTATTTTAACATATTTTACATGTAAATTCTATTTTGAAACATCTTTATTATGAATCATAGACAACAGTTTTCTTCAGAGTCATCTTTGTGGCTTATAACAGGTGGCTCTCACAGAATGTAATGTATCTTCTTCCATGTGGGATTAAGGGGAAGTGGATTTATTTTTTGGCTGCACCTTGGAGCATGTAGAACTTCCCTGACCAGGAATCAAATCCATGGCCCTTGCAGTGGAATTGCAGAGTCTTAACCACTGGACACCACAGAAGTCTCTTCTTCCATGTGAATGAGCCAAATGAAGGATTTAATTCTGCAGCTCTGTCAGTAAGGGTGTGACCTTGTGGGACCTTATAAGATTTACCTTATAAATCTTCACTAGAATCTTATAAATGTGTGTCAGGACCAGCCCAACAATGAACAAACCTGAGGGAGTGGTGCCGCAGAAGAATAAGGAAAAATAAGACTTGGAAATAAAGTGGGGATCAGGGGGCTGACGCCAATTGCAGGCAAAAGCCCAGATCCTAATCCTCGCATGCCTTTTATTTCTAACTTCTACTTCCTTATTTGTGCTCTAAAGATATCTGTTCTTTATGATCTCAGATCGGGGATAAAGATATGCAATGCACAGTCCTCAATGTCAAAACTTCAGGCCTTTCATGACTTTGTTTAGCCCTTTGGCTAGTGATGCCCTTTCTTAGCAACTCCCTCAAGGCTCTGGAACAGTCACTAATGGTTTTCCATCAGTCACATCAGTACTTCAACATCTTGTTTTCAAGATGTCTTTCCAGGATATACTTTTTGCTGCTCCCAGCCCTTCATCTGGGGGTGATGAGAAAGTCATTTTTATTTTTCAAAGAGGCCCTGTTAATTAGAGTACAGGCCTGTGCATAGTATATTCCCTACAATGTGCTCTCAGTTTTTAAGACTAATGGGACGTGGAGTAACCAACATCTAAACAGCCTCTGAATTTTAGGGGACCCATGAAGGAAAACTTGCTATACCTCATCCCATCCCCACTGCCCCAACTCCCACCAACAGGAAGTCTAATTTAACATTGCAACCTTGATCAGAAGGCTCTTCTGATACTTTTTCTCCACTTTCTGTACTTTATCATCAGGATTTCTTGATGACCTGTGTCCTTGTGTTTAATCTCCAGTAGTGACAAATTGGGCTTCCCTGAACATTCAGAAAACTAAGATCATGGCATCCGGTCCCATCACTTCATGGGAAATAGATGGGGAAACAGTGGAAACAGTGGCTGAGTTTATTTTTTGGGGCTTCAAATTCACTGCAGATGGTGACTGCAGCCATGAAATTAAAAGACGCTTACTTCTTGGAAGGAAAGTTATGACCAATCTAGATAGCATATTGAAAAGCAGAGACATTACTTTGGCAACAAAGGTCCGTCTAGTCAAGGCTATGGTTTTTCCAGTAGTCATATATGGATGTGACAGTTGGACTGTGAAGAAAGCTGAGTGCCAAAGAATTGATGCTTTTGAACTGTGGTGTTGGAGAAGACTCTTGAGAGTCCCATGGACTGCAAGGAGATCCAACCAGTCCATTCTAAAGGAGATCAGTCCTGGGTGTTCTTTGGAAGGAATGATGCTAAAGCTGAAACTCCGGTACTTTGGCCACCTCACGCGAACAGTTGACTCACTGGAAAGACTCTGATGCTGGGAGGGATTAGGGGCAGGAGGAAAAGGGGACGACAGAGGATGAGATGGCTGGATGGCATCACCTACTCAATGGACGTGAGTTTGAGTGAACTCTGGGAGTTGGTGATGGACAGGGAGGCCTGGCGTGCTGCAGTTCATGGGGTCGCAAAGAGTCGGACACGACTGAGGGACTGAACTGAACTGAACTGAACTGATGACTCAGTGGTCAAGAATCTGCCTGCCAATGCAGGAGATGTGCGGAGATGCATGCTTGATCCCTAGGTGGGGAAGAATCTCTGGAGAAGGAAATGGCAACCCACAATAGTATTCTTTCCTGGGAAATAACATAGACAGAGGAGCCTGGCTGACTATAGTCCATGGGGGTCACAAAAGAGTCAGATATGACTTAGCGACTAAACAACAACAAAATGAGAAGTTAGTGAGCACAGCCCACAAAACTACCTTCCCTTTGACACCAATTGCAAATGTGAGGCTCCCCGAAGTCCATCCTTCGGTGACCTCAACTCCCTTTCACGTACCATTTTCTCCTTCTCTCCCGGCTCACAAAATGGGCAACACTCTGGCTCTCAAGATTAAGACTGCTGCTTGTGCATGAGGTCTCTTTTACCCACATTTAGCCTATTTCTTTCTGCAGATTTTCCCCTTCTCCAAATATGAACAATTTACTTCTGTCTTTAATAAGTATTTTTATTTGACCTAGTTATATTCTAATTTTCGGTTAGAGCTATTTACCCTAGTTATTCTCTAGAAGGACTGGTAGAACTCATTGAAAGCTGATATACTCATAGTTACAGTTTATAACAGCAAAAGGATATAGATTGAAAGCAGATAATTAGAGAAGTGTATGGGCAGAGCCTTGGAGAGTGGTGGGCTTCCAACTCAAGCCTTTCAGCCTCTTCCCCCCTGGAGACAAGAATGGTGCTAACTCCTCTCAGAAATGATGTGAGGCTGTATGAGGGGAATATTGCCAACCAGGGACGCTCACCCAAGTCTTGGTATCCAAAGCCTTTATTGGGGCTCCATGGTCAGCTGTCCATGTGGCTGACCTCAGTCTCTAGACCTTCTGGAGGTTGAGCTGACACTGCATGATTCAGAAACCCCCACATCAACACATTGTTAGATATTCTGGTGCAGTCCAAAACCCCAGTTCAACAAAGACACTCACCAAGTATGGCATTCCAAAGGATGCCACCCACCATGGGATGGGGGCTAAGGTCAGCCCTCCTTACCCACCATGGGATGGGGGCTAAGGTCAGCCCTCCTTTTGGTGAATGTTAAAATTCTTACTACACATGCAGAAATGTTTTATATCTAAAACATTTGGAAATAACAGTCTTCTTTAAAAAAATTTTTGTTTTCTATTTGAGACAAAACAGAGCCAACTACATCACCCACAGTAAATGCATTTTGAATACCTGCTATTGTGCTTGGAGAATCCAGTGTTAATGTTGACATATTCTACCTTACCATGTCTTAGCCATGTATGTCTTCTCTACTGGCCAAAGGTCCTGGTGTGTTACATGTAACATGCGCCAGCAGCACAGGCTGCACAGGGTTGGGGAGAGGCTTAATGTGGCTTCTGACTGGTATGGGATAGGGTTGTGGAGAGGCTTAATCTGGCTTCTGACCGGTATTGTCATTTTGGGCATGGTTGCCAATTCCCTGGGTTCTGAAAAGAAGCATGATGAGATGCTGAACAATATCAGCAGCCCCAGAATCCACAGTTGACTTGTCACTGTCACTCAGTTCCCCTTCAAACAGCACTTTTGTCTTCTCTCCAGGCTCAGAAATGGATGACACTCTGGCTCCTAAGGGTAAGGCCTCTGCCTGTGCACGAGGTCTCATTTACCCCTCTTTTAGCCCATTTCTTTCTACAGATTTTCTTCTTCACCAAATATGAACAAGTTACACCTGTCTTTGATAAACATTTTAATTTTATCTAATTATATCCCAATTTTCTGTTAGAGTTATTTGTTTATTAGATTAAACACATGCCAAAGACTTATTTAACTCATGACTAAAGGAACCAGTAAGCTGAGAGAGATAGTTCAAAGGGTTATGGGAGATACAGAAGTATTTATAGGCACAGAAAGAATGCTGGAAGAAGATTACAGAATCCCATACAAATTGGTTAATGTTCCATAGAGGAATAATAATTGTTGGAGTTTTATTTTCTATAAGCTATAAATAATTTGCATCTCTATAGGACAAAGTTCTTTGGATAACAATAATTTGTAAGTGATATTAGTAAAATTATTTTATACCTATTTCTGTTAAACCACATATAAAATATCTTTTCTGATTACAATGGAATAAAACTAGAAGTCAATAACAAAATGAAAACTGGAAAATATACAATATATGAAAATTAAACAATGCTCTCAAACAGCCAGTAAGTCAAAGAAAAAATTATAAGCTAAATTAGAAAATATCTTGCAACAAATGAAAATGAAAACAAAAACATAATTATGTTAGGTCAAAACTTAAGTGAGGTAGCAGAAACAGTGCTAAAAGGGAAATCTGCAGTTGTAAACACATTTAAAAAGAAGCACTTCAATTCAACAACCTAACTTTACAATTGAGAAAAAGAAGAAAATATTAAACTCTAAGCTAGCAAAAGGAAGGAAAAAGGTTAGAGTGGAGATAAATGAGATAGAGAATAGAAAAACAATGGGAAAAAATCAGTGAAACCGAAATTTAGTTCTTGAAAAAGATTAACGAAATTTAGAAATCTTTAGCTAAATTGATTAGGAAAAAAGGGGAAGAGAAGAAAAGTCAAATTACTACAGGCAGAAATGAAAATGGAGCCATTATTACTTATTTTATAGAAATATAATAAGAAGGAATATAAGAAAGAAGTAGGAACAATTGCAGGCCAACAAAATGAATAGCCTAGATGAGATTGACAAATTCCTAGAAACACACAACCTACCAAGAGTGAACCATGAAGAAATAGAATATACAAATAGACCTCTAACTAGTAAGGACATTACATCATTAATTTAAAATTTCCCAACACAGAAAAGCCCTGGATCAGAGTGCTTCTCTTGGGATTTTTACCAATCTTTCTCAAATTCTTCTGAACTATTGGAGAGGAGGAAACACTTCTTAACTTGTTCTGTGAAACCAGCATGTCTCTGATATCAAAGCCGGATATTAAAAAAAATAATAATATTACAAGAAAAGAAAACTACACACCTTTACTTTTGAACATGATATAAAAATCCTCAATTAGCAAACTGAATTAGCAGCATAGTAAGAGGATTATACACTGGGACCAGGTGGGATTTACTCTCAGAATGCAATGATGGTTCAACATATGGAAATCAATTAACATAACAAATATTAATAGAATGAAAGAAAAAAGTCACATGATTATTGTAATTGATTCAGAGTTTGTTTTTTTTTTTTTTTTTTACAAAATTCAACACCATTTTATTTTATTTTTTATTTTACAATATTATATTGGTTTTGCCATACATTGACATGAATCTGTCACGGGTATACATGAGTTCCCCATCCTGAAACCCCCTCCCACCTCCCTCCCCATCCCATCCCTCAGGGTCATCCCAGTGCATCAGCCCCAAGCACCCTGTATCATGCATCGAACCTGGACTGGTGATTCGTTTCATATATGATAATATACATGTTTCAGTGCCATTCTCCCAAACCACCCCACCCTTGCCCTCTCCCACAGAGTCCAAAAGACTGTTCTATACATCTGTGTCTCTTTTGCTGTCTCGCATACAGGGTTATCGTTATCATCTTTCTAAATTCCATATATATGCATTAGTATACTGTATTGGTGTTTTTCTTTCTGGCTTACTTCACTCTGTATAATAGGCTCCAGTTTCATCCACCTCATTAGAACTGATTCAAATGTATTCTTTTCAATGGCTGAGTAATATTCCATTGTGTATATGTACCACAGCTTTCTTATCCATTTGTCTGCTGATGGACATCTAGGTTGCTTCCATGTGCTGGCTATTATAAACAGTGCTGCAATGAACATTGGGGTACACATGTCTCTTTCAATTCTGGTTTCCTTGGTGTGTATGCCCAGCAGTGGGATTGCTGGATCATATGGCAGTTCTATTTCCAGTTTTTTAAGGAATTTCCACACTGTTCTCCATAGTGGCTGTACTAGTTTGCATTCCCACCAACAGTGTAAGAGGGTTCCCTTTTCTCTACTCCCTCTCCAGCATTTATTCGTTGTAGATTTTTGGATAGCAGTCATTCTTACTGGCATGAAATGGTACCTCATTGTGATTTTGATTTGAATGTCTCTAATAATGAATGATGTTAAGCATCTTTTCATGTGTTTGTTAGCCATCTGTATGTCTTCTTTGGAGAAATGTCTGTTTAGTTCTTTGGCCCACTTTTTGATTGGGTCATTATTTTTCTGGAATTGAGCTGCAGGAGTTGGTTGTATATTTTTGAGATTAGTTGTTTGTCAGTTGCTTCATTTGCTATTATTTTCTCCCGTTCTGAAGGCTGTCTTTTCACCTTTTTTATAGTTTCGTTTGTTGTGCAAAAGCTTTTAATTTTAATTAGGTCCCATTTGTTTATTTTTGCTTTTATTTCCAATATTCTGGGAGGTGGGTAATAGAGGATCCTGATGTGATTTATTTTGGAGAGTGTTTTGCCTATGTTTTCCTGTAGGAGTTTTATAGTTTCTGGTCTTAATTTTTGTGTATAACACCGTTTTATGATAAAAAAGAGTCAGTAAACTAGGAATGGAAAGAAATAACCTCAACATAATAAAGACCACATAAGAAAACTTTCATATCCAAAGGTGAAAGATTGAAACCTGTTTTTGTTAAAACCAGGAACAAGAAAAGGATGCTCATCTTTTGCAATTTCTTGAAGAAATAAAATTATCTCTGTTCACAGATGGCATGACCATATATGCAGAAAACCCAAAAGATTATACATAAAACTTGTCAGAATTAATAAATGAATTCAGCTAAGTTGCAGGATACAAAATCATTGTACAAAAATCAGTTGAATTTCTGATTATACAAAAACAGTGACAATCCAAAGAGGAAATTAAGAAAACAATTCTACTTATAATAGCATCAGAAAAAATAAAATACTTAGGAATAAACAATCAAGGAGGCAAAAGTCTTGTACCCTGAAAACTGTGAAACATTGCTTAAACGAAATTAAAGAATACACTAAAAAATGGGAAGAAATTATTTGTTCACAGATTGAAAAGATTTTATGTTGTAAAATGCCAATACTATCCCATGTGTGCATGCTCGGTTGTGTCTGAATCTTTGCAACCCCATGGACTGTAGCCCACCAGTCTCCTCTGTCCATGGAATTTTCTGGACAAGAATACTAGAGTGGGTTGCCATTTTTTACTCCAGGAGATCTTCCCAACCCAGAGATTGAACCCCAGTCTCCTGTATCACAGGTGATTTCTTTACCACTACACCTGGGAAGCAATACTATTCAAAGTGATCTGCAGCTTCAGTGAAATCCTTATCAAAATCCCAATGATTTTTTTTTTCAAAAATAGAAAAACATATCTTAAAATTCAAGGTACCCTGAATAGCCAAAGAAAACAAAGTTGAGGACTCATAATTCCGGATTTCAAAACTTATTACAAAGCTACAGTAATTAAAAAAAAAAGTGAGATACTGGCATAAAGACATACACATACACAAATGAAATAGAATAGAGAGTGCTGAAACAAATCTTTTCACATAAATAAACCTTTGCAAAAGGATGCCAAGACCATTCAATAAAGAAAAGACAGACTCCTCAACAAATTGTGCTGAGAAAACTGGATATCCTTATGCAAAGAGTGAAGTTGTACTCTACCTTACAACATATACAAAAAATCTACTCAAAATGAATCACAGACTTAATTGTAAGAGCTAAAACTATAATACTGTCAGAAGAAAACAGGAAAAAGCTTCATAACAATTTCTTTGCTATTTCACAGAAAGCACAGCAACAACAAAAAAATACATAACTTGGACTTAATCAAAATTTAGCTTTGTGCATTTCAAAGTACACTATCAACAGAGGGAAAAGGCAACCCACAGATTGGGAGAAAATATATGCAAACCATAGATCTGATAAGGGGTTAATATTCAGAATTATAAAGAATTTCTGCAACTTAACAACAATTAAAACAACCTGATTTAAAAACGGGCAAGATACTTAAATAGATATCTCTCCAAAGAAGATGTACAAAGGCCAATAAGCACATGAAAAGATGCTCCACATCACTGCCTGGTAGGGAAATACAAATCAAACCCCTATGTGATACCACTTCACACCCATTAGAAGTACTGGCAAAGAGTGGAGAAACTGGAATCCTTGTGTATCACTGGTGGGACTGTAAAAGGGTGAAGCTGCTGTGTAGAAAATTAAACACATAATCACCATACGATGAAGACATTCCAGTTATAGGTATATACTCAAAAGAACTGGAAGCAGGGACTTGAACACTCATGTTCACAGCAGCATTCACAATAGCCAAAAGATGATAACAACCAAATGTCTATTGATAGGTGAATGGATGAACAAAATGTGGTATACAAAGCATGGGGTATTATTAAGCTTTAAAAAGGAAGGAAATTCTAATGTTACAAAATTGATGAACTTTGAAGACATTATGCTAATTGGTAGTCAGTCACAGAAGGATAAATACCCTACAGAGCCACTTATATGAGGTACTTAGAATAATCAAAATTCATAGAGACAGAAAGCAGAATGCTTGTTGCCAGAGTCTGGGGAGGAAAGAGAGAGGAATTACTGTTTAAGGTAAATGGAGTTTGAGTTTGGGATGATGAAGTTCTGGAGGTGAGTCATGGTGATGGTTGCATAGCAGTGTGAATGTCCTTAATGTCACTGAATTATACACTTAAAATGGTGAATTTGGGGTTGTGTATATTTACCACAATAAAAAAAATCATTTGCATTTTTATAAGTTAACATCAATACTTCCTTACACAATTAAAAAGTGTCTAATCAAAAATTAAGCAAGATACATATCACTGAGCAGGCTTTCCCAACCTTGGCACTACTGATGTTTGGGACAGATGATTAACTGTTGTGGGCACTGTCTTGTGCCTTGTAGGGTGTTTAGTAGCATCTCTGTCCTCTTCTCACTAGATGCCACTAGCATTTTTCCCCTTTGTGACAACCAGAATTGCCCCCAGACACTGGCAAATGCCACTTCCTTACTGGCTGGGAACCACTAATAAGAGTTTTGGAAATTTTGACTTGATCTCATACTGAGAGTTGTCCAAGCAGCTTCAACTTGTAAGTCTATAGCTATAAATTTATTTCTTGAGGTATCGATTGTTAGACATTTCTGGTAAAATCTTTTCTACCAACATCCTAAGACTGTCATTCCCTGTTGTAATCCCACTTCCAGAGTCTGTATTAATAGTTTAGAGCAGAGCAAGTTCATAGCTCAGAGAACTGACCTCCTTTATGGTGTGCATGAAATATTTATGTAATTGACTTGAGTTCATAAATAGACAAACAAGACTGTTAACACAAGTCTCCATTGTATTTCATGTGGTAGAGAAAAATTATCAGCATCCTCTTACATGGTTAGACCATAAAGCCAGACTCCTAATCATTGCTACAAGGAATACATTATTAGCCATATCCAAATCAGAGCCAAAAGCAAGCTTGTCTAAAGACCTGAAACAGAACCCAAACCATGGAGCAGGGATGGAGGGCAGAGAAGCAGAGAGTCAAAAAAAACGATTCCTAGTACCACTTGGGATTCACTCCAGGGACTAACAAAATACATTCCTGGGCTTACCCAGCCTAGGGGGTGCACTTTTTTGAGGCAATGATGTGCTGAAAGTTGAATCTACTTGGACATCACATTGGGATCTCCAAAACTGTCAAAGTATATCCCATTGACTGAATGGTGCCCCCTCCAAATGCATTTGTTGAAGCCCCAACCCTCAATATGACTGTGTTTAGAGATAGGGCCTGTGAGGAAATCAATTTGGGATGCCATCAGGTCTACCTCTGGTGCATCTCTGTCCTGCCTCAATGGTAGAATGAGTGGGCTGATGGGAATGAGTAAGGTGTCTGTGTCAGTAAGGGACAGACTAAGTCAGACAAGGAAAGAAAAGCTTCTCTGGAAAGTCTGTCTCCACCCCCATCTAAAGCAGGGAGGGACACCTCCGGTGGAAAAAAGCCATGGCTGTGGATGCTGCTTTTTTCTCTCTTACAGATGGGAGCTAGCAGTTCCAAGAACTACTCCTTTAAAAAGTATTTTTAAAAAACTGGGACAAGTTTGATCCCCAGAGTTTAAAAAAGACATGCCTGATCTTCTTCTGTGATACTGAATGGCCACAGTATCATTTGGAAGAAGGGGAACGCTGGCCAGTTGAAGGGTATCTTAATTATAATATTGTTTTACAATTAGACTGGTTCTGTAGAAAACAAGGGAAATGGGTAGAAGTGCCATATGTGTTGCGCTTTTTCTCTCTGTGAGACATGTCAGACTTGTGCAGATTTGGGTGTGAAACCGTCAGCTCCCTCCTATCCTCTTACTTTGCCCCTATATCTGGGGCTTCCAATTGAACAGACTGAGAATCAGGGCACCCTTCCAGGAGGGGTTGCCTCAGCCTCAGTAGAAATTCAAACAGTCCCAATTGTGGTCGAGGATCTAAAAAATACATAGAAGCCTTTATGGGACTAATTTTACTTTATGACTTTACTTGGAGAAATGTAACATATGTCTTGGGACAGACGCTGACTCCTGATTCAAGAGCTCAAGTTTTTGGGAAGCTACTACTTTTGGAGATGGCTTGAATGTGAGACAAGTGGGAAAAGAACACAAAATAGCCCTCCTCCCCACTGGGAGATGAGCAGTTCCCATAACAGAGCTAGACTGGACTATAACATGGCTAAAGATGGGATCAGAGCCTTCTTTGTCAGATGTATTCTTGAAGGACTCAAGTGAGCACATGCTAAGACTTTAAACTATGCTAAGTTGGCTGACATAGAACTGGGAGAAAAGGAAACTCCTAACATAGACTATGGGAGGCTCTCTGCAAGTTTACTGACATTGATCCCAAAAGTACAGAGGGAGGAATGATCTTAAAAGAGATTTCTCATTCAGTCGGCTCAGGATATACACCGTAAAGTACTAAAACAGGCATTCGTACCCAATCAGTCTTTAGATAAACTGCTGCAACTGGCTCAGACAGTTTACTATGGTAGGGAGGAGGAGGAGGAGAAAAGGCAGAAAAAGACCAGGAAAGACTGAAGCCCTAACAATGGCTTTCAGATCCATTCTAAAACAGCCTGAAAAATGCCCAGAGGAACCCAGGCAAAAAGGGACAGGCTTGTTATTACTATGGAAAGGAGGGGCATCTCAAGTGAGGTTGCCCTCAGGCATCTAAGCCGCTCCAGCTCCCCATCTGGTCTGTAAAGGACCACACTGGAGGAGAGACTTCCCCCAGAGGCGTAGGCCTCAGGGGTTGGACTCTCTGGATAATCTGGACTGAAGGTGCCTGGAGGCCCCCACATGAGCCCCCGTCCTAATAACACCTGAGGAACCCTGGGTATTAAGAACTGTGGGCGGGGGGGGGGGGGGGGGGGGGGGGCGAGGCAGTCAATTGATTTTCTTCTGGACACTGGGGCAACTTTCTCTGTGCTCCCTGAAGGCCCTGGCCTGCTTTCCTCCCGATCCACTACTGGTACTGTCTGGATGAGCCAAATGCTATTATTTCAGTCATCTTTTAAGCTGCAACTGGGACTCTACGCAGTTTCTCATGAATTTCTGATCATGTTGGAGTCTCCCTCACGCCTTCTGTGGAGGGATATACTGAGCAAGGTCCAGGCCTCTGGTTTCATGAATATGGAGCCTGCTCTTTCTCTCCCATTATTTGAACAAAATGTAAATCCTAGAGTGTGGACTGATGGAAAAACTGCGAGTCAAGCACAAAATACTGTTCCTATCCTTGTCAAGCTCAAAGACCCTCATCTATTTCCATATCAAAAGCAGTATCCACCGAAACCTGAGGTTAAGGAAGGGTTAAAACCCATCATTGAAAATTTAAAGGAACAAAGGCTATTAATTCCCTATAACAGTCCATGTAACATTTTGAGTGTAAAAAAAGTCCAATGATAAATTGAAACTAGTTCAAGATTTATGAATAATAAATGAGGCTGTGGTTTCTTTACACCCCATGGTGTCTAATCCTTATACTTTATTGTCTGACTTTTAACTTTGATTATACATTATCTTCGAAGAAGGCAATGGCACCCCACTCCAGTACTCTTGCCTGGAAAAATCCCATGGGCAGAGGAGCCTGGTAGGCTGCAGTCCATGGGGTCGCTAAGAGTCGGACACGACTGAGCGCCTTCACTTTCACTTTTCACTTTCATGCATTGGAGAAGGAAATGGCAACCCACTCCAGTGTTCTTGCCTGGAGAATCCCAGGGACAGGGAAGCCTGGTGGGCTGCTGTCTCTGGGGTCGCACAGAGTTGGACACGACTGAAGTGACTTAGCAGCAGCAGCATACATTATCCTGGTTTAATGACTATTTTGCTGCACATAAGTAGGTAAATGGGTCTAGAACTGGTGGTTTTCTTTCTGATGTTTATCAAATATGTAATGAGGTCATATGGCTAAGTCCTGAAAAGGGACACCTAGTATCTAACACCTCCATATGCTGGGAACCAAAAGAGCCATACCCAGAAGTTAGCCAACAATTATAACGACTAGAAATAATTGGGATTTTTGCCCCAAGAAACAAGCAGTGTAACAATTCCTATGTGTTCCAATCCCAGTTCAAGTCCTCCTTTTGCCTGGCCAGGCACTGACTGGGGCTGGATCCCTCAGTCATGCTGGCTTGCTCCTGACGGGAGCCACTGGATGTGTGGCTCTTACCTATGGGCGTGGCTTCCCCCAGCTGGATAGGGAGATGCACCCTAGGTCTAGATTTTATTCATGACTTCATGGTTTCAGAGTTTCCAGAGAGGCCTGCTAATCTGCCACACCTTAAAACTCACTGGACAAGGTCTGTATTTCACTGGTATGATTATCTGGCTGCAATATTCCTTTCCTCTGGGAACTACTGATATTATGCTACGAGTTGATGCTGACTAACTTTACTCAACAGACTTTACAAGATTCTCAAAAAATCAATTTCAGCCTTTAATGCTGAACAAATACAAATTAGAAAGGTGGTTTTACAAAACAGATTGGCCTTAGATATTCTAATGGCTTCACAAGGAGGAACTTGTGCCATTATTCATACCCAATGTTGTACATATATACCAGATATGAGCACTAATGTTACTCACTTCACTAAGCACATGAACAAGATGATTCAGGCTATGGATTCTCCAGAAGCCTCAGTCACCTCATTTTGGGAAACATTAACTAGCTCCCCATGGTGGATAACTATCTTAATAATAATAATTCTAATTGTTCTGTTTTTATTGTTTGCTCCCTGCATCTGTAATTTGTAACTGGATTTATTTCTAATCATCCGAAAGCTTTTAAGTTAAAGTGGTTGTCCAAGCTCCTATGAGTGCCACAGCCTCTCCAACTATTACTTGGGGGCCCTGGATCAGAGACTCTCAATGTGAGGGTTAGGGGAATATGATGCCTCAACAATTTAGGGACAGTGCCCCATCCCAGCAGGAAGTACTTATGGAATGAAAACACCACCCCTTTTCCTTTGCAACATAGTTCTTCTAAAAGAAAAAGGGGTGAAATGAGAGTCAGTTCTTAGGTTGATAAGAAGTCCGGGATCCGCAAGGATGAGAAAGGGGTCTGGGGTTCTCAAAGAGGTGAAAAGGACAAACCAGAGCTAATGATTACACAACAAAACAACTCATCTTCCTCAAGGATATGTTCTTCCTTAAACTCTATACCAATGATTATATGACAATGTATCCTGCTCAAGGACATGTTTCTCCTTCTTAAGAAACTTCTGACTAATTCTGTCATCCTAAAGTATATGTCTGCTTCAGTTCAGTTCAGTTGCAGAGTCGTGTCCGACTCTTTGTGACCCCATGGACTGCAGCACACCAGGCCTCCCTGTCCATCACCAACTCCCAGAGTTGACTTAAACTCATGCCCACTGAGTTGGTGATGCCATCCAACCATCTCATCCTCTGTTGTCCCCTTCTCCTCCTACCTTCAATCTTTCCCAGCATCAGGGTCTTTTGAAATGAGTCAGTTCTTCGCATCAGGTGGCCAAAATATTGGAGTTTCAGCTTCAACATCAGTCCTTCCAATGAGCAGCCAGGACTGAGCTCCTTTAGGATGGACTGGTTGGATCTCCTTGAAGTCCAAGAGACACTCAAGAGTCTTCTCCAACACCACAGTTCAAAAGCATCAATTCTTCTGCACTCAGCTTTCTTTATAGTCCAACTCTCACATCCATACATGACTACTGGAAAAACTGTAGCCTTGACTAGATGGACCTTTGTTGGCAAAGTAACGTCTCTGCTTTTTAATATGCTGTCTAGGTTGGTCATAGCTTTTCTTCCTAGGAGTAAGTGTCTTTTAATCTCATGGCTGCAGTCACCATCTGCAGTGTTTTTGGAGCCCCCAAAATAAAGTCTGTCACTGTTTCCACTGTTTCCCCATCTATTTGCCATGAAGTGATGGGGCCGGGTGCCACGATCTTAGTTTTCTGAATGTTGAGCCTTAAGTCAACCTTTTTACTCTCCTCTTTCACTTTCATCAAGAGGCTCTTTAGTTCCTCTTCACTTTCTGCTATAAGGGTGGTGTCATCTGCATATCTGAGGTTATTGATATTTCTCCTGGCAATCTTGATTCCAGCTTGTGCTTCATCCAGCCCAGCATTTCTCATGATGTACTCTGCATATAAGTTAAATAAGCAGGGTGGCAATAGACAGCCTTGACGTACTTTTCCTATTTGGAACCAGTCTGTTGTTCCATGTCCAGTTCTAACTGTTGCTTCTTGACTTGCATACATATTTCTCAAGAGACAGGTCAGGTGGTCTGGTATTCCCATCTTTTTCAAGATTTTCCACAGTTTCTTGTGATCCACACAGTCAAAGGCTTTGGCATAGTCAATAAAGCAGAAATAGATGTTTTCCTGGAACTCTCTAGCTTTTCTGGTAAGATCTTTCTATTGTTAGTTCTAATCCTGTTATCTTAAAATGTAAATTGTGGGAGTGGGCCTGGTAAGACCTTTACAACCTTGAGACATTCTTTTGATTTACTGTAATAACCAATTGAAAAAGTGTATAACTCCCTTGCTAAGACTAGTGAGGAAGGGGGACACTCTCTATTCCCCTTCTGATGTCTATGTCAGAAGCTTTCTCTGTCCCTTTTTATACTTTAATAAAACTCTGCTACACAAAACTCTTGAGCGATCAGGCCTGTTCCCTGGTCATCCCAAAACTAAATCTTTTTCTTTAGAGATCACAAATCTGACATCATTTACCAAAGTGTTTAATTTTTACCATTCTACTTGTGGTTTGTTATACTCATCCACAATTCAAAAATTATACAGAAACACACACACACACACACACACACACACACATATACATGGGACTTCCCAAGTGGCTCAGTGGTAAAGAATCTGCCTGCCAATGCAGGAGACACAGGAGTGCAGGTTTGATCTCTGGGTCAGGAAGATCCCTTGGAGAGGAAAATGGCAACCCACTCCAGTTTCCTTGCCTGGAAAATCCCATGAACAGAGGAGCTTGGTGGGTTATATACTGTTGGGTCACAAAGAGTTGGACATGACTGAGCAGCTGAGCATACACACACACACACACACACACACACACACACACACATATACACACATATATAGGGCTTCCTCAGTGGCTCAGTGGTAAAGAATCCACCTGCCAATGCAGGAGATGTGGGTTCAATCCCTGAGTCTTTCCCTGATCTTTCCCTCCAGAGGAAAGATGCTCTGGAGAAGGAAATGGCAACTCACTCCAGTATTCTTGCCTGGAAATCCCATGGACAGAGAAGCCTGGTGGGCTACAGTCCATGGGGTTGCAAAAGAATCAGACAGAACTTGGCAACTAAACAAAAATAATACGTGTGTGTGTATACACACACACACACACACACATTTAACATTTTTGTATCATTTTAATGTGCATTCCTCACTTTATTTTTTGCTATTGATTTATTACTTGCTGTTTATTTTATATTTATTTCAGACTATAGAAATGATGCTAGACAAAAAGTAAATTCAAGTTTCAAAATGGGTCATAAAACAACGGAGATAATTTGCAACATCAACAAAGCATTTGGCCCATGAACTGCTAATGAATGTACAGTGCAGGGGTGGTTCAAGAAGCTTTGCAAAGGAGGCGAGAGCCTTAAAGATGAGGAGCACAGTCACTGGCCATCAAAAATTGACACTGACCAATTGAGAGCAGTCACTGAAGCTGGTCTTCTTGTAACTACACAAGAAGTTGCCCAAGAACTCAACGTTGACCATTCTATGGACATTTGGCGTTTGAAAGAAAGGTGAAAAAACTTGATAAGTGGGTGCCTCATGAGCTGACTGAAAATAAAAAAAAACCATCGTTTGGATGTGCTGTCTTCTCTTATTCTATGGGACAACAACAAATCATTTTTTGATCAATTTGTGACATGGGACAAAAAGTGGATTTTATACGACAACCGGCTCAGTGGTTGGACTGAGAAGAAGCTCCAAAGCACTTTATAAAGCCAAACTTGCAGCAAAAAGAGGTCATGGTCACTGTTTGGTGGCCTGCTGCCCATCTGATCCACTATAGCCTTCTGAATTCTGGCAAAACCATTACATCTTAGAAGCATGCTCAGCAAATCGATCAGATACCCTGAAAACTGCAAAGCTTGCAGCCAGCATTAGTCAACAGAATGGGCCCAATTCTTCTCCATGACACTGTCTGACCACATGTCACACAACCAATCCTTCAAAAGTTGAATGAATTGGTTATGAAGTTTTGCCCCATCTGCCATATCCACCTGACCGTTTGCCAACTGACTACCACTTCTTCAAGCATCTTGACAACTTTTTTTTTTTAGTAATAAAGAATGTTCACTTTCTTAAAAATATAATCCAGCAAAGGAAGCAAAGACAATCACAGTCACTTGTCCACTTTGGTCACACAGGGAAAGTGGCAGGGCTGGTATCAAAAGCCTTTCCTCCTCTGCCATATCTATAATAATCTTTATTTTTGTCAGAAATAGAAAGTTGCAGTATCACTCACTGGGGAGACAGGGCCATCAAGGAGGTTAACTTCTTATCGCCTTTGCTCAAGTAAGCGCTGTGGGTCCCGTTTCCCAGTTGTTGTTTCCATGCTCACCATCCCTTTTCCTGGCCCATCCCCATCCCTACATTTAGTCACACACATCTCAGTGAGATTGCTAGGGCTTTATTACAAATGCAGTTGACTGCTTAGAACTCCCTCTTCAAACTTTCTTTTCTACACTCTTCCTCTCAATGCATCCCTTCAGGACAGGGCAGTAGGTCATCAGGGAAGAGAAATATGGGGAGAGTGAAAAGGAGGAATGCTTTCTCCAGTCTTTAGAAACAACCATCGAGTCCTCCTGGCTCCAGCTAAGACTCTGGTAGGAGGGTGAGATTCAGAGTTAGCTATGTTCAAAGTCCTCCATGCCTACATTCTAGGGGCTTTTGTCTTCTGTTTTGATTTGGGCTGTGTTTCACTAGTCCATTTCCATGGCTGCTTTCTCTTTATGGGCAAGCCTGATCTGCTGGAGTTTTCTGCACTTCTTCCCAGAGTCAGGCTGGCACTGGATGCCCAGTTCTTGAGGTGCCACTGCTTAAAGTCTTCACAGCTCTGACCACCCAGTGCTTCAGTCGCGGATCCTGGTTCTAAATCTGCTGTCATTTGAACAGCTTCTTCTTCAGCTCCTTCAGGTAGTGGCCAGTTGATCTTTCCGCCTGGAGTACCCATGGATGCACAGGGAAAATGCTTCCACAACCAGGAGGAGGCAGAAAATGCTTTCCAAGAGTTTGTCGAATCTTAAGGCATGGATTTTTATGCTACAGGGATAAACAAACTTATTTCTTGTAGGCAAGACGTGCTGATTTTAATGGTTCCTATTTTGATTAATAAAAATGTGTTTGAGCCTAGTTATTACGATTTAAAATTCATGGGTCCAAAACTGCAATTACTTTTGTACCAACCTAATACAATGTAGTGTTACTTTTAAGTGTACAGCAAAGCGATTCATTTATGCATGCATATATATGTGTATAAGATGGACAGGGAGGCCTGGAGTGCTGCGATTCATGGGGTCGCAAAGAGTCGGATACGACTGAGCGACTGAACTGAACTGAACTGAACTGAATTGATATAATATATACACATATATATTTATATTCAGGATTCAAGTGTATTTAGATACTGATTTCCAATTAAGGTATTTAATATCTCTTATGTATCTTATCGGAGAAGGCAATGGCAACCCACTCTAGTACTCTTGCCTAGAGAATCCCATAGATGGAGGAGCCTGGTTGGCTACATACAGTCCATGGGGTCTCGAAGAGTCATACATGACTGAGCGACTTCACTTTCACTTTTCACTTTCATGCATTGGAGAAGGAAATAGCAACCCACTCCAGTGTTCTTGCCTGTAGAATCCCAGGGTCGGGGGAGCCTGGTGGGCTGCCGTCTGTGGGGTCGCACAGAGTCAGACACGACTGATGTGATTTAGCAGCAGCAGCATGTATCTTATATGCCAATGTGACATCTGTGTAGCTTCATATTACATATTTCCTGCAAATCTCATTGAATTAAAAAGTTCACATTTTACATGAATTTTGGAGAATTAATAACAATTTTCAAAAAAAAAAAAAATTTAAGTCAGCTTCTGAAATACGTGTGCTACAAGATCAAATCTGTAAGAGAGGAATTTAGAGCAAGGAAAAGAATACAGCCCTGGTATGTTAATGCCCAAAAGTGCACCATAAATTTGGCTCTATACTTTATAGCAGCTGAAGCAAAGAAAAAAAAAAGAATTTCCAATGTTCAAGATGTAAAAAACTAGTTAGCTTGTCAATATAAGACTGAGATGAATTTCTGCCATGGGTTGTCACAGAGGATTATGCACAAAGTGAGGACCAGGTCATTTCCCTTTCCAGATCCAACAGTTCTGTCTGGCTGTTTCCTGTCCAGATGCAATTCAGTAAAAGCAGTTCTGTGAGGGGCCAGAGCAGTGCTCTTTAAGTACATGGTTTTCTACTAAATTGGCTAGAATGCAAGGGATAAAAATAGACTTTGGAATCCTAGAGCCATGGAGAGAGTGCATATTCATTAGGGAATCCTCCAGGACAGATATTTTCTTGCTCCCCAGCCTGGCAGAGTTAGAGACTCTGTTCTCTGGGGAGAAAACTTGAAATGTAGTGAGTCTGTGCTGCTCACCTAAGAATGTCATCCTCTCATGAAAGTTCTGAAGCCTCAGAGAAAGACACATAACCTTACATGCATGGTGATGGGCTGATTCAATACAGGCAGTTTGGCCAAGAATGTCTTCAGAAATTTACACAGTTAGGTGGCCCTGGGCTCAGCATCCCCCCACACAGAGCAAGACAGTCGGAATTTGAGTCTGGGCTCACTCTCAAAACAGGCGTTCCCAATGCTGTCAGAAGAGTTGCACACAAAATTCCATGTTCTGTCAAATTGCCATGGTAATCACACTGTTCTTCTGGATTTGATGGCTTATTATCAAGTAGTCAAGGTAATTGGGGATATTTTTGCTTCTCTGTTAGATGGAACCAAGAGTGGGAACAGCAAGGAAGGGGAGACAGGCACAACTGGAAGTGGAAGGGTAGAGAGGGGGACGGTGGTGGGGAGAGCTGGGGGACTGTTCCAGAAAGGCCCTAGAAGGTAAGGAGCAGCGGGGGGAGGGGGATGGTAGAGGAGGAGTGTTGCTGTGGGCGGAATGTCCTTGTCCCACTAGTTCATATGTTGAAAACCACCCTCCAAGGTGATGATTCTAAGAAGTGAGTAAGGCCTTTGCAGGACCATTCAGTCCTGAGGGTGGAGCCCCCATCAATGGGATTCTGCTATTATAAGAGATACCGGAGAGCTCCCTCACCCCTTTTCTCACTATATGAGGACACAGTCTGTGAGGGACGAACTAGATTCTCCCCAGAACTTGTCCATTCTGGCAGCTTGACCAGGGCTGTTAGAAATGAAGGTCTGTTGTTGATGAGCTGCCCAGTGTGTGATGCTTTGTTATAGTGGCCTGATCAGACTAAGATGCATCTTCACCTGAGAGCCGTCCCAGGGCTGAGTAGCCTCTCAGGCCAGAGCTCAACTGGTGGCCCAGGTCAGGGTCTGCAGTCAGTGGGTCCTGGCACAGAACCTCTCTTTTCCTCTTCTCAGGAAGTGAACAACTCCAGAAGCCCCAGAGATAAGTAGGAGTCTGGGCAACCTCACTGTTGCATAGACAGACAGTTTTGCACACAGGTTGGGGTTTGCTGTTCGGGAATCCTCTTCTCAAGAACAGGCTCCAGGCTATCAACTTGGGGGTATTTTCCCAGGCTTCTTGGCAGGAACTCAACCTAAATATTTTGTTGTTTTCAATGGATAGTTTTGATTTTTTCTGTTGCTGGTACGAGGTTCAGACATAAGATTATGACCACCAGGACTGATTCAGTGAAACAAATGTTTCACCCAGATCTTATCCACAAAAAAGGAACTGTTCATATGTATTTTTCTATATTGTAGTCCCTGACTACCTCCATTGTAGACAAGAAGAGAAAGAGGGCAGTTAGACAGTACTGAGTTGTATTTAATGATTTTTTAAAAATATGATTTTTCTCTGCCCACATTTAGCAGTCTGGACCAGCTCGTGGCTCTGACAGCCCCATCCCATCCCAAGCCACAGGAGTGGCTTCCCTTGGCAGTCATCATGGGGGTGGGGCTGAGGGTGCAGTAACACAGCTGGGCCTACTGTTGCTGCAGACCATTTGTTTAGATCAGGTCCTTGTTCTCCGCAAGGCCACGAAGGGGGCTTGATGCTTGTGAGTTGTACCTCCCATCCCTGACCAACGTGATAAGGTGGGGATGAACTCAAGAGACACTGTCTGATGGACAAGATCACCCTAGCCTAGCATGTGGGCACCCAGGCTCTAGGATGACCCTGACATTTTGACTCTATGACTACTACTACTACTACTAAGTCACTTCAGACGTGTCCGACTCTGTGCGACCCCATAAACGGCAGCCCAGCAGGCTCCCCCGTCCCTGGGATTCTCCAGGCAAGAACACTGGAGTGGGTTGCCATTTCCTTCTCCAATGCATGAAAGTGAAAAGTGAAAGTGAAGTCACTCAGTCGTGTCTGACTCTTAGCGACCCCATGGACTGCAGCCTACCAGGCTACTCCATCCATGGGATTTTCCAGGCAAGAGTACTGGAGTGGGATGACTCTATGACTGGGAGAATGAAAATACCATTAACAAAATGGGGAACAGAGACAAAGGGATTGGTGGGGAGAGTAAGATGGTAAATATGAACACTGAATATGAGCTTTTGGCAAGCTGTGCACCAAGGGGGAATGGTCAGTGAGCTGCACAGTGGTCTGGCTCTGGGGTTGGGGGTCACAGAGGTATCGATGCCACAGTATACATAGTAATCACTGCTCTGCATAAGTGGTCCCTTGTGCAGAGATGGTAGGTGGGGAGAGGTGCAGAAAGAATGAGGAGTCCTTAATTTAATAAAGAGGAGGAGGAGGGCTTCTCTTAAAATCTGCCTGTGGCTCAGTGGTAGAGAATCTGCCTGCCAAATGCAAGAGACACAAGTTTGATCCCTGATCTGGGAAGATCCCACGTGCTGTGGAGCAACCAAGCCCATGTACCACAACTACTGAGCCTGTGCTCAAGAGCTGGGGAGTCACATCTACTGAAGCTTGTGTGCTCGAGAGCCCATGCTCTGCAACAACAGAAGCCACCACACGAGAAGCCTGTGCGCCACAACTAGAGAGAAGCCCTCTCTCTCTGCAGCTAGAGAGAAGCCAGAGCAGCAACAAAGACTCAGCACACATATAAATAAATAAATAGATAAATTTAAGAAAACAAACAGAGGAGGAGGAATAGGAAGCTGCCAAAGAATCCAGATAACAGTTAGCAAGGAGGAAGGAATTAGGACAGTCCAGTGCGTCAGGGTGCTTGCTTAGAGAAATCAACACTGCTAATTTTAGGAGAAAAGATATATCAATATTTAAACAGTGCTTGGGTGGCTTCCAGAATCTCTGGAACAGGTTTGGGGCTCTGAGAGGAAGAACACCAATGGAGACCAATGGAGCTTGCATCCCTGACATCATTGGCTCTGGACAAAGGCATTTCTCCAAGTGTTGGGGCCACTGCTGCTCTAGGAACTTGGCTCTGAAATTGGCATTTCAGCCAAAGAGAAACCTTCTTGGTCCTTGTTTCTCAGCACCATCAGACCCTGATTCCAAGCCTGGGGGCAGGAGTATCTGATTAGCAGAGTTTATAGCTCACCTGGTAAAGAATCCACCTGCAATGCAGGAGACCTGGGTTCAATTCCTGGGTTAAGAAGATCTGCTGGAGAAGGGATAGGCTACCCCTTCCAGTATTCTTGGGCTTCCCCTGTGGCTCAGCTGGTAAAGAATCCACCTGCAATGCAAGAAACCTAGGTTTGATCCCTGAGTTGGGAAGATCCCCTGAAGAAGGGAAAGGTTACCCATTCTGGCCTGGAGAATTCCATGGATTGTATAGTCCATGGGGGTCACAAAGAGTCAGACATGACTGAGAGACTTTCACTTTCAGGTCACAGGCCTACATTCTAGCTGCAAAGGATGCTATGGAAAATATCTAGCATCTGTAGCATCCATGGGTTTCCCAAGTGGCACTTATGGTAAAGAATCTGCCTGCTGATGCAGGAGACATAAGAGATGGGTTCTATCCCTAGATTGGGAAGATCCCCTGGAGGAGGGTACAGCAAACCATGCAGGTATTCTTTCCTGGAGAATCCCATGAACAGAGGAACCTGGCAGGCTACAATCCATAGGGTCACAAAGAATCAGACACGACTGAAGCGACTTAGCACATAAGCATGTGAGCTTCCACAATGGGGGGTGGGTTTATAAAAAGGGTAGAGTGGATAGTGGATTCCCAAGTCTGTGTTTGGAGACAGAAGGTGAGGGAAAATGCAAGGGAGAGGGAAATAGAGAGAAAAAGAAGCAAAATCCAGAGACAAAAGGGAAGATGAAAGCTGATGGAGCACCGGCTGGGAGGGGTCAGGAAAGGCAGAAGGCACATGCCCGGAAAGAACACCTCAGGGGGAAGGAATGGTGAATCGGGGGTGCTCTCGGAAGATGGCCTCTCTTAGCTCAGAAGGACACAGACATTGACATAGATGGGATGGTATTCTGAGGGGAGGGAGTGGCAGTGCCCGGGGCCTCAGGATGCAGGACTCTGGAAGCAGGGAGCTAGGAAGTGCAGCCCAGCTTCCCTGATGGAGGCCAGCCTGCGGGGCTTGCTACTCTGTGAGGCTGCCAGATGAAGTCACTAGTAGGTTTTCAGACATGGAACCTGTGCACTTGGGTAGCAAATCTCGATTATCTTTCTATGATCTTTCAGGAGTCTAGCACTGACCTTCCTTTCAGCTCCCACTGTATCTTGTAGAGGGATCCACCCAGGGCTGCCTCTCACTGAGTTCCTTCTACCAAAGTCCTCTCCTGTCCTTATGGGGACCCTGATGTCCAGTCTCTGATGACCCTTTGGTGTCTGTCTGTTTTCTACTCTGTTCTTCTGTGAGCTCCAGAGGCCAGCCCTAAAGTCTCCCTCTTGCTTCAGAAACCCGTTGCAGATCCATATTTGCCACAGTTGTAGCTTATAATCTCTGCTTGCTGGTCCTGATTCTATCTGTAAAACAAAACAACACTGTTTTCTCCACAGGCAGTCCTTCAGTGCTCTAGGAACAGAGGGTTCTCTACAGGAAAGGTTTACTGCCCCTGATAAAGAAATACAACTTTGTGGCTACTGCTTATGATTGTATTCAACATCTTAACAGTTGCACCTTACTTATGGTCAACTAGGACCCAGAAGGTTCTCCCCACACATGCTGTCAAATTAGATCTTTCTTATCCTGTTTTTTTTTTTTTAAACACAAAGATGAATATATGGATGAACATATGTTGTTTTATCTGCCTACTGCTCCTTCCTCTGGGGAGTCAGTCCTTTCTTGTTCCCTGTGGGTCTCCTGGGGCTGTCAATTTCAGCCTCCCACCCTATCCCCATTCACAGGGATGGAAACATGACCCATTCCTGGCCAATCATATCACCTCCTACCCCTGGGGTAGGGTTAGGTGACAGCCAAGAATCTTTCTCTATAACTGGAATACTAAGAAGTTGTCTGTTGCTGGTGGTCCTCAGCTAAGACAACATAAGCTTGGAGTACAAGCTGCACTTTCTCCAGCTGTGAAGAGGAAGTCCATTGTAGTGGGAGAAAAGGCCAGCCCCCAGAGGAAAGCTCAGAGACCAAAGAGAGAAGTAGAGTCCCAGTGATATTGACTGGATTCCAGGGTCTAGGTTTGCCAGAGACAATCAATACCCTTTCTGTTTAAGCTAGTTGAATCAGGTTTTTGTCACTTCCAAGTGGTGAGCCGTGAATAATAATACTTTAAAAAATTAGAATGAATGGCATGCACCTATCTGCACAATGCTACTGCTAAGTCACTTCAGTCGTGTCCGACTCTGTGTGACTCCATAGACGGCAGCCCACCAGGTTCCCCCGGCTCTGGGATTCTCCAGGCAAGAACACTGGAGTGGGTTGCCATTGCCTTCTCCAATGCGTGAAAGTAAAAAGTGAAGTCGCTCAGTTGTGTCCGACCCTCAGCGACCCCATGGACTGCAGCCTTTCAGGCTCCTCCATCCATGGGATTCTCCAGGCAGGAGTACTGGAGTGGGTTGCCATTGCCTTCTCCATCTGCACAACAGAGAAATGTAAAACAAAAAAATAATTCCTAACCCTATTTTTCAGTTATACAGAAAATGGTGTCATACCTTATATACTGTGTGTGTGTGGTTGTGTGATTGTAAAATACAGCCACAAATTCCTCCATCCAGTATGCACACCCCTTTGCAATGCAAGTTTGCATCTACTCCTCTCAGGGAGAGGTGGAGTTTCTTGCTCTCTGAATGTGGGCTAGCCTTGGGACTTATTTGAGCATTAGCTTGCAGCAGAGAGACGTATAAGACCTTCAGAGGCCTTCCAACTTCCGCTGTTAACCTCTTAGAAGAAAGGGCCAGGTGAAGAAGCTAGGCTAACTTCCTGGGGGACAAGAATACAGGGAAGATATCAAGACAGCCCAGCCTACAGCCAGCCCCAGTGTCAGGCATGTGAGTAAAGCCATGTTGAACCTTCCAGACCAGTTCTCCCTCCAGCTGAATGCAACTGTTCGAGTCTAAACCAGCAGAGTGAAACCAGCTTTGGAATGGCCTAGCTAACCCATAGAACTGTGAGAAGTAATACATCTTTTGTTTTAAACCACAAGTTTTGGGGTACTTAATTATGCAACCAAAGCTAACTGAAACAGATTGTGTTCTGAATTTTTTATGTAACCGCACATCATCATTTCCCCCACATTATTAATATATTTATTAAGGTTCTTTTGTTTGCAGCCATGGGAAACCAGTTTAAAGAGAAATGCATTAGCAGGTTCCTGGGATATTTCAAGCTATAGAACATAAAGTTGGGGAGGGGAGAAATCAGGGCCACCATGTGGGTGTCAACAACAGAGGTCACAAGTGTTTCTCCAGAAAACTGCGGTTAACAATTAGTGTTAATGACTTCTGGACAATAACCTTCAAGGTCTCAGAACAGGTTGACTTGTCCTGCTTGGGCACTGTCTACCTACGGATCTTTTGGTTATGATGCAGGGCGGCACAGGAGGTGGAGGCAGAAGGGAAAACAGACGCGAGTTGATGGAAACCCAGTATGGAAGCCAGAACCTAGGCCTGCTTTTTAACTGCTAATGTTTTGACTTCCCCCAACTTCTTTGCGAGGAGAGATAAGAAAGCCTTCCTCAGCGATCAATGCAAAGAAATAGAGGAAAGCAACAGAATGGGAAAGACTAGAGGTCTCTTCAAGAAAATTAGAGATGCCAAGGGAACATTTCATGCAAATATGGGCTCAATAAAGGACAGAAATGGTATGGACATAACAGAAGCAGAAGATATTAAGAAGAGGTGGCAAGAATACACAGAAGAACTGTACAAAAAAGAGCTTCACCACCCAGATAATCACAATGGTGTGATCACTCACCTAGAGCCAGACATCCTGGAACGTGAAGTCAAGTGGGCCTTAGAAAGCATCACTACGAACAAAGCTAGTGGAGGTGATGGAATTCCAGTGGAGCTATTTCAAATCCTGAAGGATGATGCTGTGAAAGTGCTGCACTCAATATGCCAGCAAATTTGGAAAACTCAGCAGTGGCCACAGGACTGGAAAAAGGCAGTTTTCAGTCCAATCCCAAAGAAAGGCAATGCCAAAGAATGCTCAAACTACCACACAATTGCACTAATTTCACATGCTAGTAAAGTAATGCTCAAAATTCTGCAAGCCAGGCTTCAGCAGTACGTGAACTGTGAACTTCCAGATGTTCAAGCTGGTTTTAGAAAAGGCAGAGGAACAGAGATCAAATTGCCAACATCCACTGGATCATGGAAAAAGCAAGAAAGTTCCAGAAAAACATCTATTTCTGCTTTATTGACTATGCCAAAGCCTTTGACTGTGTGGACCACAGTAAACTATGGACAATTCTGAAAGAGATGGGAATACCAGACCACCTGACCTGCCTCTTGGGAAACTTATATGCAGATCAGGAAGCAACAGTTAGAACTGGACATGGAACAACAGACTGGTTCCAAATAGGAAAAGGAGTATGTCAAGGCTGTATATTGTCACCCTATTTATTTAACTTACATGCAGAGTACATTATGAGAAACGCTGGGCTGGAAGAAGCACAAGCTGGAATCAAGATTGTCGGGAGAAATATCAATAACCTTAGATATGCAGATGACACCACCCTTATGGCAGAAAGTGAAGAGGAACTCAAAAGCCTCTTGATGAAAGTGAAAGAGGAGAGTGAAAAAGCTGCCTTAAAGCTCAACATTCAGAAAACGAAGATCATGGCATCTGGTCTTATCACTTCATGGCAGATAGATTGGGAAACAGTGGAAACAGTGGCTGACTTTATTTTGGGGGGCTCCAAAATCACTGCAGATGGTGATTGCAGCCATGAAATTAAAAGATGCTTACTCCTTGGAAGGAAAGTTATGACCAACCTAGATATCATGTTGAAAAGCAGAGATATTACTTTGCCAACAAAGGTTTGTCTAGTCAAGGCTATGGTTTTTCCAGTGGTCATGTATGGATGTGAGAGTTGGACTGTGAAGAAAGCTGAGCACCGAAGAATTGATGCTTTTGAACTGTGGTGTTGGAGAAGGCTCTTGCAAGTCCCTTGGACTGCAAGGAGATCCAACCAGTCCATCCTAAAGGAGATCAGTCCTGGTGTTCATTGGAGGGACTGATGCTGAAGCTGAAACTCCAACACTTTTGGCCACCTCATGCGAAGAGTTGACTCATTGGAAAAGACTCTGATGTTAAGAGGGAGGGACTGGGGGCAGGAGGAGAAGGGGACGACAGAGGATGAGATGCCTGGATGGCATCACCGACTCGATGCACAGGAGTTTGACTGAACTCCGGGAGTTGGTGATGGACAGGGAGGCCTGGCGTGCTGCGGTTCATGGGGGCGCAAAGAGTCAGACACGACTGAACGACTGAACTGAACTTCTTTTCTTCCAAATCTTTGTTACTAATGTATCCAGGCTCCTTTTCATAAAGGGGAAGAAGCTGCACGGGACCGCTCTGGAAACTGTTAACAATCAGCACAACATTGCATACTTAGCACAAAGCAACCGAGTCCACCAAGGTTTTCTGTGCACCTGGGCCTCTGGGAGGGTGGCTTGGCAGTTTTAATGAATAGCTTCAAAAAATGTTCGGGGGCGTAGACAAGAAAGGAGTTGCACCAAAGCACTGAAAGGAGTTAAAGCCAGAGTAACAGGTGTTGTGAACAGAGGAAAGGAAGCAAGAGCCAACGCGCGCACTTGGGGTTGTTTCTGGGAGCGCGACCCTGGCAAGTGTCGGGAAGAGAACACACAACGTCGCGGGCTGGTGGGCGGCTCCGTTCCCTGACGCCTCCTGACGCGGCGGGGGCCAGGGGCAGCGCCTCCCACAACGAGGTTCGTGGGCGCCTCGGGCGGGCGGGGACCTGGCTAGGGTCCTGGGCCAGCCAAGTCGCCCGCAAGCCCACGCCAGGCGCCGAAGTCGCCGCCCCCACCGAGAGGGGTGGGGGCCGGGGACCGGGAGCGCGCGCGGGAGACGACTGCTCCCGGGACTGAGGCGGCGCCTTCCCCTACCGGTTGCAGCAGGAGCGACATCTTGCTCGGCAGGAAAGCCCTGGGAGAGCGGGCGGATCCGGGCTGCTGCGCCACTCGCGTCGAGGACCCGCCGGAGCCGCGGGGCTGGAGGTACAAGAAGGAGGTAATCGGGGCTGCCCCTCCTGCCCACACATCCCGCTCCGAAGACCCAGAGGCCGCCCCGCTCCCCGCGCCCACGCCTCCCTCTTTCACCTCCCATCCGCGGGCTCCCGCGGCCTCTGGCTTCTGAGCTCGCGAGCCGCCCTCCCCGGTGACCCCGAGCCCTGCAGCCCAGGCCGCTCGGCCCTCCCTCGCCCCTGGGCCGCCCTCCCAGGTCTCCGCCCCCTCCCCAGGCGGGCCGCGCTCTCCCTCCGCCCCTCGGCCCCACGCCCCGCCCCCACACTCCCGCCCCCGCTCCCTACCCCACTTCCCACGCTCCGCCCCAGCCCGCCCCGTCCGGGCGGGGCTCTGGGTTTAAACGTCGCGGCGGGCTGGGCTGGCGGAGGGGTGGGGCGCGCCTCTGTGTCGTGTCATGGGTCCTGTAGGCGACCGCGCGGCGCGGAAAGGCGGGCATTCGGGGCCGACGTGCGGCACCATGTCCCCGGGGAGCGGCGTGAAGAGCGAGTACATGAAGCGCTACCAGGAGCCGCGCTGGGACGAGTACGGGCCGTGCTACCGTGCGCTGCGCCACTACCGTCTGGGTCGCCGGCTGCTGGAGCAGGCGCACGCGCCTTGGCTCTGGGACGACTGGGGCCAGGCCGGCGCCTCGGACGACTCGGCGTCTTCGGCGTCGTCGGGCACCGGGGCCCCCGCGCCCCAGTGCGCCCCGGCCTCGCCGCCGCCGCCGCCGCCCGCGGAGCCTGAGGGGCGCGTAGGGCCGGAGGAGCGGGAGGTGGAGGCCGCGGGGGACGCGGAGACCAGGGACGCCGTGGACGCAGAGGACGCGGCGCTGCCAGGTACCGGGCTGGGGAGGGGGCTGCGAGGGCCCAGCTCGCGGGACTGGATTTGCTCCTGCGTCTCCTGAACCGCGCAGCCGTTTCTCGCAGTGAGAGCTCAGGGCGAGCTCTTTCTTAATTTTATTTAATCTATTTTTGGTAGGCGGAGAATACGCCACCCTTGACAAAATAAGGAAGGTGGCGGCCCCGCCCCCGCCCTCCGACCCTGTATTTCCGTAAAGTGTGTCTCTGGGTTGAGCCAGCTGTGAACGCCGTAGACTTGCGGCTGGCGAAGTCCAGATTTTCACCAGGTAGCCTTGATGGCCTCTGGACCGCTAAACTCCTTTCTATTTATTTCTAAACGCTCATTTGTTTTATGAGAGGAGCCCAGCTTTCATCAGACGGCCAGAGGTTAGGAACTAACCTCTGTGAGCTAAGCGCATTGTCCTGTGATTGGGGCTGTTGTTTTCTGTGTTAACTCCCTGATCTGGCCGCGCTTTCCCTTGGGAATATTTTGTATTTGTTTCCACAGACTGTTGCATAAGTCCCGGCTGCTGGGAGATAATCCTTCTAAATGCCAGGTCCTCTCGGCTGCTCGCCTCCTCTCCTCCAGCTGCTACTGTGAGCTTGGGGAGCGGCAGCTGGAAAATGGCTCTTGGGGGTGGTGCATCTGCTGCTCCCGTCGGGGCCCTGCGCCTTCTCTCCTGCCGGCGGGCTCTCGGAGAGTGGGGCGGGCCGAGCGGCCGCTGGTGCTCAGGGCCCAGTTGAATGAATGCCCCAGATTCAGCCTGGAGGAACCCCGTGGGGTTCTATTCTACTCTAACCTGGGTCAGGCACCACCCGACGTCACTCAGTTTTAAAGAGACCCCAGCCAAATAACTAAAATGGCCTGAGAGCTTGTCATGCATCCAGTCTCCGATCTTAGAGTATATATTTTCTTAGTCAACACTCAAAACAATTCTAAGAGGGAGGACCATTTACCTCGTTTACCAAGGGAGTTTTTACCTCGTTTACCTCGATTTTATAGATGAAGGAATAGAAGCTCAGAATCAACGATTGGTGACTATTTTTGTTTACCGCCTTGTAAGTGGTACTCTGATCAGATTTTTCTCTTGACTCTCATCCTAGCTTGTCTGTGAGATGCTGAGGAAGAGAGGAAGTTGAGTCTTGTTATACTGTTCCCAGCTGTTCTCGGTTCATCATGTGGCAGGGCTGCCCCTTCATCCTCATGTTACTTGTGAATTCCCACTGATTCCTGACCTTTGCTAGAAGTTTGAATAACAGAAGATGGGGAGAGTATGGGGCACTGAGCTACTAGCTCAATTATGAGATGCATTTTATCAGACTGAATGAGCTTTTCTCTCTCCTTGGTTCTTTCCCTTCATTGCTTATGAAAAAGATGTCAGTTATTTCCAGGTGTATATAAATGCAGTTTTTAGACAGCATTGTAGTATGGAGTATGGGGCTTGTGTTCGTAAGAGTTCATGATTATTTTTGTTCCCTTAGAGACACTGAATCCTCCCAGGGGCTGGCTGAGGTAGTTATTTCTTCTTTGTTAATATTTCTGGTTTAGGAATCTGGGAAGAAAAAATGTTTCTGGACTCCCCATCCCAGGATCTTTTGCTTTGCTCATGCCTATCAAGCCTCTGTTCATCCCTATGTCTGGCAGGATTGAAAGTCCTTGTTTTTAAGTGGACAGAATGATGAGCACTCTTTTGAGTTTCTATGAAACATAAACATTTAGTTCTTGTCTTTACTGAAGCCATATGTACACATAGAATCATAGGGTTATATATGGCTTAGTACAGAGATACAGCAACCCTCCTCCCCCACACCAATTAACCTATTCCCTAGGTGACCACTTCCCAGTCCTCTGGTTTTTCCTTGGTGTGTAATTCTGTTTTTCCAAGTAACATGGCTTTTATTAAGATTTGTTGATTTGTTGTTGTTGTTGTTGAGTTTTTAGTACCATCTATTAATTGGCTTTAATTCTTTTTGTGTAGTGTGCTCAATTGCTCAGTCATGTCCGACTGTTTGCAACCCCATGGACTGCAACCTGTCAAGCTTCTCAGTCCATGGGGTTTCCCAGGCAGGAATACTGGAGTGGGTTGCCATTTCCTCCTCCAAGGGATCTTCCTGACCCAGGGATCAAACCCACATCTCCTGCATTGGCAGGTGAATTCTTTACCACTGAGCTACCTGCTGCTGCTGCTGCTGCTGCTGCGTCGCTTCAGTCGTGTCCGACTCTGTGTGATCCCATAGATGGCAGCCCACCAGGCTCTGCCCTCTCGGGATTCTCCAGGCAAGAACACTGGAGTGGGTTGCCATTTCCTTCTCCAATGCATGAAAGTGAAAAGTGAAGGTGAAGTCGCTCAGTCGTGTCCGACTCTTCACCACCCCATGGACTGCAGCCTACCAGGCTCCTCTATCCATGGGATTTTCCAGGCAAGAGTACTGGAGTGGGGTGCCAATGCCT
This sequence comes from Bos indicus x Bos taurus, assembly GCF_003369695.1. Taxonomy (NCBI): domain Eukaryota; kingdom Metazoa; phylum Chordata; class Mammalia; order Artiodactyla; family Bovidae; genus Bos; species Bos indicus x Bos taurus. Next base: position 1,264,592 of record NC_040103.1, on the reverse strand, counting down.
TCTCCCTGAGCTACCTGGGAAGCCCTTAATTCTTTTTAGTGATCTCCTAATCCATACACCTGGTCCATCCTCACCCTTCTGGTATAGTCATCATAGAATTAGTTAGATTCAGTTAGGGCCTGTCGAAGAAGGCCTTTTTCACTTTAATGCATTGGAGAAGGAAATGGCAACCCACTCCAGTGTTCTTGCCTGGAGAATCCCAGGGACGGGGGAGCCTGGTAGGCTGCCGTCTATGGGGTCACACAGAGTCGGACACGACTGAAGTGACTTAGCAGCAGCAGGGCCTATGGAAGAGGTTGCTTAGAGCTACCCTATCTTGTTTGCTGTGATTCCCTTTTCTCTCTGTTGCAATACCACCAATGCATCAGGTTCACTGTCACCCTCCCCATCTTAAGACATCCCTCCCAGGGCCTCTGACCTACTTCCACCTGGCCTGCTTGCTGCTCTGGCAGCCTGCTGCCTTGTTTCGTCTTGGGAGGGCTCTTGGCCACCATCCCAGGGACTCCCTGCCTTCCCGCTTGGTAGGACCCTCTGTTGTGTGCCTCTCACATCATCTTGCCCGGTTTATCCTCTCCTGGCAGAGATTATCTTTAGTACCTTCCTGAGGAAGAGTGTGTGAGAGGCTTAATATTCTGAGATCTTGCATGTCAAAAGATTCTGCCCTCACAATTCAATAAGTTTGTGATTAGGCATGAAATTCTAGGTTGGAAGTTTTTGTCTCTAAGAAATCTAGAGGCAGTGCTGTCTGGTACTGGGACTTCTGTAGTTGCTGTTATACTCCCGTGTGGTTCTCACTCTTAATCCCTCATAGATAACATGTTCCCTCCTCTGGAAGCTTCTAGGGTCTTCTCTTTGTCCTCTGTGTTCTGAAAATTATCCTCTGTCTAGGCCTGTTTTCCTCTAATGTGCTTCATGAATCCTTGCAAATCAAACTCCTATCTTGTAATCCTGGAAAGTTTTCTTGAATTGTTTTCTTATTACTATTATTTTTTTCTCTTTTCTTTCTGAACTCCTTAGTTGGATGTTAGACTTTACAAATATATCCTCTAATTTTCTACTTTGGCTTCCAATCCATCTGTCTTAAGAACTGTTGAATTGTTTTCTGGGTTTTCCTTCCTTCTCTCCTTCTCTTTAATCCTCTTTAAAAAATAGTATTCTGTTCTTGATTTGTACGTATAGTATCCTCACTTGTCCTGCTGAGGACTAGGAGTTTTTAGTTTTTGGATGTTTCATTGGCACAGGTTTCCACTCCCTTTCTCTGGATGTGTGTGTGTGTGTGTGTGTGTGTGTGTGTTTTAATTTAATTTGTAATCCTGTATTTCAAGTTAGCAGCTTTCCTCAAATGTCTAATGATTCTTGGCTTCTTGTTCTTATTTAAGAGATGGTACTAAAAAGCTGTTGGGAAATTGCCTGGGTGTGGGGTGTGGGTGTGGGTGTGGGAATGCTTGTTCGCTGTGAAATGCCTTCTCTCTGTAGCCATCATGCTTTCAAGAGTGTCTAGAATGTGTCCAATTCTTTTCTTCATATTTACATTTCTTTTTAAATTAAATTTTAGTTTTAAACCAGTTATGCATATGCAGAATTTTTAAAAGTATGCTTAAAATGAAAAAGTAATCCTGGCCCATTCACCACCCATGCCCCTTGCTCCCTGGAGTAACTCTTTACCTTTCTTTTCAGCACTGTGGCCAATGATTTTCTCATTCAGAGTAATGTTGGCTTTTTTATTTTGAAAATTGTATATTGACTTCCCGTAATGGGAGATGATTTAGTTTAAGATCTTAGCTTGGCCATTCCTCAAACCCTCCCTTCTTCCCACCTAGACATACACAAGCACCTCTTTTGTCCCAAAGTATTAACTATATGACTATTTCACTGAAGTAGTATTCTATATTTGGATGATCATGGCTCTGTGTTATTTGCAGATAATCCATACAGTGCATTTTGATTATATTTTGTTATTTATGTTTTGCCTAGAGGTAATTGTTGCTTTACTTGTATATTTGCTTTTCTTTTTCCTTTTATAATTTAGCCAGAAATAGTCTGGTGGGACTGTGAAACTTGTTATATGCCAGGCACATTAGGTGTTGATTTGTTGCATTATTTTCCTTGGGGAAATAATTTTGGGGAACCCTTGACTCTCTTGTTTTAATTTAGACTTTATGCTGTCCAGGTCTGACACTGCTGTCAAGCTGAGACTTCTCTTCATGTTTGCCGAGTATTCCTTTTGCTTTCCTCCTTTATCTAATCCCTGTTCTAGAAGCCTCCAATCTCCCTTCCTTTTGGTGGAGCACATCTTCTGTAAGTCCTGAGAAGTGTTAAAAGGGAAGTGAAAATTTTGTCACCTTGAAGTCTAAAAATGCCTTTATCCAAGGCTGGATTGCCATTTGGGCAAGACAGAGACTTCCTAGGTTAGATATTTCAGTATTTGAAGGTATTATATTGAATCCTAGGTTTTGGTCTTATTGTTGAGAAGTACCATGTCATTCCAACACTTCTTTTGGATACGTGACCTTTTTATTTTTTTTAAGTTTTAGGACCGTCCCTTTATCCTAGGTATTCTAAAATACTATGTGTCATTTTTCGTTCATTGGGCTGATAACTTGGTGGGACTTTTTATTTAGTTTTTTAAAAAACTTATTTTAGGCCACACCTCGTGGCATGGCATGTGGGATATAGTTTCCTGACCAGGGATTGAACCTATACTCCCTGCATTGGGAGCACAGAGTTAACCACTGGACTGCCAGGGGAATCCCTTGGTGAGCCTTTTGAATCTAGAAACATTTATTTTCAGGTACTGTTTAAAATAATTTCTGTTCTGGGGACTTCCTTTGTGGTCCAGTGGTTATGACTCAATGCTGCCATTGCAAGGAGTATGGGTTTGATCCCTGGTCAGGGAATTAAGATCTCACATGCCATTCAGAGAGGCCAAAAAACATTTTAAAAGCTTTTTTAAAATTTCTATTCATTTTTTTCTTGATAGTTATTTTTAGCTGGTTTGTATACCTCCTGGAGCAAACCTCTAATATTTTTATTTATTTATTTTTGAAAAAATTGGAACTTTGGTTTTGTTTTGAGAATGCTTCAATTTTATCTTCAAAATTTTCTGTTGAAATTTTAAATTCTACCATTCTGGTTTTTAATTTCAAAGAGATTGTTTTTTTTTGTCCCAAGTGTTCTTTTAAAAATTAATAAAAAATAGCATCCTTTTCTCTAACTCCCCCTCCACTCCCCTCCCCCACCCACCCTCCCCAAGCCGTAAATATCCTTTGAGAGCTCTCTTATATTCCAAGCCTAGTTTTTTCCTCTTTGTTTTGGTCTCTTTCTTATTAAAGGATGTACTCTAATGCTTGCTTTTAGCCTGTCTGCTTATTTAAGAGGGAAGCTTGAAGGGCTTTTTGGGAGCTGTGTGCATGAAGGAGCTTGTGACTGTAAATTTTAGGGGGACTCTGCTGCTTTTCTGGGGGCTGCCCACATCAGTACCCGCCTGTTCTTCTGTCAGCTTACCAGACACTGCTCCTCCATCCTCCTGCCTGGGAGGGCCTGAGCCTGGCTGTCAGCATCCTGGGAACAGAGCTGGGGGAAAGGAGGAGGGACCCCATTCTTTACCACGCCATCCTGTTTTCATCCTGCCCCCCTCAGTTCTCCTGTGCCTGCTGCGCGCTGGTCCTCCTCCTTTAGGGACCTGGGCTATGGGGTGAGGTGGCGGGGGCGCAGCCACCGGCCTTGAGGACCACAGGAAGGACTGTTGAGGGAGTATCCATTGCTGCACAACAGGCTTACCCTGGAAACTAGTACTTCAGGTTCCAGGTCTCACCTGTGAGCTCATGGTTTCTGTAAATTAGAATTTGGCCAACGCACAGGGTGTGCCTTCTCTCTGCTGCGTGCTGACTGCAGCTGTCTGCTAGGACACTTGCAGGTGACTTCTTCATGTGCCTGGCCCTCCTCATCACTTGCAGGCCGGCCTCTAACAGTGAGCACTCCTGAGAGAGAGCTGGGCAGCTGCTGTATTGCCCATCATGACTTATTTCCAGGAGCCATGTGCCACCTCTTTCACCCCATTCTCTGCTCACAAAAATCTGCCCAGGTTCAAGGGCAAGCAGCAGGGACCCTGGTTCTCAGCCGAGGCACATCCTTGTTAAGCTGCCATTGGAGCACATGGCCTGGGGCACTGACTGATGCTGGGCGTAGCCTTCTGGGAAGTCTGGTGCCTCGATGCCAGGTACTGCACAGCTCCACGGTGTCCTGTGGGCCCTTCTCCTGCAGGGAGTTTGCATCTTCCCGCTGAGTCCCGTGAGTCATTTCTAAGTCTTCATCACTTTGCACCTTCCAAAATCCGTCTGGTGTCTTGGCCCGCTTGCTCGTTGTCCTTTCCCTCTTTGGCCTTTGCTCCTTCACTTTACTGGGGTTTGAAGAGGAAGGGCTGTAATCTTGTGTCACCAGTGCACATTTAACCTGATGGCCTCGTTTGCTCTATTTTTACTCATTTTTATTTTTTACCCTCTTTCTTTATTAGTCTTGCTAGAGGTTTGTGAATTCTGTTCATTTTTGTTCCAAGCTAACCCTTGGCCATATCGGTTTTGTTTATTATGTGTTTATTAATTCATGATTTTTTCCCCTTAGTTTCATTTTTTAGTGCTTATTTTTATAAATTTTTTAATCTTTTTTTATTTTTTAAATTTATTTTTATTTTTGGCTGTGCTGGGTTCTTGCTGCACGGGCTTTTCTCTAGTTGCGGCGGTGGGGCTGTTCTTCATTGCAGTGCAGGCTTCTCTCATTGTGGAGCACAGGCTCTAAGGCTCAAAGGCTTCGGCAGTTGTCCCACGTGGGCTCTGCAGTTGGGGTTCCCAGACTCTAGAGCACAGGCTCAGCAGTTGTGGTGCACAGGCTTAGTTCTTCTGTCGCATGTGGGATCTTCCTGGACTGGGATTAAATCCATGTCTCCTGCATTGGCAGGCAGATTCTTTACCACTGAGCCACCAGGGAAGCCCTTTTTATAACATTTTAAGATGGATGCTTATCATTGATTTTTTTTTCTTCCCTTGCCTTTTTTTCTTTTTGATGTATTGATTTAAGGCTCTAGATTTACTTCTGATTACTTCTTTAGCTGCATTGTACTTAATCAAGAAATTTAGAAATATTTCTAATAAGAATGGGATTATGTTCTCTATCGCTATTACTTTTTTCTTTTTAAAAATTGTAGTAAACACACAACACAAATTATCATTTTAACAATTTTTAAGTGCATAGCTCAATGACATGGAGAACATTTACATTTTTGTGAAATAATATGATTTATTTTTGACCCATGCATTATTTAGAAATGTTTTTAAGGAAAGGGATATATTAGGAGTATGAGATTAACAGATAAAAACTACCATGTATAAAACAGATAAGTAACAAGGATTTACTGTATAGCACAAGGAACTATAGAGAATATCTGATAATAACCTATAGTAGAAAGTGGCCTGAAAGAATGTATCTATATAACTGAATCACTTTGCTGTAACCTAAAACTAATACCATATTGTAGTTCAATTTAAGAAAAAAAGAGAAATGTTAATTTTATAACTGGAGATTTTATTTATCTACTGGCCATGCCATGAGACTCACAGGATCTTAGTTCTCTAACCAGGGATTGAACTCTGACCCTCAGTGGTGAAAGCATGGAGTTCTAATACTGGACCACCAGGGAATTCTCCTGTAGCTGGAGACTGTGAAAGATATTTTTGCTGTTGTATCTAGCTTAATTAGGGCTTCTCTGGTGGCTCAGCAGTAAAGAATCCGGATATCTGTAAGCAGGAGATGGGAGTTTGATTCCTAGGTTGGGAAGATCCTACTCCGGTATTCTTGCCTGGAGAAACCTGTGGACAGAGGAGCCTGGCAGACTATACAGTCCATAGGGTTACGAAGAGTTGGACATGACTCAAGTGACTGAGCATGAGCACGATCTAGCTTAATTGCACAAGTCAGAGAATACATACTGTATGATTCCAGTTTTGTGACTATGTTAAGAGTTTCTTTATAGCTTTGGCTGGGTAAATTCTTGTAAATGTTCCGCATGTGCTTGATAAGATTGTGTATTCTGTGGTTTTGAGTGCAGTATTCTGTATGTACCCATTGGGTCAAATGTGTTAATTTTGTTCAAATAGTTTTAAAAATCATTCTGTTCAAGTCAAACTTTCTGTAATGATGGGCAGTTTCTCTGTCTGGACCGTGAAACAGGCTAACCATGAGCCATATGTTTGAGCACTTGAACTCTGGTATAACTGAGGAAGTGAAAATTTGTTTCTAGCTAATTTTAATTAATGTAAACTTATATTTAGGTCACCTCTGCTTCATGGCTTTTGTAATGAACAGCATAGTCCTAAATCAAGGCTGAGTTGATTTTTGTCAGTTACTGAGAAAGGTGCTATTAGAATCTTCCACAATAACTGGTGATGACACTGTTTTTATTTGCCTGGAAATGGCTTTATTTAAAACTTTGAATAGGATTTTGAAACATACATACACTTATCTTGTACCAGGCACTGTTTCAAGAGTTTTATAAGTATTAATTTTATAGTGATAAGTTCTATCTCTTCTGTTTTCCATCTTTTTTCTCTGCTGCAGATATTTTTGAGCTTGTGCTTCTTCTTTTAGTTTTATGGTCTGTTAGTGATAACCCCATTTCCCCAAGTCTCTTGCTCCTGCTGGACTTCCTTATCATCTTGTCTCCTGTGTGACTGGTCATCCCCAGGACACTCACTGTTGTGTTCAGAAAATTATCTGTAGGAATAATCTGAGACCCAGGCTCCCTAGAGAGGATTTCAGTTTCTTGTGTTGGATACCGGTGGACACTGACCTTTCAGTGATCCATGGTGAGGAGATCACTGGGGTCCCCCTGATCTGCAACCTGCTGTGACCTGGCTCTCCCTATCGCCTGTGCTCCTCTCGGTCACGTGAGACAGCCTGACTGCCCAGACCCAAGTCTGTCTTTTACAAAACTTGTGTAAATATTTTATCTTATGTTCGTTTATTTTATTTAATTGTGGTGCAGCACACCTAACATAACACTTAACCATCCAGTTTCTTTATTGAGGTATATTTGATTTATATGTTTCAGGTGTACAGCATGAAAGTCAAAGTCGCTCAGGCATGTCCAACTCTTTGCAACTCCATAGACTATACATGGAATTTTCCCGGCCAGAATACTGGAGTGGGTAGCCTTCCCTTCTTCAGGGGATCTTCCCAACCCAGGGATCAAACCCAGATCTCCTACATTGCAGGTGGATTCTTTACCAGCTGAGCCACCAGGGAAGCCCAGGTATACTGGAGTGGATAGCGTATCCCTTTTCCAGTGGATCTTCCCAACCCAGGTATTGAACTGGGGTCTCTTGCATTGCAGGTGGATTCTTTACCAACTGAGCTATCAGGGAAGCCCTGGTGTACAACATAGTGATTCACGATTTCCATCTAGAGCTAGACAAATATTGGCTGTATTCCCTGTGCTGTGCAATGTGCCCTTGTAGCTATTTGTGTTTACATAGTAGTTTGTGTCTCTTAAACCCTAGAATGCCCAGTCTTGTTTTGTCCTCATTCTCCTGCCCTCTTTGTAAAATTTGGCTCTGTTAATTGTTCTGTCCTTTTCTGAACATCCTTCTCCAGCTTCTCTCCTGGAAGCTTCTAGACTTTGCTGGCTGTTCTTTTCCCTGGCTTCCTCTCTGGCTCTCCTCATCCCTTCTACCGGCTCAGCTGGTGTCCAGGGGGCCAACCTCTGCTCCCCTTCTGCTGACTCTGTGTTCATTCTGGGGGATCTGCTCTGTGTCTGAGCCTCAGCCCCCACCTACCTGCTTATGACTCTCTCCAATTCCACATTCTCTTTTGGGCCCCTGATTAAGGGTTCTGCTGTGGCCTGCGTGGTGGTCCCAGGGGTGTCTCATACCTGAGTCGTCAAGTACCCTTTTCCCATCTTTGATGGCTTTCTGCTGGAGGATAGTGTGACCATCCACTCCCAACCCCTGTAGGGGCCCCAAGATTCCTCTTTGCCTCCCAGCATTTGCTTTGTGTCTGTCACCCACTCAGCTGCCCGTCTAGCCCTCTGTGGTTCTCTGGAGAGGCCGGGGTACCACCTCCCAGTTCACAGGTGCCCAGGTGAGTCCGAGCACCAGCCAGGTGTGGCGGGCACTATCTGGTCCTTTTCTCCCTGCTTGGCCCCTGCCAGCATTGCCCCCTACCCTGGACTCTCCATGCTTTCTGCCCCCACCTCTTTGGGGCACGTTTGTTGCTAGATGCCGCCTTCCTGAAATGCAGATAGGACCATAGCATTTTTCAGCCTAAAATCCTTCAGTGATTCTTCTTCATTTTTAGGAAAAGATAAAACCCCTGTGTTTGGCATAGAAGGTCTTTATTTCCCCACTGCTACCCACTCATGCCTTCACCCATAGACTCTCTGTGTACCTGGCATTTGTAATTATTCTTTCTTTTCTTCATGTCTTTGTAGAAGCCAGTTCCCCACTTGCTGGAATTCTCTTTCCTAATCTCTCCTTGGTTGGCTTCAGCTTGTCCCGTGAGCCAAATCATTATCATCTTCTGGGACATACTCCCTGGAAGGTCTGAGTTAGACATATGGGGGCTGGAGAGGAAGAGAAGGAAATGAATCCCTGAAGATGAGTTGAGTTGTCTCCCCCTCTCTCAGTGTCGTAACTGCGCCAGGCATGGACCCCCTTCTACTTCCCGTTGTCTTGGTCCTGATGGGCTCTTTCCCTTCTACCTAGATCCAGGGGAGGGAAGAGGATGAGGTGAGGACACATCACTCAGAAGCGTGAGTGATGAGGGGATTTGGGTTCTCAGGATTCAGTATAAGACTGGTATCTCATGTGTCCCCAGACAGCCTGAGTGCTGGGTTTATAGATACGGTGCACAGCCATGCAAAGCACTGAACCCCAGGGCTGGACGCGTGCTGTCTACTCCTTAGAATGCTTAGTAATAAAGGAAATGACTTGGTAGATAAAGGTCATTGCTGAAGACAGAAATGCAGGTGATGTGTCAGGGTGCACACACGTGTGCTGTGTCTGGATCACATGGATGTCATCAGGGAAGGGTCCACTGAGTGAGGGACATGAGTGCGTCCTAAAGATGATGGGGTTTGGGAAGGGGAACCTGTAAAATCACTACCTAGAGCCAAATTCTGGAGCCTCAGGAGCAAGGGCTTTTCTACAGATGTGAGCAAGGGGGTCTGTAAAGTGGTGCCCTGGATGCGCAGGAGCTCTTACTCAGATTAAAACATAGGCTCCCTGGGGCTTTACACAAGGAATACAACCTGTATAAGATCACATAAGATTATAAGATCGTATAGGACTATACAAATGGTTGTAAAAATAATGATTGGGCAGTCATAAGGGGGAAACAGCTATGTTCTGGAGTGTGTCCTGAATGTCTGAGTACACCTCAGGTGTGCAGTGCATTCCCCACCAGAGTTTTACCAGCCTTGATGCCAGATTTAGGACTGTGTAGGCTAGGGGCCCTGGTTCATGTTGTCATGAATAAGAGCCCTCTTCCCAGCTCCTCCCCCTGGGTGCATGCAGCTGTACATGGAGGTGAGGAGCTATGGAAAACGCTCCTTATTGTGATGGAGGGCTTTTCATGTTAAGGTCACCAGCCAGCTCTTATAAGGAGCTCGGGAGAGCTCAAAGGAGCATTTTCCATAGTCTTGGAGCATGACAAAGCAGTACAATCCTAAAACTCCAGTTGAGTAACTTAAAAACTAATCCTTTGCAGCTGATGAATGATTGCCGCCAGTCCAAATCTGTCCCTGAAGCAAGATGGTAAATGACTGGATTTATCATGGGGAAAGCCATTAGGCCCTGGTGTTTTCTAGCCTTTTAGCTTTTAGTATTCAATTGAGACTCGTAATCTCAGAATGCAAATGATGGTTGTTACTTTTGAATAGGCTTGGTTCAGTCTTGGTATTTATTGTTGATTTTAAAATGAGATAGACTAACTTGTTTCTGTCTGTCCATTTTAAGTGAAACTTGTAGAATCAAGCTGTAAGTAAAAAAGTTACTTAATTAGGCATTATGAATTTTTCATCCCAAATATTTAAATTATGTGTAATTGTATGTAAACCTGAATTTAAAGCATTCATCCTGTTCTATCTCCTTTTTCAAAAAGCACTGCCAGTGAAAGATGTAAAAGAGAAACCTGAACGACAGATCAGGATGAGAGACCCTGAAAAATCAGCCAGCAGTACTGACCCTCAGCAACCACCAAGTGCCTTAGCTGCCCGAGGAAGCAGGAAAACCAAGAGTCCTCAGAGGTCATCCACTAGAATAAAAGAACACAGGCACCCGTTTGCCCTCTATGGGTGGGGAGAGAAACAGACGGATACAGGAAGCCAGAAAACTCACAACGTCTGTGCTTCTGCACCCATGCATGAGGTAGGTGCCAGTGAATGGGCTTCTCTGCTTTCCCCTGGAGGGTGGGGTTGGCCTGGCTGCCACTGGCTATCATACCTGTGGTTGCTGTGATGTTTTGGGACATGGTAGGTCTCAGATGGGCCAAGGAAAGCCCAGGACTGGGCATCTGATCGCAAACAGGATGCAGGATGTTAGCTGCCTAGAGACTGGGGTTTTGCTGGGAGTTTTTGCTGACTCCGAGCCAGGTATGCAGATGACTCCACTCTTATGGCAGAAAGTGAAGAGGAACTTAAAAAAAAGCCTCTTGATCAAAGTGAAAGAGGAGAGTGAAAAAGTTAGTTTAAAGCTCAACATGCAGAAAACTAAGATCATGGCATCTGGTCCCATCACTTCATGGGAAATAGATGGGGAAACAGTGGAAACAGTGGCTGACTTTATATTTTTGGGCTCCAAAATCACTGCAGATGGTGATTGCAGCCATGAAATTAAAAGACGCTTACTCCCTGGAAGGAAAGTTATGACCAACCTAGATAGCATATTGAAAAGCAGAGATATTACTTTTCCAACAAAGGTCCATCTAGTCAAGGCTGTGGTTTTTCCAGTGGTCATGTATGGATGTGAGAGTTGGACTGTGGTCTAGTCAAGGCTATGGTTTTTCCAGTGGTCATGTATAGATGTGAGAGTTGGACTGTGAAGAAAGCTGAGTGCCGAAGAATTGATACTTTTGAACTGTGGTGCTGGAGAAGATTCTTGCAAGTCCCTTGGACTGCAAGGAGATCCAACCAGTCCATCCTAAAGGAGACCAGTCCTGGGTATTCATTGGAAGGACTGATGCTGAAGCTGAAACTCCAGTACTTTGGCCACCTGATGCAAAGAGCTGACTCATTGGAAAAGACCCTGATGCTGGGAAAGATTGAGGGCAGGAGGAGAAGGGGACGACAGAGGATGAAATGGCTGGATGGCATCACTGACTCGATGGAGATGAGTTTGGGTGAACTCTGGGAGTTGGTGATGGACAGGGAGGCCTGACGTGCTGCAGTTCATGGGGTCGCAAAGAGTCGGACACGACTGAGGGACTGAACTGAACTGAACTGGTAGCTGAAAGGTTTTACTGACACCGAGCCAGGTGGAGAAGGGGCAGGACACAGGGCTCTCAAGTTCCTGGGGCCCAGGAGGTATAGCCGAGGGGCACAGCCAGGGCTAGCAGCTGCCAGTCTAGATTTGCCTCTGGCCTCCTGAGAGGCTCCTGCTCTGTTGGACTTGATAACTGGCATCTCACGCCTCAGTCCCTTTGTTGCTATCTGTCTATCAGATCACATCTTCTGTGGTTCTCCACATCTATCTAGACTCCTGTTTTCTCTTTGGATTAAATTAGAGTGATTGCATGTCCCCTGATCATCCCTCCCCCAAGGTTTAGTTCTCCTTGGACCCAGGCCTGGCATGTCCCCGTGCAAAGACCTGAGAACAAGGCAGATGAGGGCGCCTCACGTGTGGGGTCATATAGCAATGATTGTGTTAGTGCTAACAGCATCCACCAGCCCAAAGCAAAGGAGTGAAGAGAAGCAGAGGTGCAGGCTGTTTGAATTCTCATTAAATACTGCAGTCCAAGTTTACAGAACAGACTTCTGAACTCTAGCAGATAGTGTTGTTTGGAGTGATATTTGAGATAACAGTTGTCCTCTGGCAATCCTGTGGAGTTAAGTTGAATCGGGTTCATTAAACATCTTAGGTGGTAAAATCTTGAAATCTTTTAGTATTTTGCTATAAAATATATAAATTCCTTCAATGGAATACTTATTCTTGCTTAATGCTAAGGAGTTCCAATCCTTTTCCAGAGGCAGTTTCTCAAGGCACATGTAGATTAGTTGCTTACCATTTAAACTGAAATGTAGTCCGGTGGACATTTTCTGTTGCCTAGTTTCTGTATTGCTGACAATGGGTAAGACAGAACTCAGGGGAATGGCTCTTCTGGAGAAACTTTTATTCACAGAAGTCCTGAATATGGTGAGACTGACTTGCCTCTGCCCTGCTGCAGGTGACCTGGAGGAAGCTTCATTGTGAATATTCTGGAAAATTAGTGCCAAAGCCACTTGAGTGACTGTTCATTCATTCTGACTCCCCTTAGATCCATGAATCAGCATTGCGAGCCAAGAGCAGAAGGCAGGTGGAGAAGAGGAGGCTGGCGGCTCAGAGGCAGCGGGCTCACTCTGCTGATGTGGAGAAAAATAGGCGGGTCAAGCCTGCCTCCTCAGAGAACCCATGGATGACAGAGTATATGAGATGCTACTCTGCCAGAGCTTGAGGGAAGGAACAGTTGCTTGGACAACCTCTTTTTAAAAGTGTAAATGAAAGAAAAGAACAAGACAAAAACTATCAAAAGCAATTGGACACAGGTTTAAGAAACCAACTGATTATGCAAGATTTTTCTTGGGGAATTTCCAAAAGATTGTCTCTTTTGATGAATCCTGGTCACCTACCTCAGCAGTAGGGTGACAACTGAAGCCATAGAAATTTGGTTATTTATGAGGAGAATTCCCTAAATCTTTGATATTCTTATAAGGGTTTTGTTTTAAAGCATCTTAATCTTTTAAGATACTGACACCAAATGCCTTTAAATGGCTGACAGATGCTTAACTTCAGTATCTATGCTCAGTTTAGCTGAAGCCTGTTTTCCTCCTGTTCTGAACAGCTTCTCAGATCCCATAGCTGGTAAGGTCACGCCAGCTTGCCACAGAAGATTCCCTTTCCTTATGTGTAGTTTGCTTTGAACATCAAGTTAAAAGTGAGTTTCAACACTACTTTTGATTCCATGTATAGTGAAAGTATTGTAGAACATTGGTAGTTCCTAAACAATTACATGTTTTTTGCGTTTCAGTTCAAGTACCACTTCATGTGGACTGTGATATTTAAGAACTATCCGGGCTGGGTGAGGGTCATCTTTTCTCTTTAAATTGTCATCTAGGCACTTATATTAATAGTTTAGTTCAAGTGCATTCCAGTAAATGAAGTGTTTAGAAGTAGTACTGAAGTTTCTTTTGAGTCAAAGAGTCACTTTTTAATTGAGATTTTTTAAGGACACTTAATGGGGTACCAGTCACTTGCTGCAGTCTTGCCTTTTGGCAGTCACCCACTGTGGACTTCTGCCTCTTCTAGAAGAGTTTAGCAATGATACTTACAACTTAAAATCTGAACTTTTACTTAGTAAATTGAGATTGTCTTGCTTACCGGGGGTGGGGGACAGATGTTAAGCTACCTATGAGAGATGTGGGTCACCCCTACTTTCCTCCTCCATGGAATTACCAATAACAAAGCCTTGATGATGCACATCGTTCAGACTTTTGGTTGAAATACATGCCTCACAGGTTCCTAGCTGGTAGGTTTTGTGTAGAAGCTAATGTGAGGGGATGCTGCTGTGTGTATGGGCATAGATGTGAGCATTTCAATGAAGTGTTTCCTTCTCTCCAGTACATTTGCTTTTGGGGTAGAAAGTGGTTTTGAGAAACATTTTTTCCATTCAGCAGAGATAGGAATCTACAGTAAGGATGAATGCTAAATTCCTGATAAGAGAGAAAAAAGTTCTTTGCCCACTTACCATGTAGAGATGTGTGAATGAAAATTTGGTGTTTGATGTGCATTTGAGCATTTCCTTGATATTTTTACTCTGGGTCTTTAAAGTATTGTGGTTGATTTCTACAAAAATGTTTCATTCCATGTAAAATCTTCACACAGTATCATCTTACACAATCATATTAAGCTTTGCAAATTTGTATTGAAGAATCATGAGCTTTTAGAAACAACTTAAAATATCTGCGTTATTTTGAGGTGAATATATAGAGAGCTCTCCTAGTCACTATGATGTATGTTTAGTAAGAGAAAGGTCTATGTGTTGTCCAAAATGTCCTTGCTAGGGATTCTGGTGAATCTTGCTGTTATTATAATCCTTAAACACTCCAGGTACCTAAAGATGAAATTTCTGTGGTAATGTGGTGGGAACTGCCTTTAAGACCACTTCCGGCATGTATAGTTTCAACTACCAGCTCCAGTGTTCTGTTCCCCTGACAGTCTTAGGAAGAGGCTGTGGGGAGTAGCTCAGGTCTACGCTGATGGACTGCCTTAGAAACCCGACCCCTCAAGACCCTGAGCAAGCCAGACTCTCTCCTTTAAAACACAGACTTGCATTTAATATGGTTAATTACTACTGCAAACTCCACATGCAGATCTGGAAGAACCTAGAGGGTGATATTGGCCAGTATTTCCCCCCCTTTTAAGTAGAGGACCAATGAACAAGATTTTTTAAAGTGTTTTTAATGTGCATGAACAATGAATGAGTCAATATGAAGTAACTGGGAGTCCCCTTCCTGTGTCCAAGCCATTGGTTGGTTAGGGTTTCATTTTGTTCTTTCTCTTTAGGGGTAAAGATGATCTTTTGAACCTACAAAAAATTTTTAAGTTGTAACAACTTGATGTCCTACTTTTTCCTTCTCACTAATGTCATTGTGATCATGTTCTTATTCCTTAAGACAGCTTATGAAACAGCGAGGTAATTTAAAATTGCCTTTCATGTTGAAAAATTTGAAACTGAGAATCCAGTGATATTTAAAATATAGATTGAAATAACTGCTGCATAAGAGTCTCCTTTTAAAATTTTAGTTTTTAAGTTCTTAATTAAAA
Source organism: Bos indicus x Bos taurus (assembly GCF_003369695.1). Taxonomy (NCBI): domain Eukaryota; kingdom Metazoa; phylum Chordata; class Mammalia; order Artiodactyla; family Bovidae; genus Bos; species Bos indicus x Bos taurus. Next base: position 1,249,527 of record NC_040103.1, on the reverse strand, counting down.
CAACTTGTAACATGTTTTCTGTGTTTACTAAAAGCAATAATAAAATATTAGGTAACACCTGAATACTTCTGCTGGACTGAGGTGAATGAGAATAGGAATCTGTCCTTTTTCTTGCTTTTAAAACCTAGAAGACTGCTCTATTTATGAGGTGTCAAATGCTTGTACTCCCCCATGGCCAGAAAATTCCCAAGTACCTATATACATTTCTTTTAAAGTCTACTAAAAGTAAAATAGGGTGTAGTTTATCTGAATTGCTCGTAATGTAGTAAGCACACATTTGTGTGCTTCTTATGAAATAGCTTTGTCATTGGTTCATCAGATGTAGATTGCTAGTAATCTGAAAGCTCTGAGCACTCTGATGAGCTACTGTACTGACATTTCCGCTGATGACGTCTACATCCGCACAGCCTCAGCACTGAACGGCCGCCTTTCTGTTGCCTGTGGTAGCTGGCTGAGTTTGCGTGACCCAGCTACAATGCACAGCAGAAGCCGCCTTTCTGTTGCCCGTCGTAGCTGGCTGAGTTTGCGTGACCCAGCTACAATGCACAGCAGAAAGGCGGCTTCTGAGCGCTGAGGCTGTGCGGACGTCAACTTCATCAGCGGAAATGTCAGTACTTGCTCATCAGAGTGTTCAAATGTATTGCTGGCAAAGAGGAAGAGGGGCCAAGCATATGTTAAAAGTGAAAACAACTGTCTTGTTGACTACTTCAGTGGAAAATAGCTCAGTGGGCACTCTTACGTTTCACTGGACTAGATAAAAAATGGTGCTAATATTTATACAGTCTGATTCTGTAGTTGGTTTGGGATCAAATTGCCAATGCCCGACTCATGGGTCCTTACCATAGTCTTATGATCAGTTAAGTAGTATTTAAAAAGTGGTCCTAAACGTGTAACCATGTGTAAAATTTGAAATGGATTTTGTACAATAGGCTGAATAGGGAGCTGTCCACTCTGTTTACTTAGTACCAAATTCCGTGAGAGGAGCCACGTCCAGGGTTGAGGCCCAGGTTTCCTCCCAGCCTGCTGGTGTGAGAGGAGAAAGCTGCTCCTTTATCATTTATTTCCATTTTGAAAGTCAGGACACCTGAGTGAAGACACTAGAGGCCTCTTTTTGGATTTCTTTATAATTAGCAGAACTTTTTCAGAGCTGTCTGCCTGTGTTGTTGTTGTATGTGTATTTTGAGCACTGCACTCACTTTACCATTCTGAAGGCACTAAGGCCGGGCACCTACAGTCACAGAGCTCAGGCGGTGGGCATTCGGGGCTGTGTTTTCTAAGAACTGTGTGTTGCTTTTAGCTTGTATTTAATATTGTAGTTACTTGGAAAAATGTGAATAAAGTTCATTAATACTACAGGCTAAGCTTCTGTTTTGTGGGCAGTAATTCTGATTAGTACATTAATGGTTGAAGAGAATTCGATGATTATATGGACTCCTAAATGTATTTTTCATTAGATAAATATTTAGTAAGGTATATTACATCCAGGAAGAGATACTTTCTGTGTATACACTTTGAATTAAACTCCACATTTTCCCAGTCTTTCCCTCATACCTTATTGCTTTGAAAATTACAAAAGGGATAGGGCATGGGCAAAAGAAGCTTAAAGAGATTTGTTGTTCAGTTGCGTTCAGCTCGTTGTGAACCCATGCACTGTAGCCCACCAGGCTACTCTGTCCATATGATTTCCCAAGCAAGAATACTGGAGTGGGTTTCCATTTCCTTCTCTAGGGACCTTCCTGACCCAGGGATCAAACCCAAGTCTCCTACACTGGCAGGCAGATTCTTTACCACTGAGCCACCAGAGAAGCCCTAACAAAAAAGTCAAGTGTAGAGTAAAAAGTCAAAGTTCCTTTCAATACCACCCCCTCACCAATATTCTACATCCCTTCTTAGAGGAAACCAGACCTTTTTTCCCAGGCACTTGGAGGTACATATACACTGTTATATATTTTTTTTTTTTTGCACAAATATGGAATAATGCTATGCATATTCTGTAACTCCCCATCTTTCCCTCACCTGCTCTCCTTGTTCATACTGTCTCCCTGATCCTAATTAGCCAGCCAAGCACCTTTGAGAGTGGGCTGCCTGGCAGACCCCTCCTCAGGTCTCAGACTGACCACAAAATTCTGTACATGTGAGGCAGGTCCAAAGAGCACTGCAAAAGCTTTGAAGGCTGAACTGGCATTGGAACCAGCATGCCAGGACTTGGGGCCTGAGCCTAAACAGATTGATTACTTGATTAAACAAAAATGCCAGCATTCTCCATAGGACTTAGTTGTGTTTCATCATGTAATATTCAAAATAACTATGAGGCACTCCAAATTACTCAGCATATGAAACCATGAAAATGGCTATCATGGAAAAAGGCAATCAGTAGCTGCCATCATAGCCTTGAAGGAAGCTATTATTGAAAAGTTCAAATGAATGATCACACTCTTGAAATAAGTATTAAACTAGAAATTTTCAGTAGAGAAATAGATAATAGGCAAATCAAGTGACAATATTAGAACTGAAAAATACCCCAACTGAAATTAAAAAAATCTTGCTGGATAGACAGAATAGCAGGTTGAAGATGACAAAATAAAGATAATAGATCAATACAAATCATCCAATCTGAAGAACAGAAAAGGGCTGGAGAAAAGTTTCCAGGTTGTGTTATAGGAATCATAGAAAGAGAAGAAGAAAAGTGTAGTGCTTTAAAATCATCTGCAGAAATGATGGCTAAAATCCTTCCAGGTGAGCTGAGTGAAGCTGAAACAGAATAAACCCAAGAAATCCAAGCCCAGATAACATCATTAACTGTTGAAAACTAACAGACATCTTGAACGCAGCCAGGGAAAAGTGAGAGTGACTTACATGGGGACAGTTCATATGCTGATGCATTTTTTTCATCAGAAACTATGGAGGCCAGAAGTAAGTGGCACATTTCTTAAAGTGCTGAAAGAAAAGAACTGTCAACTTAGAATTCTATATCCAGTGAAATATCCCTCAGGAATGAGGGTGAAATAAAGACATTCTCAGATGCAGGAAAACTAAGAGAATCGAGAGCCAGAAGACCTGCTTTAAAGAAACAGCCAAAGGATGTATTCAGACAGGAGAGAAGTGATACCAAAGGAAGCTGGGAGCATGGGGGAATGAGAACAGCAGTTCTAGAATTCGGTCATTTGTTCTGGGTCCCAGAAACAGCTCCAGAGCCAGAAAGGTGAAAGAAGTGCCTTGTCATTCATAATAGGCCCCCTTTTCAACACACATTTTTGAAGTGACTTTTGGCCAGCCCTAAGAATACTGTCTGGTTGCCAGGGAAACTGAATGCAAAGAAAGGGTTGGGACTTTGAGTCCTACCCACGACCTCTGACCTCCAGGGAGGAGAGAGGGGCTGGAGATTGAGTCAGTCACCAATGGCCAATGACTTAATCACTCACACCTATATGATAAAGCCTCTGTAAAACCCAGAAATCCAGGGTTCATGGAGTTTTCTGGTCAGTGAACAGGTGGAGATGTGAGAATGGTGCCCACAGAGCAGGGAAACTGCACCCTTTCCCCTACCATGCCCCCCACATGTCTCCCATCTGGGTGTTCTTGAGTTATATCCTCTACAATAAGGTAGTAATCAAGTAAGTAAATTGTTTTTCTGACTCCTGTGAGCTGCTCTAGCAAATTAGTTGAACCCCAGGAGGGGCCCTGGGGTGGTTGCTCAGAAGCACAGGTGACAGCCTGGACCCGTGATTGGCATCTGAAGTTGGGGCAGGAGCCTGGACCTGTGATTGGCATCTGAAGTTGGGGCAGGAGCCTGGACCCGTGATTGGCATCTGAAGCTGGGGCAGGAGCCTGGACCTGTGATTGGCATCTGAAGTTGGGGCAGGAGCCTGGACCTGTGATTGGCATCTGAAGTTGGGGCAGGAGCCTGGACCTGTGATTGGCATCTGAAGTTGGGGCAGGAGCCTGGACCTGTGATTGGCATCTGAAGTTGGGGCAGGAGCCTGGACCTGTGATTGGCATCTGAAGTTGGGGCAGGGCCAGCTCATGGGGCTGAGCCCTTAACTCGTGGGACCTGCCGCTCTCCCCAAGTATGTTGTCAGAATGGAGCTGAACTGAAGGACACTCAGCTGAGGTTGAAAAACTGCTTGATATGTGGGAAGCCTCTTCTCACCTGGGGTCAGAGTTGCTCAGAGGCAGAAGAGTTCTATAGTGGAGGAGACACAGCAGTGGGCTTTCACTCAGACCCTAACAACAGAGCTTCCAAAGAGACGAGCATCTGTGCCAACAGTGAGAGTGTGAATGTGTGAATGTTCCTAAAATCTGGCAGACTCTTGTGGGGAGCATGGCAGACAGCATCTCTACAAAATGACAGAATGCAAGATGAACTGGGGTTCTCTGCACGCATGGGGACAGCAGCACTATGACAGGAAACAAAGTGGCTCTGGTGGCTGGATTTTACTGATCTGCCTCCGTCCTCTTAGTGCAGTCTCTTAAACTGGTCTTCCAGTAAAAGGGAAAAAAATAAATAGTTAAAAAAAAATACATGCCAATCATCTTATAAAGTTTTAAGGTTTTTATAGCCTGGACTCAGGGCCTTTGATATAGCTAATACTCCATACATCACAGAAGCCATATAAATCACTGTCTTTAATATGGATTATACAATAAAATAAAAATTGCTGCTGCTGCTGCTAAGTCGCTTCAGTCGTGTCCGACTCTGTGTGACCCCATAGATGGCAGCCCACCAGGCTCCACTGTCCCTGGGATTCTCCAGGCAAGAACACTGGAGTGGTTGCCATTTCCTTCTCCAATGCATGAAAGAGAAAAGTGAAAGTGAAGTCGCTCAGTCGTGTCTGACTCTTCGCGACCCCATGGACTGCAGCCTACCAGGCTCCTCCGTCCATGGATTTTCCAGGCAAGAGTACTGGAATGGGGTGCCATTGCCTTCCCCGGAAATAAAAATTATTACTCTATTAAAAAAATTTTAAAACTACAAAGCAAATTGTCCTGAGGCAAACTATTATGCAGGAACACATCTGACTCCTGAAAAGAGAACTAGACAAATTTACAATTAAAGACTTCAATACTCCTATCAGTAATAGAACTAGTAGACAAAAAATTAATAAAGATATTAGAAGGGCTAGACAATACCATTAACCAACTCACTGACATTTATAGAACACTCTACCAAAAAAAAGAACAAAAAATTTTCACTGCACATGGAACATTCAGCAAAAGTCCATATCCTGGTTATTAAAATAATCTTACATTAAAAATTATACAACTCATGTTTCTGACTATGATGGAATTAAACTAGAAATCAGTAAAGAAGGGAAAATCTCAAGTCAGTTGGAAATTAAATAACCTGCTCATAAATAATCCACCAAAAAGATGGTCTCAAGAGAAATCAGAAGATATTTTATTTTATTTATTTTATTTTTTTGAGAAGATATTTTAAATGGGAGAAAAATGAAATGTTGTAATTTAAAAATTTTTAAAAATTTTGGGCACAGTTACAGCAGTGCTTAGAAGAAACTGATTAGCATTGACAGCTTATGTTAAGAAAGAAGATCTCAGCAATAATCTAAGCTTCCATCTTCGACTAGAAAAAAATAAGCAAAGCAAGACCACATTTTCAAGAATGAAGGAAAAAGAAAAGAGCAGAAATCAATGAAATTGAGAACAAAAACAAATGAAGCCAAAAGCTGTTTCTTTGGAAACATCAATAAAATTGATAAGCCTCTAGCAAGCTTGACAAAAAAGAACAAGCCATACATTAGCAGTATCAGGAATAAAATGTGGTTATCTGAATCTGAATTTCACTATTAGCCAGGGTTAGCTTTTCATGTTGATCAATCATCTATTTTTTTGATGAATGGTGTATTTATGTGCTTTACCAAGCTTAAAATTATTTGGGAAAAACTGGAAAAGCACACTGCCTTTTAATTTTTCAGTGGGTTTCTATCTGCTTAACTACCTAGGGTCTCTGTATATGAGATACCAATCTTCTGGTAAACACATTGCAAATACTTTGTCATAGCCCAATGCTATGCTATGCTAAGTCACTTCAGTTGTGTCCGACTCTGTGTAACCCCACAGACCGCAGCCCACCAGGCTCCCCCGTCCCTGGGATTCTCCAGGCAAGAACACTGGAGTGGGTTGCCATTTCCTTCTCTAATGCATGAAAGTGAAAAGTGAAAGTGAAGTCGCTCAGTCATGTCCGACTCTTAGCGACCCCATGGACTGCAGCCTACCAGGCTCCTCCGTCCATGGATTTTCCAGGCAAGAGTACTGGAGTGGGGTGCCATTGCCTTCTCCCATAGCCAAATGCTAACTTTATGCTTTCTTTTGTTGCATTGTTGTTGTTCAGTCACTAGGTGGTATCCTACTCTTTTTGACCTCGTGGACTACACCACACCAGGCTTCCCTGTCCTTCACTATCTCCCTGAGTTTGCTTAAACTCATGTCTATTGAGTCGGTGATACCATCCAACCATCTCTGGAGCAACCAAGACTGTTGCTCCTCTTTCCTCTTGCCCTCAATCTTTCCCAGCACCAGGGTCTTTTCCAATGAGTTGGCTCTTTGCATCAGGTAGCCAGAGTATTGGAGCTATAACATCAGTACTTCCAATGATATTCAGGATTGATTTCCTTTACGATTGACTGGTTTGATCTCTTTGCTATCCAAGGGATTCTCAGGAATCTTCTCCAGCACCACAATTCAAAAGCATCAATTCTTTGGGGCTTGGCTTTCTTTATGGTCCAGCTTTCATATAAGTACATGCTTATTGGAAAAACCATAGCTTTGACTATTCAGACCTTTGTCAGCAAAGTGAACTGACTGCTTAGCTTTGTCATAGCTACTCTTCCAAGGAGCAAGCATCTTTTAATTTCATGGCTGCAGTCACAGTGATTTTGGAGCCCAGGAAAATAAAATCTGTCACTGTTTCCATTTTTTCCCCATCTTTTTTCCATGAAGTGATGGGATCAGATACCATGATCTTAGTTTTTTGAATGTTGAGTTTTAAGCCATTTTTTTCACTCTCCTCTTTCACCTTCCTTTTTTTAAAAATTTTATTTTATTTTTTTTTCTTTCACCTTCCTTAAGCTCTTTAGTTCCTCTTCACTTTCTGCCATTAGGGTGGTATCATCTGCATATCTGAGGTGGTTGATATTTCTTCTGGCAATCTTGATTCCAGCTGTGATTCATCCAGCCCAGCATTTCACATGATGCAATCTGCATGTAGGTTAAATAAGTAGGGTGACAATATACAGCCTTGACAATATACATCCTTTCCCAATTTGGAACCAGTCCGTTGTTCCATGTCCAGTTCTGTTACTTCTTGACCTGCATATAGGTTTCTCAGGAGGCAGGTAAAGTGGTCTAGTATTCCCATCTCTTAAAGAATTTTCCAGTTTCTTGTGATCAGTGCAGTCAAAGGCTTTAGTGTCATCAATGAGGCAGAAGTAGATGTTTTTCTGGAATTCCCTTGCCTTTTCTATGATGCAGCAGATGTTGGCAATTTGATCTTTGGCTCCTCTGCCTTTTCTCAATCCAGCCTGTACATCTGGAAGTTCTCAGTTCACATACATACTGTTGAAGCCTAGCTTGAAGGATTCTGAGCATTACCTTGCTAGTGTGTGAAATGAATACAACAGTGTGGTAGTTTGAGCATTCTTTGGCATTGTCCTTCTTTGGGATTGGAATGAAAACTGACCTTTTCTAGTCCTGTGGCCACTGCTGTGTTTTCCAGATTTTCTGGCATATTGAGTGCAGCACTGTAGCAGCATCATCTTTTAGGATCTGAAATAGCTTAACTGGAATTCTATCACCTACACTAGCTTTGTTAATAGTGATGCTTTCTAAGGCCCACTTGACTTCAGACTCCAGGATGGCTGGCTCTAGGTAAGTGACCACACCATTGTGGTTATCCAGGTCATTAAGATTTTTTAAATACAGTTCTTCTGTGTATTCTTGCCACCTCTTCTTAATCTCCTCTGCTTATGTTTGTTGTATAGGAAATACTAATTTGTGGTGTCAAACCTCAAACACTTTCTTTACAGATGAAGTATTTAGTGTCACCTATAGAAAGATTCACTCTTTGGTCATAATAAAAATTCTGTATGTTCTTCCAGTGCCTTAAAAAACAAAACAAAACAAAACAAAAAAACAAAACAAAAAACTCACCTTTTGCTTTTAGACCTTTAATCCAACTAGAATTAATTTTTAGTGAATATGAATTTGAGATCAACCTTTTTTAGAAAAAATTGAATTAAATGGGTAGAAAAAGGACTTAACACCATCCAGTGAAAGAGCTTTTACCGATTTAAAATGTCACATAGTACTTTTTCATAAACTGCAACAGATACAAGGGAAAGGTATGCTGCTCCTCTGTGGATCTACACCTGAGCTCAAAGGTTTTAATTTTGCAGTGAATTTTAGTATTTGGTATGGCAAGTCTTTTTCTTGGGGATGGTCTTGATTTCTGTCTCCTGTACACTGTCACGAATCTCCGTCCATAGTTCATCAGACACTCTATCAGATCTAGTCCCTTAAATCTATTTCTCACTTCCACTGTATAGTCATAAGGGATTTGATTTAGGTCATACCTGAATGGTCTAGTGGTTTTATCCACTTTCTTCAATTTCAGTCTGAGTTTGGCAATAAGGAGTTCATGATCTGAGCCACAGTCAGCTCCTGGTCTTGTTTTTGCTGACTGTATAGAGCTTCTCCATCTTTGGCTGCAAAGAATATAATCAGTCTGATTTCAGTGTCAACCATCTGGTGATGTACATGTGTAGAGTCTTCTCTTGTATTGTTGGAAGAGGGTGTTTGCTCTGACCAGTGCGTTCTCTTGGCAGAACTCTATTAGCCTTTGCTCTGCTTCCTTCTGTACTCCAAGGCCAAATTTGCCTGTTACTCCAGGTGTTTCTTGACTTCCTACTTTTGCATTCCAGTCCCCTATAATGAAAAGGACACCTTTTTTGGGTGTTAGTTCTAGAAGAACTTGTAGTTCTTCATAGAATTGTTCAGCTTCTTCAGCGTTACTGGTCAGGGCATCGGATTGGATTACCGTGATATTGAATGGTTTGCCTTGGAAATGAACAGAGATCATTCTGTCGTTTTTGAGATTACACCCAAGTACTGCATTTCAGACTCTTTTGTTGACTATGATGGCTACTCGATTTCTTCTGAGGGATTCCTGCCCACAGTAGTAGATATAATGATCATCTGAGTTAAATTCACCCATTCCAGTCCATCTTAGTTTGCTGATTCCTAGAATGTCGATGTTCACTCTTGTCATCTCCTGTTTGACTACTTCCAATTTGCCTTGATTCATGGACCTAACATTCCAGGTTCCTATGCAATACTGCTCTTTACAGCATTGAACCATGCTTCTATCACCAGTCCCATCCACAACTGGGTGTTGTTTTTGCTTTGGCTCCATCCCTTCATTCTTTCTGGAGTTATTTCTCCACTATCTCCAGTAGCATATTGGGCACCTATTGACCTGGGGAGTTCATCTTTCAGTGTCCTTTCTTTTTGCCTTTTCATGCTGTTCATGGGGTTCTCAAGGCAAGAATACTGAAGTGGTTTGCCATTCCCTTCTCCAGTGGACCACATTCTGTCAGACCTCTCCACCATGACCTATCCACCTTGGGTGGCCCTACACAGCATGGCTTAGTTTCATTCTTAAACAAGGCTGTGGTCCATGTGATCAGATTGGCTACTTGTCTGTGATTATGGTTTCAGTCTGTCTGCCCTCTGATGCTCTCTCTCAGCGCCTCCCGTCTTAACCTGGGTTTCTTTTACCCAAGATTCTTAAATTTCTCCAAGCCAGGCTTCAGCAGTACATGAACTGTGAACTTCCAGATGTTCAAGCTGGTTTTAGAAAAGGCAGGGGAACCAGAGATCAAATTGCCAACATCTGCTGGATCATAAAAAAAGCAAGAGAGTGCCAGAAAAACATCTATTTCTGCTTTATTGACTATGCCAAAGCCTTTGACTGTGTGGATCACAATAAACTGGAAAATTCTGAAAGAGATGGGAATACCAGACTACCTGACCTGCCTCTTGAGAAACCTGTATGCAGGTCAGGAAGCAACAGTTAGAAATGGACATGGAACAACAGACTGGTTCCAAATAGGAAAAGGGTACGTCAAGGCTGTATATTGTCACCCTGCTTATTTTAACTTATATGCAGAGTACATCATGAGAAACACTGCGCTGGAAGAAGCACAAGCTGGAATCAAGATTGCCGGAAGAAATATCAGTAACCTCAGATATGCAGATGACACCATTCTTATGGCAGAAAGTGAAGAACTAAAGAGCCTCTTGATGAAAGTGAAAGAGGAGAGTGAAAAAGTTGGCTTAAAGTTCAACAATTCAGAAAATTAAGCTCATGACATCTGGTCCCATCACTTCATGGGAAATAGATGGGGAAATAGTGGAAACAGTGGCTGACTTTATTTTTCTGGGCTCCAAAATCACTGCAGATGGTGATTGCAGCCATGAAATTAAAAGATACTTACTCCTTGGAAGGAAAGTTATGACCAACCTAGGTAGCAAATTAAAAAGCAGAGAGATTACTTTGTCAACAAAAGTCCATCTAGTCAAGGCTATGGTTTTTCCAGTAGTCATGTATGGATGTGAGAGTTGGACTATCAAGAAAGCTGAACGTAGAATTGATGCTTTTGAACTGTGGTGTTGGAGAAGACTCTTGAGAGTCCCTTGGACTGCAAGGAGATCCAATCAGTCCATCCTAAAGGAGATCAGTCCTGGGTGTTCACTGGAGGGACTGATGTTGAAGCTGAAACTCCAATACGTTGGCCACCTGGTGCGAAGAGCTGACTCATTGAAAAGACCCTGATGCTGGGAGGGATTGAGGGCAGGAGGAGAAGGGGACGACAGAGGATGAGATGGCTGGATGGTATCGCCGACTCGATGGACATGAGTTTGGGTGGACTCCGGGAGTTGGTGATGGACAAGGAGGCCTGGCATACTGTGATTCATGGGGTTGCAAAGAGTTGGACACAGCTGAGCGACTGAACTGAACTGATGGCAAGTCTCGCCACCCCTACCTTGTTCTTTACTTTCCTTGGTTATTTTCTTTCCTATATGAACTTTTGAACGAGCGTGTCGATTTCTATTTTAACATTCCATTCAGCAATTTTATTAAACTTTATTGAATGTACTAATTTTGAGGCGACTGACATCTTTATAGTAGTAGTGAGTCTTTGTACTCCCAAATAGAGTATGTCTCCTTTTAAGTTGGGTCTTTATGTATTTATTTAATAAAGTCTTCATTGAAAAAGTCTTTCATATTTCTTGCTGGATTTCTTCTCCCCTTTCCATCCGATTTTGTAAACTGTTCTTGCCTCTGCATAAGAAGAGGCTGAACTAGAAGGAATGATGTTACTTTTCTAATGAATGTCAATGAAGATAGAAACTGATGATGCTGTCACTAATCATATATTTTGGAATTACCTCATGAGAACCAGAGAATTGGAAACAACCCAGTTTTTTATCAATAAGGAGCTGGTTACAGAAAATATGGCATATCTGCACAATGGAACATTCTGCTGCCTTCAGTAAGGAGAAAGCTCTCACTCCAAGATACAATGTATATGGAAAAAGACAATGTGCATAACATGTTGCTTTTTGTTTAAGAAAGGGAGGAGTAATAACATCTGTATCCACGTCAAGAAACTCTGGAGGGATACACACACTAGCCAGTGGTTACTATGAGGTGTAGGGAAGGCAGGGAGCCAGGGGGAGGCAAGGAGGCCCCAGGGTGACTTTCCACACTGCTTTGACTTTTGACACATAAGAATGTATTAGCATTAAAAAAAAAAACTCCTAGAGAAAACAGGAAAAAGCAGAAACTAAATACCCACCCTTACCCACCCTTTGAAAATATGTATCCCCCTGAAAACTAAGCTTGTGATGGTTAAGCCAGGCTGGCCCCCATACCCACAGCTGGGGGCCTGTAGAGCCATGGACCACAGCCTCCTCTCCTGGGCCTGAGCCGGTTGGGAGCATACCTTGAACATTTGTTGTTGTTTAGTCTTTAAGTCGTGTCTGACTCTTTTGCAACTTGACCGGCAAGAATACTGGAGTGGGTTGCCATTTCCTTCTCCAGGGGATCTCCCTGGTCCAGGGACCAAACCCGAGTTTCCTGCACTGGCAGGCAGATTGTTTACCATATTCAAAACATGGAGATCGTTGGATAGTGAGGTATAAGTCCTGAATTTGCATCAAATAGACTAACCTTTCCTAGGAATAAAATTTTAACTTGATTACACTAACAATAGGAGCTTATCAAGTTTTTCAGAAGAACCCGGGCTTGCTTAGGTGAGCCAGGCTGCTGGTTTTTCAAGCATTCCCTTCTGGACACACAAACTCCGCTCCACTTTCCTTTACAGCAGGACTGACTTCCCAGGAACAACTGTGGTGTCCACTTCACAACAAGAGCACACGTAGCCTGTGACTGCTGTTTATAGATTAAACAATACCTTCTTCATGACCAACAAAGGTTTAAATTTAATAAAGACAAAATATAAACCTTAATTGAAAAAAAACAGCATGAATTTAAGTTTGGGTCTCCTGCACTGTTGGGCTTCCCTGGTAGCTCTGCTGGTAAAGAATCTGCCTGCAATGCAGGATACCCTGGTTCAATTCCTGGGTCAGGAAGATACCCTGGAGAAGGGACAGGCTACCCACTTCAGTATTCCTGGGCTTCCCTGGTGGCTTAGAAGGTAAAGAATCTGTCTGCAATGCAGGAGATCTGGGTTTGATCCCTAGGGTGGAAGATCCCCCAGAGGACATGGCAACCTACTCGAGCATTCTTGCCTGCAGAATCCCCATGGACAGAGGAGTCTGGTGGGCTGCAGTCCATGGGGTCACAAAGAACTTGACACAACTGAGTGACTAAGCACAGCACGGCACTCCCGCGCTGTTGGCGGGAGGGTAAATGGGCACAGGCTCTCTGGAGGGCAGTTCGGCTTTCTGGCCCTTAAAGACGAGCACATCTTTGACTGGCAACGCCACTCCCAGGCTTCCCCCACATCCACACGCGGGCAGATGCCCTGGCCCGGGGAGCTGATGACAATGCAGTGTCCCAAGCAGAAGGGGGTAATTCACGTGCTACTCCCCTCCACCCATCAGGAGCTACCTACAGGGGGTACAGTGAAGAAAGGGAAGTGAGGGGTGTCTTCAGCATCAGCAGATGCCCTCTGCCCACGTCCGCACCAGCGCAGGGAGCCTGGTGGCCTCTGGGCAGGGGACACTATGCCCCTTGCCTAGGATCTTGCTGTGAATGTGGCTTCGATTTAAAGCCAAAACACTGGCCATGTTGACTGTGAGAGGTAGACTGAACTAGTTAAGAGTGACTACTTGTGACAACTAGGCATCCCTGGTGGCTCAGATGGTACAGAATCCACCTGCAGTGCAGCGGTCCCAGGTTCAATCCCTGGGTCAGGAAGATTCCCTGGAGACAGAATGTCAACCCACTCTAGTGTTCTTGCCTGGACAACCCCATGGACAGAGGAGCCCGGTGGATACAGTCTGTGGGGTTGTCAAGAGTCAGACACAATTGAGCAACTAAGCACACAAGTCCTTGTGACAACTATCATCGCTGTTAATCCATCTTTTACTGGTTTTATGCCCTAGGTGTTGACTGGGCCCTGAGATCTTTGAGGACTTCATGAGAATGGGGGCAGAGGGAGATTCTTCTGTCTGTATGCTTCTGCCCCTTGAGAGGAACCTTGTGGGTCAGAACCAAATACCTGCTTCCTGTCAAGAGCCCCGTTCAACAGCCCACCTTGCTGGGGCCCCATGCTGGGCACTGCACCTGGTCCCTCATGGATGGTTCCCGCCCAACACTGCTGGCTGTGCCCTCAATGATGTTTTCTATGAACTAGACTTGTACCCACATGAGGTACATGAGGTACCACATGAGGTACCCACATGTTCTGATGAGGTCACCCCATCAGAACAGCTCTGACAGTGAGGGAGACACCATCCACTGGGACGTCCCTGAGGACAAACAGTAGACTTGGCCTAAAGTTGAGGCTGATACATGGATCCCAAAATGTAACTGAATTGGGTAAAAGTCTGAAGTCACCCCGCAGTGTTTAAAGCCAACATTACTCTTGGAAATTAGAAAAGGAAAGCCAGAGTAGAATAATCAGATAGTTACAAATCAAGTAAAAATAAGTGTATAAAGACTTTTCTTCTATTGTTGCTCAAGGACCAAGTTAAATAAGCAGAGAAGAGCAGCAGCACAGATGAGGGCCAGCCGGGGTCAGGACTTTATTGACAGACGGCACAGGAGTGTTGCCACAGTAACCACATACAGTACATGTAGTGGGAAGGGGTGTGAGGCAGAGACCACCACCCAAGGCCAGGAGGGCCACGGCCAGAGCACAGGCCCTCAGGCAGGGTCTCACCTTTACAGAGTAACATCTGACCCACAGCAACTTCGATACAGCTTTCACCACAAGAGTATTGTGACAAGCATTCTGAAAACCAGTTGGCATGCATTTTCAGTCATGCATTTTCAATTGATAATATTTTCAATGTGTTGAAGGCAAGGACAACAAAACAAGTTATCAAACTTGCAAATTTCTCTTTTTTAAAGCATGGCTTCACAGTGATGAAGTCAACTGGTTTCCCACCTCGAACGGTTTAACACTAAAGGTATTTTAAACATGGAAAATACTCTTACCAGTTAGGGTGGGGAGGGACGTGGGAGAGGGGTTCAGGATGGGGGGGGGGGGGGCGACACATGTGTACCTGATGTATCATGCTGATGTATGGCAAAAACCATCACAATATTGTAATTATCCTCCAATTAAAACAAATAAATTAATTATATAAAAAAGAATGCTTTACAGTTCTTGAAATTCCAATAAACATGAGTGTTTGAAATTGCCATCAATTTTGAAGGAAAAGAAAAAAAAGATTCCAGTCAACAGAAAACCCAGTGCTCTGTCCGATGGTGCTGCATGGTGGAAGCACAGGGCTTCCCCGGACCTGCCGTCCACTTCCTGGGGGTGGTGGCCCCTGCCTCTGCATCTCAGG
Organism: Bos indicus x Bos taurus; assembly: GCF_003369695.1. Taxonomy (NCBI): domain Eukaryota; kingdom Metazoa; phylum Chordata; class Mammalia; order Artiodactyla; family Bovidae; genus Bos; species Bos indicus x Bos taurus. Next base: position 1,234,464 of record NC_040103.1, on the reverse strand, counting down.
CACCTGGGCTGTGGAGTGGGCCTACTTCTGTTCTGTGCCACCGCAAAGGGCTGTTTTGAAGGTTCAATCAGATGTTACATGTGAGAACACTGCTAAATTGTAAAAAATGCTATGCCCCTTTAGGTCTCAGTTACAGACATTTCAAATGACAATATTAAAAATGAGCGTTAAACTAAAAATTCTCCATAATTTCTTGATAAACTGTTTTTTTTTTAAAAGGAAGAAAAGTGGGCATGAAATCCTGTACCTTGATCAGAGACACAGTGAACAACCAAAGCAGCACTTGGGTGCTGAATGTCACCAAGTGCAAAAGTAGAGTTCTCACAGTTCAGGTAGGACTAAACTAGCTGATTTGAAAAATCAGCTAAAAACAGGTATAAACAACCTAAATAGAAAAACAAATTTAAAAGCTTCAGGTGAAATCATTTCATCTTAAAATTAGAGTAGGGAAACTATTATTTGCCATTCCTCTACTACTGCTTTGAAAAGGCAGCAGTTAATTTTTATAGCTCCAGCTTCTGCTTCAACACAAGGACTTGTCAATTGTAACAGAGTGTGTGTTAACAGAATTTTCACACATTTAACCCCAAACATTTATGACCCATCCTGCAACTCTTGGATAGCTGAGTGGGTCTAGGCCTGAAAGCAGACATTTATCGACAATCACATCCTCAGCTGCTCCTCACAGCCTCATGTACCAGTCAGTGCAGACAGGCAACACAGCATCCTGGACAACTGCTTGCCCACAGGCTGTACTGTCATGTAACAATAGGCCAACTAAGAGTGTACAGATAGAGTTTCCAAGAAATACTGATCCAAACAACAAAACCTGCAACTTAAACAGTAAGGCTCTTCACCTAGAATGTAAAACAACTGGAGAACTATGCAGTGAAGCCAACAGTCACAAATGCCTCTTCATTTGAGAGATTTTAGACAGTTATGATTTTAGAGTTTTGTTAAAAATATGTCTTGGAGAAAGGTGTTTTGGACTGAAACTTGGATGTCCAAATGCCTATCCAGGTTTGGGAAGTTCTCAGTCATCATTTATTTAAACAAGCTTCCTGCCCTTCCTCGCCCCTCTTCTCCTGGGGCTCCATTGATGTGCAGACTTTCTTAATGGTGTCTCAGAAGTCCTATAAGCTTTTCATTTCTCTTCATTCTTCCCCCCACCCACTTCTCTGGATAATTTCAAATGCTCTGTCTTCAAGCTCACTGATTCTTTCTTCTGCTTGATCTAGTCTGTTGTTGAAGCTCTGTATTAAATTCTTCAGTTCAGTCATTGTGCTCTTCAGCTTCAAAATTTGTTTGGTTCTTCTTCATGTTTTCTATTAAACTTCTCATTTTGTTCTTGCTTTCATGATTTTGTTAATTGTTTTATCTATGTTCTCCTGTAGCTCTCTCAGCATTTTTAGAACAATTATTTTGAATTCTTTGTTGGGCAACTCATGTATCTCCATTTCTTTAGGGAGAGTTGCTGGAAATTTACCATGTTCCTTTGGTGGTCTCATGATTCCCTGATTGTGTGATCCCTGAAGTCTTGCATATAGGTGTGTATGCATTTACCTCATCCAAACTTCATGAGCTGCCTTTGGTATAAGACCTTCACCTCAGGTTGGGGATGTGCTGGAACATGCTGTGACCCAGGCCCAGTGGTACAGGGTGTCAAGTGCAGGTATGTGTCTGGGTGGGAGGGATATTGTCATTGACTCAGGTCACTGAGGGTCACAGCATCCACTGTGTGGTTCCTGACAAGCACTGTTGGGGGTCTGCAGTGTCTGCAAGGGCTGGTGGGTTCCCCAGTGGCACCTCCAGGTTCAGCATCTAGGGATCGGGGCAGGAAGCAATGATGACCTGGAGCTTGAGGCATGCACACATCTGGCTGGGGAGGCCAGCTGATCAAGACAGGAAGCACTGATGACCTAGAGCTCGAGGCATGCACACATCTGGCTGGGAGGCCAGCTGATCAAGGCAGGAAGCACTGATGACCTGGAGCTCGAGGCGCACACACCACCCGCTGCAGGTGCACGTGCGACGGCAGGGGCTGGTTGTAGACACACACGAGTGGTGGGGAGCCAGTAGCAAGGGTCTGGGCCAAGTGTGGGCCCATCAGGCAGGTGGTGTGCTTTCCCAGAGCTGCAGTATCTTCCCACAGGCATGTACACAGCAGTGGAAGCTAGCGATAGGGATCAGCCTGGGCGTGTGCAGGTACACAGCTGGAAGGGGCTGGCCACAAGTATGCACTTGGCAGTGGGGGTCAGCCTCAGGGCCTAGGCTGGCATCTTGCACCTGTGTAGCTTCAGAGGTCTGGATAGGTTGCCAGTCCAGATCCTGGGCTCTAGTGGGGCCGGGGTGGGGGGTGGGGGGTGGGGGTGGGAGGGGGTTGGGGGGGTGGGGAACAGGTAGCAGATGGTTGGGGATTGAAATTTCCATGGGGTGGTGCTGCAGAGGACTGTGGACCAGGGCACTAGGAACCATGGTTTTTAACAGCTGCATGGTCGATACTTGCTCTGTGTCTCAGCTTTGCCAGTCTCTGAGTGGGATAAACTCAACAGGTCCTTTGTTTGATGCCCCAAAAGGCTGGGGAAGCTGGTCACACCCATGCCCTTTCCTGGGGTGGCGAACTCTTCCTAGTCTGGGAGGTTTCTCTTGGTGCTGAGAAGAGCCTGCCTAGGGAATGGGAGATTGCAGACAAAATGAAGCTCTTTTTCCTTCCATTTCTGTGTGATTATTCTCAGGTTTTTGTCCCACTGAGTTGCTGAATTTTCTTAAGTAGACTCCTGAGCTCTCTCAGAACTGTTTATCTCTGCAGATAGCTAATTGCTGGTCTTTGGGCGGGTGGGTGGGCGGATGGCGGCTGGGGCCTCCTACTTCACCATCTCAGTGATGTCAATTGAAAATGAGCTCTAGGAGTTATGAGGCTCCCTCCCAGGAAGGAAGGGACTGAGCGGGATCACATGACCACTTTTTAGGGACTTTGTACAACAGGCACCTTGCGGTGGATAGGCTTGATGTCCATGTACTTTAGAAGGACCTGGGAACAAACCCAACTCCGATCATCTGTTCTTTTCACAAGCACTTCAGTCCCTTCTATGTGCCAGGCCCTGGGCACACAGAAGGCACCCTTTTCAAAGGACATCTCAGCCCAGCAGAGAAGACAAAGACAATACATGAATCAACGTGACCAATAGCAAAAGAAAGGCCAGGACAGAGACATACTGAAGCAGCGTGTGTCTGCGTGTGTCAGGAGTCAGGGCTGGGGACAGCTCCCAACTGTACCAGTCAGGACAAGGGGGCTTCAGCCTGAAAGACCTGGACAAACAGTGGGGTGCAGCATAGGTGAGGATAAGAAAACACAGTCCCTACAAAGGCACAGAGGTGATGAGAAACCAAGGGGCGTTCAGACAAACACAAGTGTCCTGTAAAAGCCCCATTTTCCCCAGGAAACAGGCACAGCATGAGGGCATATGACCAATGTTTATGACTACAGAAACCAATATGATGGCTTTTCTGATGCTGTAGACTTACCCAGAAATAATCATATCACAAAATTTCCTAATCAGTGTAAAATGATTTGAGGGCTCCTACCCAACATACATAAATCAGCAGTTTTACTCTCATACAGAGTTAGCTGGCCCACAAATATTTAATAATCCAATTATTTATATGGTATTTTGGAATATGACATTTTCAGAAATTTAGCATTTTTTCTTATAATTTTTCTTAAAATGCTAGTTTTCCTTTAAAATGAAATTTACACATGACATCAAGAAATTAGAGAAGGGAGCTATCAGAGCACAGGCTATCTACTTTTCATCCAGTTCCCACAGGTGAAGGACAACATCCATCCTTTAGCATGAAGGAGCAAGCTGACATTCCTGCGGACTCAACCACATCATCCTTGGTTAGCGTTAAGTTCCACAAATGTGTACATCACGTTCAGTACATTCCTTCATGTGGACACACTGAGAAGAATTAATTAAGAGGGCCTTGCGTTACTGCAGTGGCAGGAGTGATACTGAGAATGTCTTAACAACCAGCACGACAAGGGCTCCCGCTTCCGAGGCTGCACTGGCTGTGGGTGCAGGTTGGCTGCCCTGTGTCCCTCCTGAAGGTACACTGTCCTCTGGGCTGGAGACAGAACTTCCAGTACAATTAGCCACATGCTGGGAAGTCACCTCTAGTAATATTGGATAAAGGAGGTGTATCTTGCTTCTTCAATACATCTAGAAAAACAACTATATAATTCCAAGAAAAAAAACCATAACTATTCTTGGCTTGTAACAGTATCTCTTCTGAAGTTCCCAACGGTATATTGACAATAACATATTTTACATATATATTCTTGTTGAGATGTATGCTGAACTATTTTTGGGTGAAATGACAGAGGTTTTGGATGTTTCCAAATACTACAGTGTAAAAAAGTGGGGCAAAGGTAGATAAAGCAAGACTGGCATAATGAATAGACAATTGTGGAAAATAGCTGATGTAGTGGTTCTATATGCTATTTTCTCCATACTTGTGTATGCTCAAAAACCCTAAAATTAAAAAAAAAAAGGAAAACAACATAAATTCTATTTTAAAAGAAAAAATAGACTCCCTGATCACATTATTTTCTAGCAGTTAGTTTCTAACGTTAGGGGGTGATGGCCAACAATGTATTTCATCTTCCTGAACCTGGCAAGTTAAGTGCTCTCAAATAAATCCCTCTAAACATTTCTAAAAACAACTCCTTAAAGAAGTAAACATAATCAGGAAGCAACCAAGCAACAACTGGGACAAATCTGGACTGTTTTCAACTGATTAATAAAATCACTTTATAACTAGTACAAAAAATTATTTAAAATTTACAGGTGTTTTAAAGACTAACTTTCCCCTCTGAAAAAAAAGCAAAAAATAGGACAAATTTGACAGAAAATAAAGTACCATCTACTGTGTCACAGTATGAAATGCAAATCATTTAGATGACTAATTTTAGCATTTTCTTCATTCTGAATAATATTGATCTGCTAGGAATCAATGTTCTTACGATTTCAAGAACTCTTAAATTTTTAAGAACTCTTATTATTTTTCAATAAAACCATTACAGTATCCCAATTTGTAACGTTTTCATTCTCACTTAGATGTTGGACTGTGAAAAAATAAATTAAAATCTCAAGTCTAAATGGAGTGTAGAATTTTCTTCTAGGAAGACCGAGAAAATGCTTTGCTAGAAATGTAAATTAAGGACATCCTGCAAACTTAACAAATTGTGGGAAATGTACACATTTAATAACATTCACTATTAGATATATTTGGTCTTTATCTCTGGTTCCTGACACAAAGCTCCTAAAAGACTAAGAATTTCCTGAATTTCAGGGGTCCCTTTTGAGCACAGTTTATGCCAATGAAATGACTTCAGGGTCACCCTAGAGAGGTTCAGGGTGCAGCTGGTCACAAGAAAGATCTAAGGAAGTTTTAGCTCCACCCACTGACCTGAGAGAAGGGGTTGCTAGAGATTAAGAGCTAGAAAAAATCTTAAATAACAAGATTTGAGGAGCCTCTTGTTTGGTGAACAGGAAAACAGCCATGAGCCAGGAGGGTGGGGCACCCCAAACTCCATGGGGACAGAGGTTCCTGTGCTCGGGACCCTTCCAGGCCCGGCCCTATGTGCTTCCTCATCTGCTGTTCATATGTAGCTCTTGTAATAAACCAATAATCTCATGGGCTTCCCTGGCGGCTTAGCAGTAAAGAATCCGCCTGAAATGCAGGAGCCATGGGTTTGATCTCTGGGTTGGGTAGATCCCCTGGAGGAGGGCAAGGCAACCCATTCCAGTATTCTTGCCTGAAGGATCCTATGGACAGAGGAGCCTGGTGGGCTACAGTCCATAGGGTTGCAAAGAGTCAGACACGACTGAAGCGACTTAGCACACACCAGAATCTCATAAAGAAACTTTCAGTTCTGTGAGCTGCTCTAGGAATTAATTAAACCCAAGGAGTGGGTCATAGGAGCCTCAGGTTTCGGGCCGGCTGGGAAAGCACATGTGACACCCTGCACCTGTGACTGGCCTAGAATGTGTTGGTTTGGGTGGTGGTGGGTGTTGACACAGGCTTTAACTTGTGCGATCTGATGCCATTTCCAGTAGACAATGTCAGAACAGAACCCATCTGGTGTCAGAAGAATCAGAGGATTGGCTGGTGGTAGAAAACACTCCAGGGACCAAATACCACATCTCTCCTCTTCATTTTTTCCTAAAGGCTTTTATTACGAACCACCATGGTTTGGTTCTCCAGCAAATTTTATTGGTCAAGGGATGTGGAATTATATGCAATACCTGGGGTTTAAATTAACAGGCTCACTTATAAACCAACATTTATCTTATTTTTTTAAAATTCTGCTTTTGCATAAACTGCTGTAGTCAAACAGACATGCTCCTACCCCATGCAAAAAGCTGTTCAAAAATGAGCAGCTTGCAAACCCACTGTTAACAAGACACTGAATCAAACATTCTTCCAGTGAGGTCCAAGAAGCAGATCAGTCTGAGAATTTGCTTCATATTCTGACTTTTCAAAATCAAATATTCAAGATATAAAGAAGCAAAATTAAAATATCTAAAACAGTTACATCTTGATATTTTTATCCAAGTCACTTCCAGAGTTTGTAGTGCTTCTGTGCTTCATTGGTTAAAACAAAACAACAAAAGCAGTAGGCAGCTTCCAACATAAAGGTAATCAAATTTATCAGTTTGAGCTAAAAGTCACAGTGGAAGAACACATGTAAGGTGAAGAATGCTATTTAAACCTTTCAGTTTTAAACAGTACTGTATTTTAGCTTTAAAGAAAAGTTCTATTATATATTTTTGCATAAACATTTTAAAATATTAGAACGAGTCTTTGTAATACAATATACATTAACTCATGTGAATTAAAAACATGTCAACTTGATAACTGTTGTAAGGCATTTAAGTATTTAGCAAAAGTGTACAGAAATTTCTTAGAGGTGTCCCTTTAATATTAACTTTAGTGGGTGTCCTTAAAATGAACGCAAAACAAAAGACTAAAAAGGAGGCAGTGATGCTGTAATACTGAATCCCAGAAAAAGCACAGTAGCAAAAATGTGTTTTCTAACAGGAAGACCAGATGATCAGCAAACTGGGACCAGGTAAACAGCCCTGGTACAGCTACTGCACTGACCAATGCTGAGAGTCGCATCTGTTGCCTAGGAAGTTTGGTGAAAGGTACCAGCATCCTTAGTGCCTGAAACACATCAGGTGCTCGGTTCTACTTCCTGAACTGAGTTGATGAAGATGCTTTAAAATCAGAGTGCTAGACAGTTCATGAGAAAATTTCATTTATCATTTTATTTCAGTATGTGACTAAATTCTGATCTAGTATTTCCAGTGTGGCTCATGTAACACCTTGTGGACTGTGGTAAATGGAATTAACTAAGTATTGTATCGGCCATCAATGCCAGAATCTCTGAATATCAGGTCACAAACATAACCAACTGTGCAACATAACCAACATAATGATCAGAGCACACCTCACAATGAACAGATTTTAGTTCAGACGATTAAAAAAAAAATAAAGTATTAGACTGCATTTAGTGCAGTGCTCTATCATACTGTACGTCAGATACCATGCTGTGGAGATGCACTGGACGAGCGTATGTACAGTACACAGCCAGGATCCAAACCAGGGTGAAAGGGCGAATATGGGACAGAACACTTTTACATATGTGTATACATTTAATGGTCTCGTCCACTGAACTGGATTTATTATACAGTTTGCTGTGCCACATCTACTAGCTTGTATAATATACCAAATTATTATTATTATTATTTTTTGCACAAAGATCTACTTCCATATAAAGTAGAAAAAGATGGTGGTTAAAAAAAAACCTTCTTCTTCAAGCTTCAATAATTGTGTCCCAAATACCACTGTATGAATACCTAAAAAATATTAAGAACGATTTAGAAATATGCATAATTATAAATGTCCAAACATAGCTTAAAGTCACAAAGGGAACCAGTGAACACTTCCAACTTTTATTTAAGCTTACTTATGCCTATTGCCTGGAGAATCCCAGGGATGGCGGAGCCTGGTGGGCTGCCGTCTATGGGGTCGCACAGAGTCGGACACGACTGAAGCGACTTAGCAGCAGCAGCAGCAGCATGCCTATTAGATAATGTTGACTATACATAAAAAAGAGGAAGCTTTATAAAGTTAAAATATCAATTTGCAAATTTTATAAATAAGCCTTAGCTAGAGGCACATTCTATTAGACTTCAACTAACCCAAGAAAGACTCGTCACTGACATGAAGGCAGGAGAGTCTCTAACTCAATCATTGCTATCAACTTTCCTTTCTTTCTGAGCAAGAGCATAAGGATTTCCTACAAATTATTTCAAGCAGAATATCTAATTTTTTTTGAATAGGGAAGGTTTATGCTAGCATTTTGTTCCATATTTTCCCTGTTTGTTCTATGTCCTTTTTCCTTCTTTTACTGTCTTTCTTTCAGATTATTTAGAGTAATTATGTGTTTATTCCATTTTAATTCCCATATTGATTTAAATTTGCCAAAACTCTTTGTTGTGTTGTTTCAGTGGTTGCGTTAGGTTTTTTTTCTTAAGATTTAATTTTTTTTAGTGCAATTTTAGGTTCCCAGTAAAACTGAGGAGGAAACAATTATATACAGTTCCCAAACACCACACCCCCCCTGCCCCACAACCCTCACACATATACAGCCTCCTCCATTATCAACATCCCGCCAGCTGGTACATTGTTACAGGTGATGAACCTACACTGACACATAATAATCACCCAAAACCCATAGTTAAACCACAGTTCACTCTTGTAGATTCTATGGGTTTGGACAAATACAGGAAGACATACATTCATTCCTCTCATCCCCAGTCTTTACACTGTCTCCATAGTTTTGCCTTTTTCAGAATGTCACATAGTTGCAATCAGGTAGCATGTAGCCTGGCTGGCTTCTTTTACTTAGTTATATGCGCTGAAGGTTCTTCTTTCATTTAGTTATATGCATTGAAGTTATATGCTAAGTCTTTTCATGGCTTGGTAGTTCATTCCTTTTCAGTGCTGAATGATATTCCATGGTCTGGATGGACCATGGTTAACCCATTTGCCTTCTGAAGTACATCCTATTTGTTTGCAAGTTTTGGCAATTATGAACAATGCTGCTATAAGCATCCATGTGAGGGTATTTGTGTGGACATGAGTTTTCAAATACTTTGTGTAAATACCAAGCAGTGAGACTGCGGATTATATAGTAAGAATATGCTTAGTTTTATAAGAAAATGTCAAACTGTCTTCCAAAGTAGCTGCACCATTTTGTACTCTTACCAGCAATGAAAGAGAATTTCTATTGCTCTACATCCTCACCAGCATTTGCTGCTATCACTGTCTTAGATTTTGGCCATTCTAATAGGCTTGTAGTCACAGCTCATTTATGAAGTATCTTTTCCTGTACTTACTGCCATCTGGATACCTTCCTTGGCAAGGTATCTGTTAAGAACTCCAGTGTTCTTGGCTGGAGAATCCCAGGGACAGGAGAACCTGCTGGGATGCCATCTATGGGGTCGCACAGAGTCAGACACGACTAAAGTGACTTAGCAGTAGCAGCAGCAGTGATAGCTCATTTATGAAGTATCTTTTCCTGTACTTACTGCCATCTGGATACCTTCCTTGGCAAGGTATCTGTTAAGGTCTTTGGTCCATTTTTAAATTGGGTTTGTTTTCTTTCTTACTGTTGAGTTTTAAGAATTCTTTGTATATTTACCGTAACAATTATCAGATATGTCTTTTGTAAACATTTTGTCCTGGTGTGTAGCCTGTCTACCAATTCTGTTGACACTGTCTTTTGTAGAGCAGAAGTTTTTCCTTTTCATGAAGTTCCGCTTACCAATTATTTCTTTCATGGATTGTATCTTTAGTGTTGTATCTAAAAAATCATCAAAATACTCAAGGACATCTACATTTTCTCTCATTTTATGTTCTATGAGTTTTATGATTTTGCATTTTACTTTAGCTCTATGACTCATTTTGAGCTAGTTTTTGTAAAGGGTATAAGGTCTGATGTCTAGATTCATTTTTTGCATATGGGTGGCCAATGGTTTCAGGACCGTTTGTTGAAAAGACTATTTCTGCTTCACCGTTACTGCCTTTGCTCCTTTGTCAAACATCAGGGTATGGGTCTATTTCTGGGCTCTCTATTCTGTCCCACTGATGTCTTATTTCACCAATACCATACTGTCTTGACTCCAATAGCTCGACAGTGCTTTGAAGCTGGGTAGTGACAGTCCTTCAATTTTGTTCTTCTCGCTCAGTACTGTGTTGGCTATTAGGGGTCTTTTGTCTTTTCTCCACATAAACTTCAGAATCAGTTTGGTTTTCCTCATACAGATGTTGTTAAGAGTTCTGCCTAAGTATTTCCCTTTTGGGGAAACTAACGTAAATGGTATTGTGTTTTTCAGTTCAGATCGCACTTGTTCACTGCTGGGATACAGAAAAGTGACGGACTTTTGTATATTAATCTCGTATCTTGCAACTGTGCTATTAATGTATAATCACTTATATGGGAGTTTGTGGATTCTTTCGGATTCTCTACATAATCATGTCATCTGCCAGCAAAGTTAGTTAATTTCTTCCTTCCCAATCTGTATACCTTTTATTTCCTTTTCTTACTGCATCAGCTAGGACTTCTGGTTCGATGCTGAAAAGGAGTGCTGACAGGGCACAATCTTGCTTTGTACCTGATATTGATTTTGATATTTGGCAAAACGAATACAATTATGTAAAGTTTAAAAATAAAATAAAATTAAAAAAATAATAATTAAAAAAAAAAAAAAAAGCTCCAACTTTCTCCCCATTAGGTCTGATTTTAGACTTTACTAAGTTGAGGTGATTCCCCACTATTCCTAGTTCACTGAGAGTTCTCATTGCAAAAGAATATTGGAACTTGTCAACTGATTTTTCTACATCTCTTGATGAAATCATGTGATTTTTGTTCCCTGTTGATGTGATGATTACATTAATTGATTATGGAATGTTGAACCAGTCTTGTGTATCTGGGATAAATCCCACTTGGAAGTATGTAATTCTTTTTATACATTGCTGGATTCAATCTACTATTGTGTTGAGAATTTCTGTGTTTACAGAATCTATGTTTACAGGAGATACTAGTTTATAGTTTTCTTTTCTTGTAATGTCTCTGTCTGGCTTTGGGATTAAGATAACACTGGCCTCATAGAATGCGTTATGAAGTGTTCTGTCTGCTTTTGTTCTGTGAACAAGACTGCAGAGACCTGGTATAATCTCTTCTTTAAATGTTTGGAAGAAGTCACCAGTGGAGCCACCTGGGTCTGGTACGTTCTGTTTTGGAAGGTTACTAGTTATTGGTTCAAGTTCTTTAAAACAGATATAGGCCTTATTCACATTATCTGTTTCTTCTTGTGTGAGTTTTGGCAAATTCTGTCTTTGACAGAATTGGTTTATTTCGTCTACGTTATCAAATTTTTGGGCACAGAGTTGTTCATAGTGTTCCTTTATTATCCTTTCAATGTCCATAGAATCTGCAGTGATGTCCCTGCTTTCATTTCTGATATTAGTAGTTTATATTGGGTTTTTTGTTTTTGTTTTTGGCCTGGCTAGTCATTGACTTTACTGTATTTTTTCAAGGAACCAACTTTGGTTTCACTAAATTTTTTCTATTGATTTCCTGATCTAATTTTTATTATTTCTTTTCTTCTTTCTACTTTGGATTTCATTTGTTCTTCTTTTTCTAGTTTTTTATGGAGGACACATATGATTATATTTAGATCTTTCTTCTTTTCTAATACATGCCTGCAATGCTACAAATTTTACTCTAAGTACTATTTGTGTTGAATCTCCCCCAAATTTTGATAAGTTGTGTTTTTTTCATTTAGTTCAAAATACTATTAAATTTCTCTTGAGACTTCTTCTTTGACCCATTTATTATTTAGAAGTATGCTCCAGTACTCTTGCCTGGAAAATCCCATGGATGGAGGAGCCTGGTAGGCTGCAGTCCATGGGGTCGCTAAGAGTTGGACACGACTGAGCGACTTCCCTTTCACTTTTCACTTTCATGCATTGGAGAAGGAAATGGCAACCCACTCCAGTACTCTTGCCTGGAGAATCCCAGGGACGGGGGAGCCTGGTGGGCTGCCGTCTATGGGGTCGCACGGAGTCGGACATGACTGAAGCAACTTAGCAGCAGCAGCAGCATGCTGCTTAATACTCACATTTCTGGATTTCCCAGTTATCTTCCAACTACAGATTTCTAGTTTTATTCCACTGTGCTCTGAGAGAAGACATGGAATGACTTCTGTTCTTTTAAATGTCTTCAGGTGTGTTTTATGGCCTAGGGTGTGGTCTGTTTTGATGAGTGTTCCATGTGAGCTTGAGAAGAATGTGTATTCCACTGCTGAGAATAAACTTTAAGTTATGCAATCACCTCTCCTTTTCATAATGCACCTTCAAAAACCAACGACAACCTCCCCTTTTAAGCCTGTGTAGGGCTCTGGGTGGGAAACAGAGGACAGGTCTGAGGGCGACAGGACTGTTGCAATGTGGGCACCTACCTGCGCGCCTGAGCTGCCTCAGCAGCCACACTCCTGCGCGCTCGGGGCCTGGGCACGGCGCGGGGACCGCAGCTGTCTCAAGGCCGCATCTCCATACTGGATACCTGAGCCCATTCTTTCTGGGTCCAGCTCACCTGAGGATCAAGTAAATCTTTAGAAAAAGTTTTTATGTTTCTGTGATCCCCAAAATATATTAAGTGAAAAGCACAAAGTGCAGAACACTGTATATATAAAACATTATTTTGAATAAAAAGGAAAAATACACACATATTTGCTTACATGGGCATAAAAATATCTTTGGATGGGTACATAAACTGGTAATTGTGGCTGACTTCAAGAAAGAGCTCTAGATGCTAGGGGATAGGAGAGGAGGGAAATAGAGGGTGACTTTCATTGTATCCTCTTTACTTGAATCTGGAATTATGTGAATATATTATGTATACAAAAAGCATTGAAATGAAACCACAAAGATACCATTCTTTACTATGAGACTGGTAAAGACCCAAACATGATAATACACCCTGTGGACATGGCTTTAGTGAAATAAAACACCTTCATTCATACTAGTGGGATGATAAACTGCCTCAAGCTTGAAAGGAGGAATCTGACAGCCTCTACATAAATTCCAAATGCCTATGTTCTTTGACCCAACAACTCCATTTCTGGGAATTTATCTTACATATACACTCACACACATGTGAAATGATATACAAAAGGTTATTTACTGCAATGTTGTTTGTAACATCTGGCAACAACTCAAATGTCCAAAGCAGACTGGTTAGGTAAATTATGGCAATATACCAAATTGAATATTACACATACACACTGCATGTATATATACAGTAGCACAATGCGTATGTGGACGTCTCTAATACTGACTTGTAATGATGGGTAGGCACAGTAAGTGCAGAATGTATAGTATGCTAACCTTTCTGTATAAAGTGGTAGAGAAAATAAAGGTTTTTGAACCATATGAATATACTGCCTATTTAGAAGATTACAATGAAAAAGTACTGCTGAAGAATTCTAACACATCTGTATATTTTTTTCACTTGATGTAATTATGATTTTGATGGTTTTAGGAGAAAAAGATCTTGAAAGTTTTATGTGTGTTAACTTATATGCACTGTCTTCATGGGTGGATACCAAAGGGGGAAGGTAATCTACATAAGTTGCGCCTGACTGTACTCAACACAATGCCAATTTTAATGTTAACTACTTATGCTACAGGCTCTTTAGAAAAGTAACAGTACTGTACCAAGTTGAGTAACTATTTTGTTGCTATGTTCAGACCAAAAGCCCACAGAGGGATGGAGCACCCCTCTTTCTGCTGAGACCAGAGGTCTGGGCCCCAACACTCTCCCACCACCTTCCCTGCCCCACCCTCTCTGTCAGTTCCCCTCTCACCTTCTCTCCCTTACCTTCCTCTCTCTTCTCCCTCAGCATTTACAGGTGCTAAGACTTCTTCCTCTCCTGAAACCTCTCATGTTAAATTAACCCTCTGCCTCCTCCTCCAGGGAGGCACCCAGGCTCTGCTTCCTCATCTCCTCTGTGCTCAGTTGCTCCATCTCCTCCCTGCATCATTCTGCTGGTAAAGATGACTAGTGACTTCCTCTTGCCCACCCCAGGGATACTTTTCAGCTCCAGTCTTAGCTTACGAGACTTTCCTCCCATGTATTTGATAATGAACAACCTTCTGGTTGAATGTGGGCACAGGTGACACTCATGTTCCTGGGTATCTTCCTGTATCTCTGACCTTTCGCCCCCTTCTCTCATCCTTCCGTCCAAGGCTCTGTTCTGGGCCACTGCTCTGCCCATTCTTCACTGCTCTCTGCGGGATCACATTCCTTCCCCAGGTGCACCTACTCCTATAGACCGACGGCTCCCAAGTGGGCACCACCAGCTGGGTTCTTCCCACAGGTTCCTGGATGACGCCCTGTGCCTGTTCCAGTGATGCCACCCAGGGAACATTTCAAAACACAACCATCCTGATTCGCATGAACTGGCTTCTCCTCTGGTTCTGCCATCTCATCACTGAGCTATCCAGCTGTGACACGGAGTTACCTGTGGCTCCTCCCCTCTTCTGATCCCTGCTCTTCCAATACCCCACAAAGTCAAAAGGCCCTGCCCTGCTATTTAGCATCTGAGTCAGGATGCCACTGCCAACATGTTTCTTAGATTCATCTATGTCTCTTCATCTCTGCTTCCACATCCTTGTTACAGCTTTAATCAGGCATCTTTTCTTGAATTACTCAAACATGCCTCGGTTGGTATCCTGGCCATCAGTCCTGGGCTCCCTTTGGTCCGTCACTGATGTGAATGCCTACACACACGATGTGTCTGCAGCCACAACCTGACCATATCACTCTCTGCCTCCCACCCTCGAGTGGCTTCTCAGCCCTACGGCAGTGGTCCTCTATCTTGGGCGAATATGAGAATCACACGGGACAGTTTTTTAAAATGATGATGCTGAGATCTTAACTGAGCATCTCCAGAGGTGGGGCCTAGAATTAAAAGTTGTATGTATCCCAGGCGACTCTTGTGTCCAGCCAAGGTGGAGACTCAGTTACCCACGGAGCAAAGTTCGAGCCTGGGTGAAGATCACTGGCCTGGCTGCTGCCTCTCCTCAGTCTTCTCTCCTGCCATTCTCCACTGTGGTCTTTCTCTTCTAGTAACTGCAACTTTCCCCCCAGTCTCCATTCATGCTGCCCCTCTGATGGCCTACCCTCCTTCCCGCCCTCACGCCCGGTTCCTCCTGCTCACACTTTGAAAGCCTGAGCTCAGTCAGTGTCTCTTCCTAGAAGCTCTTCCTGATATCACCTCCTAAACAAGCAGGCTCTCCTTTGTGTGGCCCCAAGATCCGGTGTACTTCTCAGTTACTGCAGTCACCACACTGTGTTATAATTATATTTTGAGTGTTTCCCTTGAAAGACAGTTTCTTGAGGGCAAGGGTTGGGATTAATTTACTTTTGTATCCTAGCACCTGAAAAGAATAGGCATTCAGTTAAATGAATCAATTAAAAATGTAATGCCCACACGTGATTTTGGTGATATTTAAATAAAAATTAACTCTAATAAATGATTACATATTATTTTGTCAGCTGCCTATAGTAGGGTTGTTTTAAACTTATTTTCACTGAAGCAACAAGTAGAACAATAATGAGACAGGTTATTACTGTGACATGCTCAGTCAGCTTCAGAAACAAATTTTCCACAATGCCTGATCTGTAACCAGCAGCATTAAGCGAGGTGCCCATAACTCATTTCCCGTCACACAGCTGCTTCCCTGCCACCACACGGCTGAAGAAGTCCCTGCGAAGGAGGCCTGGGCTTCCACCTCCAGTGCAGACAAGACCTTCAAACCCCTAAGAGGCCACTGCAGGTCGGCAGGTAGAGAGAGGAAACTCCATGACCAAATCACTCCTGGAAATACTGAAAAGTGACACTACTGAGCTAGAGAGGAGAATGTGCTAAAGCAAAGTTTATTAATGGGAAGTTCTTACCTGATTCAATTTTGTTAAGTATTTTTCTTGCACACTGTACAAAGGCCTCTTCCACGTTCTCCCCTGTTAGTGCACTCGTTTCCAGAAACATCAGCTCTAAAATCAACATCAAACAAAACATGAAGCCATATTTAGAAGATAATCACAATTATTCAACTCATAACTACATGCTTAATATATTATTCTCTTAGCAGACAAAATAGAATTTTGTCCTTATAACCAGGTATTTCTGCAAATATAAAATCAATAAATGTCAATACATACATATTTTTTAAGTCTTAAAAGAATTCCAACTTTTTCCGAAAAGTAACTAGCAGTGTGTGCTAGCACTTAGTGTGTTGAAGAAGAAACTAAGCAAGCAGGACGCTGGTAGGGAAGCAGGCTGGCTGAAGGCACCCAGCTGCTGACATGAGACAAAGCAGCAACTTCCGTTCCAACGGGCTTCAGGTCACCACAGATACAGCCTGCAAGTGCTGGCATCTGGGGCCACATGGTGTGTGGTCCCTGACAGTGAGAGATCTTATACGAACGAGCCCTCCGCTTTCCACCGGGCAGTCACTCACCAGGGGAAGCCCTCTCTCCTTGCTTTTGTGAGCAAACCACAACCTCCCCAAACACTTGTTTCCTTATTAGTAAAAATGAGTGCATGTAAATGATAGAGAAATTCCTTTTGAACATTAAAATTCTAAGCTTACATATTTCTAAACAGCTTCTTTACAAACTCATAACGACTTATGTTTTTATTGCATGCTTATTTTCTTAGCAGAAAACCTGTTTGTCCCACTGAAAGTTGCTATTAGCGGTATTTTATTTCCTGACTGGTTCTAAAAATTAAAGTTATTTTAAAATGTCTGAATTCTCGTCATTCTGCTGTCTATAAGGAATCATTCATTTTATATGTCATCCTTATGTATTCTAAATAAAAATTCAGCAAGTTTCAAAGGCATCTTTAGCCAAATGACTTAAATTTAATGTAAGCAAAATAAAGCCAGTAAGTCCAGTATCTCATCTACTGCTTCACTTTCTATTTAGAGCTAATATTTCACCAACTTAGCTTCAAATTTCATTTTAAAAATGATAACATTATCTGATTAGGGCCTTTAAAAATTGTTATAATTTTCACTTCAAACCAAGAGCTGTGATATTAAAGATCCTAAACTGAAACACCATCACAATGCAGAGAGATTAGCTTTTATCATCATAGCAACCTCTGCAGGCACAATGCAACAGGGTGAAAATATGCTAAATATCTAAATGTCTAATAAAAACAACAGGAGGTTTCACACTCCCTAAATACAGCTTCATCTTAAACCTCCAGTAGCTGTGACAGGTCAAAGGCCACTTGCCATTTTCCTGAGCAAATCGGGAGGCCTCCAGGAAAGTGACTTCCCGATCGGTGTCCAAGTCCTTCTTGTTCCCGCAGAGGATGATGACGATGTTCTGGCTCGCGAGCATTCGGGCATCTGTTAACCAATTAGTAAGCGCATTGTAGGTTTCTCGGCTGCGTAATATAAGATTGTGAGAACAGTACATGTATTTTATAAAGCTAGCAACTCTTTCCAGTCACTCACACCACTCAGACCGCCTCTACACACGCAGGGCAGTGCCCACAACCTTCAAAGCGCTCAGAGGACCTGGGTGCCCCAAGAGCATACCACATGCTAAGGGTGTGTTCCGCCTTGTTTCCAGGGCGATGCCACAGCGAGTCAGCTTGCCACCTGTTGTTTCCCCAAGCAGGGTGCAGTATTTACTGGGGTCTTGGTTCACACAACATGCGAGCAAGACCTAAGGCTAACTGCTGTCACTCGACGAATCCGTGCAACATGATGGTCCTTTGTTTCACAGGAATTTATCACACTGATTCTTTGTGACACACTCTTATCATCTCCCATTTACACGAGAAACCTGAGGCCCAGAGAGACTAGTTAAGTTGCCCAAAGTCACACACGCAGAGCCAGGACTTGACCAGGTCTGTCTGCCTCCAGGACTGTGTTCAGCTCTTATCTAAGGGCAAAATCCTCGTATGTTCTAAGGACCGACCAAGGAACTGAATTTTTAATTAAATTTAATTGTGAAACCAAGGTGACAGCTACATGCAGGACAGTGCACTCAGATCCTTAAGATGGGCCAAGAGCTTTATAGGAACTAATTTAACCACCCAACAGCCTCACGAGTATTATGTGGTCATCATGACTCAGTGGAACAGACAAGGAAACTACAGTCCAGAGGGCTCACACTGCTTTGGGACAGGAACCAGGATTTGAACTCAGACCATCGCAGCATAGAGCCCGTGCTTGATGGAGGACAATTACTAACAATTTACCACATGCAAAGCTTCAAGCTGTGAACCTTAAGGAAACACAATGACACTGGAGATACTTTATCCGTCTGAAACTTGGGAACATGTTTCACATGGTAAAGGGGTGCTCTGAAAACCTGCAAGACCCTCAGGGAAAGGGCGGAAGGTCTTGCTGAGTCCCACCTCTGCTGTCTGCTGACACACCAGCGGCCTATGGGGAGGTGCAGACCCCAGGGAGCATAGGCTGAGCAGGGGTGTTATTACCTGGTAATGTCGTAGACAAGCAGTGCCCCCGCTGCACCTCTGTAGTAGCTTCTTGTCACAGACCTGGAAGAGTTACAGGCTTTTACTTTCATGGGAGCAGAGCCCTTGCTCATGAGCAGCAGCCTCCCATGCAAAACACCCATTTTTTGCCTTGACAACTGCAATACAATGACAGATACCGCTCTAAAGAGAAATGATACACTGACATTTGAAAGCAGACACAAAGGGCTGTTCTGTCCAAAACAGTATCACAGTATTGATAAGGAGGTGGGGCCATGAGGCTGGGGATGAGTGTGCCCCTCATGGAGTGGGGGAGGCCCCCGCAGAACTGAGGGGACCTTTGAGAACATGTAGGGGAAAGACAGGAAGGCGGCAGCAAGACTACAGCGCACGAGGCCCTCAGTGGCTCCTCTGCTTGCGTGGGGTCCATGTCTTCCAGGGCACGGGCCATCGCACGCCCTGCCCCAGGCCCAGCGGTGCAGCTCATGCTCCCTCCCTCCTGGGGGCACACCAGTCTGAACTGAGTGCCCACCCAGGTACATCACGTCCCTTCTCACAACCTCCAGGAGTCTTCCTTCAGTAAGCACTCGCCTGAATCATGACTCTTTCCCTGTTAATTAGATTTTCCCAGGGGCAGAATAAAATATGCTTGGCACTTCCCGTCTTGAACAAGCATGGTGCAGGCAGCAGGATGCTCCTGCTACTGTTCCAAAGGGGATTCTTTTGTACCCAGACTTCTCAGTAGCTGCTTCACCAGTGCCTCTTCCTCCTCCTCTTCCATGACACAGCCCGTCTGGGCCACACAGCTTCACGGACAGATGACCCAGTGCCGCCTGCCCTTCCCCTCTACCTTGGCCCCTGCTTCCTCCCTCTGCTCTACAGCCCACTCCGTGTTGTATCACTGAGACACTCTGATTTCACTCTCATACTTAATGGAGAGTCTGGCTGAGTGTACAATTTTAGGTTGGAAAAAAATTTTCATGTTGAGTTTTGAAGTCAAGGTTGTAATTATCTTCCAGCTTTCAACTGCTGCTGCTGAAAAGCCCAGTGCAATGGTCATAGTGATCCTTGAGATGTGCCTGCTTTTCCCTCTCAGAATCTCTGGTATCTCCAGCCCACCTCTGGCGTTCTGAGATTTCACATGGCAGACCCCGGCCTCATCTGTGTTTGGTGTAAGATGGAATTTTATAGACTCATTTCCTTCCGTGGAAAATCTTCAACTGTTGCTTTTATTCTTTCGTCTCCTCCTCTGCCTTCAGGAAGGCGTTACTGGTCAGGTCTTGGCCTTCCTGGACTAACTCTGGATGATCCTCTATGTTGTCTCTTCTCTTTCTCACCTTAAGTTTATTGTTTAACTTTCTGGAAGAGTATTACTCTATTCAATACATGATTTTAATTTCTCTTTTTAAATTTAAATTTTATTTCCTTGATGCAACCTTTACTCTTACTTGTGAGGACATAGTAGTTTTTAGTTTTTGTCTATTCCCTGAAAGTTCTTACTTATTTTGGGCTCTTTCTTTTATTTCAGAAGCTTTCTTCACATATCTGGTGATCCATGGATCATTTATATTGAGCAAGGAATACCAACGTGTAAAACATGCTCTTTATGTGTGGGATTGGGGGGCTCCACTGTGAGATGGCTGGACAGAGACTGGGCTATTTCATTGGGGAAATCAAAATGTTAGTACCTTTAAGCCTTTTCCTTGTGGCTGTTTTTCTGTGGAGAAGAATCATTTCCTCTGCCTGAGACACACACACCTGGCTGTCAGTAACTAAGAGGATGTGGGGGAAGAGATAAGGGTCAGCAGCTTTCAATTAACTCCCATCCTTCTAGTCCTTGCTTCACTTAACCCTGCCCTCTAATGGGCCCCTACTTTTAGTTTTTTCAGGAATCTCCACCCTGTTCTCCTTAGTGTCTGCACCAACTTACATTCCGGCCAGCAGCATAGGAGGGTTCCTTCCTTTCCACACCCTCCTCAGCATTTGCTGTTTGTAGATTTTTTGTGATGGCCATTCTGACAAGTGTGAGGTGATATCTCACTGTAGTTTTGCTTTGCATTTCTCTAATAGTTAGCAATGTGGAACATTTTTCATGTGCCTATTGGTCCTCTGTATGTCTTCTTTGGAGAAACGCCTATTTAGGTTTTCGCCCCATTTTTTGATCGGGTTTTTAAAATACTGAACTGTATGAGTTTGTGCATTTTGTAATTTAGGAATCCCTTGTCAGTCGTATCGTCTGCAAGTATTTTCTCCCAGTCTGTAGGTTGTCTTTTTGCTTTGTTTATGGTTCACTTTGCTGTGGAAAAGCTTTTAAGTTTAATTAGGTCCCATTTTGAAAATTTTTGCTTTTATTTCCATTATTTTAGGACATGGATCCAAAAAAATACTGCTGTGACTTATGTCAGAGAGTATTCTACCTCTGTTTTCCTGTAGAAGTTTTATAGTATCTGGTCTCACATTTAGGTCTTTAATCCCTTTTGAGTTTGTTTTTGTGCACAGTGTTAGAGAATGTTTTAATTTCATTCTTTTACGTGAGGCTGTCCCCTTTTCCCAGCACCACTTATTGACGAGACTGTCTTTTCTCTGCTGTATATTCTTGCCATCTTTGTGGAAGGTTAACTGTGTGGATTTACTCCTAGGCTCTCTGTTCTGTTCTGTTGATCCACATGTCTGTTTCGGTGCAATGCCATGCCGCTTTGATTACTGTAGCTTTGTATTCTTGCTTGAAGTCTAGTTATGATACTTTTTGAAGCAAACAATTATTAAGCATTTAAAATACTATACCTGACTTTTTAAGTGAAATTCTTGCACTAGGATTGAATTTTATTTAACTGAATTTTGAAATTGTGAATATCTTTTGTTTGACTTTGTGTACTAACTCAAAAAACACAACCAGAATATTAATCTACTTTCCTGCTTTAGCAGTTATTAGTTGTTGTTTAGTGTTTAAGTTGTGTCTGATTCTTTTGTGAACCCATGAATTGTAGCCTGCCAGGCTCCTTTGTCTATGGGATTTTTCCAGGCAAGAATACTGGAGTGGGTTGCCATTTCCTTCTCCAGGGGATCTTCCCTACCCAGGGATTGAACCCACACCTCCTGCAGGGGGATCGTTTGCCACTGAGCCCACTTCAGTAGTTATGGAATATCAAACACGGAACTTATCTGCAGTGATCTGGCGGTTATTATTCCAAATTTTGATTATGACTTGAGTGTAACGAAAGTGCTAAGGAGAGAATATTTTGTGGACTGTTTTCAGTTCAGTTCAGTTGCTCAGTCATGTCTGACTCTTTGCGACCCTGTGAATCACAGCATGCCAGGCCTCCCTGTCCATCACCAACTCCAGGAGTTTACCCAAACTCATGTCCATCGAGTCAGTGATGCCATCCAGCCATCTCATCCTCTTTTGTCCCCTTCTCCTCCTGCCTCCAATCCCTCCCAGCATCAGAGTCTTTTCCAATGAGTCAACTCTTCGCATAATGTGGCCAAAGTATTGGAGTTTCAGCTTTGGCATCAGTCCTTCCAATGAATGCCCAGGACTGATCTCCTTCAGAATGGACTGGTTGGATCTCCTTGCAGTCCAAGGGACTCTCAAGACTCTTCTCCAACACCACGGTTCAAAAGCATCAATTCTTTGGCGCTCACAGTCCAATTCTCACATTCATACATGACCACAGGAAAAACCATAGCCTTGACTAGACGGACTTTTGTTGACAAAGTAATGTCTCTGCTTTTGAATATGCTATCTAGGTTGGTCATAACTTTCCTTCAAAGGAGTAAGCGGGTGGGGAGGAGGGGATTATATACATTAAGAGACCATAACTGGAATCACCATCTGCAGTGATTTTGAAGCCCCCCAAAAATAAAGTCTGAGACTGTTTCCCCATCTATTTCCCATGAAGTGATGGGACCAGATGCCATGATCTTTGTTTTCTGAATGTTGAGCTTTAAGCCAACTTTTTCACTCTCCTCTTTCACTTTCATCAAGAGTCTTCTTAGTTCCTCTTCACTTTCTGCCATAAAGGTGGTGTCATCTGCATATCTGAGGTTATTGATATTTCTCCCGGCAATCTTGATTCCAGCTTGTGCTTCTTCCAGCCCAGCGTTTCTCATGATGTCCTCTGCATATAAGTTAAATAAGCAACGTGACAACAGACAGCCTTGGTGTACTCCTTTTCCTATTCGGAACCAGTCTGTTGTTCCATGTCCAGTTCTAACTGTTTCTTCCTGACCTACATACAGGTTTCTCAAGAGGCAGGTCAGGTGGTCTGGTATTCTGACTGTTTAATGTAAAGCAAAACCAACCCCCAAAGAGATTTAAAAAAATTCTTAATGTGCAATGCTATAACCTCCTAATGTGCCACTAGGTCTCAAAGAATAAATTATCCTCCAAATTAGAAAATGTTCATTTGGAAGTGATTCCCTAACCCCCAGGGCACATAGCAGGATATAACTGGTGGGCCAGCCAGTGAAGTTTCATCTGCCACTCCCCATCACTTCCCATCACTCACATTACCACCTAAACCATACCCCCTCCTCGTCTGTAGAAAAACTGTCTTCTGTGAAACCAGTCCCTGGTGCCAGAAAGGTTGGGGACCACTATTCTAATGTATTCTTCCATAAATCAATGCTGAATGGAGAAAAATGGAGTTTTAGCTTGTCTTAAAGCTTTCACAGGTGAAGTTTCTAAAACCTGTGGTGGGGAGGAGGGGATTATATACATTAAGAGACCATAATTGATTATTTCAAACCAAGTTTTCAAATATTATTATTAAGTTAGAGAAAAAGCTACCTGAATCGTTCTTGGCCTGCTGTGTCCCATATCTGTAACTTTACATATTTACCACCAACATTTATTATCTTTGAACCAAATTCCACTCCTATTGTATGATTTGAGTCATCTTTGACTGCAAAAGAAAAAGAAATTTAATTTTAGGACATTAAGGTAACAACTTATAAATTTAAACAAGCAACATTCAAATCAAGAGTTAAGTCAATAGAAAATGTAATTTACTTATGCCATTCAATTTCTCCAAACATAAAATGATAAAAAGCACTCACTGCTTTAAACAGAATACATACAGTTTCTGTTCTCAAAGAGCCAATCAAGTTTTTTCTCAAAACCCCTAAACAAGCCATATATTAAAGCCAACGCTTGGTGACCCTGCCACATGAAATCATATCTACCCGACCACTGTTAAGGTTCTCAAGAATGGTAACTGCACAAAATACTGGGCACCATCTTGAGAGGCTTACTGCCCAGTGACAGACTGCAACTCGGCCAATGATGGTTTCAGCTATTTGGACAAATATTCTGAACAAAAAAAAGTAAAGGGAAGGAAAAGCACTGTAGCCCAAGAAGGAAACTTGATGGATACCAAAGATTAAGGGAAAAAGAGGAAAAGATAGAGTAAAAAAATGCAAATACCACCCCCTCCCCAAACCAAGACCTCGATGCAATTATTACAGCTGTTGAGTTTTCATGAACTTCAGCACTGTGTGTGGCAATCATTTGGAATGAATTTGTTGGCAAAATCAATACTGTCTAAATGGGCAGGGATGTAGGCAAAATATGTAGTTTGCCAAACCCAACTGGAATAAGCTGTCTATAAAAGAAAATATCTGTGATGATATAAAAGGGATAAAACAAACATCCTGGCTACACAGTCCACTGACTGGTTTATAGTTTATCACCATAGGATGAAATTTAATTGCACCAGAAATCATCTGACAGCTGTGTTCCCTGCTTCCTGGGGACCTGGGGTAGGAAAGGGTTTGAGTCCAGCAGGCTGTTTCATCCTGGACTTTCACCAGCACCCAGCTAGTGGGCCAGCCTGGGAGGAAACGCCTCCAAAGGTGCCAACTAACAGCCAGGTTAACACACGGCGGAGAGAAATACCGTCGCTGTGGTCATGAGAAGCAAAGGGAGGATGTGTGGGGAGAGCGCCTGCTCAGGCCAGCGTCCCCTCTGCTGAGACGGAACAATACAACGTCTGAGTGACTGGTTCAGAACCCTGGGCCCACCCAGCAGATGAACGCTTGTTAACGCAGTGGGCACTGGTTCCGTGACTAAGCCACACTGGGTCTCTGTCACCACACAGAGACTCCAATGAGCTCCTGGTCGATGGAAATGGAAGCAGCAGAAAACATTCTAGAATCTTACTCTTTGAGCTCTTTCTCAGGACACCCTCTGTGTGCATTTTACCCACCATCTAACATATCTCACACACCCTTACTTAGGATGAACTTCATTAAATGAAATTAATTCTGTTTTTGTGCCTTCACCTGACTATAGTAATACAGACAGGTCATTCTCCACAACTCTTCCGATAATTATAAAAGAACGGTACGTTTTAAGGGCCTTTCAAACCCACCATGTTTTACAATAGTTTGGAATACAAAATGTAACTTCCCTTACAACATGGGGCAAGTCAATGGCGAAAGATATTTCTGTGGGCAAAAGGCCTGGGTTTGAGTCTCACATGTACAATCACTACCTGTTTCTTTACCTGTAAAACAGGATTGATGACAACAGCTGCCTTAACGACAATACAAGGCCACTGGGGCCCAAACACTACTTTATCCAAAATGTACAACTAGGGTTATTGGGCCACTCCTTGTCAGGAAATGGAATTCCACAGCATTATAAGGTATTTTAGTATCTGGAAAATGTACAGGACAATTTACTACATCATGAACAATGAACCACTATGAAACTGAAGTGCTAAATAAAAAATCAGATTACTAAACATTTAATAACATAAACTTTTACTGTCATTTAAAAATATTTGTAAACTACAACTTTCTTCCTGAAAACATATTCAGAAGTTTTGCCGTAAACAAATTTGTGTAGGAGCACGCTCTCAGAAGACGACATAAAAGGAGCATTGACCGTGGACGTCACTTACATTTTTTTTCAATAAACTGATGAAGCAAGCAAGACTTGCCAGTTCCTGCATTTCCAATAACCAAGAATTTAAACAAAAAATCTGAAACACAAAAAGAGACTGTGAACAATAACATTAAAACAGGTGCTATGAACTTAGACTACAGTCATAAAATTTAATGACATTGTAATTGTTAACATCACAGAAAAAAGAGGTCACTGAATATTTTGAGAAAATGGCAATAAATACATTGACTTACCTTTCCACATTTTCAATATCTGGCTTACATGCTAACCCAGTGCCTTTTCTAACTTCTCTGGGGATAATTTCTTTTCTGAAAGTTTGGAATGTAATTACTATAATGACAAAAGTGACTGAAATCTCTCTTTTGCTATTCAAATAAATGTGCATATCCAGTGACAAGTAAAAATCATTTAGAACTTTCAAATGCTTTCTATACAGAAGAAAAAACTTGGTAGACTCATGGGCTTTGAGAAGTTCACTCCTTTCTTCTTTTAAAAAGCAGGTGCAGCTTCTCCCCGCACTTGCTTCTGTGGCCTGGCCTCTGTTCCTGCACCTGCGGCTCACGGGAAGGCCGGCTTCTGGTCAGTACTGCCCAATTTGGTCAGTGTTCCCGTGTGAAATTTGTCTCATTCGATACAGGGAGAGCTCTTCACTTCTATACACAGAGGAATATATTTAATTTGGGATCTTATTTTGCATAAACTGTAAAAAGAGGCTTTCTAGCATGGAACCTGTAAGTCAGAATGAGGGGCACCAGTAGCCTGACACTGCCCTGGTGATTCATGCTGCTTTTTCTGATAGCAAAGGAGTCTAGTTCTGCCTTGGGAGCACAGCTCCCACCCTCACATTTTGACTGCCACCCACCTCTGCCAACCCCCAGGCTGCAAGGCTCACCTGTGGCTCTGAAGGCCCTGCTCTACCCAACTCTGCTGACCCCCAGGCTGCAAAGCTCACCTGTGGCTCTGAAGGCCCTGCTCTACCCACCTCTGCTGACCCCCAGGCTGCAAGGCTCACCTGTGGCTCTGAAGGCCCTGCTCTACCCACTTCTGCCAACCTCCAGGCTGCAAGGCTCACCTGTGGCTCTGAAGGCCCTGCTCTATGCTCCTGGTTCCCTTGGCTGCACCTCTGAGGCTATCACCTCCACACTCCCGTTTAGGACCTGACCACACATTCCCAGCCCTGGCTCCTTCTCTCCCCCAGCTAAGCCCAAGCAGTCCATTTCTTTGCCTAGGCTTGGCCCAGCCCTGTTCCTAAGAACTACACTCATTATCACTCAGAGATTAAGCCTATTCCACCTCTCATATTTATGGGCACTTAAACTTATCAGACAGTGCTATTAGGATTGTTAGCATTTACAAATACAGTTATATGCATCTCACTGACCATTTTAAAAGCATGCCACACTCACATTCATAACAGCACTATTCTCAGTAGCCAAAAGACAGAAGCAACCCAACTATCCATTGACAGATAAATAATAAACAAAATATGGTACATATATACTTTGGAATATTATTCAGCCTTGAAAAGGGAGGAAATTCTGATACATCCTACAGTATGGATGAATTTTCACACTGTGCTAAGTGAAATAAGCCGGACACAAAAGAAGACATACCAGAAGATTTTATTCACATGAGGTGCCCAGAGTGCTCAAACTCACAGAGACAGAAAGTTGAATGGTGGTTGTAGGGGTGCTGGGGGAGAGGGAATGTGCAGTCAGCATTTAACAGTTACGAGCATCCGTGTGGAAAGATGAAAAAGTTCTGAGGATGAATGGTGGTGATAGCTGTACAACGAATGTGAATGTACTTAATGCCAGGGACTTTAAAATGGCAAATCTCATGTTATGTGTGCATTTTATCACACGCACAAAATAAAACATGCCAGGTCTGATCATTTGCACTGAACAGCTTTTACAGCCCAAGAAATTAAAATTTCTAAGTTAAAATGACAATACTAAAATTTCTCAATTTTGTTCAATATCCTCTCTGAGAAATAAAGCCCAATACATTGTTGCATAAGTTGTAAACACAGGAAGATGAGAACCAGGTAAAAATGCTGCCACCGTGGAGGCAAAAGTAAGTCTTGAGAGAGAAAATAATTTGTACACACAAATGGGAGTGTTCCTTATGCTTCATATGTACACAGCAAGGGAGTTTCACTAATTCATCTAATCCTGAAACAAAACTCATATGTCTAAGCACAGACTTTGACTTAAAGCTTGTCCCCTTATTATTTTCTGCTTTGGAAGTTTTGCTTAAATGGACTTCATTTGAACAGACGAGCCTGGTGGGCTACAGTCCATGGGGTCGCAAAGAGTCAGACACGACTGAGTAAGAATGCGCACACACAGACACACACACACAGTAATTGTCTTCCAGATTACACCACAGTCTCAACAGGTAAAAGGGTAACAATGTCAACTGATTTCACCTTGCTGGACAAAAGACAAGTAAGATGTGCAATTTCCATATATGAAAATATTTAATTCCACCAAAAAACTCTTCACACTCTGAATCTTGTAGCTCAAAGAGGTAAGTTTTCTTACTTAGAAAACCTTTTTGTTTGAAAACGCTTTTGGAGTCAAACATCTAGAAATGCTGGATAAAACATACCACATTTAAAAAAAACTATACAACTGACCTTTCAGGAAAAAGGACTGGAAAAAGCAGTAGGGGCCCTGGAGGGCTGTCACTTTGGGTCTTAAGACATGTGGGACAGGGTTCAAGACTGTACCCATGTGAAGGACGGAGTACAGAGGTCAACCTGAACTTTCTTCAAGGCTTGGCCTGAAGTGAAGGACAGGCTGGGAAATCCTCTCACCAGCTCAGGGGGACAAGGAGCCTTCTCTGACTCTGTCTGGCCTCTCAGCAAAAACAAAACAAAACAAAACAAAACAAAAACCCATTCCCCTTTGAAGATTTATTATGGGCTGACTCCACAGGAGTTTGAAATTCAAACCAAAAAACATGTGCATGGTGAAACTCCAAGTCAAGAAATTTAAAACAGTAAAAATGGCCCTAGACAGTGATGTCACCAGGATGCCTGGAAGAAGCAAAGCAGATCACTCTGGAATCACACTGGCTCCCAGGTGGTGCTGGTGGTAAAGAACCTGCCTGCCAATGAAGGAGACGTAAGAGACTGAGGTTCAATCCCTGGGTTGGGAAAATACCCTGGAGCAGGGCATGGCAACCCAGTCCAGTACTTTTATCTGGAGAATCCCATGGACAGAGGAGCCTGGAGGGCTACAGTCCATAGGGTCACCGAGCGTTTGGACACAACTGAAGGGACTCAGCACACTGGAAGGACACATCCTCCAACCAATACTCAGGAGTCCCGGCTTTACAGCTGCTCTGAAGACGAGCTCACAATTTAACACAACAAAACACTCCAGGAAACAGTCTGTGATGAGTGAGTCCGCAGTCCAAAGATATTACACTCTTAAGAATTTGATTTTAAAAAGAACCTGATAAGGGACTTCCCTGGTGGTGCATTGGAAGACTTTGCCTTCCAATGCAGGGAATGCAGGTTTGATCCGACTCGGGGGCTAAGATCCAACACGCCTCATGATCCAAAAAAAAGAATAAGAATCTGATGAAGTATACTCAACATGAGTAATACCATAAAAAAGGATTGAATCCATAAGCAAAGAATAAAACAATATGAAAGAATAGATCGATTTCTAGAATGTGTCTAAAAATAAAAGCTGCAGTCATTAGAAACAGTCAATGGATAAATTAAAGAGCAGAATTAACAAAACTAAGGAGAAAATTAGTGAACTGGAATAGAGACTGGAGAAAATTACCATGAGGCAAAATAGAGAACTGAAGAGAGAGAAAATATGAGAGTTTAAGAAAAATGCAGAATTGAAAGAAAGGGCCCAACATAGGTCTAAATGTATTTTGGAATAAAAAGAGAGAGAGAGAGAGAGAATGCGTGGAGAACGCCGGTGTGAAACTGTAACAGCAATCAGTAAGGAAGGAAAAACTCCCTACAAGAAACTAGGTTCCTTTGGGGTTAACCAAAGGTCACCATCTTCAGCGTTGGGACAGGAGCACAGAAACAACGCACTGTCTAATGCAGAATTCAACAGGCAATGATTACCCTAAGCACCAAGATGGACTTCTGCTTCCAAAAAGAGGGAACAGAAAGAAGCACTTTCCCTCATTCGTCCTGCTCAGTACCACCTAGGATCCTAGGCACCACACATAAAAGAAACACAAGGAGACTTGGAAAAGTTAGCTAAGGTGAGAAACTGGCCAGAGACCTAGGGGCCTGAGGAGTGACACTGGTTTTTCCGTGGGTTTTTTCCTTTTCCCTCCTATCTTCCAGACAGGGAGCTGAACAAGCTAACAGCCAATGGAGGCAGATTTTAAGAAGTCACAGCAAAAGCCTGGTCTCTCTTCTCACAGGACCAGGAAAGGCCAGCCTAGCAAGACAGAAAACTTACACAAAACTGCTCTACTCCAGACAAACACTACAGGAAAAACTCACCCCAGGTCTCACCCTGCCCACGCCAGCAAAGGACGGATGGGAACCCAGACCGCCACGCTTTTGAGGCTGTAATGAGGTTCCCCCAACACCAGCTGGGTGCTGTCACAGAGACCAGGGACAGGGCTGGGGCCCTCATTCCTGCGAGCCAGTTCTGAGCTGTCCTTGCGCCCACTGCATGCCAGGGGAGACACGGCGGTGGTAGGGGGCAGAGGGCACAGGTCACAAGAGCTCTCATCCCAACTCAGCAGCACAAGAAGCAGCCCCTCCAGCCGGATGTCCTCAGATGCTCAGACGGCAACTTGGACTTCCACCTCTACCTGGCAGTAACAAGGCAGCACCCAAGAGCAGAAATGAGCTAAACAAGATTTAAGTCAAGATCTAACGTCTCATAACATAATACAAACATGTCCATGTTTCGAATAAAAATCCCTCATCATAGCAAGAACCAGGAAGACCTCAAACAAAGGAAAAATATCAACAGATTCCAATGCCAAGATGATAGAAACATGTGAAAACTCTGACAAAGATTTTAAAGCAGCCATCGTGAATGCTTCAACAAGCATTAAGAACATGTTCAAAACACATGAAAAGCTGAAATCTTCACAAAAAAGAAAGTATCATCAAAGAAAAAATATATAAGAACCAAATGGATGTTTTCGAATTAAAACATACAATAACTGAAGTACGGGGCTCTGTGAATGGGCTCAAAACAAAATGGAGCAGAGGAAACAGTGAAATGAGCATCAAAGTGATAGAAAATACCCAATCTGAACAACAAAGAGAAAATAGACTGAAAATGTATTGATACAGGCCTCATGGACCTTTTAGACCACCAAAAAAATAAAAAAGAAATCTAACTTTCATGTCACTGGAGTCTCAGAAGGAGAGAAAACAGGATAGGGTTGAAAAAGTACTCAAAAGAAATAATGGCTGAAAACTTTCTAAATTTAGCAAGATGGCAATTAAAAAAGCTAGATTATTCCAAAGGGAAAGTGAAAGACGCTCAGTTGTGTCTGACTCTTTGCAACCTGTATAGTCCATGGAATTCTCCAGGCCAGAAAGCTGGAGTGGGCAAGCCTTTCCCTTTTCTGAGGATCTTCCCAACCCAGGGATCGAACCCAGGTCTCCCGCATTGCAGGCAAATTCTTTACCAACTGAGCTATCAGGGAATCCAGGTTCTTCCCAGCAAGAATCTAAATATATTCATGTCAAGGCACATCATACTTAAACTTCTTAAAACAAATAAACAAAAATATCTTGAATGCAGCCAGAGAAAAATGATACCTTACCTACAGGGAAAAAGCAATACCAGCGACAGCATGTTTCTCATCAGAAACCATTGAGGCCTGAAGGGGCACACTATTTTTCAAGGGCTGAAAGTAAAGAACGCTCCATCCAGAATCTTATACCCTAAAAACATCCTTCTAGCGTGAAGGACTGAAACATTCTTAGAGGAAAAAAAGAGCTAACAGAATTTGTCACCAAAAGATCTACCCTAAAAGAATGGCTAAGGGAAGTCCTACAAACTGAAAGGAAAGGAATTCCCTGGCAGTCCAGGGGTTAGAACTCAGTGCTTTCACTGCTGAGCCCAGGGTTCAATCCCTGGTGGGGGAACTATGATTTCAAAAGCCATGCCAAAAAAAAAAAAAAGCCTGAAAGGAAGTGATAAAAGGAATTATAATCATGAAACATTATACAAAGGAAAGTGAAAGTGAAATTCTACAAAGGAAGAACATGGTAAATAAAAACATTGGTAAACATACTTTGCTGTTTAAGCAAAAATGGTTAACACTGTTTGATGTAACTCTGAATATAACAGGAGGAAATATTTAAGACCATTGTAAGTGAGGGAGGGTAAAGGAACGCCAAGTCCAACTCAGACGCACTGTGGCTCAGTCCCAGTTTATTGCAACAAAGCAAAACTCACAATAAAATGAGTGACACAAATATTTTGGTTTCCCAGGACATATCAAGTTATGTTTATACTATCTTTCAGCCTATTCAGTGTGCAACAGCATCATGTCTAAAAAATGCATACACTTTAATTACAAGTATTTTATTGGTAAGAAACCTTAACCATCAACTGAACTTTCAGCAAGTCATAGTGCCATAATCTTTCGCCATAGTAACATCAAAGATCACTGGTCACTGTAACAAGTATAGTCATAACGGAAAACTCTAAAATATTTTGAGAATTACCAAATCATGTCCCAGAAACAAGAAGTATGCAAATGTTATTGGAAAAATGATGCCAATAGACTTGCTCAATGGAGCACTGCCACAGCCTTCAATTTGTAAAAAAATTTGTGTCTCTGTGAGGCACAATAAAACAAGGTTTGCCTGTAAGAGAAGGTAAGGTTTACACTTCGCTTGAACTAGTAAAACAATGACACAAGTAGACTGCAATATGTACCTATAATGTAACACCTAGCACGACCACTAAAAAAGCTATGCAAAGAGATACACTCAAAAACATTATAGGTAATTCAAAAAGAATTCTAAAAAACGTTCACATAAACCCAGTAAGACTGGAAAAAGAAAAGAGAAAAATGAAAAATTGAACAGAAATCAAAAATATAAAATGGCAAAAATAAATTCTAATAGACCAATAATTAGATTAAATATAAACTACATAAATATACCGATTAAAAGACAGATTGACAGAAAAGATGAAAAAAAGCCCAACTATAAGCTGCCTAAAAAAAACTCACTTAAATTATGATGTTCAGGCAGGTTGAAAGTAAAAGGATGAAAAAAGATCTACCATGCAAATATTAATCAAAGTAAATCATTATCAGATACAACAGTCTTCATGGCAAAGAAAACGACCAAAGACAGAACTGGTCACTATAACAATAAAAGGGAAAATCCACCAGTAAGACATAGGAAAGCTCAGTGTGTGCACCATAAAACAGAGCTAAAAACACATCAAACTACAAACTGACAAAACTAAAAAGAGAAATGGACAAACCCCAAATTATGGTAGAGACATCAACACCTGTCTCTCAATATTGACAGAAAAACTAGACAGAAAATCAGCAAAGATAGAGAAGAATTCAGCGCAGAAAACCACTAGGATGGAGCAGGACACACACTCTTTTCAAGGGCCCATGTATCAAGATAGACCACACCCTGGGCCATAAAACAAATCTTAGCAAATTTAAAAGAACTAAAATCATATAGAATGTGTCCTCCAAACACAAAGGAATAAAAATAGAAATTCATAATATATATACAATAAGAAAATCTCCATTCATTGGGAGGATTGATGCTGAAGCTGAAGCTCCAATACTTTGGCCACCTGAGTCGAAGAGCCCACTCATTAGAAAAGACCCTGATGCTGGGAAAGATTGAAGGCAGGACGAGAAGGGGATGACACAGGAGGAGATGGTTGGATGGCATCACCGACTCAAAGGACATGAGTTTGAGCAAGCTACGGAAGATGGTAACTGACAGGAAAGCCTAGCGTGCATCCCTGGGGTCACAAAGAGCTGGACATGACTGAGTGACTGAACAACAAAGAAAATCTCCAAATACTTGGATACTAACCAATCTACGTCTACATAAACCATGATTTAAAGAGGAGGTCTCCTGGGAAATCGAAAAATGCACTGAACCAAAAGGAAATGAAACTACAGCTCATCAAGAGCTGTGGATTACAACTAAAGCAGTGCTGAAAGGAAAAGTCAGAGCACTGAACGCATATATTAGAAAAGAGGAAAAGTCTCAATTGTCTAAGCACCCATCCTGAAGAACCTGGAAAGAGAAGAGCCAAATAAATGTAAAGCAAACACAGGAAGGAAATAAAGAGCAGACATCCAGGAAATGAAAGACAAAGAAAATCCATAAAATACAGCTGGTTCCTTGAAAAGGTCAATAAAATTGACTCATCAGTCTAGCATAACTGATGAGTCAAGGTCTAGAAGTTGATCAAGGAAAAAGAAGCGTCCTTGAGATGGTCACAGCACACACCACCTTTGTCTTGGTAGCGCTTTGACAGGGTGCACGGGAGGGAAACCCTCACCACAGGAGGCCTTCCTACCGTCTCCAAAGGGGGAACAGGGCCTAGAGACTCCCAGACATCCAGCATCGCACCCCAGCGAACTCAGTGTCCACGTCATGTTGCTCAGCAGCCGGGCTGGCAGCACCTGCGGGAGCTCTGTTACAGTTCGTTTAAGCAAAGATGAGTAGATGAGTGTGTGGCTTCACAGGGTATTCAAAGCAGGCAGCCTCTGAATGGCTAAAAATATGCATATTGGGGCTAAATTTAAAGTAACTGAGTGTATAAGTAAAAGGTTGTTGCTGAGCCACGAAAGACACCGGGAGTCTTGGCCTCCAGAGGAGAGGAATCAATCCGGGGCCAGTGACGAGCCTTGATCACTCAGCACTTCTGTGAAATAAGCACTTCTGTGAAAGCTTCTGTGAAATAAAGCTTTATTAAAGTATAAAAGAGATAGAGAAAGCTTCTGACATAGACATCAGAAGGAGGCAGAAAGAGTGCCCCCTGCTAGCCTTTAGCAGTACGTTATATACTATCAGCAAGCTGTTAATGAGAAAGAGGCGATGTCTCAAACTCAGAGTGGCGCCAGGCCCCTCGCCCACAACATGCGTTTTGAGATAACACTGGCACCGGTGAGTCATCCTGGGCCACAAAACGGTTGACATGAATCTTGAAGAAAGGCAGGTTTCCAGGTGAATATATCATTTCATTAACATAGATTAGGAGAACAAGGTATGAGTAACACATACTGGTTTGTTGAGCCCTTACTGGTTCTGAGTCTTAAGCGAAACCCTAAAGTTCTTAAGCGGAACTTGAAGACAGAGTCGAGGGTAAATACACCAGGGTCATCATGGCAACACAGAATTTTAAAAGAAACCTCCTTTAAATTTTGTATAGAGAAGGAAAAAAATCTGACACTTGTAGTTTGTTTTCTCCTGCCGCTTAAAAGAGAAATTTAAAAAATGTCTAACCCTTGCAGCCCATTTCCTCCGTTTGGAGACCCCTGGCCTTCCTGCCTGTTACCCTTTCATTAAGAACAGAGTTTGGTGCCGGCAGGCTTCGAACTACCGTCTAGGCTGGTTATGAAGAAGAAAACCGCAGAGGGACCAATACGCAGGGCTATTTTAACTCGTTTATGTAACAAAGACTGACAACAACAGCAACCACAAAGAGGGCACAAATGGCCGATTTCAGGGCACAGCACTGGACCCAGCAGGGCAACGAGGAAGTGACAGCGCACACTTTAATCTGTCAACGACAGTAACACATGAAATAGACCAAGTCTTCGAAAACAAAAAGAACTACAACTCACCAACGTAAAATAATTTAAATAGTGATATAACTATTAAGGAAACTGAATTTGTAATTTTAAAACAAAAGAATACTCAGGCCAGGGTGGTTTTACTAGAGAATCCTATAAACATTCAAAAAAGAATCAACACCAACTCAGACATAAATGTTTGCAATATTTTCTTAGAAATAAGAAATAAAAGCAAACATAAACAGGACCTAATCAGCTAAAAAGATTTGGTACATTAAAAGAAACCATTAACAGAATGAAAAAACAATCTATCGACTGCAAATATTTGCAAATAATGAGACCAACAAGGGATTCACTTTCAGACTATACAAAGAGCTCATCCAACTTAATATAAAGAAAATGAATAATCCAATTGAAAAATGGGCAGAAGACCTAAATAAACATTTCTCCAAAGAAGACTAACAGATGGCCAACAGGCACATGCAAAGATGTTCAGCATCACTGATCATCTGGAAAATACAAATCAGAACCACAATGAAGTACCGCCTCAGGCTGGTCAGAATGGCCACCATCAAAAAGTCTACAGAGAACACATGCTGGAGAGGGTTGAGGGAACCCTCCTATACTGCTGGTGGGAATGTAAACTGGTGCAGCCACTACAGAGAAGAGTTCCTTACAAAACTAAAAATAAGTTGCCATATGATCCGGCTATACCACTCCTGAGTGTGTATCCAGAAAGACAAAAAAGCTCTAATTTGAAAAGATACACCCCAATATTCATGGAAACATTAAGTACAATAGCCATGACATGGAAGCAACCCACGGCATCAACAGGCGACTGGATTAAGATGTGGTGTAGGGGCCTCCCTGGTGATCCAGTGGTTAGGACTTTGTGCTCCCAATGCCAGGGGTGTGGGTTCCATCCCTGGTTTGGAAACTAAGATCCTACATGCCTCGTGATATAGCTAAAATATAAAATAAAGGTCCACAGAAGTGGTGCATCACTGACCCAAGATGACATAAAAAAAAGAAAGATGTGGTGTATATGTACAGTAGAATATTCCTCAACCATAAAAAGAATGAAATATTGCCCTTTGCAGCAACACAGAGAATATTATACTCAGTGAAGTTAAAGACAGATATTACGTGATATCACTTGTATGTGGAACCTAAAAAAAATACAAATGAATCTATATACAAAACAGAAGTAGACTCACAAACATAAAAAACAAACTTATAAGTACCAAAGGGGAAAGGTGGGGGGAAGGCATAAATTAAGAGTATGGGATTAACAGATACAAACTTCTATACAAAAAATAGATAAGCAACAACGATTTACCACACAGCATATGGAATTATATTCAATATAATAGCCCAGAAGGGAAAATAATCTGCAAAAAGTATGTAAATGAATCACTTTGCTAGATGCCTAAAACTAACACAACATTGTAAATGAACTATAATCCAATAATTCATTAATTAAAAAATCAAACCCAGTTAGAAAATGGGCATACACCATGAACAGGCATATTCACTTAAAAGAATATACCAATGACAAATAAGAATGTGAAGATGTGTTTAAGATCATTAACCAATAATCAGGGAAATGAAAATAAAGCCATCATGACGTGTCACTACACATCTATCAGGAAAGGCTAAAATAAAAAGTCATGACAACAAAAAAGCTGACCAGGATGCACAGAAACTAGATCACTCATACATTGCTGGAAGAAATATAAAATGGAACAGTGAATCTAGAAAACAGCTTGACAGTTTCTCAAAAAAACTAAACACGCCACCAGATGACTCAGCAACTGAACTTCCAGGCATTTACCCAGAAAAAATGAAGACTTATGTTCACACAAAACCCTGTGCATGAATGTCTATAGTAGCTTTATTTGTAACAGCCAAAAACTGAAAAGACCCAGATGTTCTTCAACAGGTGACTGGTTAAACAAATTATACATGCAGATCAAGAAACACTACTCGGCAATAAAAAGGAGTGAACCATTGATACTGCAATAAGCTAGATGGATCTCCAGAGAATTACGCTGTGTGAAAATGCCAATCCCCAAAGATTCTACACTGCATGATTCTATTTACTGAACAGTCTTGAAACAGATGAAAAGATTGGTAGTTGCCAGGGGACAGGGAGGGGTGGGGACAGGAAGAAAGAGTATTCGGAGGCACAGGAGAGATACTTCTGCTGATAGAAGTGATCTGTATCAGCAGTTATGGCCAACATCAACATCCTGGTTACCTTAGAGTTTTGCAGGGGGGACGGGGAAATTTTCTATTTTTCTTAAACCTGGCTATGAATCTATAAAGATCTCAAAAGGACAATGACTCTGTAAGTTTACTCTGCACATCCCAAACTGAAAGGATTACTGAAGGATGGGCTTCACAGAAGTCCTACCTAGAGGGAGGGAAGCAGGTGAGATGCGAGGTATGTGCCCTGTTTCCAGTCTGGAGATACACGTGTTTGGGTGATGCAAACACAACCAAGGCAACCACTCATTCCCTGTAGGTGACAAAATTCCAACTTAGGAAGAGGTTCTACTCAGTTCCTCCTGTGGATGACGGGATGTGAATTTCACAGCCTCTCTCAGAGCTGAGTGCCTTCCTGTACAAACGTTCTCCCCTTCGAGCATAAGGTTGGATGGCTTATCACAGCAGCAAATCTCTTAACACACCAGGCACACAGCCATGGATTTAGCAGAAAATGTGCTGATTTTACTGATTTATTTGTTTTTACCATCTGTAAAAACAAATTTTTTCTCTTTCTTTGCTTGAAGTTGGATGTCATACACATTGCATGTCATGTATGTTTTACACGTCAAGTGCACAGTGCCTAACAGCTACAAAAAGGCTTACCAGGAGCAGAAAGCTAGCCATGTCACAGAGGAATTAATGGAGGGGTGTAAGATACATTGTTAGGTTGTATATGATAACTAAGTGTGAACCAAATAGTTTTGTCCATTTGAGTGGGATTGATGTTGTTTTATTACAGTGGATGTTGCTTTGCTCAAAATGACAAAGACATTTTCTGCATACAACTTACGATCGTTACATTCACCTGATGAGGGTTTCCTCAGAATGAGTTACGCTGTAGGGTGGCGGAAAGACCATATTCTAAAACAGAAAATCTAAAATAGACATATGCTACTAATGTACTTTGGCGGGGGGTGGTGGAGGGGGGGTGGGTAATGCATGGCAGGCAGGATACATTAGTTCCCTGCAGTGGAAGCTCAGAGTTTTAACCACTGAACTGCCAGGGAAGTCCCTGTATTTTTAATTTTGCATGATAAATGTAGAATGAAATAACAGGAAAGGTATCGAGTAATTAGAAATCAGTCTTGGGCAAAAGTCAGTCATTGAGGAACACAGACGAATTCACATCAGGAAAAAATGGCCTTCACTGAAACAGCTAACACAAAGCCAGGGGAGTAACTCCAGGGAGAAACCTCATTTGGAATGTACTGACTCGTTTTTACACTCATTTCAAGCAGCCTCCAATTTCCTGGAGCACGGGAGATTGGCAGCACATGCTACAGTATGGCTGTGGCCACAGGGACAATGACAGCCAGTGGCAGGGAACTGGGCGCTGGGCCAAGAAGGGGCGCTAACAGCACCGCACATCCAACAGCTGGCCTCCAGCCTTCAGAGACAGCACCGCACATCCAACAGCTGACCCCCAGCCTTCAGAGACAGCACCGCACATCCAACAGCTGACCCCCAGCCTTCAGAGACAGCACTGCACATCTAACAGCTGGCCTCCAGCCTTCAGAGACAGCACCGCACATCCAACAGCTGACCCCCAGCCTTCAGAGACAGCACTGCACATCTAACAGCTGGCCTCCAGCCTTCAGAGACAGCACCGCACATCCAACAGCTGACGCCCAGCCTTCAGAGACAGCACCGGACATCCAACAGCTGACCCCCAGCCTTCAGAGACAACGCCGCACATCCAACAGCTGACCCCCAGCCTTCAGAGACAGCACCGCACATCCAACAGCTGACCCCCAGCCTTCAGAGACAGCACTGCACATCTAACAGCTGGCCTCCAGCCTTCAGAGACAGCACCGCACATCCAACAGCTGACGCCCAGCCTTCAGAGACAGCACCGGACATCCAACAGCTGACCCCCAGCCTTCAGAGACAACGCCGCACATCCAACAGCTGACCCCCAGCCTTCAGAGACAGCACCGCACATCCAACAGCTGACCCCCAGCCTTCAGAGACAACGCCGCACATCTAACAGCTGACCCCCAGCCTTCAGAGACAGCACTGCACATCTAACAGCTGGCCTCCAGCCTTCAGAGACAGCACCGCACATCCAACAGCTGACCCCCAGCCTTCAGAGACAGCACCGCACATCCAACAGCTGGCCTCAAGCCTTCAGAGACAGCACCGCACATCTAACAGCTGGCCCACAGCCTTCAGAGACAATACCGCACATCCAACAGCTGACCCCCAGCCTTCAGAGACAGCACCGCACATCCAACAGCTGGCCTCAAGCCTTCAGAGACAGCACCGCACATCCAACAGCTGACCCCCAGCCTTCAGAGACAGCACCGCACATCCAACAGCTGACCCCCAGCCTTCAGAGACAGTCATGCTGGGTAGACCAGATGCCCGCTGCCTTCCTAGTTTCTCCCACAAGCACTGGTTCTGCTTTTAAGGTTCCCAAAGATTTGAAAGGAAGCACAGGTGGAAGATGGCC
Source organism: Bos indicus x Bos taurus (assembly GCF_003369695.1). Lineage (NCBI taxonomy): Eukaryota > Metazoa > Chordata > Mammalia > Artiodactyla > Bovidae > Bos > Bos indicus x Bos taurus. The sequence goes on along the minus strand of NC_040103.1, from coordinate 1,194,413 downwards.
TTGACTGCAGGATTCACTCCATGTATTCCACTTCCTGGGACAGTGGGGTCATCAGAGAATGGTTTCTGGCCTCTGATACCAACAACTGAGATAAGAAAGCCTGAAGATCTGGAGGACGCATCCCTGTTGCAGATGCAGATTCACAACGTACACCTGTGACCATGGAGCAGATCTGGGGAGGCAGGGCCTGTGAGGGCCGATTGTGAAGGGAAGCTCATGAGGGTCGGCTGTGAAATGCCCAGGGTCTGACCCCAAGGGGAGCCAGGTCACCTGAGGTGGGGGCCGCGAGAGGCTGCAGGAGAACTGGGGAAGTGAGAGGATGCAGATAAACGTCACGAGCAGCTCTGACCAGAAGCTTAGGTAGGATGGAAAGTAAAGCCGGGGCAGTGAGAGGAGGGGGTAGTGTGGACGCCAGCAGACAAGAAGTGACCACAAGAAAAGCGGATGACTAGTGACGCCCGTCCCTGAGACTCAAGAGATGAGATCTGAGTAGAAGGCAGGGCTGAGTCTCAGCTGGGGACACAGGCAGCAGGAACAGGCCTGGGGTGAGGCGTGGAGGTAGACAGACACAGGTGGAGAAAGGGCAGGAGAGCAGGGAGGCTCCTCAGTGCGGCCCCTTTCTCCTCCAGTCATATAGCGTAGGGGAGCTTGGGGCTTAAGGAGATCACAGGGAAGGTTTAAAACAACCGATGCAGAGGAAAAGCAAGAGGGCCAGGAGAGGGGGAGGTGGCCAGGTACCAGTGAGCTCCCTGCCAGAGGCAAAGGCCACCCATCTACAGGATCTCAATGGGAGAAGAGCTCTGTCCACAAGGCAGCAGGCAGGGCAGGCGGTGGAGAGTCAGGCCGGGCTTCCAGGGTGAGGGCAGCTGAGGAGCGGACAGGGGAAGGCAGGGCTGCGGGCGGCACAGCTGAAGACAGAGCAGCTCACCTCCTGAACAGAAGGGGCTGGAGGGGCATGGGACACCGGGCAGTGAGTAGCTGGGGATGTAAGACGTAAAAGCCTGGAAGTAGGGGCAGAAGAGAGGCTTGGGAGGGGACTGGCGATGACATCAAGGAATCGAGAAGCCAAAGTTGTTGAGTGACTCCTGCATGGGGACCCTGTGGCTGCCCAGGGTGGGCAAGGAGCTGGGGTGGAGCAAGGGGTGGAGAGCAGGACCCCAAGATAGGGGACCTTGCGGGGCGGGTAAAGGAACAGCCACAAGGACACCGGGGAACAGCAACGGGGAGGAGACAGGAAGGCACAGAACATCAGACGACACGTTCTTCAAACAAAGCTCTGGTTTACTGGGTGGCAGGAATCAAGCAGCAGAGCCCCTGGCAGAGCACTGGCTGAGGCAAGGTGGCCAAGTGTGGCGGCAGGAGAGCAGTGAGCTGCAGGCAGCAGGGAGACAGACACACACACACACACACACACACACACACACACGGCTGGGCTGAAGGCCGGGTGCTGGGCTTTGCCTGTGCCACGTGACAGCAGAGAGGACCGTGGCACTGTGAATTCATGTCCAAGGCACAGGCCCCCAGCGCTGCTCACGGCGGAGGGCGGGCTCCGTACCGCGTGGACGAGCGCGCGGGGATCTGACCCACTGCAGGTCTGAGGTGTGCACCCAGGTTCCTCAGCAGGCGAGTAAGCCTAGCCAGCAACCCAGCATCAAAACCACACGTTCTTAGGTGATTTCTACTTGATGTAATAGTATTTTTTTTAAAAAAGAAAAGAAATTATTCTCCTGAAGTAGAAAATGACCCAGAAAAGGAAGCTGGTAGCTGGTGAAGTAGATAGAAATGAAGAGAACTAAATAAAAAACAACTATCTTTAACCAGGAAACAAGTTAGGATCCTTTAAGGAGTAGAATGTTAAATCTGATTGAGGTATTTGAAAGGAAAAAATCATTTAAAGAAATAAAGGCAAGTTGTTTGTCAAAAAGTTTTAGAGAACACTCCAACTAGGGTAATAAAAGGGGAAAAGCTGAACTGTTATTTTTGTATTTGAGGATTCCACAGACAGTGTGTCTTTCCAAACCACAAGTTTGAAGCAAGCATTGAGTACATAATAGTATCTGCAACTTTAGAGATTACACATCTATGAAAGCACCCCTCCCAAATGGGAGAGGTTTTCAGCATTAGCACCCACTTCCCAATTCTGTCTTAAGAGTTAGATTTTGACTCGTATCAAATATCCAGTGTTTGTGGAGAATATGCCCCTAGAGCTGTGCGATCCAGGGGGTCACCACTGATCAAAGAGTATAAGGAAGAGAAGATTTCTGTGGGAAAGAAAAACAGAGTACGAACTTGACTACCTTTGAGAATGAGTTCAAATGCCAGCCCCGCTGCCCTCAGCTCTGGGACCCTGAGCAGGCACCTAGCCTCTTAGTTTCCTCACCTGTAAGTGGGTCCCAGTGTTCACCTTACTCTGTCCTGATGAGAACAGAAAGTACTTTGTGTAGATTATTCTAATTTCACCCTTTATCTAGAGATTAAGATTATAATTCAGGCTGACATACCCATGGCTTCCTTAATAAGGAAAGATTTCCTGATATAAGGGAAACAGAGTAACAGGTCAATACCAGAAGAATCTTATTCAATGATATTGACCTGAAAGGTACTTTAGTCACATGACTGCTAGAAATGACACTGTTCTTGGGAAATGTAACTAGAGAAAATTTACTTTATTACTAAATAATACATATAAGAAGAAATACGGAGAGGGTCAGTTTTAACTTATAATGCTTTTTATAGTTGTGAATATTTATTGAACTTGTTTATCTAAAAACAAACTTTAATATCAGTTTTACCAATAAAGTTTTATTGATGTTTAGACTAGGAAGGTCTCTATGGATTTTAATATTAAAAAGACAATCCAAAATAAGGACTTCATTCTTATAAAGGTATGTGACAGGTATAGTATCCTAGTTTACTTAGGTATTTATGACAGAATTACTTATGGTGCTAATTTAAGGAAAGTGGGAAAATAGCAATGGTCATCAAATAACTGACTTTCATTTCCCCTCCAAAGCATTGTCATGGTCAAGGCGGTTCTGAAGGTGAATGTTAGTCTTCAAAATACCAAATACTTCTATCAGTTTCACAAAGACAGTAAGAACAAAGATTAAATGAAAGTATATTGTGCCTGCAAAATAAGAACAATTTCACTCTTCCTACGAAGACCAGGGACTCTGACCTGTACACAACCATGGCGGGGCCCATGCCCTTTCCACAGCTCTGCTGCAGCTTCCACACTGGAGAAGAGACATCTAAGTGTGTCATCTACTTCAGTAAGATAACTAACTGGAAGAAATTAAGTTCAAACTGAACTGCAGCTGACATTTTTTCTGGAGACTAGGAGGCACCACTGCTGTAGAGGTCTATCTAACATTCAGGCTCCTCTGTCTGTGGAATTTTCCAGGCAAGAATACTGGGGTGGGTTGTCATTTCCTAACTCAGGGGATCTTCCAAACCCAGGAAGCGAACCTGCATCTCCTTTGTTTCCTTCACTGGCAAGCAGATTCTTTACCACTGAGCCACCTGGGAAGCCAGAAATACAGGCTTAAGACAATCATAGCCAGACATTACCTGCCTGTAAGTGGTCCAGGGCAGGCACTTGACCTAACTTGGCCCAATCACATAGGAAGGACGGACTTTATTTCATAAACATGGGAAAGCACTCCTCTTTTCTGTGGATGTAAACAAGGAAGGGTACTCAGATTACATGACTCAGGAAATGAGAGAAGAGGATAACACGGTCAGAGGAGAGAGATGCTAAGAATTTAGGTCCGTGCTAACATGACTGTGCTTCTCAATCAAGCGGTCCTGAAACCTCATCTATAGCTATTTGCAAAAACACATTTTCATATCATCCATGCCACCTGCAGTTGGAAGCCTACTTGATAAAACGACCAAAAGAGCTAACTATTTACATCTATTAAACGGAAATTTTCTTATAAGCATAATTAAAAAGAATTTTTTTTTAAATTTTTGGTCATGTAGAGTCAATTTATAAACAGAGGTGGTTAAGTAAACATGGATATAAAACCAGGGGAGTACATTTAACAAATACATATTTAATAACTACCAACTGCTAGGTATTTTAATATTTGGTGAGCACAGATTCAGGTCACCTGGTGTCTGTCCATTCTGCGGGGAGAGGTCTGCCTGGGTGCCCCAGGCCCCAGGGCAGGGCGCAGGGCCCCCTGAAGAGCCTGATGGGCACACCGAGGCCTGCCTCTGGGCTCTCGTAGCTCCAGGCCGCCAGCTGCCATCTGACTGTTGCGTTCTCCGTACATTCAACTGAGCAGGGGTCAAGTGCTGCCACCCAAGAAGCACAGCAAAGGTGCCTGTGCACCCTCAGTTCCAAGGCACTGGAAGCTGATTTCAGATGTGACTTCTTGAGGGAAGTCCATTTACAAAAAGAATGCCTGGGTAACCTCTTTAGGGGACGTCTGAATTCGAGTTGCGTTTATGTCACATACAATGTAAAAACTGGTAGACTTCTACCGTAAAGAACAGAATTAAACTAACCTTCCAATTGGCTTTTCTGTTCACCCTGGCCTTCTGTTTCATGTTCTGTAGCAAGGAGGGAAACAGACCACCTACCTAGTGGAATCAAAGCAAAGGCTCATTCAGCCTTCCCCGCAGGCTGTCCAGGGACTGGTCACAGCATGAGAGACAGACAGCCAGACAAGCAATCCCCTGCTTTCAAAGAGTCTGTGGTCTGGTCTCAAAAGAGACAAGGTTTGTCACCATTGAGAGTTGACTGAATTGCAAAACAGATCTGCTAAGTCCCCACAGGCAGCAACGAGTGTTTCTTTTATGAGGACGGCTGTCATAACCCATGTAAGCAAGTGAACCAGAGAACCTACTGTAATGAAGTGAGCACATCGCACATAATAATATTGTATATTACAACAAAAAAGGGAGACATGCTGTGTTTTTAAGTCCTCAGTCTCTTTTCTGGAAGATTAAAAATTCATACTTAAAAATGATAAACCTCCTTCTAAAAGACATCCTCTCTGAACTTCCCTGGAGTCCAGTGGTTAAGAATTCACCTGCCAATGCAGGGGACACTGCTTTGATCCTTGGTCCAGGAAGATCTCACATGCCATGGAGCAACTGAGCCTGTATGCCCCGACGGAGGCCCAGCAAAGCCGAACAAATAAAGTTAACTAATAAAATAATACTCTCACCATAAATTATTAGTACTTTATAAATGGTGTCCTTCCCTCCATATCTAAATATTAGCCACTTTAAATGCCCAAAACCTAGCACATAAGAGAAACAGAAAGAGTTATAAGGCTAAGGTCACTAAATGTCAACACATAGGTAGGTACCATTCTGAGCGCAGTGTTGCATCTGGCTCTGGCAGAGCAACCAAGTGTGATTCCTCCAGGTATCACATCTGTCATTATCAGGGATTTGTTTATTGGACAAATTTCTCTCAATGCAAACTTATTTTTGTTTTGAAAGCTCAGTGGGGATTACCAAGGGAGACAATTTGTAGAGACAGAGTCCTTTGACGTATGTGCTGTGCTGAAGTCCACTATCCTCTACATCTGTCTTTCGTGATCCATCTTTTAAATGACAGTACCCTGCACATCACTTCAGATTTTGATTCACAGCTAAAGAGAAGCAAAAGTATTCATCAAACACACAGAACTCAATCCATTACCAAGATGAGACTGGCAGGGAAAGCTGTGACATCCAAAGACAAGTGTTACAGGATGCACAGGAATCAAAGGTTTGCCCACAAACTATTTTCACTGGTGAGTATTCTAATGGTTATTAGAAGTGGGGAAAAAAAATCTATTACATCGTCTGAGCAATTTCTAGAGGATGGTTTAAGAGAAAAGGAAAAAAACAAAGAAACTTCAGCTTCCTTCTTATTCCAAAAAATATTCAGAGCAAAGATTATCTCCTAGGCAAATGCGGAAAATAAGAGTCTGTGGAGTAGCCATGGGTAATCAGTTGGATTTGGGACATAGGCCAGGCTACACCTAGGCCATCCACATGGAAGAAGTAGGTAGGAAGTTGAAACAAACGTATTTTAGCTTGAAGGACTGATGTGGCTAGAAATATTTAGGAGACTTCAGAGAAAGGCAAGCAACAGGCAAGGACTGGAATGCCTCACAGTTCAAAGGAACATGAAAAGTTCTCATAAACTTTTGATTTCTCAAAGACCAGTGTTTTCAAACTTCCATGGCCTGGCGGCACCACACAGAACAGTGCCCTGATAACGCAACTGTGGTCTTTAGACCAACAGCACCTGCATGGCCAGGGAGCTGCGCAGGTGCAGAAGTGAATACGCAAAACCAGACTTTGCATCTTTCACACACCAGTGGGCTGTGGCACGTGCAGTTGGAACCATGGTGGTAGTGTTCCCCAAATTCTGGTCTTTGTTCACCAATTTTCCATGGTGACAAAAATACAAGCATTTAAAATGACAAATTCATTCAATTGAGGGAAATACCCTTTATTCTGAGGTCACATGCTTCCTCTGTTGACATTTTTTATATGCCCTAACAAAATACAGTAATGGCAATTAAGTGATCTCCCTAACAGCAAGTTATCTCATACTTCACTGGAACCAAGGTGAATTTGAAGACGTATATCCTGTGCCTAGAATATTCTGCTTACTCCACTTTGCCTTCTCAGGCCTAAATTTCTCCTTGAATCATACTCTGACTACTATGTATTGGTTTCCCATGGCTGCTATAACAAAATACCACAAACTGGATCGTTTATTTTGTAGTCTTCATAGTTCTAGGCTACAAGTCCCAAGTCAAGCTGCCAGTCAGCCTATCCGAGGACACCAGCGAAGGGCTCCCTCCTTGCCCCTCCCTAGCTTCTGGCGGCTGCTGGCCACTCTTGGTGCTCCTGGGCTTGTAGTTCTTCAAACCACATTCCTTCCTTCGTGAGTCCACATCCAAACTCCTCTCATTTTACAAGAACTCCAATGCATGAGAGCTCAGCCTAACCCGACATGACCTCCTCTGAACCTAATTACACCTATAAAGACCCTGTTTCCAAACAAGGTCACATTCACAGGGTGCCTGGGCTTAGGACCTGAACATACCTTTTGGGGGATACAATTCAACCCATGGCAGCATACAGTCATACATTTTAAAAAGAAAATATCCTGATAATTCTCAAAATTATATGGTAAATACTGTAATACTTTCAAACTAAAGCACAAAATAAAAATATTACGAGTACACTGTAATAAAGCTAGTACAAGACCAACAATGTGTGTTCTTGCTTCATAAACTGTTGTCATGGTAGAATGCATAAATTACAGCGTGTATAGAGAAGTGACTTAGATTTTTTTCCTCATTCTCAAACTGCCTCAGCCCTTAAATCTTTTTTTTTTTTAATTTCTAGCATCTTCTATACCACTTACACTTTTTAGCTCCTTTCTGAACATCACTGCTTGATATTAATATTTGACTTGTTAGTTTTTGTCTCACAAATCTTGGTATCAGAAATCACCTAAAGCCAATCTGTGATCAACCAATCGACCTCCTTGGGAAGTCCCAAGCCACATCAACTGGCCAGGCCTTTAAGAATGCTTAAAGTATCTGTGAAGCACTGTTTCAGTTTAGGGATAATCAGCAGGAACTTTCAGTCAGAAATCTGTATGCTTGAGATTTCAATGTTGTATTGCAATATTACATAAAGTATTACATAAGGTGTGGTATTCATGTGGTTGGTGCTTCTGGAGCAGCAAAATGTTGAACACTAGTCACTGGAGGGTGAAATACTGCCTTAAAAAGCTAAAAGGCATGCAGACACAGCTCATGAACAGTACACTGGTAAGCAATAGTTCTTCATTTTTCATCATATCCCTGTCAAACTACAGAGATTCCTTTTCCAGAAGAGAGAAAGTGAGCACAGAGTACTACGGAGTTTAAAGATTAGGAAAACATTCCTTTACCATCTACCTAAGAGGCAAACGTCTGGAAGGAGGGAAACTGTTTTCCATCTGGGAAACAATACTATGCAAATCTATCACTGATAAGTGAAGGTCATAGCTTGGTTTGGGGTGACTTTTATTTTGGGTTAGCACTGTGAAGTGCCACACTTGCTCTTGCTAAAACTAATTTTCTATGTGTTTCCCTTAATTTCTTCTATTAGAGGGAAGGTAAAAAGTAAAAACATATTTGGAAGCTACCATGAAATAAGAGTAATAAAGGTCAAAGCCTGATGAACAGAATTTGATCAGTTGACCTGTGATGCTCGATGAGCTCTGTCTGAAATGGAGATACCATGTTTTATCAAGGTTATCATTTCATACGAAATATGGTGTCTCCACTTCAGAGGAAATGGCAACCCACTCCAGAATTTTTGCCTGGAGAATCCCATGGACAGAGGAGCCTGGCAGGCTACAGTCCATGGGGTCACAAAGAGTTGGACACAACTGAAATGACTTAGCATGCAAACACTGTTTCATATGGGGGCTTCCCAGGTGATGCTAGTAGTAAAGAACCCGCCAGTCAATGCAGGAGACATAAGAGATGTGGGTTCTATCCCTGGGTTGGGAAGATCCCTGGAAGTGCGCATGGCAACCCACTCCAGTATTCTTGCCTGGAGAATGCCATGGAGAGAGGAGCCTGGAGGGCTACAGTCCATAGGGTCACAAAGAGTCGGACACGACTGAAGCAACTTAGCATGCATGTTTCACGTGAGACAGATGAAACACAAAAGCTCCATCTTCCAGTGCTCCTCCTAACTCATAACCCCACTTGGTTTCTTACTTGGACTCTGCACTGCTCCCATGTGCTCCTTCTCCACGTCAGAGAGGAAAAGAAAGTGTGGGGAAAGGAGCACTTGAAAAACAAAAAGCAAAAGCGTAACCAACACTTGCTGGAGAGGCAGACCACGTGGATGTGGCAAGTGCAGTAGCATGAGAGGCTCTGACAACACTGATCCTTACAAGCCAGGGGTGTGCTCTCGGACTCCCTAAACCTTCTAGGAATAGCTGTCTTGCTCCCAGTGTTATCAAGAACAGGGCAGGTACCAGGCATAGGAGTGGCTGAAGGTGGAGCAAATGCCTGGGTGCTTGAGGGGCCTCAACCACAGTCCTCTTACAGGCATCCTGGATCCCTCAGGGCCTGGGCACTTGTAGACCAGTTCATGCCTCCGTGCCTCAGGTCTGAGTCACATTTCTTTTTAATATACCTTCAGAGACCACATTCCTTCAGAACTCCAGCCTGGGTTTGTTTGTTGTTTTTTTTAACATTCATTAGTATCATAAGTGGATTAACACTGTATCCCCCAATGGACTGTAAACTTGCCAAGACCAGAACCGTGCAGGTGGGTACCTTGCAGTGTTGGAAACCACACCAGCCCATAAAGCCGGTCCTATCTGCTGACAGAAAAGGGGCAGCACGCCAGGGCACACGGAAGACATGATGAATTTGACTAGAGGTAATGTTTTTGAACTCGAGCCCCTCACTGGGGCTGTAAAATCCAAATTAGACTTAATCTGAGAATGCACACATCTCAGAGTGACTCCAGACTGGTAAACACTAGTAAACCTTGATACAAAGCAGAGATGTACTCCATTGTTTATTTTTACCACGCAGGACAAAAACACACATTATGAATTGGGAAGGCTTTCGTTTATTAAAAAAAAAAAGGAAATCTCTGCTGGCTGCCTTCGGGTGTGAGTGCTACAGAAGAAGCAAAAATCAAGCAGAATAGGCTGTGCTTCCGAGGTGTTTATAGTCTTGCAAAGACACATTTATAAAGAGCCATCATACAGCTTGAAAGATCTCTGAAGGAAGAAATGCCTATCCATAAGTCCTTGTAATATCCGTGCAAAGGAAGGAATTTCAAGCAAGGAAAGGTCAAAGTGGAAGAGCCGAAGAACACACTCAACTGCAGGCGTCGTCCCAAGTCCTTCACATACCTCGCTAGGGACAATATCGCAGTCTCTAATGGGCTTCCCTAAACCCTGAACTAACATGAGACGAAGAAACGGAAACCCTACCGGCAAGTACGCGGAGAAGCAGCAAGCAGACCCTCGGAGAAGCAGATCACATAGCCGGGCTACCCTCGGGCGGCCGCGCCCCAGCACTGGGATCCCGGTCCCCGCGCCCCCGGCCCCGGCCCGCGCCCCCCGCCCCGTACCGTAGGTCTCGGACATGGCCGTCTGCGACATCTTGGGAGCGGCTCCGCCTCTCGCGGGGCGCCGCTGCGGCTCCGCCGAGCCGGCGGCAGGGAGGCCGGGGAGTCGGCCGCGCCTCGGTGGGGTACGCGAGGGGCAGGGGAGAGGAGGAGGGAGGGGCCCGCGGTCCGCAAGGCAACTGCCGGCCCCCAGCTGCTGCGGCCCCGCCGGACTGCGGGCTCCGCGCAGGCGCACGGCCTCGCCCCGCCGGTCTGGACGCCGAGGGGAGGGGCAGGGGCGGAGGGGAGGGGCAGGGGCGGAGGGGAGGGGCAGGGGCGGAGGGGAGGGGAGGGCGGAGGGGAGGGGAGGGGCGGAGGGGAGGGGAGGGGCGGAGGGGAGGGGAGGGGCGGAGGGTAAGAGGGGGCGCGAGACCCAGTCCTCGCTGGGGGCGCGCGCACGGGGCGGCTGGGGCGGGTCCGGCGAGGGGCGTAGCCAAGCCGGGGGCGCGCGGGGGCGCGCGGCCTCTGCAAGGGTCGGGAGACGCCGGCGGCCCGCAGGCCCGGAGGTGACAGAAGGGGCTGGGGGTGTCCGGGGCTGAGCCAGCAGGGTCCGCTCCCTCACAGGGAAGGCTGAGTGCCCGCCTTGGAGAGGAAGGCCGCCCTTTGCCAGGTGGGCCGCCTCCGCAAAGACTTGGTCGTCGTCATCTGGGGCACTCGGCCAAGGAAGGACTTCCTCTGAGCTGTAATGATCAACCCGCGGCGGGGTGAATGTGTACCTAGGAGGCGGTGGCCGCAGGTGTCCAGCGGGAGGCCAGCGCTGCCGCCTGGGAGGCAGGCTGACTTGCCGGGGATGGAGCTTTCACTCCTAACCTCCGGGGCCCTCGCCGGTGGGGCTGAGCTGGCCTCTGGGGAAAGCTGACAAAGTCTCAGGATGTACCTGTTCCGAAGAGTCCCTAGAAAACTGTAGTCGTCACCCCTCTGCACTCCAATTTAGGGGAATGTGGCCTTTGGACAGGAAGCATCTCTCGGCCCTCAGCCGCGGGTGTATTTTCTACGGGTAGGAGTTGTTGGTTGAATATTTTGATGTAAGGAGTACAGCTGAATTCAGAATCCCCTTCTGTTGGCAATGTAGTGATAAACAGGAAAAGATTTTTGGATGGGATTTTGCTCCACTGGAGCATGATCAGGACCACGTGGTATCGCATAAGACTCAATCTTGTTCAAAAGACACAGTAGGTATGCCCTGGCTAACCTCCCAAGTGACGTGGGTGGTGGGGGCAATGCCAGAAAATACATTTTACTGAAGTCCATTTGAGTCTGTCCTCCAAATTGGCATCAGTCCTTCCCTGGTCATTCCTCTCCTCCCCAGCAGCTGTCTGGCTCTACATGGTTCCTCTCTCTGATTCTCCTAGAAAATAGATACTCTGCTTCTACATCACAGAGGAGCCCTTCCTGCGCCGCCTCCCCGCTGGGCAATGTGGTTCAGTTCAGTTCAGTTCAGTCATTCAGTCGTGTCCGACTCTTTGCGACCCCATGAATCGCAGCAAGCCAGGCCTCCCTGTCCTTCACCATCTCCTGGAGTTCACTCAAACTCACATCCATCAAGTCGGTGACGCCATCCAGCCATCTCATCCTCTGTCATCCCCTTCTCCTCCTGCCCCCAATCCCTCCCAGCATCAGAGTCTTTTCCAATGAGTCAACTCTTCGCATGAGGTGGCCAAAGTACTAGAGTTTCAGCTTTAGCATCATTCCTTCCAAAGAACACCCAGGACCGATCTCCTTTAGAATGGACTGGTTGGATCTCCTTGCAGTCCAAGGGACTCTCAAGAGTCTTCTCCAGCACCACAGTTTAAAAGCACCAATTCTTCGGGGCTCACAGTCCAACTTTCACATCCATACATGACCACTGGAAAAACCATAGCCTTGACTAGACGGACCTTTGTTGGCAAAGTAATGTCTCTGCATTTGAATATGCTATCTAGGTTGGTCATAACTTTCCTTCCAAGGAGTAAGCATCTTTTAATTTCATGGCTGCAATCACCATCTACAGTGATTTTGGAGCCCCCAAAAATAAAGTCTGACACTGTTTCCACTGTTTCCCCATCTACTTCCCATGAAGTGATGGGACCAGATGCCATGATCTTAGTTTTCTGAATGTTGAGCTTTAAGCCAACTTTTTCACTCTCCTCTTTCACTTTCATCAAAAGGCTTTTTAGTTCCTCTTCGCTTTCTGCCATAAGGGTGGTGTCATCTGCATATCTGAGGTTATTGATATTTCTCCCGGAAATCTTGATTCCAGCTTGTGCTTCTTCCAGCCCAGCATTTCTCATGATATACTCAACATATAAGTTAAATAAGCAGGGTGACAATAGACATCCTTGACGTACTCCCTTTCCTATTGAAAGGTTGTTGTTGAATCACACGAATACACCGGGATTCTTGGCCCCCGGAGGAGAAGAATTCAATCCGGGGCCAGAGACGAGGCTTGATCGCTTGGATCTTTTGTGTAATAAAGTTTTATTAAAGTATAAAGGAGATAGAGAAAGCTTCTGACATAGGCATCAGAAGGGGGCAGAAAGAGTACCCGCTTGCTAGTGTTAACAATGAGGTTATATAATCCAAAGAATGTCTGGAGGTTGTAAAGACCTCCTCCGACCTACTCCCATAATTTACATTTTAAGATAACAGAAGGTTGAATCCAAAGACTGTCCTTAGGCAGGATACATTATTGGTATATAATCCTAAGGAATGTGGAGAAAGAAAAAAAGTTTGTCCTTTTTTCCTCCTTGAGAATTCCAGACCCCTCTCTCCTCGGGGACCCCTAGACTCCCTATCAACCTGCCTAGGAAATGACTCTCTCACTATTTGGAACCAGTCTGTTGTTCCATGTCCAGTTCTAACTGTTACTTCCTGACCTGCATATAGGTTTCTCAAGAGGCAATGTGGTAGGAACTGTAGTTCTCTAGGATTATTTTGTATATATCCCTGGTTCAGTGGCTGGAACACATTGTTACTTTCTTCAGGTTAGGGTTGATCTACACTCCTGAGTATAGTAGTCTTACTCTGATTAGAGCTATTTCAGAAGAAAGATAGTGATCCATTCTTTACATCTAAGTGTTCTTGTCAGGAACTTCTGTAGATGATAAGAAAGAAGTCACTGAGTTATTGAAACTGGACCTGATGAATTGTGAAACCTGGACAGAGTGATAGAAATAAAAATTAAATGACTGTTTCAAAACTGAGAGCGGGTTTCCTTAGAAGATGAATACTTAGATGGGCCTTCAGGAAAGATTGTTTGTTTTGGAAAAACCACCCGGAGAAGCCATTTTTGTCTTAGTTTGCAAATATAAAGCCAAACATCACAACTAGAAGGGGAAATACTCAAGAACTGAGGTTTGAAGGAGCTGGGCTTACTTGAATAATAATGGGAAAGGTGATTTGCATCTCAGCTACTTTTGAATCTTTGAGAGAAAATACGTTTCTCCTAAGTGTTCTTGGAAACTGCTTTGATTCTGAGGTGGTGATGATTGTGTGTAAGGGAAACTTACCACAAAATTAATTTGTGTTTTCTTCAGCTATTTTCTCCTTTCTCCTCACAGAAGGTTTCCATAAGCCAAGGCACACTGGAGATACTTCTGAGGGAAATGAAAGGAGAAGGATTTCTTCCAAAATAGATACTGCCTCCTCCTCAGGTCAGTGGGCACTTTCCTTTTTGTTCCCTGACATGCCTCACATTTAACAAGCAATTAGGAGCTTTGGAGATTGCCAGGCTCCAAAAAAGTCCTGTTGCCCAGGACTGGCAGAAGCCCACGTGGCTGGGGACAGTGGGACAGATGGGCTCCTAGGCACAGGGCCGGACCTGGAACCGTGGCCTAGTCCCCTGGAGGGGGCATTAGAAAGATCTAGAGATGAGAATCCTGCATGACCCTGACATTTCAGGGAGCAGTGACACTGGGAACAAAAGGACGTGGCATCTTGGCAGTGCCAGGCTTGGCGGAAGGCATTGGTCACGGTCTGTGTGGCAGTGACTTTCCTTGGTAACTGAAAGCGAAGAACAGGAGCCAACTTGTGTTTGAGTGTTTGGGGACTCAGAAGTATCTGGATGATACTGTGAGAAAGTGCCAAGTTCTGCACAGGTTGGTGGAGTCTTGAAAAGGTCCCTTAGTTAAACACTCAGGCTGGTGACACCTGTGACATATAACTCATATTTTTAAGGTGGAGGAGCCCGCAGAAGCTGCTGGGCTGGTTTGCCTTCTAGGGCCAAACAAGACTACCTCTGTAATGGGATATGTGTGGTGTCAGGGCGTATTCAGTCAGCATAGGCTAAGTCAGCTGTAGTAACAGAGAGGCCCCAACACGTCTGCGAAGGCCGTCTCTGCCTCAGCCTGCCTGCCCCGCTCCCTCGTCCTGGCAGAGACTCGGCTCTGCATGCTGTTGGCAGACCCAGGCTGACCCAAGGCTAAGCTGCACATGTAGTCCCACCATCTCTGGGGCAGAAGAAGGACATGGCGCCACATGATTAGCTTGTGAGGACCAACTGGGAGCTGACAGAATCACTTTCTTTGACATTTTACAGGCCAAAGCAAGTGATGTGGTTACAGCTCAGGCAGAGAGCCCAATGTCATTCTTGCTCCAGGAAGAGAGAAGAGGGTTGTGGAGAGATGTTTCCCTGCCCTCCCCTGCCACGCCATCCCTGGGAGCTCTCACCTGTGCAGGCAGCTCATTCTGCTTTTATTTTGAACAATTGCACTGAAGTATAGCTGACATTTAAACTACACACTTCAATAATTTTTGGTATCTGTGTATACCTGTTACTGCTACTTGGATGTCCCTGCTTCCAAGCCTTTAAGGTGGACAGAGGCATTTTTTAATGATTCTGTTTCATTTGCTTTTTGCTTATTAGGAATAAGTACTTGTGAGATTATGTTCGTGGTTGTTTTAGGGTCTTCAGTGGTTGTTTAGTGGTTGTTTTAGGTCTTGGGGCTTCCCTGGTGGCTCAGATGAAGAATCTGCCTGCAATGCAGGAGCCTTGGGTTCAATCCCTGGGTTGGAAAGATTCCCCTGGAGAAGGGAATGGCTACCCACTCCAGTATTCTTGCCTGGAGAATCCCATGGACAGAGGAGCTTGGTGGGCTACAGTCCATGGGGTCACCAAGAGTCAGCCGTGACTGAGCAACAATCACTTCACTTTACTTGGGGCTTCACTGGTAGCTTGGTGTTAAAGAGTCTGCCTGCCAATACAGGAGACACAGGTTCAGGCCCAGGTCTGGGGGGATCCCACATGCCGAGGAGCAGCTGGGCCTGTGTGCCACAACTATTGAGCTTGTGCTGTAGAGCTCGGGAGCCGCAGCTAATGAGGCCAGAGCACCCTAAAGTCCTTGCTCTGCAACAGGAGAGGCCACCACACTAAGCAGCCCTCACACTGCTGCTGGAGAGTAGCCCCTGCTTGCTGCAACTAGAGAAAAAGCCCGTGTAGCAACGAAGACCCAGTGCAGCCAAAAATAAACAAAATTTTTCAGAAAAAAACAATTTTATAGTAAATCCTTTACCTCATCACTGTCCACTTTCCATTCCCAGCAACTCACCCCTAACTTCCCCACCCACTGTGCTGTGCATCTTGTATCCTCACATTTCTTATACACCCCACATATGTTGTTGCTATTTTTGCTTTAAGCAGCCAGTTTACTCTCTTTTTAAAACTGTGATAAAGTTCCTCTCATGAAATTGACCATCTCAACCATCTGACTTGAAGAGTACAGTTCAGTCATTCAGGCCCTCTGTGACTGTGGGGGATTGGTCTCAGCAGCCCCTGTGGATACCCAAATCCATGGATGCTCAATCCTTTGGATAAAACGATGTGGAGCAGTTGGTCCTCTGCTTCTGTGGTTCCACAGCCACAGATTCAACCAACCACAGAGGAAAATTTCAATCAGTGGTTGGTGGAATCTGTGGATGCGAAACCCATGCATAAGGGGGGTTCACTGTATATTTATTGAAAAAATCCATATATAAGTAGACCCATGCAGTTCAAACCTGCAGTGTTCAAGGGTCACCTCTGTTTACAGTATTCAGCCATTACATCCTCCATTCACAAAATTCTTTCCATCTTGCAAAAATGTAACTGCACCTATTAAACACTGACTCCCATTCCCCTCACCTCCTACCCCAGAAAACGACCATTCCATTTCTCTGTCTACAAATCTGACTGCATCATGTGAATGCAATCACACATTTGTCCTTTTGTGACTGGCTTATTTCACTGGGCATCATGTCTTCCAGGCTCATCCATGTTGTAGCACGTGTCAAAATCTCCTTCCTATATATTCCACAGTATGTTTTACCACGTTTTCCAGCAAATTCCTTGTTCAACAATAAAAGCAAGCATTTCATACTGAGCCTATAGGTAGCATATCTAGGATTCCCCAGTCCCTAGTGAGAATGCAGATCTCCACTGCTGTGATTCCCCTTTTGCCTGCAGGACTTTCCCAGTGGATCTTGAAGCACAGATCTGCTGATGATGCATTCTTTCAGCTTATGTCTATCTAAAACAGTCTTTATTTCATCTCTGCTTTTGAATATTTTTGATAAATTTTTATTTCTAAATTAATGTGTTTTCCCCCCTATTAAAATGTTCTCTGGCTTATGTTGTTTCTGGTCAGAAGTCTGCTGTCGTTCTTATCTTTATACCTTTGTAGGCAAGGTGTCTTTTCTCTCTGCCAGTACTTAAGATTTTATCTTCATTTCTGGTTTAAGCACTTTGATTATGATGTGCTGCAATGTGCTTTGGTGTGGTTTCCTTCATGGCTTTTGTCCTCCAGTTTCATTAAACTTCTTTAGGTGTGTGTGTGTATGAGTTTCTACTTTTTATCAGATTTGGAAGTTTTTCAGCCATTCTTTCTTGAGATAATCTTTCTTCCCCTCCCCTTCTTCTGCACTGGTGACTTAGACCACACCTATGTTTGAATTTGTTCCAGTTAATGGCTACTCTGTTCATATCTGGCCAGTCTTTCTGTCTGTGTTTCATTTTGGATAATTTCTGTTGCCCTATCTTTAAAATCACTAATCTTTCTTGCGGTGTTTCATCTGCTGTCAATCCCACCCAGGGTATTTTCTATTCCAGACATTGTAGTTTCACCTCTGGAAGTGGATCTTAGGTGTGTGTGTGCCATGTTCAGTACTTGGTCTCTTATCCTCACTCACTTCCTCATTAGCTGATCTCATCCGGTCGCAGGGCTTTCAATATCTTGTCAAGTTGATCCTTCCAGATCTTCCTCCTGCCTTCTGTATACAATCGCTTACTTGATATCTCTCACTTAAACAAGTATGAGGTTTCTTAATACCCACAAAATAAAACCCAAACATCAAAGTACTCAGCAAACCCATGCCCTCTGTGGGCTTTCCTGTCTCAGCACACGGCAGTTTGCTCAGGACAAACCCTTGCAGTCCTCGACTCCACTGTCGCTTGTACCTGCATGTGACCCTCAGCAAGTCTCCTGGGCTCCACCTTTATCATCTGTGCTGTCCCTCCCCGTGTACCCTCTGCTCCTTACTGGACTCTCTGCATCTCTCCTGACCTCCCTGCCTTCTACTTTCTATACAGCTGCTGGAGCAAGCCTATTAATATGTAGAGATGCTTTTGAACTGTGGTGTTGGAGAAGACTCTTGAGAGTCCCTTGGACGGCAAGGAGATCCAACCAGTCCATTGTAAAGGAGATCAGTCCTGGGTGTTCTTTGGAAGGAATGATGCTAAAGCTGAAGCTCCAGTACTTTGGCCACCTCATGCGAAGAGTTGACTCATTGGAAAAGACTCTGATGTTAGGAGGGATTGAGGGCAGGAGGAGAAGGGGACGCCAGAGGATGAGAGGCTGGATGGCGTCACCGACTTGATGGATGTGATTTTGAGTAAACTCCAGGAGATGGTGAAGGACAGGGAGGCCTGGAGTGCTGCAATTCATGGGGTCGCAAAGAGTCGGACACGACTGAGTGACTGAACTGAACTGAACTGAAGCAAAACATACAGCTTATTAAAAAGAAGAGACATTACTTTGCCAACAAAGGTCCGTCTAGTCAAAGCTATTGTTTTTCCAGTAGTCATGTAAGGATGTGAGAGTTGGAGCATAAAGAAAGCTGAGCACCGAAGAATTAATGTTTTTGAACTGTGGTGTTGGAGAAGACTCTTGAGAGTCCCTTGGACTGCCAGGAGATCCAACCAGTCCATCCTAAAGGAGACCAGTCCTGGGTGTTCATTGGAAGGACTGATGCTGAAGCTGAAACTCCAATACTTTGGCCATCTGATGCGAAGAGCTGACTCATTTGAAAAGACCCTGATGCTGGGAAAGATTGAAGGCGGGAGAAGAAGGGGATGACAGAGGATGGGATGGTTGGATGGCATCACCGACTCAATGGACATGCATTTGAGTAAACTCTGGCAGTTGGTGATGGACAGGGAGGCCTGGCATGCTGCAGTCCATGGGGTTGCAAAGAGTTGGACACGACTGAGTGACTGAACTGAACTGAAGCAAAACATAAAAACAATCCTTTAGGGCAGCTGATAATGGTGGGGTTGGGGGGCGATCACGCTCTACTCAGAAGCCTTCCTCTCATCACTTGCCAGGGCTCTGCGTCTGCCTCTCCTCTGAAGCTCTCCTCCCACCCCCACCCCCACAAGTAGTCTCTTGGGTCTGATCACACAGGTCTTCTTCTTGTGTCTTGAACACACCAGGCATTTCCTGGCCTCAGGGCCTTTGCACATGTTCTTTCCTCTGCCTGAAATGCTCTTGTCCCAGACATCTCCCTGCTTATACCTCCAGAACCTTCATGTTTTCTGCTTATATGTCACCTCACTTTCAGGCCCTCACTTTCAGATATAAAAAGTGATTCCTCCCCTCCCCAGTCCTTCACACAGCTCCTACTTTGCCCCCTGCCACAACTGCAGCATTTACCCTGTGCATGAATTATTAGTATTAATATAGTGTCTGCTGTCCTCTAGGCTGTAAGCTCTGTAAAGGAAGGGGATGTATTCATCTTATTTCCTGTTCTATCCTCATACCTAGAATAGTACTGGTCACATAGCTTCAATAATTAAAAAGCTGTTGAATGAGGAATGACTGGAATAAAACTCAGAAGCTCTTTATTAATTTGGATTAATTTAATATAATGAACTTAATTTTAAACTTGTTGATTTATGGGAAATTTAAAAGTCAGTGTTTTATATGCCACCATGTAATTATGGAAAGATTGCAAGAAAGCCATTTGAAAGTATCATCTAATACTATTTATTGAGGACTTAAGCATCAGATGTAGTGCTAAGTGCTTTACATGTATTATAAAGCCCAATCCTCACAACAAACTCATAAGGTAGGTATCATCTCATTTTGCAGGTCAGGAATTAAAGGTCCAAATGGATATATATTTTGCCCCAGTTCTCACTGCCAGTATGTAGCAATGTTGGGATTTTTCTTGAAAGCCAAACTAAACTAGACATGTCTTCCTTTTATCTATAATCTGGGTAAGAGGAAAAAATGCAGTATAAAAGCCATCAAAAACACAGAAGCATGACTTGAAAAGGCATTAAATTGTTTCAAGTAGGGGAACCTAAGAAAACAATGCTCCATGTGGGGGCTGTCTGTCTCTTCTCTTGACCCCCACAACACCTGCCCAGGTAGCTCTTGTCACCCTCCTTTACAGCCAAGGATGTGCCAATCCAGGTTTGCTTGGGCAACACCATGTTGAATGTATGGAGATGTGAGAGGGAGAGAGTTTATGGGAGCACTTCTGATTGTGAGACAGAATAGGCACTGAAGACTGAGCTCAAGGCTTTGGACTTTCCCTAAAAGCACGCAGACTTGTTGACCTGACCAGGATGTACGGCAAATGCTCTATATGAGTACACATGGACAGTGTTCAGTTGAGGATGGAGCTGTGGGTACAATTCAGTGACGTGGTCATTCCCCACCTTCATCTTTTAATTTGACACTTACAAGTGAATCTTCCATTAGTTCTAATGGTAGTGCTTTTCTGCTTATTTCTGTATTTAATAACACTTATATTCAGGGATTATTCATGAATTCTTCTAATTTTTTTTTCAGAAGAAGATTTTCTGGTTCCTCTTTTTATTATATTTTCTGTATCAGATTAACTATGTGCCTGAACTACAAAACTTTTTTTTCTTTCCATTTTTCTGATTAAAATACCATGGAATTATACTTATTCTATTTTTCTATTTCTTTTCTGTGTGTGCGTGTGTGTGTGTGTGTGTGTGTGTCTGTTAGGGGCTTCCCTGGTGGCTCTAGCGATAAAGAACCTGCCTGCCAATGCAGGAGACATAAGAAATACAGGTTCCATCCCTCGGTCAAGAAGATCCCCTGGAAGAGGGCATAGCAACCCACTCCAGTAACCCTGCCTGGAGAATCCCGCAGATAGAGGAGCCTCAAAGGCCATAGTCCATAGGGTCGAAAAGAGTCAGAAACAACTGAAGCAACTTAGCACGAATACATGTGTGTGTTAGTTGCTCAGACGTGTTCGACTCTTTGTGACCGCATAGACAATACTGGAGTGGGTTGCCATTTTCTTCTCCAGGAGATCTTCCCGACCAAGGGATAGAACCCAGGTCTCCTGCATTGCAGGCAGATTCTTTACTGTCTGAGCCACCAGGGAAGCCCCTTTCTTTCTATACTATGTTTCAAATCAAATGGCCTATTGTTAGCCTGATTTCTTGCTTAAAAGATGGTTTGCAAAAATAAGTGCTTTTTAAAATTTTTTTTTGTTTTGTTGATATTTTGGATTTTCTCCCCAGTCACCACCAAACTAATTTTACCTGAATTTTCTTTTTTGGACTGATTTATTTTTACTTTAATCAGCTTTGTGTGCATGTGTGCTAACTCACTTCAGTCATGTCCAACTCTTTGCAACCCCATGGACTATAGCCCGCCAGGTTCATTTGTCCAAGGGATTCTCCAGGCAGGAATACTGGAGTGGGTTGCCATGCCCTCCTTCAGGGGATCTTCCCAACCCAGAGATTGAACCTGCATCTTTTATGTCTCCTGCATTGGCAGGAGGGTTCTTTACTACTAGTGTCACCTGGGAAGCTGTTATCAGCTTTCTTGTTGTTCAGTTGACCAGTTGTGTTGACTCTTTATAACCCCAGGGACTGAAGCACACCAGGCCCCCCTGTCCCTCATCATCTCCTGAAGTTTGCCCAAATTCATGTCCATTGCATCGGTGATGCCATCCAGCTATCTCATCCACTGTCTTCCTCTTCTTCTGCCCTCAATCTTTCCCAGCATCAGGGACTTTTCCAATAAGTTGGCTGTTTGCATCAGGTGACCAAAATACTGCAGCTTCAGCATCAGCTTTATTCAGGTCATTGTCACTGTCATTTAGTTGCTAAGTTGTATCCAACTCTTTACAACTCTATGAACTGTAGTCCACCAGGCTCCTGTGTCCATGGGATTTTTCAGGCAAGATTACTAGAGTGGGTTGGCATTTCCTTCTCCAATAATCAACTTGACTGAGGTATAATTTACATGCAAAAAAATACACCAGTTTTATATACAATTCAATGAGTCTTGACAAATTTTATACAGTCATGTAACAACCAAGGGAACATTTCATGCAAAGATGAGCACAATAAAGGACAGAAATGGTATGGACCTAACAGAAGAAGATATTAAGAAGAGATGCAACAATACACAGAAGAACTATACAAAAAAGATCTTCATGACCCAGATAACCACGATGGTGTGATCACTCACCTAGAGCCAGACATTCTGGAATGAGAAGTCAAGTGGGCCTTACAAAGCATCACTACGAACAAAGCTAGTGGAGGGGATGGAATTCTAGTTGAGCTATTTCAAATCCTAAAAGATGATGCTGTGAAAGTGCTGCACTCAATATGCCAGCAAATTTGGAAAACTCAGCAGTGGCCGCAAGACTGGAAAATGTCAGTTTTCATTCCAATCCCAAAGAAAGGCAATGCCAAAGAATCTTCAAACTACTGCACAATTGCACTCATCTCACACACTAGCAAAGTAATGCTCAAAATTCTCCAAGCCAGGCTTCGACAGTACATGAACCGTGAACTTCCAGAATTCAAGCTGGATTTAGGGAAGGGAGAGGAACCAGAGATCAAATTGCCAACATCTGTTGGATCATCGAAGAAGCAAGAGAGTTCTAGAAAAACATCTACTTCTGGTTTATTGACTATGCCACAGCCTTTGACTGTGTGGATCACAATAAACTGGAAAATTCTTATATACCAGACCACCTGACCTTCCTCCTGAGAAATCTGTAGGCAGGTCAAGAAGCAACAGTTAGAACTGGACATGGAACAACACACTGGTTCCAAATCGGGAAAGGAGTATGTCAAGGCTGTATCTTGTCACCCTTCTTATTTAACTTATATGTAGAGTACATCATGTGAAATGCCAGGCTGGATGAAGCACAAGCTGGAATCAAGATTGCCAGGAGAAATATCAATAACCTCAGATATGCAGATGACACCACCCTTATGGCAGAAAGTGAAAAAGAACCAAAGAGCTTCTTGATGAAAGTGAAAGAAGAGAGTGAAAAAGTTGGCTTAAAGCTCAACATTCAGAAAACAAAGATCATGGCATCTGGTCCCATCACTTCATGGCAAACAGATGGGGAAACAATGAAAACAGTGAGAGACTTTATTTTGGGGGGTTCCAAAATCACTGCAGATGGTGACTGAAACCATGAAATTAAAAGAAGCTTGATCTTTGGAAGAAAAGCTATGACCAACCTAGACAGCATATTAAAAAGCAGAGACATTACTTTGCCAACAAAGGTCCATGTAGTCAAAGCTATGGTTTTTCCAGTAGTCATGTGTGGATGTGAGAGTTGGACTATAAAGAAAGCTGAGTGCTGAAGTATTGATGCTTTTGAACTGTGGTGTTGGAGAAGATTCTTGAGACTGCAAGGAGATCCAACCAGTCCATCCTAAAGGAAATCAATCCTGAATATTCATTGAAGGGACTGATGCTGAGGCTGAAATTCCAATAATTTGGCCTACTGATGGGAAGAGCTGACTCATTTGAAAAGACCCTGATGCTGGGAAAGATTAAAGGTAGGAGAAGGGGATGACAGAGGATGAGATGGTTGGATGGCATCACTGATGTGATGGGCATGAGTTTGAGTAAGCTCCAATGGTTGGTGATGGACAGGGAAGCCATGGGGTCCATAGGGTCACAAAGAGTCGGACATGACTGAGTGACTGAACTGGACTAAACTGAACAACCAACAACAACCATCATGATATAGAATCTTTATGTCACCCTAAAAGCTCATTCATGCTTTTTCCCCACCCTCTCTAGGCTGATTTTTAAGAAATTTTGGTAGAAGATTACTGGCTTTCCTATGGGAAAATATAATATGTTCTGTAAAATTGCAGGGGAGGCAGGGCAGATTTTCCCACTGTGAGGACACCTGCCTTATCCTCCATCTGCAGCCTGCCCTCCTTCCTCCAAACTTGGAATTTTCTGTTGGTCTCCACATCTATTTATTTGGACCCAAACTGTGCCAAATACCACCTCGATTCCTCTATGAATTTTCCAGGGCTATTGTGACAAAGTATTAATTCCACAGACTCAGAGGCTTACATAGTAGACGTTTATTGTCCCTCAGTTTTGGCAGCAACATGACCGGGATCAAGGTGAGGGCAGGGTTGGCTCCCTTTGAGGCTGTGAAAGGGGATCTGTTCCTGCTGCTCTCTGCTTCTGGTGGTCATTGAAACCCCCCATCTTCATTTTCACGTGGTCTACTCCCTGTGTGCGTATCTGTGTCCAAATTTTCCCTTTCTTTAAGGACGCCAGTCACATTGAATTAAACCTACCCCATGTGTGCTAAGTCACTTCAGTCATGTTTGATTCTTTGAGACCCCATAGGCTATAGTCCGACAGGCTCCTCTGTCTATGGAATCCTCCAGGCAAGAGTGTTGGAGTCGGTTGCCATGCTCTTTCCAGGTGGTCTTCCTAACCCAGCGACTGATCCCGCATCTCTTAGGTCTTCTCCTGCAGGTAGGTTCTTTACCACTAGCACTGCCTGGGGCCTACCGCAATGACCTCAACAAATTACATCTGCAACAAACCCGACCCTAAATAAAAGTTCACTTTCTGAGGAACTAGGGGTTAGGACTTCAACATATGGGTGTGGGGGTGGGGACACAATTCAACTCATAAGTAACACTTTTCATCACCCAAATGCTGCAAAAGGGTACACAGTATACAGGTCCCACTGTCTTCTCAGACGTGAAGACCAGGCTTCTTCAGAGTCTGAAACTGTAAACACTTAGGAGACTGGCAGGAACACACACTCTGGATCCCAACTCCAGGGGCTCTGATTCACTGGTCCTGCATCAGGGCCCAAGGATCCATATATTTTTTAACCAACTTCTCAGTTTTCTGATACAGGTGGTCCCCACACACGGGGAGTCCTGGTATGGGCCAGGTCGGGGTGGGCTTCCTTACTGAAGGACTTGGGCCCTGGCTGCCTGAGGGACATGCAAGGGAGCAGGCAGAGGCTAAGTAGAGTGTTTAAATGCAGTGGATGTCGGAGCTACCATGTCTGGAAGTGAGGATGTCTTGCTGGGAGGTAGTCCTCTGATTAGAAGTATAGAAGAGTTGAAAATACACCGTGGGCTAAAGTGCAAGCTATCCATTTTGGGGGCTGCTCTCTCCCCTTCAAGACTGCTCCCCCCACTTCCCAGTCAGCAGAGCTCTCCAGGGCTGCAGCCACACCATGTCAGCCATCAAAGGTGGGAGACAGAGTGTGTGTGCAGGGCCCCCTCCTCACTCTCTCACCATTCTCAGGAGGCTCTTGAAACTCAGGACTTTCCCTGATCCCCTTTGTTGAGATGGTCCATTTCCATTCTTACAGCCCAGTTTGTTCAGTTTCTTTCTTTCTTTTAGTTTCCCGACTCCATAATTGAGCAATGGCTCAGTGTCACTGGGCCAGGAGTCTGAAGCCTTGGACCCAGGAGTGTCTAAGGACCCGCTTGACCACTGTTGTGCTCCCTTTTCCCCTCTCTAGCACCTGCACTGGATCCAGGCACTTTTTAGATGCCCCTGAATATGTGTGGGATCAGTGACTGGATCAGTGGAAGCTGGTACCACCTGTGTGGGAACAGGAATGATGGCCATGGAGATTATGTGAATGTGTTAGCCACTCAGTCATGTCTGACTCTTCGCGATCCCCAAGGACTGTAGCCTGCCAGGCTCCTCTGTCCATGGAATTTTCCTAGTAAGAATACTGGAA
Organism: Bos indicus x Bos taurus; assembly: GCF_003369695.1. Taxonomy (NCBI): domain Eukaryota; kingdom Metazoa; phylum Chordata; class Mammalia; order Artiodactyla; family Bovidae; genus Bos; species Bos indicus x Bos taurus. The sequence goes on along the minus strand of NC_040103.1, from coordinate 1,169,042 downwards.
TGAGTAGCCATTTCCTTCTCCAGGGGATCTTCTCAACCCAGGGATTGAACCTGGGTCTCTTGCATTGCAAGTGAATTCTTTGCCGTCTGAGCCCCCAGGGAGGCCCATGGAGACCATGACAAGTCTTTAAACCATCCCAGGGGAGCCCCTAGTCTGTGCCAAGGCTTCAAGCCAGCATCCCCAGGATGGGTGAACCACTCAGGGCTGGGACTCAGGGACAGTTATTCTGAGGCTGCTTCTGTGGGTTTTCCTGCTGTCCCTTCTTGCTCAGCTTACAAGCTGCACACTGAATGTGAGTAACGAGGGGCTTTTCTTCACTACTGACCCTCAGGGACTGGAGATTTTCTTTGTTGGAGATGTGGTCTGGGGAACTGATGGCTTTTTGTGACCTGATGTGCTATGGCACCCCACTCCAGTACTCTTGTCTGGAAAGTCCCATGGACGGAGGAGCCTGGAAGGCTGCAGTCCATGGGGTTGCTGACGGTCGGACACGACTGGGTAACTTCACTTTCACTTTTCACTTTCATGCATCAGAGAAGGAAATGGCAGCCCACTCCAGTGTTCTTGCCTGGAGAATCCCAGTGATGGGGGAGCCTGGTGGGCTGCTGTCTATGGGGTCGCACAGAGTCCGACACGACTGAAGTGACTTAGCAGCAGCAGTGCTGTAGGTTTGGGGGCGAGTCTGTGGGACATGAAGAAAGAGAGGGGTAAGGGGGTGGGTGGGGGAGCAAGCGGTGGCCAGAACAGACTTCTCTTCTTGGGCAGCTTCTCTGAGAGTTGAAATTCCCTTAGCGAGATAGGAGCTTGAGCCAGTCCCAGAGGGATGACCATCCTGCTCCTCCACGTACTTTTGTACTGACTTGAATCTCAGGATCAGTGGGAGCTCCTGGCCCCTCTAACTGAGCTCATCCCAAGGGAGTGCCCTGAATAAGTACCAAGGAGACACCCTCTTCCTGAAGAACCTAGCAGCACAAGGTGGCTCCAAAGGTGGGAGCAGTGAGTTTTAAAGCTGCTCAGAAACCTGTAATTGGAAAACCAATAAATCCTTGAATCTCTCTGGACTATCAAATGGGAAGATCCTAATTTAAGAAATAAAATTACAAAACAATTCATGAAGGAATTTAATAAACCAACACACATTTCAGTTATTTTCTGGTCAAGTGGTGCCCCCTCGTGGCCATTTGTGAATTCTCCCAGGCTTCACCAGGGGAAAAGGAGAATCCCAGGAATCCTGTTTAGGCCCAGTTCAGTGACTGTCTGTAGATTGTCTACTAGGCAAGAAAATAACTATGAAGGTTTTCTGGGTTAATTTGTGTCCCGGCAAAAGATAAGATGGAAACCTAAGCCCTGGTGCCTGTGAATGGGACTTTATTTGAACACAGGGTCTTTGCAGGTATAGTTAAGATGTAGTTAAGAAGTGAGATCAGGTCTTTTGGGTGGACCCTTACTCCAGTAACACTGGTGTCCTTATAAGAAGAGTAGAGAGACACAGCATAAGGTGAGGTCACATGAGGACGGTGGCAGAGGTTAGATGGTGCAGTCACAAGGGGACTCGTGGGTAAGACTGCCACCAACACCAGGATCTTGGGAGGCTGTGAAGCACATCTTCCCTCAGACCTTCCAGGAGGACTTTGCTGACACCTTGAGTTTGGACTTCCAGCCTCTGGATCTGTGAGTGAATCCATTTCTACTGTTTTGAGCCATTCTGTTCATGCTGCTTTGTTAAGGCAGCCCCAGCAAACTAATACAGAGAGAGGCTGGGCTTTGAATCAGAAGACCTGGTTTGTATTCCTGTTACCCCTCACTACCTCTGTGACCTTGGACAAATCATTTCAGTTCCCCTGAGCCTCAATTTTTTGAACTACAAAATGGGGAAATGCAAGTGTTTCCCTTACCCTAAGTTTCCTGTGAAGACGAAGTGTGACCATGCAATCTGTAAGCTTTAGAGTGTGGTGCCAATGTTATATTGTTATGGAAAGGAAGCTGGGAGGTTGTGCAGTGCAGAGTCTAAGAGTTAGGCTCTGATGTCCATTTGCCTTGGTCCATGTGCAAAAATATGATGAAGACGGGATTATTAAGTGGGTCAAAGCAGTGATGCCCAGGAACAGAGTTGGAGGAAGTTAAAGGGATCTGTCATTTATTGCACTGTGACAAATTACACCAAAACTAGTGTCTTAATACAATAAGTGTGTTGCTGCACACAGATTCTGTGACTCGGGAATCTGGAGCACTTTAACTAGACAGTTCTGGATTGGGGTCTCCTGAGAGGCTGCAGCATCTGAAGTTCAGACTGGGGCTGGGGCTCCATACCAGGGTGGCTTCCTCACGTGACTGTTGATGGGAAGCCTCAGGCCCTTACTACGTGGTCCCTGTAGGTCCGCGTGAGTGTTTTCCTGACTTGCCACCTCCTCATACCTCCCACTGCCCCTGTCTGCTTACCTCACCACCTTCTTCCCTTCCCAGTGGTTCTGACCTTAACAGGGACACAGACTCACTGAGATCTAAAGAGACCTAGGGACACTCCAGTGAAGCCCATGCACCCACAACACAGAATGTCCCAGAGAGACTTTTGGGAGGCTCCAAGGTCCACAGAGAGCTCTGTGAAACACAAATCTAACTGGGTAATTTCCTGGTTAAAATCCTTCCATGACTCCCAGTCCCCCAGGACAAAAACTCCTTCATGGCCCAATTTGATTGCCACTTACTTTTATTAATATCAACAACAATGCTAACATCATACTCAGTGTCTTCTGTGTGGTGGGGACTTTTCATGCTCTTTCTCATCCTTCAAAGACCCCTGCAAGAACTGAGTTTTACTATTCCTGTTTTGGACACAAGGAAAATGTTGGAGCTGAGATATGGCTCGTCTAAGACCATATCTTGGAAAGAAGCCAATTTGGGTTGTATTGGCCTTTAAAAACAAAAATCTGAGTTAAGGAGGCAGAAACAAAGGTGGGCTCCTCTGACTGACTCATGTTCTACGTTGACAGTGGTCTTTGCTGCAGGTTTCAGAGTCTAGGTCACAGACATTCACTATATGCCTGTCAATTCTGGGTCTGTTCTGTTTCTAGGGCTGCAGCAGCGCACAAGCCATGGTCCTGCCCCCTGCAGCTCACTTACGTGTCGGAGGAGACAGGACACTAGGGAAATAACAAGCCAATACAGAATGTGTCCTCTCTGGGAGAAGAGAGGTTCCACATGCTGGGGAGGGGGTGCTGTTCCCACCGTCCTCCAAGATGATAGAGGCTTGTGGGGCATGGGCAGTGAACTAATGGGAAGTAGATGGGTTCTGTATGTATTTTGAAGGTAAAATCAGCTAAATCTGCTGATAGATTAGATGTGAAAAGTGAGCAAACAGTGAGTGTCTCCAGGCACTGGCCTGAGCCATGGGGTAATCAACATTTCTAATATCTGAGAAAGAGAAGCAGCTGGTTGGGGAGGTGGGGGAGAAGGGAGCAGGACTGGGGGTTTCAGCGATCAATCGCTGAGTGACAGACCATCCCAAACTCAGTTCTGCTCACCAGCCTGCTGTGTGGGCAGAACTCAGTGGGGACCTGGTGGGTGAGACGGCTCACACGCTGGCTGGGCCAGCTGAGGCTCCGTGCACGCCTGCTGTTGACACTGGCTGTTGGCCATAACCCCCACACCTAACCTTTCTGCACCAGTGTTCGGTCCCTCCCCTCTTGGGGGGCCAGGCTCCAAGAGTGAGACTCAGACAAGGTGAAAGGGTGTGGCATTTTAATGCCCCAGCCCTGGAAGTCCCTTGGCTCATTTCTACTATTCTCTATTGCTTAAGGGAGTCATAGAGGTCTGCCAAGCTCAAGGGCAGGGGACACGGACCCTGGATGTCCATGGGGGGTGTCAGTATCATATTCTAGAGGAGCATATGGGATGGTGGATATCCTGTTGCCCTCTTTGGGAAATACATTCTGCCACAGGAGGGATGCAGAGATCAAGATCTGTCAAGTGTGAGTTGGGATGCTGTGTAGGCAGGTGGATGCAGGAATCAAAAGAGGTCAGAGTCAGAAAAATAAAATGTGGAGGCTGCTGTATACAGCTGGTATCACAGCTATCTGGGATGAGTGGAAAGGAAGGGGGTTATGAAGCCTGGCATTACTTACTGTGCCTCAAATGCATATATTCTCAGCGTCATGGGAGATGGTTTGTGGAGACTGTGCAGCTGGACTCGCTGCTGATATTAATGTGGATTTCAGCTCAGTTTCTGACTCTGCTTTTTAATCTCCCTCCCAGTGCCCTGGTGCCAGAGCTCCAGGATCAGATCTAACACAGGCCCTTTTGTCCCCAGGAAACTAGCCTCTTTGCTGTGCTTTGGAAGTGCCTTCAGGCTATCCCTGCGTAACAATAGCCATGAGTATTCAGATTTTTATAAAACCTGAAATCTTCAAAAGGGCAATATTGAGAAATAAAGAAATGAATTATTCCATTGTTGAGCAGCTTCATGTCAGAGTAAGAAAGAACAAGAAATTATGATGGTTAAAGTACTCACTTGAGATTAAAAAGATGAACAAAGAAATGAGATAAGAACACTATTGTTCATCCTTAAGAGATCAGATGATGCTTAGAAGCAAGGCTCTAGTAAAGCATCAGGAGATCTTTATTTTATGATCAGACTACACAAGCTTCTTAGCATTATGCATAAAATCTTTCATAATCTGACCCTTCTCTTTCCCATCTCATGTTAAGCCCCATTATATTCTGGTTACTCCACTCTTATCCCCTAAACCTGCCACATCTGCTCACCTCTCCAGGGCTTTGCTCCTCTTTATTATTTCTGGCATACTCCTACACATCCTTCAAAGTTCATCTTAAATGTCCCCTGCCCTGTAAAATAGGTGTCCCTATAGTCTTTAGTAGTCCTGTAAATTCTTATCCCAAGCCGAACTAGTCCCTTCAGGGCTGTAACCCTGGTACTCTTTTCAGCACCCTGCTGCTGCTGCTGCTGCTGCTAAGTTGCATCAGTTGTGTCCGACTCTGTGAGACCCCATAGATGGCAGCCCAACAGGCTCCTCTGTCCCTGGGATTCTCCAGGTAAGAATACTGGAGTGGGTTGCCATTTCCTTCTCCAGTGCATGAAAGTGAAAAGTGAAAGTGAAGTTGCTCAGTCGTGTCTGACTCTTAGCGACCCCATGGACTGTAGCCTACCAGGCTCCTCTGTCCATGGGATTCTCCAGGCAAGAGTACTGGAGTGGGTTGCCATTGACTTCTCTGGCACCTAGCAAAGCTGGGCACAGAACTGTTAAATCATTGTACTTTTTGCTTTTGGAATGGATACACTAAAGCTTTCACACCGCACTTTGGCATAGAAAAGCCCTTTGTTTCCGCTCCCATTTCTTGGTCTTCCTTCTAGATTTGCCTGCGTGGCTGCTGAGGGAGGCCTGGCCCTACTGCTGAGGTCCTTCACCCACTTGTAGGGCAGCCCCACAACCTAGACAGGAGCACAGTGTTGTCCCCAAACTCAGCTTCATTTCTGCCTGCTTCACAGCTGCTGGTGAGGGAACCCTACAAACTCACCAATTTCCAAGTCACTGGGAGGCTGGCTCTTATCCTGAGCTGCCATAGCCCAAAGTCTGTTGACTTCTGTTCATAAAACCCGAACTCTTGACAAGTTAATGGGCTTAACAAATCATTTTGATTAACTAGATTCATGAGCTATAGAAGCTGGTCCTTAATGTAGCTTTAAGAAGCTTGAAGGGGACTTCCCTGGTGGTCCAGCAGGTAAGAATCTGCCTGCCAGTGCAGGGGACACAAGTTCAACCCCTGGTCCAGGAAGATCCCACATGCCGTGGGGCAGTTAAGCCAGAGAGTCGCAACTAGAGAGCAGCAACAAAGACCCAGCACAGCCAAAAATAAAAATAATAAATAAATAAATAAAGTAAAGAAGCTTGAAGAAAAAGGGCAGAGGGATATATTTGAAGTACCTCGTGGAAGTGGCATGGCTATAAGAACACGTGACTTTATACGTAGCTCTGTTATTTTTATTTATTTAGATTTACCATGTTGTGTTTAATTCTGCTGCACAGCAAACTGATTTGGTTATATATATGTAATATATATGTATATATTCTTTTTCATGTTCTTTTCCATTATGGATTATCACAGGATATTGAGTATAGTCTCCTGTGCTATATAATAGGACTTTGTTATTTCATCTGCTAACTCCAAACTCCCAATCCTTTCCTCCCTCAACTCCCTCCCCCCGGCAACCACAAGTCTATTCTCTTTGTAAGTCTGTTTCTGTTTCATAGATAAATTCATCTGTGTCGTGTTTTAGATTCCACATGTAAGTGATATCATACGATATTTGTCTTTCTAGTTTGACTTCACTTAGTATGACGGCTGCCTCAGTGGGGTTCTGTGACATCATCCTCGGCACCTGCGGGTGTCTCCGTGGAGTCTGGCAGAGTTGACCAGACCCCGTGTCCATAGTCAGTGAACCTGCAGATTCCACTGTCACGTAGCTTGGATTTACTTAACAGTCGCCGAGCCAGTAGCAAGAGATGGAACCTTTGAGGGCAGCCCTCCTCCAGGAATCCTCATTGTTGGCTGGCACTGAACAATCCCTAATTGCCAGAAGAGGTAATTGGGCATTTCCCAGTTTACTTGTGTGTCAGCTGCCAAAAACTGCTAATAAGTCAGTGTTTTGGAACCTGGAATGTATTTCCTAGAAACAATGCTGTGTCTGGTGGTGAGGTGGCAGCCAGCTCAGTTACACGGATTCAACTCCTAGTGACCTCATCTGTTAATCCTGCAAAGACTGGCAGTTGTGTAGGGGGCATTCATGTGTGTGTGTGTGTGTGTGTGTGTGTTGGGGGTGGTCAGGAGACATTGACGGGATCTCACTCCTCCTCCCCCAGGAGCCCAGGAGCATCACAAGCTCCCTATCCTTCGCCAACCGCCATCACAGAGGCTGGCTGTGGCTTTCAAGGCTGGAGAAGCCCAGGGGCAGGAGGCAGTGGGTGGGTAGGAGCTGGTGTGGGGTGGGCTCCTGCCCGGGAACCACGAGGCTGCAGCCAGTTCTCAGCTGACTCTTTTATACTATTGAACATAATAATGTTTATTGTTTTTCTTAATCCAGTAGTCATGGGAATTCATTTTAGAAAACTTTCAAAACATAGATAAACAGAATGAAGGACATTTAAACATCCCATATTCCCACCAATTTGGTATATAGACTTTGAGTGTTTCTATTCATGTGTCTATGCATAGATTTATGTATATGTTCAATACACTTTGCAAATGATATATTATGAATATATTTTTGTATCATTATTTTCCTGCAGCATTTCAAAATGGATAGATACATCATAATTTATTTAATCAACCTCCTGTGGTTGGGCTATTAGGTTTGCTACCAAGATTAACCCTGCGGTTTGCATGCATCCACTATCATTTCCCTAGATGATTCGAAAAAAAGACAAGGTGTATATGTGAGTTCAGGTGTTCAATGACTTAGTATCAAGGCACCATTGCCCCCTTCCCTCCCCTTGTGAGTAAGAAGGCTTATCTCCACCTTTCCGCCACTTTATGTCAAAACATTTACAAAAATTGTGCTGGGTTTTGTTTGTTTTTTGAGTATTGATGAGCTTGGACATTTTTGTATGTTTATTAGCCCTTTTGTGAATCTCTTCTTTCTTTAAATCAAAACACTGGTGTTCTTGGATTGTTATGGCCCTTTGGAACAGAAGTGAGTGGATCCAGTTTTTATTATGCTTTGAAATGTAAGTACAGGCAAGCCTTCCCAGGGTAGTGAATTGTCTGTCTGACTCCTTAGCTGTTTTTGTTCTTTTTTCAAATTTTTTTTGGAGTATAGTTGATTTACAATGTTGTGCTACTTTCTGCTGTACAGCAAAGTGAATAGTTTTACATCTATATTGATATATATCCACTGATTTTAAGATTCTTTTCCCATATAGGTCATTACAGAGCATTGAGTAGAGTTCCCTGTGCTATACAATAGGTCCTTATTAATTCAGTATTTTATATATAGTAGTGTGACTCCCAAGTCCTTTCACAATCCTTCATCCTTTGACCCCAGCTGCCTTGACTGCATAAGCCCGAGGGTATTCAACACCATTTCCCTGCAGCACCCGGCAGAGGCCTGTATTGAGATACTTTGCCTTTTTGGAACTTTGAGCTTTTAAGGAAAAGGAATGGAGGATAAAGTTAGATCAGCGAAACAGCAGGAAATCATGAATGGCTTTAAAGCCAAAAGGTTGGAACTGTCCATCTGCTGGAGAGATATCTGGGTTCTGTCCAGACACTGGCCATCACAGACAGACATGCCTGAGTGCCGGGGTGTTTGGCAGACGAGCATCTGCATTGTGTTGCGTATTTACCTGGAAGTGGAATTAGTGGCCCAGAGTGCAGGTGTGTGTTCAGCTTTAGTAGATAATGTTAAACAGTTTTAAAAAGACCCAGCTTAACCTCTGACCAAATGGTGTCTGAGAGTTCAGCTGCTTTAGACTTTTACTAACATTTGGTATTTTCAGTCCTCTAATTTTAATCATTCTGTTAGGTTCCATATTTCTTTCAATAAGCTCATTTGCTGCCACATATTGTATTTTTACTTTTCTGTTCTTATTTAGTTTAGTTTTAAAATAGACTTTAATCTTACTAATCTATAGATATTAGATTTTATAGAAAAACCGTACAGGATTTTATATAATACTACCTAGTAAAAAATTCTTGGTATAGTCCCTTTATGATGATTTCACCCTTTTCTGTACTCCTCTTCATGTATATCCTGCACATTTATTTTTGATAATGTGTTTATGTCACTTCTCATTCATCCTATGAAATGGTATCCAATACCTTACTCCTAAGTTTTGTCTTATCCTGCCCTATTTAAGACATGGCATAAATATTAAGCTGAAATAAATTCAGCATGGCTTGTTCTTTATTTTGCCTTCAGGATCTTTGTTCTTCAACCAGGAATTGAACCCATGCCCCACTGCATTTAGAACGTGGCATCTTAATCACTGAACCACCGGGGAAGACCCTCTTCTTAAACGTCCTTTTCCCCGAGTTACAGTGTGAAGACTGACTTGGGCTTATATCTTGGCCACACAGTTTACTAGCTGTGTGACCTTGGGTTAGTGACTTAACCTCTCAGAGCTTTGGGTTCCCTGTCTGTAGAGTAGGAGTAACAAGACCCCTCCCTTAGGATTGTTGGGATGGTAATGAGGTGGCGTATGTAAAGTGTTGGGATGGTAATGAGGTGGCGTATGTAAAGTGTTCCACGTGCACGACGCATTCCGTCAGTCTTAGTTTCCTTCTGCGCTGGAAGCAAAGGCATCAGGTGCCTCTTTGCTACATTTGCCTCATGAGTTCACAGAGCTACTAAAGTGGGCACGACTTTACTTCTCTGCTAACTGTACCTTGCTGGCTGGAAAGAAACGCAAACTGCCAAGCATCACCTGGACTACATTTGACTCTTGGTTTCCCCTGCACACAGGGTAAATCTAAACATCCTACACAGAATGTCACCAGACAAAACAGCATTCTTACAGTTGTGATTTTGAGAGCCTTCCACAGATCTGTGGGTTAGAAAAGTGCCCCACTTCTCTGCCACATCTGACACGTTCCCTCAGCACTTGACATTTACACTGATCTTCTAGAGCACTGGGCTGCCGGCTCCCAGTTCAGCTAGAATCTTGCCAAGCAGCCTGGAGCAGGGACCACTTTATGCTCTGGAGCCAACTTCATTCCAGCCAGAGACCCTTTCTTCTGCCAGGTGAATGTGATGGCATCCATCTATCTATTTGACACTAATCCTACTTTTTTGGTATAAAGACCTTAAAAATGGTCCACAGAGCCACGGGGGTGAAACACTCGGGATACTGTAAAATGCTGGCGCCCACAACAAAAGGCAGCTGGTGCTTCGAGAGGTGGCTTGAAAATGCTCAGTGCTTCTGTTTTTGTCTTGGTCTCTCGTTTCCACCAAGATGCACACATATAACAAGGGATTGTCATCAAGAAGGCAGCAGCTTGCTTAGTAAGGATAAGTCATTATCAATCAAAGTTTCAAATACTGATTCTTCTTCCCCCAAGGTTAAGCTCCAGTGCCACTGGGAACATGCAACAGTAATGGAGAGTAGGATTTATGGTGTCTTTTTGGAGACAATCTAGGAACTCACCCACAGTGCTGTGAGCCGGCTGGACAGGCCTCGAGAAGGCTCATCTCTCAGTCCTAGGGCAGGGCATTCATGGTCTCGGCCATCAGGACTGTTTGTCTCTCCTGAGCTCCAGGGCCAGGTCTCCAAATGTAGGAGCTGTGTCCCTTGGGAGGTTCAGTAGACCACCCCATGTGAGATGTGGAGAAAAGGAAACCCTCCTATACTGCTGGTGGTAAGGTAACTTATGGCAGCCATTATGGAGAACAGTGTGGAGGAGCCTTAAAAACTAAAAATGGAGCTATTCTATCATCCTGCAATCCCACTCCTGGGTATATATCCACAAAAAAATGAAAGCATTCAAAAGGATACATGCAGCCCTGTGTTCATAGCAGCACTGTTTACAATGCCAAGACATGGAAGCGACCTAATTGTCCACTGACAGAGGACAGAGGACAGAGGAATGGACAGAGGAATAAAGAAGATGTGGTACATATACACGATGGAATATTACTTAGCCATAAACAAGAATGAAATGCCACTTATAGCAACGTGGATGGACCTAGAGCTTATCCTACTAATTAGACAGAGAAAGACAAGTATGATATATCACTTATATGTGGAATGTAAAACTCGATACATGAACTTGCTTGCAAAGCAGAAATAGACTCACAAACATAGGAAGCAAACGTGGTTACCAAAGGAGGGAGGTGGAGAAGTACACATTAGGGGTACGGGATCAGCAGATACAAGCTTCTATATATAAAACAGATAACCAACAAGGTTCTCCTGTATGGCACAGGGAAGTATACTCACTATCTTGTCAGATAAATTATAATGGAAAAAAATCTGAAAAAGAATTATGTATAACTGAACCACTTCGTTGTATACCAGGAACTAATGCAATATTGTAAATCAACCATAATTCAATAAAACAAACAACATCCCCACACGAATTAATCATCTCGCTTGTCTTGCTGGCCCCTCCTCACTCCTCTTGTTTCTGTTAATGGTCCCATCATTTCCTTGGGCCATTCTTTCTCCACTGCTCAGAAAGGTCTGGTTTATTAATTTAGGTGAAGTGCTTTTGTAGCAGAAACTGCAGCTGACCCCTCAGCAGCCGTCTGTCCCTTTTTCAGGGTTATGGAACTTTCACCCAGGCTGCCCATGACACCGACTCCATCTCCCAAGTTCTCTGCCCCTGGATGTGGCAACACACTGGGTCTGACCAAAGATGTAGGTGCAACTTGTAGGTCATTTCCTTAAAAGGAAACGGTGTTCTCTCCTTCCACACCTTCCTCCATCCTGCTGCCAAGACCATGGAGGCTGGAGCAAGCCAGTTCGGAGAACACTAAGAAGAGAATACCACAGGGATAGTAGAGCCACTGGGGAGGGGGGAGCTGGTCTAAGATACAGGCGACCATGGGCCATCACATGTGGACGATTCAGTTCAGTTCAGTTGCTCAGTCATGTCCAACTCTTGTGACCCCATAGACTGCAGCATGCCAGGCTTCCTTGTCCATCACCAACACCCAGAGCCTACTCAAACTCATGTACATAGGGTTGCTGGTGCCATCTAACCATCTCATCCTCTGTCATCCCCTTCTCCTCCCCCTTCAATCTTTCCCAGCATCAGGGTCTTTCCAATGAGTCAGTTCTTCACATCAGGTGGCCAAAGTTCTGGAGTTTCAGCTTCAGCATCAGTCCTTCCAGTGAATATTCAGGACTGATTTCCTTTAGGATGGACTGGTTCGATTTCCTTGCACTCCAAGAGACTCTCAAGAGTCTTCTCCAACACCACAGTTCAAAAGCATCAATTCTTCAGCGCTCAGCTTTCTTTATAGTCCAACTCTCACATCCATACGTGACTCCTGGAAAAACCATAGCTTTGACTAGACAGACCTTTGTTGGCAAAGTAACGTCTCTGTTTCTTAATATGCTGTCTAGCTTGGTCATAGCTTTCCTTCCAAGGAGCAAGCATCTTTTAATTTCATGGTTGCAGTCAGCATCTGCAGTGATTTTGGAGCCCCCCAAAATAAAGTCTCTCACTGTTTCTATTGTTTTCCCATCTGTTTGGCATGAAGTGATGGGACCAGATGCCATGATCTTAGTTTTCTAAATGTTGAGCTTTAAGCCAACTTTTTCACTCTCCTCTTTTACTTTCATCCAGAGGCCCTTTGGTTCTTCTTTGCTTTCTGCCATAAGGGTGGTGTCATCTGCATATCTGAGATTATTGATATTTTTCCCAGCAACCTTGATTCCAGCTTGTGTTTTATCCAGCCCGGCATTTCACATGATGTACTCTGCATATAAGTTAAATAAGCAGAGTGACAAGATACAGCCTTGACATACTCCTTTCCCGATTTGGAACCAGTCTGTTGTTTCATGTCCTGTTTTAACTGTTGCTTCTTGACTTGCATACAGATTTCTCAGGAGGCAGGTCAGATGGTCCGGTATTCCCATCTCTTTAAGAATTTTCCACAGTTTGTTGTGATCCACACAGTCAAATACTTTGGCATAGTCAATAAAGCAGAAATAGATGTTTTTCTGGAACTCTCTTGCTTTTTTGATATCTAACAGATGTTGGCAATTTGATCTCTGGTTCCTGTCCCTTTTCTAAATCCAGCTTGAACATGTGAAACTTCATGGTTCATGTACTTTTGAAGCCTGGCTTGGAGAATTTTGAGCATTACTTTGCTAGCATGTGAGATGAGTGCAATTGTGCAGTAGTTTGAAGATTCTTTGGCATTGCCTTTCTTTGGGATTGGAATGAAAACTGACCTTTTCCAGTCCTGTGGCCACTGCTGAGTTTTCCAAATTTGCTGGCATATTGAGTGCAGCACTTTCACAGCATCATCTTTTAGGATTTGAAATAGCTCAACTAGAATTCCATCTCCTCCACTAGCTTTGTTTGTAGTGATGCTTTGTAAGGCTCCCTTGACTTCGCGTTTCAGGATGTCTGGCTCTAGGTGAGTGATCACACCATCATGGTTATCTGGGTCATGAAGATCTTTTATGTATAGTTCTTCTATGTATTGCTGCCATCTCTTCTTAATATCTTCTTCTGTTAGGTCCATACCATTTCTGTCCTTTATTGTGCCCATCTTTGCATGAAATGTGGATGATTACAGAGAGATAAATCCATGTCTACCTGGAGTTATGATTGTTTGGGGTCTCTGTGAGAACACTTGAAACTTTTGTTAATGAAAATAGCCCCAAGGGGCCTCAGAGCTTAGTCCACTGGCAGGAAAAGATTCCAATGTGCAGGTAGAGTTTGGATGTGACAATGGTGGCAGCTAGAGAAGCTTCAGTGGAAGGTTCTACCAAGTTAGTTGGAAACAGAGCTCAGCATCTGCACATGCCTCCCTCCCCCGCTGCCTGCTGTAGTCGCCTGGACCCAGAGCCTTGCCCTTTCTGATGCGGAGTAGCTGTCACCTTGCCTGCTTCCTCCTATCTCTGCGGTCCTCAGCATGCGAGCTCTGGGAGCTTCCTAGAGACTCTCTCTCTTTTTCTTCTGTCTTCTATCCTGTCTATTCTTCGATACCAGATGAATCTCTGTAAAACATTGATTTCAATATCTTGATTCTCCTCCTTAGGAGCCCAATGACTCCCATATGACTGATGACCTCATCCTCTCTCTCCTTCTCAGGGGAAAGTTCCCCACCTGCTGGGTGGATTATATGTCCTCAGAAATCTGTAGGTTTTGTGTGCACTTCCTATCTTTGCCCACTTTGTTAGGTGCCCCTGACATCCATGCCTTTGCCTTTTCTTGTCCCAAATCATCCCAGTCCTCCTGCAAAAAGGCCAAGGTCCCTGCCCATTCTGCCCTCTCCTTTGTCTGGGGTTTGCCAGCAGCTGCTCTTTCCATTACTCTCAGTATGAAGTGTCTCTTACTCATTTCAATAGCTCATTGAGAGTTTGTCAGTGACATGCATGTGTTTTTCCCCAGCTGGAATATAAATTCGGAGTCCTAATCAGAGCCCCATTTTACAATGCTCCCTCAATTACCACTTTGATAATAAGAGAATAAAACTCCAAATTGCCCAGGTGGCTGTCACGGGCTGTACACTTACAATGCTTTCTCTGAGCAGCACGTTTTCCAGGTGGTGTTGGCACTCACTCTACCCTTTGAAGGAAACCCCAACCCTAGCCTCCTGTTCGGAGAAAACAGTGATGTGACAGCCCACCAACCACAATGCAAGTTGAGGAGTCTCCTGACCTCCTGAGCATCTCCCTTGAGTTGAATCAACGGATGGCAGTACATCTCTGGCACCCCTGCGTCAGAAACAGAATCTCTTCTGTCATAAGAAGCAGGACAGGAAAGGCTCCAATGGGCGTCTCTGGATAATTTAGATTTCTAAGGCTGAATTTCTTTTTCCAGAAGAGCCCAGATCATCTCAGAGACAACCTCAAACTCCAAACTCAACAGCAACACATAGTGAGAGCATAAGAAACACCTGCTTGCTGTCTGATAATTGCATGGCTCGCCCTGTTGTTGGCTGGGTAGTTCAGCTCTGATCTCAGAGAAGAAATCATCCACCCATTTCCCTTCTCCTTGTCACTTTGCTGCCTCAAACTTTCCTACAGCTCTGGATAGCCTGGTTTTTATTTCCTGCCTAATTTCTGTTTCTACATGTTTCTGCAGCCACCATATGGAGAGTGAGCTACTGTGGCCTCCCCCTCAAAAACATAAAAAGGCTTTCTTGTGTGCTGTGTTTTTTAATTTCTTTTTTTTTTGCAAGAGGCATTAGACTTCAGAGGTTTGGTCTGGCACTGAAAGTTGGTTGGGCACTCAGAATTTCCTCCAGCCCAGTAGGATTGAAGAGGTTTGGTAGAATTTGTTTAAAGAAAGAACTTAGCCAGCCTAGTGCTCTAGCATTTGCTCTGTTGACAGTAGCAGGTGTTTGCTTTGAAGCTTAGCAATAATACAAGGTAAGTGTGAGCTGTTGTGTCAATCAGTTTTTTTCTGGCTTATATATATATATATGTATATGTATATGTATGTATATACATTTCTGTTTAGGAAGCTTCTAGTCAGTGAAAAGAGAGTCTGGCTCTGATGATTATAAACAGAGGCCCAAGAGGAGCTGGGGTGTGGCTTGGAGCAGATGGGAGAGGGGAGTGCAGCAAGCCCTCTTCCTCCCTTGTTCCCTCTTCCCCAGCAGGTGAGGAGCAGCCGAGCTGGCCCTGGAAGCCCCCAGGCAGTCAGAGCCCAGCGGGGCTGTCACCATGATTTAAAGCCCTGAGGATATAAACGAGGGCAGACTGTGTCACCCTGACCCAGAAAGGCCTCCATCGATCAGTGACAGCACAGCCCCCACAGCACTCCCTTCCAGCTGGTTTCCTGAGGCCCCTGCTTGCCCTGCTCTCCCTGGGTGGGGGTGGGGGGGTGGGTGGACACTGTCCAGGCTGCCTGACCTCCCAAATCCTAGAGGGACCGGCCTGGAGTCCTGGGCCCAGGCTGGTGCTCAGGGTCTGGCCAGAGAGGATCTGCCTTTGGCAGGGATGATTCCTTACTGCACCAGTTCTGTGTTGTTGGATAAACACGATGACGCTCCGACCCGTGGACAAGCCAGATTTGTTCCTTCTCCTTTGTGCTTTGTTCTGGGTGCGTCCCTGGCACGGATGTGCCCGGGTGAGCTGCCAAAGCTCTACTTCGCTCTTGAGTAAGGCAGGGACATCTCGAAGGTCAGCCCTGTCCCTCCCCTGAGGGCAGAGGAGAGGCTGAGACCCTGCCAGGGTCCCCAGGTGCTGTCAGTCTGGAGGTTTAAACGCACTCCCTGCCCTGCATCTGCCCAGGTCACGGGTTTGCTCTCCCTCCTCCCAGTGTGGAGAGCCTGGCTCAGGGCGCCCTAATGCCCCTGATGCCAGGAGCCACCCAGTGACTGGTCTTGTTTGTATTTTATGGAAGGCCTGGGAGTCACGCAAGTCAACAGGGCTGAACTTTGCCTCCTGAAATCATTGACCTCTCCTGCTAGGCAGATAGGCACAACTTCATCTTTTAGTAGAAAACCAAGTGGGAGAGAAGACCAGGCAGTGACTCCGAGGAGCCGAGGAGGCAGATTCAGGTGACCCTGCACCTCCAGGATGAACCCCAAGCCCCAAGACTGCCCAGCCGCTCCAGGGTCCTCAGCTTGCCCCACCCCTTCCCCCACCCCCTCCTCCAGCTTCATGCAATTGCAGGAGATCACCTTCTGGGAGGGGACATGGGGCTTCTCCACTGTGGGTGGCGGGGCCCATCTGACCGTGGACTCACACACACTTTGTTGGTTGGTTGATTTTAGTCACCAGGGGAGAACGAATAGGAGGAGCAGTAGACAGACATGACCCGCTGCTCTGGGATCACGGACTCCGCATATCAGCAGGGTTGGGGGGTGGGGCTGGAATGGGTGGGGGTGTTACCACTCCTGCACACCCAGGGTTGGGTAACTGTCCTTGCATACCCCGGGAGGGGATGTTCCCTAAGCAGACACTCTGCTCCCGTGGCCCTTGCTGGTGTGTCTCTCTGCCCTGCCATCCTGGCCAAGTGGCCTCACAGGTTACTTCCCACTTCTGTGCCTCACCCCTTGCAGCTACTAATTTAATTCATAATAGCACCATTGCAGAGGAGCACTGTGAGACAGTAAAGGCAAAGCTCCTGAACAGTGCCTGGCTCACAGAAAGTGCACACATACTTTCTGTTTCCTTTCTGTCCTTATATGTTTTTTCAGTTCAGTTCAGTTGCTCAGATGTGTTCGACTCTTTGCGACCCCATGGACCACAGCACGCCAGACTTCCCTGTCCATCACAAACTCCCGGAGCTTACTCAAACTCATGTCCATTGAGTTGGTGATGCCATCTAACCATCTCATCCTCTGTCATCCCCTTCTCCTCCCCCTTCAATCTTTCCCAGCATCAGGGTCTTTCCAATGAGTCAGTTCTTCACATCAGGTGGCCAAAGTTCTGGAGTTTCAGCTTCAGCATCAGTCCTTCCAGTGAATATTCAGGACTGATTTCCTTTAGGATGGACTGGTTCGATTTCCTTGCAGTCCAAGAGACTCTCAGAGTCTTCTCCAACACCACAGTTCAAAAGCATCAATTCTTCAGCGCTCAGCTTTCTTTATAGTCCAACTCTCACATCCATTCGTGACTCCTGGAAAAACCATAGCTTTGACTAGACAGACCTTTGTTGGCAAAGTAACGTCTCTGCTTCTTAAAATGCTGTCTAGGTTGGTCATAGCTTTTCTTCCAAGGAGCAAGTATCTTTTAATTTCATGGTTGCAATCACCATCTGCAGTGATTTTGGAGCCCCCCAAAATAAAGTCTCTCACTGTTTCCATTGTTTTCCCATCTGTTTACCATGAAGTGATGGGACCAGATGCCATGATCTTAGTTTTCTAAATGTTGAGCTTTAAGCCAACTTTTTCACTCTCCTCTTTCACTTTCATCAAGAGGGTCTTTAGTTCTTCGTTTTCTGCCATAAGGGTGGTGTCATCTACATATCTGAGACTATTGATATTTCTCCCAGTGATTTTGATTCCAGCTTGTGGTTCTTCCAGCCCAGCGTTTCTCATGATGTACTCTACATATAAGTTAAATAAGAAGGGTGACAAGATACAGCCTTGACATACTCCTTTCCCGATTTGGAACCAGTCTGTTGTTTCATGTCCTGTTCTAACTGTTGCTTCTTGACCTGCATACAGATTTCTCAGGAGGCAGGTCAGGTGGTCCGGTATTCCCATCTCTTTAAGAATTTTCCACAGTTTGTTGTGATCCAGTCAAAGACTTGGGCATAGTCAATAAAGCAGATGTTTTTCTGGAACTCTCTTGCTTTTTTGATGATCTAACAGATGTTGGCAATTTGATCTCTGGTTCCTGTCCCTTTTCTAAATCCAGCTTGAACATCTGAAAGTTCATGGTTCATGTACTGTTGAAACCTGGCTTGGAGAATTTTGAGCATTGCTTTGCTAGCCTGTGAGATGAGTGCAATTGTGCAGTAGTTTGAAGATTCTTTGGCATTGCCTTTCTTTGGGATTGGGATGAAAACCGACATTTTCCAGTCCTGCGGCCACTGCTGAGTTTTCCAAATTTGCTGGCATATTGAGTGCAGCACTTTCACAGCATCATCTTTTAGGATTTGAAATAGCTCAACTGGAATTCCACCCCCTCCACTAGTTTTGTTTGTAGTGATGCTTTGTAAGGCTCCCTTGACTTCGCGTTTCAGGATGTCTGGCTCTAGGTGAGTGATCACACCATCGTGGTTATGTGGGTCATGAAGAACTTCTATGTATAGTTCTTCTGTGTATTCTTGCCACCGCTTCTTAATATCTTCTGCTTCTGTTAGGTCCATGCCATTTCTGGCCTTTTTTACTGTTGTTTTATTTTTAGTCAACGATCAGACCTTACTTGAGTCGTGCGTTCTGAGTTCAGACCGTGGGAACACCATCCACCTGACTTCGACACTTTTCGTTCTGAAAGGTCATTTGCGTCTTAGGATCAACTCTTGTTTGAAGTGTTCCCGTCTTTCCTCTTATGTCTGCAGGATGTGTTCCAAGCCTAGAACAGCTTGCTTGTTTGTGAGCATCCTTGCTGCGTCTCCGGTTCCTGCCTGCGTCGCGACGCTCTCGGAGGAGCCGGCAGGGGGCGCTGAGCGGCCACGTCCCAGTTTCAGACCCGGACTGAGTAGCAACTGCCCCGGAGATCCTGCTGCGGGAGGACAGGACCGTCCCTTAGCTCCGGGTCTCCGCTGTGCATCTGTGCAGCGTTGAGAAGGCAGAAGAGTGCGTGTTGTGTAATAGCTGTTGAGAGCTTTGCAATCAGACGGCCCCGTGGTGAGGTTTCTTGGTTCTGCTTCCTTGGTTTCTACCCACCTGAGGTACCAGGAAGGTGGCCCTGAAGGGGTGCAGGGGTGGCGCTCTTGGAATCACTGGGTGGCTGGTAGAGATCTTAACAACTGAGGTGACTTTGGGCCCTGGCCGTTTGCGCTGGTCTTTTTCCTCCTTGCCCCCACCTCCTTTTCCTCTCCTTGGCTCTGCTCCCCTTGTGAGGCCTCGGCTGCGGCCCGCAGTGATGCTGAGGTGGCCCTGGCCCATCCCGCTGGGCCAGGATGACTAGAGGAGACGTGAGCCACCAGAGTGCTGAGAGCAAGGCTGGGCAGACCCTCTCCTGCTCTCACTTCACCTCTTAGGAGCATTCTGCAGACTGCATCTGGGCTCCTGGTCACTTGCAAAGCAAAATTAGCCACAAACCTCTTCCCATCCCCACACTACCCACCAGGGATGGGAAATGTCACACGAGTCTGACCCATGGATATCTATCTGTATAGACCAGGGATCAGAACTGGCAGTGCTGTGTGGTCATTGCCCTTGGTGGGGTCCATCTTGCTCAGGGCTGGGCAGCTTCAGGGCACTGGGAGCCTGGTGGTGGCAGTTGGGTAGGAGGCAGTCAGGCTCAGTCTAGGCTGGGCATGGCTGGAGGACTGTTCAGGTCTGGGTTAACCCTGGTGGTTTGCTTTTGGATAGCTCTGGGAGTGAGGACGGGCACACCCTGCAACTGGGGGGCTGGTCCTGATGCATTCTGACCAAAGGGAGGTTTAGCTTGTTTGAGACCCTGAGTCTCTCTGTGGAGGGATGAGGTCCCTGTGGGTACAGTGACCAAATTGTCTTGGTCATAACCCTGGAAGTCCTGGGCCTCAGTATACTGGCCGCCCCATGGAACATAGCACACAAGGCGTCCACCTCAGATGAGGTCCCTGCAGCAGGGCTGTGTGGCCTGAGGGGGACAGGACACCAGGAAGGGAGGGCGTGTATCTTCCGTAGCCCCAAAGCGGGCGCTGCCTTGCCAGGGGCACCTCTCATAGTACCCAGTGAAGGTGCAGCCGGGCCAGGCCTCCATCCTCCAGAGAACAGCAGGGAGGGAGTCAAAGACAGACTTGGCTCCAGAGAGGGCACTTGAGCATGGCTCCAGGAGCTGTGGTCTGCCCCAAAGCGCAGCCTCAGGAGCAGGGCTGAGCACGCAGCAGCTTGCTGACTTGTGCCTCTCACCGGCTGCCTCGCCACACACAGCCTGGGCCAGAGCTTGGAAAAGGCCAGGCTTTCTTCCAGACCTTTGAGAAGTTCAAAGGAACCCATATCCTTGGGCGATCTGGCTACAGAGGCATCTTGATCTGAGGGTCCTAAGGACTCAGTGCCCCCTCCACTGTCCTATACTGCTCTCAGTGTCAGGGTCTCTTGCTCTGGGGGAGGGGAGGCCCAACCTCACCAAGACCAGCTCTGTGGGGTTTTATGGGATCAGGCTGTGCCCTTTGACCCCACACAGCGTCTTGAAGCAGGAACCCTCCTGGCCACAGGCCCCCTGAAGCTGATGTCAGGCTTGGCCCAGAGCAAGGGTGTGGCAGGGCTGCACTCAGGGCCACGGTGGCCGTGCGCTCATCGCACGCTGGCTCTTCTGTGGGACCCTGGGCCCTGTGAGTGACAGGGAGCCCGGGAGCAGCTGTGTGCAGGCTAGGGGTAGGGTTCACAGGCTTTCGTGATGTTTGTACATAAACATCTTTGCTGCTGCCCTATACCTGTGGAGAGTTTCTAGGGAACAGTGAAGCAGCTCTGTGCCCTCTGTCCCAGTTGGTGGTACTTAAAGTGCTCAGGAAAATCTTGTTGAATGGATGAATAAACTCCACTTATGGAACAAGAGGTCTTGCTTGGTGGCTCAGCTGGTAAAGAATCCACCTGGAATGCAGGAGACCTAGATTCGATCCCTGGGTTGGGAAGATCCCCTGGAGAAGGGAAGGCTACCCACTCCAGTATTCTGGCCTGAAGAATTCCATGGACTGTGTAGTACATGGGGTCACAAAGAGTCGGACAAGACCGAGTGACTTTCACTTCACATGGAACAAGAAGCTGGGCTCTCCAAAGGGAACCCAGTTCAGTAACTTACAGGTATCTAGAAACAGCACAGGGCTAGTGTGCAAGGGGAAAACTCATTTTATACATTTCCCTTCCCCTAATGACCTTCACACTCCTCTACTGCCCCAGGGTAAGGGATAAGATGCGCTCATTAATGCGCTTATGTGACCAGTGGCAGGCTGGCTGCACTTTCTCAGTCCCCTGCAACCTGGTTTCTTTCCCTTTGCCCTCTGCCTCCAATCCTCAGGGATCAGATAGCTGCAGGATGGCTCAGTTTGTCAGAGATCAAGAACCCAGGCCCTCTGAGTTTTCCTTCACTTTGGTGTTTGGCTGAGCCCCTCCTGTGGCCAGTGGGCAAATATTTGGCATCTGTGTCCACATAATTCATGGCACCTTGGGCTAGAATGTGTTTGCCTGTTGTTTCATATCTCCAGCTTTTGGGTCCTTCTGAGTGGAGGTGAGGATTGAGTGCCCCCTTTTTCCTCAGCGTGCATGCACACACACACACACACACACACACACACATCCCTCCCCCACCCCTATGACCCCAGGTCCTCCCACTGGTTGAAGGATTGACTCAAAGGACATGAACTTATCATATGTCTGTACTTATTCACAATGTGCTGTACAACAGTCATTCTTTAGGATTTTTCAACCTATGCCTGATTGAAACTGCTCTAAATTTTACTGGTAACAGTAGTTTAATGCTATAAAAATAGATATACTTTTTTATGATTTGCAGCTTCTGAAACATGGTCATTTGCTACCTGCCTAAAGAATTTGAGGCAGCAACATCCCTGAAGGCTTTTTTATGTTATTAGTTTGCTCCTCAAGCTCTTCTCCGAAATCCCACTATGGTTAGTGTCACCCAGTGGGGACTCACGTTACAAAGGCCATTGCTGAGTTCTGCATCAATGGAGTTTGAATTCAGCTTGTCTGGCAGGCAACCTTTCTGATTGTGATCCATTTTGGGCAGTAGGTCACTCTGCTGACCAAATCCAGCATCTCCCTGCAGTGGGGGGACTTCCTCCAGATCAGCC
Organism: Bos indicus x Bos taurus; assembly: GCF_003369695.1. NCBI lineage: Eukaryota > Metazoa > Chordata > Mammalia > Artiodactyla > Bovidae > Bos > Bos indicus x Bos taurus. Next base: position 1,146,989 of record NC_040103.1, on the reverse strand, counting down.
TCTATCCTTCAGGGATGGACAGCAGCTCTCATGAGCCTGCAGACTAGCTTTGACTTCCTGCTTTGTCCCTGGTGAATATTGGAAGCTTGAAATTCCTGTGACACTCTGCTCCTTGGTTTTCCTGCTACATGAGCATAGTGGTACCTGTCTTTCAGGACTCTTGTAAGGAGCAAATGAGCTATTTCAGTAAAACATCTGACTCTGGTTTTATCATCTGCAGTTGTGGCCGAAGAAGCACAAGCTGGAATCAAGATTGCCGGGAGAAATATCAATAACCTCAGATATGCAGATGACACCACCCTTATGGCAGAAAGTGAAGAGGAGCTAAAACGCCTCTTGATGAAAGTGAAAGAGGAGAGTGAGAAAGTTGGCTTAAAGCTCAACATTCAGAAAACTAAGATAATGACATCTGGTCCCATCACTTCATGGGAAATGTATGGGGAAACAGTGGAAACAGTGTCAGACTTTATTTTTTGGGCTCCAAAATCACTGCAGATGGTGACTGCAGTCATGAAATTAAAAGACGCTTACTCCTTGGAAGGAAAGTTATGACCAACCCAGATAGCATATTCAAAAGCAGAGACATTACTTTGCCAACAAAGGTCCATCTAGTCAAGGCTATGGTTTTTCCTGTGGTCATGTATGGCTGTGAGAGTTGGACTGTGAAGAAGGCTGAGCGCCGAAGAATTGATGCTTTTGAACTGTGGTGTTGGAGAAGACTCTTGAGAGTCCCTTGTACTGCAAGGAGATCCAACCAGTCCATTCTAAAGGAGATAGTCCTGGGTGTTCTTTGGAAGGACTGATGTTAAAGCTGAAACTGCAATACTTTGGCCACCTCATGGGAAGAGTTGACTCATTGGAAAAGACTCTGATGCTGGGAGGGATTGGGGGCAGGAGGAGAAGGGGATGACAGAGGATGAGATGGCTGGATGGCATCACCGACTTGATGGACGTGAGTCTGAGTGAACTCCGGGAGATGGTGATGGACAGGGAGGCCTGACGTGCTGCGATTTATGGGGTTGCAAAGAGTTGGACGCAACTGAGAGACTGAACTGAACTGAACTGAATGGAATAAATTTGGTGTGTTGTGACTAGCATTAAAAAAATAAATAGGACTTTCCTGGTGGTCCAGTGGTTAAGACTCTGGGCTTCACTGCAGAGGTTGTGGGTTTAATCCCTGGTTGAGGAAGTGTGTCCAAAAAATAAATAAATAAAATAGAATAGGTATTAAGTATGAAGTTTCTCTTTGGGCTGACGAAAATTTAAAAATTCTAGACACTCTGAAGTTATTATGGCAATGATGGCAGAACTCTGAGAATTTACTGAAAACTATATCAGAGAAGGCGATGGCACCCCACTCCAGTACTCTTGCCTGGAAAATCCCATGGACAGAGGAGCCTGGTAGGCTGCAGCCTATGGAGTTGAGAAGAGTCGGACATGACTGAAGCGACTTAGCAGCAGTAGCAGCAGCATTGAGTTGTACACTTTGGGTGAATTTTGTGATATGTAAACCATATCTCAATAAAGCTATGTATAAAAAATTTAGCAAGCCCTACAAAAATCCTCAAGCTATATGTTTGAGATTTATGCACTTTATTATGGTATATTAGACCTCAATTAAAAATTCAATATAAAAAATAGAATAAAAAATATCAAAGTACCTCACCTGTAGTAAGGGCAAGCATTGTTTTTATGAAGTGTGTGTGTGTGCATGCATGTGTATGTGTGTGTGTGTGCGCGTGCTGGGCTACAGTAAAACATTTCTTACTATAGATTGTTGTGTAAAATATTTTTATGTCCAGGTAAAGGAGGCATTTAACATGGTTATTTAGGCCTGTCCTTTTCTTTCTGGAGTCCACACCCATGTTCAGTTACTAGCCTTGGAGAGCTGGCCCATCTGTGACTCAGAGAGTGGACATTCTGAGTGCTAACGGTGGTCCCTAGCCCTCCCAGTTTCCATGTGCCTGTGTGCACACACATGCACACACACACACACACACATACACACACCACTCAATCAAACTCTTCTCCAGTTAAACAAGCATCACATTGTCGAGCCGATAACTGGCCTGTCCCCACAGGAAGTGCACCTCTGATCTTCCGGTTTTGGAGGTTTTGTGATGTTTGCTTTTCAGGTTCTCTGCTTGACTCCTTCCTTCTTTCTTTGGCTTTTAAGCCCCATAGTTGACATCAGCTGCCTGTGCATGTGGCTCTGGAGGGGGTGGTGCTGTCTCATGGATGAGAGATTCCCCAGCCCCTTCCTCCTTCAGAAGGGAGAGTGGGAGGAGCTGGTACCACAATCTGGAGAGACCATGGCCATGGGGTGTGACCAGTGGGGGCCCAGCCACCCACGGCCAGAGCCTGCTGGACTGTAGTTCAGTCAGAGAAACAGATCAAGTTACCAAGTGTGCAGTGACCTTCTGGAGATGACCAAGTCACAACAACCCCTCATGACTGGCAAACCACTCACACAACACCTTCCATGACTGTCAGAGGGGCTGGCACAGGTGTGTGGAAGGAACGACCACTTTGGAAATGACTTCACTGATGTCTGAGAAATCAGGGAATTGACTGAAGCATTACTAAAACTTACTCCTGTTTTGTAAGTTCTGTGTGCAGTTTCCATTTCAAGGTGTAGAATAAGACAACATTGCAGCTGGTTGGGTTGGGGGGTTAGTCTCTGATTGGAACCAGCTGCCCTGGGGAGATCAGTCTCAGGCCACTTGGACCTCTGATTGCCCAGAGCAAGAGTGGATGTTTTCATTACTTTATTTGTTTATCTCTCTTTTACTGAGTACGTGGTCAGCGGTTAATACCCACGGCCAGTGGTCGATGGCCAATGACAGGTAGTAGTGTTGGATCGCCGACCTTGGAGTCCACCTGGCTGGTGAGGATCCTGGCTCTGCCTCCTTCTTACAGCACCTCCTTTATGCTTCAGTTGCTACACTGCAAAATAATAGGGCTTCCCTGGTGGCTCCAGCAGTAAAGAATTGGCCTATGATGCAGGAGTCACAGGAGAAGAGAGTTTGATCCTGGTCTGGAAGATGCGCTCCAGTATTCTTGCTGGCACAATCCCATGAACAGAGGAGCCTGGCGGGCTTCAGTCCACAGGGTTGCAAAGAGCTGGACACAACTGAGCATGCATGCAAGATAATAGCACCTCACTTGTAGGAATTTGTTTTTATTGTGGTAAAATACACATAACAAAAAATGTACCATCTTAGCTATTTGAAGTACACTGTTCAGTGAGATTAAATACATTCTTACTGTTGTGTAGCCATTACCACCATCCATCTCCAAATCTCTTTTCATCTCGTAAAACTGAAACTTCATCCCCACTAAACGCTAACTCCCATTCCCCTCCCCAAGCATACAGTACCCTTCTACTTTCTGTCTCTGAATCTGACTTCTCTGTACCTCATATGAATGGAATCATCCATTATTTGTCCTTTTGTGACTGGATTATTTCCTTTAGCATTATGTCCTCAAGCTTCATCTATGTTGTAGCAAGTGTCAGAATTTCCCTTCTTTTTAAAGCTGAATAATGGCCCATTGTATGTATACACCATATTTTGTTTATCCATTAATGTGTTGATGTGTTAATGTGTTTCCCTCTCTTGAACACGAGTTCAAATGAACTTTTTCATATGAACACGAGTGTACAAATGTTTTCAAATCCCTGCTTCCAGTTCTTTTGAGTGTATACCCAGGAGTGGCCTCCCTGGGTCATATGATAACTTTATTTGTAATTATTTGAGAAACCATCATATTGTTCTCCATGGTGACCGCACCATTTTACATTCCTACTAGCAACACACAAGGGTCCCAGTTTCTCTACTTCCTTGTCAGTACTTGTTATTTTCTGTTTCTTGTTTGTTTGATAATAGCCCTCCAGAATTTTATTTTTGAGGGTTGGATGAGAGAATGCATGAAAAGTACATATGTAGTCTTGGCTCAGTAAGATAGAGCTGCTTTTGGTATTTCAGGTTTTGCTTCTCTTTCTGCGGAAGTAGAGTAAATAATCACTTCCTCAGAGGCCCCCCAAATGCCTAACCATCACCGCACAGACCACTGGCCCCAGACCCCAGGGGCGCACTTGAGAGTGGATTCAGCTCTGCTCTGAAAAGGCTCTAAATGGCTCGGGGCCATGTCAGGCTTTGAGGTTCTCGAGGAGAGCAGCATGGCTTGTAAGGCACCGCAGAAGAGGGAATCCTTTCCAGTCTTTCTGTTGCCTAGGTTCCCACAACCTTGCTGTTTTATTACCAGGCCTAGTAAACACAGGCTGTTTCTATAAATAGAAGAGCAATGAGAATATCCTGTCCCATGAACTTCTAAGAAGAGATATTGTGAGTAAGAACAAGGTTTTTCTTTGATTTATTATGGAAAGTTTAGAAAATGAGCGTATTTAACACTTGGTCAATTTTTAAAGGATATTTTAAATAGAATAACTAGATGAACAATGGTCTTTATTTTCCTGAATGAAGCTGCCTGTTGATGAAAAGGACAGGATGAACTGAGTTTAGATGGGAAGACAGTTGGCTGGAGTGGTATTTCTTCCATGACTGTGACATTTGGAGGAGGGTTGAGACAGGACCCACAGCACACTCTGGGCACTGGTGTTCAGGCGAGACTTGGGGTCATCCTCTCAACTGGGCCCTCTGTTTCTTTACCAAATGCTGTGCAAACATTTTAGCTGCAGATTTCTGTACACGTGGACTGTGTCTGGGAAAGAGAAAGCCATAGAAGTGGTTTTTGGATTAGAAAACCAGAAAGAATCCAGTCATCATAAAAAAAAGAGAGAGAGAGGCAGAAAGAATAAAAAGCTTCCTTCAGTCTGGTGTTTTGCTCAAAAGAATCAGGGAAGGTCTTTAGTAGGCATAGTTTGGTCAGCTTGATAGTATCTTACCCATCTATTTGAAAACAAAGAGAAATATCAAAGTAATTAAAAAAATTTTTTTTAAATGCTGTGTTAATTTCTGCTGCACAGCAAAGTTATTCGGTTTATATATATATATATATTCTTTTCCAGACTAATAGTTTTCATTTAATTTTGATTTCCCCTAAATGATCTCATTGGATGACACTATTATTATATGCTGTATTTATCTATGTATGCATGTGTCTATTTGTCTTTCCTACTGTAGGCACACACACACATACATATATTATCTGTATATATAAGAATGGATACCAGTTTCACAGAGTAGTAGTTTATAAAATTAGGGTGGCTTTTTTAAAGGAAAAACTATAAAGAATCTTTGGGAAAGTTTCCCTAAACATGCCTGCATTGAACACATCACTCAGCCACTCTCCGCCCGCCCCTTGCCCCTTGGCGCTGTCCTGCAGCCTGAGGTCTGTCGTCTCCCTGGAAACCTGGTCCTGGTCCTGTTGGTCCCTGTGAGGGGTCCTGTTCAGAGGCTCCCTGACAGCGATGAAACACTGGTCATGGTAACTGGCAGTCAGGACTCATACTCCCTCTAGGTCCAGGCCCCTCCCATCTTTACTGATTTAAGCAAATACCAGGAAAAGCATATTTTAGAGCAAATCCAGATGCTCTGGTCTCGAAGTAGAAAGATGAGAAAAACAGCGACAGAGGCAGGAGTAGAAGGGAAAAACAAAGAGGAAGAGGGCTGGGAGCTGTGGGAAGGGGTGACTGGTGGGAATGGGGTGGGCAGCTGGGGGAGGGGACAGGGGAGCATCTACCTTACAGGAGTGGGAGGTAGTTATAGAGCAGTCAGTAGTTCCAGACTCTCCCTCTGACCCTGAGCAGGAGGCTGGAGGCTGAAGAATTCATGAGGAGGAAACTTGCAGCTCAACTTCTGCAATCCCTCTTGGTAAGAGCACATGGTTTAAAATGAGCTCAGTCGGGTGCTTGGCGCCCAGGTCTCTGGGTCTCAATTGTGTCTGTCTCTCCTGAAGCTCCGGGAACCAGCCCGTGGGCCATGGGGAGCCATACTGCCCTCTTGGGCAGAGGGGTCAGGCAGGACACCACAGTGACATGTCTTCAGGGCTGGCTTTGTCATCCCACCTCTGTCCTCTCCTGTGTGTCCACCTGCGATCAGAGGTGCATGGTTCCGGCCGGCGAGAGGAGAGACAGAGCCGTGACCATATGCAGCAGTCCACGGGGGAGAGTGGACAGAGACCAGGACAGGCAGCTAAACCCACATATAGCTGGGATCGAACCTTGGGCTGGTTGTAGAGGATATTATTTGATGTTTGAAGAACTTGGTATTTGGATGAAGAATATATAGTTGCATCAGTTTTTAAATTTTCTGAATTTGAAAATTTTAGTGTTATTATGTAATAGAGTATCTTTGTTCTTAGCGGAAAATGCTGAAATATTTAGGGATAAAAGGGAATGCTGTTTTTGCAACTTACTTTCAAATGTTTCAGAAAATAATAATTATTAAATATGTAAATACACACACACACATATATGGAGAGAGAGAATGTAGCATAATGTGAATATCTGATGGGATATAGGGAGTCTTTTGTAGTATTCCTACAAAATTACTTCTCTCTTTTGAAATTGTTTCAAAATAAGAAATTACAAAATTAAAAAGTAGAAGATACAGAACTCTTAGGATCATGTTTTTGGGGCATGTTTCCCAGCTGTGTTAGAATGCCTGGGTGTGTCTGCTCCACCAGGTTCAGCCTGAGCCTGAGGTGAACAGCTGCTGCTTTAAGACACATTCCTTCTCCAGGAAAGCGTGCTCACAGTCTGCATGGACAGACAGATATGCCCTGGCAGAGCCTCTTCATCCCACCTCTGTTGCCCCCGGCTCACTCGGGTCCTGCTTGCACTGTGCAGACTCAGTTCTGAGCTAACTCTATTGAGACAGGCGTGATCTCTGGTGGCTGTAGGGTGGGGCAGCTTGAGGTTGGTGGCTGGGAGCAGGGCCTCAGCTCTTCTCTGCTTTGAAGAAAGAGTTCAGCTAAGAGATGAAGAGTAGTGAGGCAAGTAAAGTGTTGATTAGCAGAGAAGATACCTGGGGAGAAAGCGCTGGGCTGAAAGAGCGAGAGAGGGAGAGACCTGGGCACTCCCCTGTGTGCATGCTTTTAGCCAAGATGGATTCCAGTGCGAGGGTCTCTGAGAGGTTTGCAGACATTTTATGGGCTAGTGCCCCTTCCCCTGAGGATCCTTTCTGAGCATGCACAGTCTGGGAGGTCTCCTTGACCCCAAGAATGAGGAATATGTGGCCTCCTTATCGTTGACCTAAGCAGGGCTTAACCCCTCTCTGTTCTGCCACTCCTTTTATCTTGAAGTGCCCACAGGAGACACAGTCCAGCTGCTTATCCTATTCCTTTGTTATTATCTTTGTCTCAAAGCATAAACAGGAGGCTAGTAGTAGGTGTCTAACCTGGGGCCTATCTATCTCCTTCCTCAAGAGGCCTAAGTCACCCACCCAAACCCAAGGGTGTCCCATGTTGACTGGACCCCCAGTTTTCCCTGTCTTTTTGCTGACACTGTGGACATGGTGTTCCTAGAGAGGGCTCAGAGTCCCTCAGTCCTTCCAGAATGCAGAGGCGGCAGTACTGACACCAAGGGAGGGATCCTTAGAGGCAGTGGAGGTGTGCTGCCAATGAGGAACTGGGAAAGAGTGACAGTATAAAGAGACCAGGTCAGGGGAAAGGCAGGCACAGTGTAGGAAGGCGGAGCACAAAATGTGTTGGAAATTGTGTGTTTGTTCACCAAATATTTTGTGGCTGCATATCCAGGCACTACATGAGGCACATAGTATAATCACAGGTACAGCCCCTGCTCTGTTCTGGAGCTTGCAGGGGCTAGGAGACTGGGAAGGCTGGCCCTGATGGGTAATGAAGCCTCATAAAGTGAGCGGGTGAAGGGGAAATGGTGCTGGTTAGAAAGTTTGGTCCCATACGATGGGGGATGAGGGGGAATTCTTGAATATCAGGGAACCCACTTTTCTGCAGGTCCCATCAGCCTGACAGGTAAAACTCAAACTATATGTCCCAATAATAGTAATTATTTTAAAACTCAAAGTTTTTTGGACTCTGCTGGCGTTCCAGTAGTCGGGACTTTGCTTTCCAAATGTGGGGGTGCAGGTTGCATCCCTAGTCAGGGAGCTGAGATCCCGTACGTGGGGGACAGGTTGGATCCCTGGTCAGAGAGCTGAGATCCCATATGTGGGGGTGCAGGTTGGATCCCTGGGCAGGGAGCTGAGATCCCGTATGTAGGGGACAGGTTGGATCCCTGGTCAGAGAGCTGAGATCCCATATGTGGGGGTGCAGGTTGGATCCCTGGGCAGGGAGCTGAGATCCCGTATGTGGGGGACAGTTTGGATCCCTGGTCAGAGAGCTGAGATCCCATATGTGGGGGTGCAGGTTGGATCCCTGGGCAGGGAGCTGAGATCCCATATGCCTCACAACCGGGAGGCCCAAGTGTGGAATAGAAGTGGTCATAACAGGTTCAGTAAAGACTTTAGATACGGTCCACATTAAAAAAAAAATAACAAAAACAAAAAACCACAAACAAAAGCTTTTCATCTCAAGCTCTCAATAGTAGCCTTGAGAATCAGGGATTTCAAAACTTCAGGACCCTTCCCCTCTCTGGTGCCAGGGCGTCCCTGTCTTCCAGCAGGTGAGTGACACCCATGCCCAGGCTCCGTGTTGGTCTTACCTCCAGGTTGCCTCTGGCTTCTTCTTGTAGGGAAGTTTCTCAACCACCTCCCTCTCTTCTCTAAAGGGAAATGCATTTATTTGGTTCTTACTTACTTTTATTTACCATTTACTTGTTGAATAGTAATGTGCTCCAGAGTTGAAAAGTAAAAGGTGTAAAAGGTGCGTAACCATAAAGGGTCTGTCCTTCCTCCCAGTCACCAGTCTTCCCAGAGGATGTATTTCTTTTGTATTTCTCCACAGATAGTCTCTGTATTAAGGAATGCATTTTTCTTCATTTTAAATAAATTCTAGTACCCTTTTGATACTGTTTTGTATTTGCATCCTTCACTTATTTAAAATATATCTTGGGGGAACCTTCCCAGTAGTCCAATAGTTAATACTTCACCTAATGCAGGGAGTGTGGGCTCCATCCCTTGTCAGGGAGCTAAGATCCCACATGCCTTGAGGCCAAAAAACCAAAACAGAAAACAGGAGCAATTTTGTAATGCATTCAGCAAAGACTTTAAAAATGGCCCGCATCAAAAATATCTTTAAAAAATCAAGTATTAAATATATCTTGGAATATTGGAGCTTCCCTGGTGGCTCAGACAGTAAAGAATCCACCCACAATGCGGGAGACCTAGGTTCAGTCTCTAGGTTGGGAAGATCCCCTGGAGAAGGGCAAGGCAACCCAATCCAGTAATCTTGCCTGGAGAATCCCCATGGACAGAGGAGCAACTAAGCACAGCACAGCACATGGGAAACAAATCTGAAAAAGAATATATATAAAGGAGGAAACAGACAGAACAGGCTCCATCTTGAAAGCAGGACTCCATGTTGGGCCAGACTGTGGACTTTGAGCTATATGCCCAATATCTATGGAAACGACATACTAACTGGAAAACCAGGCCCCCGGAAGGAAGAGCCCCAGGACTCGTACCTAGACTCCCTGTTGCCTAAAAGAAAACCCTAATTATCTGTGTAACTGAATAGAATCATACATTCTATTATGCTTATTGAGGTATGACCACAGGTCTATTCATAATTATCCAGTGTTAACTACCTAGGCTTAAGGCATATGAATCACAGGTTGAATTTGATTGTATCTTTCTTTTCCTTTGTTCAGACTAGTTTCAGGGAATTTAGGGAGGTGAGTTTGGGCACTTGTACACTTAGGGTATATAAGGGTATATAAGAGGAGACTCTTCCTTGAGCCCTCCAGTGTAATAAATTGTACTCCACTATCTGCATTGTCCTTCTGAGTGAGTTTGTTTCCTGGAACGCATGGATACAATATATATACTTATATGTATAATTGAGTCATTTTGCTGTACACCCAAAACTCACACACACTCTTAATCAACTATACTTCAGTAAAAATTTTTAAAAAATCATCTTGGAGGTAATGCACCATTGTTGCAGGAAAGGGGACCCCTTCCAGGGCCCGAAACTGGGCTCTTGTCTAACACTCGGAAATGAATTGTCTTAGGAGACACATCTGCTGACAAAGCAAGAGATTTTACTGGGAAAGGGCACCCGGGTGGAGAGCAGTAGGGTAAGGGAACCCAGGAGAACAGAACTGTGGCTCGCAGTCTTGGATTAGTTTCCGGGTTGTCTTTAGCCAATAAGCTGACTCAGAGTCCTTCCTGGTGGTGCATGCCTTGTTCAGCCAAGATGGATGTCAGAGAGGAGGATTCTGGGAGGTGGTCGGACATGTGGTGTCTCCTTTTGACCTTTCCTGAACTCTTCTGGTTGGTGGAGGCTTATTAGTTCCATGTTCCTTACCAGGACCTCCTGTCATAAAACAACTCATGCAAATGGTTACTATGGTGCCTGGCCAGGGTGGGCAGTTTCAGTCAGTGTGCTTCCCCTAACACCATTAGTATGTGAGGCTTGTCTCATTCTTTCTGTGACTGCATTTATTCCATTACATATATGACCTGTGATTTAATTGATTCTCTATTAATGGTTGTTTAGGTTTTTTTTCAAACTCTTCCCAATATAATACATATACAAATATAATGCAGGTGAAAATCCTAAAAGCGGAGTTGTTGAGTCAAAGGATATTAATGGATCCTGCTGGATTTCTTTCCACTGAAGTACTGATCGCCATGGCCACCAACCATTTTATCAGCGCATATTTTACCCCACACTTGCTGCCGTAATACTTACCATTTTTTGACATTTATAATTTTGTAGGTGGAAAAAATGGAGACCCAATGATATTTTAACCTGCATTCCTCTTGTTATGACCAGATCTGTACATTTTTCATGTTTTATTTTCATTTTATTTTAGAAGAACTTTCCTTTGATCATTATCTTTTTCAATTATTTTTGTTTTTATTGAAAAGGAGCTCTTATATATTAGACCAGATTGGCTCTTTGTTAGTGATATGAGTTGCAAAAGGTATTTTTCAGTTGATTGTCTTTTAGCTTTACTTATGTTGATTCCAGATGTTCAAGCTGGTTTTATAAAAGGCAGAGGAACCAGTGATCAAATTGCCAACATCTGCTTGGAAAATCCCATGGACAGAGGAGCCTGGTAGGCTGCAGACCATGGGGTTGCGAAGAGTCAGACACAACTGAGCGACTTCACTTTCACTTTTCACTTGCATGCATTGGAGAAGGAAATGGCAACCCACTCCAGTGTTCTTGCCTGGAGAATCCCAGGGACGGGGGAGCCTGGTGGGCTGCCGTCTATGGGGTCTCACAGAGTCGGACATGACTGAAGCGACTTAGCAGCAGCAGCAGCTGGATCATCAAAAAAGGAAGAGAGTTCCAGAAAAACATCTATTCCTGCTTTATTGACTATGCCAAAGCCTTTGACTGTGTGGATCACAATAAACTGGAAAATTCTGAAAGAGATGGGAATAGCAGACCACCTGACCTGCCTCTTGAGAAACCTATATGCAGGTCAGGAAGCAACAGTTAGAAATGGACATGGAACAGCAGACTGGTTCCAAATAGGAAAAGGAGTACGTCAAGGCTGTATACTGTCACCCTGTTTATTTAACTTATATGTAGAGTACATCATGAGAAACGCTGGGCTGGAAGAAGCACAAGCTGGAATCAAGATTGCCGGGAGAAATATCAATAACCTCAGATATGCAGATGACACCACCCTTATGGCAGAAAGTGAAGAGGAACTAAAAAGCCTCTTGATGAAAGTGAAAGAGGAGAGTGAAAAGGTTGGCTTAAAGCTCAACATTCAGAAAACGAAGATCATGGCATCTGGTCACATCACTTCGTGGGAAATAGATGGGGAAACAGTGGAAACAGTGTCAGACTTTATTTTTGGGGGCTCCAAAATCACCGCAGATGGTGATTGCAGCCATGAAATTAAAAGACACTTACTCCTTGGAAGGAAAGTTATGACCAACCTAGATAGCATATTGAAAAGCAGAGACATTACTTTGTCAACAAAGGTCCATCTGGTCAAGGCTATGATTTTTCCAGTGGTTATGTATGGATGTGAGAGTTGGACTGTGAAGAAAGCTGAGTGCCAAAGAACCGATGCTTTTGAACTGTGGTGCTGGAGAAGACTCTTGAGAGTCCCTTGGACTGCAAGGAGATCCAACCAGTCCATTCCAAAGGAGATCAGCATTGGGTGTTCTTTGGAAGGAATGATGCTAAAGCTGAAACTCCAGTACTTTGGCCACCTCATGCGAAGAGTTGACTCATTGGAAAAGACTCTGATGCTGGGAGGGATTGGGGGAAGGAGGAAAAGGAGACGACAGAGGATGAGATGGCTGGATGGCATCACCGACTCGATGGACGTGAGTTTGAGTGAACTCTGGGAGCTGGTGATGGGCAGGTGGCCTGGTGTGCTGCGATTCATGGCGTCGCAAAGAGTTGGACACGACTGAGTGACTGAACTGAACTGAACTGATGTTGATTTTTGCCATGCAGATTTTAAAACATTTATATGTAAGTGGTTGACCAAGTTTTTCTTTTATGGCTTCTATAATTTGTTTCACGATTAGGAAAGTATTCTTTATACCAAAATTATTTTTTAAAACTATCCCATGGGATCTTCTCATACTTTCATGATTTAATTTTTTATCTTAAAAATTTAAATCCACACTACATATCCTGTTGTAAGATGTGAAGTGTGAATTCCACTTCGTGCCTCCACAGATGGTTAACCACTTGTCCCGATGTCATATTTTCTGCACTGATTTGACGTGCTATCCTTTCACACACTACATTTTCACTTATGCTTAGGTTTATTTGTGGACTCTTGATTCCATCCCATTTATCTGCCTATTTTTTCATCAGTATCACACTATTCTCATGATTAACTAACTGTCTTAATAGTTGCCTAGATGACCCATCATCACCCTTCTTTTTCAGAAATGTTCAGACAGCTTTGCTTGCTTATTTCTACATCTTATCTTCATCATCAGTTTATCTAGTTAAACAATCTTGTTAGTATCTTATTTGGATTGCTAATTTATGGGCTATTTATTTAGACAGTAAATTGGGAGAAATTACATTTATGATGGTTCTCAATCCAAGAATACAATAGGCCTTTCTATTCACTCAGGGCTTCCCTGGTGGCTCAGACTCATAGTGGTAAAGCATTTGCCTGCAATGCGGGAAACCTGGGTTGGATCCCTGGGTTGGGAAGATCTCCTGAAGAAGGAAATAGCAACCCCTTCTAGTACTCTTGCTTGGAAAATTCCATGGATGGAGGAGCCTTGTAGGCTACCGTCCATAGGATTGCAAAGAGTTGGACATGACTGAGCAACTTCACTATTCACTCAGGATACATTTTTTATGTGTCCTACAGTAACATTTTAAATTTTTATAGGAATTTCACTTGTTTCTTGAGGTTTTTTTAAAGTAAATTTTCTTTTCTACCAGAAATTACTCTTTAATATATCTTCTATGTCACTGTGATTAATTCAAGTGCATATTGAAGGAGACCTAGTTAATTATTTCTGTATATTAATTTAAAATTCAGTCCCCTTGTTTTTTTTTCTTTTAAATTTTATTTTTAAACTTTACATAATTGCATTGGTTCTGCCAAACATCAAAATGAATCCGCCACAGGTATACATGCGTTCCCCATCCTGAACCCTCCTCCCTCCTCCCTCCCCATACCATCCCTCTGGGTCATCCCAGTGCACTAGCCCCAAGCATCCAGTATCGTGCATCGAACCTGGAATGGCAACTTGTGTCTTACATGATATTTTACATGTTTCAATGTCATTCTCCCAAATCTTCCCACCCTCTCCCTCTCCCACAGAGTCCATAAGACTGTGCTATACATCAGTGTCTCTAATTCAGTCCCCTTGACACATACATAGAGAACAGACTTATGGACACTGGGGTGGTGGAGTAAGGAGAGGGTAGGTGAAATGGAGAGAGCAGCCTGGCAACATATACACTACCATATGTAAAATAGACAGCCAAAGGGAATTTGCCCTATGACTCAGGGAACTCAAACCAATGTATAACAACCTAGAGGGGTGGGATGGGGTGCGGTGGGAGGTGACAGGGAAGTTCAAAAGAGAGGGAACATATGTATCCTTATGGTTGATTCATGTTGATGTATGGCAGAAACCAACACAATATTGTAAAGCAATTATCTTTCAGTTAAAAATAAATAAAGTTAGTAAATTCAGTCTCCTTACTGAATTATTGCCTATGAATAAGAAATACTGAGTGGGAATATTAATCATTGTACCAGAAATATGGTTCATGCTGAACCACCTGCTCTCCTCTGGGGGCCTAGGGTACCTGCTGGGCAGGTGTGCTCACATGATCAGCTCCCAGTACAATCCTTGAGCACTGAATGTCTCATAAGCATTTTACTCGAATTAGTGCCACCTGTCTCCCCAGGGTCCTAGAAGGGCACCTGGTTTCCTCTAGACCTCACCTCTGTGCCCTTTCCCTCTGCTGTGTTCTCACAGAGCCCCAGAGTCCTCCTAGTGAATTACTGAACCCAAGGGGATCTTGGGGACCACAACACCACAGATACTCTATTTGTAGTGGAGCCCTCCCCACCCTATCCTCCTCATTTGTAGACCAGTTATTAGCCCAACAGCTGGTGCTCTCAGAAAGCCCTGCTTTCTTGCTATTCAGCTGAAGCACTGTCTCAGAGCCTGGGAGGCCTGTTAAAGGTACAAAGTTTGACTCCCAACCTGGGAGCTCCTGTGAGGAGGTCTGGGGAGAGAGGGCCCAGGTACCTGCATGGCAACCGGGGCCCCAGAGATGTGACTGATGGTTCTCGGGCAGCCCATGTGTCTGCTTGCTCTTTTCTTGGAGGTTTGTCCTCAGAGGTTTCTCTCTGTTCTTCTTGACTTCCCTGTGTACCCCACATCTGGCCCTGTCCTCTGGTGTGTGGGCATGGGGGTATGGATACTTCTTTGTGCTGTTGTTTATTTTCAATCATTCCTCTTCACAGATACTGTTTTTCTATCCCCCAGGTCAACAAACTCTCTTTTCAGGGCAGACGTCTGCTGGATCCATGTCAACACTCGAAAGGCTGAGAGGGGGTCTGGATTCCCTGATGGGCCCAAGAGCCTCCATCCTGGGTCCAACCGGGCTATCAGTTTCTCTCTCCTCTAAGGTAGGCAGACCCCGAACTGTCCAAGTGCACAGTAGTGGGTCATGCTGCTTAGACTTGCCCTGGGACCCCATCCACCACTGGCTGAGAAGCTTCAATCAGGGATTAAGATGATGCATAGGAAGTTCTTTAAAAGATTAAAGCCATGTTCTGTGGTGATTAATCTGAGTGTATTGGAATGTGGTGGGAAGATGCTTTGATGTCAGTAGGAACCTGGTACCATCATCCAAGTGTGAAGTAATGAGACATGAGGGTCAGGGCTAATTGGAAGCTTGGCGGAGGAGGACACATATGATAATGATGAGACTGGAGTCAGGACCTTTTCAACCATGGGGTCAGTATAATGTTTTCCAAACCAACAGATTCTTCCAAGCTCCCCTCCCCACCCCCAGCCCACTTGGCACAGCACAGAAGAAACCCCTCCACCAGCCACTGCATCATGTCACTGCCCTACTTGACAGCTGGGGTGTAGCCTGCATCTGGAACTGATTGATGGTTTGGGCTTTCCTGATAGCTCACTTGGTAAAGAATCTGTGTGTAATGCAGGAGACCCCAGTTCAATTCCCGGGTTGGGAAGATCCCCTGAAAGAGGAACAGTCTACCCACCCCACTATTTTGGGGCTTCCCTTGTGACTCAGCTGGTAAAGAATCTGCTTGCAATGCAGGAGACCTGGGTTTAATCCCTGGGTTGGGAAAATCCCCTGGACAAAGAAAAGGCTACCCACTCCAGATTCTGGCCTAGAGAATTTCATGGACTATACAGTCCATGGGGTCACAAAAAGTCCAACACAACTCTCACTTTAGGGCTCTTTTAAGTCAAGTTCCAAGGGCTTCTGGCAGCTTCAGTGCTGTCCTCAACATGTCCAAAGGTAAGTGTGAGTTTGATGTAGCCAAGCTGGAGGACAGCAGAGCGAACCACGTGACCGATCTGAGGCCGTGCTAACCCACTAAACCCTGTGCGGACAGCAGAGTGAACCACGTGACCGATCTGAGGCCGTGCTAACCCACTAAACCCTGTGCGGACAGCAGAGTGAACCATGTGACTGATCTGAAGCCGTGCTAACCCACTAAACCCTGTGCGGACAGCAGAGTGAACCATGTGACCGATCTGAGGCCGTGCTAACCCACTAAACCCTGTGCTGGGTGATTCCAGGCCAAAGCAGGGAACTCCTATTACTTTCAGCAATCAACAGAGTGAGTTTAGATATAATACAGTTTTTACATCGTATCTGCAAGAATGATCAGATACAGGTTTAATCAGAACATTGCATTCAATTACACACCTCTAGCAGAAATTATTAAATAAACATTTCTTTTGAAATTACCCAGTTTTAACACTTTTGGGGGGAATCCTTTCCAATGCTCTATGCATAGTATGTACATATTTTTATATATAATATATGCTTATACATGCTTTTTTTTTGCATAAATGAGATCATCCCATATATATTATTGTTTATGTCCATATTGGCATGTAGAGATAGCTCATTGTTTTTAATGGGTGGAGAGTATTTTGCTGTATGGATGTTTCAGTATTTATTTTACATGGTCCCTTTTTTGTTGTTTTCAGTTCTTTTGCTATTAAAGATAATATTGAGATAAATATCTTTGTGCCAAAAAACTACTGTACACTTTTGAAGGTTTATCTGTTGGAGAAATTCCTGAAAGTGTAGTTGCTGGGTCAAAAATATGCATTTTTTATAACTTCGATAGATATTAACAGGTTGCTCTCCAGAATCGTTGTGCTACTGTATACTCAGCTCCAGCATTTGAGAGAATAGCCATATCTTTGGCTACAAAGCTGGGGAGGGGATATCTTTTCACTGTTCACATGCTGACACAGCAGAGTGGAGCAGTCAACAAACCCTAAGATGGGACTCGGGAAATTCTTATAGTTTGGTGTGGCACAAAAATTGGTTTTGGAGGTCTAAAGACTTTGATTTTAACCTTGATGCATCATCCAGTAACAGGATGAATCTGGGGCAATTTACTTCCTTTCCCCGAGTAGGCATAACGATGCTACCCTTGCAGTACTGTTGCGGAGGTGAGATAAGGTGGCGCTTATAACGGCAGTGTTTGCCGAGTCCTGTTTCCCTTACCCATCAGCCTCCATGTCTCAGGCTCCCTTGCAGTGGGAGGGGTCACATGATTGGGTTCTGACCAATCAGATGTAGGCAGAAGGGATGAAGGCCATTTCCAGGCCATTTCCTTGACTTTGGAATAACAGGTTCATGGGTCGAGATATGACAGGCATGTGAATCCTGGGAGCAGTGTGCTCCCTGCATGGAGGAGCTCCACACTGTGTCCAGCCCAGGTCACACCACACTAGACCAAGTAGTGTGATCTACCAAGTAGTAGAGCCTTTGAGATTTCAGGGTCTGTGGTTCAGACAACATGGCCAAGCCCGCCCTAGCCGATTTGAGGGCCTAGTTACCACTACAGGCACTCTGAAAGTATGTGTGCTCCTCCAGGCCCACGATTGATCTGAGGCTTAGGAAGTCCCTTCCTGAGGCCTCACATCCCCATCTGTCAAGTGGGAGAGCAGAGCTCAATGAATCCTAGTGTCCTTTCCAGTTCTCATACTCAACATCTCAGATTCAGTAGAGAGCAGTGTATTGGTGTAAATCGTAGGTACCTCAGACCCAGATACCAGTAAACCTCAAAAGCAAATCAGTGTAGCTTGGCGGTTATAACACAGACGTCATGACCTAGTTTCATATCCAACCTTCCCCTGTATAAGCTGTGGGAACTTAGGCAGGTTAATGAACCTCTCTGTGATTTAGTTTTCCATAATTTTTATAGTTTTGGAGTTTTGGAGGTCTAAAGACTTTGATTTTAACCTATTTTTAACCTATATTTGTTAGATCTAAGTATTTCAATTTGGGGGTGCAGGCTCTTGGTTTCAAATTCCACTTGTTCATAACTGGTACCTAGAAATACATTTGACTTTTGTACATTAACTTTATATCTTGCAACCTTGTTATAATTGTGTGTTCATTCCAGGAGTGTTTTTGTCATTGTTGTTGTTGATTCTTTCAGATTTCTACGTGGATAGTCATGCCCTCTATGAACAAAGACAGCTTTATTTCTTCCTTCTCAATCTTATATCATTTATTTCCTTTTCTTATTGCACTGTGACTTACAGCACAACACTGAAAAAGAGTGGTGAGAAGGGATCTATTATCTTTATTTTTTATTTTATTTTTAGTTTTTTGGCCATGCTGCATGGCATGTGAGATTATAGTTCCCCATCCAGGGATTGAACCAGTGTCCCTGCAGTGGCATGGCATCTTAATTATTGGACCACCAGGAAAACCCCCATACTTTTAAAGTGGAGACAACAGTGGGACCTGCCCAATAGGATTCTTTTAAGGCTTAAGGAATTAGTGCCTATAAAGTGCTGAGAGGAGACATGGAACTCAGTAAGCACGATGGAAGCATTTGTTCCAGAAGTAAATTCCTCAGGGCTTCCTCTGCCTGGATGACCCCAGACAGGTTAAGTGACTTCTCCACCATGAAAGGTGTCAGGTGGATGCTCAGGTCAGGTGAGAGAGCTAGTATTCGGCGATAAGGTCGCTAGATCCAGTAGGCTGTCACTAGCAGAGGTGCTTTTCCTGACCATCAGGTTTCTTGCCAGACCTGCAGCACGAGGTCAAGGAGAAGTGACCCAGGCTCATTATAAAAACTCTCCGTTGTTTCTAGTTTAATTTCAGCTGAGGATGGAAGCCACAGCCCCTGTCTTCACTTCACTTCCTGTGCTTATACCAGTGTACTTGTTTCACCTCAAACCACAAGCTTGAAGCACTGGAAAGACCCCTTCTTTAAGAAGGATAATCTGGAAGCTGCCCAAGGCCATGTCCTGCCCAGTGGGAGTTCGGGGCCCCAGGGAGAGGAATGCAGGCATGCTGAGCCTCAGAGGAGTGGCCCCAGACTGTCCTCAGACCCCTCCCAATGGCAGTAGTGTTAGGAAGGGGGCTCAGCTCTCAGGAGTTTGGTGTGTCTCTGCACCACCAGAGAAAAGTGTCTCTGGAGCTCTCCTGCCAAGAACCTTGGCCTTGAGCACCATCCAGTCTCTCCCTGTCACCGAGGATGCTTACAAACTCAGGTCTTCTGAGCAAAGCCATGCTGGATGGAAAGAGAGGGACCTTGACCTGAGCTTGGACTCCTTGGGTTTATTTCTGGATTCACCCACTGACTTTCTTTCTGATCTTGGAGTTGTTCAGCCTCCCCAGGCTTTTCTCACTCATCTCTAAAATAGGTATTTGAGAAGCCACAGTGAGGAGCTGACAGGGTCCAGAAGTGACCGGTCTTTCTACTGCTGAGGGAGGACCAGCTTTCCCTCCTCCTCTCTCCTCCCTCAATAGCAAGGGAGTGAGTTCATCTTTGAGTCACAGTCAAGGGATTTGGAAAGCAATTGGAAAGTCCTATTTTTTAAGAAGAGCTTCCCAGGTGGCTCAGTGGTAAAGAGTCCATCAGCAAGGAAGGAGCCATAGGAGAGAAGGGTTGAATTCCTGGGTTGGGAAGGTCCCATGAAGGAGGGCATAGCAATCCAGTACAGTATTCTCACCTGGAGAATTCTTGCCTGGACAGAGGAGCCTGGTGGGCTACAGCTCATGGGGTTGCAAAGAGTCGGACCCTATTGAAGCCACTTAGCATACACGCATTACTTGATAAAAAGTCATTAGAAAGGACTCACAGATGAAACAGTGGAATCTTTAGATATTCTTGAGCTCTAACCTTAATTTGCAAGTCACTGGGCAGTCATCACAGTGGGAGTGAGAGAAGGACGTTCCACCCCTGTTCCTGGAGAGCCTAGAGGGCGAATAAATTAGAGTTTCTGTGTATGAACTGTGAAGGATCCAGCACAATGTCTTTATCAGAGTGTCATTTACAATCTGATACCCTGATGGCAGCAACATCTCCTGTGGCTTAGTAGCAGTCTGACTGGAATAAATTGTTGCAGACCTTCCACTGGAAAAAATTCTGCCTGGATCCCTTGACAAGAGCCTGCTGGCCAGACCTGACCATCCTTATTAAAACTTCTTTCCAAAGCTTTGAGAACAGAACTTCATTAACTGGGCAGAGTAGAGGACTAGGTGGCTGCTTGATATTAATGCTGTGATGATGGGAAGGGAAAGGCTGATCTTTTGTGTGCCGCATGCAGCATCCACCCTGGGGAAAGCTGTAATAAGAAGTGATAAGAAGTGACCTCATACTGTAGACAGCTTCTCTGCAGCAGAGACTCTTGTCTGTTTCAAGAACACCCTCCACTCAGCCTGGAGGGAGGATCAGGGTCACAGTCAAATGTCTGAGGAGACTCACAGCTCATCAGACCTGCAGGTGTGGTGGGCGGCCCACGTCCATTCACCGTGCTCAGTGATCTGCATATTCTCACTGCTCAAAGTGTGAAATCCAGCCCTGGACAAATCCCAGGCAGCATCCTGCAATAGAGTGATACTTGGTAAAGGGGTGAGGGTTTGCCGTTTGAGGCTCTCAGACCCCTGGCCAGAATCCACAGAAACCTTCCAGGATGTGGTTCAGGGGAGAGTCGCTCAGGGCCCAGAGAGGGTGGCAGGCATTTCCTCCAGAAGAAATCTGTCCTGCTACTGGGGCCCAACCTGTGGGCTCTCCCTTCCCTGGCCCTGGGGATGTTGGCCTGTCTGCCTGCTCCTCCTCAGCCTGCGGGGAAGACAGCAGGCACTCACCTCTTCCAGGTTTTGAGTTCTGGACTTCAGATGTAGGTATAAGACTCTGACCAACTTGGACACTGTGGGAGATGGCCAGGAGGGGAGAGGGCTCAGGCTTGCTGCTGCTGCTGCTAAGTCGCTTCAGTAGGGTCCGACTCTGTGCGACCCCATAGACGGCAGCCCACCAGGCTCCCCCGTCCCTGGGATTCTCCAGGCAAGAACACTGGAGTGGGTTGCCATTTCCTTCTTCAATGTATGAAAGTGAAAAGTGAAAGTGAAGTCGCTCAGTCATTTCCGACTCTTAGCGACCCCATGGTTTGCAGCCTACCAGGCTCCTCAGTCCATGGGATTTTCCAGGCAAGAGTACTGGAGTGGGGTGCCATTGCCTTCTCCAGGGCTCAGGCTTAGGGAAGATGAATTGAAGAACTCAGGGGGGTTCAGCCAAAAGCTGTGGAGTAGGGGAAGGAAGTGGGCAGTCATGCCATCTCAGGGCTCATTCAGAGGGGACACACTAGCCACCACTTGACTCACTAGCTGCCTCTCTTTTGTGGGTGTGTAGCCACCACCCACCGGAGAAGGCAATGGCACCCCACTCCAGTATTCTTGCCTGGAAAATCCCATGGACGGAGGAGCCTGGTAGGCTGCAGTCCATGGGGTTGTGAAGAGTCGGACACAACTGAGCAACTTCACTTTCACTTTTCACTTTCATGCATTGGAGAAGGAAATGGCAACCCATTCCAGTGTTCTTGCCTGGTGAATCCCAGGGACGGGGAAGCCTGGTGGGCTGCTGTCTGTGGGGTCGCACAGAGTCGGACACGACTGAAGTGCTTATCAGCAGCAGCAGCAGCCACCACCCACACACCAACAGCACTGAAGGGAGGAGGGCAGCCAATTTGTCCACCATCCTTGCAGAACTAGAGGGCAGAGTGGTTAGCCCTGATGGGGGAACAGGCTCTAACTCTGCATGGGGCTGGGTGACTTGGTGTCAAGTGGCAAATGACACCTCACCTCTGGATTTGTGGCTGCGGAGGAGAAAAACACTGGTTTGAAGGGAGACAGGCCAGACTAAAATCTAGCTCCATCTCTTACCATTTGGGCAACCTGGGGAAAGTCTCCAGCTGTCAGGGTTCCATATGAATGCAGATGCTCAGAATGGGAGGGTGTGACATACGGCTTTTATGACGGAGGAGAGACTCTGATTCTGTCATTTTGTGTCTCCTCCAAGTGAGCAATGAAGCCTCCTAAGTCATGAGCTTCTGAGGCACACTGTCAGAGGCAGCAGGTGGTCAGATATACATGTGCCAAATGCAGGGAAGCTGGGGTGTGAGCTGCACTGTAAATTGGAAACAGCCTTGTAGCAAAGCAGGGACTAATTGTGTCACTAGGGGAAGTTAAGGAGGCTCCTCCATATCCAGATCACCGTGTTAGAGACAGCATCTTGGAATTTTCAGATGTCGAGTGGTGCACACAGTGGTCTCATCCTCGTGGTCTGAGCTCCTGGGGCTGTGGAGCGTGCATGTCCTGGGCCCTAAGCGGTGATGATACTGGGCGGGGGGCAGGCTGCACTTGCTCCTCTCTCCTCCTGTGGCCTGGGCAAAAGCTGGCAGGGTTCCTGCTTCTGAGATGATTCTGGGATCACAGCATTTTTCTTCCCATGGGCTGCATGAGCTGGTGCAGGGCGGGCAGAGGGCTTAGAGGGAGGATGGGCAAGGGCGTAGAACCCAGTCTTTGAACACAGACCCCCTTCCCCAGCCCAAACATGCGCCCACCTGCCAGTGCCCCTCCATCTCCCAGGAAGCTTCGAGTGGGACCCATCTGCCTCAAACATGGCTTCTCTCCAGGCAGCAGCCTGGCTTTGTCTTCATGCTGTAGGAAAGATACACGTCTGGCCCACATCTGCCTGGTGTGTCTTTGAATATCCAGATCTAAAGCCACGCCAAACTGCAGAAGTGTATTTGGTCAAAGCACAGGGAGATGGCTCAGGTGCCTGGCCCCTGGCTCATGGAGTCCTGTGTTCCTGGGGGCATCACGCGTGGTGCCCCCAACAGCGTCCTGGGAAGCATGACTGCCGTGTGGGTGTGTGTGTGGGGGGCTGCTCTGCCCTGGAGACACTGGAGGTTCAAACAGGCAAGGACAAGCACATGTTCCTGGAAAGAGAGCTTCTGTGCTATGTGAGGCTGCTCCAGTGCCTGGCCCTGACAGCCCAGGAAGTCACCTCATCACATCTTTTGTGGACGCCGGCGGAACCCACAAGCCTCCTGAAGCTCACTGCTTGGAACAGACACCATGTAAAGCCAGCCTACTGTTTTTGAGCACCAAATTTGTGCCAGGGACTCACACATGTGCTCTCCTTGATTCTTGACAATTTCTCTGCCAGGGAGGCACTGTTAGGCTCACTTTACAGCATGAGTGTAAAGTGAAAAAAAAAAAGGCTCACCCAAGCATGTGTGTGAGTTGCTCAGTCGTATCTGACTCTTTGCAACCCAATGGACTGTGGCTTGCCAGACTCCTCTGTCCATAGAATTCTCCAGGCATGGGCCTTGCTCAAGGCCCCAGGGCGGCAGTAATGGAGCCAGCCCAGCTAGTCTTGGGGCCCACGTCTCCCAGCACACTGCCTTGCACGCAGGCCCCTGGCTGGCAACCAGCCTCACAGTGGATGTTCACACAGGAAATGGAATGATTGGAGCTGGAAGATGGGGATCAACAACCCAGAAAAACTGCCAGAGCCATTCTCGGTCTTGTAGCTTCTTCCTTTTCTTTCTGCTTTTAAAATCTGGGGCTGAGTCCTCACCCCTAGACTCAGTGCAACTGGGAAGTTTTTCTGCTCCAGGGTCTCTGTTTCCATGGATAAAATGGAATAATAAAAATCACAGCAGGACTCTGAAGGGTTTGGAGCACTAATTCCAGAGAATATTTACTGCTTTGAAAATCTATTAATGAGGGTTTTTTTTTATGTTAATGCAAGTAAAATATATGAAATCCCAAGAATCCCACAAACTGTGTGTATAATTCAAAAGTCAACTGAGGACAAGAAAATAGCAGCTGAGTTCAACCAGGGCTTAACCCAGCCTCCTGTTCAGAGAAAATCCTGGATTCCACAGATTTCATCCCTGTAAACCTTGGTGAGTTAGTTCTAAGTCATGTAGCCAATGAAGTTCTGTATTGGAAGCATTACATCATGGAGGAAAAGGCTCACTGGTTGTCTGGTCTCTGGGACCCACCCCCAACCCTCTGGCTGGTGTAAAACTGCTTGTCCTTGGAGTTGGGGAGACAGTGCTTCTCGGAATGATACTCTACCAAGCTTCGAGCATCCATCTATTTCTGAAGGCTGTCCATACCTGGAGGTCGGTTCCTGCGGGACCTGACCATGCTGTCCTCCTCGGAATCCATAAGAAAAGGATCTCTTTCCAGATCCATAAGAAAAGGGCACTGGACTGGAGCAGACTCGGACTCCTGCAGCAGCATTTCCCATTGGCCCTGCCCATGCCCACGGCCATGGTTTCACGGGCACACAGCCTACCTCTTGCCCGTGCTTTCACGGCAGAGTTGAGTTGTTGCAGGGACCACATGGCATGCAAAGCTGACACATTTACTCTCTGGCCCTTTACAGACCTAGTCTGTGGTCCTTGGACTAAAGGTTTGAGAAGGTTTGGTACTCAGGTGTTGTAAGATCATTTCTTAAATTCCCAGTGAACTTTTAAGCCCTTGTTACTGGCTCATTTTCTTCAAGAAATATTTGTAACTAATCCTTTTATAGAAGCTTCCTTGCAGTCTGTGTGGTGAGGTGTTACCCATGGTGATGCTGAACCCCTTGTTGCCAAAAGCCCGCTGAACCAGGATGGCCCTGAGGAAGGAGGAGGCAGAGGGCCACCTCCTCTGCTTTGTCTCAGGAACTGAATCCAGTCCCCAGGCTCACATCCACTCTGCCCATGTGGAAGGTGACAGGTGCTGAGGAATGTCCTGGAAGCATATTTTTCTGTTGAGAGATGCAGGGGACTGATGCTCCTAAAGCCTTTGGGATTCCCAAGGGGGTAGCTGGGTGGGGCCTGCCAGGCCCACCCTGGGCTGGCCCTGCTGCCATGTCTTCTGCTGGGGCAGCATATTGTGGCTGAAATGTGACTGTCTGGCTTCGCAGCTGCCTATGACCTACCTGTTAGTTCCCAATCAACTCACATATGGTACCTATGGAGGTGCTCAGGCAAACAACCAATGGGCCATTAAGGAAATAAAAACACACCTGAGGACACACGAAAGTGAAAGCACAGTGATCCACAATCTATGGGATGCAGCAAAAGCAGTTTTAAGAGGGATGTTTACAGTCATACAAGCCTACATCAGGAAACAAAAAAAATCTCAAATAAACAACTTAAATTTTACACTTAAAGGACGAGAAAAAGAAGAATAAACAAAATCCAAAATTTTGGTTTGGGCTTTTTGAACCCCAAACCTTCAAGATCAGAAGGAAAGAAATCATAATGTCAGAGTAGAACAAATGAGATAGAGACTAAGAAAACAATAGAAAAGTTCAATGAAACTAAAAACTGGTTCTTCGAAAAAATAAACGAAAGATAAATGTTTGTCCAGATTCATCAAGAAAAGAAGAGACGGAGCACAAATCAATAAAATAAAAAATGAAAAATAAGTTACAACCAACAGCACCTAAATACAAAAGATCATGAGAGATTATTATTAACAATTATATGCCAATAAAAAGGATAATATAGAAGAAATGAACAAAGTCCTAGGAATATAAAATCTTCCAAGACTGAAACAGGAAAAATAAAAAATGACAACAGACCAATTATCAGTAATGAAATCAAACCAGTAATGAAAAAAATTCTCAACAAATAAAAGTCCAGGATGAGACAGCATCAGAGAAGAATTCTAGCAAACATTTAGAGAACAGTTAACACTTAGCCTTTTGAGACTGTTCCCAAAATTGCAGAGGAAGAAATCTTAAAAAAATTTTTGAAGATATATTTTATTATTGATACAGAATCAAACACACAGTATAAGCTGAGACATGTTTGAGGACATCTGTACTCTAAAGCAAGTGTTTCTCAAATATTGTGATTTTTTTTTTTTTTTTAAGTCTATTGCTGTGAAATAAGAAGCCTTGAAAGAGGCTTTAAAATTTTATCATTAAGTTCACTGAGGTTCTCAAAGGCAATGGATTAAATATTTCCTCACTTCTCACAGTAAACATTGGTGAAGAGCTGGCAGATGTATGTTCTTGCATCTGTATTTTTGCTCAGTTTTTAAATGTCTTGCTAATCAGGATGGCTTTGTGCTATTGTTAGCCAATAGCTCAGCACAATACATCCTTCAGGGAGACTGGGTGACTGTAAATCCATTCTTCAGATCAGCTTCCTGATTATTTCAATGTTTTGCCGGGTCTGCCATCAGGTCTAATTAGATTGTCTCTGTTTTTACTTGTTAATGTGGCCAATGAAGGGTTTGTATCAGGGATGGTAAGAGGGTCATTGGCTGGAGTTGCATGGTTGACCTTATCCTCATTCTGCTATCTTCTGGCAGGAATCTTCTGGGGCTATTTTGTAAGAGTGAATCTAGTTAAAATTAACAATCTAATTAGACCCACATGCCTGCCTCCTCCCACTGCCACCCAGTTCTCCCTGGGTCCCTCAGGAGGCCTGCATGGTGCAGCCAACATCTGATATGTAGAAAAGGAAAAGCAGCTGCTTCCATTGTAGAGTAAATATCATAAAGTTTAATCTTCTCATTTTCTAAGATAAATATTAAATTTCTAACATTTCTTTTCATCCCCATTGCCCAGTGGATGGGCATGACTCATT
This sequence comes from Bos indicus x Bos taurus, assembly GCF_003369695.1. Lineage (NCBI taxonomy): Eukaryota > Metazoa > Chordata > Mammalia > Artiodactyla > Bovidae > Bos > Bos indicus x Bos taurus. Next base: position 1,120,293 of record NC_040103.1, on the reverse strand, counting down.
CTGAGGCACATGTACCTTCTTTGGAGACCATCTGCTCTACAGGTATTTTAAAGTATCTTTTTAAGACAAAGACAGCAAACACATTTGATACATATTTGCTTTTCAAAAAGAAAAACCCAAACCTCCCCAGAGGCCTGTGGGCATAGCCCTATTCAGCAGATGAATTATTTAATGGTTTTATTGGAAATCTAATTTTTTAGACAAAATAGTCTAAAGAGATAAGAGAAGCCCACAGGCTTCTGATAGATGAATGAACCTTATGATAGATGAATCCATCGTGTAAAACAAATGATTAGGCCCAATTGTGTTTCATAGTTTGGGATTTTTAAACCCCAGATATAGCCAATTCTTGGCTCAGGCCACAATATCACCATGGTCTGTGGAAGATGCCACTCTAGTTTCTAATTTTCATTATTAATTCCTTTTATAGGCCTCTTTCACTCCTCCTTTTCCCCCTTCATAGGCAACCACTCCCTATAACACTCCTTGTATGTGTTCTGTGTATCACTTTTTCTAAGTTAAGGCATTTCCTTTCTAGTTGCAGCTTTTTTCTGTTTGTTAAGAGCTTCCCCCTGCTCCCAGTTAAAAATAGGTTTTGAACATTACTAAGTGTGTTCTGCGAAAACATGGTAGAACTATCTCCTTTATTCTAGTAACGTTAAATCTACACTGAAGATTTTTTTTTGACATTGAGTCATGATTGCCTTCCTGAGATGAGTCCTACTTAGTCATAATTTTTCTTAATACTGTTTTAGAGTCAAATTATGAAACATAACTTGTTTCATAATTTCTTGGAAAATTCTTAAAGAGACGGGAATACTGGACCATCTGACCTGCCTCCTGAGAAATCTGTATGCAGTTCAGGAAGCAACAGTTAGAACTGGACGTGGAACAACAGACGTTCCAAACAGGGAAAGGAATATGTCAGGGCTGTATATTGTCACCCTGCTTATTTAACTTATATGCAGAGTACATCATGAGAAACGCTGGGCTGGATGAAGCACAAGCTGGAATCAAGATTGCTGGGAGAAATATCAATAACTTCAGGTATGCAGATGACACCACCCTTATGGTAGAAAGTGAAGACAAACTAAAAAGCCTCTTGATGAAAGTGAGAGTGAAAAAGTTGGCTTAAAGCTCAACATTCAGGAAACTAAGATCATGGCATCCGGTCCCATCACTTCATGGGAAATAGATGGGGAAACAATGAGAACAGTGAGAGACTTTATTTTGGGGGGCTCCAAAATCACTGCAGCTGGTGACTGTAGCCATGAAATTAAAAGACACTTGCTCCTTGGAAGAAAAGTTATGACCAACCTAGACAGCATATTAAAAAGCAGAGACATTACTTTGCCAACAAAGATCTGTCTAGTCAAAGCTATGGTTTTTCCAGTAGTCATGTATGGATGTGAGAGTTGGACTATAAAGAAAGCTGAGCACCAAAGAATTGATGGTTTTGAAGTGTGATGTTGGACAAGACTCGTGAGAGTCCCTTGGACTGCAAGGAGAGCCAACCAGTCCATCCTAAAGAAAGTCAGTCCTGAAAATTTATTGAAAGGACTGATGCTGAAGCTGAAACTCCAATACTTTGTCCACCTGATATGAAGAACTGACTCATTTGAAAAGACCCTGATGCTAGGAAATATTGAAGGTGGGAGGAGAAGGGGACAACAGAGGATGAGATGGTTGGATGGCATCACTGACTCAGTGGACATGAGTTTGAGTAAACTCTGGAAGTTGGTGATGGACAGGGAGGCCTGGCGTGCTGCAGTCCATGGGGTCGCAAGGAGTTGGACATGACTGAGTGACTGAACTGAACTGAATGAAACTTAATATCTATTCCTTGGAAATTTGACAGAGCTTTCAGGAATACAGGTATTATTTCAAGTTAGAAAATCTTTTAACACAGTACCTACATAATAGGTTGTAGGAGGAAAGCAATGTAATCATCTCAGTGTTGCAAGTTGAGACAGAATTTTCAGCCTTATAGGTTGGCTAAATATCTAGCTATATCACTTGATGAATGGAGAATAGTCAGTGAGTTTCTAATACAATCTTTGTGGGAGTATAAATTTTGTAGCATCAATTAATTTTTAAATTAATTTTGATAATTAATATGTAATAGGCATATCCTTTAAAAAAGAGAGTACACTTTTTACCTTGAAATAGAATTGCTCTTGCATAAATACTAAGATATATGCAAAAGATTATTGATTTCAGCATAGTTTGAAATAATAAAAAATTTAAAACTATATTAAAAAAATATTTATTTTTAAATAATTTGGATGTGCTGGGTCTTAGTTGCAGCATCTGGAATCTGGTTCCCTGACCAGGGATTTAACCTGGGCCACCTGCATTGGTAGTGCAAAATTTTAGCCAATGGACCACCAGGGAAGTCCTTCAGTATTCTAAACTAAGTAAAATATGATACATGTGTATGATGAAATAATCTGAGTATGTATTTTAATAGCTACTAAAAACTTAATGTTGTGGGTGATGTGTTTGGTTTGGTATGTTTATATAAATTTTAACACACGGAAAAAAAAAGACAATTTGACAGAACCTGCATATGAAACAGTCCGGGCTGAAAGCCTCCAGATTTTGATATGCAGTGTTGTCATTGTTAGTTCACTGCTAAGTATTTTGAAATTCCACTGATGGTTGAAGCATGTGGTGCATTTTTGTTCATATTTTTGGTCTGTTGAGCTACTAGTATTTGGGAAACATGTCCTAAGTCACCACTCCCAATGGTTGACTTATTGATTTCTCTTCATGGGTTTGTTAGCTGTTGCTTCTTATATTTTGAGATCATATTGTTTCGAGTTTAGGATAGAGTTCACTTCAAGGTCACTATGGCTTTCTTTCCATTTAAGTTCTCCACATAAGCACCTGACTAATACAGGGAAGTGGGTGCTTTGAGATTCTGAAGATGGCTTCCATTGGAGTTCTAGGTACTTTAATTAATATTAATTACCTAGAAAAGAGTGTGGTTTCTTGGTGGTTCCTGGAACTTGTTTTGTCTCTTGAGTTCCTCCTTGAGCCCCATGACCTGTTCCCACTTAGACTGTATTGTCATTAGAGACTGGCTGACACAAGAGCTTGGACTGTCTCTAGAAAGGCCGGTTAAGTGCTCCTTAGTTCCTGTGGTTTGATCTGACTGCAACAGGGCTCTGTTCTCCTGGGTTCCTGGGGGCTCTGCTCTCCTGGGTTCCTGGGGGCCTGGTGTGCAGCTGGCTACCTGGGTCTCCCAAGACCTAAATCCCGGAAGCAAATTGACTGATAGCATCTGGTGTCCTTTTGCTCACTGTCCCTGGAGAGTGGACAGTCCCACACCTTCCTGAGATGCTTATTGAAGCTGAAGCTTCAGTGACAGTGACTGTAAGCCACAAGTTCCCTTTCTGGGGGGACGATTATGCTGTACAAATTTGGTGAGAAGGAGAGAGGATCCAGGGCATGGAATGCCCTTAGAGAAGGGCTGCTGGGTCAGCATACCCGAGACCCTCAGAGGCAATGGTGCAGGGACCCTGTGCTTCTTGGGGCACACGAGGCCAGGGTGGGCCTGGGGAGAGAGCAGACCTCACATCATCTTCTGCCAGCTCTGTCTTGCTTTGCTCCTTCAAGCTCTTCCAGAGCACAGGGCACCTCCAGGATGGGCCTGGCCTTGCCACGCACCATGCACCCTCTCCTCCCTCTATCTGCACCTCAGCCTATGTGCTGTCAGCTGGTGCGAGAGCCCTCCAGTGCCTGCTTTGTGTCCTGATGAAGGTTGGACGCCTTCTCTTATGGCGACGATTTATGCCCAGTGTAGTGAGGAGATATCTGCAGAGAAGCTGCGGGAAGGGGTGGTGCTTTGGGGCTGGTGGGGCTCAGTCTGCATACTGTCTGATTCCATCCAGGGGATGCACACCGGTATCTCCCAGACCCCTTGAAGTTGATGTTCCAGAGACCATGTAGGACCCTGATTAAATGTCTTGGGAGAGACCTGCATTCTAAGCCAAGTCAGTTGGGGCAGGAGGCAGAGATTGTACCCTGTTGGTCAGTGTGGCTCACTCAGGAGCCCTGGAGCAGGGGTACCATGGCAAAGGCAGCTCCTTGCATCAGTCCAAAACCAGTCATGCATCAGTCAGTTCAGCTGTAAATCATTTACTGTGATGAGAAACCCCAATGCCTGTCTTGGTGATAGATTCTGTGCTGTGTGGCCAAGTTTATCTGATACAGAGGGGATGGCATCGTAGCTGCATGGTAAGTAATTCATTGCTCATTTCCTCTCTTGCAGAGGAACAAGAAAGCAGGAAAGTCCTGGGGGCCTGGCAGACACAGGCAGGCAGGGAAGGTGTGGAGAGAGTCAGGACGAATGGCTGAAGGTGACTGAGACCCACAGCCGCATGTGCTCAGGTGAGCTGTGCACATGGCTGCTACATTCCTGCTGGCAGGGGGCATTTGCCATGTTGTTTAGAGGATGTCACCAGTTCCTAAAAGCCCCACCTCTAGCCACACTACCTCCCCTTCCACGTACTTGATTTCTTCGATGGCTCATCCACCTAACAGGGTCACAGATTTTTGAGAAGTTTAAAAGCATCTAATGCACCCCCTCCACCTTCATTCATACCCCCAAGAAGAGATGCAGATGGAAGCCTCTTCCCCCTTCTGCCCAGCCCTGATTCCTTTCTGTATCCAGGGCCTTATGTGTGTGGGGCAGTCACCCCTCTGCACAAGGCCGTGCAAGCCCAGGGGTTCACATAGCATCTTCTGTCCTAGAGAGGAGGGTCCAGAGAAGAGACCTGCTTGCTGCCTCATGCTTGGTGGCAGGAGCTTCTAGGGTCTGGCCCAGAGGGGTCATGTACCTGGTCCCTGACTTGCAGACTCAACCCGCAGGGAGGGGAGAGGCCCAACGGGAGCCCAAGGGCAGGACCCTCTCAACTGGGGATGCAGGAGTTAAGGTGGCTCAGATCTGGGTGAGGGCGGAGGTGCTGTGACAGCCATTAGTCAGGAAAGATCTAACCCCTCATACTAGCTTAAGGAAGTCAAACTTCTTTGCCTCATTTCCTTGGGAGAAACAGAAGTAGGGTAGAAAGATGCACAGATCATGTCAGCATAACAGCCCCAGGACAAGAGGGACTTTGTATCCTTCACATTAAAAATACCAAGTAACAGGCTCATCCTGCATTGTGGTGTCCAAGCAAGTCAAAGGGGTGAGGACTGGGGTGGGGGGCAGGGTCAAATCTGAGGTGCAAACCCGCTGTGTGGGCAGGGCACTTTCCCTTGGAAGGCATCTCTCATGAGAAGCTCTTATGCAAGGAGTTGCTTGGTTCCTATGTCTTTTACTCCCAGTGAAGTTGATACTTTCTTTTATTGATTCTCCATCAAAGTGGGAGCCTAATACTATAAGAAAAGCCCTGCACCTGTAGATTTGAGCTCAGAGCTCACTCCTGTTCCCCTCCTCTCACTGCCCCACTCTCCTTATTTCCCCCTCTCTCCCTTTTCCTCCTCCCTCTATCTTTTCTCTCTCTCTCCAACCCTCCATTCTTCTCTTGGTCTCTCTCACATCTCTCCTTTCTTACTTCTCTCCCTTCCTGCCCTGTTCCCCTTCCCTGCTTCACCCCCCACTCCCAGTGGATTTACTTAATTTCTTGGTTCAACAGCTGGATCCACATGTGAACAGATGTTTTCATCAATGACTGCTGCTGCTGCTAAGTTGCTTCAGTTGTGTCCGACTATGTGCGACCCCATAGACAGCAGCCCACCAGGCTCCCCCATCCCTGGGATTCTCCAGGCAAGAACACTGGAGTGGGTTGCCATTTCCTTCTCCAATGCATGAAAATGAAAAGTGAAAGTGAAGTCACTCAGTTGTGTCCGACTCTTAGCGACCCCATGGACTGCAGCCTACCAGGCTCCTCTGCCCATGGGATTTTCCAGGCAAGAGTGCTGGAGTGGGGTGCCATTGCCTTCTCCGATAAAATACCTAGCTGCATGTAACTGGTGCACAGTAGGAACTCAGTGAATAGGAGCTACTGCTTGACCAGTATGAGAGGTGTTGGATATCAAGTCAAAAATTCAAAATAATAAGAAGTCTTTTTGTACTTTAATTTCCCCAGGAAGAGACAGAGCATCCAACATAGGAGGCAGGTCTGACAGACTTTGTCTAAGGGAGGCTATCACCATGATTGAAGTGCAGATTTAGACAGTCTCACAAGTATGGACGACTATTGCAATATGGACACGTACTGCAATAATACAATAGTACCTTTGTTTTCAGAAAATACAAGAGCATGTGAAAAATCTATGCATCCACCTGTTGAACCTTTAGGCCGAGACTGGCCAACTAGGCTGTTTTTCTACTGGTTGTCTGTGTACTTTCAAGAAGTGGAATTCTGAAAACTTTAAAGCAAAAGATTGCTCTTTAATAGTCAAGAGCAGAGAATTTTAAATTCCCTTTGAGTCACTTGGTTCAGCCTCAAAACCTGATGCAAACTCCTAAATCCATATGACTAAATCTAAGCCTTCCGCATTTTCTACTTACAGATTGTTACCCACTGCATCTAGATAGTAAGTTTCAGTACAATTTCGCTGTCAATTGCCACTTAAGTGACTCCAAATATTCCTTGAAGTGGGCCACTGGTTGAAATCTATAAATCATTATATATGGCAATCTTCATAGTTCAACCATATATCCCTGTTATTTTCATGAATGATATATCACATTCCAATCCATGTCTCTTTAGAAAATGGAATAATCTCCAAAGTAATTGCTAAGTAGTAGTGAGTTAGAGCAAGATGGACAAAGGCAGTGTAACTTTCCTAAAGTTAACAGTAAAGGCTTGAGCAGAATCAGTGTCAGAACGGGAAAGGAATAAAAGGTTTGAAAGGAAAGATTAAGATGCCTGGGAAGCATATAAAAGGTCTCAAAATTTCAAGAATTTAGATTTGACACCATGATGTAATGGGAATGTGGGTATCTGTGTGGTAATTATTACGGCAATTGTATAGGACAGAGTAGTGAGAGAGATGAAGTAGGAAAATTAGGAAGAGAGTTGTAACAAATGAGAAACTGACTTCTTAGACACACAGCAATGCCTCCCAACCTGCGAGTCTTAGATTTAGGGGTACATCAAGCCAACCAAATGTGAATTTCCTCCCTTAAGAGATTAGCTCCATAATGGGAGAAGACTGCCTTGTGCCCACTGTATACTTTTATTCTTTAGAACATTATTTAGCATAAAGGTGGCTCTCTAAAAGTATAGTCTAAATCTGAGTGTAAATGCTATTGTAATTAATTAAATAATTCACTTAAAAAGTATTGCTGAATTCCCACAATCTTTTAACACAAAATTTCCAATCAATTAACGTAGTCAAGTACAATCATTAGTTCCCATGGCTAGTCTGATAAATGTCTTTTTCTACATTTAATCCTGCAAGATTAAGAACTACAATCCTAGGATAATAGAGAAAGTAAGTAGAAGACCTCATAGAAGAATCAGTATTATTTAATCAACAGAAAATCCAACAGAACAACTATTAAGATTGCAACCCGGAAGATCAAAATGTGCTCTCCAAACATGTAATTCTTTCATGGTTGTGTAAGAAGGAAATGGCAACCCACTCCAGTATTCTTGCCTGGAGAATTCCATGGACAGAGGAGCCTGGCAGGCTTCATAGTCCATGGGGTGGCAAAGAGTTGGACATGACTGAGCAACTCTCACTCACTATGCAAGGTTTTGTTCCCTTTGCCAGATGCTGCCTCTTGTTATCCCCAGCACCAGCTGAGTGCCAGGAACACATGTACTCACTAGATGTTTGTTAAATGAAAACCCCAAAGTGCAGAACAAAGGTAATATGGTCTTTGATTCTTCTGCTTCTTGTGATGACATTGTTTTAAAGTAGTGTTCTGAATTGCAGCTGCAGGCTGTATTTTTCCTGATGTTTAAAGGATTTACTCCACCCACAATCCATACAAGGTTTTAAGCCTTCAAATCCAGTTCCTTCCTGATTGGATTTGCATGCTTCTTCCTCAGTCAGCAATTAAGCTGTCATTTCATCCACAGGGCATGTTCTTGGATATTTGTTGTTAATAACCCCCCAGTTTTCTGTTCTTCCTCTGGGCAGGTATATGAAGACTGAGTCTGCAACAAAAGGCCTGTTTCACTCACCTGTGGACACAAAGCCCCTTTGCGTTTGTGGCCATTGGGCCCCCATGACATCAGGCCCTGGCTGAGGCTGGTGCCAGCCAGTGTGCCATGATGGTGTGGTCTCCACAAGGGGCCAGTGGTCACCCTAGAAGCATGAAGGACCTAGTTTAGGGCAGAGGAAAGAACTGCTTTTATAGAGAGCAGTTAAGAAGTCCATGATGCTGACACTGTCAAGACATACTAGTCTGTATGTCCGGAGGCATAGATGGTAGAAATGTGGTGGGCCATCGGCATGTCTTCTGGTAATTTTAAGATGGTCCGTTTGAAACGAAGGCTTCCCTTGTGGCTCAGCTGGTAAAGAATCTGCCTACAATGTGGGAGACCTGGGTTTGATCCCTGGGTTGGGAAGATCCCCTGGACAAGGGGAAAGGCTACCCACTCCAGTATTCTGGTCTGGAGAATCCTGTGGACTGTATAGTCCATGGGGTCACAAAGAGTTGGACACGACTGAGTGACTTTCACTTCACTTTTGAAATGATCCTAGAATCATCAAATACCAGACAGGGCACCATCCATCCAAGTGTCTCACCATGGAGCCTGGATGATCTGCACAATCCCTGGTACATGGATTGACACCTGTGTCACAGGGCTCTCAGCATCTGAGGACCCTCAGCTCTAAAGGCTAGAGTCCCCCACCCCATTCATGGTGTCAGTCAAAAGCATCCCCACACATTTCTGTAAATGCTCCATGACTCTTTCCTTTTGGTCAGGAAAATCAGTTGAGAGAGTTGAAGATTGGCCCAAGTCAGTTGGTTCCCGGTCAGCCTTCCCAGATCAAGAATCCTTGAGCTGGAGGGAGTGGGGTGGGTGAGGGGAGTGAGAGGACGGCACTGTCTTTGTCCCAGGGTTGGTTGGAAGGTTAGGCCTCTCTCCCCACCTCACCCACACATCCACACTCACCATTACCTTTCACTGGGGACCAAAATCACTGCAGATGGTGATTGCAGTCATGAAATTAAAAGACGCTTACTCCTTGGAAGGAAAGTTATGTCCAACCTAGATAGGACCTTGAAATGTTGAGGCTCCTCGAATGAAACCACAGATCAGAGCATGAGATTTGTTATTCCTTTGTTTGTTAATTTCACTGTCAGAGAAGCACCTTGAAGATAACGGTGGAATCTCTCCCCCTTCTTAGCCCAGCAGAATGACATTTATAGACCTGCTGGCCCACAAGCTTCTCTAGGGTGGGAATGTCCTCCCCACGTTTGTGTTTCTAGTGGTGACCACAGTGCCTGGAAGACCCACAGGGCTGAGCATGCTGAGTGCAGAGGCCTCAGTTGTCCTGACAAGTTCCATGTCCACCCCACAAGGTTTCTGTGACACAAAGAATTGCCTGAAGTCAAAGGGCACAGGGCCCTCAGAGGGGAGGTTGAAGAGGCTACAGTGAAGTACCAACCCTGTGAAAACAGCCCATTGCCTAGAGTGACAGGTGAGTGGGAACTTGAGCAGACAGGGCAGTCTGGGAAGTGTGCTACTGATCCACTTCAGTACTAATGTGCATGCTCATGCCAAGTCACTTCAGTAGTGTCTGACTCTGTGTGACACTTTAGACTATAGCCTGCCAGACTCCTCTGTCCATGGGACTTTCCAGGCAAGGATACTGGAGTGGGTTGCCGTACCCTTCTCCAGGGGATCTTCCTGACCCAGGGATCGAACTCACCTCTCTTATGTCTCCTGCATTGGCAGGTGGGTTCTTTACCACTAGCACCACCTGGGAATACTCATGTAGCACATGGCAAACTCTTGCACAACCAGAACTTCCCTGACTAGACCTTTGAGGTGAATGATGTGTTCCTTCCTACACTTGACTATCAGGAGACGTTATCATAAGCCAACTTTTTGCTGGGACCACAAACTGCTGACATCTTGTAGTGATTCCTCCTTTTTCCAAGGCAGGGCGGCTGCCTGGCTTTGTTCCTGGTCAGGTCAGGTCTGGGGCCTTCTGATGGGAGGAGCCTGGCCATCTGGGCACTGCTCCTCCAATGGTCTCTGCAAATCCTTGCGTACATTTGAAGTTCCACCTGGACAGGCACGGGTCACTCCTGTTCATATTCCACTGGCAGGTCTCATATCCAGGCCCAGTATCTAGGGGCTGGTGTGTGCGTGTGTATGTATCTGCCCCATCATGGCTACAAGGAAACCAGTCTGTCTGATTCTCCTGTTTCATACTAAAATGACACTGCAGTTTGTTCATTTTGTTGCAACTCTACTCAAAATTCTTCATTTATCCCCAGATAAGGCCCAAACCCTCCTTGTAGCATGGAGAGTTTTCCCCAGCAGTGCCTGATGTGCTTTCCCTCCACCTACCCCACAGGGCACTCTCACCTAGTCCCTTGGTTTCTGACCAGGCTGGCTTCACATCTGCCTACACTCCTTGGTGAAGCCTTTGAAAGACCCTCCCACCTTCTGTAAGCCCACCTTTGATTCTTGCTGTTTTCTATTTGTACCATCCTTTCTGTGATTAGCCATGTATCAAAAATTTTGTGATTATGTGATTATCCATGAAAAAACTCATTTAATTACCCATGAAAAATTTTCCTGTCAAATGTTTTCACTTTGCATTTTGTGTGCTTACGTTTTGCTGCTCACTGAAAAAGAATACCTCCCAGGAGGCTGGGGCCCTGTTGTAAGGTGTATCTCCCTGCAGGCCTTACCAAAGATCCAGAGGAGTCAGGTGTGTACGTGGGCTGCTCTCAGGGTGCACAGCAACGTGGGTGATGTGATGGGGATACAGGTGCAGCGTCCCCAGGCCCTCCTGACGATGGCCTGATGGACCTTGATAGAGATCAGGGAGCATTTTCCCCAGGCCTTGTGATGACCACTTAGCGACACAGCAAGTCTCTGAGCACCACCTCACCTTGAAATCATTGTCAATTTGTACTGACTGAGGTGAGAAATTGGGCTGCTGTCACATTTCTTCGAAATATTTTCAGTACACAGAGAAAGATAAAGTTCTTTTTTAAAGATAAATTTTAACAAACTGTCATTTTCTAGATGTCATTTTCAATATATGCTTATTGAAGCGAAATTAGAAAATGAAAGTTAATAAAAACAAAGAGAAATCATCTGTAACCTTAACTATAGGTAACATTTGGGCATGTTCTTCCAGGTGTGTACGTGTGTTTTCTTGATTCTAAGGTGCCATCATTTCTAAGACACACTCTTGATCAATTAATAGCCTTTTAGAGAAAAAAGGAAGTACTTCCAGTGGTAAGATGATTCCATTTCAGAAATAGTAAAGTCCCGTAGAAAACAGACTTATGGTTACCAAAGGGGAGGTCGTTGTTCAGTTGCTCCGTTGTGTCTGACTCTTTGCAACCTCATGGACTGCAGCACACCAGGCTTCCCTGTCCTTCGCCATTTCCCAGACCTTGCTCAAACTCCTGTCTGTCAAGTTTGTGGTGCAATCCAAACATCTCATCCTCTGTCAACCCCTTCTCCTTCTGCCTTCAGGGTCTTTTCTAATAAGTTGGCTATTTGCATCAAGTGGCCAAACTATTGGAGCTTCAGCTTCAGCATCAATCCTTCCAGTGAGTGTTCAGGATTGATTTCCTTCAGGATTGACTGGTTGGATCTCCTTGAAGTCCAAGGGACTCGCAAGAGTCTTCTTTAGCATCACCGTTCAAAAGCATCAGTTCTTCATCATTCAGTCTTCTTAATGTTCAGCTCTCACATCCATACATGATTACTGGAAAAACCATAGTTTTGACTAGACAGACCTTTGTCAGCAAAATAATGTCTCTGCTTTTTAATATGCTATCTAGGTTGGTCATAGCTTTTCATCCAAGGAGCTAGCATCTTTTAATTTCATGGCTGCAGTCACCATCTGCAGTGATTTTGGAGCCCAAGAAAATAAAGTTTGTCACTGTTTCCATTGTTTCCCCATCTATTTTCTATGAAGTGATGGACTGGATGCCATGATCTTCATGTTTTGAATGCTGAGTTTTAAGCCAACTTTTTACTCTCCTCTTTCACTTTCATCAAGAGGCTCTTTAGTTCCTCTTCACTTTCCGCCATAAGGATGGTGTCTTCTGCATATCTGAAGTTATTGATATTTCTCCCTGCAATCTTGATTCCAGCTTGTGCTTCATTCAGTCCGGCATTTCACATGATGTACTCTCAGTTCAGTTCAGTTCAGTCACTCAGTTGTGTCCAACTCTTTGTGACCCCATGAATCGCAGCACACCAGGCCTCCCTGTCCATCACCAACTCCCGGAGTTCACTCAGACTCATGTCCATTGAGTCAGTGATGCCATCCAGCCATCTCATCCTCTGTTGTCCCCTTCTCCTCCTGCCCCCAGTCCCTCCCAGCATCAGAGTCTTTTCCAATGAGTCAACCTTCGCATGAGGTGGCCAAAATACTGGAGTTTCAGCTTTAGCATCATTCCTTCCAAAGAACACCCATTCTCCTTTAGAATGGACTGGTTGGATCTCCTTGCAGTCCAAGGGACTCTCAAGAGTCTTCTCCAACACCACAGTTCAAAAGCATCAATTCTTCGGCGCTCAGCCTTCTTCACAGTCCAACTCTCACAGCCATACATGACCACAGGAAAAACCATAGCCTTGACTAGATGGACCTTTGTTGGCAAAGTAATGTCTCTGCTTTTGAATATGCTATCTGGGTTGGTCATAACTTTCCTTCCAAGGAGTAAGCGTCTTTTAATTTCATGGCTGCAGTCACCAACTGCAGTGATTTTGGAGCCCCCCAAAATAAAGTCTGACACTGTTTCCACTGTTTCCCCATCTGTTTCACATGAAGTAATGGGACCGGATGCCATGATCTTCATTTTCTGATGTACTTTGTCTGATTCTCCTGTTTCATACTAAAATGACACTGCAGTTTGTTCATTGTTGCAACTCTACTCAAAATTCTTCATTTATTCCCAGATACGGCCCAAACCCTCCTTCTAGCATGGAGAGTTTTCCCCAGCAGTGCCTGACGTGCTTTCCCTCCACCTACCCCAGGGCGCTCTCACCTAGTCCCTTGGCTTCTGACCAGGCTGGCTTCACATCTGCCTACACTCCTTGGTGAAGTCTTTGAAAGACCCATGCATCAAAAAATTTTGTGATTATGTGATTACCCATGAAAAAACTCATGTAATTATCCATGAAAAAATTGATGTACTGATGTACTCTATGTACAAGTTAAATAAGCAGGGTGACAATATACAGCCTTGACTTACTCATTTCCCAATTTGGAACCAGTCCATTATTCCATATCTGGTTCTAACTGTTGCTTCTTGACCTGCATACAGATTTTTCAGGAGGCAGGTAAGATGGCCTGGTATTCCCACCTCTTTAGGAATTGTCCACAGTTTGTTGTGATCCACACAGTCAAAGGCTTTAGCATAGTCAATGAACCAGAAGTAGGTGCTTTTCTGGAATTCTCTTGCTTTTACTATGATCCAATGGGTGTTGGCAATTTGATTTCTGGTTCCTCTGCCTTTTCTAAATCCAGCTTGAACATCTGAAAGTTCTTGGTTCACATACATTTGAAGCCTGGCTTGGAGAATTTTGAGCATTGCTTTTCTAGCATATGAAATGAGTGCAATTGTGCAGTAGTTTGAACTTTCTTTGACATTGCCCTTCTTTTGGATTGGAGTGAAAATTGATCTTTTCCAGTCCTGTGGCCACTGCTGAGTTTTCCACAAGGGACTGGAATGTAAAAGTAGGAAGTCAAGAGATACCGGAAGTATCAGGCACATTTGGCCTTGGAGTACAAAATAAAGCAGGATCTTAAAGGCTAACAGAAATTTCCCAAGAGAGTGCATTGGTCATAGTAAACTCCCTCTTCTTTTTATTTTTTTCCTGTTTATTTATTTTACTTTACAATATTATATTGGTTTTGCTATACATTGACTTGAATCCACCATGGGTGTGCATGTGTTCTCCATCCTGAAACCCCCTCCTATCTCCCTCCCCATCCCATCTCTCTGGGTCATCCCAGTGCACCAGCCCCAAGCACCCTGTATCATGCATCAAATCTGGACTGGTGATTCATTTCACATATGATAATTTACATGTTTCAATGCCCTTCTCCCATATCATCCTGCCCTAGCCCTCTCCCACAGAGTCCAAAAGACTGTTCAATACATCTGTGTCTCTTTTGCTGTCTCGCATACAGGGTTATCATTACCATCTTTCTAAATTCCATATATATGCGTTAGTATACTGTATTGGCTTTTTTCTTTCTGGCTTAATTCACTCTGTATAATAGGCTCCAGTTTCATCCACCTCATTAGAATGGATTCAAATGTATTATTTTTAGTGGCTGAGTAATATTCCATTGTGTGTATGTACCACTGCTTTCTTATCCATTTTTCTGTTGATGGACATCTAGGTTGCTTCTGTGTCCTGGCTATTATAAACAGTGCTGCGATGAACACTGGGGTACACGTATCTCTTTTGATTCTGGTTTCCTCAGTGTGTATGCCCAGCAGTGGGATTGCTGGATCATATGGCAGTTCTATTTCCAGTTTTTTAAGGAAACTCCACACTGTTCTCCATAGTGGCTGTACTAGTTTGCATTCCCACCAACAGTGTAAGAGGGTTCCCTTTTCTCCACACCCTCTCCAGCATTTATTGCTTGTAGACTTTTGGATAGAGCCATTCTGGCTGGTGTGAAATGGTACCTCATTGTGGTTTTGATTTGCATTTCTCTGATAATGAGTGCTGTTGAGCATCTTTTCATGTGTTTGTTAGCCATCTGTATGTCTTCTTTGGAGAAATGTCTGTTTAGTTCTTTGGCCCACTTTTTTATTGGGTCTTTTATTTTTCTGGAATTGAGCTGAAGGAGTTGCTTGCATATTTTTGAGATTAATTCTTTGTCAGTTGCTTCATTTGCTATTATTTTTCTCCCATTCTGAAGTCTGTCTTTTCACCTTTCTTATGGACTTCCCTGGTGGCTCAGATGGTAAAGCGTCAGTCTACAATGCGGGAGATCCTGGTTCGAGCCCTGGGTTGGGAAGATCCCCTGGAGAAGGAAATGGCAATCCACTCCAGTACTATTGCCTTGAAAATCCCATGGACAGAGGAGCCTGGTAGGCTACAGTCTATGGGGTTGCAAAGAGTCAGACATGACTGAGCAACTTCACATAGTTCTCTTTGTTGTGCAGAAGCTTTTAATTTTAATTAGGCCCCATTTGTTTATTTTTGCTTTTATTTCCAATATTCTGGGAGGTGGGTCATAGAGGATCCTGCTGTGGTTTATGTTGGAGAGTATTTTGCCTATGTTTTCCTCTAGGCAAACTCCTTCTTCAAACAGCACAGAGACAACTCTACACATAAGCATCACCAGATGGTCAATGCCAAAATCAGATTGATTATATTCTTTACAGTTGAAGATGAAGAAGCTCTATACAGTCAGCAAAAACAAGACCGGGAGCTGACTGTGGCTCAGATCTTGAGCTCCTTATTTCAAGTAAAGTTAAAATCACTCAGTTGTGTCCAACTCTTTGTGACCCCATGGACTATACAGTCTATGGAATTCTTCAGGCCAGAATACTGAAGTGGGTAGCCTTTCCCTTCTCCAGGGGATCTTCCCAACCAAGGGATTGAACCCAGGTCTGTTGCATCACAGGCAGATACTTTACCAGCTGAGCCACAAGGGAAATCCAAGAACACTGTAGTGTAGTGGGTAGCCTATCCCTTCTCTAGCGGATCTTCCTGACCCAGGAATTGAACCAGGGTTTCCTGATTGCAGGCAGATTCTTTACCAACTGAGCTATTGTGGAAGCCCTTATTGCAAAATTCAGAGTTAAAATGAAGAAAGTAGTGAAAACCACTAGGCCATTAAGTTATGACCTAAATCAAATCCCTTATGATTATACAGTGGAAGTAACAAGTAGATTTAAGGGATTAGATCTGATAGATAGATTGCCTGAAGAACTGTGGACAGAGGTTCATGACATTGTACAGGAGATGGTGATCAAAATCATCCCAAGAAAAAGAAACGCAGAGACGTGATGGCTGTCTGAGGAGGCCTTGCAAATAGCTGAGAAAAGAAGAGAAGCTAAAGGTGAAGGAGAAAAGGAAAGATACACCTATCTGAATGCAGAGTTTCAAAGAATAGCAAGGAGAGATAAGAAAGCCTTCCTCAGTGATCAATGCAAAGAAATAGAGAAAAACACTGGAACTGGAAAGAATAGCTATCTGCTCAAGAAAATTAGAGGGAACATTTCATGCAAAGATGGGTACAATAAAGGACAGAAATGGTATGGACCTAACAGAAGTAGAAGATGCAGTTGGCAAGAATACATAGAAGAACTATACAAAAAAAGATCTTCACGACCCAGATAACCTTGATAGTGTGATCACTCACCTAGAGCCAGACATTTTGGAGTGTGAAGTCAAGTGGGCCTTAGGAAGCATCATATGAATAAAGCTAGTGGAGGTGATGAAATTCCAGTTGAGCTATTTCAAATCCTAAAATGGTAGGTGCTGGGAGGGATAAATTAGGAGTTTGGGATTAATGGATACACATTTAGTTCAGTTCAGTTCAGTTGCTCAGTCGTGTCCGACTCTTTGCGACCCCATGAATCACAGCACGCCAGGCCGCCCTGTCCATCACCAACTCCCGGAATTCACTCAAACTCATGTCCATCGAGTCGGTGATGCCATCCAGCCATATCATCCTCTGTCGTCCCCTTCTCCTCCTGCCCCCAATCCCTCCCAGCATCAGGGGCTTTTCCAATGAGTCAACTCTTTGCATGAGGTGACCAAAGTATTGGAGTTTCAGCTCAGCATCAGTCCTTTCAATGAACACCCAGGACTGATCTCCTTTAGGATTGACTGATTGGATCTCCTTGCAGTGCAAGGGACTCTCAAGTCTTCTCCAACACCACAGTTCAAAAGCATTAATTCTTTGGCACTCAACTTTCTTCACAGTCCAACTCTCATATCCATACATGACTACTGGAAAAACCATAGCCTTGACTAGATGGACCTTTGTGGGAAAGCAATATCTCTGTTTTTCAATACACTATCTAGGTTGGTCATAACTTTCCTTCCAAGGAGTAAGCGTCTTTTAATTTCATGGCTGCAATCACCATCTACAGTGATTTTGGAGCCCCCCAAAATAAAGTCTGGCACTGTTTCCCCATCTATTTCTCATGAAGTGATGGGACCAGATGCCATGATTTTCGTTTTCCAAATGTTGAGCTTTAAGCCAACTTTTTCACTCTCCTCTTTCACTTACATCAAGAGGCTTTTTAGTTCCTTTTCACTTTCTGCCATAAGGGTGGTGTCATCTGCATATCTGAGGTTATTGATATTTCTCCCAGCAATCTTGATTCCAGCTTGTGCTTCTTCCAGCCCAGCGTTTCTCATGATGTACTCTACATAGAAGTTAAATAAGCAGGGTGACAATATACAGCCTTGACGTACTCCTTTTCCTATTTGGAACCAGTCTGTTGTTTCGTGTCCAGTTCTAACTCTTGCTTCCTGACCTGCATACAAATTTCTCAAGAGGCAGGTCAGGTGGTCTGGTATTCCCATCTCTTTCAGAATTTTCCACAGTTTATTGTGATCTACACAGTCAAAGGCTTTGGCATAGTCAATAAAGCAGAAATAGATGTTTTTCCGGAACTCTCTTGCTTTTTTGATGATCCAGTGGATGTTGGCAATTTGACCTCTGGTTCCTCTGCCTTTTCTAAAACCAGCTTAAGCATCTGGAAGTTCATGGTTCACGTATTGCTGAAGCCTGGCTTGGAGAATTTTGAGCATTACTTTATTAGCGTGTGAGATGAGTGCAATTGTGAGCATTCTTTGGCATTGCCTTTCTTTGGAATGGGAATGAAAACTGACCTTTTCCAGTCGTGTGGCCACTGCTGACTTTTCCAAATTTGCTGGCATATTGAGTGCAGCACTTTCACAGCATCATCTTTCAGGATTTGAAATAGCTCAACTGGAATTCCATCACCTCCACTAGCTTTGTTCGTAGTGATGCTTCTTAAGGCCCACTTGACTTCACATTCCAGGATGTCTGGCTCTAGGTGAGTGATCACACCATCGTGATTATCTGAGTGGTGAAGCTCTTTTTTGTACAGTTCTGTGTATTCTTGACACCACTTCTTAATATCTTCTGCTTCTGTTATGTCCATACCATCTCTGTCCTTTATTCAGCCCATCTTCGCATGAAGTATTCCCTTCGTATCTCTAAATTTCTTGAAGAGATCTCTAGTCTTTCCCATTCTCTTGTTTTCCTGTATTTCTTTGCATTCATCGCTGAGGAAGGCTTTCTTATCTCTCCTTGCTATTCTTTGGAACTCTGCATTCAGATGCTTATATCTTTCCTTTTCTCCTTTGCTTTTTGCTTCTCTTCTTTTCACAGCTATTTGTATAAAACAGATAAACAGCAAGGACCTACTTATACTACAGAGAGCTGTAATCAATATCTTGTAAGAATCTACAAGGGAAAAGAATTTGAGAAAGAATACATATATATATATGTGTAACTGAATCACTTTGCTGTACACCTGAAACTAACACAACACTGTAAATCAACTGTACGTCAATTAAAGAAAAGGATAAAATGGTAAAATGTGATAAAAGTGCACTTCTAAATTACACAAATATATGTCATTCTCAAAGGGGACCATACTGTACATACAGTTTTTGTAACACTTAAAATTTGTGTTGTAAATTAATGCTATCCCTTTTAATTAGTGCTCCTCTGCAACATATTTTCAGTTCAGTTCAGTCGCTCAGTCGTGTCCAACTCTTTGCAACCCCATGAATCGCAGCACACCAGGCCTCCCTGTCCATCACCATCTCCCAAGAGTTCACTCAGACTCATATGCATCGAGTCGGTGATGCCATCCAGCCATCTCATCCTCTGTCATCCCCTTCTCCTCCTGCCCCCAATCCCTCCCTCCTAGCATCAGGGTCTTTTCCAATGAGTCAACTCTTTGCATGAGGTGGTCAAAGTATTGGAGTTTCAGCTTCAGCATCAGTCCCTCAAATGAACACCAGGACTGATCTCCTTTAGGATGGACTGGTTGGATCTCCTTGCAGTCCAAGAGACTCTCAAGAGCCTTCTCCAACACCACAGTTCAAAAGCATCAATTATTCGGTGCTTAGCTTTCTTCACAGTCCAGCTCTCACATCCATACATGACCACTGGAAAAACCATAGCCTTGACTAGACGGATCTTTGTTGGCAAAGTAATGTCTTTTGAATATGCTATCTGGGTTGGTCATAACTTTCCTTCCAAGGAGTAAGCATCTTTTAGTTTCATGGCTGCAATCACCATCTACAGTGATTTTGGAGCCCCCCAAAATAAAGTCTGACATTGTTTCCACTGTTTCCCCATCTATTTCCCATGAAGTGATGGGACCAGATGCCATGATCTTCGTTTTCTGAATGTTCAGCTTTAAGCCAACCTTTTTACTCTCCTCTTTCACTTTCTTCAAGAGGCTTTTTAGTTCCTCTTTACTTTCTGCCATAAGGGTGGTGCCTTATGCAGAAATGCATATCTGAGGTTATTGATATTTCTCCCGGCAATCTTGATTCCAGCTTGTGCTTCTTCCAGCCCAGCGTTTCTTATGATGTACTCAACATATAAGTTAAATAAGCATAATTTAACATAATTTTAGATGACTGTAATTATTGATCTAAATAATTGTATGAATGTGACAGAAAATGCATAGTTAATTCTGTGTTAAAAATTAAGAGAAAAATTTAATTCTGCAAATAACTTCTTGTGTATATACATGGTAATTTCCTTAGGGTAAATACCTAAATGTGGAATTTCTTGGTCCAAATAAATTATTATTCTTGAGGCTGTTAGTAAGTACTGTCAAGTTGTCTCCAAAATAGGTGTTTCAATCCTTTTCCCAGGAGCTTCTGAGCTCAGTGCTTCAACCTGTCACACTTCCCATTACTAGATTTTTGAATTAAAGGTAACATTTATTTCAATGTGCATTTCTAGTGAATTCACAGTTAATAGAAAAGCCCATGCAGAGAACTACAGAGTTAGTTTGTTGTCTGGCATCTACTGCTCTCTCAAAGCAAAGAGCTTTCCTGCTGTGCAGTGTAATACTCAGTCACTCAGTCATGTCCAACTGTTGCAACCCCATGGACTGTAGCTTCCCAGGATCCTCTGTCCATGGAATTTTTCAGACAAGAATACTGGAGTGGCTCACCATTTCCTACTCCAACAGATCTTCCCGACCCAGAGATCAAATCCATGTCTCCTGCATTGGCAGGAAGATTCTTTACCACTCTGCCTCCTGAGAAGCCAATAAGTTGGTAACTTGGGGTACCAAGGCTTTCCGTGGTGACAAAGGCAGTGTCACAGCTCTGTAGGCTCTGCCACCTGGAAGGTGTGAACCTGAATTAGTGTGTAGCTCACTACACTAGACTCGGAGCAGTGGCCTGGATCAAATCACGTTGGGGAGATAAAGCATGTGTAGTGGCTCTGGGGTCTTGTATAATACAGTCTTGGGAGTGAGTTAAGGAAAGCGATGAAGCATTGAAAATCAGATGCTGTATTACTGGGACCTGCTCTTCCTCTCTTTGCTGTGATCCTGGTTCTTCTTTTCAAGTGTGGGAAGAGGAGGAGAATGGGATGGAGTACACAGGGAGGCTCTACATCCACCTATGGTTCCTCGTACCTCATGGCAACGTCCTATTTTGGCAGTATGTTGGGTGACATCAGGGCCCATCCCTTGTAGCCAAAGACTGAAACACCCAGCACAGGACGTTCTCGTTTCCCTGGGTCATCTGGAGCCCCACCCCCATAGCTCTGTCTGACCATGTACTAGAGTCAATTTGTATTTATTGATTGAACATGAGGACTCAAGAGCATCCTTGTATTTGGGGGGCTTACTGTTTTGTGGGGGAAATAAATGAAAGAGAAAAGGCAGTGAATATTTAAGGATGCCAGGATGGGGCAGACAGTGGAAGCAGATCCACTGGAGGAAGTGGCCAATTTAAGTAGGTGATGGGGAACTCACAACTAAGATCTCATAATACAGGTAAGCTTTGATCTGAGCTTTTCTTTCATTCTTTTTTGCATTAAGTGAATATTTTCTATTGTAACATTGTAATTCCTTTAATGATTTTTTTCCTTTTTGCAGAATTTTTTCTTAATGGTTGCCCTAGGGGCTACCATGTACTTCTTCACTTATCAGAATGTATTTCAGATTTATTAACGAGCTGTTATTAACTGACTTAATTCCAGTGAGATATAGAAACATTACTCCTATACAGGTCTATTCCCTCATTCCCCTTTCTGGACTACCAATGTTGCATTAATAAATGTTACAAACCTAACAATATATTGTTGTAATTATTACTTTATATAACTTTATGCCTTTTAGAGAAACTGAGACAGCAAGTTAGAAAGTATGTGGGTTTAAAAAAAAACAATTATTTTTAATTGGAGTATAATTGCTTTACAATATTGTGTTGGTTTCTGCCATACAACAATGTGAATCAGCCATAAGTATACATATGACCCCTCACTCTTGAACGTATCTCCCACCCCCACCCCACCTCACCCCTCTAGGTTGTCACAGAGCACCAGGTTGAACTTCCTGTGTTGTACAGCAACTTCCCACAACTATCTGTTTTACATATGGTAATGTGTATGTTTCAATGCTACTCTCTCAATTCATCCCACCCTCTTCTTCCCTGCTGTGTCTACAAGCCTGTTCTCTATGTTTGTGTCTCTATTCCTGCCCTGCAAATTGGTTCATCAGTACCATCGCCCTAGATTCCATAAAGTGAAAGTGAAAGTGAAGTCGCTCAGTCGTATCCAACTCTTTGTGACCCTCTGGACTGTAGCCTACCAGGCTTCTCTGTCCATGGGATTCTCCAGGCAAGAATACTTGAGTGGGTTGCCATTTCCTTCTCCAGGGGATCTTCCCGACCCAGGGATTGAACTCGGGTCTCCTGCATTGTAGGCAGATGCTTTAATGTTAATATACCTTTGTTTCTCTCTTACTTCACACTATATAACAGACTCTAAGTTCATCTACCTCACTAGAACTGACTCAAATTCATTCCTTTCTATGGCTAAGTAATATTCCATTGTGTACGCATACCACAGCTTCTTTATCTACTCATCTAATGACAGACATCTAGGTTGCTTCCATGTCCTGGCTATTGTAAATAGTGCTGCAGTGAACACTGGGGTACATGAGTCTTTTTGATTTATGCTTTTCTAAGGGTGTATTGATCACTACCTTGTGGTGAAGGGGCTTGCATAACTCATGAAGCTATGAGCCATGCCATGGGGGCTGCCCAGGATGGACAGGTCACAGTGGAGAGTTCTGACAAAACGGGGTCCACTGGAGGAGGGAACGGCAAGTGGCCCCAGTATACTTGCCGTGAGAACCCCAGCGAGGCAGAATAGAACTGCTTTTGCTGCATCCTGTAGCCTCCCCAGTGGTGCAGCAGTAAAGAATCTGCCTGCAATGCAGGAGATCTGGGTTCGATCCCTGAGTCAGGAAGATCCCCTGGAGAAGGAAATGGCAACCTACTCCAGTATTCTTGCCTGAGAAATCCCATGGACAGAGAAGCCTGGCAGGCTACAGGCCATGGGGTTTCAAAGAGTCAGACACGACTTCGTGACTAAACAACATATAGGTTTTGGGTTGTCATGCTTTTGTTGACATTTGTTTCTAGGTATTTTTTATTTCCTCTTTGATTTCTTCAGTGAGCCTTGGTTATTTAGAAGTGTATTGTTTAACTTCCACGTGTTTGTGTTTGTGTTTTTTACAGGTTTCCCCCCCCTGTAATTGATGTCTAATTTCATGAAAGCATGTGTTTATAAAGTTTGTTATACAAACCCTTAAAAAAAAAAATTCTGTTTCTCTTCTGGTCCTGTGGATTTGCATCACTATGTGGTGTAATTTCCTTTCTTCAACACAACTTTTCTCCCACTCCTTTGTGGTGCTATTTTCAAATATATTACATTTCTGTAAGTTATGGTCTAGACAGTACATTGTATACATATTGCTCTGCACAATTGCTTTTTAAACCAGTTAAAAAAAGGAAAAGAAATATGCATTTCTACTATCTCCTATAATGGCATAATCACCTATATTGGTGTTTTTTTAGGGGAAGGGGCATAGGATTTGAATCACTGTCTAGAGTCAATTTCAACCTGCTTTCAACTGAAAGACTTACTTTAGTATTTCTAATCATGCTTCCTAAAAAGCATTCTCTGTTTTTGTTTATCTGTGAATGTCTTGATGTAGAATTCTCAGTTAACCTTTTTTAATTTTTTTTCTTTTAACACTTTGAATATGGCATCCACTGTCCTGGTTTCCATGATCTCTCATGCAAAAGCAGCTGCTAATCTTGTTGGGATGACTTTCCTGGATGAATCATTTTCTCTTGCTGCTTTCAAGATTTTTCTGCTTGTCTGCCTCAATATTCTACTCACAATAGACTCCAGGTAGACAGGAGGGACATCTACTGTAAAAACTTATAACTAGTTTTATAAGTAAAATTATATATATATAAATCATATATTAAAATTACATATACACTTTAATTATGCACATATAATTCCACACTTCAAAGCATTTCACCTATTTGGTATCCTCTTAACCCCTTTAGGAGGTTACTATCTTCATTTTAATGATATGAAAACTGAGACTCATAGAGGCCATGAAATATATCACACAGCAACTAAGAAGTCTTCCTTTCCCTGTTCCTGTTTCTCTTCCTCTTGAGATCTAAAGACACAAGAAAGAGCAGTAAAGGTGTGAATTTATATGTACATGTATAGAGGGGAGAAAGAATTGGGGCTGGAAAGAGATCCCCTTGAGAATATACCAATAAATTAAACCAAGTTGTGACCTGATGGCAATTCCACTCTAGCTGGGGAGAGAGACACACCACAGCAGATCTGGATCCTGAGGTAGAAGCTGGGTGGCCTCTTGTCCTGGGCCTGGATGCTCTATGGGCCCATAGAAGTCTTCTCTTGACTCTTGCTCTCTCTCCACCATGCCCTCTTGCATCTCCCTCTGGAGTGCTTCTCTGCTGCTTCCTTTCCTTCTTCCTTTCAACACAACTGCCATTTAGACCCTTGTTGTCCTCACCTGGATCTCTGCAATAACCTCCTGGCTGGCCCTGGACTCATCTTTGTGGTCCCAGCCCAGCCTCTGCTCCAGAACCGGTTGTGGATATATCCCAAGGACTGACTCCACTGGCTGGTATTCAAGGCAGACCGTGATCTTGCCCTTCTAAGCACATTTGACCTCATCTCCCCTCCTCTGCAAGTTGACCCCTGGTGGCTAACGAGGGTGCCCTTCTTTTTCCCCATCACAAATCCTGGGGTCATTCAAGTCTCTATTTCCTCTTGCCTTTTTGAAAATCACAGGCCACCTAGGATCCTATCCATCCTAATGTGTGGAATTGTAGTGAAGACCATGGGCTTTGGGGTTAGAGAGATCTGTGTTAAAATTATGAAATTACCCTTTGGCTGGCTGTTTAACTGCAGAGTTATTTAACTTATTTAACTGCAAAGTCAAAGCTACTGTATGTAAAATGAAAATGCTATTAATAGCAATGTCCAAGTGTTGGCAGGAGGGTGACACGGTAAAGAGTCCCATGAAAGGCACTTTGCATGGAGTCTGGGAAGTCAGAAGGACACAGATATGGCAATAGTTATTGCTATCATCCCCTCTTTAAGGTGCGTCCCACACCTGCCTTCTTCATGGGGCTTCTTTGCCATACCGAGCTACACAGTGTGAATGAAAAATGTTGCCTTCCATACCAGTAAACAAAGGATGTTGCAGCTATCAAGCCATCACATTACAGCTGCTCCAACGGTGAGCCTTGAGGGAACTCATGATGGAGACAAATGGGATGCCCACTACCAAGCCCTCAGCCACTACAGTCACACCCAACTGTGCACCTAAGTCGGCTCAGGATGTTAACTGCTTGATGAAACACTCTTCATTCCAGAGAAGGGCATAGTTTGCCTATCATCACTGACACCAGGGGGTTCCTGGATTGAAGGAATGTGGACCCTACACATGCTCTGAACCTTATCAGCAACTCCATCCCTGGATTGTAAGACTCCTCACAATCTCTGCCCTCCTCCCCCCTTCCATGTGCCCAAGGTGGGGCACATGGTTTTGAGGGCATTATGCTGATGTGGCCCCCTTCTCTGGCAAAGCAATAAAGCGATTCTTTTCTACTTCATCCAAAATAATTACTTGGAGTAGGAAATCCAGGCTGGCTGGGGCAGGATGAAGAAGGGAGTGGTCTTGGCAGCTGCTAGGATGGTCCTGCTGTTGCACTCCCACCTTGGAGTTCCAACAACCAGGACTGCGTACGCCCAGGGTGCAGGCTTTCTAGGCAAGGGTCCCAGGCAACCTAGCCTCCACTCTCTCAAAAGAAGCTGATTTGGACAAAAACTTGGAACATTCAATCAAACCAGGAGACCCTCCTGGGGCCATGCCCAAGTCAGAACCACAAAAATTTGGAGCCAAATCTGGCCTCTGTACCCTGACACTAAATTAATAAATCTCAGAGACAGAGCTTTGTATGAAGTAAAAAAAAGAATAGCTTTATTTTTTGCCAGGAAAATGGGGGAATCCCAGTTGGCTAATGCCCTCAAACTGGGTCCCAAGCCAGAGGGGTTTGTAAGAAGCCATATAGTCCAGGGGTGGGGGTGCTGATAAGGATGAGGGTGCATGCAGGGCCCACATTCTTTCAATCCAGAGATCACGTGGTGTCAGTGATGGTGGGCAAACTGTGACTTTCTCTGGAATGAAGAGTGCTTCATCAAGTCTTCCATTTGGTAGAGGTTTGGGCTTCCCTGGTGGCTCAGAGGTTAAAGCGTCTGCCTGCAATGTGGGAGACCAGGGTTCGATCCCTGGGTTGGGAAGATCCTCTGGAGAAGGAAGTGGCAACCCACTCCAGTATTCTTGCCTGGAGAATCCCATGGAGGGAGGAGCCTGGTAGGCTACAGTCCACGGGGTTACAGAGTCGGACACGACTGAGCTACTTCACTTTCACTTTAGTTCTGCAGAAGATCTCAAAGATAATGTTATGTGTATCCCTTGCGGGGGAACCAGGGCCCTGCCCTATGCTATGCTAAGTCACTTCAGTCGTGTCCGACTCTATGCGACCCCACAGACGGCAGCCCATCAGGCTCCCCCGTCCCTGGGATTCTCCAGGCAAGAACACTGGAGTGGGTTGCCATTTCCTTCTCCAATGCATGAAAGTGAAAAGTGAAAGTGAAATCGCTCAGTCATGTCGGACTTTTAGCGACCCCATGGATTGCAGCCTAACAGGCTCCTCCGTCCATGGGATTTTCCAAACAAGAGTACTGGAGTGGGGTGCCATTGCCTTCTCCAGGCTACACTATTGTTTCTTGGCTGTTCTTCCCTTACCTGATAAGCGACTGTTTGAACTGTCCTTTGAAACTCAGGGAAGGGGACACAGAAAGGCTTTTGTGTCCAGGAGCCCCATAGGGTCCTGCTTGGTTTCATTACTACTTAGTCTTTCTTGCAAAAACTCCTATATATCCTGTCTCCTCCCTTGTCTCTTCAGAGCAGACTCCCAGAGCTATCTGAGATGTTATGTTCTGGGCTAAAGTCTTTAGAATGTCCACTAAATAAAATGTAATTCTCAACTTACAGGTTGTGTGTTTTTTTCAGTTGACCAGAGCAATCAAGTCCTCATGCACTGAGGGCACCCACTTTGGTCTGAATTATTCCCCGTGTGATGATGACATTAGATATTATCTTCCATGCTATAGAGTGCTCTCTCTCTCTCTTTTTAGAGTGCTCTCTTTTAAGAACAGATATTGTGGGCTTTCGTCATGCTCCTTTTGTATGCCCATGGCACTTGTAAGATTTTCTGGTTGGCGTTGAGGGAACCTGGGGGGAGTGGTTCTCCATGCACAGTAAACCCAGGTCCTCTGGATTCAGGCTCCTATGAGCCCTACAGCTCTTTAGACTTGTGGCCACCCCTACCCACCTTCCTGGAGGGTTGCTGCAAGCTGGACAGATCCCAGAGCTGGAGTTGTACAGAGCAGGACTAAGATGACTTTAAAAAGTAGTCACAGCCTGAAAGTAGAGTTATTTTATTTGTGGGAAAATCTTAGAACTTCAAGCCTAGGAGACAGCATCTCAGTAGCCCTGAGAAACTGCTCCGAGGTGGGGGCGGGGGTGGGGGAAGAGGGGGAGGAGTTGTCTGTGTATACAGATTTGCAACATAGGGGGCAGGCAGTCTCAACATCAAAGATATCGTTAAGTAAGAAAAACCAGATATCAAGTTAAGGAATTTAGTGTTCTTCTATGTATGGGAAGATGCAAGAGTCTGGGATTATTAAAAAATTTCCTTTCATATGCATCTCAGCTATCTGGGGCCAGCATCCTGCATTTTTACAAAGATATTCTTCTCTTTCTTGAATTCTTTTAGGGCTCTTTGGCTCACACCAGAGGGCTGTAACTGCTGGTGACAAAGAAATAGAGGAAAACAACAGAATGGGAAAGATTAGAGATCTCTTCATGGAGAAGGCAATGGCACCCCACTCCAGTACTCTTGCCTGGAAAATCCCATGGATGGAGGAGCCTGGTGGGCTGCAGTCCCTGGGGTTGCTGGGAGTCAGAGACGACTGAGCGACTTCACTTTCACTTTTCACTTTTCACTTTCATGTATTGGAGAAGGAAATGGCAACCCACTCCAGTGTTCTTGCCTGGAGAAGCCCATGGACAGACGAGCCTGGCAGGCTATAGTCCATGCGGTCAAAAAGAGTTGGACATGACTTAGTGGCTAAATCACCACCACAACATCCTCAAGTTCCTCATGTAGGAAGTGGCACTGCTTGTCTGCATGGCTAGAAATTCACATTTGGAGGGCAGGAATCACAGTTAGCTGTGACATCCTTGTTTATTGATATGGCAGGAGATATTCCATTTCACATCTGTGACTGGTAGAGGGGTGAACTGCAGTCTGGGTATCCCACTGTTCCACACTTTCTGGGGACAGAGGTTTCCAAAGTTGTGGTTAGCCAGTCCCCTGCTCTGCACACCCTGTGGGATCTTTATGAGCAACACTGGAATAGGAAGGATTTTTTACATGAAACAGGCAGGAGTTCTGTTTAATGATGGGAATTTGAGATGAAATCTGGTGTGAAATGAAATATTTTCTGCCGTATCAGTGGGCAGGAAATGTCACAGCCATCAGTGATTTCTAGCCTTCAAATGTGATGAGGGCTCCCAAAAGGGAACATGGTGCCTGAGAGCCAGCAGATGCCACCACCCACCCCCGTGACTGCTGAGGAGCTGGGGGTGGTGTGGGGTGGGGTAGAATAAGCGTCATCCACCACACCTGCCACCCCAGAGATGCACAAGAATCACAGATGTAAACAGTCAAGAAATAGGGTTTGGCCCCAGACAGCTGAGGTGCGTATGAAAGGAATGAATTCAGTAAGCCCAGAGGCTTGCATCTTCCCATAAAAAGAAGAACACAAAATTCCTTAGCTTGATATCTGGTTTTCCTTGTTACTAAACAATAATCTTTGTTGTTCAGACTGTCTGTTCTTTTTGTTGCAAACTTATAGATAGCCTGACTCCCTCTCTTGCCTCCTCAGAGCAGTTTTCTCAGGGCAACTGACTTAAACTAAGGGTCTTAAACATTCCCACCAAATCAAATAATTCTCTACTTTCAGGTTGTGACTATATTTTCAGTCAACACCAGGGAGATTATGTGAACTGACTTCTTGACAGTGTAATCACAGGCCATTTTTCACCACCAAATTACTATTGTTTATCCAGGCACTATTAAAAAGCAGAGACATTACTTTGCCAACAAAGGTCCGTCTAGTCAAGGCTATAGTTTTTCCAGTAGTCATGTATGGATGTGAGAGTTGGACTGTAAAGAAAGCTGAGCGCTGAAGAATCGATGCTTTTGAACTGTGGTGTTGGAGAACTCCGACTCTTGAGAGTCCCTTGGACTGCAAAGAGATACAACCAGTCCATTCTAAAGGAGATCAGTCCCAGGTGTTCATTGGAAGGACTGATGCTAAAGCTGAAACTCCAGTACTTTGGCCACCTTATGCGAAGGTTGACTCATTGGAAAAGCCCCTGATGCTGGGAGGGATTAGGGGCAGGAGGAGAAGGGGACGACAGAGGATGAGATGGCTGGATGGCATCACAGACTCGATGGACATGAGTTTGAGTAAACTCTGGGAGTTGGTGATGGACAGGGAGGCCTGGCGTGCTGTGATTCATGGGATCGCAAAGAGTCGGACATGACTGAGCGACTGAACTGAACTGAACTGATCCAGGCACTGGCCCTGTTTTGGTTAGCAGAAGGAAACTGTGGCCTGCCTCTGCCTTTCAGCAGTGAACTGAGACTGACTTTGACGCTGGGGCACCAGGGATGAACATCATATTGAAATGCTTGTTACTATGAAGAATATTCCTGAAAAATTGTGTCAACGATTTGTGTAAATACTTCACCTGTGGCTGAGGTGAAGTTTTCGAGAGGCTTCACGTCTGATTGCTCATTAAGCATTCTTGAATGTAAAGGAGCTGCTGAGTCGCTTCAGTCGTGTCCGACTCTGTGCGACCTCAGAGATGGCAGCTCACCAGGCTCTGCCATCCCTGGGATTCTCCAGGCAAGAACACTGGAGTGGATTGCCATTTCCTTCTCCAATGCATGAAAGTGAAAAGTGAAAGTGAAGTCGCTCAGTTGTGTCCGACTCTCAGTGACCCCATGGAGTGCAGCCTACCAGGCTCCTCTGTCCATGGGATTTCCCAGGCAAGAGTACTGGAGTGGGGTGCCATCACCTTCTCCAATGTAAAGGAGGGGCCTATTTTAAAGCAATGAGCTATTTTAAGTGAATCCTTTTGTAAATAAGAAATCCTGTTCTCAACTGATCCCTCTAGTAAATGAGGTTTCTGTTGTATATAATCATCAATGTGCTAGAAATTGCACTAGTCTATTGTTGCTCAGTTGTGTCTGACTCTTTGCAATCCCACGGACAGGAAGTACACAAGGCTTCACCTTTCTTCGCCATCTCCTGGAGCTTGCTCAAACTTATGTCCATTGAGTCAGTGATGCCATCCAACCATCTTGTCCTCTGTCATCACCTTCTCCTCCTGCCTTCTATCTTTCCCAGGGTCTTTTCAAATGAGTCAGTTCTTCTCATCAGGTGGCGAAAGTATTGGAGCTTCTGCTCCTTTAGTATTGATTGGTTTGAACTCCTTGCAATACAAGGGACTCTCAAGAGTCTTCTCCAACACCATGGTTCAAAAGTTCAGATCAATTCTTTGGCTCTCAGCTTTCCTTATGGTCCAACTCTCACATCCATACATGACTTCTGGAAAAACCATAGCTTTGACTAGACGGAATTTTGTTGGCAAAGTAATGTCTCTACCTTTTAAAAAAATTTATTATTTAAATTTTATTATTATGTATTTATTATTAAATCAATTATTTAAATAATAATAATTTATTAGTTTGAATTCCCACCAACAGTGTGAGAGGGTTCCCTTTTCTCCACACCCTCTCCAGCATTTATTGCTTGTAGACTTTTTGATGAGGGCCATTCTGACCCTCATCAAAAGGGTCAGAGGTGAAACTTCAGTGTGAGGTGAAACTACAAATCTCCTTGTGGTTTTGATTTGCATTTCCCCAATAATGAGCGATGTTGAGCGTGTTTTCATGTGCTTGTTAGCCGTCTGTTTGTCTGCTTTGGAGAAATGTCTATTTAGGTCTTTCCCCCACTTTTTGATTGGATTGTTTGTTTTTCTGGTATTGAGTTGTGTGATCTGCTTGTATATTTTGGAAATTAATCCTTTGTCAGTTGTTTCATTTGCTATTATTTTCTCCCATTCTGAGGGTTGTCTTTTCACCTTGCTTATAGTTTTCTTTGTTGTGCAAAAGCTTTTAAGCTTAATTAGGTCCCACTTGTTTATTTTTGTTTTTATTTCCATTACTCTAGGAGGTGGGTCATAGAGGATCTTGCTTTGATTTGTGTCATCGAGTCTTCTACGTATGTTTTCCTGTAAGAGTTTTATAGTTTCTGGTTTTACAGTTAGGTCGTTAATCCGTTTTGAGTTTCTTTGTGTGTGGTGTTAGGAAGTGTTCTAATTTCATTCTTTTCCATGTGGCTGTCCAGTTTTCTCAGTACCGTTTATTGAAGAGGCTGTCTTTGCCACATTATATATTATTTCCTGCCTCCTTTGTCAAAAATAAGGTACCCACAGGTGCACGGGTTTATTTCTGGGCCTTCTATCTTGCTCCATCGGTCTACATTTCTGTTTTTGTGCCGGTAGCATGCTGTCTTGATGACTGTAGCTTTTGTATAATCTGAAGTCAGGAAGGTTGATTCCTCCAGCTCTACTCTTCTTTCTCAAGACAGCGTTGGCTACTTGGGGTCTTTTGTGTTTCCATATGAATTGTGAAATGTTTTGTTCTAGTTCTGGGAAAATGTCATTGGTAATTTGATAGGGATAGCATTTGTAGATTGCTTTTGGTAGTATAGTCATTTTCACAATATTTTTTCTGAAATTAAAGTTGTGATCAAAAATCTCCCAAAAGACAAAAGCCCAGGACCAGATGGTTTCACAGGAGAATTCTATCAAACATTTAAAGAAGAACTAATGCCTATCCTTCTAAAACTCTTTCAAAATATTTCAAAATATTTTTTCCTGTTTTTTTCCTACCCAGGAACATGGAATATTTCTCCATCTGTTTATGTCATCTTTGATTTCTTTCATTTGTGTCTTATAATTTTCTGTGTACCGTTCTTTTGTCTCCTTAGGTAAGTTTATTCCTGGATATTGAATTCTTTTTGTTGCAATGGTGAATGAGATTGATTCCTTAATTTCTCTTTCTGATTTTTCATTATTAGTATACAGAAATGCAAGTGATTTCTGTGTATTAATTTTGTATCCCACAACTTTGCTAAATTCGCTGATTAGCTCTAGTAATTTTCTGATACTATCTTTAGGGTTTTTGATGTATAGTATCATGTCATCTGCAAACAGTGAGAGCTTTACTTCTTTTTTTCCAACCTGGATTCCTTTTATTTCTTTTTCTTCTCTGATTGCTGTAGCTAGGACTTCCAGAACTATGTTAAATAACAGTGGTGAAAGTGGGCAACCTTGTCTTGTTCCTGATCTTAGGGGGAATACTTTCAGTTTTTCAACATTGAGAATAATGTTTGGTAGCCTTATCATATATGGCCTTTACTATGTTGAGGTAGGTTCCTTCTTTGCCCATTTTTTGAAGAGCTTTAATCGTAAGTGGGTGCTGAATTTTGTCAAAGGCTTTTTCTGCATCTATTGAGATTATTGTGTGGTTTTTATCTTTCAGTTTGTTCATATGGTGCATCACATTGTTTGATTTGGATATACTGAAGAATCCTTGCATCCCTAGAATAAATCCAAGTTGATCATGGTGTATGAGCTTTTTGATGTGTTGCTGAATTCTGTTTGCTAAAACTTTGTTGATGATTTTTGCATCTATGTTCATCAGTGATATTGGCCTGTAGTCTTCTTTTTCTGTGTTGTCTTTGTCTGGTTTTGGTATCAGGGTGATGCTGGCCTCACGGAATGAGTTTGGAAGTGTTCTTTCCTCTGAAATTTT
The DNA here is from genome assembly GCF_003369695.1 of Bos indicus x Bos taurus. Lineage (NCBI taxonomy): Eukaryota > Metazoa > Chordata > Mammalia > Artiodactyla > Bovidae > Bos > Bos indicus x Bos taurus. The sequence goes on along the minus strand of NC_040103.1, from coordinate 1,087,534 downwards.
TTGAAAGAGTTTTAGAAGGATAGGCATTAGTTCTTCTCTAAATGTTTGATAGAATTCTGCTGTGAAACCATCTGGTCCTGGGCTTTTGTTTTTTTGGGAGATTTTTGATCACAACTTCAATTTCAGTGCTTGTAATTGGGGTCTTATAATTTCTATTTCTTCCTGGTTCAGTCTTGGAAGGTGAATTTTTCCAAGAATCTGTCCACTCCTTCCAGGTTATCCATTTTATTGCCATATTGTTGTTCATAATAGTCCCTTATAATCCTTTGTATTTCTGTATTGTCTGCTATAACCTTTTCTTTTTCATTTCTAATTTTGTTGATTTGATTAACAAAATAATAAAAAAAGATAATACAAAATAACAACAAAATTAATAAAAAAGAAGTCCCTTTTTTTCTTGATGAGTCTGGTTAAAGGTTTGTCAGTTTTGTTTATCTTCTCAAAGAACCAACTTTTAGCTTTATTAATCTTTACTATTGTGTCTTTCATTTCTTTTTCATTTATTTCTGCTTGGATCTTTATGATTTCTTTCCTTCGACTAATTTTTGGGATTTTTTTTCTTCTTCCAGTTGTTTTAGGTGCAAAATTAGGTTGTCTATTCAATGTTTTTCTTATTTCTTGAGGTAGGATTGTATTGCTATAAACTTCCCTCTTAGAACTGCTTTTGCTGCATCCCATAGGTTTTGAGTTGTCGTGTTTTCTTTGTCATTTGTTTCTAGAAATTTTTTGATTTCCCTTTTGATTTCTTCAGTAACCATCAGTTATTTATGATCAAGTTGTTTAATCTCCATGTGTTTGTGTTTCTTACAGTTTTTTTTTTTCTTCTTGTAATTGACATCTAGTCTCATAGCATTGTGGTTGGAGAAGATGCTTGATATGATTTCAATTTTCTTAAATTTATTGAGGTTTGATTTGTGACCCAAGATGTGGTCTGTCCTGGAGAATGTTCCCTGTGCACTTGAGAAGAAAGTGTATTCTTCTGCATTTGGATGGAATGTCCTGAAGATATCAATGAGATCCATCTCATCTAATGTACCATTTAAAACTTGCATTTCCTTATTAGTTTTATGTTTTGATGAACTGTCCATTGGTATGAGTGAGGTGTTAAAATCTCCTACTCTTATTGTATTACTGTCAATTTCTCCTTTTATGTCTGTTAGTGTTTGCTTTATGTGTTGAGGTGCTCCTATGTTGGGTGCATATATATTTACAATTGTTATGTCTTCTTGGATTTGTCCCTTGACCATTATGTAGTGTCCTTCCTTATCTCTTGTAACATTCTTAAGGTCTATTTTGTCTGATATGAGGATTGCTACTCCAGCTTTCTGGAGTGGCTTGCTTCCCATTTACATGTAATATATTTTTTTCATCCTCTCACTTTCAGTCTATATGTGTCTTGAGGTCTGAAGTGGGTTTCTTGTAGACAGCATACTTTTGGGTCTTGCTTATGTATCCATTCAGCCAGTCGTATCTTTTGCTTGGAGAATTTTATCCATTTACATTTAAAGTAATTATTGATATATATGTTCCTATTGCCATTTTCTTAATTGTTTGGGGTTGATTCTGTAGATTTTTTTCCTTCTGTTGTATTTCTTGACTATATAAGTCTGTTTAACATTTGTTGTAAAGCCGGTTTGGTGGTACTGAATTCTCTTAACTTTTGCTTGTCTGAAAAGCTTTTTATTTCTCCATCAATTCTGAATGAGATCCTTGCTGGGTACGGTAATCTTGGTTGTAGATTTTTCCCTTTCAGTGCTTTAAATATATCTTGCCATTCCCTTCTGGCCTGCAGAGTTTCTGCTGAAAGATCAGCTGTTAAGCCTATCAGGTTTCCCTTGTATATTACTTGTTGCTTTTCCTTTGCTGCTTTTAATATTCTTTCTTTGTGTTTAGTTTTTGTTAGTTTGATTAGTATGTGTCTTGGTGTGTTTCTCCTTGGGTTTGTCTTGTATGGGACTCTGTGGCTCTTGGACTTGATTGACTATTTCCTTTTCAATGTTGGGGGAATTTTCAACTATAATCTCTTCAAAAATTTTCTCATACCCTTTCTTTTTCTCTTCTTCTGGGACCTGTATAAGTCGAATGCTGGTGTATTTGATATTGTCACAAAGGTCTCTGAGACTATCCTCAGTTCTTTTCATTCTGAACTTTTCATTCATTTACTTTATTCTACTCTTCAGAAGTTATTTCCACCATTTTATCTTCCAGCCCACTGATTCAATCTTCTGCTTCATATAGTCTGCTGTTGATTCCTTCTAGAGTATTTTCAATTTAATTAATTGTGTTTTTTGTCTCTATATGTTTTTTTCTTTAACTCTTTTAGGTCTTTGATAATTGATTATTGCATTTTCTCCATTTTGTTTTCAAAAGATCATCTTTATTATCATTATTCTGAATTCCTTTTTATGTAGTTTGCCTATTCCCTCTTCATTTATTTGGACTTCTGTGTTTCTAGTTTGTTCCTTCATTTGTGTAGTATTTATCTGTCTTTCCATTATTTTTTTTTTTAAACTATTGTGTTTGAGGTCTCCTTTTCCCAAGCTTCAACGTTGAATTCTTTCTTCCTTTTGATTTCTGCCCTCTTAAGGTTGGTCACGGAGAAGGCAATGGCACCCCACTCCAGTACTCTTGCCTGGAAAATCCCATGGACGGAGGGAGCCTGGTAGGCTTCAGTCCATGGGGTCACTAGGAGTCGGACACAACTGAGCAACTTCACTTTCACTTTTCACTTTCATATATTGGAGAAGGAAATGGCAACCCACTCCAGTGTTCTTGCCTGAGAATCCCAGGGACGGGGGAGCCTGGTGGGCTGCCGTCTCTGGGGTCGCACAGAGTCGGACACGACAGAAGTGACTGAGCAGCAGCAGCAGCAGCAGCAAGGTTGGTCCAGCGTCTTGTGTAAACCTCGTATAGGGTGAGATTTGCGCTGAGTTTTGTTTATTTGTTTTTCCTCTAATGGGCGAAGCTGAGGTGGTAATCCTGTCTGCTGATGACTTGATTTGTAGTTTTGTTTTGTTTGTTGTTTAGATGAGGGTGCTACTGGTGGTTGGATGATGATAGATCTTGTATTCAAGTGGTTTCCTTTGTGTGAGTTCTCACTATTTGATACTCCCTAGGGTTAGTTCTCAGGTAGTCTAGGGTCTTGGAGTCAGTGCTCCCACTCCAAGGGCTCAGGGCTTGATCTCTGTTCAGGAACGAAGATTCCACAAGTGATTTATTATGGCATTAAGTGAGATTAAAACAAATGCCCCAAAATGAGAAATCAGAGATGAACCCCAGACAAATGGCAGTTACAAAATCAGGCAAAAAATAAATAATGGTATATGCATATATACATATACACCCATAAGCAACGTCAAAACAGTCCAACAAAAATAAAGTACAGTAGATTGACCTGGTGAACAAAGGAAATCAAAAATTATATTTATCAGTTAAGAACAAAACTAACTAAAGCACAAACTGGAAAACTAGAGCAATGTGCCAAGTGGAGAATAAAGCAATGAAAACAAACTAATAAATATGTTGAGAGGAAATGAAAGAAAGAATAAATATGCAAAGGTAAATAGAGGTAGATGAAGTAAATTCATATACATTAAAGATTAACTGCAAGGGGAAAAGAACAGTAGGAAAGGCAAACAAAGGAATAAATGTAGAAAAAATAAAATAGGTTTAAAAAATTAAAAATTAAAATTATAAGAAAGAGAAAAGAAAAAAGAGGGGAAAAAAAAAAGGAAGAAGAAGAAGAAAAAAAGAAAACTCTACAGAACTGTAAAAGCCCAACATAGAGGCAGAGGTTTATAACAACAAAAAAAGTGTGACCGAATATACACATATACACTTATACCCATAAGTAAAATCAAAACAGTCTAACAAAAATAAAGTACAACAGATTGACCCAGTGAATAAAGGAAACCAAAAATTATATCTACCAGTTAAGAACAAAACTAACTAAAGCACAAAGTGGAAAACAAAACCAAAGCAAGGTGCCAACTGGGGAATAAAGCAATGAAAATAAAACTAACAAATACTCTGAGAGGAAAGGAGAGAAAAAAAAGAAAGAATAGATATGCAAAGTTAAACAGAGATAGATAAAGAAGATTTATATCCATTAAAGATTAACTGCAAAGGGAAAAGAACAGTAGGAAAAGCAAACAAAGGAATAAATGTAGAAAAAATAATAATAGGTTTAAAAATTAAAATTAAAAAAAAAAGAGAGAGAGAGAAAAAAGGACAACTCCAAAACTGCAAAAGCTCAACATAGAGGCAGAGGTTTATAACAACAATAAAAAATGTGACTGAGGGAAAAAAAAGCTCAAAAGCTTAATTAAATTTCATAGTGCCAATAAAATTGACAACTACAACAGAGGAGAAAAAGAAAAGGAAAAAAAAAAAGAAAAAAAAATCCAAAGGAATCTACAGAACAATTCAAAACATAAGAATAATAAATGCTTTTCTTGAGTCACTGCTGTCAGAGTCCTTTTCCTTGCTGGGAGTCACAGTCCACCTCACCTCCCTAGGATGCCTTCCAACACTGTACTGGTCTCTGGACCTGCTGTGGGGGAAGCTCAGATTCTAATCTGGTCCTACTCCTGTGTGTTCTTGCCTCCAATGTCCACAGCTATCAGAACTAGTGCGTTTTCTTTCATGGGAGCTCTCAATGGCCTTTTATATATTCCACAGACACAGTCTGCCTAGTTGATCATGTGGATTTAATCTGCAGCTTGTGCAGCTGGTGGGAAGGTTTTGAGTCTTCTTCCATAGCCACAGTGCCCCTGAATTTCAACAATAGTTTTATTTCCCCTCTGCATGTCTGTTGTCCCCTTGGGTTTGCTTCTGAGGCTGCCCTGGAGGACTTGGGTTTGCCCCTGTCGGGGCCAGGTGTGGAGGTGGTGCAGCTGCTTGGGTTGCAGGGATTCTGGCAGCACCAGGTACTCAGGGGAGTTGGCAGCTAGGGCAGTAGGAAATACAGTGCTCTAGAAGGGTATGGCAACCAGTACTGGCCAATACGCTCCAGTATTCTTGCCTGGAGAATCCCCTGACAGAGAAGCCTGGCAGGCCACAGTCTGTTGCTACTGCTACTGCTAAGTCGCTTCAGTCGTGTCTGACTCTGTGCAACCCCATAGACGGAAGCCCACCAGGCTCCCCCATCCCTGGGATTCTCCAGGCAAGAACACTGGAGTGGGTTGCCATTTCCTTCTCCAATAGGCCAGGGTCTACAGGGTCACAAAGAGTTGGACATGACCAAAGCTACCCTATGCACATAGATGCAAGACTTTTGTTTTGTCTCTGTCAGCTCTGTGTGAGAGTTGAGCATGAAGGTGGCACAGCTGTTAGGCTTGTGGGGACCCTGTTGGTACCAAGTGTGCAGGGACATGGACTGCCTCTGCTGCAGGAGCTATGGTCCTACCAGGGTCTTTTTTTGAGCCTCTTGTAGCTGGCGATCAGAAGGCCTCTTTGGCCAGTCTTTTTCCATAGCTCTGCCAGTTCAGACACTTAGAGGGCTCCCTTGCCTGGGGTCCTTCTCTGTTGTTTGGGCATCAGGCACTTAAAGGGGCACCCTGGCTGGGGTCCTACTCTGTAGATCAGCACATCAGGCACTTAAAAGGGCACCCTATGTGGGCTCCTATTCTGTAGATCAGCACATCAGGCACTTTTAAGTGCCTTTAGGGACACCCTGGGTGGGGTCCTACTCTGTAGTTCAGTGCGTCAGGAGTTTGATGGGCCAGCCTGTCTATTGTTCAACTTCCGATGCTGGTGTATGGAGAGAGAGAGAGAGAGGCTGTGGCAATGGCTCCACCCCCTACGCACGATTGCAGTATTGCCTTGCTCCCACGGCTGCCTGGCTTTCCTCCACCAGCATTTCCCACCACCTTCTCCTCCCTCACATCCCCTTGATTGGTCTCTCTGCAGTCAACAGCAGCCCTCACCCTGGGATTGCTCCACAATCGCTGAACTCCAGCTCCCAGCTGCTGCGCCTTCCAGGGGACCTGCGTCCCTGTCTGGGCAATGTATGGCTGTGGCAAGGACTATCTGATTCTCATTCCATTTCGGTTGCCACAGATCAGCTCTCAGCCTTAAACGTTTCTCCTCTGACTCCTCTGACTCAGACGATTGCCCTGATGTGGGGATCGGAGCCCTGCTTCAGTTCCCCAGCCCACAGAGGGCAGGTCCAGTCCTACTAACGCTCCTGTTTTCACCCTAGTTCCTTCGTCCTACTGAGTTTTGCATCGTTCTATATTTTCTTTTCTGCTGGTCAGGTACTCCTGTCTGCCCTCAGCTGGTGTTCTGCATACATTTCTGTGTGTCTGAAGGTATATTCCTGATGTATCCATGGAGCGAGATGTACTCCACGTCTACCTACTCCTCCGCCATCTTGTTCTCCTGTCTCTGTTTTTTCATATGCTGTCTAGGTTTGTTATAGCTTTTCTTCCAAGGAGCAAGCATCTTTTAATTTCATGGCTGTAGTCACCATCTGCAGTGATTTTGGAGCTCCCCAAAATAAAAACTGTCACTGTTTCCATTGTTTCCCCACCTATTTGCCATGAAGTGATGGGGCAGGATGCCATGATCTTCATGTTTTGAATGTTGAGTTTTAAGCCAACTTTTTCACTCTCCTCTTTCATGGTCATCAGGAGGCTTTTTAGTTCCTCTTCACTTTCTGCCATAAGGGTGGTGTCATCTGCACATCTGAGGTTACTGATATTTCTCCCAGCAATCTTGATTCCAGTTTATGTTTCATCCAGCCCAGTATATCTCATGATGTACTCTGCATGTAAGTTAAATAAGCAGGATGACAATATACAGCCTTGACAGAAGTAGAGCATGGTGGTGGGAAAGGAGGGCCTGGGCTTCTTGTTCTCACATTATCCACCCAGAGTCCTGTGAGGCTGGTACTGTTAGCCCATTTAACAAATGGAAGAAGTGAGGCTTGAAAGGGGTAAGGTCTGTGTCAGAGGCGGCACGCTTGTGGCCTGGCAGGGTGCCCAGTGTCCAGAGGCCTCTGTCCACACACAGGCCTTTCAATTGGAAGGCACCTGGGAGGGTGATTTGGGTGCTGTACTTTCAGGCCTCCTCACTTCTAGCTCTTTGAGCCATCCTCAGGGTGGAGCCTCTTACCCTTGTGAAAGGATATGAGTTCTTTCTGGATGCAGGTTCCCAAGTGGCCATAAAGGATGGTGGAAAACAAACTGGCTCAGTGTTTCTCCCCTAGTCCACCTGACACCTAGGGGAACTGTCAGGTCACCCTCTCCTTTATCTTTTTTCTCCAGGATCTTCTTGAGTCAGCTTCTTCATCTATGGTTCCTTCAGCCCAATAGGCTGAATTATTTGCTCTTAAATGGGTTGTACTTTGGCCAAGGACAAAACTGCCAATATTTAAACTGATAACAGATTTGCTTCTGGAGTAGTTCATAATTTTGGAATGTTGTGGAAGCAATGTAGCTCCTTTCCTTTCAGAAGAAATGAAAATTGGCCCCCATGTTCATGAATTATTAGATGCAATAATTTTATCTACCACTTTAACTATTATTAAGATTCTCAGACATTCTAATCTTGACTGTCTTGAAGCTAGGGAAATCATCTTGCTGACATTTCTGCAAGGAATGCTGTCCTTTTTTTATTATTATTATTATTTTTTTCTTTAATAGAAAATTATTTAATTAGTATACATGTGTTCCCCATCCTGAACCCTCCTCCCTCCTGGAATGCTGTCCTTAAAGAGACCAATAGCAGGCAAACTTCAGTCTATATAATTTCCAGCCCTTACCACTGTAGATGCATTAAGCCATTATAGTCTACTGACACAATAAGAGCCTTCATGAATCAATATGGTGGGCAACCATTAACAAGACTGAAAAAAGTTCCTTCCTCACTTATTCTATTTGTCCAAAGAATAATCCAGGGAAGCCTGTTGGTACTGCCCTGGGACATTTTGAACAGCTTAATGGACCATTTGAGGTCCAGCAAATGGATTTCATACAACTCCCTTTATCTCACGGATATAAATTTACTTTAGTCACGGTCTGCATGCTTTTCCACTGGACTCAAGTCTTCCCTTGCAGACAGGCTACTGTCTCTTTTATGGCCAAAGTCCTTCGGAAAAAGGTTATCCATACTGGGGACACTCCTGTTGAACTTCATAGTGATTGGGGAGCTCATTTTACTAATAAGAAGTTTTAATATGTCTGTGATGTTTGGCTGGCTTTAAAACACTTTCAATACACTTACCACCCTCAATCCTCTGGTTTACTCCAATACACTAAAGACATTATTAAAATTCAATTTGCAAAATTTGGAGAGGCCCTCAAATACCTTGGCCAAAAGCACAGTCATTGGTCCTTAATCTCAGATCCACTCCTTTTGAAACCATAAACTGAACCTTTGAGATAGTCAGAGGGTGTCCAAGGCACTTGGCTTCTACTGCTTTTGACTCACAACTGATAAAAAGGTAATACTCCAATGCTGCAAAGGCCTAACTGCTTCTACTAAAAATAATCGTGTTTAGGTAGAGCAACTTTTTCCTAGTGTGTCCTCAGGAGATGAAGACCTTGAGTGTCACATCTGGAAAACTGGAGATTTCCTCTATTTCAAAAGATATCTCTAGAATAACTCTCTTTAACTTCAATGAAAAGGCCTTTATCAAGTACTGCCAACCAAACCTTGTGCTGCCACACTTCAAGGAATAGACACTTGGATTCACGGGATGCACCCAAAGAAAGCCTCAAACCCTGACTGGACCTGTACATCATCCTGTGACCTGAAAGTAAAGATTTCCTGGAATTGAAACAGATGACATCTAATGAGACAGTTTTCCCAAGATATCCAGACCAGGCCTATTGGAAGCATCACCAAACCTTTGATGATGATGTAACACTTCAGATGCTCTTTAACATCTATAAAATATGGATTTTAGATAAAAGTGTCCTGTTGTCTAAAGACAGCTCTCCCTTCCATCCTTCCTTGTTACTTGGATGTGACTTCAATAGATTTCCTATTCACAGCTGCAGGGCTTCGCTGGTGGTTCAGAAGTAAAGAATCCACCTGTAATGCAGAAAATGTGAGTTCAATCCCTGGGTCGGGAAGATCCCCTGGAGAAGGAAATGGCAACCCACTTCAGTATTCTTGCCTGGGAAATCCCATGGACAGAAGAGCCTAGTGGACTATAGTCCATGGGTCACAGAAGAGTTGGACACAATTCAGCAACTAAACAGCAACAGCATAGTCTCTGTGTGCCAGGAGTTTGTAAGCAGCTTTGTTGGGTGGTTCTGGCTCAGGGCCTCTCATGAGGTTGCAGTTGAGGTGTTTGCTGGGGCTGGATCATCTGAAGACTTGACTGGGCTGGAGGACCCACTTTCAAGATTCCTCACCCCCCTGGCTGGCAAATTTGTATTGGTTCCTGATGGGAGCCCTCAGCTCTTTCCTATGTGCACCACGGGGAGGCTTGAGAGTCCTCATGGCATGGTGGCTTCCCCAGAGGACCAGACAAAACCTGAAGTGCTTTACATGACTAGAGCTGGAAATCACACACCATCACCCCTGCCATTCTCTACTGGTCATGCTTACCAGCCCTGAATCAGTGTCGGGGGACTGTACAAGGGTGTGAAGACCAAGAGTCAGGACGTTCAGGGCCACCTGGAGGCTGGCCACCACAATATTACACAATCTTAGGTAGAGTTTATGGTACATAGTTTGCCTCAAACTTACTTTATTACAGATACACAAAATCCCTTTGTTTCTTAAGGAATGTTTATTCCTAATGAGTGCTGACACCCATGTCTAACTCAAGTTGTTCAACTTAACCCCTGGCATAGGCAGCACTCTGTCTTCCACTGTGCACAATGCCAGGAGACTCCTTTGTATTATGGCATGTGTGTGCATATGTGTGTGTATCTGTGTGCAAGGTATGCAGAACCAAGATCATGATATAAGGCTGGACAGGGTGCACTGTAGTGACCAGATGAAAACACCCAAGTTGAAGGAGCTTCTGGGCATTTAAGCTCCACTAACCAGATGGACGTCCCTCATGCAGGTACTGAGTTGTTTTCCTGCTCTGACTGCTCCCACCTCCTCTGTTTATCATTCCCTTTCTCAGCTCCTGCCATCATCTGCCTGGATCCATTGTTCCTTTTCCACACTCAAGGCATCTTCCAGGCTTTTCTTTCACCAAAAGCCATGATAACTAAGTCAGAAGGAAGCTTTAAACAGGAATCTCAAATCATTAGTGACAGAAGAGAGCAACTCTCCCTTCCTTACTGTGGTAAAGTTTCCACACACTAACAACTGCTGGCTGAGCACTTGCTGGGGAAGGTTGTTTCCAATCCCTGTCCACCAGATCAAAGGTGGGACAAGAGGGAAAACAACTTACATTTTTATATCTAATTAGATTGATTTACTAATATATAATGGACCATTGTTTCTTTCACAGGCTGTTTCTCTCTGCATCCATCGTTGGGTGTATATGTACCCTTCCTAGTAATAAAGCATCTTTGAAGTGCCATTGCCCAAGAAATGATGTCTTTCCTTCTTTGCTTTTACATCATCATTACCACTTACCTCCCTAAATCTCTTTCTGCTGAAGCTGCCTCACAGTTTCCTGCTGTGAACTGGGCTCAGGCACTTCATCTGCTGCCCCTTTCCTGGAAAGTGCACATTGTGCTCACTCGGTTGTGTCTGACTCTTTGTGACCCCCATGAACTGTAGGCCACCAGGGCCCTCTCTTCCTTGGCAAGATTACTGGAGTGGGTTGCCATTTCCTTCTCCAGAGGATCTTCTCAACCCAGGAATAGAACTCATGTCTCCTGCATCTCCTGCATTGGCAGGCAGATTTTTTTTTACCACTGCACCATCTGGGAAGTGGTAGAAAATATGAGGTCATGGAATTAGCATCTTGGGATGCTAGAAGATAAGGCTGTGATAGTATCCCAAGTAGTCAGGCAGAAGGGCTGCAAATGTGTGTTGTTCATCTGTTCCCTTGTGTGTTGAGTCGGGGAAGGCCCAGTGTCTCACGTGGCCCAGTCCTAGTGAGACAGATTAGACCTGGGACCCTTTGCTGCAGTGCTTGCATCTGAATAAACAGCTCTTCAAGCAACAGAATACAAAGAAACTATAAGGGACTAAAAGTAACTGCAAGCAGGCTCAGTTGAGGCAAGTTATAGACAACAAGATACAAAAAGACCAAAAAACCTCAATTGCCACTTATGAAGCACTTCTGGAAGCAAAAAACAGGGTGTCAGGAGTGAAAGCAGAGAACTGCACGTGCCCCCTGCACACAATACCACCAAAGGGGTGGGAAAACCGCCTAAACCACCCTTCTAGCCCAACTCCTGGACATACCCCTACCCTTACCCCATAAAAGCCTTGCCTGAATTTCTTGTCTGGCTTCTAGTCAATTGCTATTGATTGGGGAAGGCCAAGAACCCTGGTTGGTATCACTAGAAGGGAGAGAGAGTCAAATACATTTTATGTGCCATCACAGAGGGGTTGAGGAGGTGGTGTGTGAGCTCAATCTGTGTGGACACTTCGAGCATCTCTGAAGCTGATCAGTGGGGTTACTGAGTCTCGCTCTCTTTCCTTACTCCCCCACCTCTCAAAATCTCTAGTGATTTCCTTTTCCATCTACCTTACTTGAAGTGATCTCCTGGGCAGAGCTTACTTATTTGTGCAAGTCATTTTCCTTGTGTCATTTCCTCCCTTCCCCGAAGAGCAGATGTTTTTTTGGAGATATCTGGTCAGAGGCAAAAGGGAAAATAGTTCCTGGACAGGGCGGTTCTGGAAAATCTCAGTGTTCCTCTACATCATAAACCTCCACAGTTAAAGTATATAACTCTTTTCCCAACACAATTGTTTATTAAGCTCCAAGGTTGTTATTACAGAGAAAAAATAGTGGTGCCTAATTTTGGCAGGAAGAGTAAAGACTAATATTTTCAGCAAAATGCTTATCAGGGAGTTCTGAACTCTTGTCAAAGACCTGTTTTCTCAACTGCCCTCCTCCAGCAAATCTGCTATTTTTCATTTGTTGAGATATTTTCCTAAAATGCTGTGCAATCATTTCCCCCTTAATTATCTCATGGAACAACTTTTTTCTTGATTGAAGAATGACAAAATGGAGGCATGAGAGAAAAGAAAACAAATAAATTGCTTCAAATGAACTTTCCCCTGGCTGATGATGGCCTAATCATTCTATCCAACCTCTGGGGAAGGAGTTTCCTATAAAACACAGCAAAAGTTGGACTAAAGATTAAGAGAACGCTTACCAGGTGGCTCTGCTTCTAGAAGGAAGATCCCCACCACTTGGGGCAGATGAACTCCAGTTATTGACACAAGTTTTCTTGCAGCATGAAGGGGTATTGGGACTGGCTTGCTTCCAGATTTGCTAGAAGGCAGCAGCCAGGCCCCAAACAGGTAGGCGGCTGGATGGGATGACAGGGGCAGGGTCGTTACCTGAGTTACCTGGGCCAGTGATGTCCTCATTTACTGATCTCTAGATCCTTTGCCATGAGCCTTCCACCACATCGTGGAGGGAATCTAGAGGTCATCATTCCTTCTGGATATAGAATGCCCCGGAACAGGATGGTCAATATGGAGCCACTGTAGCTGATATCCAGCCTCTGCATCCTGTTACTAAATTAAATCTCAGATACAGAGTTTTGCATGAAGTAGAAGAGAAGAGTTTCACCGTTTTGCCAGGTAAAGGGGACCACAGTGGGCTCACACCCTCAAACCTGGAGTGGGTAGTGAGGAGTTTTATAGAAATGGTTCAAAGAGAAAGGTGTGCTCAGCTCATGGACATTCTTCTGAATGGTTGGTAGTGAGGTAAGAGGGAGTCAGAATCATCAACCTTCTGGTTCAAACCTGCCGGGGGTCAACGGACTTGTAGGAAGCATACAGTTAACTTCTCCAACCTGGTGGGGGTTTCAGTATCTGCCAAATAGCTTAAAAATATTATAATATGTATCCCTTGAGGGGAAACCAGGACCTGGCTGCAAGGCTGCACCGCTCTTTCTTGTCTTCTCCTCTCTTGTCTCTGTATCCCTTCCTTTCCCTGATTTGCAACTGTTTGAACTTTCAAGTTGGAACTCAGGGAAGGTCACTGAGGCTGAATGAAGAAAACTAAAACAAAGGGGACACAGAAAGGCTATTGTGCCCACAAGCCCCACAGGGTACTGCTCAGTTCCACCATTTCTTAGTAGGAGACTTGAGAGCAGTTGTGTGGTACACCATCTCTCTCATTCCTCTGTTATGAGACTGGCATGTCCCAGGGAAGAGCTGCTTCTGAAGCTCTGACTCTGGAGTTCTGACAACCTAGAACAGACTGAAGCTGGAGAGAATGCTTTTGAGCAGGGAAGTGTGCTATGGAGTGTAAACCAGCCTCATGTGGCTGGTAAAGAGGTTAAGTCTATGTATATCATCAAGAGTTGATAAACAGGGAATGGGAACAAGGGATCTGGAAACACTGCATATTTAAGGTTTAGGGCCAGATGGGTGAGGGGTGGGATGTTCAGGGAGTGGGAAGCTTCAGAGCACCTGTGGGTGCAAGAGACTTGAAAAGGAGAGAACAGGAGAGCATATTTTACAAATGCTGTCTTAGGTTTTAAATCAAATTGCTTTACCGCTCTTTAAAGAAAAAATGCTACAGGAAATCCTTTCATGGAAGCCTGCTGAAACTGGATTGTAGGGGCTCTGGGGTCTACTAGATATATTCACGAGTGTAAGTTGTATAGCAATAACTGAAAACGCCTTAGAAATCTAGAGGCAAGTACTCAGTGAAGGGTGGGATAGACAATGAAGGCTTAGATGAATTGACATTTTAAGATGGGCCTTGAACTCTGGGCAGGGAATAGGGGCTTGAAGGAAAGTGGTCTGACATTGCAGCAGAGCAGGGAACTCCATCAGAGAGCCACAGAAACAAGGGTGTCCAGATGGATTCAGAGACACCAAATGAGATGCTACCGGTGTCGGATAAGGAGGCCTTTTAAAACACAATGTTTCCCCACCCCACCATCAGGGAGGTCTCCTCATTTCTCAGAAATTGCAAGATACTGTGCCTAATTTTAATTGAGATGGTAATGAATGACATAGAGAGGAGAATACAGAGGTGTGTGGGGCAGTCCCTCAGGCACCCATTAGGGTGGCTGCAGAGTGACCTGAGGGCAACACAGTCCTCACTCTCTGGACCTGGAGGCAGATAGGCAAGCAGGGCAAGCTTTGTCAGCACACAGGTTCCTTACACTTGGGACAGGCTGAGTGAGATCTTTGGGGAACCTGAAGTACTGAGAACATTTGGTGTGTTCATGACCCCATGCATTTAAAACAAGTCTAAACCACAGAAATAAGTGCAGGCAGTCCAACAAAGTTGTGGTTTTCTCCATCTAGGTTGTATAGTTGCTTTTATAAATCAATGAAAAATCAAGTCTCTCTCATTATGTCATTGTGCTAAGTGTCCTCTGGCCTGCCTGTTGGGTAACCGATATCAGGATGGCTGGCGAGAACTTTTACTGCAGCAGGAAGGCTCACAGGAGAGTCGGGGTCCTATTTGATCACCTCTGTGGACAGTCTGTGCTGACTGGGGGGCCTCCACCCCGACCCTGAAGGTTGGGTGCTATAGCCTACTACCACCCCCATCCACCAACACATGCCCAGTATGGTACTTTCATGGATCTGCTCATGGGCAGTACCTACCATTGGCCAGCAGGCAGTGTTGGGACCTGACCTAGCTCTTTGTGCAGGCGAGCCGTTGTGTCTTCCTTGCTGAAGCACTGGGTGTTGAGAATGCAGCTGTAGAGCAACTTCTCAGGGAGCTTCTGCCTCCTTGTCTGGGTGAGATGCTGTCTCTGAGGTCCTGGCCCTCCTGTCCCCACTGCTCTCAGCAGCATCATGCTTTGTGATAGTCTGTCTCCCCTACTAGCTCATGTTTAGCTTTAGTCAAGAAATGTGCATGCGTTTATCTTTGTATCTTTAGTGCTTAAAATAGAGCCTGGCACTGTGGAAGTACCCAAAATATGTTTCCTGAGAGAATGAATGAACGAACCATTGTCCTGGAGCAGAAAATCAGCTGCAGGTGTGGACCATCCTGAGTAAATTCAGGAGGGCTGAACTGGAGTACATCGTGAATTTTAGAAAAACCTATATGCCGGTGGCAGGTACCACCCTTAAGGAATCAGAAAAGAAGGATAAAAGGAGGTGAGGAGATAAATGAAAAGGGAAAACAGAGCATAGTCTTGAGCCCATCCATGCGTTCAATGTGGCTAGAACAAGGTGCTGTGTGGTTTAGGAAGGGAGTATTATTGAAGGTGGAGTAGAAGGCATGTCACTTCCCAGGTGGCTCAGTGGGAAAGAATCTGCCTGCCAATGCAGGAGAGGCAGGTTCAATTCCTGGATTGGGAAGATCCCCTGGAGTAGGAAATGGCAACCTGCTCCAGTAATCTTGCCTGGAAAATTCCATGGACAGAGGGGCCTCGCAGGCAAGCTATAGTCCATGGGATTGCAGAGTCTGATGTGACTGAGTGACAGAGTGCACAAGCACCCAGAAAGCACATCAGAGCTTCACCGGAATGAGACTATTTCCTCCTAGCTGCCCATCTCACTTTTGTTGGAGAAAACAAGAGCAGGAGGTAATCCCTGCAAAGGAACTTTTTCCTGGTGTTGGGGTGTCATTTTTCCATGGGGTAACCAGAGGCTGCTGTGGGAAGCAGTCAGACTTACACACTGCTGCTGGCCTTGGCACAGAAGGCCATAGATGGTCGAATCACAACCAAGCAGGTTCTCCCAATTGATTGAAATCTTTTCTACACTAGTTCCCCAACCCACGCCATTCCCTATCAGGAGGGTAACTGATAAGAAAACCAGCTCCCATTAAGCATTTAGGAATCAGAAAGAAAGAGTGAGTTCCAGGGTCTTATCTGATCCAACATGACCTCTCCCTTCAGCATCCTCTATGCACTGTTTTTTGTAGTGTAACTTTTGGTTAGAGGAGAGCTGAGACTGTATCCTATCATATAAAAATGTAAGTGGGGTTGCCTTGGTTGAAGTGGGGGAGGGATCTAGAGCTCCATCCCCTTGGAGTAGATCTCCTTTCCCCCATTTCTAACCCCCTCTAGCAGGCAAATTAGCTTTAAGCATGGTGGGAAACCCATCACCCACTCCTTCTGTACTGGCCCAGGGCTCCCAAGTCACACACTGCACAGCCCTCTGTGATCAAAGGGAGATTTGCATGGTCCTCAGTGCTAGACTGAAAAGTGAACTAGACCCATACACGTGGGGAGGGCACTGAAAACCATCCAATCCAGTTCCCTGGCTTTACGTCGAGGAGATGCAGGCCCAAAACACACTTCTGGAGACATGGTTCAATAATTGTAAAATCTGGACAAAGAAACCAGACCTCTTCTTTTTCAAGTTCCTCGTGTATGTATAACTGAATCACTGTGCTGTACGCTTGAAACTAACACAACGTTGTGAATCAAGTATACTCCAATACTAGAAAACAAAAACCAAAAAATAACTCAGGTCTCCGGGTGCCCACTCAACAACCCTATTTGCTTCCTTGTACATGATATTGCTTTTTCACATTTCAGAAAGATTTTTTAAAAAGTCATTAGGGCTAAAACAAAACAAACGAAGGTTTTTCTTGTTAAAACCCAGTTAATGGGTACTTTTGGTTCTCTGGGATTATACCTTAAGCAGTCTAGCTGTTTTGAAATCGTGCCCTTTAGGGTTACAAAATCTATCCTGAAACCATGCCCCATAGGATTAACAGAAACTGGTGACTAACAGAAATTCTTGAGCTTGTCTTACAGAACAGCGGGTGAGAGAACAGCTTGGTAAACCCCCTCCGCCTGAACCCGCTTTCACTCACCAAGCTCGCCTTAGTTTTCTTCTGGACTCACTGACTGCCGCCTATAGATTGCACCGCTGACGTTTGGGCTGCTATAGTAATGGGGGCATAAGCTGTTTTCCAGGATCTTGGAGTCAGCTCCTGTCCAGTTCAAGCCAGCTAAGATTGGTTGGGATCTCTGACCTTAAAACTGGGCCTGTGCAGGTGTCTGATGAGCAGCCTTTGATGTCAGAGTGTCAAAACTCCACCTCAGAGCATGCTAAGTGCCTTCATCTTTGAACATCCATCCCATGAAACTCGGATACACCTGCATGAATGTCAATTACTTCACCTTTCCCCTTCCTCCAGTCACCTTTCCCCATGTCTCAGACCACTCCGTTTCTTTATCCCATAAGTATCTCAAGCCTCTCTCCTTGGGGGAGGCGGATGTGAGATCTGATCTTCATCTCCTCAGTGGCTGCCTCGTGAATAAGCCCCCTCTCTGCCTCACACATCGGCTTCTCAGTGTTTGGCTTGTTGGGTGTCAGGGAAACAAACCCAATTTGGTAACAGTCTTATCCTCCCATACATCTTGGTCACTTTACACTCAGCATGAAAAGGGTAAATCCACAACCTCGGTGAGGCAGATTTTACACTGAGTGGTTGCTTTTTAGCTCTGGATGTTATCCCTGTGGGTGGTGGGTGGAGAGACTTGATGCTGAGGAAAAGACAGGGAGCCATCACAGAGAGGAAGCCTTCTGACAGGCACAAGGGAGCCCTCTCCCCTGCTCGGCGTCCCTGAGATCTGTACACTTCTTCCTGCTGTGGCCCTGTGTCAGTCAGGGGGCATGACTCTGAGGACCCAGTGTGCTTCTGTAGGAAGGCTCTGTCCCTTTACAGCTGAACCCTGAGCCAGGGCAATGGAGAACTGAGCAGTCTCTGTAGTCAGCCTGGCCCTGCTGACACTGAGAGGAGATCAGCCTGACCTGGGCTAGTCTGGACTAGCTCAGGACACACAGGTGGAGGAAACAGCAGGTGACAAAAGGGAAGCATCTGGACAAACCAGGGCTGGGCCACTGGCTGAGAACCAAGAGGAGGCAAGGTGGTAAGAGGCTCCCGCTGCAGCTATGTGTGTTCAGGACGTGAAGGTGATGTACATCTAAATGTCACTGTATTTATGTTTAACTGAACTGTTTAATAACCCACTGATATTTTATACTATAGAATGAATTCAATTTTGTTCACCTTATTAGACTGTTGATTTGTAACGTCATGAGTTAAAAGAAATTCCTTCATGTGTGTTGGGAGATTAGAGCAGTTGACACCTGGGAGCACAAGGTCCAGAAACATGTCCTCAACGGCCCCAGAGGGGGAGGAACCCTGAGACCAGTTTCAGGCCAAAGGGCACCTCGTTCCAAGTATAGGCCTTGAATCTGGCCTCCAGGACGCCCTCTGGAGCTTGTTTGCTATGTCACCCGGAGAGGGAGAGCTCGACTGCATAGACCGTCATAAGTCTAAACAGCCTCCTTCCTCTGCTCACTGAGACTTCCTCGGTGCTATTTGCAGAGGGTAGGGAAAGGCCTAGGTGATCTGGGGTCCCCAACTTACAGAGGGAAGAGGCAGAAGGAAGGGTCAAGCAGGAAGTAAGTGTGCACATGAGGAGGTGAGGATGCGGAGGGGCACAGGTGCGCGTGCGTGTGAGATCCTCGCCTCCATGGCATCCTCACGGCTCAGACCTTGGGAAGGAAAGCGCATACGCCGAGAGTGCTTCACCTTCTGCGCTCATAATTTGGAAGCCGAACATTGCGCTGCCCCTCCTTGGAGGTGGGCTTCATCCCCAGGCACCACAAACTTCTCGTCTGCGTGGAGAAGTGCCACCCTGGAGGAACTCACCCTGAACCCTGCTTCACTCAGATTTCACCTTCATCTCAGTGCTGTGATCCGGAAGCCGGGGCTCTGTGGCCTGGCCAGGTTGGGCCAGCGGCTTCGCTGTTGTGTGAGCCACACTCTCTCACGGCACACGGGCCTTTGGGAAGGGAGCTTCAGGGGCCTCCCGGCTGCTTTCAGAGTTCTCCCCAAGGCCTCTGCAGAGGGACACCCGTCACTTCTGCACTTGTGCGGACTTCTTTCAGACAGTTTTAAAGGCGCACTGCGAGATGGGACTCTCCATTGGAGGCTTCTCCCAAAGCCCTTGTGTTCACCCCCAGCCCTCGCTTTAGACTGTGTTCCTCCACAGGTGTGGGTAGCCAGTCAGCGGGGTCTGTTAGGTTGAGGATGGGGGTCTTGACCCTGAGCAGAGATGGGTCCTCCCTACCTTTTAGGCTCCAAAGATAGGTTGGTGAATAGCAAATTAATGGTGAAAATTTGTAAATTCTGTCTTGCCCCAGTTCTGGCACCACCGCCCAACCCTTTTCCTCTGTCCTCTGTCTTCTGGAGCTGGAAAGAGATAATATTTGAGGGCCCCTCCCCTCAGGCAGCAAGCAGGCTTCAGAAGGAAGCTGGGGCTATGTTCAGAGCCAGCCTCACCCAGAGGTATCAGCTGTCCTGTGACGCCAGTTGCCTGACTTGATGGGCCTGGGGTGGGGGGCACTGAGAGGGCTGGGACAGCAGTGAAGGGGGGCCTGGGAAGGGGGGCCCAGGGCCTCTAACTTGTCCTTTCTGATTACTGTCTCTCAGAATTAGAGGATTTCTAAAGATGGAAGGTAGCTCAGCTTCTTCTCCAACACATGCTTCTCTGGTAGCTCAGCTGGTAAAGAATCCGCCTGCAATGCAGGAGACCCTAATTCAATTCCTGAGTCGGGACGATCACCTGGAGAAGGGATAGGCTACCCACTCCAGTATCCTTGCCTGGAGAATCCCCATGGACCGAGGAGCCTGGCAGACTACAGTCCATGGGGTCTCAAAGAGTTGGACATGACTTAGCAGCTAAAGCAAGCAAAGATGGAAAGAAACTTGGGGCTCATCACAACCTGGAAAGCCTCAAAAAGGCAGCTTTCCAAGGCCTACCCCAAATCTAATGAAGCAGGATCTTCAGGGATGAACCCAGCTGTGCAAGGCTGGACTGGGGCCACGGTGTACATGTAGCCAGTCAGCCAGTTTCACAGTCAGAATGATTTAGCCACTCATAAGCTGCCTGCCTCTGTTTCCCCATTTGAACAATATAAATAATAACACTTGGCAGAGCTGGGGTCACGGTTAAAGAAGACACTGTGAGTGAAGAGCTGGGTGAGGAGTTTGAAGCTGATGCACAGCCAGCCCTGATCATGTCCTGCCCACGCCATGGTGAGCATGCAGTGGAGGATCCCATGGGGACAGGTGACCTACTCACCCATCCTGTGTTCTGTCCTTGGGGAGACTGAGCCCCACAAGGAATGCAAGCATGTGAATTCTGGACACAGAGTGGGTGACTTTGCAGGACAGGCTCTCTCCAGGGGCCCAGCTCCAGAAGAGAGGCCTCAGTGCTTTCTTTCCCCGCCTGCCAGTCCTGCCAAAACAAACAGGTTGGGGAGTGTGGGGAATGGCTTGTTACCTGGGACACTTGATCAAGTGAAACCGTAGCTTTGTGCCCAGGGGAGCAGCTGGAGGATAGAGGGGCCCCAAGCAGGAAGGGGTTATATAAATACTGGCTGAATAACTAGGTCTGTGCCTTGATTAGATAAGAGCTGGAAGCTGAGGCCCAGTGAATAACAATTGAGCTCCAGGCTGGTAATGGCCTGATTTGAAAGTCTGAGCAGAATGGCCTGGCACAGGGTGAAGGGCAGATTTTCCTGATGGGTCTGTGGCTGCTGAGATAATGCCTGATGACAAGGGGGCAGAAGTGAGGGGACCGTGGAGTCTGCACACCCCGCCACAAGCCGGTCTGGGCCTCCGTACCTGCGGTCCTGCCCTCGATGCAACACAGAAGCAGCCAAACAGCAGGGAGCTCTGCCCCTGGGGGTTGAAAATCCTTATGAAGTTTAAGTCAAAATTGGCGGGTTAACAAAATTGATTGTATGGTTATACAAACACCATGAGCAGCTTGGAAGTTGGCCCTGGGGATAAAGAGATGGCAGGCGACCAGCAAGTAGTGACTGTACTCCGGGTGCTTTGCACTGGTTATCTGTGGGACGGATAACCTCATCCTCACTTCCCGGGTAAGGAAACAGGCCCACGAGGGTTTCCTGATCATTTCCAGGCCCTAATCATTTCCTGCCCATGCCATGGTGAGCATGCGGTGAAGAATCCTGTGGGGACAGGCAACCTGCTCACCCATCCTGTATTCTGTCTTTGGGGAGACTGAGCCCCACAACAAATCCAAGCATGTGAATTCTGGACACAGAGCGGGTGACTTTGCAGGACAGGCTCTCTAAGAAGCAGAGGCAGGGTTCAAGGCCACATCTACTGGAAGTCCGCGAGCAGGAACGAGGAGGGGCTGATGGAGATACCAGGTCTGCTCCTGAAGGCTCTCCCAAGTTCCTAACCTTTGATGGCTCCTGGGATGTCCTGAGACATGAATTCGATCACTGTCGGTGGTGACAGCAGGGCCTCATCTTCAACAAAAGAGAAGGGGAGTCCTTCTTCCAAAATCTCTGGCACCTGGTGGGTTATATGGCTCTTCCTCAGTGACCCACTCCAGACTGGTAGCATCTGGATTCACCTAACAGTGGGTCAGAGGAGTATTTCCAGTGTCACGTTTGATGCCCCTAATATCTGCAGCACCTTGTCAAGCACGTGCTTCTTAGTGATGAGAAGTGCAAGTTGCATTAAGTGATCGTTTACCTTGGGCAGCATTCCCTGGAGACAGAGATGAATTGGGGAAATATTCTGTTTATCATCTGGTCTTCATATCTCCCAACTCTAACTGGAGGAGCATAATGGCTTTTCAGATCTGCCATCTGTGTCAGTTCAGACCCGTAGCTAATCGTCCAGGAAGTGACTGTCTAGATCTCTCCCCCAGGGTTTAGTGACTTTGGCAGATGAAATCTGGTCACTTGGGGGGAAAGATGGGGGAAGTTTACTACATAATGCTTGTGATGTCATCACTGAGTCTTCCTTCAAGAGGATCCAGGCTCTCCTTCATCGGACAATGATTTAGATCTGAGAACTGAATGAAGGACTTGCGTCCAGTCTTTTGTACAGGTTGAGTGGTACCCTGGTTGGCTTCCCATCTGTCTTGTGCTGACAACATGTTATCCAGTAGTCATCACCACACATCCCTACAGTCAAGCACTAATAGTATCTTGATTGTCATTCTGGTCTTCAGTGATTAATTTCTTTTCCTTTTTTAATTTGGGTTCCCCCTGATCTCTGTGATTCTCTCATTCCATTATCCTCATTGAGAGGAGGGAGCCGACTTCTATGACATCTCTCACTGTCAAATATCCTCTAAAAAGTGTGGCCATCTGCAGGCTTTTCAAAGTTGTCCGTATAGCCATCCTGCATGCATTCCTTGTCATCTTAGTGGAGGGTATGCCCTCTATGCATCTCAGTAGACTCTTAGGACTGGCTCCAGGCGTCTTTGTCAGAATGTGGACACCTCAGTTCCATGTGAGGGCTCCTGTGTCGAATATGTTCTTCCCTCTCCGGACTATCTCCCTTCAGTTCAGTTTAGTTCAGTCGCTCAGTCGTGTCCGACTCTTTGCGACCCCATGAATTGCAGCATGCCAGGCCTCCCTGTCCAACACCAAGTCCCGGAGTTCACTCAAACTCACGTCCATCAAGTTGGTGATGCCATCCAGCCATCTCATCCTTTGTCATCCCCTTCTCCTCCTGACCCCAATCCCTCCCAGCATCAGAATCTTTTCCAATGAGTCAACTCTTCACATGAGGTGACCAAAATATTGGAGCTTCAGCTTCAGCATCATTCCTTCCAAAGAACACCCAGGACTGATCTCCTTTAGAATGGACTGGTTGGATCTCCTTGCAGTCCAAGGGACTCTCAAGAGTCTTCTCCAGCACCACAGTTCAAAAGCATCAATTCTTCAGCGCTCAGCTTTCTTTACAGTCCAACTCTCACATCCATACATGACCACTGGAAAAACCATAGCCTTGACTAGACGGACCTTTGTTGGCAAAGTAATGCCTCTGCTTTTGAATATGATATCTAGGTTGGTCATAACTTTCCTTCCAAGGAGTAAGTGCCTTTTAATTTCATGGCTACAATCACCATCTGCAGTGATTTTGGAGCCCCCCAAAATAAAGTCTGACACTGTTTCCACTGTTTCCCCATCTATTTCCCATGAAGTGATGGGACCAGATGCCATGATCTTCATTTTCTGAATGTTGAGCTTTAACCCAACTTTTTCACTCTCCTCTTTCACTTTCATCAAGAAGCTCTTTAGTTTCTCTTCACTTTCTGCCATAAGGGTGGTGCCATCTGCATATCTGAGGTTATTGATATTTCTCCCGGCAATCTTGATTCCAGCTTGTGCTTCTTCCAGCCCAGCATTTCTCATGATGTACTCTGCATATAAGTTAAATAAGCAGGGTGACAGTATACAGCCTTGATGTACTCCTTTTCCTATTTGGAACCAGTCTGTTGTTCTGATGCCAATACCCTCAAAATTTTTTCCCCTGTTTTCTTACTTCTTGATAGTATTGATTAACCAGGGCTGCAGTACCTTTAACACGCAAACTGTGTTCTGGAGCAGGGGCTACATTTTCTGATCCAGGTGACTTTTGACCTGGAATCAATAAGTGAAGGTGTGACAACTCTTGAGGAGAAAAAATATCATAGTGCAAAAATCACCTACTTCAAGAAGGTCTTTGACTGCTTGATTTCTAGGCAAAGGGATACTATTTTCTAGAAAAAAAGATTGGGCTGCTTCTGGTAGTCCACTGGGTTTAGGAAAATCCAGGGGCTCAATATTCTCAAGCTCATCTGCTCAAATATTTCTGTTACTGGTCTCATCAGATCCCCAAGTTCAGTCTAGGAAAACTACTATTTTTTTAAATTAAAGAAATTTCATTTCGGGGCTTCCCTGGTGGCTCAGTGGTAAGGAGTCTCCTGCCAATGCAGGAGACACAGGTTTGACCCCTCATGCCGCGGAGTAACTCAGCCCGTGTGCCACAACTGTTGAGCCTGTGCTCTAGAACTTGGGAGCCACAGCTACTGAGCCCACTTGCTGGGGGTACGGAAGGCTGAGTGCCTAGAGCCCATGCTCTGCAACAAGAGGAGCCACACACTGAATCTAGAGAAAAGCCTATGCAACAGTGAAGACCCAGGACAGCCAAAAATAAATAAATTAAAAAAATTATGTTAAAATTAAAACTTTTTTCATTTTATTGAAGTGTAATTGATTTACTATGTGTTAATTTCTGCTGTATAGCAAAGTGACTCTGTTATACACATATGTACATCATACATGTATGTGTATACATATGCACACATTGTTAAAAATACTCTTTCCCATTATGATTTATCACAGGATATTGAGCATAGTTCCCTGTGCTATCCAGTAGGACCTCGTTGTTTATCCAGTCTGTATACACATAATAATTTGCATCTGCTGATCCAAACCCGCAGTCTGTCCCTCCCCCAACTTCCTTTCCCTTGGCAATCACAAGTCTTTTCTCTATGTCTGTGAGTCTGTTTCTGTTTTATGGATAGGTTCATTTGTGTTGTGTGTTAGATTCCACATATGAATGATATCATATGGTATTTATCGTTCTCTTTCTGACTTACTTCACTTAGTACGATAATCTCTAGTTGCATCCATGTTGCTGCAAATGGCATTATTTTGTTCTTAATTGACTGACTAGTATTCCATTGTGTGTGTGTGTGTGTGTGTGTGTGGTAGTCTCACGGTTGTGTCTGACTCTTTGCGACCCAATGGACTGTACCCTACCGGGCTCCTCTGTCCATGGAATAGTATATATATATCTTCTTTATCCATCCATCTGTCAGTGGACATTAGATTGTTGCCATGTCTTGGCTGTTGTATTGCTATGAACATAGCAGGTGCATATATCTTTTTGAATTATAGTTTTGTCTGGATATATGTTCAGAAATGGGATGACTGGATCATATGGTAGCTCCATTTTTAGTTTTCTGAGGAATCCCCATGCTACTCTTCATAGTGACTGCACTAACTTGCTAGCTTACATGCCCAGCAACAGTGTAGGAGGGTTCCCTTTTCTCCATACCTTCTCCAGCATTTGTTATTTGTAGACTTTTAAAAGATGGGCATTCTGACCATTAAAAGGCAACTTTTTTACTGCCAAGTAAAATAGTTTTCTTTTAATTGTTGCTGAACTTGAGTCTTCAGTGAATGAAGACAGTCATCATCCTCTAGTGGAAGAGGTGAGAAAGAGAGACAGAGAAGGGAGCTTGCTAACATGGGTTTTGGCCACAGGAGAGAGGTGGTGCTCCAAGGAGTCTGCCTCTGCCAAACTTGGATCATGAAAGGGATTGTGTGGGAAATTGGGTTTAATGCGACAGGATCATGGCTTTCCACCTCAACACCAGGTTCATCATTAGCAGTTGACAATTATCTGATGGACTGATTTTTAAAGTACTATTTTTAAAATTCTTTAAAATCCACAGGCTTAGAGCCTTTCTTAAAAGTGAGAAAAATTCATACTGTTATGGGTTGAATGGTGTCCCCCTACAGATGTTGGATCCTAACCCTTGGTACTTTAGAATGTTGACCTTATTTGGAAATAGTCTTTACAAAGGTCGTCAAGTTAAAATGGGGTCGTTAGGGTGACCTAATCTTATGTGACTGGTGTCCACATAAAGAGGAAATTTGGACACAGACATACACACAGGGAGAAGACCACATGAAGGTGAAGGCAGAGAGATTGGGGTGATGTCCAGTTAAGGGACACCAAAGATGGACAGCAAGCCACCAGGAATGAACAGAGAAACCTGGAACAGATTCTCCACGCAACCCGTGGAAGAAACTCACCCTGTGTACACCTTGGTCTGGCACTTCTGGCCTCAAGATCTGTGAGGCAGCTCATTCCTGCTGTTTCAGCCACCCAGACTGTGATTCTTTTGTTACTGCAGTCCAAGCAGACTAACACACATGTAGACACATCTTACCGTGAAAACATCCACGTCTTTCCATTCCATCTCTTGTTTCCATTTTCCGTGTTTCCCACACCTGTTTTCTGATTCTTGCAATCTCTCTGTACCCCACCCCGCTGCCCTGCAAAATCTCCCACTTTTGGTTTCCTTTGAGATTGTGGCTGCACATGAATTTAGGACCCAAGGGACTTGAGATCTTAGGGACAGATGAGATGTTAGCAACTGTCTGGTTCCACCCCGAGTTTCTCAGCTCAGAGATTCAGAGAAACCCAGCAAAGGCAGATACCAGGGCTTCCCCCGGGGCAGGGCAAGTTTTGCAGTGTGGGGAAAACCCAACCCCACCAAGCCTGGATAAGTTCAGCCCTTCTGGCCAATGAAGAAGCTTTAAGGTGTAATACCAGAGGATGTTTGGAGCCCCTCGTGGAGAGGTGAGGCTCTCCTGCTGGAGCAAGGATGTGGAGACAGGCTGCTGGGAACCTCCACCTGTGACCCTACCCCCTGCAGAGCACTCACCTCTGGGGGGTCCTCAGGAAGGTGGACGTGGGGCCTGGAGGCTACCTGCCAGGGTCTAAGCCCAGTTTCCTCCCTGTGAAAGGAGGACAGCCAGTTACTCAGAGGGCTGTTCTGTGCACTGATACTTGAGTAACCTCTGCTACTCAGAGAAGGTCTTTGTTCTAAGTGGACAGTGCAAGTCTAACAAGGAGTGTCAGCTTGTAACATTTCACAGCCCCATCCAGCCGAGGCATTGATGTCCCTGGACCACACTGATCCTCCAGCCGAGGCTCAGCCCCTGGGAGTTTCTACACTGCTCTGAGTAGCTGATGGCTGTGTCCTGAGTCTCCATGGCAGCCTGAGGTCTCATCTGTGTGTGGAAACTGGCCTCACTCATGGTCTCAGAGCTGGCTTCCAAAGTACAGATGGGCCCATGGGCTCTTTGCCAGGTTTCTGTCTGGATTTCCTGGTTTACAATCCACAAGCAACAGCAGCAACTAATGTTTTTTGGGCAGTTGTTGAATGCAGGGAATAACAGGTAGGAATAGAGCTGTAGCCTTCAGCAGGGACTCCTGACTTAGACTGTGGAAGGGAGTGTTGGAAGGAGATTTCCCAAAGGTGAAGTGAACTCTCCCATGCCGTCCCTGGGACTGAGCTCTGATCTAAACTCACTTGGAGGCTGCATCCTCGGTCCTGTTTCTGCGGCAGGTGGCTGGGCTCTGCCCTGGCCACAGCCCACCTGGACTGGAGCCCAGCACTGCTGCCCTGGCCTGCCCGCCACACCGTGACCCCAGCCACTGCCCCTGCTGGCCCCAAGGGGTCCCCACGTCACCCACCCCTTTGAGGGCTGGGCCCCCAGGCCTTTTCTGGCTGTGGCTGTTTGGGTCCTTTCCCAGTAGCTTGACTGAGATCCTAGCTGTCCTCCTGGCTGAGCTCATTTAAATGAGGGGTTCAGAATGGGTCTTCCTCAGAGGTGCCACTTTGGCCTATGGATTACTTTGAGCTGAAGTCAACGAAGGCTGAAAAAATTCAGGAAAATTTTTGCTTATTTGTTTGATTTTTTTTCAAAAAAATGTAAGTGTTAGTTGCTCAGTCATGTCTGACTCTCTGTGATCCCATGACTATAGTCCATCAAGCTTCTCTGTCCATGGAATTCCCCACAAGCAAGAATACTGGATTGAGTAGCCATTCCTTCTTCTCCAGGGGATCTTTCTGACCCAGGGATTGAACCCAGGTATCCCATGTTTTAGGCAAATTCTTTACAGCCTGAGCCACGAGGAAAGCCGTCAGTTCAGTCGCTCAGTCGTGTCTGACTCTGCGATCCCATGGACTGCAGCATGCCAGGCTTCCCTGTCCATCACCAACGACTGGAGCCTATTCAAACCCATATCCATTGTGTCGGTGATGCCATCCAACCATCTCATCCTCTGTCGTCCCCTTTTCCTCCCGCCTTCAATCTTTCCCAGCATCAAGGGTCTTTTCCAATGAGTTGATTCTTTGCATCAGGTGGCCAAAGTATTGGAGTTTCAGCTTTAGCATCAGTAATTCCAATGAATATTCAGGACTGATTTCTTTTAGGATTGACTAGTTTGACTTCCTTGTAGTCCAAGGGACTCTCAAGAGTCTTCTCCAACACCACAGTTTAAAAGCATCAGTTCTTCAGTGCTCAGCTTTCTTTACAGTCCAACTCTCCCATCCATACATGACTACTGGAAAAACCATAGCTTTGACTAGACAGTGCGGGAGACCTGGGTTTGAGCCCTGGGTTGGGAAGATCCCCTGGAGAAGGAAATGGCAACCCACTCCAGTACTATTGCCTGGAAAATCCCATGGACAGAGGAGCCTGGTAGGCTACAGTCTATGGGGTCACAAAGAGTCAGACACGACTGAGCGACTTCACTTCACTTGACTAGACAGACCTTTGTTGGTAAAGTAATATCTCTGCTTTTTAATATGCTGTCTAGGTAGGTCATAGCTTTTCTTTCAAGGAGCAATCATCTTTTCATTTGATGGCTGCAGTCACCATCTGCAGTGATTCTGGACCCCCCCCCCCCCCAATAAAGTCTCTCACTGTTTCTCCATCTGTTTAACATGAAGTGATGAGACTGGATGCCATGATCTTAGTTTTCTGAATGTTGAGCTTTAAGTCAACTTTTTCACTCTCCTCTTTCACTTTCATCAGGAGGCTCTTTAGTTCTTCTTCGTTTTCTGCCCTAAGGGTGGTGTCATCTGCATATCTGAAGTTACTGATATTTCTCCCAGCAATCTTGATTCCAGTTTGTGCTTCATCCAGCCCAGCATTTCTCATGATGTACTCTGCATATAAGTTAAATAAGTAGGGCGACAATATACAGCCTTAACGTACTCTTTTCCCTATTTGAAACCAGTCTATTGTTCCATGTCCAGTTCTAACTGTTGCTTCTTGACTTGCAACCTTCCTCTTAACTGCTGGAAGAATTTAGAAAGAGGTCCAGGAAGAGAACCATCATCAGAGATGACTACAGAGAGTGTCGCCAGCTGTGGTGAGCTGGGGACCTGGCGGGGCCTGTTTGTCCAGAGACTTCTCTGTGTTCCACTGTCTCCCGTGGCCTGGCAAACACTTACTCTTCCTGGTCCTCCTGTGAATTGTCTTCCTTCCCTTTGGGGCCCAGACTCCTGGTCCCTTCCTCTTAATTCAGAATGGTGTGTGAGCCTTGATTGCCTATGAGAGAGACTCATGTTGTCTTTGTGGGGCTCCTGAATGTGTGGAATTAAATTTGTTTTCTCCAGTTAATCTGTCTTATGTCAGTTTAATTGCTAGACCAGCCAGAAGGACCTAGAAGGACAGAGAAAAAATTTCCTCCCTCACAAAATGAAGGAAGGATCTTTTGCAGATGGTATTTTAATCTCCATTCTCACGTCACCCAGAGATTTCTGAATTTTTGTTGTTCCTGGTCTGGATTTCTGTGATGTATCTTAATGTTACTTTGTCCTACTCAGTTTGGTGCTGGTGACTCTGTGTCAGTATTGTTTTGCTCCTGATTTCCAACGGGCTGGTTTTGGGATGCCTTGTATACCCAGCAAGGCAGATTGTCAGGGAGCAAAGAGGAAGGAAGTGGGGTGTCAGGGCACCTGGCTGGTTCTCTGTCCTTTTAGGAAAGTCATCCTTAAGAACTCAGCCCATCTTCTGGGTCAGTGTCATGGGCCAGCCATCCTGACCATACTGTCCAGACGTTTTGTGACAACACATGGACATGCAATTCCAGTAGGTTAAGAGAATACAATGAAAATATCAAATTAAAAAAGCCAAATCTTTTTCTTTGGCAAGAGCCTATTCAAGACCCACAGCATTTGTGACATTTACTTGAGGCTCAGTTCTTTCTTTAAATTCTTCACCAGACTGACTTTTGGTCTGTCTAGCCCTCTTGGCAGTTTAACCATGGTCTGCTTTGCAAGGCTTTTCCCAAAAACTTTACTCCTGCAAATAGATGGTCAAGGCCATGAGGAACGGGGCTCTGCAATGTTTCTTGGATGCCCCCTGCCCGCACCACCCTGTCCCTGCTCCTCCTAAAGCTTTGCCAGGCTCCCAGTCAACACTCTCACTGCATGTCGGCTTGTTATTCCGAGTGGTGTCTTATTTCATCTGGCTCTGTTTTTGAAATGATCTACTTTCAATCTGGGTCACCTTTTGGGTACAGAGTTTTTGAAGCTTATATAAGAGAACTGGACTATTGTAGGGGGTATGTATACTTTCTTCTTGTGTCCTGATGTTCAGATGAGCTTTTTGAATTTCCTAGAAGGCAAATTAGGAGGAATCTTGAGGGACCTGGGAACTATGGCTTGTGGCCTGGCCCATCATGAATGAATGCCCAGAATAAGGACACAGGCAGAACAGAGTGAACTGGAGTGTGGGTGGGGCTGTTGTCACCCTCCATGCGGGCACCTCACCTTCTCTATGTGAGATATTCAGTGGCTTTCCATGGTAGAGCCACTGATGCCGGGCTGAGCCCGGTGCTAGGAAGGCAGGAGTCTTGTGTGGCTGTATGGAGCTGGGAATGTGAGGTCTAAGAAGCTTACTTGGCTCGGGTTTCAGTGAGCTGTACCCCTTCCTCTCCATAGCCTTCATCTCCACCCCACCATCCGGAGGCTTCCCTTCTGCTGCACCTCCCAGCTTCATCCATGCTCTGACCTATTTTCCCATGATTCTGCCACCCCAGATGGGCTGCAGTTCAGTTCTGGGGCTAAGCACCTGGAGTGAGAGCAGACCCCACAGCTTACAGGCTGGGGTCTCCGGCAAGACTGCTCTGGCTTCTGACTGACCTGCCACAAAGCTGAGAGGTCCCCACGAGCCCCTTAGACTTGATAATTCACTAGAGTGATTTAGAGAACTCAGGAAAGGGCTATAATCTATGTTTACAGCTTTATCATAAAGGATACAAATCAGAAGTGGCCAAATGAAGAGGGCAGGTTCTGACGGGTCGCCAAGTGTTCTCGCCCTGGGGAATCAACACACAGCACCTTCCCAGCACATCCAGGAAGCCCACTCAACCTCCGTGTGCAGAGGCTGCATGACCTTGGCATGATGGATTGAATCAGCAGCCACATAACTGGGCTCTATTCAGGCCCCACCCCTTCTTCAAGGTCTGGAGTTTGGTTGATTGGAGGCTCAGAGCCCCGACCCTCTAATCAATCACACTTTAGGTCTTTCAACCTGACTCCCCCATCCCGGGACTACCTAGGGGCTCCCATGAGTCACCTCATTAGCATAAACTGAAATGTGATGCCTGGATTCATGAATAATAAAGACACTCCTGTTACTTGGGAGATTCTGAGTTTGCACTAGAGTCTCCCTCTCTGGAAGCAGGAGCACAGGCCAGTCATATTCTTTATATGATACTATCTTAACCTTCCTGTTTTACCTTCCAGGTTCTAACTCATGTACTAGCCATGATCTTGAGGATGCGTGACATCCTCTAAAGAAGAAAACAACCAGATGCTCCCCTCTCATGATCATTCAGGGCAGATGGGGTCATGCTGCTCTTCCTTGGAGCTGCGGGCACCTCACAGCTGCTGCCTCTGGATCTCTGCGTTGAGCCCTGGGCCCTTGAAGCAGCCTCAGACCCTGGCCAGACGCTGTGGCCAGAGGACCAGATAAAGCAGATGTGGACCCCTGGGGCACATTTTACTGGCAAAAGAAAGGCTTTTGTTGAGGTATAACAGTAACCTGATCTGAGATCTAGAAAGATGAGTTACTGGCTGGGTGATAGAGGCCAAGGCAGAGACAGGAGTGAAGGAGGGAGGGGGCCACGGGCAGTGAAGCAGCCTGGTGAGGAGGTGAGGCAAAGTGGGGACTCGAGGGTGATGAGGGGTCAAGTTTAGGTAACACGGGGACTCTGGCATCAGGAGGTCAGGAGGAGCCAGCAGAACGTTCTATCTTTGCAGGATGGTGCTGGGGGCAGCGTCATACTTTCTGGGCTTCAACCAGCAGGGGGACACGGGGAAAAGATGGGCACCTTCATCTCATAAGCCATCAGCCACCACCAAGCTGGCAGCCCCTTACCTGAATGCCCTGTGTTAGCTGGACACTAACACAGGGCCCCACGGACTCTGTTGCATAAGTGGTTTCCATGTACTGTTGTTTTTCTGCCTGGATTTTTCCATGATGGATGTGATTCATGTGTCATGCTGGGCAGGAGATGGTATTTAAATGTTTCCTGGGTTTGATCTCCATGCAGGCAGCCTGTGCTAAGACTTGGGGTAGGCGCTAAATGGATTTAATTAACTCCAGCATTTGAGCATCACTGTGGGCAGTGAGGTGTGGGGTGGGGGGCACCTGGTGCTTTTAGCCTGGCTGACTCTAGAAATCATCACATTTTGAACTGAAACACGTCCAAGGAGTTTGATGGCAGAGAAGCCAGGGTGAAAAGGGGAGACTGGGAGCCAGGGGTTTCTAATGTTATGCCCACTTTTCCCTGAACCTGGGCAGGTTGTAACATGTTCTTCAGATTTAGCAGCTGCCCAAGGACAGGGTGGAGTGAGGGAGGAGTCTGAGAGTTTACAGAGAGCACCTCAAGGAAATTCTGAGAGCCAGGCCGCCTTCCAGAGAGAAAAGATGCTTTCCCCCCTCTCTGCCGTGACCACGACTGCCTGCACAGGGGCCTCTGAAACACCCTTGACCTTCACTGACCTTCAGCACCTGCTCCAACTTCTTCCTGCTGTGTCTTCCCATTCTGCAAATGCTGGGAAACCAATCTGTCCTTCCCAAAGCCTTTGCATGAGCTGTGAGGTCAGTCCTGCAGACCAGAGACATATGACGAAACTAACTGGAAATGGAGTTGTGGGGAGACAGAGGCAGGGAAAAGGCACATTTTTGCTGACGGGGTCCTGGAAAAAGCCTGAGTCACAGCCCTGGGTCTCTGATTGGATCGTAGCAGGAGGCCAGGCCCCTAGAGCCTGGTCCTGTGGTGCGGCCATGGCAGGTAGACCTGAGGCTCATTCTGGCCTGCATTAGCCTCCCAGCGATCCCATGAGGGGTTCCATTCCCTCCAAGCTGTCCCTTCGTGCTCTACCTGCAGGACAACCCTGAGCCCGCCCTGGCACCTGGGAGCACTTGATCTAGCCGCAGTCGTGGGAAGCTGCCCCGCGTCCGGGGCTGGCTTTGTCAGGCGGTCTCGGCCACATGCCACAGGGACAGCCGTGTGGCCTGCCCTGTGGTCTGTTTCCATTTGTGTTCTCTCTCCGTCCCCTCTGCTAACATAACAACCAGCAGAGGTAGGCACTGGCTAAGTGGGCAGTGGGGCTGGGACCTGTGAGCCACGGCTCAGGGCTCTGCTGATGTGGGAGTCTCTCTAGACACTGCCTGTCTCTGCTTCACTATCCTGACCACTCTCCTCCAGGGCTTGAGAATCTTCACTGTTTGATGTTTTATTGTTAGTTGTCCTGTTCATGGAAGCCTTTATGCTTTCTCGGACACTAATTTTTCAGAAAAATCGAATGGTGAGTCTGGTGATTTTATGTCTCTAATTTGCTGGGTTTCAGTTTTCTACAAGAGCAAAAGTAAACACTGAAAGATCTATTTGTCCCTTTGTATAATTAACTTCCCATAGTGGTTAAGGTGGAGGGACAAGGGCGGGGGGAAGACAGGCAAGAGGGAGGAGGCTTTGGAGTCAGGCTGAGCAGCCTCGTTATCTAGGCTCTACCTCTCACTCACTTAGGGCTTCCCTTGTAGCTTAGTCAGTAAATAATCTGCCTGCAATGCAGGAGACCCGGGTTTGATTCCTGGGTCAGGAAGATCCCCTGGAAAAGGAAATGACAAACCACTCCAGTATTCCTGCCTGGAGAATCCCATGGACAGAGGAGCCTGCCAGGCTACAGTCCATGGGGTCGCAAGAGTCGGACACAACTGACCAAACCACCACCACTGCTCACTAGCTGTGTGACCTGGGTGCAGTAACTAAACCTCTCTGAGCTTCAGTATCCTCATCTATTCTTTGGCTATAGTAACAGTACTGAGCTCACTGGATTGTTACGCAATTCACAGAAAATAATGCATGTAAAAATATAATAGTGCATGATACTTATGAATAGTGAGTTTTTTAAAAGCTCTTATTGTAATTAGCCTCTATTTCTTTTTAACCTGTAAAATGGACAAACAATAAAATATCCAAAATGAACTAATGTAGAACTGGCTGTAGAGCAAGGAATTTTATAAAAGGCTAACCCAGATGGGCCTTGTCCTGTGGGCTTACTAGCCCAAATAGAAGCTAAAAGGAAGCAATTAGGACAGATTCTGGAAGCAGTTCACGATGGTAAGAAGCAGGTTCTTTTTAGGGGATGTGTTCTGTCTGTCCCTGCCTTTCTACCCACTCCAGAGCCTTCTTCCTCTGGTTGTAGGTGATAACCATGTACAGACTTCAGCAAATGAGCCCTCAGCAAGCCCAGCACCCTCTCCCCACTTACATACGGGGTCTCCTTCGGGATAAAGAAATTCTGGGTCACTAGTCACTAGAAACACGCTGGTGAGTTGGGGATGAAAAATCCCCTGGGTCCACCGGAAGACAGGAAAATCTACTTTGCCAGCTGATTGTATAGACTCCCAAATACTAAAGGTTGGGGAGATTCTTCTCAGTTTTGTACGAAACTATGGAAAGGGATAAAGGAGGGGAAGAAACACACATCTGTCCCTTTATGACTCTTATCTAAATGCTTTTTCAACTTCTTCTAGATCCACAATCATTTTTTTGGGATTCATCTGAATAAATCGAATCCACTCCTTAATGTCAACAATCTCCATCTCAACTTAGCCACAACATGAAGGATGGGCAGAAAGGAAGTTCAAGAAGGCCTTTTTAAAAGTTTAATTGCAGACTTTCTTAACCATCAGAAGTTTGCTTCAGGGCTCATTGAGATCAACCCTCCTGGGGTACCCCACCCCTCCATCTTCCCCCCGGGGTACCCTTTATGGTTCCCAATATGCCAGCCCTCAGAGCTCAATTGTGGGCTGGTCAATCGATCACCATGTTAAGAAGGCAAATGTCTGATCTATTCTGCCAGGTTTCCATTCTGAAAACCCCTAAGCTCTGGTACTGTCATTTAGAATTGTTTGTTGAAACGAGCTTCAAGGGGACTTTGTCGTCTAAGTTGTTTAATCAAATATAACCCATCTTTAAATTCCTCTTCCTGCCTCTGTTCTCCAGTTACATTTTCCCTCTCCTTTCCCACCCCTGGGCTAACTCCCTCAGGCATCCCCCACCCCCACCGTCTCCTCTCAGACACCACAGCCAAGGGAGCCTTCTGCGCCCTTCATTTTGCTGAGCTCCTCATCTTACAAAGCAAACTGGCATCCTCAGACCCTCCTGTGTTCCCTGAAATACCGTCTAGTCAAGTAATGTAACTCAGAAAGATATTTGAAAATAACTTTTCAAGCTCCTTCAAGAATTCTTTCGTTTCTCGTTGCAACACATGGACGCAAATAGCAGATGGAATACATGTTTTCATCTTTAAAGACACCAGATGCTTCTCTCTTTATTTGGTTTTTCACAGTCACACTCCTTCCCCATCTAGCTTTTGTCTGTCCTCCACCTCCCAAATCTTCTAGTTCTGTTTGTCATGAAAACAGCCCTCAGAAATATGAAAACGTGGGCTTTGAGGATGTGCATCCATTTAGGAAGGACAAGCTGGCTTCAAGGATAAGCAGTGTGTTGGGTGCAAGAAGCTCCACTTTTAATACCATGACTTTGGGTTCAGGAAAAAGAATGTGGGTCCCAAGGCCAGGATGTAGCTGGATGCCTTCAGGGGGCTGTGGTGGCTAGCTCTGGGGGAGTCAAGGGCAGGGACCACCAGCTTATATTCTCACAACTAGGGGCATGCAGCAAAGGATGGAAAACTTAGCCATATTTTTTAGGGGAGGAATTAAATCTTCCTAGCTTTATAGCTTGGATAAGACATTAAATTAAGATTCCAATTTGGTGATGCACTGCCCAGGCCTTGGATGCTCTGTGTGGCTCGTGGGCCACTTTTCTGTCTGTTGATTTAAGTCATTTCACACACATTTATAAAGTGTGGGTTGTGGATAAACCATAACATTTAACACAAGGTATAAATGCCCCATCTTCGAGACCCTCAGGGAATAAAGATTTAGTGAGAGCCAGAGATAAGCTCATACATAATGATGTTCTAAAGAAGAATATAACCACCAAGATGAGATTCTGTGGGGAGGACAACAGAAAGGGGCTTGGAAAAGAGTCCAATCACCTCCTTCTGAGGGCAGAGAGGAGGCAAAATCTTACATTTGAGGCCCAAGGAAGTGAGGTAGGAACGGTTCATTTTCCCAGCATAAATTTGGGGAGTTGAGGAATTTGGGGAGGAAACAATGAAATATTTTATTCATTTTTTTTGTTTTCCCTTTTCATTTAAAAAAAATTTTGTAATTTCTTCTGTATGGCCAGTTGACTCCGTTATACATATATACTTTCTTTATTATATTCTTTTCCAATGACATGTTTTAAAAACCTCTCTGCATGGTTCAAAATTATGTTATTTACATGCGTATTCTATGATATGTATTTTACTTAAAATTTTTTAAGTGAGTATCTTTGTAAATACTTATAAACTGAGTAATTACAGTCCTATTCATAATTCTGTCACTTAAGACAATCTTTTTATGTCAGGTTTCTCTCCATTTTCTTAAGAAATCATTAAACATTTCTTACGAAATTCCCATTATTAGTAGTTTCTTAATGGAAATAGAAAGCAAGCTGACCTAAAAATGTTATCTTGAGACTATAATTGCAAATAAGGCTGAGATTAATTATTAAGGAACCAACCATCTAATCCTTAAAGAGGTTCAGGATTAGCCAGACTCCATCAGCCTTCATGTGTGCTCATGAGAGAATGATTGGGGGGGTTAGGGGTCAGTGGTCAGTTCTCTCCTGTTCTCATGTCAAGGCTGTTATCACATGGGAACAACTGTTTTACCATTCTTTCTTTCTTTCTGAATAGTCATCCCCACTCAGAAAGTTGCAGGGAGGCTGGAGCCCCTGGGTGCCCTGGGAGCCCACACAGAAGAACAGTTTTATCCAGGAAGATTGGCTTTCCCTCAAGCAGTCAGACTGTTCCAGCTGGCACCATGATGAGACTCTGAATTCCACACGATTGGCTCTGTCACATGGGAAGATGGTTAGGAACACAGATTGTAAGCCCCTGCCCTGGGGAGTCTGCTCAGGAGAACTCCTCCCAGGTGAGGAGGATCCCATGGGCTTCACTGAGGCCCCCAAATTCATATGCTGAAACCCTACCCACGATGAGATGGTATTTGGAGATGAGGTCTTTGGGAGGAAATGAGGGTCTGCTGAGGTCATGAGGGTGGGGCCCCCATGATGAGATTAGTGTCTTCCTAAGAAGAGGAAGGGCTCCAGAGTGCACTCTTTCTTATCTACTGAGTGAGGACACAGTGACAAGGCAGCTGTCTGCAAGCCAGGAAGCGGCCTCCCCAGGACCTGAGTGGGCTGCACCTTGATCTTAGACTTTCAGCCTCCAGACCTGTGAGAGTAAATCCCGATTGTCTAAGTCCCTTGACCATGTCATTTGTTACAGAAGCCTGAGCAGGTGAGCACAGAGGATGGGACTGCTCACAGGCCATCTGTCACCTCTGCTTTTCTTGCCACATTTCCGGCCAGAGGCCCAGCCCACCCACAGGTGAGTCCAGGACTCCTAACAGGTGCCAGCTGGGGCTGCAGTGTGATGTTTGCTTGGAACCCTTTACTTATGTAGGGAAGGGTCCGTGAGGGCGGTGACACAGTGATGCTGGAGGAGTCAAGGAGGGCACCCATCCCAGGGAGCATCATAATGGGCCCCAACTCATGTCCTGCCTCCATCTGCCCCTCTCCTCCACACCTTAGCTTCTCTTTCACCAGCTGCTAGAGATGTTTTCCCAAAAATCTAATCTGACTAGGCCATTCCCCTAAGGGTCCTTTTGATGGACTTGTGAGATGAACAACACCCAGTCATCTACTCTTCAGACATTTATTGAGGCCCAGAGATGGTGTTGTGGGCACTGGAGGGGAGGTGAAGGTCAGGGAGCCCTGGGCCCATTAGCACCAAGGCTTGCAGGAGAGCACAGGAAGGAGCATCACTCAGGCTCCTCATGTGGCTCCTAAGCACCCCCTTCTCTCCAACTTCCTTCCAACTCTGAATGGTGCTTTAACAACAGAGCTCATTCCACCCTTGCCTCTGTGACTTCTGACTTTTCCATCTCTGTTGGGGTCTGAATTCTCCTGTCGCAAGGGAGACTTACTGTCCCTTCTGCCTTCAACTCAGCAGTGCCAAGTGAGTGCCCAGCGGCTGTCAGCCCCTCCCCATCCCAGCCCTTCCTCAGTGTGGTCCAGGAAGAACTCACCTCACCAGCTACTCTTCCAGGAGAGAAATACTGTCTCATCCCTCATGATGACCTCATGGGACAGGCACAGAGTAAGCCATGACTCAAAAGCAGTCAAATATTGGGGAATTTTCTGTTCAAGGGCTTCCCTGGTAGCCTAGATGGTGAAGAATCTGCTTGCAGTATAGGAAACCCAGGTTCAACCCCTGGGTTGGAAGGATCTCCTTGAAGAAGGAAATGGTAACCCTCTCCAGTGTTCTTGCCTGGAGAATCCCAGGGGTGGCAGAGCCTGGTGGGCTGCCTTCTATGGAATTGCACAGAGTCGGACATGACTGAAGCGACTTACAGCAGCAGCAGCAGTAGGGAGGACGTGGTGGTGGGTAGAGGAGCCGCCATGGTGGAGGTGGTTTAGAGGATGAAGAGAACTAGACCAGGGAAGTGACTGGCAAGACTGGTGCCCAACGTTTGCTATTAATATATTCTCCTGGGGCAGAGAACCTGAAAGTCCTTTTAAACTGTGCCATCATTCTTTCACCAGCACTGAATCCTCAGCCTCCCGACAGCACGGTGCTGCTGTGCATGACTCTTCTCTCCCTGAGGCTGTGGCTGGAGGGTGGGGATGGGCAGCCACCTCCCCTGTGAAGCGCCGCAGCTGGTGAGTCCTGCTTGCTCCCATCTGCAGTCAGAGGGCAGGCAGAGGGGCTGCACCATCCAACACCAGCGTCTAATTCTTCTGGGCTGGGGGTTTTCATCGTACTCTGTTTTCAGGGTTAATCATTGTTTAAAGAAAGTGTCAAAATGTTTTCCAAACCATGGAAATACAATGCAGCCTCCAGTCCTTATCCAGAGGGCACTGGTCTTGCAAACCATCAAGCACCAGTGAATGAGCACAGCCTTCTCCTCCCTGGACAGTGAGGGGATGTGTCCGCTCAGAGGAGCCCCGGACCCTCCCTCATAAACATGTTTGCTTTTCTCACAAACCCTACACTGGGTGACATGACAGCTTCCCCAGCCCCTTCCTCTCAGAGGCCAGTGGCCTCAGACCCACCCACCCTCTAGTTTTCACATCCTGTGTCTCCTGCAGCCCTGACATAGGAACAGCTTCTCACACAATGCTTCTCTGAAAGCACTGTGACAGCCTTTCCCTTGAGAACCCTGCCCCTTGCTGATCACGGGCCACCCCTCAGCCTGACCAGGCATCCTACACTGCAAAGCTGATCACTTTTCCCAGGTCACAAAA
Organism: Bos indicus x Bos taurus; assembly: GCF_003369695.1. Lineage (NCBI taxonomy): Eukaryota > Metazoa > Chordata > Mammalia > Artiodactyla > Bovidae > Bos > Bos indicus x Bos taurus. Next base: position 1,048,131 of record NC_040103.1, on the reverse strand, counting down.
TAATTCTTCATTACCCTCAGGACAAAATCCAAGTTTCCTCATCGTCCCGAGGCTTCCAGTGGCCAGACCTCCCATGCTAAGCTCTCAGTTTTTCCTTCTCACCGCACTGAAAATAGAGCTCTTTTCTGCTTGTGACTTTTGCATGTGCAGCTGTCATGCCTTAGGTGTGTGTCCCCAGCTTGGCAACTCCTTTCCCTCCAGAACCCAGTTTGGAGAGGACCCTATGGAAAGCCTTCCCCATTCCTTGCCCAGCTGGGGAGGTGCCCAGAGGATGCACTTCCATGGGGCACTAGGGTGTCCCTCAAGGATGCCTGCCTCAAAAGGTTGCAGCCTTTCATGGGTCTTTCCTCAAGAGCACAGATGTGCAGAGAAGAGCACATAGGAGCAATCAGTCTGTGTGTATTAGGTGAATAGTGATTAGGGTTTGGTGTTATCTACTTAAAAAAAAAAAACAACAAAAAAGACCACACAATGTAAAAGCTGTGGGTTGAGTTTATTCCATGTCTTACTGAGGACTATAGTCCAGGAGACAGCCTTTCAGATGAGAAACTGCTCTGAAGAGCTACGGGAGGAAACTGTATACATGTAATTTTGGAGAAGGGGGAACATGAACCCAAGCAGGCATCTCAGCAGAAGGCTGCTTCTGGCTGTGAGGAGCAGACAGCTTACATAATGGTTTTAGAGCTTTTCTAAGTACAGGAAAACACAAGAATCCAAGCTCATAAAATTTTTTTCTGAAAATATCTACTTATCTGAAGGCCTGTTTCTGCCAGTTTTCCCAGAGCACAGGGGGCCTCATCCTGATTTCCACCCTGAGCTTCTTAGGTCAGTGACTGCAGTGGCCAAGGACTCAACCCTCTGGAGCTGGGTGGCAAGTGACAGTCTTCAGTTGGCAAGTGCTTGATGAAATCAAATACATTGTTAATTGGTTAGGAATATTTTAAGCTGAGAGTGATATAAAGCCTCAAATAACAATGGCTTGGGGAAGAAAAATGTCTCTTGTTACTGTAAAAGTCCCACCCATTGTTTGTCATTGCAGAGGGGGTTAGCTGGTGGTGCTGGGGAAGGGACTGCCTCTGGAAGTTCTGACTACAGGCTGTTTTCTTTGCAACCTTCCTAAGAACTTCAAACTCTCTAGATTTCTTTCTGTCTCACTAGTTAGTATAAATTCCAGTCACCTGCAGCTAAGGAGTCTGGCAAACCTTTCACTTGAATCCCGTGAAGATGTCAAGCAACAGAGGGTCTGATTTTCACAAGTAACTGGGGAACTGATAAGATGCAATTTCAGAAGCAGCTGAGATGCTGGAAGCTGATTCCTAGGAGGAGAACTTATCTCTGCTTCCAGCCCTGGCACCCTCAAAGCCTTTTCTCTGTACCAAATATTAACATTAGAAAGAATGACATTTCATAGTGAACTCCTGCCTGATGAACAGAGATTGAGTGACCCAAGATTGCAGCTTAGAGACTGAGCTGGACTAACCCCGGGAATTAAGCTTGTTTCTGCCGATCCACTGGCTTCCTGGGCTTCCCTGGAAGCTAAGATGGCTGAGCTTCCCAGGTGGCTAAGATGGTAAAGAATGTGCTTGCAGTGCAGGAGACCCAGGTTTAATCCATGGGTTGGAAGGATCCCCTGGAGAAGGGAGTGGCTACCCACTCCAGTATTTTTGCCTGGAGAATTACATGGACAGAGGAGCCTTGTGGGCTACAGTCCTTGGGGTTGCAAAGAGCTGGACACGACTGAGTGACTAATACTTTCACTGCCAATCCATGCTGCAAATGCTGACTAAGCCAATAAACCCAAAGGAACAGGAAATCCCCACGACAGAGCTAAACCTCTTCTCCCTGGCCAATCCACAAATCTATGAAAATGAAATTTGCCTGCTTGTCTGTGGTTGACACCCTGAGAAGGCCCTGGAGCAAATCTCCTTCACACGGGGAATGGCCAGTTGGCCACGGGCTGAGCCTGAGCTCTCAGTGAACAGGCTGGGGGCAGGTCCAGCAGCTGAAGTTGCAACCCTTGAGGGGGCCCATCACCACCAGCTGTGAGTGGCTGGGAGGCCTGTGCTTGTGGATTTTCTAGCCTTTGAACCACAGCATTTCCACTTGGAAGTTTCAATGATATCTCTTCAGTTCTCTCTTTTTGCTTATTTCTGCATTTTCCCAGAGAGCTGGGGGCCTTTCTGTTCAGTTGAGTTCAGTTGCTCAGTTGCGTCCAACTCTGTGACCCCATGGACTGCAGCAGGCCAGGCTTTCCTGTCCATCACCAACTCCCGGACTTTGCTCAAATTCATGTCCATTGAGTCAGCGATGCCATCCAACCATCTCATTCTCTGTTGTCCCCTTCTCCTCCTGCCTTCAATCTTTCCCAGCATCAGGGTCTTTTCCAATGAGTCCATTCTTCGCATCAGGTGGCCAAAGTATTAGAACCTCAGCTTCAGCATCAGTCTTTCCAATGAATATTCAGGACTGATTTCCTTAGGACTGACTGGTTTGATCTTCTCGCAGTCCAAGGGATTCTCAAGAGTCTTCTCCAACATCACAGTTCAAAATCATCAATTCTTTGATGCTCAGCTTTCTTTATGGTCCAACTCTCACATCCATACATGACTACTGGAAAAACGATAGCTTTGACTATATGGACCTTTGTTGGTTAAGTAGTATCTCTGCTTTTTAATACTCTGTCTAGGTTGGTAACAGCTTTTCTTCCAAGGAGCAAGCGTCTTTTTATTTCATGGCTGCAGTCACTATCTGTAGTGATTTTGGAGCCCCCCAAAACAGTCTCTCACTGTTTCCATTGTCTCCCCATTTATTTGCCATGAAGTGATGGGACTGGATGCCATGATCTTCACTTTTTGAATGTTGAGTTTTAAGTCAGCTTTTTCACTCTCCTCTTTCACTTTCATCAAGAGGCTCTTTAGTTCCTCTTTGCTTTCTGCTATAAGGGTGGTCAGAATGTGGTCCACTGGAGAAGGGAATGGCAAACCACTTCAGTATTCTTGCCTTGAGAACCCCAGGAACAGTATGAAAAGGCAAAATGAAAGGATACTGAAAGAGAAACTCCCCAGGTCAATAGGTGCCCAGTATGCTACTGGAGATTAGTGGAGAAATAATTCCAGAAAGAATGAAGGGATGGAGCCAAGGCAAAAAGAATTCCCAGCTGTGGATGTGACTGGTGATAGAAGCAAGGTCCGATGCTGTAAAGAGCAATATTGCATAGGAACCTGGAATGTCAGGTCCACGAATCAAGGCAAATTGGAAGTGGTCAAACAAGAGATGGCAAGAGTGAATGTCGACATTCTAGGAATCAGCAAACTGAAATGGACTGGAGTGGGTGAATTTAACTCAGATGACCATTATATCTACTACTGTGGGCAGGAATCCCTCAGAAGAAATGGAGTGGCCATCATGGTCAACAAAAGAGTCCAAAATGCAGTACTTGGATGCAATCTCAAAAACTACAGAATGATCTCTGTTCGTTTCCAAGGCAAACCATTCAATATCACAGTAATCCAAGTCTATGCCCCAACAAGTAATGCTGAAGAAGCTGAAGTTGAATGGTTCTATGAAGACCTACAAGACCTTTTAGAACTAACACCCCAAAAAGATGTCCTTTTCATTATAGGGGACTGGAATGCAAAAGTAGGAAATCAAGAAACACCTGGAGTAACGGGCAAATATGGCCTTGGAATATGGAATGAAGCAGGGCAAAGACTGATAGAGTTTTGCCAAGAAAATGCACTGGTCATAGCAAACACCCTCTTCCAACAACACAAGAGAAGACTCTACACATGGACATTACCAGATGGTCAACACCGAAATCAGATTGATTATATTCTTTGCAGCCAAAGATGGAGAAGCTCTATACAGTCAGCAAAAACAAGACCAGGAGCTGACTGTGGCTCAGACCATGAACTCCTTATTGCCAAATTCAGACTTAAATTGAAGAAAGTAAGGGAAACCACTAGACCATTCAGGTATGACCTAAATCAAATCCCTTATGATTATACAGTGGAAGTGAGAAATAGGTTTAAGAGCCTAGATCTGATAGATAGAGTGCCAGATGAACTATGGAATGAGGTTCGTGACATTGTACAGGAGACAGGGATCAAGACCATTCCCATAGAAAAGAAATGCAAAAAAGCAAAATGGCTGTCTGGGGAGGCCTTACAAATAGCTGTGAAAAGAAGAGAAGTGAAAAGCAAAGGAGAAAAGGAAAGATATAAGCATCTGAATGCAGAGTTCCAAAGAATAGCAAAAAGAGATAAGAAAGCCTTCTTCAGTGATCAATGCAAAGAAATAGAGGAAAACAACAGAATAGGAAAGACTAGGGATCTCTTCAAGAAAATTAGAGATACCAAAGGAACATTTCATGCAAAGATGGGCTTGATAAAGGACAGAAATGGTATGGACCTAACAGAAGCAGAAGATATTAAAAAGAGGTGGCGAGAATACACAGAAGAACTATACAAAAAAGATCTTCACAACCCAGATAATCACGATGGTGTGATCACTGACCTAGAGCAGACATCCTGGAATGTGAAGTCAAGTGGGCCTTAGAAAGCATCACTATGAACAAAGATAGTGGAGGTGATGGAATTCCAGTTAAGCTATTCCAAATCCTGAAAGATGATGCTGTGAAAGTGCTGCACTCAATATGGCAGCACATTTGGAAAAGTCATCAGTGGCCACAGGACTGGAAAAGGTCAGTTTTCATTCCAATCCCAAAGAAAGGCAATGCCAAAGAATGTTCAAACTACCGCACAATTGCACTCATCTCACACGCTAGTAAAGTCATGCTCAAAATTCTCCAAGCCAGGCTTCAGCAATATGTGAACCATGAACTTCCTGATGTTCAAGCTGGTTTTAGAAAAGGCAGAGGAACCAGAGATCAAATTGCCAACATCTGCTGGATCATGGAAAAAGCAAGAGAGTTCCAGAAAAACATCTATTTCTGCTTTATTGACTATGCCAAAGCCTTTGACTGTGTGGATCCCAATAAACTGTGGAAAATTCTGAAAGAGATGGGAATACCAGACCACCTGACCTGCCTCTTGAGAAACCTGTATGCAGGTCAGGAAGCAACAGTCAGAACTGGACATGGAACAGAAGACTGGTTCCAAATAGGAAAGGGAGTTCGTCAAGGCTGTATATTGCCACCCTGTTTATTTAACTTATATGCAGAGTACATCATGAGAAATGCTGGACTGGAAGAAACACAAGCTGGAATCAAGATTGCCGGGAGAAATATCAATAACCTCAGATATGCAGATGACACCACCCGTGTGGCAGAAAGTGAAGAGGAACTCAAAAGCCTCTTGATGAAAGTGAAAGTGGAGAGTGAAAAAGTTGGCTTAAAGCTCAACATTCAGAAAACGAAGATCATGGCATCCGGTCCCACCACTTCATGGGAAATAGATGGGGAGACAGTGGAAACAGTGTTAGACTTTATTTTTCTGGCCTCAAAATCACTGCAGATGGTGACTGCAGCCATGAAATTAAAAGACGCTTACTCCTTGGAAGGAAAGTTATGACCAACCTAGATAATATATTCAAAAGCAGAGACATGACTTTGCCAACAAAGGTTCGTCTAGTCAAGGCTATGGTTTTTCCTGTGGTCATGTATGGATGTGAGAGTTGGACTGTGAAGAAGGCTGAGTGCCAAAGAATTGATGCTTTTGAACTGTGGTGTTGGAGAAGACTCTTGAGAGTCCCTTGGACTGCAAGGAGATCCAACCAGTCCATTCTGAAGGAGATCAGCCCTGGGATTCTTTGGAAGGAATGATGCTGAAGCTGAAACTCCAGTACTTTGGCCACCTCATGTGAAGAGTTGACTCATTGGAAAAGACTCTGATGCTGGGAGGGATTGGGGGCAGGAGGAGAAGGGGACAACAGAGGATGAGATGGCTGGATGGCATCACTGACTCGATGGACGTGAGTCTGAGTGAACTCCGGGACTTGGTGATGGACAGGGAGGCCTGGCGTGCTGCGATTCATGGGTTCGCAAAGAGTGGGACACGACTGAGTGGCTGATCTGATCTGATAAGGGTGGTATCATCTGCATATCTGAGGTTATTGATATTTCTCCCAGCAATCTTGATTCCAGCTTGTGATTCATCCAGCCTGGCATTTCACATGAGGTACTCTGCATATAAGTTAAATAAGCAGGGTGACATACAGCCTTGATGTACTCCTTTCCCAATTTGGATCCAGTCTGTTATTTCATGCCTGGCTCTATTTGCTGTTTCTTGACCTGCATACAGATTTCTCAGGAGGCAGGTAAGGTGGTCTGGTATTCCCATCTTTTGAAGAACAAGACTCAGTTTCCCCCACAGTCAGTCTCTCCCAACAGGAAGCTTTTATAAGCCTCTTATCCTTATCCATCAGATTGCAGAAAGAGTGAAAACCGTAATCACAGAAAACTAATCAAACTGATCACATGGACCGCAGCCTTGTCTAACTCAATGAAACTATGAGCCCCACCATGTAGGGCCACTCAAGACAGGCAGGTCATGTTGGAGAGTTCTGACAAAACGTGGTCCACTGAAGAAGGGAATAGCAAGCCACTTCAGTATTCTTTCCTTGAGAACCTCATGAACAGTATGAAATGGGGGCCTTTGGAAGCTGTATTTTCTTTTCAGGCATCAGGGAACCTTGGGATTCTGGGATGCATTCACAGTTGAGGGGCCCGGTTATTATAGGCTGTGGGGTAACAGCAGCTTCTTGGGGTGCCTGAGTCAAGGAAGCAGCAGCAGCTTCTGGAGCAGAGCACTGGGGCTGCCTGGGGAAAGTGTCAGGAAGAGATAAGGGATAAAAACCACTTTGCAAGTTAATTAACCCTGGGAACCTCTGGGGCCCTCTGTTCCAGCAGACAGCTGTGCATCACTTTGAATCCCTCTCCCTCTGAGGACCGGCTCCTGCCAGCCCAGCTGATTCTTCACTCTTTGAGGCTATTCTGAAGAATCTTCATGGAGGAGCCCCTCCAGTCTCTTCCAGGCCCAGTCCTCCCTCTGATCTTCCCCAGAGTCCTGAGCAAGGGGCCCTGCACTGTGAGCAGTCCAGGGCTCAGGGGCCACGCTGAGGGTTCTGTTGACCCAGAGCCTGAAAGCAGGCGGCCTCCCTCCTCAAGCCTCAAGGCTACTCTGCAAACCTGCACTTGATCCATGGGGCAGGGGAGGAAAAATAGTTTCCCCTCCACCCTTCTGGGCTCTTGGCTGAGAGCCCCTGTAAAAAGACAGATTAGCAGGATAAAAACAAACACAAATTTAATAACATGTGACCTCCTGTATACATGGGAGAGACCCAGGAAAATCAAGAAACATCCCTCTCCTCCCTGCTCCACAGTCCAACCACCACCTTAAATACCATCTCTAGCTAAAGACAAAAGAAGATACTGGGGGAGGGGCAGTTATGGGATGGCCAGACAGAGCCTGTCGATTGTTATGCAGATCAGAGTTGCAGATTGCCTTCTCCACCGTGAGGATTTCTAGAGATTTAGTCATCCCCTCCTCCTGGCCCACCAGGGTGAAACTCTGACACGTGGAGACTTCCTTTATAAATGTAAATGTTGCTGACAAAGGGTAACTTGTACTTGGATTTCAGAGCTTCTCTTAAAAATAATCAGCTCAAGTTAATCCTTATGCCAAAGAGTCACATTTGGGGGGTGTCAGAATTTGCTCCCCTCTAGCGATTTCCACAGCAGGAAAGGAGGGTGTGAGGGGAGGTATTAGAACCACTGGCAGCTTTTCCAGAACCTCACTTTGTTTTCCTCTCTAGAGAGCATTTCAACACATGGGGAGAAGAAAGGGTGCACACTCACACACACATGCATATACACAGAGACAGACTCACGCAACACATATACACACAAACACATGCACACACATACACAGAAATGCAGGCGCACATACACACACATAAACAGACATACATACACATACACTCAGACTCACATACACACACTTACATACACAGACATATACACACACATACACACATATACATACAGACACAGAGACACAAACACACACACATACCACATACCTACATACCCAGAAACGCACACATGCACACATGCATTCATACATACATATATGTACTCACACATGTACACACACACAGAGAAATGCATGCATGTATACATATATATCCCTACATACACACAGACACACATGTACTCACACAGACTTACCCACAGACATATCCACTTCTGTGTGTACAGAAATACACCTATATACATAATCAGATCAGATCAGATCATTCGCTCAGTCGTGTCCGACTCTTTGCGACCCCATGAATCGCAGCATGCCAGGCCTTCCTGTCCATCACCAACTCCCGGAGTTCACCGAGACTCATGTCCATCAAGTCAGTGATGCCATCAAGCCATCTCATCCTCTGTCATCCCCTTCTCCTTCTGCCCCCAATCCCTCCCAGCATCAGAGTCTTTTCCAATGAATCAACTCTTCACATGAGGTGGCCAAAGTACTGGGAGTTTCAGCTTTAGCATCATTCCTTCCAAAGAAATCCCAGGGCTGATCTCCTTCAGAATGGACTGGTTGGATCTCCTTGCAGTCCCAGGGACTCTCAAGAGTCTTCTCCAACACCACAGTTCAAAAGCATCAATTCTTTGGCACTCAGCCTTCTTCACAGTCCAACTCTCACATTCATACATGACCACTGGAAAAACCATAGCCTTGACTAGACAAACCTTTGTTGGCAAAGTAATGTCTCTGCTTTTGAATATGCTATCTAGGTTGGTCATAACTTTCTTTCCAAGGAGTAAGCGTCTTTTAATTTCATGGCTGCAGTCACTATCTGCAGTGATTTTGGAGCCCCAAAAATAAAGTCTGACACTGTTTCCACTGTTTCCCCATCTACTTCCCATGAAGTGGTGGGACCGGATGCCATGATCTTCATTTTCTGAATGTTGAGCTTTAAGCCAACTTTTTACTCTCCACTTTCACTTTCATCAAGAGGCTTTTGAGTTCCTCTTCACTTTCTGCCATAAGGATGGTACATAACCACAAACACATATACCTACACACACATACCTACATACACAAGCAGACATACATACACGAGACACATTGACACAGATATATATTCACATACACACATACATATACTTACAAACATACATAACTACAGACACATACCCACATAAATGCCCTCACATACTCAGACATACACACAGGCACACAGTCATACACACACACGTACAGACAGACATATGCACATACACACACACACAGACTACCAACACACATATACACACACAGAGAGAAATACATGCACATATACATATACCTACAGACACACACTGAGCGACTTCACTTTCACTTTTCACTTTCATGCATTGGAGAAGGAAATGGCAACCCACTCCAGTGTTCTTGCCTGGAGAATCCCCGGGACAGAGGAGCCTAGTGGGCTGCCGTCTATGGGGTCACACAGAGTCAGACACGACTGAAGCGACTTAGCAGCAGCAGCAGCACAGACACACACATACTACATAGACATACATAGAAATACATACTTGCATACACACACAAATAGACACACATGTGCACAGACATACATGAATACACGTATAGACACACATATACACTCATATATATATACACATACACAGACACACAAGCATACACACGCTCATATACCCAGACATACACCCAGACACACATACGGACACGCACATACAAACACTTACAAACACACAGATACACATAAACTCACATATTTACATGTACAGGCACACAGACACATATTTTTTGGAGGAAAAAAAGCTCCTTGGACTTAACATACCCTCCTTTAGCTCAGAAACACTGGGTCAGATTAGTAGTTCCCAACCTCCCAGTGGTTTATAAGAATACTTCAGGCCAGACAGCTTAAAAATTCAGATTCCTGGTTACCTCCTCAGACCTACTTGGTTGGAATTCCTGCGACAGGACCCAGGAATATGCATTTTAACACATCTCCTGGGGCATCTTTACACTTGGCAGCTTTGGGGATTCCTGGATAGGTGGGTCTCTGGGCCACCTTCAGCCCCATGTTGAGCCAAAGCAAGTAGATGGCTTGGGTTTGGAGGGTGCATGGATCTCGTCTTAGGTCAGCTCTTGAGAGTTTCACAGTGGATACCCTACATCCTCCTGGCTTGGGAAGATCATTTGCCAAAATCAGTTTCTGCAGCACATAGCAGGGGCCCATCTGATTGCAAGAGGACACTGTGCTGTGGTCACGGAGGCACAGGGGTGAGGAAAGCAACAGAACAAAGCATCCACATACAGTCTACATCCCCACTGCTTGCCTGGGGGGAGAAAGGAGCCTGGAGACCCTTCAAGAGGACCAGGCCCCACCTCGTTGCCCAGGCTGCTCTCCTCTGAGGCCATGGACTCAGGTGCCCAGTGCAGCCACAGGCCTTTCTAAACGTGGAGAGTAGGTTTGTCCTCCCACCCAGCTCCTCTCCTCTGAGCAAATCACTTTCATATCCCTTGAGTACGTGAGATCAGTGCTGAGACCCAGTTCTTCTCTGTGTTTGAGCTGTGGTCCAGCTTTAGAGTGTTGACATGGGAGAGAAGGGTCCACCTTGAGAGCTGGCTGAAACCTCAGGGCTCTGGGCAACGAGAAAAGCCAAGGGGAGTTGGGTCATTATCTCTGCCCGACAAATGAGCCATGGACTTAAGGAGGCCACAAAGAGGGATTCCAAAAGACACAATTTTTTTTTTTTTTTAAATAAACGCAAAATTCACAGCTGCATCCTAGATAGTAGACCAGGTGGTAAAGGAAAAAAAAAAAGTCCCAGAGATAAATTTAATAGAGAGTGAGTTTGAGTTAACAGTGAAAACAGCAGCCCCACACCAGGGCTGGCCTGGTCCTCCAGGTGTGGAGTGCAGCTAGGCCTGATGCTCTCCTGTTGAACAGGAACATCCCAGAACATCAACAGTGGACAAGACCATGTATGACCATGATGGGGCAAGACAGAGACAAGACTCCTTTGCAATCAGGTCTGAACTCAGACAACATGCATATTCCAACCACAGAGCATCCCTCCCTGACTAACTTCTTTGCCAATTCCAGGCTGGAGGTGGGCCTAGCCTGCCCTTACTCTACATGAGCTGGTTAAGATAGCCAATCAGAAATGGCTCCTGTTTCCTAATAGCATCCAACCCAAGTCCCCTTTCTTATGGTCCTTCCCCAGATCGGTCAGCACAGCCCAGTCCTGCACGTGCTTTCTGAGCCCTTGGACCAAGATGCTCATGGGTGGAGGCACTGGGCGGCTCATGTATATACTCCCCCCCTTGCTGCAAAGGCACATAAACTCAACATGTCCAGCCCAGGGGCCTCCTGGCATTTGGTTGGAGGCACTGACAATGGTGTCTGAAATATACAGCAAAAGCATCTTACAACACAGAGGGTACAGGGCAAGGATGAAATGTGTTCTGATTCTAAGCTTAGAATCACTCCAGGACATCCAGCGAAAGAAAAACAGACACATGGGTGAGGGGAGCAGGGAGATGTTAGTGCTGGGATGGGGAACATGGAAAACAATTTTCAAAACTGACCAACTTAAAAACCAGTTTTTCTTTCATAGCTTCAGTAGATCGGTGGTTCAGTCCACTGACTTAACAAGTTTTCTTTTTGTTTCCTCATTTACTTTTCTTTTCTCTTTTTGGTGAGAACATTTAAATCCTACTCTCTTAGTACACTTCAGTTAGAAAATACAGTGTTATCAGCTATAGTCAATAGTTTTCTAATCATTACCCAGATATTCCCAAATATCTAGAAGGCCCAGAAAATCACATCTATATTAACAGTCAAAGTTAGGATCTTGGCCCCTGCACAGAGTCCTCCCAGTCACTCCTTCAAGTCCCTGGAGGGTGCCTTAGGTGTAAATCCACAGCCTGTAAGCACTACTGCTTTCCCGCCAGGCCCTGCTGGAACTCAGGCGAAATATAAGAGCAGACCCTGCACCTCTGTCAGCTGATTTGGTCCTGAGGGCCCAAAACAGCGCTGGCTGATCTTTTAGCCTCTCAAAGTTCCTCCTCCAGCTTTTCACCTCTGAGTATCACGTTGGCTGTAGGTTTGTCCTGCTGCTGCTGCTAAGTCACTTTAGTCGTGTCCAACTCTGTGCAACCCCATAGACGGCAGCTCACCAGGCTCCCCTGTCCCTGGGATTCTCCAGGCAAGAACACTGGAGTAGGTTGCCATTTCCTTCTCCAATGCATGAAAGTGAAAAGTGAAAGTGAAGTCGCTCAGTTGTGTCCGACTCTTCGTGACCCCATGGACTGCAGCCTACCAGGCTCCTCCATCCATGAGAGTTTCCAGGCAAGAGTACTGGAGTGGGGTGCCTTCTCCAGTACCTATGTGACATTTATTATGTTGAGTTATGTTCCCTCTATCCCTACTTTGTCAAAGATAAATATCCATACCCTTGTCAAAGGTATTTTTGACAGACCTGTGATTCCTGAAAAAACAAAATGATAAACAAGAGAAGTGAAGCATTCTTGCACACATTCTGGGGGACCCTGGGAGGGACCCCTTAAAGCCAGGAGCATTGCTGGTCACCTAGGGGCTTGGACTTCATCTGAAGAGATGAGTCGAAACACTCAAGAGAGTGCACCCACTTCACAGGTGTTAAAACCAGCAGAATCTATGTGAATCAGGAACCAGGGCCCCTCCATGGTCCAGCTCCCTGCCTCTTATTCACTTCCAAACCTTTTTCCAATTGGAATCAAAGAAGACCACACCAGTATTCCCTTTCATTCCTCACAGGTGTTGACCTTGGAAGGTCAACGTGTCAGAACTTTGCCCATGAATATGCCTTTAATGGGGCTTCCAAGGTGGTGCTAGTGGTAAAGAACCCACCTGCCAATGCAGGAGACTTTGGAGATGCAGGTTTGATCCATGGGTTGGGAGGCCCCCTGGAGAAGGGCATGGCAACCCACTCCAGTATTCTTGTCTAGAGAATCCCATGGAGAGAGGAGTCTGGCAGGCTACAGTCCATAGGGCCACGAAGAGTTGGACATGACTGAAGCAACTTGCCTCTTGAGAAATTTGTATGCAGGTCAGGAAGCAACAGTTAGAACTAGACATGGAACAACAGACTGGTTCCAAATAGGAAAAGAAGTACGTCAAGGCTGTATACTGTCACCCTGCTTATTTAACTTCTATGCAGAGTGCATCATGAGAAACGCTGGGCTGGAAGAAGCACAAGCTGGAATCAAGATTGCCGGGAGAAATATCAATAACCTCAGATATGCAGATGACACCACCCTTATGGCAGAAAGTGAAGAGGAACTCAAAAGCCTCTTGAGGAAGGTGAAAGTGGAGAGTGAAAAAGTTGGCTTAAAGCCCAACATTCAGAAAACTAAGATCTTGGCATCTGGTCCCATCACTTCATGGGAAAAAGATGGGGAAACAGTGGAAACAGTGTCAGACTTTATTTTTGGGGCTTCAAAATCACTGCAGATGGTGATTGCAGCCATGAAATTAAAAGACGCTTACTCCTTGGAAGGAAAGTTATGACCAACCTAGATAGCATATTGAAAAGCAGAGACATGACTTTGCCAGCAAAGGTTCGTCAAGGCTATGGTTTTTCCTGTGGTCATGTATGGATGTGAGAGTTGAACTGTGAAGAAGGCTGAGCACCGAAGAATTGATGCTTTTGAACTGTGGTGCTGGAGAAGACTCTTGAGAGTCCCTTGGACTGCAAGGAGATCCAACCAGTCCATTCTGAAGGAGATCAGCCCTGGGATTTGTTTGGAAGGAATGATGCTAAAGCTGAAACTCCAGCACTTTGGCCACCTCATGCGAAGAGTTGACTCATTGGAAAAGACTCTGATGCTGGGAGGGATTGGGGGCAGGAGGAGAAAGGGATGACAGAGGATGAGATGGCTTGATGGCATCACTGACTTGATGGACGTGAGTCTGAGTGAACTCCGGGAGTTGGTGATGGACAGGGAGACCTGGCATGCTGCGATTCATGGGGTTGCAAAGAGTCGGACACGACTGAGTGCCTGAACTGACTGACTGAACTGAAGCGACTTAGCAGGCAGGCAGGCACGCCTTTAATAAAGTGGGCCTGGCTGCCTGGCCAGCATCTCTCTGCATCCTGTCCAGCTACGTGCTCTCATCTGCCCATGTGCACAAAACAGACATGCCATTTCCTGCCTGGGAGCCTTTTCCCCACCTTTGCCTGAAACGCTAGCCTTTTCTGCTGGCTGCCCGCTTGTGGCTTCTCTTCATCCCTTGAGCGAGGAGTGAAAATACCCAAAGTGTAAGTTAGAAAAAGTTATCTGCTCAGAAAGACTCAAAATACAATATATACTTTAAAAGTAGACATGTATCAGTCTTTACTAGGGAATTACAAAGCTTCCTTAATGAATACACACATCAAATGACAAATAAATAATACATAATAAGTTCTAGGGGAAAACAAGACCAATTGAATGAGAAAATGAGACTATTAGGGGGAAATTTAAGGCATCTGGATGATATTAATTTTCTCCCCCTTCCAAGATGTGGCCTCAGGTTGTGGACCTGCCTGTCCTGCCAGGGGAGTGAGAGTAACAAAAGCCTGAGTGAGCCATGCTAGAGGCAGTTGCTGAATCAGCTTCTCTGAGGTGATAAGCAGATGGCAGGGAAGCAAGCGGGATAACTTGGCAGAAAAACATGAGCAGTGGAGTAGAGAGTTGGGACTCTAGCAGGGGGACATCCCCATAGCCTGAAGCTGGCCATTCACTCACAGGGACTACATATATGCCAAATGAATTTATATTCTTATACAAAACCACACCCCCTCCATAGTGACCAGCTTCAGGATCTAGAAGCATAATTACTATTTAATATGTAAAGTAGTATATGCACAAATTATATGTATAATATATTGTGTATATATATGTATATATTAGTGTATACACACATATGTAATACATGGTGCTGCAGCTGCTGCTAAGTCGTGTCAGTCGTGTCTGACTCTGTGCGACCCCATAGACGGCAGCCTATCAGGCTCCCCTGTCCCTGGGATTCTCCAGGCAAGAACACTGGAGTGGGTTGCCATTTCCTTCTCCAATGCATGAAAGTGAAAAGTGAAAGTGAAGTCGCTCAGTCATGTCCGACTCTTAGCGACCCCATGGACTGCAGCCCACCAGGCTCCTCCGTCCATGGTATTTTCCAGGCAAGAGTACTGGAGTGGGGTGCCATTGCCTTCTCCCATGTAATACATATGTATATATTATTATACACACACAGAGAATACATATATGCATGTATTATTATAAATGCAAATACTATACATATATGTAATATGTAGCATATACAGCATACATATAGTCATTATATATACATATAGTGTATGCACAGTCATTATATATTCACTATAGTATTCAGTATTCTGAAGTCCTTTTAAGGGCTTTCCAGGTAGAGCAGTGGTAAAGAATCTACCTACTAATACAGGAGATGCAGGTTTCATCCCTGGTGGGAAGTTCCCCTGGGATAGGAAATGGCAGCCCGCTCTAGTATTCTTGCCTGGAAAATTCCATGGACAGAGAGGTGGTAGGCTACAGTCCATGAGATTGCAAAGAGTCAGACATGACTGAGTGACTGAGCACGCACACCAGTCCTTCTAAAGAAAACCATTTCAGATCCTGGGACTAGTCCTTCAAACTCTCAGGTTTTGAGGTTATGCAAATGAAACACTGTAGGTGATCACTTGTGCCAAGCTGATCATAAGTAAAGATAAATATGAAACATCAGCAGGGCTACTGGAGTCACCAAGAAGATCCAGAATGCATTTGTTTTTGAATCCCTAGATTACTGCAATGAAAACAAACTTGTTAAGAAATTACCTTTATCTAGTACTTACACCTGTGAAAATACACACACACAGCCTCAGAAATGGGGAAATGGAGAAATTTTTGGCCTAGTGCTATTCCAAATTTTAGGACAATTTGGTCTCGCAAAATTCCTCTAAGAGTGAAGAAGTTTCCTGGGTCTGTGCAACACGTCAATGACTTTTAGGTTATATAAAAAGTAACCTGAGGAGAGGGTAAGGGAGACATCGCTTTGCCCATGTTCTGTTTCCTTTGTGGTAGCTGGAGACACAACGTCTGGTCCCAGGACTGCGAACTGGGAAGGGGGACAGATTCCCTGCAATACCACAACAGGCTGGCATCTGGGGGAGGAGACAGGGGTTCAAGTGCCTGGGAGAAGAAGTAATCAATGAAGCATGGAGGAAATGAGTCCAACGCTGGGGTCTCAGATGTCCCTAATCCCAAACCATCAGGAACAGATGGGTGAGCCAGTGGCCTGCTGTTTGTCATGTGTGCATGTTAAGTAGCTTCAGCCCGACTCTGTGCGACCCTAGGGACTGTGGCCCACTAGGCTCCTCTGTCCAGGCGATTCTCCAGGCAAGAATACTGGAGTGGATTGCCATGCCCTCCTCCAGGGGATCTTCCTGAGGTAGGGATCAAATCCATGTCGCTTAAGTCTCCTGCACTTCCAGGCGGGTTCTTTACCACTAGTGCCAGCTGGGAAGCCTTGAAGAATAAAGAGGAAGAGGCTGTACCTACACTGGAGGAAGGGTTAGTAAGAGTGGCAGCTGCAGGGGATGGGGGGAAAGCTAGGAGTAGGGTTTTTAATTTCTGAACTATAGAACATCTGGTGAAGCAGACGAGGAAAGCAGAAATGATAATGTACCTTATTAGATATTCTTTCAGAAGGATACCAACCCCAACTCTTACCTGAGATTTCACGTAAAAGCAGCAGTCTGAAGTGAGGTGAGGGGAGGTAGTCACTTGTCAGAATCAGGAAATCCTGGGAAGGCACTGGGCACCCCCAACCCCATAGGAGCTGTGGATTGGACTATGTATTTAAGTGACCTATACGGGTGTAGTGTCATCTATTGTTGTCTGCTCATAATTTGTATTGTTTATTTGTATTTGTATTATGATTATACTTTTCATGTGAATTAGTGCTGTCTTTTCTTGAGGAGACCCTGATTCTCTGAGGGTTACACTGGACAGTCTAACTGGAATTTGAGGGCTGCATAGAGAAGTGATGAGAACAAATCTGAAAGAAGTTGGTTAGGGCCAGATCATTGTATAGTATTGTTTGCCATAAGTTTCAAAATGCTTCTGTGTGACCCTGTCATGAGTTTATAAAAGTGGGGAGTTAACTTCATACCCCAGGAGAGGTTAGTAAGTGATCAAGAGCTTCCACTTGACAGACAGCTTTAGCAAGAGCTTCAAACATCACAGGATAAATCTGCACAGAGAGCCTGTTAGCAGATGAGACGTTAGAAATGATTTTCACTGCTGAAAAAAGTGGGCTATTTAGGACACATGGTTGCAGGAAGATTGTGTGATGAGATGTGAAGATAGGGTACCTGGCTGCCCCCCTGTCTAATAGAGCTTTTGGTTGGGACTTCAGCTGGGTCCCTCCTCCTTTCTGGGGAACCCTCTCCTTTCTGCTCTGAGTAAGTAGAAGGCTTAGTGGTCACATTCTCATGGCATTGCTGGCAGAGCAGACCTTGCCTGTAGGATGCTTGTCGGGGACCCTAAAAGGACAGAGAGCAGTACCTCCCCAAGGTCCCAGGCCAGGTGGAGTGGCTGCTTTTATATCTGCTGACAACAGTCTCATCCGAGTGCTGTGCTCAGGGTAACATTCACTGTTGAGAAGGAGGAATGTCGATACGAGTATTTTCTGCCCACTTTGTAGCCCATGGAGTCATCTTGACAGGTACCTTCACAGGGTGTTCCGAATTTACACCACTGGCCAAAGGGAGTCATGGAAGATTCTGAAACAGAGGATGCTAAGGTGTGCATGCTGCTGTGCCAAGGGCCGAGCAGCTGGCCGGGGGAGGTACAGGAAACAACTTAACCTCAGAACAGAGCCAAGAAGCGAGTGGGTCCCTTGCTAGGGCATCTGCAAGTCTAAGCATGAGGGATCCCCATCTCCTATGGATGGAGGGCTGGCCCCTGGCTTCCTGAGTCCCAGGGGATGCAAAGAGAAGCCAACTCATCCCTCCTTGACAGAGACACACTGTGATGAATCAGGAGGCCTCTGTCCCAGACACATGGATTGCATTTCCTCTCAGTTAGAGTGGGAGTGGTGGTGGATTCAGAGTAGGGCCAAGTGAATGGCAGGCTGCCTGAGCCTCGCCCAAAAGACACACTCTGAAGCAGGAAGCCTGGAAGGCTCAGACCTTCCTGGAGCGGGCTCAATGGTTCCAGATTCTTGTGAGATGGAACCGGGGTTGTGATGGCCCCTGATGGAGCCAGGGTGAAGGTCATCTTCATCGAGAAATGAAGGAACAGGGAGGCACCCTGTATCACCGATCCAAGGGATGGCCCTCTGGGCTCAGAATTCCTTCTTGCTCCCTTTTCTGGCAGATCTGGCTTTCTCTCCCTCACTTCCTCGCTCTGAGAGTCATTTCCAAAGTTTGGCATGTTCTCAGTTGGAGTCTCCAGTTTCTCTGATCAAAACTTGTGAGCTGTGCAGCATCCTAGCTATTGCTCCTTGGAGTGTTTTTTTTTGTTTTTTTTCCCCAAGTTTAAAGAAAACAGAGTAGAACAAACAGAGAGGCTGGGAAAGAACATGGTCTCCCCCTACCATCTCTTCCTCCTCGTCTCTTCCCAGGCTGGGTTTACGGGATGTGGTGGGGAAACCTTTCTAAATCTGTAGCTCAAGGTTTTTGTTAGTTTTCAGGAAAGTGTGAACATTTGCAAACTTAAGCTCAGACTAGATCCCACCTCTGGATGTATCTTAATTGTTGGTGCCCAGTGAGGTTTTTTTTTTTTTTTCTTCAGGATTTCTCTCTCTCTCTGCACACAGCACTGTCATGAAGAATGAAAGTTGAGTAATCAAAGCAATATGATATTGTCATAAAAAATAGACACACAGATCAGTGGGACTGAGCCCAGGGACCAGAAATAAACCCATGGATATATGGTCAATTAATTTATAACAGAGGAGCTATACCTTGGGGAAAGAAGAGTCTGTTCAATACACCTGGACAATCACATGCAAAAGAATGAAACTGAACCATTCTTACACCATACACAAAAATTAACTCAATGGATTAAAGGCCTGAGTGAAATAACTGAAACCACAAAACTCCCAGAAGAAAACAACGGCAGTAACCTCCTGGAGCAGTCTTAGTGATGAATTTTTGGATCTGTATCCTCAGGCAAGGGCAACAAGAGCAAAAATAAACAAACGGGATTACATGAAACTGAAAAGCTTTTAAACAGCAAGGCAAACTATCAAAAAATGAAAAGGCCACCTACTGAATGGGAGAAGATATGTGCAAGCAATATTCGGATAAGGGGATAATCTGAAATATACAAAGTATATTTTATTATGTGAATATCCAAAATACACAAAGAGCTCATATAACTCAACATCAAACAGCCAAACACAGATGCTGTCATGGGGTGTGGGTGGAGGTGCGGGAAAGTGGTGATGTCTGAAGGGGACCTGGCATCCCTGTGTGCAGGGCCAAGGGGAGCTGTGGGGGCAGGATGAGGCCAGAGGTTACAGAGAGGAGGAGCTGTTGGGGGTGGGGGTCTTAAGGGCTTGGGTGGACCAGATAGTATGTCTGAGCTCAGGCTCTGACTGGTCTGAGTACTGCTGCTCCAGGCCTCTTGCTCTTAGACTGGGTGCTTTCTTCTAGTTCTACATGCAAAGGTTTTTGCTTTTTATTTAAGTGTAATAAATGATGCATTATCGATAAAACTGTAAAAAAAATTTCAAATAATATCCAGGCTAAAACCCCAAATCTCAAGCTGGCTAAAGGCATGGTACATTTTTCCAAGGTCTTTTTCAAATGAAACACTGTCCATTGCTTTAGGAGCAATTATTAAATTAGACTCTGGAATTAGCAGAATTATTCTCTCTATCCCCAAAGTCCCATCTGTCTAGTTTAGGTTGGAGGAGTTCCTGCGTTGTCCTAGGGAGTAGGAAGAATCTCTAGGAAGGTCAGAGAGCAGACTTGGATGGTGTCCAGCCAGGAATAAAGGATCAGGACTGCTCAGTCAGGGGTAAGGCCACACTTTAGCTACCATGAAATGAAAGTTGTTCAGTCGTGTCCAACTCTTTGCCACCACATGGACTATAGCCCACCAGGCTCCTCTGTCCATGGGATTCTCCAGGCAAAAATACCAGAATGGGTTGCCATTTCCTTCTTCAGAGGATCTTCCCGACCCAGGGGATTGAACCCGAGTCTCCTGCATTACAGGCAGATTCTTTACCATCTAAGCCACCAGGAAAGCTACTACCATGACCCATGGGCAACTCAGCAACTATGACTCAGGACAGGACACCAGCAACCAGCTTGTGGCTGCCCCAGAGGGATCATCTGTTCTTATTTCCCACTGTCCCTAAAAGCCAAGTGCAGCACATGAGGAGATGGCTCACAGAGAGAAGACTCAGGCCTTCACATGGTGATAGCATGCGTCACTCCAGCCCCCAGGCGGAAAGTAGGAGAGGCATGCCTTTTCTGACCTACTGTCTGAGCTGCCATCAGAATAATGAATAAAGTATAAGGGCTTAGAATGAACCTCCAATGTGCAGTGCTGAGGAGAACAAATAGCTCTTTGAATGTCAAAGATCTTTCCCGTGTAATCCAATCTGAGAAACTGCTGTCTCAGCCTCATCTGCTCATAGAAAAGACAGAAAATGTGGCTATAAAGTGAAATGAGGCTTGGAGGTGAACCATATGAAATCTCATGGATGGAGCTATTACAACTGAGTCTAGCAAGGGAGGGGCCTGTGGGTGGGTGGGGAGGCTGGGAACAATTAACAGTGCAGATTGAAAATGTGGATTTTTCTCTTGGGAAGCTCCATTCCTTGGGAAAGAAGAAGCTATAACAAAATGCCAGCAGTGGAGCTTTGCCTGGAGAGGAATACTGCTCACATTTGCATGTTAAACGGATTGAAGCATCTCTTGCCTTCCCTGGGGAAGAAGGGCTGTCAGAGGCAGCTCACAGCTAGAAGAGAGCTTTGTGCACTAGAGATGCTCAATAAATATTTGTACAAAATTGAGTTTGGTACAAAAAAAGCTGGTTTTTTTTTTTTTTTTGGTTTCTTGCCCTCAAAGACTGTGCTCAGATCTCTTGCTAGGTATATTCCGAATTCTGAATAAACTGTAGAGTGAGATTTCGAAAAGAGGTAGCAGTTTCATCCTAAAAGCTTTACCTGCATCAGTGTCATCCTGAAGTATTCCTGGAGCCGTGGAAACAGCATTGCAAGCCTAAGATCTGTGACCTTTGCGGGTCAGCCTTGCTTTGGGATGTAGGGCCTTGCGACAAGCCTGGCTCTCCCTCTCCAGCTCCCGGGAGGCTGCAGTCCAGTGGACCCCTCACCCCTTGGGGAGTCCTCACACGGCTGAGAGCTGGGGTCTGTTCAGTGGCCTTCGTTTCTACTCACTTGTGCACATGTCTGTCCTGCTATCCTACCAGCCACCACCCGCTGCCCAGATCTCTAGGACCACATTCTTGGACTCTGGTACCTATGATGAAAAAAATTCTCTCCCTTTCATTCACTCTACGTATAGATATTAAACAAGTGGTCTGTGCCAGGTAATGTTCTAGGTGCTGGGGATGCGGCAGGAGCAAAATAGACAAAACTCTCTGCCCTGGTGGCATTGAACTTACATTGTAATAGGGGAGGGGCTGACAGCCAGGAAACACAATCCGTAAATATTGTGTTAGAAGATAGTGTGTTTTGGATAAAAACAGCAGGATAAGGAGGATCTGAAGTTGTGGCAGAGCCATTGAGAGGGAAAAGGGTGATCAGGAATAGAAAGAGTCTTAGATAGAAGGAAACGTCAATGGCACTTCCAGAAGGATGGCTGTGGCTGCAGGACAGTTGGGGTGGGTTATCTTTACCAAGAAGGAGAAAGGAGGGGAGGCTGTTTAGCGCTAGGGAAAATCAGTAATAGATTTTGGATATTATTTGTGCAAACTTTTAAAACAAATGTTACAGATGGGGAGGGGAGTAAATGAAGAGACTGGAACAGAGGCAGTGACAGGAGGGAACCCCTCCCCACAGATACCAGGGGGAAAGGTCGGGGAGGGGAGAGAGGAGCAGAGGTGTGTGAGTGTCAGACCCTCCCGAGGGTTCTGTGCCTTTCCCATAGGTGGGACCTGCTGGACCCGTCATGCATGCTCTGTGAGAGGCTCTGGTCCACAGCTTAGTGGGGACTGTACTCTAGAGAGGGGCAAGGACCCTCTCCCAGGAAGGGTCTCAGTCTTCTTTCCAAGAGAGCACAAGAGCATCCCACATTTACTGCTGGAACACAAGGGGTTTGTGTCCATATGTCGGGCTCATGGGTTGTATCTCAGGTGTCTAGAAGGGGCTTGGGTCACGGTGAAAGGTCCTAAACAATTGTTAACCTGTGATGGATTCATCATAAGCTCTCACCCCACTCTGTGGATCCCAGTCTGCTGGGCACCGCAAGCCTGTAGAAGATGCGGGCATCCTTCCCCCGGCCTCCACTGAAAACTGGTCTAAGTAACAGTATCTTCCTCCTGGAGACCAGGTGTCAGGTAAGGCAGGGACAGGTGATGAGGAGCCAAGGGATTACAGGGAAGCTGCTTCCAGTCAGCCAAGGCTCACCGGCCTTGACTGAAGCAACACTTCTATGAACCCTTTGTCTCACCTGTGATACAAAAAGGGTGGGGTCCTGCTCGTCACGCCTGAGGGGCATGAAGGTGTGAGAAAGCACTTGGGGCACGAAACCGCCATGTATCTGTACCCCCACTCTGTCATTCAGAAAAAAAAAAAACTAAACATGGGGGACAGGACAAAGAATATTGTAACAAATCCTGAGGTACTCACCCCTGGAATAACAGATGCTAATGATCTGCTACATTTGCTTCTTGTATGTCTGGAATAAAACCAGGGCATAGACAGCTCAAGGCCCCTGTTAAACTTTTAATTAATTTAATTACTTTCTTCATTAAAGACCTCGCTTCTCACCCTCTCCCCAGAGGCAACACTTGGTATGAATTTGGTGTATATCACTTTATCCTATGTTTTAAGTATTACAGGAATTATATAAACAATATATTATAATGTTTGTTTTAAAAGTTTGCATAAATAGTATTGTTCTTGCACCCAGTTCTGGTGTGTTCAGGAGTTTTCCAACCCTAGCTGGCTGTCCAACAGTTCCTTTCACTTCTAACTCTGTCTACCTGGAGAGAGCCTCAGACCCCACACGTGGAGGGCTCAGCCTCACAAGAGAGCACCTATCCCTTTTAGATGCTAATTGCAAACCCCAGGTTGTTACCTGGGCTTCTGACCAATGGCCTATAGAGATAGGAGCTTCCAACAAACCACCCCTTGCTAGAGCAGTTCATGGAACTCAGAGAAGCACTTTATTTTCTAGACCACTGGTTTATTATAAAAAGATATAACTCAGGGGACAGCCAGGTGGAGAAGATGCACAGGTAAGGTCTGGGGAAGGGCATGGAGCTTCCTCATTCTCCTTAAATCTCCACAGGGTCCCCAGCCCAGGAGCTGTGAAGACCCATCATTTCATGGAGTCATCCTTTCATGGAGGTTTTTGTGGAAGCTTCATCACATTCAGGCAGGCATGAGTGATTAAATGATCAGGGGACTCTGAGGGGAACAGGGCATCAGGGGCTGTCCTGGCACCGAATTTGGCTCTTCCTTAAATCCTATCCCAGTCCTGAGCTTGACCTGGAGTTACCTTGGCTAACGTGTGGTCCTTGGGGAAAATAGAGACAGACAGGTTGGATGTGTGTTGGGGTTTATTTGACTCTGACAGAGGATTATCCAGCTCAGGCTCAGCTCTCTAGCAAAAGGAGTGTTGCCCCTCTGACGGTCACCCCATTCCTTGACAGCTGACTGGTCTTGGTAGCAAGGGGGCCATTGGGTAGAGTGGGCCCCTGGGGTGAACTGTTTCTCGTGCTTCTTTCTGCTCACTGAGGGTAGGTGCCCCAGTGCTGCCCAGGTGAGCAGGGCCCTGTGTGTGCAACCAGGGCTCCCAAGAACCTAATTCCAAGACATTCCAGAGCCAGGATGCTGCCCTCAGGAAGGGATAATTATTTTGGCCTGTGACATAAATAAATTCAGGAATCAGGTCCAGTAATCACAAGTGCATGCCAACTCTCCATCACACTGACAAAAGCAGAAAGAAACCAGCTCAGTCTGCCCAGGAAAGCCGGCAGGCTCGCCAGACCAGTGATTCTGGAGAAAAGAACAGGAAGGAGAGGCTAGATTCTCATTTTAAATTATCAGTTTTCTCAAACAAAGGAGATGCTAGGGAAATTTAAAAAACAAATCCTAAGTAAGTTTTCCCAGTTCACTCCAGATCTTAAGAAACAAAAATAAAACACAATTTTCCACTAGAAACCTGACCGTAGGCTGTAATTCTCTCCCCAGAGGCCATTGCTACCACTGATTTATGTTTCTATTTCTCATGCTTGCCTTAACATTTTTATGACATGCATCTATCGAGCAGTCATATGTGATACTCTTTTGTGCTTTTAAACTTCCTTTAAATGATTTTCTACTGTACATATGATTCTGCACTTGGCTTTTTAAGAAACACTGTGGCCAAAAAATACAACATGAAATGTACTCTCCCAACAATTTCCAAGTGTACAATACAATACTGTCACCAGCCCACACGTTGTTGTGTAATAAATCCCCAGAATCCCCTCATCCTGAATGACTGAAACTCTACACCCAGTGACTCCTCACCTCCTTCTCTTCCAACCCTAGGCAGCCATCTCCCTACATTCTCTGAACAGATACTCATATAAATGGAATCAGAAAACAAGTGTCAGTGAGAATGAGGAGATGATTCAACAATTTGTCTTTTTGTCACTGGCTTTATTTCACTGAGCAGCATGTCCTCAAGTTTCATCCATGTTGTATTAGTAGTAGGTACCAGAATCTCCTTGCTTTTCAAGGTTGAGTAACATTCCACTGTCTGGATGGACCACATTTTATTTATCCTTTCATCCATTGATGGACATTTAGGTTGTTTTCACATCTTGATTATTGTAAATAATGCTGCTATGAACATAGGGGTGCAAATATCTTCTCATGATCCTACTTTCAATTCTTTTGGGTATATACTCAAAAGTGGGTTGTTGGATCACATGATACTTCTATTTTTAACTTTTTGAGGAACCTCCATGCTGTTCTCCATAGCAACTGCGCCAATTTACATTCCCATTAACACTGCACAAGGGTTATAATTTCTCCTCATTCTCACTGACACTTGTTTTCTGTTTTTTTTTTTTTTTTTAATTGTGGTTGTCCTAACGGGTGTGAGGTAATATCTCATTGCGGTTTTGGTTTGTATTACCCTGATGGTTAGTGATGTTGAGCAACTTCTCATGTGCTTGTTGGGCGTTTGTCTGTCTTCTTTGGGAAAGTATCTATTCAAGTCATTTGTCCATTTTTTAATTGGATTATTTGTTTGCTTTATTGAATTGTAGGAATTCTTTCTATATTCTGGATGCTAAACTATTACCAGATACATGGTTTGCAAATATTTTCTCCTATCTGTAGATTATTATTTCACTCTGTTCTTTGTTTCCTTTACTGTACAGAAAATTTTAAGTTTAATGTGGTCCCATTTGTCTTATTTTTGTTTCCTATGTTTTTGGTGTCATATCCAAGAAATCCTTGACAAATCAAAGGTCAGGAAGTTTTCCCTTGTTTCTTCCAGGGATTTTATAGTTTTAGATCTTAAATTTAGGTCTTTAATTCATTTTGAATTAATTTTTTTATGTGGTGCATGCAACTGGCTCTTAGAACTTAATTGTCTTTGAGATTAAGCCATGCAAGTACAAGTAACTCTAGCTCACTTGCTGTCATTACTGACAAAACCCCTCACAAGTTGTTCATCCATTTTTCAACTTGTCACACACAGTGTTGAATATTCTAACAGAAGTAGTTTTTTCAGGAAGTTCCCTGGAGGCCTAGTGGTTCGGACTGTGGGCTTTCATTACCATGGCCCATGCTCAGTCCCTGGTCAGGGAACTGGGAGCCGACAAACCATGCAATGTGCCCACCCCTCCCCCGAAAGAAGCAGTTTGTTCAAAATAATAATAGCAACAATGTATTTGGTGATTCTAATTTATGGATAATTGAATGAATGACAGAAGTGTTACAGGGATAGGAGAGAGAAGTTGAGAATCCTCTATTAATAGGTATTTGTGTTGTCTCTGAGGTGGTACAGTGCTATTTGAAAGTGGCCTTGGGCTAGTTACAAATGTATAATGTAAGCTCTAGGGAAATCTCTAATCATGATGTAAAAGAGAACTGTAACTGATGTATTCGTCAGAGTTCTCCAAAATTAAAATCAATAGGATATGTTTATGAGTGTAAACAAGGGATAGGCTCATGGAAGACCATGAAGTCCCAAGATCTGTAATCTGGAGACCCAGGAGGGCCATTGATAGGTCCCAGTCTGAGTCTGAAGGCCTGAGAACCAGCAGAGTCAATGGTATAATTTCCAGTCCAGGTCCAAAGGCAGAAGACCAGTGTCCCATCTCAAGACCATCAAGTAGAGAGAGTGAACTGTCTTTTGCTCAATCTTTTTTCTATTCAGGCTTTCAACAGACTGGATGAAGCCTGTTCACACTGGGGAAGGCAATCTACCTGGCCCATTTAGTGATTTTATGTTAATTTCATCCATAAACACTTTCACGAACATACCCAGAATAATCTTTCATCAAGTATTTGGGCACCCAGTGGCCTAGTCAAGTTGACACATAAAATTAACCATCTTAATTGATAGGTTAAGAAAGGAAAGAAAATGAAATCATATAAAACGTTCAATTAAAACTGGAGAGGACAAATAAAAATGGAAAAAAGAAACAAAAAACAAAGGTAATGACTACAAAAGCATACAATAAATATGGTAGATATTAATCCAACTATATCAACAATTACTTTAAATATCATTGACTAACCCTAACTCTAACACCAATTAAAAGACAGAGACTGCAGAATAGGTTAAAAAAAACAAAACCCTAAGACCCAACCATATGTTGTCTACATAACTAATGGTGAGAGACTACAGGCTTTCCCACTAAGACCAGTAAGAAGGCAAGGATGTCCTCTCATCACCTCCTATCCAATGTAGTACTGGAAGCTTAGCAATAAGACAAGAAAAGGAAATTAACACATATGCAGACTGTGAAGGAAGAAATAAAACTGACTTTGTTCATAGATGACATGATTACTTATACAGAAAATCTCAAAGAGCCAACGAAAGAAGGAAAACTCTAGGAAGTAATACCCATTAAAGTAAAGTTTCAGAATGCAAGGCAGGATACAAAAATCAATTGTTTTTCTGTATGCCAGTGATGAAGGGTTGGAACTTGAAATTGAAAACACAATATCATTTACATAAGCACCAAACAAAAAAAGAAATACTTGGGTATAAATCTAACAAAATATGTACAAGATTCATACGAGGAAAACTACAAAATTTTGATGAAAAATATCAAAGATCTAAATAAGTGGAAAGATAGTGCGTGTATACAGATAGTGAGTGTATTAGTTTGCTGGGGCTGCCACAACAAAATACTAAAGACTGAATGGCTTATACAACAGAAATTTATTTTCTCACAGCTCTAGAGGCTGAAAGTCCAAGATCAAGGTTTGATTTCTTCCAGGGCCTCTCTTCATGGCTTTCAGGTGTCTGCATTCTCTCTGTGTCCTCACCTGGCCTTTCTTCTATGTGTGTATCCCCGGTAACTCAGTCCCTGTGTCCTAATCTCTTCTTATAAGAGGACTGGTTAGATTGGATTGAGGAACATTTTAACCTAATTACTTCTTTTAAACGCCTGTCATTAAATATAGTCACATTATGAGGTACAGGAGGGTAGGGCTTCACACATGAATTTTAGGAATGACACAATTCTGTCAATAACAAGGAGACAACATTTTCAAGATGTCAATTCTTCTCAATTTGATCTATATAGTCAATGATGTCTCAATTAAAATACCAGCGAGTTATTTCATGAATACTGAAAAGCTGGTTCTAAAGTTTGAATGGAAAGGCAAAGGATCCAGAATAGCCAACACAATATTGAAGGAGAAGAATAAAGCCAGAGGACTGACCCTCTCCAACTTTACAACTTATCATAAAGCTATAATAATCCAGACAGTGTGGTTTTGGTGAAGAAACAGATGAGTAGATCAATGGAAAGGAAAAGAAGGCCCAGAAATTGACCCACATAAATACAGTCAAATGATTTTTGACCAAAAGTCAAAGACAATTGAATGGTAAAAAGGATAGCCTTATCAAATAATGGTCATCTGAAAGATTCATCCAAAACATGAATCTAGACACAGATCTTTTATCTTTCACCAAAACAAACTTAAAATGGTTTGTACCTAAATGTTAAAAGCAAAACCATAAAATTCCTAGAAGATAACATAGGATATAGTCTATGTGATTTGGAGTTTAGTGACATCTTTTTAGATATAAAATTAAAAGTATGACCCCTGAAAGGAAAAAAAAAAATAAATTGGACTTTATTAAAATTAAAAACGTTGCTCTGGGACTTCCCTGGTAGTCCAACAGTTAAGAATCTGCCTATCAATAGAGGGGACATGGGTTCGATCCCGGTCTGGGAAGATTCCACAGGCCGCAGGGCAACTAAGCCCATATGCTGCAATTATTGAGCCTAGCATCCCAGAGCCAGCGCTCTGCAACAAGAGAAGCCACTGAAAATGAGAAGCCCATGCCCTGCAACAAAGAACCAGCACAGCCAAAAAACAAAACAAGTGAACAAAACCCCAAAGCAACAAAGAAAGCTTTGCTCTATGAGATATACTGTTAAGAGAATGAAAAGATATTCTCTGCTCAGTTTTTCTTGTATTTTACTACTGTAAAAATACTTTACTACTGTAAAAATCAATCTATTAATTTAAAAAATAGTAAGAAAAGAAAGAATCAAGAGTTGACTGAACAGATGCCTAAGTCAGAATGGCAAAGCAGTTGGGAAGACAGAAGTGACCCAAGCGTTGAGAAAGACCAGAGTCTGGGCATGGGCATGTTGATACCAAGCAGTCAGTAACACATTTGACAGTGCAGGGTGTTCAGGATGGTGTTTCTCTATCTGCATTTTGCCCAATCAGAGAAAAGCCTTTTAATAGTAAACCATTGGATCACAAAACCATTAACCACACAGATAAGAAAACTGAAGAACCTATAAAGAACTTTTTTCTTTTCATTAAGTAAACCTTCACCCTGTAGTAGTATTTGCCATCCTACTTGTTTAGCAGAGAACTTTTCTTTCACAGATAACTTGAAAGTAAACTAAACCCAAGCCCCTTGAGGATTCTAAGTTAGTGGGGCCCAGCCGAGTGGTCTTCCTGTGTACATGTGTGCTAAGTTGCTTCAGTCATGTCCAGCTCTTTGCGACTCTATGAACTGTAGCCTTCCAGGCTCTTCTGTCCATGGGGTTCTCCAGGCAAGAATACGCGAGTGGGTTGCCATGCCCTCTTTGAGGGAATCTTCCTGACCCAGGGATCGAACCCAGGTTCTCTGCATTGCAAGTGGATTCTTGACCATCTGAGCTACCAGGGAAGCCTGGTCTTCCTATATTACCATTCTATTTTGAATCCCCCCTTTCTGTAGCTATTGCTATAGTAATTCGTAATTCTGGATGTTGGAGAGAGTAGCAGAATAATAAATACAGGCTCCAGTGATTCCATTCTGGGACCAGCCATTGGGCATCCATGTGGAATTTTATAGGGACAAACTGAGATTATTTCCCAGGATCTTGAAATACCTTTTGTCTCATTGTGCAATATTGGGAAGAAATTGCCACAGCTGGACAGAAATCAGAAGGCAAATTGCTCAGCCCATGTGCTGGGCCCCAATGATCAACTTCTGTTTGCTGCTAAAATTGTATATCCATAGGGCTAAAACAGTCTTTAATGATATCTGTAATGAACTCAAAATGAAGACCACCTGTGAGCTGACAACGCCTGATTCCTTTCCCCTGAACTCTGGGAACACAACCCCTGCCTCTCCTTTGAAGTACACAGGTGCTCACACGCAGTGGGTCCAGCCCCGAACCTGGCTCTGCCTCTGGGGACCTGAAATGTCCTCTGTTGAAAACCACCCTGTATCCCCCTGGTTGCCTAAGCCAGAGACACCGCCCTGCCTTTCCTTCTCCCGCCCACACCTACTTCCACATTCACAGGTCCAGTAGGCTCCTGACCCCTTCTCTAACTACCTCAGCCTGTGCTGCCCTTCTCTCCCATTGGAGGGCAGGTTTCTTGTTAGGTATTTTCAAGGAGCCCCATTCTTTTCCAGTGAGAACATATTTCTGTAATCACACAACCACTGCTGTGGGTAACTGGTTTTCTGACCTCCCACCTCACTTTCACCGTAACCCTCATGAGAGCTGAACTCACTCTCTTTTTGCCGCTATCTTATCCCCAGTATCTGAACAGAGCCTGGCACATTCTAGACCCTCCACAAACATTTGCATCATGAATGGATTATTGAAACTGCTCCTGACTGGTCCAGGCTTTGCTTTTTCCCGACTGCAGCAAAAACATGTATTGATTCTGATGTAACTTTTCTGCTGAAAACTTTCCAACAGCTTCTCAGGGCCCTCTGACAAGATGCAACACTTGACCTGGTCTCGCCTCCCCTCAACGCATGCCACCACCCCCACCCACCACCATTGCCCCTCTGACCTGGGAGCCATCCTCATCCCAGTTTGGTGAGAATTCCTTTTGCTCTTGCTGCTCCTAGGATGTCATTGTTCCTGGGATACTTGCTCTTCAACTTCCTTTATTTTTTCTTCAACCTCCTTTGCTCCTTATTTCTTATTTCAGCTTAGATGTTCCCCCCCACCCCCTGCCTCTGCTGGGACCCTCCCTGCCCTCTCTGTCAGATGAGTGCTCCCCACACCAACATGTTTCCTTGGTCACTTTCCTTATCTGACCATACTGTACTTTCACATTTAGTCTCCTGACTTCTTTATAAGATGGAAATCATCTAAGAGTGGGGATCTTTTCTATTCATGCTTTCCCCACGTCCTGACCTGGGCAGACTCAGTCAATCCTAGGTAAGTGAAGGAATAAATAAATGAAAAAACTGAAGGCCAGTATGAATATTGGCTGATGCTTCTAGGCTCTAAAAATGTGACAGGAGGTGGAGTTCATGCCACGTTTGTTAAGTGAACATGCAGAAGACATGGTCCATGCCAGGCCCTGAGGGCACAGACACTGTCATGGAGACAGATGCAAAACCAACATAATGAGGAGTAGAGTGGTCATGTCTGTGAACACAGGGGGATTGGGCCAGTGTTTGTGGGCAGATCCCACTTGACAAGGTCACTTCCAGAATTTGTCCTACACTCAAGACCTGCTGGACACTTTCTCTTGGCTGTCTGTGATGGAGAAGTAGGTAGAATCATGGGAGGCAAGGAAGCCTGAAGGTCATCTAATTGGTCTCCTGTTTTCAAAAAAGCCTGCTCTGGGAATTCCGTGGTTGCGCAGTGGTTAGGCCTTTGCACTTTCACTGCCAAGGGCCAGGGTTCAATACCTGTTCAGGGAACTAAGATCCCACAAGCTGCACAATGTGGCTAAAAGAAAGAAGTTTTTTTTTTTTTTAAAAGACTGCTCTTGGTTTGAAGTTCGTCAGAAAAGATCTCATAGGTGCTTTTAGCAACAGCATAGAATGCAGAGACTGGGTGGCATAAAGCTTTTGCATGTAGGTGATCACAACCCTCCCACAGCACTTGGAACTCGTTTCTTCCATGCAGCCTGCTTATGACCCACTGGTCACTTTACATCATTCCTTTCCTCAACACAGCTTCACCTCCTCCACCCTGGCTCCCAGTGGGCCCAAGGACCTCCCAGACCTAAGCCTCCTGGGGGCCATCAAAGGAAGAACTAGATTTCTGTTTGTCAGCATGAATTGAACTCAACAACGTAATGCTGAATGGAGAGAGTTAGAGTGAAACATGTGGAATATTATTATTTTTTCTAAAGAAAAATGTTTTTTAATTAATTTATTTTAAATGAAACAAAGATGAATATTTTAATGATACAAGGTACTATTTACAAAGAAGATAAACATCATAAACCATTAGACACCTAACAACAAAGAAACAAAGATACATAAAGCAAAATATAAATCAATTAAATATAAATCTATTATATTTAAATTATTAAAAACATCATTCAAGATGCTCCTATTTTTATTTTTTTGCACTTGATAAAATATTTTCAGATAAATGTTAATATGTCTCACTATGGTAATATATTTTTTTCTTTTCCTTTACATTTCTTCTGATTTTTGCTTTGTTGTCATTCAGTTGCTCAACTGTGTCTGACTTTTTGCAACCCCATGGACTACAGCATGCCAGGATTCTCTGTCCTTCAACATCTTCTGGAGCTTGCTCAAACTCATGTCCATTGAGTCACTGATGCTATCCAACCATCTCATCTGCTGTCGTCTCCTTCTCCTCCTGCTTTCAATCTTTCCCACCATCAGGGTCTTTCCTATTGAGTCAGCTCTTTGCATCAGGTGGCCAAAGTATTGGAGCTTCTGTTTCAGCATCAATCCTTCCAATGAATATTCAGGACTGATTTTCTTTAGGATTGACTGGTTGGATCTCCTTGCAGTCCAAAGGACTCTCAAGAGTCTTCTCCAACACTATAGTTCAAAAGCATCAGTTCTTTGGCTCTCAGCTTTCTTTACTGTCCAACTCTCACAGCCACACGTGACGACTGGAAAAGCCACAGCTTTGACTAGACGGACCTTTGTTGGCAAAGTATGTCTCTACTGTTTAATAAGCTGTCTAGGTTTGTCATAGCTTTTCTTTCAAGGAGCAAGTGTCTTTTAATTTCATGGCTACAGTCACCACCTGCAGTGATTTTGGAGCCAAGAAAATAAAGTTTGTCACTGTTTCCATTGCTTCCCCATCTATTTGCCTTGGAGTGATGGGACCGGATGCCATGATCTTAGTTTTTTGAATGTTGAGTTTGAAGCCAGCTTCTTCATTCTCCTCTTTTACCTCCATTAAGAGGCTCTTCAGTTCCTCTTTGCTTTCTGCCATAAGGATGGTATCATCTGCATATCTGAGGTTATTGATATTTCTCCCTGAAACCTTGATTCCAGCTTGTGTTTCATCTAGCCTGGCATTTCACATGATGTATTCTGCATAAAAGTTAAATAAGCGAGATGACAATATACAGCCTTGACATAATCCTTTCCCAATTTGGAAGCAGTCTGTTGTTCCATGTCCAGTTCTAACTGTTGCTTCTTGACCTGCATAGAGATTTCTCAGGAAGCAGGTAAGGTGGCCTGGTAGTCCCATCTCTTTAAGAATTTTCTACAGTTTAATGTGATCCACACAGTCAAAGGCTTTAGCGTAGTCAGTGAAGCAGAAGTAGATGTTTTATTGAAATTCTCTTGCTTTTTCTATGATCCAATGGATGTTGGCAATTTGATCTCTGGTTCCTCTGCCTTTTCTAAATCTAGCTTGAACATCTGGAAGTTCTTGGTTCATGTACTGTTGAAGCCTAGCTTGGAGAATTTTGAGCATTACTTTGCTAGCATGAGATAGTATGATTGTGCAGTAGTTTGAAGATTCTTTGGCATTGCCTTTCTTTGGGATTGGAATGAAAACTGACCTTTTCCAGCCCTGCGGCCACTGCTGAGTTTTCCAAATTTGCTGGCATATTGAGTGCAGCATTTTAACAGCATCATCTTAAAATATTTATTTGGCTCTGTCAGGTCTTAGTTGCTGCATGTGGGATCTTTATTGCATTGTATCTTTTGTTGCAGCAAGCAGGCTCAGTAGCTCCATGGCATGTGGGGTCTTAGTTCCTTGACCAGGGATTGAACTCATGTCCTCTGCATTGCAAGGTGAATTCTTAACCAGTGGACCACCCAGAGAAATCCCCGTGCAGGATATTATTGATGTAAATCCAATGACATACAAATAGCACTGTTCGTGGGTGGAGGCACATGTTGGGGAGGAGGGTTGGGAGGAGGTTGGGATAAGGTGGGGCTGTGTAATGGAGAGTGGGTGCAGCAGCAGGGATGAGGGCCATGAGGAAGGGATGTCTGTCTGGGTGTTTGGGCACCCTCACCAAGGTAGATGGTGGTATCAAGCCACTGATGGAGGGAACAGTAACCTGGATTTGTTCAAATCCAGCCCCCAGGGAAAAGCACACAACTCCAGCAGCATTATCTGCAGAATGGCTCTGAGGGCAACAGAGCAGAGCAGCGGAGAGGAGAGGCTGGGTGGGCTGGGGGGGTGGTTGGCGGGTGTGCACACCCTCCAGGGCTTGTGCTGTCCCTGCATCTGTCCCTGCATCAGAGGGAAAGGAAGAAGAGAAAGGAAAAAGAGAAAAGGAAAAAGAGAAAAGAAAAAGAGAAAAGGAAAAAGAAAGGAAAAAGAGAAACTCTGG
This sequence comes from Bos indicus x Bos taurus, assembly GCF_003369695.1. NCBI lineage: Eukaryota > Metazoa > Chordata > Mammalia > Artiodactyla > Bovidae > Bos > Bos indicus x Bos taurus. Next base: position 1,013,694 of record NC_040103.1, on the reverse strand, counting down.
GCTGTGGTGCAGGGAAAGACAGTCTAATATTTTTTCTGGGATTAGAAAAGATACACAAATGCATTGCCTATGACAGAACAAAGAAGCCTCTGAGGCTCTTTAGCTCTGAACATCAGGTATGCTTACATAAACAGAGGGACATTGAATGTTAGGAATTTGTGAGACTCAGATTCAGTATTTTTAAGATAATTGCAAAATAGATTCAGGACCATTTGAAATCGGTGATAGCAGTGCCCAAGCCCTCAGGCTAAATCCCCTGCTTACCTCCTCACTCCTCTTCCATTTTGAGCTCTTTCTTGCCTCTAGGACTGTTGGTGTTTCTTTGAACTTCTCCTGAATTGTGTTGTCTTTTTAAAAGCATTTGTACGCTAATGTCACTATTTTGTTTTGCTGTCTTAATTGGTCTGTCCTTGAATAGGGTTGGCACAAGTCCTGGAAAAGTACCACTGGGTTAACGATGTCTCTGGAAGTAGGTTGTTCAGAGCACAAAGCCTGAAGCCTGGCACTGGCTTTTCCAGACCCACAGCTGAGGTTAAGAGGGCAAAGCCGCCTCTGGCTGCCCTTCAGGTGGTGGTGAACATGGCCCTCACCTTCCCCTCCACCAGCCACCAGCTTCTACCCCTGATTAATTTTGTACTTTGTAACAGAGTGATAGATGTGCCTCTGCCAAAGTTTCCCCTGGGCGCTTCCCATGTGGCTCAGGGGTAAAGAATCCGCCCGCAATGTAGGAGGTGCAGGAAATTAGAGTTCAATCCATGTGTGGGGAAGATTCCCCTGGAGGAGGAAATGGCAATCCACTCCAGTATACTTGCCTGGAGAATCCATGGACAGAGGAGCCTAGAGGGCTAGAGTCCTTTGGATCTCAGAGTCAGACATGACTGACGTGATTGAGAAGGAAGGCCAGTCAGGAACGGCCAGTGCTCCTGTGCTCCCAAGATAGGCCCCAGTCCAACCAGCAAGGGCTTTTCAAACGAGGTCTCTGGACATGGTGTCTGCTCACCTGTGAAGGAGGGTGGAGAGAGCAAGGGGGTTAAGGGAGGATTCCTGCCCCGTGGGTGTCCAGTGCATCCTCCAATCTGTGGGGAAGGAGTTGGGGCCCAGCCCCTTACCTCCAGCTTCAGAAGAGGGGCTTTAAGCAGACACATTGGGGAGCTGATAGGGGACATGCACCTGGCGCTGGCCTGAGGCCCCAAGGTGAGGAATGGGCTGAGTTGGCTGGAGGAGGTGAGACGGCATCTGTGGGGGGTGGAGGGCAGCTGGGCAAGGACGCTCCAGCAGAGGCTCGAGCCTGCCCTGGACAGGCCTGGGTCCTCTGCCCTCAGCACCATAGTGAGAGGCTCCCAGTGTGCTGAGAGGCTCCCAGTGTGCTGACAGAGCTCCGAACCACGGACTGAACAGGAGTTGTCATGGCCAGCTGGGCAAGGCATCAGCCTTCTCAGGAGAGCTGGAGGCGAGAGGTACCCGGAATCCCAGGAGAGGCTCCCAGAGGACCCAAGAAGACACCACCAAGAGAAAGGTCAGTTTTCCACATGTGCTATGGCCCCTGGGCTCCAAACCTGGGCAGAGAGACTACTTTCCCTCCATTAAGGCTCCAGTCCTAGGGAGGTCAAGGCTGAGGCAGGAGCGGGGAAATGCTGGCAGGGAGAAGGACTCACCAGGTGTTACTGATTGAACTGAGTTCCTTACACACCTCCACCCCATCCATACATTGAATTTTTAACCCCTGTACATCAGAATGTGACAGCACTGGGAGCAGGGTCTTTGAAGAAGTGATTAAATTAAGCATGGGCCAGTGAAGACATGGAGATGGTGACCATCTGCAGGTCCAGGAGCAGCATCAGGAGAAATCCCCCAGCCGGCACCCTCGTCCGTGATGTCCGGCCTCCAGGGCTGTGAGGACATAGGCTTCTGTTGTTGAGGTGTGCGGTCTCCAGCAGATGAACAACTCCCCACCTCTGTTCTGTCCGCAGGCCTCCTGCCAGCCACAGGCTGAGTGTTCACTTTGAATGAGACTCACAGAGGATGTGTTAATATGTGAACTCCTGTCATTCATGGACTTCACATCACCAGAAAACTTCTTGTCCCGGGGGCTGTGGGGGGTACTCCCCAGGCCTGGGCAGCGCCATCCCCAGGGTGGGTTTGCAGGAGGGGTCGAGATGTGATTGTTCGTGCAGCGTCCTGTGGACAGAATTCCTGACAGCATTGCTCCATCCCCAGCATCCCGAGAGGCCCTCCACGTTTAGCTGAGGTTAAAATTTGCCTGAGGTTAAAATTTAACCACCTCTGGGTTTAAACTTTGGCAGCACTGATTCTCCTCTGGAGAAAGTGGCAGGAGTAACTCAAGATAGTGGAGTCAAGGAGGTGTGCCCCACCCTTAGCAAAGTACAGGCCTTGACCATGAAACTCCCATCCCAGGCTGTGAACGAGTCTATCGAGTCTATTCTGCTGTAAAGGACTGTCTTTGAATCCCTCGGAAAAGATGACTCTTCCCCAAGCCTCAGTGGTGTTTCAGTTGCCTCTGCTTCACATTGTTCTCCCCAATCAAAGCCTGTCTGATGGACTCTCTCCAATGTGCTGCCCGTTAGAGCTTCTTTCAGATTAAAACTGCTGAGCCAGGCTCCATCGCAGGAGTGACCTTGCACATCCATGGAGCTGAATCCCCGAGAACGTGAGATCGGCCCCACAGGAAAGGGACTGGTTTGACTTTCTTCTCCAGAGGACTCAGGGTTGCCATCGTGGCATCCACATGCCCATGGAGAAGCTGCTGGCTGAGTAGCAAGATCCTATTGTGAAATGAAGCAACTTTACTGTGGGGGCTGTAGTCCCGTGTCCTGAATCCACTGAACAAACTGAGTTGGATCCCATCGAAAAACAGATTCAAACCCATCACTTCCCCTCAGCCCAGCTCCACCCTACCACTCCCCTCCCCCATCCCACTCCCCACCCCCTCCAACACAGCCCCTCACCTCCACACCCACAGGAGCAGGGCCCCGGGCAGAGAGGGTCAGTGCCATGGCCAGCAGTGCCACTTGGGCGTTGAGAACCTGAGTCATGGCCGCTTCATCCTGGAGTAGCCCAGCCTCTGTGGGGTCCTCGAGGGGAAGCCGAGCCCTCACCAGGCTCACTTGATAAGTTTCCTGAGACCAGCCCTGATGTCAGCAAAGCCCTGATTACAGGCTTTGGGACTGGAGGCATGCACATGGGGTGACCGAGGCCCCTTGTCCCAGGATGTCTGAAGGGCCAGCCTCTTCTTGCTGGAAACTTGACAGAGCCTCTGCCTCACTTGGCCCTTGGGGGTGGTGGGGACCCAGCAAGCTCGCCAAGTGCCCGAGGATGAAGCAGCCACACATGACTGCTGCTGTGTGTTCCAGCAATAACCAGCCAGACCAAAGCCTGCTGTGGGGGAGGGCTACTGGATACACATTTGGAGGCTTGAATTTGGCTCCTTCAAAAAAAAAAAACAAAAAAAAAACCCAAACAAATAAAGCAACCCCCCATCATCATCTGAGGATTCTTCACAAAACTTCTCCCAGGTTCTAGGAAGGGAGCTCCTAAAATCCCAGGCTGAGATTACTCAATGATTGTTAACCCCCTGCAGCCACACTAAACACGGACCTGAAGTCCTTTGGGCAGCTGGTGTTCCAGGGATCCTGGGTCTGCTTTTTTAAACTCCACCTGCTCCTGCAACACAGCTGCTCCCAATTTCTCAGACAGGATGCAATTCCAGAGTGTGGCTCTCAGTCTCAGAAAACATGAGACTTACCCAGGGGAGCTTGTTATAAATTCAGAGTATACACGCATATGGGACTTCCCAGGTGGAACTAGCGGTAAAAACCTGCCTGCCAATGCAGGAGACTTAAGAGATGGGGGTTTGATCCCTGATCAGAAAGATCCCTTGGAGGAGGGCATGGCAACCCACTCCATTATTCTTGCCTGGAGAATCTCATGGATAGAGGAGCCTGGCAGATCAGAGGAGCCCTGCGTAGTCACAAAGAATTAGACACGACTGAAGCGACTTAGCACACACGCATGCATACATGCATATGAGGATGGTGAAAGTCCTCGCTGACAATACCAAACCCTGGTAACGATGTCAAGCAATAGGAACTTTCATTCACAGCTGGTAGGAATGCAAAATGCTGCAGTCCCTTTGGCTATTTCTTCCAAAACTACATATACTTTTACCACATGCTCTAGCAATTGTGCTCCTTTGTGTTTCCCCAAAGGAGTTGGAAGAACACACAAAATCTGCACACAAATGTTTATGGCAGCCTTATTACAAATTGTCAAAACTGGCAAACAACTAAGGTGTCCTTTAAGATGAATGGATAAACTGTGGTCCACCCAGAAAATGGAATATTAGCATATTAGCTCTAAAAAAAAAAGAGCTATCAAGCCACAATAAGACACAAATTAAAGTTCAATGCATGTGACAAAGTGGAAGACTCCAACCTGGAATGCCTATATATTGTATAATTCCAATTGCATGACATTCTGGAAAAGGCAAAATCATTGAGACAGTAAAAGCACCAGTGGTTGCCAGGGACTGTCAGGGAGTGAGGGATGAACAGGCAGAGGACACAGGGTTTTTAGGGCAGGGACACTGCTCTGGGTGAAACTATCATACAGTAGTATACATGGCCTGGGGGCTTCCCAGGGGGTACTAGTGGTAAAGAACCCACCTGCCAATGCAGGAGACATGAGAGACATGGGTTTGATCCCTGGGTCGGGAAGATTCCCTGGAGAAGGCTGTGGCAACCCACTCCAGGATTCTTGCCTGGAGAATCCCCTTGGAGAGAAAAGCCTGGAGGGCTACAGTTCATAGGGTTGCAAAGAGTCGGACACGGCTGAAGCGACGTAACACACATGCACCCATACATGTCGTTCATTAGACACGTTCCGACCCATAGAATGTCCAACACCAAGAGTGATTCTTAAGGCAGACTCTGGGTGATGACTACCTGTTGGTGTAGTTTCATCCATTGTAACACATAGACCTCCGCGGTGGGGAAGGCAGTGCTGTGTTGGGGGGAGAAGGGGTCTGTGGAAACTCTCTGTACTTTCTACTCAATTTTGCGGGTGAACCAAAAACTGCTCTAGAAAGATGAAGACTATTAAGAGAAGTCCAGATCGTTGGGATCCACTCACCCTTTCATAAGACTCTGGTTTAGCAGTGCTGGAGCTGGGCCGAGAAATCCACATTTGGAAAACTTCCCACGTGCTGTGATGTCACCCCTAGAGAGGCAAAACCTCACCATTTCTCCCGGCAGCTGGCAGAAGCCAAGCCAAGAGAGTTGCAGCCTTATGTCCCCTTTGTGGGAGATTCCCCACCCCACCCCTGGGCTGAGATGGGCCAAGCACCCTAGCCCAGGGAGCAATTCAGGGAGTTTGGCTTCTCATGCCCCAGCTAAGGCCCAGCCTCTTGGATTAGCGAGGTCATCTAGTAAACTCATTAGATTTGGTGTTCGCCTACCTGGCTAAGGTTTGGTATTGATAGAGGTTGATTTATTTCAACAAACTCCTTCCCAACTTCTCCCATCTCCAGGCTTTTTTCATTTGGGCCCTTGTTACACAGAACCTGCCCTACCCACCTGCCACCTGGAGGCCAACCCCAAATACTGCTCTCTTTCATCCCCAGATCTTTGAGGGCTACATATTCCCTCTACCTCTTTCCCACCCACTTGGGCCAGGCTGGTGTTCTTGCTGCTTCAACACAGGGGCTTCTCCCGGGATGCGTGTCCCCACACCCCTTTCTTCCGCATTCCGCATGACCCTTGTCTCTCCCAGCATGCAGCTTACAGCTTCCCTCTGTGGGGAGCTTCTCTGCCTGATCCCCGGGACCCTGGAGCATGGAGCAGGGGTCCATCTCTCTGGATTTGTCTGGAGGCATCCTTCTACCTGCCTCACTCTGCCTGCCAGCGAGGAGGCCACTACTTATTCAAGGAAAGCATAGGAGAAAGCCAGGCTTGGCTGCATCCACGCACCTGGGCTCCAGGGGCTACGGGACCAGGGACGAGTTACCCAGTTTCTCTGAACTTCTGTTTCTTTACCATAAATTGAGACTAATGATGCTTATTTCGTAGGACTATTGGGAGGAGGAAAAGACAGCAGTCATAAAATTGATAAAGTGGTCCTGATATCCAGTCCCAACGTTAGCCGAGGTTGGGCTCAGCTCTCCGGGTCTGGCTGCAGCACCGTTCTATGGCTTTGCTGGTGCCTCCATGGCTAGTCCAGGTGCAGGGCAGCCACAGGCCCGGTGAGGGGCCACCAGTGTCCTAAGGCTGAGCCTGGAGCAAGACCTAGAGAAACCCACTCAAAGCCTCGGAGTCAAGAGCCAAGAGGAAGTGTGTAGGGTTGTGGATGCACAGAAGTAGGGTCTGCAGAGCCGGCCAGGGGAGGCGTTCAGGCGCAGACCTGGCTGAGCCCAGAGACCAGGGCAAGAAAGCAGACCAGCCGCAGAAGGAGGGCTGCAGACAGAACAGAAGTCTCTGCCTGCTTTAGGGAAGAGCTTCTGCACCCCTCTTCACCCAAGGTCTAGAGCATCATGGGACGGCTCAGGACCACGTCCCTGGAGATCCTGGAGATCATGAGGTTCCCCACTTCTCTGTTAGACAGTGAAAATTTGGGGATACTGTTGGTGCAAGTTTGGGGAGACCGGGTTGTGTGGTGATTCAGGCTTTGGCTTTGAAACATTTTCTGTGCTGCGGACTGTGACATCTTGTGTGTTATTACATCCTCAGAGCTTTAGTTCTTTGGACACTAAAAACCATAGTGTTTTCATGTGAGGGTGGTGATGATGATAAGTCTCAGAAAATGTTAGGATAGGGTGGGGTGTACAGCAGGTGGTCAACACATCTTCTTGTTCAGTCACTCAGTTGTCTGACTCTGCAACCCCATGGATGGCAACATGCCAGGCATCCCTGTTCTTCACTATCTCCTGGAGTTTGCTCAAATTCATATCCATTGAGTCAGTGATGCCATCCAACAATCTCATTCCCTACTGCCCCCTTCTCCTCCTGCCTTCAATTTTTCCCAGCATCAGGGTCTTTTCCTATGAGTCTGCTCTTTGCATCAGGTGGCTAAAGTATTGGGGCTTCAACTTCCATATCAACACATCTTAGCTCTAATAACTATTATTATTCTTACACAGGCCACATAGGTAATCAGTGGAAGCTGGAAGATGTGTCTTTCCCTGTACAAAACATGGGTCAGGAAAAAGCAAAACCACCAGCTGTCCTTGAGGCCGAAGCTGGGGAGAGGGCCCCTGGGTTACTGCAGTCTGAATGTGAATGTCTGCTCTTCAAGAGGCAGGTGGGGCTTGAGCGTGTTTCCTTTCTAGGTCAGCCTCTGGAGTCCACGTGTTTATGTCCCATCCTTTTCAAAGGCTACTTTTGTGATCCTGAAAGCATTCGCTGCAGTCAGGCAGGTCCTATCCAATAGTTTCTTGGGAAGGGGCACCAGCTGGGCTTGGAGAGCGGAGGATGTGGGGAGGTTTGATGGGGAAGAGAAGCTCAGGGCTGGAGGCTTGGCCACAGGGGGAACCCTGAGTGCTCTGTGGTCACTCTCCTGGACTAGGCGGGGCCACACATCGCCCCTGGCTCTGGATGAGAGCAGCGTCCAGGGGGCTTTTCTTGATCACTGAGCAGCTACTCTGTGACTGGAGGAGAAAAATCATTGTATTGGGGAAACATGTGGCAGCCCTATAGGCTGCTGTTGGCACTGGGAGGGAGGAGGGACCAGAGAAGCAGGGGCAGGGAAGCTGTCTCAGGCCTTCGTCTAAGAGCCTCTGGACGAGTTCCGCCTCCGTTTTCACTCCTTTGGTCTCAGGTGCTAACATTGGTGTCCAGTGTAAATTCCATCTCAAGCCACCTTTACTCATTTAGCAAAAAAGTCAAATTTGCTGAACTACATACACATGGTTCATTGGTTCATCGTACAAAGATTTCTTTTGACTTAGCCTTGGAGGGTTTTGCTGCTCAGAAGGTGTCCCTGGTGGGTGTTTTTTCCTAGTCTGGGAAGACATTTCATCTCCAACATATCTGGGAAGAAGTATGAAGAGTGTGGTGACCCTGAGGGCCTCCCTGTCATCCCAGCCAGGACAGGGAATGCGGGCTGGGGCTGGGGTAAGAAGGAGGTGAAAGGGGTGGATTAAGGTGGGTGGGGTATGTATAGGGGGCCCTGCTGGGTGGCACAGGCCTTATGATAGCAGAACAGAGCCTGTTGGCTTTTCTTTCTTGGGAGCGCTGTCATTCGGGTAGCCATCTGTGTGTTCTCCTATTATATAGTTTGATGTCTCGTTAGAATAGAAAGATTTCAAAATTAGCACCAACATTTGAGAAGAAATAAAATCTCTTCCATATGCTGCTTAGCTCGGGTGGCACCAAAAAAGGCAGAACTGATTTCGAGAAAGTTCCGCTTATGGCCCCTCCCCCAGGGCTCATCTGGCACTGTTCTCAGACACGCCGCTGCCTCCAGGGAGACCTCATTTCTACTGTCACTGCTCCCTGCTGCTCCCCACCCTGGCTCACTCCAGGCCACCTGCCCTCTGGCATTCACCTGGCAGGGGTGAGGTGGGTAGAGAGGGAGGGGAGGGGGGCAGGGGTGTGGGTGAAGGCTGGCCCCTCGTCCTGGCACCTGTGCTCTTCCCCAGGGAAGAGGTGAGCAGAGCTTAAGCATCCGTTGATGGGGCCACACCACATTCTCCCAAAGGCCCTGCCATGCCTCCTCTCACCCTAAGCAGGAAGATGGATGTCATTAACCACCATCTCAAGGTTTCCATAGAACCTTCAACTAGGCTCCCCATGAAGGCAGGCGCACATCTGTGGACCACCCATGCCTAGCAGGATTCTGTTTCCTGATGGGTTCACTGAGATCTTTGCAACATATTCAGCACCATATTCTGGGGACATAGGTCTCCAAGTATTTTACGGTGCCCTGCTGTTGAGAAAAAATTCTGAGACCTCGACCTTTTATTGGTAAATGAAACAGCCTCTTGCATCTCAACCAAGTAAATGATATTTTTCTGGTTCACAAAAGCCCCTGAGGTGAGAGTGAATTCTCTTATAAAGGTGACAGCACAGATTCTTATCAGACAGGACTTTCTTTTTCCCTTCAGGAAAAAGATATAGATGATATAGGTGACCTATTCTTAAAAATTATTAACTAGTCCAAATTATCAAAATTTATTCTTAAAATACCTACATCCTTAGGTTTTAGCTTTTGAGCTGTCAGAGCATAGAACCAATGCCCAGGGTTCCAGAGCTGAGTTCTACTCTTGGAGCTTTCCTTTTCCTCTCCTTTTTCAAAAACTCCTTGAGATCAAGTAAAATAAAGTAAATTTAATATCAGCAAAACCTGATTTATATTTTTTTGATTAATAGATAGAAGTAGAAAAATACACCAGTTTCCTATCATATACAGGAAAAATGACCACATTCCACATCACTGTGTTCTAAATAGTTATTCAGTTCAGTTCAGTCACTCAGTTGTGTCTGACTCTTTGCGACACCATGAACCGCAGCATGCCAGGCCTCCATGTCCAACACCAACTCCCGGAGTCCACCCAAATTCATGTCCATTGAGTTGGTGATGCCATCCAAACATCTCATCTTCTGTTGTCCCCTTCTCCTCCCACCCCCAATCTTTCCCAGCATCAGGGTCTTTTCCAATGAGTCAGTTCTTTGCATCAGGCGGCCAAAGTATTGGAGTTTCAGCTTCAACATCAGTCCTACCAATGAACACACAGGACTGATCTCCTTTAGGATGGACTGGTTGGATCTCCGTGCAGTCCAAGGGACTCTCAAGAGTCTTCTTCAACACCACAGTTCAATAACATCAATTCTTCAGCGCTCAGCTTTCTTTATAGTCCAACTCTAACATCCATACATGACCACTGGAAAAACCATAGCCTTGACTAGATGGACCTTTGTTGGCAAAGTAATGTCTCTGCTTTTTAGTATGCTGTCTAGGTGCCATGAAATTAAAAGATGCTTACTCCTTGGAAGGAAAGTTATGACCAACCTAGATAGCATATTCAAAAGCAGAGACATTACTTGGCCAACAAAGGTCCATCTAGTCAAGGCTATGGTTTTTCCAGTGGTCATGTATGGATGTAAGAGTTGGACTGTGAAGAAAGCTGAGCATTGAAGAATTGATGCTTTTGAACTGTGGTGTTGGAGAAGACTCTTGAGAGTCCCTTGGACTGCAAGGAGATCCAACCAGTCCATTCTAAAGGAGATCAGTCCTGGGTGTTCATTGGAAGGACTGATGCTAAAGCTGAAACTCCAATAGTTTGGCCACCTCATGTGAAGAGTTGACTCATTGGAAAAGACTCTGATGCTGGGAGGGGTTGGGGGTGGGAGGAGAAGGGGACGACAGAGGATGAGATGGCTGGATGGCATCACCAACTCGATGGATGTGAGTTTCAGTGAACTCCGGGAGTTGGTGATGGACAGGGAGGCCTGGCGAGCTGTGATTCATGGGATCGTAAAGAGTCAGACACGACTGAGTGACTGAACTGAGGTTGGTCATAACTTTCTTTCCAAGGAGTAAGCGTCTTTTAATTTCATGGCTGCAATCACCATCTACAGTGATTTTGAAGCCCAGAAAAATAAAGTCAGCCACTGTTTCCACTGTTTTTTCCCCATCTATTTGCCATGAATAGTATTCGCAAACTTGATATTTGCAAACAGGTAGAGCTCTGTTCTCTGGGCTCTTTGTCACTGACATAGGTTAACTAATCAAATCAGATAGTTGATACCTTGGAGCCTTTGAAGTCTGAGGTCAGGAAACTTTAGTGGAGAGGGAGGGTCCCTTCATGGAGGGAGTGGAGAGGTGGCTGGGGAGTTGGCCTTCTGGGTTAGCAGAGGCTCCTGGGCACCTTAGAGAAGGTGGGTGCTGTCCAGTGGCACTCCTGCCTCCCTCTCCTTCCTCTGCCATCCCATCTGGAGTGTCATCATTGGAGGACACAGTGAGAAGGTGGCCATGGACAAGCTAAGGAGAGAGGTTTCAGAAGGAACCAATGCTGCCCATACCTTGATTTTGGACTTGCAGCCTCCAGTGCTGTGAGAAAATAATTGTCTGTTGTGTGAGGCTCCTGGTCATGGTACTTTTGTGCTGCAGCCCCAGCAGACCGATATATAGTGAGTAGGGATTTCTTGGGAGAAGGCAATGGCAACCCACTCCAGTACTCTTGCCTGGAGAATCCCATGGACGGAGGAGCCTGGTAGGCCGCAGTCCATGGGGTCGCACAGAGTCGGACACGACTGAAGCGACTTAGCAGCAGCAGTAGCAGCAGGGATTTCTTGGTTGTAAAGTCCACACTTCTTCACCCACCATGCTGCCCTAGAAAAGCCAGGCTTTTTGGACTCAGTAGAGAAATTCAGGGGCTGGAAGAGCCCTCTGCCATCTCTGTCTTGGAGGTGGTGCTACTCAGGAAGCTATCTGCCTCCTTGCATTCAGGAGCAGCTTGCTGGTGTGAGGGATGGCAGGGGAGCCTGGGGAGGGCTCAGTCAAGGTTGTCTACCCCCTCTCCTTGACTGGGGCTTCCCAGGTGGCTCTAAGTCGCTCAAAGTGATAAAGAACTCACTTGCAAATCAGGAGATGTAAGAGATGCAGGTTCAATCCCTGGGTTGGGAATATCCCCTGAAGGAGGGCATGGCAACCCACTCCTGTAGTCTTTCCTGGAGAATCCTATGGAAAGAGGAGTCTGTAGGGCTACAGTCCATGGGGTTACAAAGAGTTGGACACGACTGAAGCAACTTAGCACACATGCACTCTCTTTGATCATCAGACAGTCTCTAGTCTTATCTATTATGCACTTCCTGTTCTGTGTAATACTTCACTTACCTAAAAGTATCCCACTGATTGGAGGCTGAGGGTGAGGAGGAAGGACTTGAATGCCACTTATGTAGGACAAAGCCTTCCTTTTATACCTGGGAGAATGATGAGAAGGTAAGTGGTGGATCTGAAGTCATCCAGAGTTGGAAATGCACTCAGAAACAGAGCCCAGTTCTCCTGACTCACATCCCAGGGATCCTCCCATCCCCACGGTGCCATCTCCCTGGTGACAGAGGACAGAAGATGGAAGGTATCTCAACACCTTGGAGGGACCAAGTTCCAGGAACCTAGGGCATCAGGCCTGGAGGAGTCTAGGAGGCATGTGGGTAGCAAAGCAGGGAAGGCTCCAGTAGAGAGCAGGCATCCCTCCTGCTTGGCCCTTCATGGAGCATCCAGATGTCATCTTCCCTCACTGTGGAGCAGTAGCCATGTGGAAGGGAGTGGGTAGAAATCAGTAGTGAGCTGTTGGTGGTAGGTGAGTAGGAAGTCTTAGCATTTCTCAAGCTCTCCATGCAGAGTCTGACTCAGTCGGTCTGGCTGGAGCTGATTTGGGGTCTTTAACAAGCCCCCAGCTGATGCAGATGTGCCAATGGGACCCATGATGGTTCATTTTATGTGTCAACTGGGCTGAGCCACAGTGCCCAGCTACTGGGTCAAACTCTAATTAAGATGTTTCTGTGAAGGCATTTTTTAAAATGAGATGAATATTTACATCAGTAGAGTGGATCCTCCTCCCCCATTTGTGGGTGCGCATCATCCAATCAGTTGAAGGTCTCGGGAGAATAAAGATGGACCTCCTTGGAAGAAGAGGGAATTCTGCCAACAGAGGGCCTTTGGAAGTGAACTGTGGCTCTCCTGGGTCCCAGCCTGTTGGCTTGCCCTGTAGATTTGGAGTTCACCAAGCTTCCACAATCCTGTGGGCCAACTCCTTAAAATAGTCAACCAATCTCTCTCTCTCTTTCTCTCTCTCACACACACACACACTCACACTCCCCGCCCCCCCAACACACCCCCCACATTGGCTCTGCTTTCTGTTTTTCTGGACAGCCCTGATAGCTACAAGACCACACTCTGCTCAGTGAGGGTGTGTTTCTTAGTGAGACATGCAGCTGCTGCTGCTGCTGCTAAGTTGCTTCAGTTGTGTCCGACTCTGTGCGACCCCATAGATGGCAGCCCACCAGACTTCCCTGTCCCTGGGATTCTCCAGGCAAGAACACTGGAGTGGGTTGCCATTTCCTTCTCCAATGCATGAAAGTAAAAAGTGAAAGTGAAGTCGCTCAGTAGTGTCCGACTCTTAGCAACCCCATGGACTACAGCCTAGCTCTTTCTGTCACTGTGAGATTTTGGACACACTACCCCAAATCTTTGCTTCCTTCTCTGTAAGACAGAGGCTACATACTTAGCACAGGGCCTGGCACTTAATAAACTCTTAATAAATTAGAAATGTAACCTCATCCACACATGATGGTTATCACCATCAAAAACTAGAAAAAGACTTGTCTTCTCGGCCTTCAGGAAATCTTGTCTCCTCTCCTAAGCAGTGAAACCTCACCTTTTCTTAGAAATCTGCAGGAAATGAGACTGGACAGGCCTTTCCCAGAAACTCCATTGTGTTTTCAGTCTGTATCCTGGACTGGAGGCATCGTTTCCTCCACCCATGCGTCCCCTGGCCTGTCCGCCTGGTTCCTGGGGGCCCTACTTCCCACCTCCCCCTCACTGCCTGGCAGGAAGGAGAGAGCAGACTGGTTTCCAGTCAGGACATGCTTGCCATCAACTCCTTTACTGGGGGCAGGGCCATCTTTCCTGTCTTGTTTTAATTGGCATCAATTAGTGCAGTTTTCTGGAGAAAGACCAGAAAAGCAATTTCCTATCTGAAGGGCAGAGACCATGAATTCTCTGCAGACTGGCTGTCTTCAGAACTAACTCAGACCTACAGGCTCATTTTGCCCCTCACCAGGCAGGCCCTCTGGCTTAGTGCTGTGTACAGAGGCCCTGGCTGATATCAGAGAAGATTATTTTGGAACCTGGGAGCTCCAGGATTTCTGCAAGGTAGGGGCATGAATTCAGAAATTTGGTTGTGGGTAGGGTGATAGAATCATCAGATCCAGCTGTGTTTGCAGAGCCATCCTGCTGGTTTTACTTAGGTGCCAAATTAAAGAGCACAGAGATGGCCAAGTCCAGCCCACCACCTGACTTTTTAAATAAAGTTTTATTGGAATATGGCCCCATGCCCACTGTTAGTAGGGGCTGATGGGAGCAGTTGTGACAGAGGCTGTATGATTCATCCAAGCCTGGATATACTTACAGTCTGGTCATGGCAAGAGAAGTTTGCTGACCCCTGGTAATGACAGAACAGTGTTCTAGAGATGATGCATTTATGACAATGTTTATAGAAAAATGAGAAAGCATCATTTGCTCATTTCAAATGATAACATTTGTATCTGGGACATCTCTGTGGGTGAGGCAGTGAGAACCTTGGGGAGGGAGGAGGGTACATGATCCATCTGCCCATGTGTTCAGTGACCACAGGGCCACAGGGCTGCTCCTCCTCGCTCCAGCAGGTCCTGGGTCCCGCTTGGCATTCTGCTTCTGACCCTGCCCAGAGCTCCTTACTCTCACTTTTAGCAGTTTCTCAGTTTTTTCAGGTCCTGGCATCCGTGGAACATGAGCTGTGCTTCCCATGCCCCATCCAGACCCCTGGACTGAGCCTCTGTGCCTGAAGGCCACTGGCAGTCAGAAGCCAGGGCCCCCCAAGGGGCCTGGATCAACTTCACCTGTGGGCAGTGAGGGTTCCTGGATCTGTTTATCCAGGGGTCACACTCAAGGATGGAACCTGCTGCCTGGCTGACAGCCTGCTCAGCTGAGGCTTGAGCTGTCTATAACCTGGCAAGCACTCCGTGTTTCTCCTATGTTTCATTTAAGTCCAACTGAAGCTCTGGCTATGGCGGAGTGGTCTTCTCTCTTCCTGTTACTGAGGAAGTGGAACCTCAGGGAAGGGAGATGAAATGCTCAAGGTCCCACAGGCTGGCTCCCTGTTCCTGGTGGCCTCCAGGTAAAGGCCGACATGGGCACCCCAGGAGCAGTCAGCAGGGGTCCACCCAGGCCCTGTAATCATCTTCCCACTGGCAGCTCAGTGCAGCGACCCCTCGGGAAGAAGGCTGGGAGCTGCCCCAGGCAGACGCAAAGTAGAGTCCGTATATCCGGCCTGGGCAGTGCATGTTGGGGCCTGATACTCATCACCTGTGGGGTCTTGGACTCGGGTCCCTAAAACCTCTCTGGGTCTTTCCTGTGGGCTTAACAGGCGACCAACATATAGTGGGAGAGCCATAGGTGCCTTTCTGACTCAGACTCTTGCTGGGAGCCCTGAACATACCCCATCTCCACTACCATGTGTAACTAAAAATGAATACCATGTCTTTACAAAAATCCAAAGCATTCAGAAGTTTTTCTCAAGATGCCTTTGTCCAAAATATTTTTAATGGAAATCATCAAAATCTTTAAAGGAAATCATCAGAAATAGGTGTTGGGGTCCCTGTGTTGATGCTGCCATAAGTGTGTTCTCAGAATTTCTACCAAGGACTCAGGATGGGGTGATACGTTTGGTGGAATTGGCACAGTGTGTCTTCCAGGTCCCAGTGGGAACAGCACAGAGCAGGGGAGCATCCAGCTTGGGGTACCTTAGCTGGTCTGGGGTTGTTTCTACACAAATGCCTAAAAGAATTGTGCCCAAATAGCTACCTATTGCCTGTCCTAATCATTCTTGAAGGTTTTGGACTTCCCAGGTATTGCAGTGGTAAAGAATCTGCCTGACCCACCACTTTCATCAGATTCATAAGGGATTTTTTGACCAAAGAGGGTTAAGGGCTGCTGGTCTGTAACATGTTTCCATGATTACCAGTTTATTTGGTACCCTTGCATCGTCTTAGAAAGGCAGAGAGACCAGGAGGCGGTGGTCCTGGCATCACTCAGGGAAGTACTGAGAGCCCCTTGTGATGGAGGAAAAGCTGGGGGATGCCAATGGGGGCTTCCTGGGATGTGCCAAATGGGGCCAGCCACAAGCCTGTTCACCCCAAAGGGCTGCCACTTTCCCCAAACTCAGCTTCACTTTTGGGGTCACTTCATGAGAGGGCTGAAGAGCCAGGAAAGGCTGGGCTGGGTGTGGATGGGCACAGCTTCTCCAGGTGCTGGATGCCCAGACTGCTTCTCACTCACGCACAGCTCGTTCCCACTTCCAAGTTCACCTCCCAGACACTTGGTCCCGGGTTTTGTCAGCTCTCTGTAGGCTTCCTGGCTTTTGTTTTTCCTTTGAAGACATCTGTTGCACGGCTGGCAGAATAGATTCAAGCCCTAAAAGTAATAACCAGGTCTGAAACAGCCATGGCTTTGCTGAAATCAGTTTCCCAGTGACATGACATGTGAACTCCACAAACAGCCTGTCCCCAAGTCTCTTGTGCTCATGGTCTCTAGCCAGCTTGTTCTCACAGAGCTTGGCTCCCAGGAACATCGTGAAGAGGCTGAAGAAGAGGCAGAGAGGTGCCAGAACCCTGATCCACCACTGCCCTCTGTGGGAGGGGCCCCTGGAAACACCTGTCTGTGCTGTGCCTGCTGCACTCAGTTGGTTCTTCTGTCTGTCTGTTTGTCTTTCCTATATACAGGCACACACATGCACACACACAGAAATGCACAGACACACACACATACATACACACAAACACACCCAGACATATACACAGACACACACACATATATACACAAACACACATAGGCATATGCATTTCCAGGGTCTTTTAGGGCCTGAACAGTGTCTATGACAGACATTTCAAACCCTCAAAATCAGCCTGTGTGACAGTCACACACTATGTGGAGAGACCTCATGATGGGGGCCGTGGAGCTGGGAGCAGGAACAAGGTAGGTAGAACGGGAAGGGACAAAACCAGGTTTCACCCCAGGCCCTCGGCTAGGTAGCTGCTAATACTGTGGAGGTGGGACACTCTGAACTGGGGAAGAGAGGCAACTTCAAGGGAAAAATTAAGACATGGACTTGGAGGAGGATGGGAGAGATGGGTCAGCTCTTGCAGCAGGATTGACCTTGAGGGGCTTGAGGGTTGCTCTTGCGGGGCTGGCCATGGACTGGGAGAGACTTGCTCTTAAAGAGAAAAACTGCAGGAGAAAGCACTGCTTATACGACATACAACAGCCCCCAGTGACCAGGAAGAAGCACATGGAAAGAGTTTCCTTCGGGGCAAATGTAGTGAGTCTCCCATCCTGGGACAGCATCCAGGCTGGGCCTGAGTCAGGAAACCCTGCTGCTGCTACTGCTGCTGCTGCTAAGTCGCTTCAGTCGTGTCTGACTCTGTGCGATCCCATAGACGGCAGCCCACCAGGCTTCCCCGTCCCTGGGATTCTCCTGGCAAGAACACTGGAGTGGGTTGCCATTTCCTTCTCCAATGCATGAAAGTGAAAAGTGAAAGTGAAGTCGCTCAGTCGTGTACTGCAGCCT
This sequence comes from Bos indicus x Bos taurus, assembly GCF_003369695.1. Classification (NCBI taxonomy): domain Eukaryota; kingdom Metazoa; phylum Chordata; class Mammalia; order Artiodactyla; family Bovidae; genus Bos; species Bos indicus x Bos taurus. Next base: position 996,356 of record NC_040103.1, on the reverse strand, counting down.
ACCAGGCTCCTCTGTCCATGGGATTTTCCAGGCAAGAGTACTGGAGTGGGGTGCCATTGCCTTCTCCGAGGAAACCCTGCAGAGCATCACAAAAATGTAGGCATTTAGGCTCCAAGGCCAGGCCTGGAGGGATCCTGGCATCAGAGTTTCAGGAAGATCTGGGGGTGAATCTGATGCCCTCCTGTGTAGAGAACCCCAGCCCAGCCCACACCTCAGACCTGACCCCTGACTTGTGGGCAGTCCCTGTCCCAGAGATGACATATCGGCTGAGGTCAACCTGTTTTGAGTCACTTTTGACAATCTTTGGTCTTCTGAATGATAGACTGGAAGTCTGGATAATTACTAGTTGACCAGTTAGCATCTTATGGAGCAGTTATCATTTCATGCAGAGGAGGGCGTGGACCCTGAAGCAGCCAAGCAGGGGCAGACCTGCATCCACACCCCTCCTCTAGGCTTCCCTCCACCGCCCACCCCAGCTCTGTTCACTCTGTGCCTCTCTCTGTCCACTCTGATCCCACCATCCAGCTCCCTCAAGTGTCTGTCACATGAGATGCCCCCAGGGACTTTCTGAGGCAGGTCGGGAGCTCGCCTTCTGGAGTGAGTCATGCACTGAGGATGTGGATTGGGGTGGGGTCTGTCCATGGTCTGCAGCCAGGCTCTCAAGAGGCTGAGTCCCTCTGTGGTCCCTCAGTTCACCTCCCTGTAGAATGCAGGCTTCCTTCAAGGAGGGACAGCTAGGGCCTGCCTGGTGCTGCGCTGGAAGCAAAAATGTAACAAAATATTCAGTATCCCCAGGAGTAACCATATCAGACAAGGACACTGGGAGGTTGGTTCAGGGAGCTCAGTGTTATTTCTATGGAAGAAAACAGGGCACAAAGGATGGCTTTGTGTCCTCACTCGCATGCTCTCTTGGCTGGAGCCAGCCTGAGGGAGGGAGGGGTCAGATCAGGCTCTCAGGAGTTCAGGTTCCTCCTGGCTCACTTCTCCCCATTGCTGTGTGAGCAGGTGCAGCATTAGGAAGCTGAGGGTGAAGGGGTGGTGGTGGGGGACAAGTATCAGAAACTTGACTGCAGCCCACCTCTTCTCTTCCAGGTCTGGTCATGGTGAATGTGCTCCAGATGGACGATTCTCCAAATAAGTAAATGATTTTATGAGGAGTTCTTAATAACATGAGAAATATTTATACTATGATGTTATGTGGAAAAAAAACCCCCACATTCCAAAATGAACTCTATGGGCTACCCAGGTCCTGGGTGGGAGCCTGGAGTGTGTCCAGTGATGGAATCCCACCAGCCCCAGGGTCTGATGGCTGCGTGGGCAGACCAAGCACAGAGGAGGGACGATCCTGGGAGGAGGAGAGAAGCACAGCCAGTTACAGGGCCTGGAGGGAAGGCTGTGGACCTCGTCTTGGCCCAGCTGCATGGACGTCACTTTGTGTCTTCCCGCAGGAGGGCTGGGAATGCAGGAGGCCTCCAGCTCCACGCTCTGGGAGCAGACAAGGTGTGGGTGTCTTGCCTCGCACCCTGCTTTGCCTAGGCTGCCTCCTGCTTCTCCTGCAGAGGCTCCAGAGAAGGGATGGGGCCCAGTGGGGCCAGCACAGCCCCGGGAAGCAGTGTCACCTTATGCAAGTGGCTCCTGTATTGAATTAACCATGTCTTTCATTTTTGTTATTTGGGGCTTTGCTGACCCTGGAAGGGCTGCCCCTCCTAGGATAGGTCAATTCCCAGAGATGAGAAAAAATTCACCAGGGGGAGCACTTTTCAAATGCAAAGCAAGCAACCTAGAGCTCACCCCTGAAATCGAACCAGGGTCTCTGGCTTTGGAGGAAGATTCTTTACCGACTGAGCTACAAGGGAAGCCCTCTTTTGTTGTATTTTGAAATTGAGAAATGTAGGACATCAAATTTGTTCTTCTTTTTCTAGATTGTTTGGCTATGTGGGGCCCCTTGAGGTTTCATATATACTTTAGGGTGGATTTTTCCATTTCTGGAAAAATAATTTGAGATTTTGGTAAGGATTCCATTAAATGTGTTGATTCCTTTGGATAATATTGTTATCTTCACAATCTGTCTTCTAATCCATGGGCCAAGTATGTCTTTTCACTTGTCTGTGTCTCTTCAATTACTTCCAGCCGTGTTTCATAGTTTTTAGTGTACTAGTCTGTTGCCTCCTGGGATAATTTTATTCCTAGATAATTTATTCTTTTTGATGTGTTATAAATGCAGTTTTTCTCTTAATTTCCTTCTTTGATCATTCACTGTTAGAATATAGAGATACAACTGATTTTTGTGTGTTGATTTTTTTATCCTGCAACTTTGCTGAATGTGTGTGTGTGTAATTTTTAGACTTTTCTACATATAAGAACATATGATCTGTGAGTAGAGATAATTTTTCTTCCTTTCCAATTTTATATCTTTTTTTCTTTCTCTTGCTTAATTGTTCTGACTAGAACTTCCATTGCTATGCTGAATGGGAAGTGCCCAAACTGAAATTTCTTGTTTTGTTCCTGCTCTTAGGGAAAAAAGCTTTAAGTTTTTCACCATTGAGTATGATGTTAGTTGTAGATTTTCATATATGACCTTTATCATGTTGGGAAAGTTTCCTTCTATTTTTTTAGTGCTTTTATCATGAAAAGGTACTGAATTTTGCTTTTTCTGCATTAATTCAGATGATCATGTGTTTTTCCCCCTTCTTTCTATTAATGTGATAGAGTAATTGAATGATTTTCATATGTGGAGCCATTCTTGCATTCCAAGAATAAGTCCCATGTGGACATGGGGTATAATCCTTTTAATATGCTGCCAAATTTGGTTTGTTGAGGGTTTTTTCCATCGATACTCATAAGGGATATTGGTCTTTTTTTCTTGTAGGTTTTTTTTTTTTTGTCTTTGGTATCAAGTTAATCCTGGCTTTATGAAATAAGTTAAGAAGCATTTTATTTTCAATTATTTAAAAGAGTTTGAGAAGGATTGGTGTTAATTCTTTTTAAATATTTAGTAGAATTCACCAGTGAAGCCATCTGGTCCTGAGTTCTTCTTTGTTGGGAGGTCTTTGACTAGTAATTCAATCTCTTTAGTAGTTATAATTCTATTTAAATTTACTATTTCCTCATGAGTCAGATGTGGTAGACTTTGTGGTTTTAGGAATTTTTCAATTTCATCTAGGTTATCCAATTTGTTGGTATACAATTGTTTGTACTAGTCTCTTATAATACTCTTTATTTCTGTAAAATTAGAGGTTATTAAATGTCTACTTTCATTTCTGATCTTAGTCATTTAAATCTTCTCTCTTTTTTCTTAGTTAGTGTAGCTAAAGTTTTCTCAATTTTGTTGATTTTTTTGAAGAACCAACTTTTGGTTTTGCTAATTTTTCTCTATGGTTTTTCTATTCTTTAATTTATCTGCTCTAATCTTTTTGTTTATTTAATATCTTCCTTCTGCTAGCTTTTGGTTTAGTTTGTTCTTTTATAGTTTCTTAATGTGTAAATTTAGATTATGGATTTGATATATTTCTTCTTCAGTGTAAACATTTAGAACTATGCATTTTCTCTTAGCACTGTTTTTGCTGCATCTTATGTTTTGGTATTTTTTTTTATTATCATTTGTCTCAAAGTGTTTCTAATTTCCTTCATGTTTTCTTCCTTGACCCATTGATTATTTCAGTGGTGCTTAATTTCCACCTATCTGTTACATTTCTGGTTTTCCTTCTGTTATAAACTTCTAGTTTCATTCTATTGTGACTAGAAAATAAAATTTCTGTGATTTCAATATTTTTAAATCTATTGAAAATTATTCTATGGCCTGGAGAAGGGATAGGATCGGGGAGTAAAACACCATGAAGCTCTCCTAACATTTTGAAGATCACTTTTTCTTGATTGGGAATTTACTTGGTTACTGTAAACCTTTGACTGTTTTCTTGAACTCCCACAAAATTGGCTCATTTCTGATTTTTTGTGTGTGGTATTTCTGTGGGATGAGACAGTTTGGAGCTTTAAAATCTGCCATTCTGCTGACATCCATCCTGCAGCGACATCTCTATTATGTATTTTTGTTTGATTTTATTTTGGCTGCACTGGGTCTTCATTGCAGCACAGGAGCTTCTCTTATCGTGACCCAGGGGCTTCTTATTGTGGAGTGTGGGCTCCAGAGTCCAGAGTATGGGCTCAGTAGTTGCAGGGCTCAGGCTCTCTAGCTGTGATGCATGGGCTCGCTAGCTGTGGTGGGCAAGTTTAGTTGCCCCATGGCATGTGGCACCTTAGTTCCCTGATCAGATATCAAATCCGTGTCCCCTCATTGGAAGATGGACTGTCAACCACTGGCCACCAGGAAAGTCCCTAGTTGTGTGTTAACATCTTATCATTGCAGCTGAAAGCCTCTTCAAATCATAGTGAGATGCAGCAGAGAATAAACACATAAACCCTTGGACAACCTGCTGTGCTTCCTGGGTCCCTTGGCTTAGGTACGTCAGTGTGAGTCCTTAACAAGATTCCAAAATGAAGTTTTCATTGGGGAGTTTATGGAGGGTAATTATACAGGAGCCTGAGAGAGCTTCTGGAAAAAAACTGCTGTGAAGACATGCCTCTCCTTTTTCTAGGAAAAAAGTTACTCAAAATCATTTAAAATTCTCTGCAGCTAGTTTACCAATCTGGTAGAAACTTATAAATTATGATTGTTTACCAATTTGTATGTGTGTATGTGCATACATGCTATGGAGAAGGCAGTACCCACCTCACTGGCCTTCCATCTGTTCCCCCACCCCTTACCTCCTACCCTAAGAAACTAAGATAACCTGGGCTCAGTATCCCTTCCAAGGACCTCAAAAGTTGATGAACTCCTTCTAAAACCCTTCACAACCTCATGTAGAGAAGGTCTTCCTATTCTCCCCACCCCCTCACTCCCATCCCACTCAGAAAAGAGGACCCTACCTTTCTCTCTGATCAGTGTGATTTTAGTGCACAGCCTCAACCAAAGGAAGAGTGGTCCTGGGGTCCCTTCCTTCAGGATCTGAGGCTCCTCTTAAAAAGACAGAAACCAGCGAAGCTACAGAGGTAGCCCATGTAACGTGAAGTGAAGTCGCTCAGTCGTGCCCAACTCTTTGTGACCCCATGGACAGTAGCCTGTACCACGCTCCTCTGTCCATGGGATTTTCTAGGCAAGAGTACTGGAGTGGGTTGCTGTTTCCTTCTCCAGGGAATCTTCCCTACCCAGGGATCAAACCCAGGTCTCCTGCATTGTAGACAAACGCTTTACCATCTGAGCTACCAGTAACTACTGGCCAATTTGGGCACTGGACTGGTTATTCCCACAGGGTTTCTGTCCTCATAATCTGTACACAGATGAGTGTGCTTGCAATTGTGAACTTCTCAATGTGTCATGGGAATAGTCAAGAATTTAAGCTGGGGGTTTCTGCTGCTTAAGACCTATCAAGACATTTAACTTTCACCACAAACTGGCAAATAGAAAGATCACTTGTGAACTTTCATTTGCTCTTTGTCTTGAGCATTATTGGTGGTTCCTTCTTTCCTCAGAAGCACCTCCCTTTTAATTTCATCCTCAAGTAATTATGCAATTTGTAGAAACTGATAAAAAATAATATGATCCAAAGAATTGGGCCAGCTGTGTGGGCATGAGACCAAAGGGCCCTAAATCTGATTTAATGCTCTGCTGTTGATGTCTTGAAATTCTTAATAATTTTTGGACAAGGGCCCCATAATTTCATTTACCATCTTTGCAAAGTATATAGCTGTTCCCTTTATGATATGTGACTTCCAATCTTGATTCAAACTTGTGGTGTAACTTGGGCCAGATTTTACCCTCTTTGGGCCTCTGCTTTCTCATCTGTACACAAGGGCAGTGGCTGCATGTTTATTTCTTGCTAAATTCCCAACCCCTAGCACAATGCCTGATACATATAGGCACTCAAATAATACTTGGGGAATAAATGAATTAAAGTCAAAGAAAACATGTTGCTGAAGATTTGAGAAGGAATGCTGAATTACAGAAATCCACCTCAAAAGAGTTACAAAGATGAACATTTCACATGGGCATTATGAAATCAGGATGACAAAAACAGCATTTATCATCTCTTTCTCTTAGAATTATGTCAGTAATTTACAAAGTAGTGGATAAGGACAAAAGAAAATAGACTTCAGTGGATAAACCTGGGACCAAAGCCAGACATTTCACTGGATCTTATGAATTCTGCATCTTTATATAAGCCTTCATGGAAAATGGCCTTGCAAGCTATAAAGTCAGCCTTGGATATTGCATTTCAGGCCAAGGTCTAGTTCAAATGCAATCTGGAAAAAGTACCATTTGGAAAAGCTGTTTGCCTGCAGCATTTTATTCCTCATTAATATTTGGTCTTACGCAAGACACAGGCAGAACTAAAGGCCAGGCCTGGGAAGTGAGAGGATTTTGCATAAGGACATCTCTAGGCAGCAGTGTGGGCCTGAACTGGATAAAAATGAAACAGCAGCCCCGGCAGAACTGGGAAGCATTTGCTCAAAGTCTGGGATGGCCACTGCTGCCTCTTCTGATGGCCACTTCTGGGTTATCTTTCCAACCCTGACCCTTTCCCTGACCGCAGGCACATCTTGGAGGCCATGTCCAGGGTGGGCTTTACCTCTGAGCCATAGAGGGCATTGGGCACAGATGAGCTCTTCAGACTCAAGGCCAAGGTTGAAGACAGCTCCCAGACCACAGAGCTCCTGCCTGTGGCTGCCTGTCACATGTCAAGTAACCTGGGAGGTGCTTCATGTGTTTTAGGTTTAATCCTTAAAACTCTTAAAAGTAGCTATTTCACCCATTTTGAAAGTGAGTGAATATTAGGAGGATTGGTTCAAGATGGCTGAGTAGAAGCATGTGTTCTCATCTCCTTCTGTGAGAGCACTGAAATCACAACTAGCTGTTGAACAACCATCCGCAGGAGAATACTGGGAGCCACCAAAAATGATACCCCACATCCAAAGATAGAGGAGAAGCCACAATGAAACAGTAGGAGGGGCATAATCATGGTAAAATCAAACCCCATACCCACTAAGTGGGTGATCCTCAAACTGGAGAACAGTAATACCAAAGAAATTTTCCCACTGTTATGAAGGTTTGGACCCCACATCAGGCTTCCCAGCCTGGGGGTATGGCAACAGGACTAGGAATTCCTAGGGAATCTGACTTTGAAGGCCAGCAGGATTTGATTAAATATTTCCACGGGACTGAGGGAAACAGAGACTTGACTTTTGTAGCGTTAGCCACTCAGTCATGATCAACTCTTTGTGACCCCCTGCCTGCCAGGTTCCTCTGTTTATGGAATTCTCCAAGTAAGAATACTGGAGTAGGTAGCCATTATCTTTTCCTGGGGATCTTTCCAACCCAGGAATTGAACCTGGGTCTCTTGCAGGCAGATGCTTTACTGTCTGAGCCACCAGGGAAGCCCTCCACTCTTGTAGGGCACAAACGAATTCTTGTCTACACAAGAACCCAAGAGAAAGGAGCAGTGAGCCCACAGGATACTGAACTAGACCTACCTACTAGTGTTGGAGGGTTTCCTCTGGAGGAGTGGGTTGGCAGTGGCTTGTCATGGGACATGGGTACTGGTAACAGCAGTACTGAGAGGTGCTCCTTGGCATGAGCCCTCTTGGAGGTCACTATTAACTCTAACCACAGAGCCTGTGAACTCCAGGGCTGGGTCACCTCAAGCCAAATAACTAACATGGAGGAAGTGTAGCCTCACCCATCAGCAGACATGTGATTAAAGTTTTACTGAGTATAGCCCTGCCAGTCAGAGAAAGACCCATCCAGTTTTTTCCTCCCATCAGGAAGCTTACCTAAGCCTCTTAGCCTCATCCACCAGAGGTCAGACAGAAGAAGTAAGAAGAAATATAATCATGTAGCAGTGGAACAAAACCTACATCACAGAAAATTAATCAGAATGAAAAGGTAGAAGATTATGTCCCAAATGAAGGGACAAGATAAAACTTCAGAAAAACAACTAAATGAAGTGAAGACAGGCAATATTCCAGAAAAAGAATTCAGAATAATGATAGTGAAGATGATCCAGGAAATTGGAAACAGAATGGAGAAGATGCAAGAAATGTGTACAAAAGTCCCAGAAGAACTAAAGAACAAACAGAGATGAACAATACACTAGAAGGAATAACTGAGGCAGGAAAATGGATAAGTGGGCCTAGATGACAGTGGGAGTGGATAAGTGACCTGGAAGACAGAATGGTGGAAATCACTTCCCAAACAGAACATAGATTAAAAAAAAAAAATGAAGACAGCCTAAGAGACCTCTGGGACAATGTTAAACATACCAACATATCCATTATAAGAGTTCCAGAAGGAGAAGAGAGAGAGAAAGGATCCAATAAAATATTTGAAGAGATAATAGCTGAAAACTTCCCCAACATGGGAAAGGAAATAGTCAACTAAGTCCTGGAAGTGCAGAGAATTTCAAGCGGGATAAATCAAAGGAGGAACACATTGAGACACATAGTAATCAAACTGACAAAAATTAGAGGCAAAGATAAAATATTAAAAGCAACAAGGGAAAAATGACAAATACCATACAAAGGAACTCCTACAAAGTTATTAGCTGATTTCTCAATAGAAACTCTACAAGCCAAAAAGGAATAGCATAATGTATTTAAAGTGATGAAAGGGAAGAATGTACAACCAAGAATACCCTACCCAGCAAGACTCTCATTCTGATTTGATGGAGAAATCAAAAGCTTTCAAGGTAAGCAAAAGTTAAGGGAACTCAGTACCACTAAACCAGCTTTTCAACAAATGCTAAAGGAACTTCTTTAGGCAAGAAACACAATAGAAGGAAACGATCTACACAAAATAAACCCAAAACAATTCATAAAATGGTAATAGGGTCATACATATTGATAATTACCTTAGATGTAAATGGATTAAATGCACCAACCAAAGGAGATAGACTGTTGGGCAGATGAAAACATGAGCATGCATGCCTTTCCACTTATCACATCACTCTACTTAACCCCCCAAATTGCATGTAATTATTTTATATTGTTAGGTTAATCATAATTCCAGTATGGCTTACAATTGTAATTATCTTTTAGTTTTTGTCTGGCTATTGATTGTGAAAACTGATAAACATCTTTTACTATTGTCCGTATGTAACTGTTATTCATTTTAATACCATTGTATACATTACTTTGCCAACAAAGGTCCGTCTAGTCAAGGCTATGGTTTTTCCAGTAGTCATGTATGGATGTGAGAGTTGGACTGTGAGGAAAGCTGAGCGCCGAAGAATTGATGCTTTTGAACTGTGGTGTTGGAGAAGACTCTTGAGAGTCCCTTGGACTGCAAGGAGCTCCAACCAGTCCATTCTAAAGGAGATCAGTCTTGGGTGTTCTTTGGAAGGAATGATGCTAAACCTGAAATTTCAGTACTTTGGCCACCTCATGCGAGGAAAGACTCTGATGCTGGGAGGGATTGGGGGCAGGAGGAGAAGGGGATGACAGAGGATGAGATGGCTCGATGGCATCACTGACTCGATGACGTGAGTTTGAGTGAACTCCGGGAGTTGGTGATGGACAGGGAGGCCTGGCGTGCTGCAATTCATGGGGTCGCAAAGGGTCGGACATGACTGAGTGACTGAACTGAACTGAACTGATCATGATTGATCAACAGAAAATAATAGTATTCTATATCACTAAAACTACCATTTAATAGAAGAACTTGTAATCACTTTTTAAAATCCAGATGCACATTAGAATTATCTTGAAATTTTTTGAAAAATACAAATGTTCAGGTATTGCTTTTTCCTCCAGAGCTCCAGATATGATTGTAATGAGCAGCCATGCTTAGAAACAACCAGGCTACGATCTTTTACTTTATCCAGCTTGTTTTTCCATCTCATACTCAGGGCTCCCATGTCATTTAAATTATGATACCCGATTTCACCATGTCTTTTTTTGTTGCTCTTTCTCAAGGCTTTATTGAGTGCAGCAGAAAAGCTTTTGCACACACACACGTATATATAGTATGAATCAGGTCAGATCAGTCGCTCAGTCATGTCTGACTCTTTGCGACCCCATGAATTGCAGCACGCCAGGCTCCCTGTCCATCACCAGCTCCCGGAGTTCACTCAGACTCACATCCATCGAGTCAGTGTTGCCATCCAGCCATCTCATCCTCTGTCATCCCCTTCTCCTCCTGCCCCCAATCCCTCCCAGCATCAGAGTCTTTTCCAATGAGTCAACTCTTCACATGAGGTGGCCAAAGTACTGGAGTTTCAGCTTTAGCATCATTCCTTCCAAAGAAATCCCAGGGCTTATCTCCTTTAGAATGGACTGGTTGGATCTCCTTGCAGTCCAAGGGACTCTCAAGAGTCTTCTCCAACACCACAGTTCAAAAGCATCAATTCTTCTGTGCTCAGCCTTTTTCACAGTCCAACTCTCACATCCATACATGACCACAGGAAAAACCATAGCCTTGACTAGATGAAACTTTGTTGGCAAAGTAATGCCTCTGCTTTTGAATATGCTACCTAGGTTGGTCATAACTTTCCTTCCAAGGAGTAAGCGTCTTTTCATTTCATGGCTGCAGTCACCATCTGCAGTGATTTTGGAGCTCAGAAAAATAAAGTCTGACACTGTTTCCACTGTTTCCCCATCTATTTCCCATGAAGTGGTGGGACCAGATGCCGTGATCTTCGTTTTCTGAATGTTGAGCTTTAAGCCAACTTTTTCACTCTCCACTTTCACCTTCATCAAGAGGCTTTTTAGTTCCTCTTCACTTTCTGTCGTATGGGTGGTGTCATCTGCATATCTGAGGTTATTGATATTTCTCCCGGCAATCTTGATTCCAGCTTGTGCTTCTTCCAGCCCAGCGTTTCTCATGATGTACTCTGCATATAAGTTAAATAAACAGGGTGACAATATACAGCCTTGACAGACTCCTTTTCCTATTTGGAACCAGTCTGTTGTTCCATGTCCAGTACTAACTGTTGCTTCCTGACCTGCATACAAATTTCTCAAGAGGCAGGTCAGGTGGTCTGGTATTCCCATCTCTTTCAGAATTTTCCACAGTTTATTGTGATCCACACAGTCAAAGGCTTTGGCATAGTCAATAAAGCAGAAATAGATGTTTTTCTGGAACTCTCTTGCTTTTTCCATGATCCAGCGGATGTTGGCAATTTGATCTCTGATTCCTCTGCCTTTTCTAAAACCAGCTTGAACATCAGGAAGTTCACGGTTCACATATTGCTGAAGCCTGGCTTGGAGAATTTTAAGCATTACTTTACTAGAGTGTGAGATGAGTGCAATTGTGCAGTAATTTGAGCATTCTTTGGCATTGCCTTTCTTTGGGATTGGAATGAAAACTGACCTTTTCCAGTCCTGTGGCCACTGCTGAGTTTTCCAAATTTGCTGGCATATTGAGTGTAGCACTTTCACAGTATCATCTTTCAGGATTTGAAATAGCTCAACTGGAATTCCATCACCTCCACTAGTTTTGTTCATAGTGATGCTTTCTAAAGCCCACTTGACTTCACATTCCAGGATGTCTGCTCTAGGTCAGTGATCACACCATCGTGATTATCTGGGTTGTGAAGATCTTTTTTGTACAGTTCTTCTGTGTATTCTTGCCATCTCTTCATAATATCTTCTGCTTCTGTTAGGTCCATACCATTTCTGTCCTTTATCGAGCCCATCTTTGCATGAAATATTCCTTTGGTATCTCTGATTTTCTTGAAGAGATCTCTAGTCTTTCCCATTCTGTTGTTTTCCTCTATTTCTTTGCATTGATCACTAAAGAAGGCTTTCTTATCTCTTCTTGCTATTCTTTGGAACTCTGCATTCAGATGTTTATATCTTTCCTTTTGTCCTTTGCTTTTCGCTTCTCTTCTTTTCACAGCTATTTGTAAGACCTCCCCAGATAGTCATTTTGCTTTTTTGCATTTCTTTTCCATGGGGATGGTCTTGATCCCTGTCTCTTGTACAGTGTCATGAACCTCATTCCATAGCTCATCAGGCACTCTATCTATCAGATCTAGGCCCTTAAATCTATTTCTCACTTCCACTGTATAATCATAAGGGATTTGATTTAGGTCATACCTGAATGGTCTAGTGGTTTTCCCTACTTAATATAATATATATATTTGGGAAAACATGGATTTTTGCTTAGCTAAAACATTTATAACATTTTGGTTTCACTTGTTTGACTAAGTGTGAATAGAATGCTAGATTTCTAATTTATATTCACGGAAAACTTTGATATACTTCCATCTATTCTGGCATCTAGTATTACTGCTAAAAGTCTAGGAAACATTATTTTAGTGATTTTTTAAAGAAAAATTTCTTATGAGGCTTGAAACTTCTAATACAATTCTGAGAATATGAAGAAATACTATGTCATAAAAAACAGGAAATTAACATGTGATACAGTATTATTAACTGAGATTTTATTCAAATTTCACAAAATTTTATGCTAGTGTCTGTTATTTGTTTTCATACCTTATTTAAGATTCCACATTATATTTAGATGCATTCGGCAGTTTCAACTGCATGCAACAATTTCTGATGAATTCTGTTTTCATTTTTACTCTGTAACAGATATTTTCTAATTTTCCTTATTATGGTTTCTTAGATACACCCATCATTTAAAAGTGAACATTTAATTTCCAAATACATGGATTTTTAAATTATCTTTAATATTAATTTCTCATTTAAATACTTTATTCTCTGCAATCACCCTCTCTGTTTTTTCAGTCTTTTAACTTTATTGAGGCTTTCAGTGGCTAAGTCAAAGATCTCTCTTGGTAAAAGTCACATTGCACTTGAAAATATGTGGGTTATTTCACATATCTTTTGATATTGATTTCTAACATAATTCCGTAATGATGAGAATAGATTCTGTATGATTTCAATACCTTTAGACCATGAAACTTTTGCACCTTGTTTTATGTCCCCGGATATGTTCCAGTGACTTTTGGTGTATAGTCTATGGGAATTTAACTATAATTTGTATCCTGCAGTTGTGTGAAAATTGTATAAATTTTAATTATGTTGAATTGGTTCATAGTGCTTTTCAGGTCTACTATATCTTTCTACTTTTTTGTCTATTCATTCTATTAATTTTTGAGAGTTTGATATTAGGAAACTCGAACTAAAATCTTAATTTATATACTTTAAAAATTGTAATATATAGTAGAACTATATGTAATTTTGTACTGTACTTTCCAAGTTTCCTATAAAGGTGTTATCATGCTTTCATAATTTAAAAAATAAAAAATAAAAAAAGTGAATGAATTTTTTGAGTGAGTTCATATATTCCTTGATGCTATAATCAAGATTTCAACCTGAATCCCCTGAGCTCTGAAGCTCATGCTTATACTTTTTCTTTTGTTTATCTGCTTCTTGCCTGTTGATTTTGGGCTGGACCACAACTTGAGTAGTGGTTGGCCATGAGCAAGCCTACCCGAGGTGACCACTGTTCCTCAGGCTCAGTCCCAAAATGGGCCATGCAGGACAGACTGGAACCTGAGTCACCTGCTGTGGGGTTGTCACACGCATCCCTATAGCACTAGCTGACTAGCACTTGCCTAACTTCCTCCCTGGAAATGACAGCGAGGAATATATGTTTATTAATCCAATCAACAGTTATCAATTCCTCACCCTGCAGGCCTTGGGTTTGGCTCTGGAGATTCAGCAGTTAGAGGCAGACCCCACAGTTTTGTCAGTGTTATTGGCTGTCTCTTCTTTCCCTCTCCAGCTTTTAAGTATAAACATGAAGGCCACACACACGTTTCCCTCTTCTGTCTCTTGGTCCAGTCTCTGGACTGTGAAGCCGAACAAATGTCGACTTCACTTTGCACCCGGCCTTCTCTGACGCCCTCAGGCTGCACATTTCCTAGACTAAACGTCTCCCCACCTCTGAGCCTCTTCCTTCTGGGCCCCATTCCACACTGTCTGGCACCTTAGGCTTGCCTCTGAAGGGGTCACTGGGATGGCTAGTTCCAGACCAGGCTGGCAGGTCACCCATCGCCCCCTTAAGAGCATAGCTGTGTGGGGACCGTCCACTATCCCCTGCATAGCCAGGCCTACACCCTCTCAGAGCTTCCTGTGATCTGGCTTCTATGGACCACTCAGGCCTCATTCCTCTGACTGGGCCACCAACACCCTTCCCTGGAGGGAAACGTGAACATGGACATGAACATGCAGAAGCCGTTGCCTTGAAAACACATGAGGATGCTGGTGCCCCAGCCTCGTCTGTGGCTCCTACGAGCTTCCCTCCTCCACCCTTCTTTCTCCAGGGTGTCCTCCTTGCTTTCCAAACTGTCCTGTGCAACAGAGACAGAAAAATAGAGCAACTGGAGAAAGCAGAAGGGAATGGGCTGTGTGTTCCACACTTGGGGGCAGAGTTCACAGCAGTTCCTGGTGCTGGTTTGTTACTTTCCTTTTTCAAGTCTGGATGTACTGCAGCCTCTTGCTTCCTTATCCTTTTCTGGAACCCCCCCCCCCCCCCCCCACCATTTTACTTCTTTCCCAAAGGGCCCATTTAAATCTTGGCTTTGCCATGAGTGATGTTTGGATCTGAACAGCTCTAAGATAAAATGAAATGGTTCAAGTTAACATTCTTTTGTTTCAAGATTTCATGCTTATTTTTTTCCTGTTGAGACCTCAGGCCAAAGTCCACATTTCTGACAGATAGAACATCTGAACGCTCAGGCAGTGAGCTAACACGCCTTGTTTGTCTTGGCTCAGCTGCCTTGGGGTGGGCCATTGATGACAGCAACAGGGTCGGCCTGGTTCAGAGCACCCCCATCCCAGGACCACAGTACCGCATGGCTGGACCCCTGAGGGCTCTTCTTTGGACCTCTGTGGCCTTTGACCTTAGCCTGTGGTCTCTACTCAGCAAAGACAATGGTGGCAGCTGGTTAGGGATATTCTGAGCCGATGGAGAGGCAGACCAGGGGGTGGATGAGTCTAAGTTTCTCTGAGTAGAGGTCTCCCTGAGCCCAGAGTCTGGCTCTAGGATCTGTCCACGCAGCATTTCTCATCTGCTCAGTACAGCTCTCAGGTATAGCTAGACACACAAAAGCATCCCTGACTCATGAACCTGAATGGTGAGAGCTGCCCTGTCCCCATGTGTCAGATTCTCCCTTCCCATCCCTGCTGAGTCTTCCTTCACATCCCCACCCCTATCTAGAGCTTTCTATGATGGTACTTTGAAGTTCCCAAATGCCCATTACCAGGTCCCTTCCTGACATTTTGTATCAAATCCTCCCCATGTAAACATCCCCTCTCAGCAGTGCCCAATCTCCTCTCCAGCCCGTCTTCTCAGGGAACCAGTCTCCACAAACTTGGCCTCAAAGGGCCTGGGGGCTCAGGGAACCAGGACCCCTGTCAGCTGAGCCTCTGCGGGTACAGGGGTCCAACTGCGAGCAGCTCCTGGTACTGCAGGCAGGAGGGATAGTGGTGTCTGGGCTGGGGATATAACACCACTGGACTATGTTTTAGATTTTGTGGGCAGTTGTGAACCTTAACTGCTACTAATGATGCCTCTTCTGTGAGGATGTGCTGCGGAAACCACCTGACCCACCCCAAGCCTGGGTTGCATTGGAGGCAACACTGGAGCCTTGGATCTGGGTCAGGCAAAGTGCAAGCCCCACCGTGACCAGCTGCACAGTGTTCTGCGGGTTGCATAGCTGATCCCCAGTCTCCACTCATATGACGTGAACATGGCCAAACTGTCGAATCACCGTGAGGATGGAAGAAGCGACGGTGAAATTCACCGCTAGAGCCTCTTGTACAGCTTTCTGTAAATCCTAACCATCCCTTCAACAACTCATTTCTAAGCAAGAGATCACTTGCCTGTTTGCAAAGTGATTCAGAGCTTCCTGGAAGAAGATGACACTAAAAGAGAGACCTTGGAATATGAGTGCAGGGCTCTAAATTCTGTCACAGAGCACAGGGTGAGCATGTCACCCTCACCTGCTTTTCTGAGTACTCTCCAGGTTCCTTTTACTTCCTCCCCTGCCCTCTCCCCTCATGAGATGCAGTGCCGGGTGGTGTCAGCGCCAGGTGGAGAGGACGCATGGGGTCAGTAAGGAGAGGCTGCTGTGTCAGCTTCTTTGAAGCAGCCAGCTTTGTGACTTGTGACTGGTGGCCCCGATCACTGCCTTGCTATTGAGCCCAGTGCAGGGACCCTGAGGCCTGCCCGGGGCAGCAGCCACAGCCCACGTGCAGCTATTGAGCACTTTATCTTTTTATTTTGTTTTTCTTTTTAACTGACGTATAGTTGATTTTCCAAGGTGCAACAAAGTGTACAACAAAGTGGTACATATCTGTAAATATCTATTCTTTTTCCAATTCCTTATTACAAGATATTGGGTATAATTCCCTGTGTGTGTGTGTATATGTGTGTGTGTGTTCAGTCGCTCAGTTGTGTCTGACTATTTGTGACCCTATGGGCTATAGGCTGCCAGGCTCCTCTGTCCATGGGACTTTCTGGGCAAGAATACTGGAGTGAGTTGCTATTTCATCCTCCAGGTGATCTTTCTGACTCAGGGAAGTAACCCATGTCTCTGGCATCTCCTGCACTGCAGGCAGTTTCTTTACTGCTGAGCTACTGGGGAAGCCTACAGTTCCCTGTGCTATATAGTAATTTCTTGCTGTTTATCTTTTTTGTGTATAGTAGTTTGTACATGTTAATCCTACATTCCTGACTTATCCCTTCCCCTACAGCCTTTACCCTTTCTACCCTTTGTCCTCTAAGTTTGTGAGTCTGTTTGTAAAGTTCATTTGTGTCCTAATTTAGATTCCATACATAAGCAATAACATATAATATTTGTCTTTGACTTACTTCACTTAGTATGACAATCTCTAGGTCCATCCACGTTGCTGCAAATGGCATTATTTCATTCTTTTTTATGGCTGAGTAGTATTCCATTGTAGCAGTATTCCATTGGAGAAGGAAATGGCAACCCACCCCAGTGTTCTTGCCTGGAGAATCCCAGGGACAGGGGAGCCTGGTGGGCTGCTGTCTATGGGGTCACACAGAGTCAGATATGACTGAAGTGACTTACCAGTAGCAGTATTCCATTGAATGTATAAAATACCTTCTTTATCCATTCATCTATCAATGGATGTTTAGGTTGCTTCCATGTCTTGGCTATTGTAAAGTATATTGAGCTCCTTTAAAATTTTTTTAAAAATTTATTTATTTATGGTTGCACTGGGTCTTCATTGAAAGGCAAACCATTAAATAACACAGTAATCCAAGTTTATGCCCCACCACTAATGCTGAATTCAACTTCAGCTGAAGAAGCTGAAGTTGAATGGTCTGTGAAGACCTACCAGACCTTCTAGAACTAACACCAAAAAAAAAAAAAGAAAGAAAGAAAAAAATGTCTTTTTCATTATAGGGCACTGGAATGCAAAAGTAGGAAATCAGGAGATACCTGGAGCAGCAGACAAGTTTGGTGTTGGAGTACAAAATGAAGCAGGGCAAAGGCTAATAGAATTTTGCCAAGAGAACACTCTGGTCATAGCAAGCACCCTCTTCCAACAACACAAGAGATGACTCTACACATGAACATCACTAGGTGGTCAATACTGAAATCTGATTATGTTCTTTGCAGTCAAAGATGGAGATGCTCTATACAGTCAGCAAAAACAAGACCAGAGGCCAACTGTGGCAAAGATCATGAACTCCTTATTGCCAAATTCGGACTTAAATTGAAGAAAGTGGGGAAAACCACTAGACCATTCAGGTATGACCTAATAGATTTGATAGACAGAGTGCCTGAAGAACTATGGATGGAGGTTCATGACATTGTACAGGAGTTGGTGATCAAAATCATCCTGAAGAAAAAGAAATGCAAAAAGGCAAAATGGTTGTTTGAGGAGGCCTTACAAATAGCTGAGAAAAGAAGGGTAGTGAAAACAAGGAGAAAAGGAAAGATATATCCATATGAATGCAGAGTTCCAAAGAATGGCAAGGAATGGTAAGAAAGGCTTACTCAGTGATCAATGCAAGGAAACAGACAAAAATAATAGAATGGGAAAGACAAGAGATCTCTTCAAGAAAATTAGAGATACCAAGGGAATATTTCATGCAAAGATGCACATAATAAAGGACAGAAATGGTATGGACCTAATAGAAGCAGAAGATATTAAGAAGACGTGGCAAGAATACACAGAAGAACTGTACAAAAAAGATCTTCATGACCCAGATAATCATGGTGGTGTGATCACTTACCTAGAGCCAGACATTCTGGAGTGTGAAGTCAAGTGGGCTTTGGGAAGCATCACTACGAACAAAGCTAGTGGAAGTGACAGAATTCAAGCTGATCTATCTCAAATCCTAAAAGATGAGGCTGTGAAAGTGCTGCATTCAATATGTCAGCAAATTTGGAAAACTCAGCAGTGGCCACAGGACTGGAAAAAGGCAGTTTTTATTCCAATCCCAAAGAAAGGCAATGCCAAATAATGTTCAAACTACCACATAATTGCACTTATTTCACATGCTAGCAAAGTAATGTTCAACATTCTCCAAGCTAGACTTCAATAGTACATGAACTGAGAACTTCCAGATGTTCTAGCTGGATTTAGAAAAGGCAGAGGAACCAGAGATCAAATTGCCAACATCTGTTGATTCATAGAAAAAGAAAGAGAATTCCAGAAAAATATCTGCTTCATTGACTATGCCAAAACCTCTGCCTGCTTGAATCACAAGAGACTGTGGGAAATTCTTAAAGAGATGGGAATACCAGATGACCTTACCTGTGTCCTAAGAAATCTGTGTGCAGGTCAAGAAGCAACAGTTAGAACTGGACATGGAAAAACATACTGGCTCCAAATTGGGAAAGGAGTACGTCAAGGCTGGATATTGTCACCTTGTTTATTTAACTTATATGCAGAATACATCATGTGAAATGCTGGAATGGATGAAAGCCCAAGCTGGAATCAATATTGCCAGGATAAATATCAATAACCTCAGATATGCAGATGACACCACCCTAATGGCAGAAAGTGAAGAGGAACTGAGGAGCTTCTTGATGAAAGTGAAAGAGGAGAGTGAAAAAGCTGACTTAAAACTCAACATTCAAAAAACTAAGATCGTGGCATCCAGTCCCATTACTTCATGGCTAATAGATAGGGAAACAATGGAAATGGTGACAGACTTTATTTTCTTGGGCTCCAAAATCACTGCAGATTGTGACTGCAGCCATGAAATGAAAAGATGCTTGTTTCTTGGAAGGGAAGTTATGACCAACCTAGACAGCCTATTAAAAAGCAGAGACATTACTTTACCAAAAAAGGTCTGGTTGGTCAAAGCTATGGTTTTTCCAGTGGTCATGTATGGATATGAGAGTTGAACCATAAGGAAAGCTGAGCACCAAAGAGTTGATGTTTTTGAACTGTGATGTTGGAGAAGACTCTTGAGAGTCCCTTGGATGGCAAGGAGATCCAACCAGTCCATCCTAAAGGAAATAGTCCTGAATATTCATTGGACAGACTGATGTGAATCTGAAATTCCAATACTTTGGCCACCTGATGCAAAGAACTGACTCATTGGAAAAAACCCTGATGCTGGGAAAGATTGAAGGCAGGAGGAGAATGGGACAACAGAGGATGAGATGGTTGGATGGAATCACCGACTAGATGGACATGAGTTTGAGCAAGCTCTGGGAGTTGGTGATGGACAGGGAAGCCTGGCGTGCTGCAATCCATGGGGTCACAAAGAGTCGGAAACGACCGAGTGACTGAACTGAAGATTCCTGGGTCTTCATTGCTGTGTGTGGGCTTTCTCTAATTGCAGCAAGCAGGGACTAGTTCCTTATTGTGGTGTGCAAGCTTCACAGGGTACTTCTTTTGTTTCAGACAAAAGCTCCAGAGCTTGTGAGCTTCTGTAGTTGCAACTGGAGGGCTCCAGAACAAACAGGCTCCATAGCTGTGTGCATGGGCTTAGTTGCCCCAGGCATGTGGAATCTTCCTGGACCCAGGATCAAACCCATGTTCCCTGCAGTGCACCGTGGAGTCTTGACACCTTCCTAAGGATGTTTGCCATGGGAGTGTGCCTTATAAATGCCACAACAGAAGAAACCCCACAGGTGACCGCCTTGACTGTAGGCATTTCAGGGAAGCACATAGGCCAAGACAGTGCAGGGGCATGCTCTGTCCACAAGTTGTGGGAGCATACTGAGCTTCTCCCTCCTCTGCTGACACCATATGACCCTGAGGTGACTGTCAGCCCTCGACCACTTGGAAAGCAGGGAGCTACCTGTGGGTAAGCTAGCAGGTAGTGGAAACCCAGAGCCTACTTGCTGGCAGGCTGGCTGGTCTGGTGGAGGAGGGGAGGAAGGAAAGGTAGGGAGAGAGGGGCAAAGGGAGAAGGGGAGAAGGGAAAGAAGCTATCGAAGTTCCAGCAGGACAGCCAGGTTCACCTGGACAGAAGGAGCTGGGGCAGGTGGTGACTGGTCTCCACACTGGTTACCCTCAGCAGGTGAGGGGTCTCCTTCCTTCCTCCCACCCCATATTATTTTATTTTATTCTTATTTTGTTTTTGGTGCACTGCAAGGCATTTCACTAGGGATCTTAGCTCACCAACCAAGGGCTGAACCTGCAGTGGAAGCTCAGAGTCCTAACCACTGAACCATCAAGGAAGTCCCTCCCTCCCCTCCCTTCCTCTCTTTTGATGCCTGGGACTAAGGCCAGGAAGACAGCTGAGCTCCTAAAGACACAAAAGCAGAAGATAACCCCCAAAACACCCTTTGTCTTCCCTGCATGTGGTTCAAGCTCCCACCAGCTCAGCCCTAATTGAGTTAGTCCTTGAGTGAAAGGGGGGTTTCAGTTTAGTTCAGTTCAGTTCAGTCGCTCAGTCATGTCTGAATCTTTGCAACCCCATGAACTGCAGCATGCCACGCCTCCCTGTCCATCACCAACTCCCAGAGTTCACTCAAACTCATGTCCATCCAGTTGGTGATGCCATCCAGCCATCTCATTCTCTGTTGTCCCCTTCTCCTCCTGCCCTCAATGCCTCCCACCATCAGAATCTTTTCCAATGAGTGAACTCTTTGCATAAGGTGGCCAAAGTACTGGAGTTTCAGCTTTAGCATCATTCCTTCCAAAGAAATCCCAGGGCTGATCTCCTTTAGAATGGACTGGTTGGATCTCCTTGCAGTCCAAGGGACTCTCAAGAGTCTTCTCCAACACCACAGTTCAAAAGCATCAATTCTTTGGCGCTCAGCTTTCTTCACAGTCCAACTCTCACATCCATACATGACTACTAGAAAAACCATAGCCTTGACTAGAAAGACCTTTGTTGGCAAAGTAATGTCTCTGCTTTTGAATATGCTATCTAGGTTGGTCATAACTTTCCTTCCAAGGAGTAAGCGTCTTTTAATTTCATGGCTGCAATCACCATCTGCAGTGATTTTGGAGCCTGAAAAAATAAAGTCTGACACTGTTTCCACTGTTTCCCAATCTATTTACTATGAAGTGATAGGACCAGATGCCATGATCTTAGTTTTCTGAATGTTGAGCTTTAAGCCAACTTTTTCACTCTCCACTTTCATCAAGAGGCTTTTAAGTTCCTCTTCACTTTCTGCCATAAGGGTGGTGTCATCTGCATATCTGAGGTTATTGATATTTCTCCTGGCAATCTTGATTCCAGCTTGTGCTTCTTCCAGCCCAGTGTTTCTCATGATGTACTCTGCATAGAAGTTAAATAAACAGGGTGACAATATACAGCCTTGATGTACTCCTTTTCCTATTTGGAACCAGTCTGTTGTTCCATGTCCCGTTCTAACGGTTGCTTCCTGACCTGCATATAGGTTTCTCAAGAGGCAGGTCAGGTGGTCTCGTATTCCCATCTCTTGAAGAATTTTCCACAGTTTATTGTACAGTCAAAGGCTTTGGCATAGTCAATAAAGCACAAATAGATATTTTTCTAGAACTCTCTTGCTTTTTCCATGATCCAGCAGATGTTGGCAATTTGACCTCTGGTTCCTCTGTCTTTTCTAAAACCAATTTGAACATCAGGAAGTTCATGGTTCACATATTGCTGAAGCCTGGCTTGGAGAATTTTGAGCATTACTTTACTGGCGTGTGATATGTGTGCAATTGTGCAGTAGTTTGAGCATTCTTTGGCATTGCCTTTCTTTGGGACCGGAAGGAAAACTGACCTTTTCCAGTCCTGTGGCCACTGATGACTTTTCCAAATGTGCTGCCATATTGAGTGCAGCACCTTCACAGCATCATCTTTCAGGATTTGAAATAGCTCCACTGGAATTCCATCACCTCCACTAGCTTTGTTCGTAGTGATGCTTTCTAAGGCCCACTTGACTTCACATTCCAGGATGTCTGGCTCTAGGTGAGTGATCACACCATCATGATTATCTTGGTCATGAAGATCTTTTTTTGTACAGTTCTTCTGCATATTCTTGCCACCTCTTCTTAATATTTTCTGCTTCTGTTAGGTCCATACCATTTCTGTCCTTTATCGAGCCCATCTTTGCACGAAATGTTCCCTTGGTATCTCTAATTTTCTTGAAGAGATCTCTAGTCTTTCCCATTCTGTTGTTTTCCTATATTTCTTTGCATTGATCGCCGAGGAAGGCTTTCTTATCTCTCCTTGCTATTCTTTAGAACTCTGCATTCAGATGCTTATATCTTTCCTTTTCTCCTTTGCTTTTTACTTCTCTTCTTTTCACAGCTATTTGTAAAGCCTCCTCAGACAGCCGTTTTGCTTTTTTGCATTTCTTTTCCATGGGGATGGTCTTGATCCCTGTCTCCTGTACAATGTCACGAACCTCCATCCATAGTTCATCAGGCACTCTATCTATCAGATCTAGGCTCTTAAATCTATTTCTCACTTCCACTGTATAATCATAAGGGATTTGATTTAGGTCATACCTGAATGGTCTAGTGGTTTTTCCTACTTTCTTCAATTTAAGTCTGAATTTGGCAGTAAAGAGTTCATGATCTGAGCCACAGTCAGCTCCCGGTCTTGTTTTTGCTGACTGTATAGAACTTCTCCATCTTTGGCTGCAAAGAATATAATCAATCTGATTTCAGTGTTGACCATCTGGTGACACCCATTTGTAGAGTCTTCTCTTGTGTTGTTGGAAGAGGATGTTTGCTATGACCAGTGGGTTCTGTTTAGAGATGTTAAACTGTTACTTAATCAAAGTGGCTGGTGGTCTGTGGCCATGGGGCAGAGGGAAGGGGAGGGCTCTGTGGGATGAGAGCTGAAGGGTGCCTTTCTGCACTTTCATTAGTGCTCCAGACAACATTTCCAAACTGCTGACCCTAACCATCAGGGGATTAGAAATCAAGTTAGTGGATTTCAACCAGCATGTTTTAAATGTGGGGGTGGGGTGGAGAGAATAGGATAGAGAAATAACAGAGCACATTGTATGTAGTAAAGAGAAGTATTGCTTTGTGAAGCTGATTCAGATGTGTGTGCACGGTGCATGTGCTTGTGTGTGCAAGCATATTCTGAGCTGTGAGTGTAAGCAGAAAAGTTTAAAAGCTACCCTCTGATGTATCAGATACTTCTAGAAGTAGAGTTCCTGGGTGTATGGGTCTGGAGACATGATCGTTACAGAGTGAAGTGACTATCAGGCAAGCCGTGCTCCATGAGGGGCCAGGGAGGGGTCAGGGAGGGGCACCCCAGGATGCGAATCTGAGGACGGGCTGTGTGGAGGGCAGGGTCGTGGCAGGGGGGGGGGGGTGGGTAGAGCATTGGGTTCCAACCCTGCTGAGTACAGCAGACCTCAGTGGCAGCCATGGCTCTCGTTCAGCTGAGTGAGGGGTTCCTTCTCCCCCCTACACATGTAGGGGGGATTGGGAAGGAAGCAGCAATGTCCAGGGGTCTTCAGAGGCAACTTCAGGCCACACAAGAGTGGACCTGCAGTGGGCAGCTTCCCTTGCTCCAAGTAAACTTGGCAGGTGTCTTGATCATCTTGATTTTTAAGGAGCACGTCTTTCCTATTTACCTCTCATGCTTGATGGGTCACGTCAGTCGGAGAGCCTATTAGTCAAACAATAAGCATTTGGAATTCATATCAGCCTGTTTATTTTATCTCTAAAATAATTTTTTCACTGAATCTTTTCTTTTAGTGCCCTTTGTATTTTATCCCCATTACACTCAACATAAAGTGGGGTACATCTGGAAAAAACAAACAGAACGATGAAATGAATGCTGGTTGAAATGCAAGCCTGTGGAAGGAGCAGCTCAGCCTCTGAAGAATAAAGGATGAACCAGCTTGAAGTCCAGCCCGGCAGCATCGCCAGGATACCCAGCGCCTCCAAGGATGCAAAGCAAACGTCTGAGACCCACGTGATCCTTCACCCAGAGCAGGACCCTCAGGATCACACAGGGAACTAGAACTTTATCTCCAAGACAAACTCTGAAGCTTTAAACAAAAGCAGAGCTGCACTGACACTGAGCAGAAGGGGCTGTTTCTGTGTAAATAAACGTGTCCCACAGGCTAATGAGCTAACTGCCATTTCAGAGGGTCTAACCTCTTCTTCCGAGGCTGACCCAGGGGGAGGACCATTTACTTCGAGCTAATATAGACACATCAAAGGATTTTTTTTTTTTAATTCTTTAACTGGAGGGTAATTGCTTTATAATGTGGTGCTGGTTTCTGCCATACAACATCGGGAATCAGTCACTATATACAAATATCTCCTTCCTCTTGAGCCTCCCTCCCACTCCCAAAAAGGATATATTTGAAAAATCATCTTTCTTAAGGAAAAGGGGGAGAAAACCTTATTTTCAGATAAAGGGGTGAGAAGTCATGCTGGTGAACCTCAGTGCTGCTCTAGCTTTAGGGAACACAGAAGGAACAGCCCATCCTTAAAAAATTACTTGCCTATCACTGATTTCAATGGCAGGAAATTATTCATGAGAAAAGCCCTCCGTTATTCTTTCTCAAGTCTCAGGGATAATGAGCAGCAGCTCTACAGCCTGTTCACTTGCTCTGTCCCTCCCTCCTGTGTGGTGGGATGGTCTTGAGTTTCTCCTCTTCTGAGCCTCTGGTGCAGCCCAGCAGGATGGAGGGAGTCAGTCATGCTTCTTGGCCCCTCTTCAAGTCCTGCCTTTATCCCACACATGCAGACACTGGGGTTGCTCATAGCACAGGCCTCTGCCCTGCAGAATCTTTTGGCCTTTCTCTCCTGTGCACTAAAGCCAGAGAGGCCCCAGGAAGCTGAGCCCTTGCATGGCCAGGCTGGTTAGAAAGAGAAGGGGGAGGGGCTGGGGAGGGCTGAGGGGCCTACGAAGGGGAAGATGTCAGCAAGATCCTGGCCTCTTTGTTTCCATGGAGGGTTTCCTGCCAAGAGGACCAGCAGCATCAAGCCACACCCTGCAAACCCCACAGCTCCCTCTAGCCTTTCAGGGGCAGCTCATCCTGGAAGGATTGGGCGTGGGCTTGGGGGGTAGTCCTGTGGCCACAGCCTGAATGCAACTGCACCTCTCTGCCACTGCTCCCCCACCAGGGCCTGCCCTGCAGTGTGTGAGACAGGAGGCCCAGGTCCACGGACTCCAGGGTCCATGTTCCCTGCTCACTTTCCTGGGTCTGCAGAGACCAGCTAGCAGATGTGGGGATGGACCTGACCATGCTTGAGTTGTTAGGGCCCCAAGTGACCTAAAAGGTGAATTGGAAATAGGTTGAGTCCAAGGAAGCTGCTCCCGGATGGAAATGGCATTTGATTGGTTGCTTTACTTACACATTTGCAGGCGTGCTAAGTCGCTTCACTTGTGTCTGACTCTGTGCAACACACTATGGACTGTAGCCTGCCAGGCTCCTCTGCCCAAGGGATTCTCCAGGCAAGAATACTAATGTAGGTTGCCATGGCCTCTTCCAGGAGATCTTCCCAACTTCCCAACAGGGGATCTAACCCATGTCTCTTATATCTCCAGCACTGGCAGACGGGTTTTTTTTTTTTTTTTTTTTATCACTAGGGCCACTGGGAAGCCTCAGCCTTGTCAAAAATTATTTTATGGGTTTTTTCTTTTTTGATAGTAGCCATCTTAATGGGTGTGAAGTGATATCTCATCGTGTTTTTTATTTGCATTTCTCTACTGATTAGCAATACTGAGCATCTTTTCATATGCTTATGCATATGCTGGTCCACTTTATGGTGGCCTGTGAGTCCCTTAGGCTCTGTTCACTTGTCTTTAAGCTCTTCTATTTCTGTTCCTCAGACTCAGTAATTTCACTTATACATTTATACAGCACATAGGGCTTCCCCCAGTGGCTCAACAGTGAAGAATCTGCCTGTGATGCAGGAGACTCAAGAGATGCAGGTTCAATCCCTGGGTCAGGAAGAGCCCCCTGGGTAGGGGCAGGCCACTCTAGGTGTGAGAGAAAGACCACACACCAGTGCTTCAGTATCGCTGAGGCAGAACTCTCAGGTGGCTGGGCTGTCCCGCCAGCATGAAGTCATCCACGAGGCGCAAGGTGCTCCACATGACAGCACACCTCTGATCTCAGCGTGAAGACGCTGCCTCTTTCAAGCTATGGGACCTTGATCAATTCCTTGACCCTCAGGGAGCCTGTTTTTTCATCTGTGAGGTGAGGAGAATCACAGGATGGTGGTGGGCCTAGGCAGAGGTAAGAGTCTCCTGCAACCTTTTGGGAAACTAGAGGCCATAGTCAGTCTGGGTGGACACAGCTGTCAGCACCTGGAGTCCTCCTTGCCCAGCCTTCCATGGAGGAGGGGAGCTGATAGCCTGGTGGGGCTGAGCCAGCCTTAGCTGTGGATGGGCCACCAGCCTGGGGCCATGCAGGCTCCCCAACGCCATTTCCAGGTGGCTGAGTCCTCCTGGAACCTGGCAACTACAGAAGATTCACAGTTTCTCTGAAGGGCAGATTGCTCTGGGTCATGCCTGGATGGAAACTCACTCCAGTATTCTTGTCTTAAGAATCCACATAGACAGAGAAGCCTAGTAGGTTACAGTACACAGGGTTGCAAAGAGCTGGACACGACTGAAGTGACTTAGCAGCAGCATACGACAAATGCTTATACATTTGTGGGGGCGGGAGTTAAACCTCTGAAGAAGTCTTTAGTCCTACATTTTTTACCAGGAGTCCACAGGGCTAGGAAGTGAAGGAGTGCTATGTCGTTCAGTCATGTCCAGCTCTTTGCTACCCCATGGACTGTAGCCTTCCAGGCTTCTCTGTCCATAGGATTTCCTAGGCAACAATACTGGAGTGGGTCACCATTTTCTTCTCTAGGAGACCTTCCCAACCCAGGGATTAAACTCAATTCTCCTGTGGCTCCTGCATTGATAGGTGGACTGTTTATCACTGAGCCTCCCGAGATTCCAGAAATTGGGGAAACACTATACAATTTGTTGTTTCCTTCTGTGTTTGGCTGTTTGCCCTGAACTTGGCCCACTTATGGGTCCAGCTGAAGCTCAGGCTCCATATGGCAGGAACTGCCCCACGCTGGGCCATCCAAGCTGTCCACCCAGACAGACTATGGTCTGTAGTTTCCCAAAAGGCTGCAGGAGACTCTTACCTCTGCCTAGGCCCACCATCATCCCGTGATTCTCCTCACCTCACAGATGAGAAAACAGGCTCCCTGAGGGTCAAGGAATTGATCAAGGTCCCATAGCTTGAAAGAGGCAGCATCTTCACGCTGAGATCAGAGGTGTGCTGTCATGTGGAGCACCTTGCGCCTCGTGGATGAGTTCATGCTGGCAGGACGGCCCAGCCACCTGAGTTCTGCCTCAGCGATACTGAAGCACTGGTGTGTGTGGTCTTTCTCTCACATCCAGAGTGGTCTGCCCCTACCCAGGGGGCTCTTCACCCTTCCCTGGACTAACTCACTGTATGTGCAATGAATTCTCCCACCGAGTATCTCCCTCCCCAGAGAGGAGCTTTGTAGGGTAGAATCTGTGGGTCAGGTAAGATCAGGGACCTCTGTTGATTGCTGAAAACGGCACATGATGGGCTCAGGCTGCATACCTGCCCTTGGCGGGACCCAGGCTGTAGTGTCTATGTTGCTTGTTTGCACGGAAAGGGCTTCTATCTCTGTGAGACCAAGCGCAGGTGACCACATGGTTCTTGTTCCCATCATTGGGAACTGTCTCCTGGAGAACCAGGAAGAAAGTCATGATGAACTTCTCCCAGTTTTCCTTTCGTTGGCTGCTTAGGCAAAAATGCCTTAAATTTTCCTTTTGTTCTGTTTTGAGGAAATCTTATCAGGAGAGAAGATTTCATCAAGACGAAAGGATCAAGTCCTGTTTTCTGGTGATCCGAGCCTCCCCTTAGCCCCCGCCGGCCTCCTTCCAGTGTGCAGGCGCCGGGCAGCGGCTACAACACACCCTTTGTTCTATGGGCCCAGGGCAGCCAGGGCCGGAGGGTGGGGGTGGGGGGACGGCTGGCTACAAAAACGTTCCTGTGCTCACCAAGCCTAACCTTGACACCTGGCATCTCTCCCAGGACCCCACTTTCCCTGACTCAAGCAGGATTTTGAGTTAATGAAATTGTAGTCCTTTGAATAGACTATGGTTCTCAAGCTCAAATTACATTCACCACTCACTGTGTCTAGATGGTTCCAGCGTTTTTTTAATAAATAATCCCCTCCCAAATCCCCAGGAGATAATTCACATTGTTGTTTTCATAGACTGTGGCCCCAGTGGGAACACATCTGTATTGGCTGAGCCAACCCAGGCTATGCACTGCACTGGGCACTTTGTTCTCATTTTTCTCTAACAGTCACAGTGATGCAAAAGGAGCCCAATAAGAGCTCCATTTTTCTCATCAGGGGATCAAGGTTTTGTGCAAAGTTGCCCAGCTAGAAAGTGGTAGAAGCCAAACTTTGAACCCACAGTCGTCTGATGGTAAAGCCCGTGAGGCTTCATGGGGTCCCTCCGAGGGGTGGTCATCCACAATCCACAGAGACAATTCCCAGTGGCAGCGTCTGCACATGAAATATGCTTCAAATAAGGGCTCCCCAGGTGGCACAGTGGTAAAGAATCCACCTGCCAATGCACGAGACACCAGAGACACAGATTCCAGCCCTGGGTCAGGAGGATCCCCTGAAGGAGAGCATGGTAACCCACTCCAGTATTCTTGCCCGAGAATCCCATGGACAGAGGAGCCTGGTGGGCTACAGTCCAAGGGTTTGAAAAGAGTCAGACACGACAACACACACACACAAATAAATCAACTTGGTTTTGTATTACTTCTTTTCAGCTGGTGTAAAGCTGCCTCATGGTGGGGTAGTCACGTGAAAGTTGGCCTCCTGTTGCCTTGACACATGATGCTTTTTTTCCCTAGAACTGTTCTGTTCCTTCAGCTACAACACATCATACCACTGACTCCACCCTGACTCAAATATTGTGATTATCACAGTGCCGAGTACCAGAAAGAGAACTGAAATCTTTCAAAACTACCCCTCCTCAGTACTTTCCCTTTAGAAAGTTGGAAGTGAAGCTCCTGTCCAGAGCCTCATCTCCAAGTGGAGTTCATAGTTGCTGTTATTTTATTAATATTTTATTTTCATTCAAGAGTGTTAAGAGTCAAGGTTAGTACTGGGCCAAATACACAGCCACAAAAAGAAAATCAATTCCAATTGTGATCTACTTACTCTGGATTTATTTACCACTTCTTAAAAAGTGGAGGGAAGAGGACCATGTTGGGTGAAAATCACCAGCACATCCAGCTGATGTGAAACTCTAAGACAGTGAGCTGGTTTGTTCTCCAACAACAGCAACATGGGAAGAAAAGGAAAGGAAAAGGGGGAGGGGAGGATGTACAGATGAAAAAAGACTCCAGGGACATCTCACCCCGTCTCAGTGTAGGGCTCTTTTTGAATCCCAAATCAATCAAATGTAATTTTAAAAATTAATAAGTCAATTAGAGAAATGGAAACATTGTCTGGATACATAATGAGATTAAGGATCTAAATTATTTTTTCAAAGATGTAATGATAATGTTATTACATTTGTACATTTTGAATAGTCTTTATCTGTTATATATATATGTTGAAATACACAGGCAATGATATGATTCCTGGTATTTGCTTCACTTCTTGCTACTGTGGGTGAAAACAGCAGCCATCAAATGTTGATAATTGTTGGAGCCAGGTAATTTGGTACACTGTACTATTGGACATTATTTGTGACTTTGTATACATTTGTACAATAACAAGTTAAAAAACCAAAGGAAACCAAGAGCAGACTTTCTGTGCTCCCTTCCTGAGAGGTGGATCCTGAGAAGAGGATGAGAACATGGACTCTGGGCTCAGCTGGCTGGGCTCGCCCTCATGCCCAGCCAGGAGCTGAACTGGATGGAGCCGTCTCAGGGAGAAGAGAACTGGTACATCTTGAGGACAAATAAGACAGTAACAGACAGGACTCCGCAGCACAATGGCTATCTCTGAGGCATTTTCACAAACAGAGAGTCATTACTTATTAGCTATAATTCATGTACTTTTATTTTTTTAAATATAAATTTATTTATTTTAGTTGGAGGCTAATTACTTTACAATATTGTATTGGTTTTGCCATATACTGACATGAATCCACCACAGGTGTACATGTGTTCCCCATCCTGAACCCCCTTCCCACCTCCCTCCCCATCCCATCCCTCTGGGTCATCATGTACTTTTAGAACTAGGGCAGATAACAATGTTCACAAACCTTCTAAAGGCATTTGGGCAAAATATCTAGAGGATGATGCAGAAACATAGGGGTTTAAAAAATAAAAGGTGTGAACATGCAAGAGAGCGATAAGACATTGTGAGTAGGACCTAGACCCCAAATGAGCCTGGACCTGGATCCTGGCTCTGCATTACCCCCAACCTGCAAGGTGCTCTGGGGTCAGGACGCAGGTGGCGCTGTCCGGCTGCCCACCTGGCTGCCCGACAGCATGGCCAGCTCTTCATGAAACAGGCTTAAGAACTGAGCTTGCCCAGAGCTTTGGTCAGTGTGCCAAAAAAATGAATTCTCTCCAGTTTTGAATCATTCCTAAACATGAGTTTTATACTGTAAATGTATACTTTACACATAGGTAGGCACTGATACTACTATTCTGCAAGGTTTTAACCCTTAAATGAATAATCTCACACTTCATTTGTCATTTTATGACTTGATTTTTCTGCAAAATTATGTTTGGCAATTTATTCTTGTGGGTGCAGCTAGTTTGAGTTCCTTTGAATGCCACAATGAAATTAAAAATTGTCTAGACCCACACAAAAAAAGATAAGGGTAATATTAATTTTAGTGACATTTTACTTAGTCCCACATAGCCTAAATAGTATTTCCCCCCATTTTACAAATGAGGAAAAGGAATGATTTGCCCAAGGGCTCATGCCAATAAGAAGCAAGCTGAGATGCACATCTGGACCCTCAGTGCTGGACACCTGCCCAGAGGGACCCGAAGGTCTAGTCTTTAGCCCTCATCCCCCATGGACGAACCAAGGAGAAGGGTCTTCTCTCACTAGGGATCTAACCGCTCCGTGCCCTGCTCTTATGGGAAGTCTGAGGACCACGAAGGTGGCTCAAGGGTGAGGGTCAGAGGCACCCAGAGGGACAGAGGAGCAGGCTCCCTGGGCATTTTTCTCCCAGTGCAGTGTTCCCCTGGTCAGAGGGGTTAGACAGTGTGCATTGGGAGAAAAATGCCCAGGGAGCCTGCTCCTCTGTCCCTCTGGGTGCCTCTGACCCTCACCCTTGAGCCACCTCCGTGGTCCTCAGACTTCCCATAAGAGCAGGGCACAGAGCGGTTAGATCCCTAGTGAGAGAAGACCCTTCTCCTTGGTTCGTCCATGGGGGATGAGGGCTAAAGACTAGACCTTCGGGTCCCTCTGGGCAGGTGTCCAGCACTGAGGGTCCAGATGTGCATCTCAGCTTGCTTCTTATTGGCATGAGCCCTTGGGCAAATCATTCCTTTTCCTCATTTGTAAAATGGGGGGAAATACTATTTAGGCTATGTGGGACTAAGTAAAATGTCACTAAAATTAATATTACCCTTATCTTTTTTTGTGTGGGTCTAGACAATTTTTAATTTCATTGTGGCATTCAAAGGAACTCAAACTAGCTGCACCCACAAGAATAAATTGCCAAACATAATTTTGCAGAAAAATCAAGTCATAAAATGACAAATGAAGTGTGAGATTATTCATTTAAGGGTTAAAACCTTGCAGAATAGTAGTATCAGTGCCTACCTATGTGTAAAGTATACATTTACAGTATAAAACTCATGTTTAGGAATGATTCAAAACTGGAGAGAATTCATTTTTTTGGCACACTGACCACTGGGGCCCTTTTGACTCTGGGCTCTTTCCAGCCCACGCTTGAATGAGGATTCTGCAGGACCCAGCTGGGGAAATGCTGACTTAAAAATGTAATGTCTACTGGGGCTTCCCTGGTGGTCCAGGGTCCAAGACTCCTAGCTCCCAGTGCAGGGGCCAGAGTTTGATCCCAGAGAACCGGATCCCACATGCTCCAACTAGGAGTTTGTGTGCCGCAACTAAAAAAAAAAAAAAAAAAAGTAATGTCTGCTGATGAAATTGAGGAATAGCCCAATAGACCAGAGAAAAAGATTTGATAAAACCAGGAAAAGGCAAAAGTAAAGAGAATTTTCCAGCATAAGGGTGAGGAAAGACCCAAGGAGCCCAGCTGTTTCTCAGCCTCCTCTTCAGAGGGAGAACTGGCCCTGAGGTAGAATCATGGTGCTCCTCACATGAGGTGGGGGTGTCCCCCCCAAGAGCGGTGGGCATGCCCGTGACACCAAGTTGCTGGGGCCAAGACCCAGTGCGGCCACTTGGGCAAGTTACTTACCTCAGCGGCCTTAACTTTCATCTGTAAAGTAGGATGATGATGGCCACAGCTGAATGGGCACCATGAGGGTGAAACGATGTGGTACTAGCACAGGACTGAGCTAGCCCCAGGAAATTAAAAGACGCTTACTCCTTGGAAGGAAAGTTATGACCAACCTAGATAGCATATTCAAAAGCAGAGACATTACTTTGTCAACAAAGGTTCGTCTAGTCAAGGCTATGGTTTTTCCTGTGGTCATGTATGGATGTGAGAGTTGGACTGTGAAGAAGGCTGAGTGCCAAAGAATTGATGCTTTTGAACTGTGGTGTTGGAGAAGACTCTTGAGAGTCCCTTGGACTGCAAGGAGATCCAACCAGTCCATTCTGAAGGAGATCAGCCCTGGGATTTCTTTGGAAGGAATGATGCTAAAGCTGAAACGCCAGTACTTTGGCCACCTCATGCAAAGAGTTGACTCATTGGAAAAGACTCTGATGCTGGGAGGGATTGGGGGCAGGAGGAGAAGGGGACGACAGAGGATGAGATGGCTGGATGGCATCACGGACTCGATGGACGTGAGTCTGGGTGAACTCCGGCAGTTGGTAATGGACAGGGAGGCCTGGCGTGCTGCGATTCATGGGGTTGCAAAGAGTCGGACACGACTGAGCGACTCATCTGATCTGATCTGAGCTAGCCCCTTGGATGCACAAAACTCTGTAAGCATTTGTTCAGTAAAATAAAACAAAAACAGAATCATGCCCTGTGGATGTCTATGGTTTTTTTCTTAATCCGCAAGTCAGATGAACTCTCCCCCTCCCCTCTAGGTTTCCATTGCCAGCATCTTGGCTTTGTCCTTAGATGACCTCTGAGTTCTCACAGGTGTCCACAGCAGCTGAGAATGCCCCAGATAGACTTGACCTTGCTCAGGCAGAGACAGGGTGTTCAGCCTCTGACAGGGCTCAGCTTACACACTCCCTGAACTCCTGGAACACAGCCCCTAAACACTGCTGGGACGTCACTGTCTCTCCTGGGCAAGTCTGCAGGTGTGTGAAGGTTCAGGCTGCACCCATGGGAAGTCGCCTCCCGCGCTTTCCCTGGCTCGCCCCCCAGCTGTCCCTAGAGCCTCCTTTCATCCCTCCCCGGGGTTATCACTAAGCAAGGCCTGGCTGACGCATGGAGGCACCCTCGGGTGAAACAGCCTGAGAGCATATGAAAGGGGTTTCAGAGTTTTGTTTCCTCTGTCAGCTTTTCTAAAGTTACTGAACAAGGCACTTAATTCAAAACAACTGAGAAAATTCTAGCTTTTTAAAAATTGTTTTCATTTCCTTCATGAGATAGGAGGACTGTAGGTGGGAGTCAGGGCTTGATCCTCCCAAGAGACTTCACCCTTTTTTGCTCACGAGTTAACTAATCTTAGAAATTTTTCCTGAAGTATTTTGTAATTCATCTACTGCGTAGATTGACATTTCTGTTCCTTGATAAACTGTGTGTTAATGAATACCCTCAGAACAGTGAAGGGTCCCAAATTTAGGATCCAAAGTGGGAGGGTTCAGCTTCTAGTTATACCAAGAAGTTTTCCCAGCAAGGCCACTAGTTTCTTAACTTGGATTTGCTCATCTGTAAAATAGAAATAATAGTAGAAGTACATACTTCCCAAAAGTGTAAGGGTTCAGCGAGATAATATGAATAAACAACTTTTATAAACTGCTGCTGCTGCTGCTAAGTCACTTCAGTCGTGTCTGACTCTGTGCGACCCCATAGATGGCAGCCTGCCAGGCTCCCCCATCCCTGGGATTCTCCAGGCAAGAACACTGGAGTGGGTTGCCATTTCCTTCTCCAATGCAAGAAGGTGAAAAGTGAAAGCGAGTTGCTCAGTCGTGTCTGACCTTTAGCATGGACTGCAGCCTACCAAGCTCCTCCGTCCATGGGATTTTCCATTATGCAAATAAAAATAGCCCATTTTTTTTTATAAATAATGTGTATTAGGAGTACAAACAGATTGGGAGAAATAAAATATTTAACAAAGATTTAATAAGCATTCTATCTTCTGCTGATTATCAACCCCTTTTTTAAATTCTGAAATTTTAAAAATTGTTTTTTATTGGCATATAGTTGATTTACAATGTTTCAGGAATACAGAAAAATTATTCAGCTATGCTGCTGCTAAGTCGCTTCAGTCGTGTCCGACTCTGTGTGACCCCATAGACGGCAGCCCATCAGGCTTCACCGTCCCTGGGATTTTCCAGGCAAGAACACTGGAGCGGGTTGCCATTTCCTCCTCCAATGAATTGAAAGTGAAAAGTGAAAGTGAAGTCGCTTAGTCGTGTCTGACTCTTTGCGACCCCATGGACTGCATCCCACCAGGCTCCTCCGTCCATGGGATTTTTCAGGCAAGAGTATACATAATATAAATTCTTTTTCAGATCCTTTTACATTATAGGTTATTATAAGACATTGAATAAATCAACCTCTTCTTTTTGAACTATTATTACCAGCTTTCTATTGATCCCTTTTTGGAAGTACTCCCTTAATAGTACAAAATTAGGAAATAGCAACACACTCCAGTATTCTTACCAGGAAAATTCCATGGACAGAGGAGACTGGCAGGCTACTGTCCATGGGGTTACAAAGATCTTTTAAACCTATGGTGAGCAATTGCTAGGGACCTCAAAAACTAATGTCTACCTCCATATAACCGTGGGGTTACACAACTGAGCAACTGAGCACACACACACAACCTAACAACATCTCTTATGAAGCCTCCTAAGATGAAATGTGTTCTGTCCTATTATGAGTAAAATCAAGGAAGTCAATACATGCTCATTTGTAAATGGAGAAATCAGGATAGGCTCTTAATTTGTAGACAGAAACACAAAATGAAAATATGGGTCCCTTGTTCAAAAAATGTTAAGGGTTTCAAGGTGGTGACATCAGAGCATCAAACCAAGAGTGGGGCCCTTCAAAGCCCAGGGCTCTGTGTCCCTTCTTCAGGGACACATGAAGGTCATAGGCTCAGGGCAGGGAGGTGGGAAGGGGACCCACGTGCTGAGCTCTCCTCAGTAGCTGGAAGGAATTTACCCACTTTTAATGCCCACTTCAGATTCTTATGATATTGAAGACATTAGAAGTAGATTTATTGATATGACAAACATGTATTGGGTCTGCTCTATGCAAAATTCTAGCCAGGCCCTCAAGCAGTTGGGGAAGAAAAACAGCAGTCAGAAAGAGGAAGAGATAATTTTTCAAAAGTAGAAACTAAGGTCTATGGGAATCTTTCAGAGGGAGTAATGAATTCTAATGTGGAGAACCAAGGAAGGAAGACATCCTGGAAGAGGGGGCCTTTGAGGTCACCCAGAACCTGGTTAGGACTTGAGCAAAGTCTCATGCACAAGGCAAGCAAATCATTGGAAACCGTTATTTCCTCAGGTCTCTGTTATTCCTGGTGAGTTCCAGTGACTCACCCAGGAGTCCTGCGAGTGGAAAGGGGACCTGATGGGCTGGCCAGGATCAAGCAGACAACTTCTGAAGAGGAAGGTTTATATCTTTGGGCTTTATTAAATGTTTAAAAGAGGTAGACATTAGTTTTTGAGATCCCTAGCAATTACTCACCATGGGTTTAAAAGATGAATTGTATTTTTAAAAAGTTTTCTTGACAGCATATGGAGGTGAAAGCTAGCAGCTCACCTGCTGCAAAGGGAGGTCCTCTAAACACAGGAGATGAAGGCGCCTGCCCCAGCTTCCTGCAGAGGGAAGGCTTGCCTTGGCTGCATCTGTCACAGAACCTAGACCTTGGGGAGGAAGACTGTGGCACACTCATCCTGTTTTCTTGTGCTGTTGGCATTTTCCTTCCAGAACATTCTTTCCTCCCCTTCCTGCTCCTGTTTCTCTTCTTCTCCCTCCCCCACCCAACACTGACACATACATTGTCTAAATCCTACTTAAGATAAACAGGAAAAGGGGGTTCAGAGTGTGAGTGGAAAAGTCCTTGAAAATTTCAACTCCATGTATGAAAACAGAAAGGGTTGGGTAGGAAACCAATAAAAGGTGCAGCGAGATTTCTAAGAACTGAATGGTAGATGCTATTCACAAACAAATTATAGAGATTTATGGATCGTGGAAGCATCTCTGTGGATCCCTGGGGGAATCCTCCTACAATACTATGAAGCATAATGAAGAACAATGTCTGAAGTCTTAAAATGTTACATTTTCCACATGAGATTCAAATCTGGGAAGGTAAATTTGGAAGGGTGTAGGCAGTGAGGATGTGGTTGGGGGTAGAGATGACAAATTCACTATAAGGAAGTGGATGGTCAAAGGAAACCTTGGACATTTTTGAAGGATCCCCGATGCTCCCAGGACTGGACTCTGTGATGCTTCGAACTTTGCCAGTTTTACCCTCAACCTTCCTGCTAGTGGCGTGGATGCCCACTGGGTGCCTCCTGCTCACTGCCATGAGCACTGAAAGGCTCTGCTGAGACTTTTGTCTGCAGGTGGACTGGGGGGGGAGGGAGGCCTTGCAGTGAAGGTAGAAGACGGGGTTCCCAGGCTCACCTTTTGTAGCAGAGCCACTCAGTGATGCTCCAAAGACCACCAGGCAGCAAGGAAGTCAAATCTGGTTCTTCTGTTCAACTTTTCAGCTGAAGGACAGTCACCTGGACTGGGAACCAATAGAGAACCCTCCAAGTGCTCCTGGGTTCTAAGAACAGCAGAATTTTCAAGGCATGACTGATCCCAGCCATTCTGAGATTCTTCCCCTTCCTGGGGTCTATGTACTCCACCCCTTCAGAGGCTGTAGGATTAGATCCACTCTGAATGCTATGTAGAATTGGCCTAGGTTCTCCTCTAGCTTCTTATACCATCTCAAGGCCTTCCCCAATGTGGAAGCAAAGACAGCCACCATCAACCCCACCTGAACCAGTTCAGTTGCTGCCCTTTAAATATGGCCTGATTCTTCGTAAGTTCTTCTTGATGCAAATGCCAAGGTTTCTCTCGGCCCTGGAGTGAGTGGTGGGACAGGTCCCTGGATTCCGCTCACATCATCCAGACCCAGCTCAGAGAGAGTGGGCTTCTTACTCCCAAATTAGATATTGCAGGCCCCCGGCACCCTCCTGCCAACAGGCAGCCCCAGAGAGGGAGAACCATATGGTGAATGAGCAGGAGGCCAAGGAAAGTCTGGAAGGTGCTTATGTTCATCCATGCACAGACCAGGCTCTGACAGCCACTTGGGGTGAGTGCTCAGGTCCAGGGCTCCCCAGGTGGGGGCCTCCAGGGAATGGAGAGGCCAAGGAGTCTGTGGGGGCAGCAACATTTCGGCCCTAGCTCACTCCTGCTTTTCATTGGCCATTCCTCCCCAGGGATGTGTAACCTTTCATTGGAAGCCGCAGACCATAACTCAGCCACTTCCCATAATTATAGCCACAGACCCAGTGGACCAGGCTGACATCCCTAGCGGCCCAACATCCAGAGCCAACTCTGAACATCTGATCTGAGGATCATCTCAAATTCTGGGTTATTTTGTCCCTGTGTCAATGCTGTGCGTGACCTGAGTAAAAAAGTTCCCTCATGCTTGGGCTGGTGCACTGGGATGACCCAGAGGGATGGTATGGGGAG
This sequence comes from Bos indicus x Bos taurus, assembly GCF_003369695.1. Lineage (NCBI taxonomy): Eukaryota > Metazoa > Chordata > Mammalia > Artiodactyla > Bovidae > Bos > Bos indicus x Bos taurus. Next base: position 957,988 of record NC_040103.1, on the reverse strand, counting down.
GGAGGTGGGAGGAGGGTTCAGGATTGGGAACACATGTACACCCGTGGTGGATTCATGTTGATGTATGGCAAACCAATACAATATTGTAAAGTAATTAGCCTTCAATTAAAATAAATAAATTTAAATTAAAAAAATAAAAATAGTAGTAAAGCTTAAATGGCATTTCCAGAAAAAAAAAAAGTTCCCTCATCAGGCAAAAAAGGATGGGCTGAAGAAATCAATTCCACAAAAATGTTGTTTGAAATCTAGAGCATGAGGGTTTCTCTAGGGTCTTAGAGTGAACAAAATTTCCATTTTCCATTCTCCTAACCTATCTACCTGTGTAGATATTTGACCAAGTACCTTAGCTTCTCTGGACCTCAGTACTCTCACCTGTAAAGTGAGGACAGGAACTGCTTTCCATCTCCCTGCATTTCCCACATCATTGAAAGAATCACATAAGGTTATGTGGAAATGCCTTGTGCTTTAGGTATAGTCTGGGCTGTCTGGAGCATATCATTGCCAGCCTGCTGGCACAGAAAGCTGCTCTCTCTCTGCCCAGCCTCCTTCCCCAGTCTCTTGTTCCTCCCTCCCAGCTTCTGGTGCCCCAGTGCCTCAAGTGCCCTGGGCCCAGCTCACTTTTACAACCCTATGCTGTAATGACCCTCCTCTTGCTGTGCATGTGTCTCCCTACCCTACTCTGGCATCCCCCCAGGGAGTTTTTACTGAAACACCTCCTGGCACATCGATGTGGGCCCAAAGTCTTGCGCCACTGTTGATTTGGTCCAGGCATCTCATTCTCCTCCTCCCAGCCCACCTTCTCCATGAAAAGCAGCCAGGCTGGGTGCAAGTTCTCAATAAAAGGCAAGGACCCTGAGCCTCCTCTGCATGGCTCCCTGATCATGGGTAGAAAACAAGCTTGGCTAAGGTCTGTGGTTGGGGGTCAAGATGCCTGGGCAGAATCAAAAGGAGCCCCCAAGGCTGGATCAGCTTTTGCATTGGCTGCTCTGCTCACTGAGAGATAAGCGTCTGCTACTGGGTGGACATGGACCACCCAGGACCGCTGCAGAATGAGGAAAAAGTGAGAAAATGGACAGCACAGGTGAGGATGCTGCCCGGAGAGAGGTAGGGAGGGAGGAGAGATGCTGAGACTGTGGGCGGAACCTCTAAGAATCAGGGAGGGATAAGGAGGCTACTCAGGCAGCCTCTGGAAGCTTTGCATCACTTTGAGGTCAAACTATTTGGGCAGCCCTATTGGTTCCTCAGGACTTCCCAGGGGGCACTAGTGGTAAAGAAGCCAATGCAGGAGACATAAGAGACCGAGGTTTGATCCCTGGGTCAGGAAGATCCCCTGGAGGAGGGCATAACAACCCACTCCAGTATTCTTGCCTGGAGAACCCCATGGACAGAGGAGCCTGGTGGGCTACAGTTCATAGGGTCGCAAAGACTTGGACATGACTGAAGTGACTTAGCACAACATTTGTTCCTCAAAGCCCAGGCTCTTGGGAGTGTGACCTCAGTCCTTGTGAAGTTTCAAGGGTTCTTCAAACATTTGATTTGCTTTCTTCTTTTTCTTTCAGATTATAAAATATTTAAAAAATATTTCAACCAGACAATAAAACTATAGAGAATAATATAGCAAGTAGTCACGCACTCAACAAACAGATTTTATGTGACTTCAGAAAATTTTAAAGATTTAAATGTGCAGAGCTTAATACACACACATGAATATGCATATATATGCATATATTCTATATGTATTTAAATTATGAAGTCACACATACCCAGGTGGGCTGAACTATACAAAATGATACATATTCACCAGACTGTCTCTGTACCAGTCTCTAAGTAAAGCCTCTCTCACTATGTCTTTGCATTTATTTATTCTTCCTTCCCATGAGTGATGTTAAGACAACTGTATCTCTGTGTGTGGCCAGTGGTCAAGGTGGTCCCTGCAATGCCAGGTTCAGATGTCTGGGGAGTCCCAGTGAGGTTATTCTGTCTCTGGGACCTCAGTTTCCCTCCATGGACCTCTGTTTCTTCATCTGTAAAATTGGTGCTAATTGTACCTACCTGAGCAACACAGCTGAGAGGGTTGAATGCTGGCTGGTGGCAGGGCCCAGGCAGTGTTGGCTACTATGACTGATCAATGTCATCAACTTGTATCTGCTTCGCATGTGATCTTGTCAAAACATAACTGTGGGTTTTGTGGTCAAGTAAGTTTTGTGGTTTGTAAGTTTTGTGTGATTTTGAGTCTACTTTTATATTTATAAATGCTTTTTTCCCCCAGGCAGAGTGGAACAATCACTCCAAAACTGGAACTTTAAAAATAAAATTTTAAAAGAGCTTTATGAAAATAAATTTTAAAAAGGTAAGAAAAAGTGGCAGGGGGGTGGAGTTCTCTGACCATCCTAACCGCTTGAGACCAAGTGGTTAGGACTCAGCATTTTCACCACTGTGGGCCCAATGCCTGGTCTGGAAATTAACACCCTGAAAGCTACGTGGTGTGACAAAGGGGAAAAGAAGCTTGATGCTTGACAGTAAAATGACAGCATTCAACCCTGACAACCCTGCAGGATGGAAAGGCAAAGGGGCATGAATAGACCATCCAAGTGCAGGTGCAATATCATGATTTCCTGTTGTCCTGCTCAGCGCTTGGTTGTGGTAGACACTCTCTCATGCCCTCTGTGTACTTGTTCTGTCTCTGCCAAATTAAAGTACTTTTGAAAATAAAACAGAGTAAACATGAAAATAGGATTTTCATCTGATTTCAGTGCAAATTAAACGTTACCCAAAAAATGTAAAAAAGAAAAATGAAATGAGAACATAAAATACACATGTAGGAGTAAGCAAAAATGTGACCTCTATTTTTTACACACAAGAAACAGAAGTTGTAAAATGTGGGAGGAAACCTTTTCTTATTTGGGGTCATGACATAAATTGTATAAACTGAGTGGACTTTGGGAAATGCCACTCACTGGCAACAGAATCCAGACACAGACCCAGAGAGCTTTTCCCCAACTCAAGGGCTCAGTTCAAAGTCTGACAGCAGGGGCCCACTGGGGTTCTCTGTGTCAGGGTGCCCAGGCTCTGGGTGTCTTCATTTTACTTATTTTTGCAAAATGCATTGACATAGGTGAGCTAGATTTGTGTGAAAGCTGACACATTCTCACACGCCAAAGTACAGTGTTTAAATACTTACTATCAAGTAAGCCAGAAGGAAGGAAGCAACACCCATAGCCACAGCTGCTACCAGACCACCTGACCTGCCTGAACTGAAGTGATATGTGTAACTGAATCACTATGCTGTACACCTGAAACTAACACTTAGGCTTCCGGCACTTAACACTTCTGGGTTCTCTTGTCAACTATCAGCTTCTGAGAGTCTCCAAGAAATGGGAATAATAATTTATCCCTGGGTTGTACTGCAGTTCAAATGAATTGATAGAGGTAAGAAGCCAGGGTGCCCAGGCTCGAGGTGTCTTCATTTTACTTATTTTTGCAAAATGCATTGACATAGGTGAGCAAGATTTGTGTGAAAGCTGACACATTCTCACATGCCAAAGTACAGTGTTTAAATACTTACTATCAAGTAAGCCAGAAGGAAGGAAGCAACACCCACAGCCACAGCTGGGCAGCCTCAGGAGCAGGAGCCAAATGGCCATCTTGTGCTCTGCTGGCTCCGGGTGCGTGCTTCTCACAGTGAAGGTGTGTGACAGGGGCTCACGCATCAGGATTGCACGCTAGTTACTGCTGGCTGCTCTCTGACATTGCCGCCCTTGCAACAAAGCCCAGGTTGGAGGCAGGAGGGACATCCTGGGGGCAAGACAGGATGTGCTTTTTGGAGCTGTGTCATCCTCACTTGGTGAGCTCAGAAGATGTTCTGCTGGATATAACTTTGTGAAGCTTTATAAGCATCTTAACCAATTTTATTCTATGTATAGTTTTTATTTTATGAAAGGAGTTTATGTGGCTTTTAAATTTTAAAATATGTTTAAAAGAACACTTCCAATAATTATGAAATTAAATTGTAAGGTGTAAGAAAGCACTGAATCTTTGTCTAGTGGTGCTTTTCCTTTCCTAGTGGTGCTAAAGATTATGTTGTCAGCTTACAGTCCAGACATCTTTGATTTGATGGAATATGGTAAGTTGCATAGATGAGCAAGAAGGTAGGATCTTTCCAATTGAATAATGCTACAGAAATTGTCTACTTTTATATTTGGAGAAAACCATGCTTCAAAAGGATATATGTACCCCAGTGTTCATTGTAATGCTGTTGGCAATAGCCAAGACATGGGCACAACCTAAATGTCCATCAACAGAGGAGTGGATAAGGAAGATGCATATATTATACATACGATGGAATATTACTCAGTTATAAAAAGAATAAAGTAATGCCATTTGCAGCAATATGAAAGAGATTATCATAATAAGTGAAGTAAGTCAGGTAGAGAAAAACAAATATCATATGATAATGCTTACATGCAGAATCTAAAAAATATTATATAAATGAACTTATTTACAGAACAGAAACAGACTCACAGATTTAGAAAACAAATTTATGGTTACCAAAGAGGAAAGGCTGGGGGAAGGGGTAGATTGGGAGTTTGGAATTGACATGTATGCACTGCTATATTTAAAAACAGATAACTAACAAGGACATACTACATAGCACAGGGAACTCTGCTCAATATTCTGTAATACCCAAATGGAAAAAAGAATTTGGAAAAGAATATTCATATATGTATAACTTACAAATAGCTGTGAAAAGAAGAGAAGCGAAAAGCAAAGGAGAAAAGGAAAGATATAAGCATCTGAATGCAGAGTTCCAAAGAATAGCAAGGAGAGATAAGAAAGCCTTCCTCAGTGATCAATGCAAAGAAATAGAGGAAAACAACAGAATGGGAAAGACTAGAGATCTCTTCAAGAAAATTAGAGATACCGAGGGAACATTTCATGCAAACATGGGCTCGATAAAGGACAGAAATGGTATGGACCTAACGGAAGCAGAAGATATTAAGAAGTGGTGTCAAGAATACACAGAAGAACTGTACAAAAAAGATCTTCACTACCCAGATAATCACGATGGTATGATCACTCACTTAGAGCCAGACATCCTGGAATATGAATTCAAGTGGGCCTTAGAAAGCATCACTATGAACAAAGCTAGTGGAGGTGATGGAATTCCAGTTGAACTATTTCAAATCCTGAAAGATGATGCTGTGAAGGTGTTGCACTCAATATGCCAGCAAATTTGCAATAACCTCAGGTATGCAGATGACACCACCCTTATGGCAGAAAGTGAAGAGGAACTAAAAAGCCTCTTGATGAAAGTGAAAGAGGAGAGTGAAAAAATTGGCTTAAAGCTCAACATTCAGAAAATTAAGATCATGGGAAATGGATGGGGAAACAGTGGAAACAGTGAAAGACTTTATTTTTTGGGGCTCCAAAATCACTGCAGATGGTGATTACAGCCATGAAATTAAAAGATGCTTACTCCTTGGAAGGAAAGTTATGACCAACCTGGATAGCAAATTCAAAAGCAGAGACATTACTTTGCCAACAAAGGTCCATCTAGTCAAGGCTATGGTTTTTCCAGTGGTCATGTATGGATGTGAAAGTTGGACTGTGAAGAAGGCTGAGCGCCGAAGAATTGATGCTTTTGAACTGTGGTGTTGGAGAAGACTCTTGAGAGTCTCTTGGACTGCAAGGAGATCCAACCAGTCCATTCTCAAGGAGATCAGTCCTGGGTGTTCTTTGGAAGGACTGATGCTAAAGCTGAAACTCCAATACTTTGGCCACCTCATGCAAAGAGTTGACTCATTGGAAAAGACTCTGATGCTGGGAGGGATTGAGGGAAGGAGAAGAAGGGAACGACAGAGGATGAGATGGCTGGATGGCATCCCGACTCGATGGTCATGAGTTTGGGTGAACTCTGGGAATTGGTGATGGACAGGGAGGCCTGGTGTGCTGCGATCCATGGGATCACAAAGAGTCGGACACGACTGAGCGACTGAATTGAAGTGATATGTATAACTGAATCACTATGCTGTACACCTGAAACTAACACAACATTGTATATCAACTGTACTCCAACATAAAATAAAAATTGAAAAAAGAGAAACTGTCACCTTCACTAAGAACTATTTGTAATGGTATGTAAGAACTTTCTTTTTCACAATTAAGTTTCAAGTCTGTCTCTAGAGAATATTGATCTAATTCTGGTAGGAATATTTAAATGAGAAACAAAATTACTGTATGTTATATACATATCTGTGTGTGTGTGTATGTGTACAACTGACCCTTAAACTAGACAGATTTGAATACATAAAACTTTGACCTTTTTAAAATTACAATTTGGATGTCACTTTACTGTACACTAACACAACATTATAAATCAATTATTCCCTCATAAAATTTTTTAAAATTAAAACTAAAAAAAATTAAATCATGGATTTTCCATAACAACCAACCTCCATTTTTCCCATTCTTCAAGTTAAAGAAAAATTCATTTTACCTATCCTTGCTTTAACATCTGTCCTAATCAGGCTTCATTGTTTCTTCAGAAATGCACACCCGCTGGGAAAATAATATGGCAGATAAGAGTCAAAATCTAACCTTGCCTGTAGACTGTGGCTTACTAACATTGGAAGCATTCTATCGTTGACCACATAAAACTGTTTGTTTATATTTCCTACCATGTTTTAGAATGTACCAGAAAATTTTAATACTTTACCAACAGATACACTTCTCTTGAGTGTATTGAGTTAGTGGGTCTCTGGGAAAGAAAAGCACTGTGACCTAGGTCTTTCATATTTCAGTCACTTTAAAATAATAAATTCAGTGTGACAGAAAGAGGCACTGACAATATAAAAGTTGATTTTTTAATATAGTTATTGGTTTCAGTTAGTTCATGAAAATGAAACCCTGAAGCTTTGTGTTCATATCTTTTTTTTTACCAAGTTATATTTACTAACATTTGTGTTATTAAGAATGTATTTTTGAGTATGTGACTATTCTATTATTTATCATACAAGTCTTATTAAAGATATGTTTTGAAGTTTATCAATACATTTGAATATATATCTATGCGTATCTTTCATTTAATGTTTTAAAATTCTGGTTATGACACAATAAGCGATTACATAGCTCATTAATGAGTTGCCACTCGCAATTTGAATTAAAATAAACTAATGAGAAGGATAAGAAAAAACAAACAAACAAACAAACAAAAAACTAGACCGATTTGAACTATGCTGGTCCACCTTACACAAACTGTTTTCAGTGGTAAGTTCTACAATACAAAACAATCCACAGTTAGTTGAATACACATGTGGAACCAGGGATGCTGCGGGCTGACTGTAAGTTATATGGAGATTTTCAAGTGTCTGGAAGGTTGGGACCCAAACCTTGAATTGTTCAAGGGTCAACTATATACCTAATACATACTTTTTCACTGATGTAGAAACTCTACCCAGCTAAACACTGCCAGATATGACATGGTTGATCCCATGTTCTGCTGATATTCTTAATGAACAGAACAGATTTGATTTGGGTTGTGAGAGTTACAACATTATGATGATTACAACTGCAGTAGAATTGTTGACAATGAAAAAAAGGAAAGTTGGAACTCAACTTGCAAAATTCAATAAAGTTAATTATTTAAAATGATTTAAAACTTTGTTTCACTATCTTGAAGAGATGGGTATTGAAATATCTAAGATTTTGTTTTTTAAATGACATTGATGTCAAAATATTTCAAAGATATATTATGACAATATTTTTGTAAGGAATGAAAACAACATTAATTTCCTTCAGCTTGTATATTTACTAGTTAATGAAACAGTCATGTAGAGCTTTTTTTTTGGTTGGTGGTTCAAACTTGGAATGAAAATATTCGCCTGTTACTCTCAAGCATCTTTATCAATGGTTAGCAAAATGCAGGCCAGATGCAATTCACTATCTGGTTTTGTATGGCCTGTTAGCTATGAGTGGTTTCCCATTTTTAAATGATTAAAAAGAGATAAAAGGAAGAATATTTTGTGCCATGTGAAAATTGTATGACACAAATTTTTCTGTGTCCGTAAATTAAGCTGTATTGGAACACAGTCTGACTGAATTGTTTATCATGATCTGTGGCTTCTTTGGGGAGATAGGGAAGATACCACAACATCCACAAAGCCAAAAATATTCACTGTTTGGCCCTTTACAGGAAACAGCTTACTTACCCCTGATCTGAATGACTTTGATGAAAGCCTCCTGAGGTTGCAATGTGAATTATATCAAAATCATGCAGTGAGCCAGACCTTTCTCAACCGTTATGCAAAGAAAAACAGCTGTGGACCGGAAGCCGTCACAGGCTGTCTCAGGGTGGGAGCAAGGGCCCCTGACCTCCCCCAGGCCTTCCTCGTCTCCTCTCCTGCCTCAGTGAGAACTGCAAGGATGCTGACGGTCTCAGGGCTGCTGACTTGCTCATCCCTTAAAGCAACGCTTGGGTCCAAAACTTGGAAAGAAAAAACTGTATGTGACTAGCACAGCCGTGGCTTTCCCTGTCGGCCTCTGTAACACCGTTTCAGGGCCTGAGAAACCCTGACGAGGGGAGTCATCCTTGTGCTGATGACTGAGAGTCACTTGGCTGTGGTTCCTGCAGCAGGCATTCCCAGGCTACTGTCAAGCACCTGGAGAGAGGGTCTATCTCATAGAATATCTGCTGACACGTGGGCCGGGAGGACTGGTACAGGAGGCGGGAAGCGTGTCCATTGACTGACAAGCCAACTCATTCCCTGCATCGCTGTGGCAAAGCAGGCTCCAAGACAAACTCTACAAATGGCAAAATTACCCACAAGTCTCAGGCTCCTGCCTGAGACAGCAGAGGCCCTAGGAAGGCCCACGTCTGGTGTGGGGTTGCTGTGGAGCCCATGCTGGTGGTGAGAAGAGTCCTCCAGAGCCTCTCACCTGGGTGTTTGTCCTGATTAACAATGGTGCAGCCAGAGCGTCGCCTCCAGCGTGTGACCCAGGCCCAGGGCCACAGGAGGTTTGTGCATCCTGACTGACTGACAGCCTGCATTCAGTGATCCCAGAAATTAGGGAGGCCTGCCATGCCCCACGGAGAAGGCAATGGCACCCCACTCCAGTACTCTTGCTTGGAAAATCCCATGGATGGAGGAGCCTGGAAGGCTGCAGTCCATGGGGTTGCTGAGGATCAGACACGACTGAGAGGCTTCACTTTCATTTTTCACTTTCATGCATTGGAGAAGTAAATGGCAACCCACTCCAGTGTTCTTGCCTGGAGAATCCCAGGCAGGGACGGGGGAGCCTGGTGGGCTGCCGTCTATGGGGTCGCACAGAGTTGGACATGACTGAAGCGACTTAGGAACAGCAGCAGCCATGCCCCAGGGGACAATAAGCCAAGACGGATGGTCTTGGCCAGGGAGTACACTGTCTCCACTGGGCCATCCGTCCCGAGCTGTGCAGTCATTGAAGCTTCGGCACAGACCGCGTGGCCTCCCGCAGGCAGCCGGGCACCAGGGACTCAGGCTCTCCTCCTCCACCCCTGCACCCGAGGCAGGAGAGACAAAGACAGACAGCCCGTGGGGTGGGATCATTGGCACCCCGTTTCACACTGGCCTGGTGGGGGCCTGCTCTAAAGTTTCAGAGTCAACAGACGTATTTCTAATTATTTATTACAACTTCTCTTCATGAGAATCGGTTCTTGATGTGAGAATCCAGACTTCCAGAGGCAAATCAGACCCGCAGTAGGAGGGAAGGCAGGCAGGCAAGCCGGCACACCTGTCTTCAGTGTGCCCCAGGTACAAAACATTGTACCTCCGTTGTTTTCAAGTGTAATTTGTAGAAAGTTACAGATGTCAGCGTAGAGCCAAGAGAAGGGCACCAGCTGCTGAAATGGCCTGTATGGTGACTTGTGGGGTGAGTTGTATTTCCCCATATTCACATGTTGAAACTCTGACCCCTAGCTCCTCAGAACCTGACAGTGTTTGGAGACAGACCTTTTAAAGAGGTGATTGGGGCTAATGAGGTCATTAGGGTGAGCTCTGGTCTGATACAACTGGGGTTCAAGTAAGAAAAAAAAGTTAAGACAAAGACACACAGAGGATGGCTGTGCAAGAACTCAGGGATAAGATGGCCATTGACACGCCAACACGAGAGGCGTCAGGAGAATCTAACCTGATGACAGACACTTCTATCTCAGACTTCTGGCCTCCAGACTGTTTGAGCCTCCTAGCCTGTGGTTCTTTGTCACGGCAGCCTCAGGAGATTAATACGGTGACCACAGTGGGCCTGGGAAAGGCTATCCTTTGCACAGGGGATAGACACATCGTGGTCACCATGGTCACCCTCCCGGCTGGTGGCCCAGACCACAGACCCAAAGGGCAGGTTGAGAACTGTCCCCAGCAGAGCCATTGTACCCAAACCCCTGGGGTCAGACATGTCTGGACTTCAGAATTCATCCAATTTTAGCAGTGTCACCGAACACACCCAGTGGGTCTGAGGTGGCAGCTTAATCAAACACATTCACATTTCTGAAGTTAAACAGAAAATGTGTCCATGGATTGATATCTTAATACAGGTACGTATTTGAACTAAAGAGATAAATAAAGAATATGTATAACCTCACGTTTGTTTTGCCATCATGTTTGTTCAGGTCAGATTTTGCCAACAGATGAATCTGTGCTGAATTGAGAAATATGGCCTTGATTTGGGGGGATTTCAGAAATGTGCAGTGTTACAGACTAGACTGGGAGCCCCACCACACCCCCTGACTTTAACTTTTATGGAGGAAGAAATCAAGACTTGTGGACCCCCTGGGCTCCTGTCTTCTAGCCTAGGTGTGTGTCTTCCCAGATGGCCCACAGGGCATGCCATCCGTCTGTGCACAGTCCCCTGTAGCACGCTGCTTGCTCACTTGCACACCCCCCACAGGGCATGCCATCCGTCTGTGCACAGTCCCCTGTAGCACGCTGCTTGCTCACTTGCACACCCCCCACAGGGCATGCCATCCGTCTGTGCACAGTCCCCGTAGCACGCTGCTTGCTCACTTGCACACCCCACCCTTTGTCCATCCATGCTCCCTCCCCTCTTCACAGCTGTCAGCAGACGTCATCTCCCAGGCTCACTTCTCTGACCCTCTTCACTCTCCTAACTTTAGAATTGGAAATAATCTGAAATGTTCAAGTCAAACTGTTTCAGGTGACACTGCCTCACTTTCTTCCCAAACCATCCAGAGGGAACTGAGAGGCCGCTCAGAACCCTGGATCCCCCCAGGACAGTCTGACAACTTCCCGTGTAGTGACCCCCACTCCAATACTATGAAGGAGAAAACCTAACTCTGCCAGGTCCTAAGAGCAGCTGATGCTTATGAGGTGCCAACTAGTTGTTTCTAACCTCATTGCAGTGTCAGAAGCTGGGGCCCAGAGGTCAAGGCAGAAAACTGAAGTGAAGCGACTGCACACCAGCAACAGGACTGTACTTGGCTTGACATGCAGATATATGTTCCTGGCATTTTGTGTTACTCGCCCATGTTTGAAACGAAAGAGCAAGATGTTCTGTTTGAAAGGCTGCCCAGAAACATCTTAGGATGATGAGAGTTATGTTTAGAAACTCCTAGGAGTAATGGTTTGCATACAATGAACCACAGATCCTCATGCCCATTTTATGCCTCCAACATTCATAACAACGCATTAACTCCTGAGTTAACCAAACTTTAAGAAATCCCAAAATATGTCACATAAGAGAGATTTTTATTTCTCTGCTCTAGAAATTTCCAGAAGGAGCTTGTTCAAACTTTCCATCTTTAAAAAAATTGCCTCTGGACTAAACTCCAAAACACAAGAGTTCAATCTAAAAAGGATAAATTTTTAAAAGATTTTGATCCTGTGAATACACTGGATTATAACAAGAAAAGAAATTTTAATGCTAGGAAAAATATATCTAAGAACAGTATGTATGTAGTTTTGAGAAATTTCACCAGAAAAAACCTTGACCATCTCCTTCAGTTTTCTAAAAGCCACCCCTCTTTCCCTCTACTTTCTTAATTCCTATGGAAGCCTCCTCTGTACATGTGAGTATGCATAGGAACCTCAGAGTCTGGGGTTGCCATACTGGCCAGCTCCTGCCTGGGTGTATGATGGGGACAGTAAACTGTCCTTCCGTATTCACTGACTCTTCTCTTGAGCCTGAGCAGGGATCATTGCAGCCCTCATAAGTGACCACATGTCACAGCCTTCCTTGTGACGAGGTGTGGACCATTGGATGGAGTCTGGGTAAAAAGGATGTGAGCAGAGGTGATGCATTTTGTCTTTAACAGAAAATGCTGGCACTCTACCCCTCCGCCCTTTGTGGATTGAGGACAATCCTGCAGGGTCTCCAAAAAAGGCACAGCGTCCTTAGATGAACCTGAAGAAGTATTTCCCATACTCTGGGCCGTGTGCTTTGGAGAACTTTTGTTACCCTTAGATGCTCACGTGAGAAGTTACTTGTGGGTGTAAGCACTTGGGACACACCTGTCCTCCAGGGCCTTCATGCATCTGCTCTGCTTCCTGACCTATTTCCTACTTGTCCTGACTAGGTCCTGTCTAAGGAGAAGGGCCTCATCTACGTAGTAAAAAATGCCATGGGAAAATCTTGGGAGGAAAGACCCTGGAACTGACTGTGCTAGAACAAGAAGTCTTGCTCTTGAGCAGAGGCCAGAACTTGAAGTCAGCTCCTGTCTCCTCACAGGTTCTCATGAATTTAGACATTGCCACTAAGGACCCAAACAACTCCTGTGCTGCTGAAAAACTTGTGCTTGATGTTGTCCTTACTGATAAGGGTGATTGCAGCCAACAAGAGTGGTCCTGCAACAAAGTTCAGGAATGAGTTCTCAGGCCATCTCTAGGTTTAATCCTGACCCTGTTGTTCAGTCGCTCAGTCACCTCTGACTCTGAGACCCCATGGACTGCAGCATGCCAGGCTTCCCTGTCTTTCACCATCTCCCAGAGTTTGCTCAAACTCATGTCCATTGAGCTGGTATTGTCATCACACCATCTCATCCTCAGTCATCCCCTTCTCCTGCCTTCAATCTTTTCTGACCCTGACCCTAACCCCACATCTAGTTCACATACAGGTATCCCGTGCATCATTCCCATCACTCCTTCCTTTCATGGGGCCTTTTCTCTGCAGTGTTGAACAGAAGTAAACTTTCTATTCCACAGTGGGGCAGGTGGAACGGACTCTGAAATTTTCAACTGTTTACTTGTTCCTTCATCAATAGTGATTTATCAAGGGCCTACTGTGTGCCAGACACTCTGCCTGACCAAGCAGTCTCAGCCCTACTCTCATGACACTCACATTTTAGGGGTGGAAGGAAGCAACCAAAGAAACTTTAAACAATGACATTTCAGATAGTGATTAGTGCTCTGAATATATCAAAACAGGGTAATGTGAGTAAGAAAGAAGTGAGAGCTACTTTAGGAGGAATGGTCAGGGAAAGCCTCTTCTAAGGGCTGGGACCAGACCATGAGCCATGTAAGAGAGGAGCATGTACAAATGTCTGGGGACTTTGAGGGTCCTGGGGAGCTTTAAAAGCCCAGAGAAGAGCACAGGAGTTTTAGAGAAGAGGGCAAGCCACCAGGTAACAGCAGTGGGGAGAGACCAGATGGTGCAGGGCCTTGTAGACTCTGATATGGGCTTTACATTTGATTTTAAGTACAATATGAAGCCACCATGCAATATGAAAAACTTCTCTGGTGGCTCAGATGATAAAGAATCTGCCTGCAATGCAGGAGACCCAAGTTTGATCCCCGAGTCAGACAGATCTCCAAGGGAGATGGCAACCCACTGCAGTATTCTTGCTTGGAGAATTCCATAGACAGAGGAGTCTGGTGGCTACAGTCTATGGGGTTGCAAAGAGTTATACACAACTGAGGGACTAACACTTTCACGAAACCACTGGAAGACTTTAAACAAGAAGGACATGCTCTAATTTACATATTAAAAAGATGGCCCAGCTGCTTATAAAGAACCGCTTTTAAGAGCCCAAAAATAGATATAGGAAGACCAGTTATGAGGGTATGGCAGTAATCCTGGCAAGAGGTAATAACTATCATTAACCTTATTTCATGGAAGCCTAGAGAAGCTGTTCTTGCCTGGAGAATCCCAGGGATGGGGGAGCCTGGTGGGCTGCCGTCTATAGGGTCGCATAGAGTCGGACACGACTGAAGCGACTTAGCAGCAGCAGCAGCAGAGAAGATGTAATTAATGCAAATGCATACAGCAGATAATAATAATTCTCTACTTTTATTTGCAAAATGATTTCAATTTGAAAAGCCTTCTTACCTCTATAAATTCATTTGAACTGCAGTACAACCCAGGGATGAATTATTATTCCCATTTCTTGGAGACTCCCAGAAGCTGATACTTGATAAGAAAACCCATAAGTGTTAAGTGCTGGAAGCCTAAGTGAAGCCTAGGCCTCCTGCTTACCAGCCTGTGCATCCCCTCCTTCCCTTTTCTTATACCAGCCCATCGTCTGAGTTATAAATAGCAGGCACAGAAACCCAACCAACCATCCAAAGCCCCAGGGCTAGTCACCCTCAGGCACTCCAAAAGTCATTCAGATTGCACTTGCTGAGCCCTCATGGATGCTGAACTGGGCTTCATTTGCTGAAAGATTAGGGAACAAAGGACACAGGCATTTAAAATATAGTTGGAAAAAATGGGCAGACATTCCTAAATTATTAAAAATGCTTAGCAAATTGTAAGAGATATCCAATTACAAAACACTTTAGGAGGAACCCAGATTCTTTCCTTGTGGCAAATGGACCCCAATTCAAACAAAGGCAGTTTCTTGAAATGGGTCTTTTTTTTTTTCGGTTGCACCAAATGTGGCATCTTAGTTCCCCTGATCAGGGATGGAAACTGCCCCCTGCAGTGGAAGCACAGAGTCCTAACCAGGACCACCAGGGAAGTCCCTAAATGGGTCTTGAGGGTACTAGGGGAGAATCACTAACCCACTAACTCCTGCAGCACCGTCTGAGGAATGTTCAACAGGAGAGATCCTTTCCAAGGACCCTCAGCTATCTTTCACTGCAAAGAATAAAACACCCTGAAACTTGGTGGTCTGAAGTACTGCAACATTTTTATTCTCGTCATGAGTTTTGTGGTCCAGGAATTTGGACAGGCTAGGGCGGAGCTGGCTTGTCTCTGATTCATCTTGTTTGGGCCTCAGCTGAGAGGGGCTGGAATCTTCCAACAACCCACAAGGCAGGTGCTTGGCCTGGGGTGAACCATAGGCTGAGCTGGACTGGGCTTGTTGGTCAGAATGTATCCACGTGGTCCCTCTGTGAAGCTTGGGATCTTCACAGTGCTCAGAGCACTGAGAGCAAGGGTCCCGGCAGACAAAGTGTGGAAAGCACCTGGCCTTTTAGGACTGGCCTTGGGAACCCACAGCATCACTTCCATCCAGCCAACTAAGCAAAGCATCACAAGCCCACTTACACTCAGAAGGTCATTGAACTATCTTTCAGCAGAAAGAGCACAGTGCTCTTTTGTGTTTCAAGCAGTAGATTATCACATATAAAGAATGAATAAGATTGAGAAATTAGATTTATGTCAATGTACTGGAACTTTTTCTTTACAATCAGTAAATATGGGAAACAAAGCAATCTTATTATATTGAAAGATTTGGAGCACAAAGTTTTGCTGCATTAAAACCAATAAAAGGCCACTATTATAGTCCATTTGGAGAGGGCACTGGCGACCCACTCCAGTACTCTTGCCTGGAAACTCCCATGGACGGAGGAGCCTGGTAGGCTGCAGTCCAAGGGGTTGCGAAGTCGGACGCGACTTCACTTTCAAGTTCACTTTTCACTTTCATGCATTGGACAAGGAAATGGCAACCCACTCCAGTGTTCTTGTCTGGAGAGTCCCAGGGATGGGGGAGCCTGGTGGGCTGTCGTCTCTGGGGTCGCACAGAGTCGGACACGACTGATGTGACTTAGCAGCAGCAGCAGCATTAGAGTCCACTGGGTGAGACTCTGTAACCATTTGTTGTTACTGATTTGTGTGTGTGTGTGCGTCTGTGTAGGATTTGAACCCTGTCAGTAAATATGAATTAATAGTGAGTATGGTATTCGTATGAACATCAGTGGTATGAGGAATAAAGAAATGACTACAATTAAGATTGCCTGCTCAGGAAGGTTTTAATATAGACCTTTTTTATGGAAGGCTCATTTCAGTCAGGTTTTAAAGAATGCAGGAAAAATACTTACTTCAGATTAGTGCTGCTAATTACAAATGAATCAGCTCTTTTCACTAAAGCAAGCGCACCAGGACTTACACTTGGAAATACTTAATGAGAATTAATAGAGTTATTATGTGTTTGAAATCAGAGAGATACTCCTTGGAAGGAAAGCTATGACAAACCTAGACAGTGTATTAAAAATCAGAGACATGACTTCACTGACAAAGGTCCATATAGTCAAAGCTATGGTTTTTCCAGTAATCATGTACAGATGGGACAGTTGGACCATAGAGAAGGCTGAACACTGAAGAACTGATGCTCTCCAATTGTGCTGGAGAAGACTGTTGAGAGTCCCTTGCACTTCAAGAGTGAACTCATTGGAAAAGACCCTGATGCTAGGAGAAGTGGGCAACAGAGGGTGAGGTAGTTGGATGGCATCATTGACTCAACAGGCATAAGTTAGAGCAAACGCTGGCAGGTAAAGGACAGGGAAGCCTAGTGTGCTGCAATTCATGGAGTCAGAAAGAGTCAGACACGACTTAGTGACTGACTAACAACAACAGAGAGGAAAAAATGAGGTGCTGGTGTAAGAACCACCAGGAAAAAAAGTAAGATTTTGTCTACTGATCCTCATAGTGGGTCCTAGGACCACTGTCCACTCAATTCTCCAGTAGCAAGTACAGTGTTGAGTTTTAAGCCAACTTTTTCACTCTCCTCTTTCACTTTCATCAAGAGGCTTTTTATTTATTTTTTTGGAATCAAGATTTTTTTTTCTTGATTTATTTATTTTTTAATTTTATTTTATTTTTAAACTTTACATAATTGTATTAGTTTTGCCAAATATCAAAATGAATCCACCACAGGTATACATGTGTTCCCCATCCTGAACCCTCCTCCCTCCTCCCTCCTCATACCATCCCTCTGGGTCGTCCCAGTGCACTAGCCCCAAGCATCCAGTATCGTGCATCGAACCTGGACTGGCAACTCGTTTCTTACATGATATTTTACATGTTTCAATGTCATTCTCCCAAATCTTCCCACCCTCTCCCTCTCCCACAGAGTCCATAAGACTGTTCTATACATCAGTGTCTCTTTTGCTGTCTCGTACACCGGGTTATTGTTACCATCTTTCTAAATTCCATATATATGCGTTAGTATACTATATTTATGTTTTTCCTTCTGGCTTACTTCACTCTGTATAATAGGCTCCAGTTTCATCCACCTCATTAGAACTGATTCAAATGTATTCTTTTTAATGGCTGAGTAATATTCCATTGTGTATATGTACCACAGCTTTCTTATCCATTCATCTGCTGATGGACATCTAGGTTGCTTCCATGTCCTGGCTATTATAAACAGTGCTGCGATGAACATTGGGGTACATGTGTCTCTTTCCCTTCTGGTTTCCTCAGAGAGTGTTTTAGTTCTACTTCACTTTCTGCTGTAAGTGTGATGTCATCTGCATATCTGGGGTTACTGATATTTCTCCCGGCAATCTTTGTTCCAGCTTGTGCTTTATCCAGTCCAGCATATCTCATGATGTACTCTGCATATAAGTTAAATAAGCAGGGTGACAATATACAGCCTTGACATACTCCTTTATGTACAAAATCACTGCAGATGGTGACTGCAGTCATGAAATTAAAAGACACTTACTCCTTGGAAGGAAAGTTATGACCAACCTAGACAGCATTTTAAAAAGCAGAGACATTACTTTGCCAACAAAGGTTCATCTCGTCAAAGCTATGGTTTTTCCAGTAGTCATGTATGGATGTGAGAGTTGGACTATAAAGAAAGTTGAGTGCTGAAGATTTTGTGCTTTTGAACTGTGGTGTTGGAGAAGACTCTTGAGAGTTCCTTGGATTGCTAGGAGATCAAACCAGTCAACCCTAAAGGAAGTCAGTCCTGAATATTCATTGGAAGGACTGGTGCTGAAGCTCCAATACTTTGGCCACCTGATGCATGGAACTGACTCATTGGAAAAGACCTTGATGCTGGGAAAGATTGAAGGCAGGAGGAGAAGGGGACGACGGAGGAAGAGATGGTTGAATGGCATCACTGTCTCAATGGACATGAGTTTGAGGAATCTCTGGGAGTTGGTGATGGACAGGGAGGCCTGGCATGCTGCAGTCTATAGGGTCACAAAAAGTCGGACACTACTGAGCAACTGAACTGAACTGAACTGAAGTACAGTGTGGTTTCAAAGTGTGTGACAAAGGATGAATAGGTTTTCTTCTCCCACAAGAGGATACAATGCATATGGAAAAAGAAAAATCTGGATTAGTCTGAATTCCAATTAGTTTAAAAAATAGCCTTTTTTGAGATTAATTCATGTACCATAAAATCTAACCATTCGAAAATGTACAATTCAAGGTTGTTGTTATATTCAACAACATATAGAAGTTGTGCAACCATCAGCACAATCTAATTTTAGAATGTTTTCATTACCCCAAAAGAAATCCTGTACCCATTAGCAGTCACCCCTCAGTCCCTCTCCCCAACCTCAGTCCCAGGTAACAGTCTTCTACTTCTGTGTCTAGATTTGCCTCTCCTAGGCTGGCCTTATAAATGGACATAAGGCAATTATTTGTGTCTGGTTTCTTTCATTAGCATAATGTTTTAAAGATACATCTATATATCAGTTCTTTATTCATTTTACTGAGGAACAATATATTCCATTATATGGATATACTGCCTTTTGTTTATCCATTTATCAACTGATAGATGTTTGGGTTGTTTCCACTTTTTGGCTATGATAAATAATATTGCTATGAACATTCATGTACACATGCTGTGTGGACTTCATTTCTCTTGCATGTATACCCATTTTGAGGATCTGCCAAAGTGTTTTCCAAAATGGCTGCGTGATTTTACACTCCCATTAGCTCTGTATAAGGGTTTCAGTTTCTCTAATTGCCAATACTTGTTATTGTTTGTTTTTTGACTATAGTCATCTTAGTGTAAGGTGGTATCTCACTGGGATTTTGATTTGCATTTCTATGATGACTAATGATGGTAAACATATCTTCATGTGATTTTTAGCCATTTGTATATCTTCTTTGGAGAAATGTATATTCAAATCCTTTGCCCAGTTGTAGTTGGGCTATTTGTCATTATTATATTATTGAGTTGCAAGAGTTCTTTATATATTTTGGATACAATTCTCTTATCAGATTAATTTGCTAACATTTCTCCCATTGTGTGGGTTGTTTTTTCCCTCTCTTGATGGTATCATTTGCAGCATAAACAATCTTAATTTTGGTGAAGTCCAGTTTTTCTAATTCCTTTGTTGCTTGTGCTTTGGTGTCATATCTAAGAAGCCATTGCCTAACTCTAGGTTGCAAAAATTCATTATAGTTTCTTTTCAGAGTTTTGTGATGTTAGCTTTTACATTTATGTCCATGATCATTTTGAGTTAATTTTTGGGTATGGTGTGTAGTGGGGGTCCAGTTTTATTATTTTATTTGTGGATACCCAGTTGTCCAACATTGTTTGTTGAGAAGTCTATTCTTTCCCTCAGTTATCTTGGTACCCTTGCAGAAATTCAACAGATTTTAAATGTAAGGGTTTATTTCTGGACACACCATTCTTTTTGTATTGATAAATATATTTTCCTTATGCTATTACCATGCTGTTTTGATTACTAAAGCTGTACAGTAAAATTTGAAATCAAGAAATGTGAGGTCTCCAACTTTTTTTTTTTTTTTTTTTTTTTAAGATTGTTTTGGCTCTTCTGTGTCCCTAGCATTTCTATATAAACTTTTGGGTCAACTTGTCAATTTTCACAAAAAGCTGGTGGAATTTTGATAAGGATTACATTGAATCTGTGGATCAATTTAGGACAATTGTGACCTGGATGATGTTAAATCCTGTTATCCAAAAACCTAGGGAATCTTTCACTTTATTTAGGTCTTTAATTTATTTCAATGTTTTGTAGTTTTCAGTATACAGGTCTTATATTTTCATTCCTAAGAATTTTATTCTTTTTGATTCTACTGTACATGAAATTATTTTCTAAGTTTTATTTTTGGATTATGCATTGCAAGTGTATAGAAATATAATTGATATTTATTTTTCTATCCTACAATGTTGCAGAGATATAGCTTTAATAATTTATTCACTCTGATAGTTTTCTTGTGGATTCCCTAAGACCTTCTACATAAGAGGTGATGTCATTTGCAGATATAGACAGTTTTACTTTGATCCAGATGTGCTTTATTTCTTTTTCTTGCTTTACTGTTTTGGTTGAAACCTCCTGTCCAGTGTTGAATAGAAGTGCAAGAGTGAACACCCTACTTTGTTCCTAATGCTAGGGGGAAAGCATTCAGTCTTTAAATATAATACTGTTGTTGTTCAGTTGCTACATCGAGTCTGACTCTTTGCAACCCCATGAAGTGTAGCATACCAGTTTCCTCTGTCTTCCAGTATCTCCCAGAGCTTGATCAAATTCATGTCACTCAATGATGCTATCTAACCATCTCATTCTCTGCCACCCTCTTTTTGCCTTCAGTCTTTCCCAGCATCAGGTTCTTTTCCAGTGAGACCCCTCTTCACATCAGGGTGTCCAAAGTATTGGAGATTCGGCATCAGTCCTTCCAATGAATATTCAGGGTTGATCTCCTTCAGGACTGACTGGTTTGATCTTGCAGTCCAAGGGACTCTCAAGAGTCCTCTCCAACACCACAGTTCAAAAGCATCAATTCTCAGTAGTCAGCCTTCTTTATGGTTCATCTCTCACATCCATACATGACTACTGGAAAAACTATAGCTTTGACTATATGGACTTTTGTTGGCAAAATGATGTCTCTGATTTTTAATATGCTGTCTAGGTTTCTCATAGCTTTTCTTCCAAGGAGCAAGCATCTTTTAATTTCATGACTGCAGTCAACATCCACAGTAATTTTGGAGCCCAAGAAAATAATATCTGTCACCATTTCCACTTTTTTCCCTGCCATTTGCCATGAAGTGATGGGACTGGATGCCATGATCTTTGCTTTTGAATGTGAATTTCAAGCCAGCTTTTTCACTCTCTTCTTTCACTCTCATCAAGAGGCTCTTCACTTTCTGTCATTAGAGTGGTATCATCTGTATAGCTGAGGTTGTTGATATTTCTCCCAGAAATCTTGATTCCAGCTTGTGACTCATCTAGCCTGGCATTTCACATGATGTACTCTGCAAATAAGTTAAATAAACAAGGTTACAATATACAGCCTTGACGTACTCCTTTCCCGATTTTGAACTAGTGTGTTGTTCTATGTCCAGTTCTAACTGTTTCTTCTTGACTCACATACAGTTTTCTCTTAAGACAGATAAGGTGGTCTGGTACTCCCATCTCTTTAAGAATTTTCCACCATTTCTTGTGATCCACACAGTCAAAGGCTTTAGAATAGTCAGTGAAGCAGAAGTAGATGTTTTTCTAGAAATCCCTTGCTTTCTCCATGATCCAATAAATGTTGGCAATTTGATCTTTGGTTCTTCTGCCTTTTCTAAACTCAGCTTGTACATCTGGAAATTCTCAATTCATTTACTGCTGAAGCCTTGCTTGAAGGACTTGAGCATTACCTGGCTAGCATGTGAAATGAGCCCAACTGTACAGTAGTTTGAACATTCTTTGGCATTGCCCTTCTTTGGGCTTGGAATGAAAACCGACCTTTTTCAGTCTTGTGGCCACTGCTGAATTTTCCAAATTTGCTGACATATTGAGTGCAAGCACTTGAACAGCATCATCTTTTAGAATTTTAAATAGCTCAACCGGAATTTTGTCATCCCCACTAGCTTCGTTCATAATAATGCTTCCTAAGGCCCACTTGACATCACACATCAGGATGTCCCTCTCTAGGTGAGTGATCACACCATTGTGGTTACCCGGGTCATTAAGTCCTTTTTTGTTTAGTTCTGTGTTCTTATCACCTCTTTTTAATCTCTTCTGCTTCTATTAGGATCTTTACCATTTCTGATCTTCATCATGCCTATCCTTGCATGAAATGTTCCCTTCATAAATCCAGTTTTCTTGATGAGATCTCCAGTCTTTTGCATTCCATTGTTTTCCTCTATTTCTTTGCATTGTTCATTTAAGAAGGCCTTCTTATCTCTCCTTATTCTCTGAAACTCTGCATTCAGTTGGATATACCTTTCCCTTTCTCCCTTGTCTTTTGCGTCTCTTCTTTCCCCAGCTATTTGTAAAACCTCCTCAGACACCCACTTTGCCTTCTTGCATTTCTTTTGGATGGCTTTGGTCATTGCCTCCTG
The DNA here is from genome assembly GCF_003369695.1 of Bos indicus x Bos taurus. NCBI lineage: Eukaryota > Metazoa > Chordata > Mammalia > Artiodactyla > Bovidae > Bos > Bos indicus x Bos taurus. The sequence goes on along the minus strand of NC_040103.1, from coordinate 935,520 downwards.
TACAATGTCACATACTTCCATCCATAGTCTTTGAGGCACTTTATCTACCAGATCTAATCCCTTGAATCTATTCATCACTTCTACTGTATAATCATAAGAAATTTATTTAGGTAATAGCTGAATGGCCTAGTGGTTTTCCCTACTTTCTTCAATTTAAGCCTGAATTTTGCAATAAGGAGCTGATGATCTGAACCACAGTCAGCTCCAGGTCTTGTTTTTGCTGACCGTATAGAGCTTTTCCATCTTTGGCTGCAAAGAACATAATCAATCTAATTTCAGTACTGACCGTCTGGTGATGTCCATGTGTGGAGTCTTCTCTTGGGTTGTTGGAAAACGATGCTTGCTATGACCAGTGTATTCTCTTGGTAAAACTCTGCTGGCGTTTGCTTTGCTTCCTTCTGTACTCCACGGTGAAACTTTTCTGTTACTCCAGATTATCGCTTGACTTTCTACTTTTGCATTCCAATTCCCTATGATGAAAAGGATATCTTTTTTGGTGTTAGTTGTAGAAGGTGTTGTAGAACTGGTCAGCTTCAGCTTCTTTGGCAACAGTGGTTGGAGCATAGACTCAGATTGCTGTGATGTTGAATGGTTTGCTCTGGAAACTAACTGAGATCTTTCTGTCATTTTTGAGGTTGCATGCAAGTACTACATTTTGGATTCTTTTGTTGACTATGAGGGCTACTCCATTTCTTCTAAGGGATTTTTGCCCACAGTAGTAGATATTAATAGTAGTAGAATTAAATTCTCCCATCCCCATCTATTTTAGTTCACTGATTCCTAAGATGTTGATGTTCAATCTTTCCATCTCCTGCTTGACTATGTTCAATTTACCTTGATTCATGGAACTAATGAGCCCCAATACTTTGGCCACCTGATGCAAAGAACTGACTCATTGGAAAAAATCCTGATGCTGGGAAAGATTGAAGGGAGGAAGAGAAGGGGACGGCAGAGGATGAGATGGTTGGATAGTATCACCAACTCTATGGTCATGAGTTTGAGCAAGCTCCAGAAGTTGGTGATGGACAGGGAGGCCTGGCATGCTGCAGTCACATGACTGAGTGACTGAACTGAACTGATGGAACTAACATTCCAGGTTCCTATGCAATATACTTCTTTACAGCACTGGACTTTGCTTTCACCACCAGACACATCCACAGCTGAGTGTTGTTTCTGTTTTAGCCCAGCCACTTCATTACTATTGGAGGTATTAGTAACGCCCTCTGCTCTTCCCCAGTAGCAATCGGACACATCCAGACCTGGGAGGCTCACCTTCCAGCATCACATCTTTTTGTCTTTTCATACTGTCCATGTGGTTCTCCAGACAAGAATATTGGAGTGGGTTTCCATTTCCTTCTCCAAAATATGATATTAGCTGTGGAATTTTCAGAGTTGTTCTTTCATATGTTAAAGAAGTTCCCTTCTTTTCTTAGTATGTGGAATGTTATTATCATGAAAAGATGTTGGATTGTGTCAAGTATTTTCTACATCTATTGCGGTAATCATAGGTCAAAGTTTTGTCATTTATTTTATTAATAAAGTGTATTATATTGATTGGTCTTTAGATATTATACCAAATTTGCATTTCTAGAACAAATCCCACTTGTTCCTGATGCATAATCCTATATATATGCTGGATTCAGTTTGTGAGTGTTTTGTTAAGGATTTTCATGTCTATATTCATGAAGAATGTAATTGTGTTGTTTTCTTGTATCTGTGTGGCTCTGGCATCAAGGTAATGCTGGTTTTATAGAACAAGTTGGGATGTATTCTCTCCTCTTATTTTGGGGGGAAGTTTATGAAGAATTGGTATTAATTCTTCTATAAATATTTGATAGAGTTCACCCATTGAAGCTATCTGGCCATGGACTTTTCTATGCAGGAAGTTGACTGCTGCTGCTGCTGCTAAGTCGCTTCAGTCGTGTCCGACTCTGTGCGACCCCATAGACGGCAGCCCACCAGGCTCCCCCGTCCCTGGGATTCTCCAGGCAAGAAGACTGGAGTGGGTTGCCATTTCCTTCTCCAGTGCGGGAAGTTTAAAAATTACTAATTCAGTTTGTCTTCTTGTTTTCTAAGTCTAGTCATATTTACCATTTCTTTTTGAGTCAGTATATTTTCTGTCAATTTGTTTATCTTATCTGTTATTAAATATATTAGCATATAGTTGTACATTGTTGGAGAAGGAAACGGCAACCCACTCCAGTATTCTTGCCTGGAAAATTCCATGGAGAGAGGAGCCTGGTAGGCTACAGTCCACAGGGTTGCAAAGAGTCGGACACGACTGAGCAACTTCACTTTATTTTCTTTGTACATTGTATTTCTTGTACTTATTTTTACTTCTATAAAGTCAGTAGTAATATTCCATCATTCATTCTTGATTTTAAGATTTTGCTACTTTTCTTGGTTAGTTGAAATAAGTTTTGTTAATTTTGTTCTTTTCAAATTTTTGGTTTGACAAATTTTGATATCAGTATTAAAATATTGATATTATTTTGGTTTTCTATTGTCTATTTCATTTATTTCCACTCTAATCTTTACTATTTACTTCCTTCTCTTGTTGATTGAGTTTGCTATTCATTTACTAGTTTCTTAAGTTATAAGGTTAAGTTAGTTATTTGAAATCCTTTTTTACTATAGATATTTAAAGCTATAAACTTCATTCTAAATACTTCTGTAGCTATATCTCATTAGTGTTGGTATATTATGGTTTTATTTTCAATAATCTCAAAATATTTTTAATTGATCTTGCGTATTCTACTTTGATCCATTGGTTATTTAAGGATGTGTTGTTTATTGCACATATTTGTGAATTTCTCAAATGTTCTTCTGTTATTGAAGAACTGTGTGCATGCCACTAAGTCACCTCAGTTGTGTCCAACTCTTTGCGACCCCATGGACTGTAGCCTACCAGGCTCCTCGGTCCATGGGATTCTCCAGGCAAGAATACCAGAGTGGGTTACCATGCCCTCCTCCAGGGGATCTTCCCAACCCAGGGATTGAATGCACATTTCTTACATCTCCTGCATTTGCAGACGTGTTCTTTACCACTAGCGCCACCTGGAAAGCCCAACTGAAGAACTACTTTAGTTCTATGTGGTTGGAGATAATACTTTGTAAAACTTCAATCCCTTTAAATTTATTTAGGCTTGTTTTATGGCCTAGCATATGGTCTATTATGGAGAATCTTCCACATGTAATTGAGAATAATTTGCATTATGTTGTTACATGTAGTGTGCAATAGATGTCTGTTAGGCCTAGTTAGTTTATACTGTTGTTCAAATCTTTTCTTGTGGACCTTCAGCTTAGTTATTCTATTCACATTGGAAGTGGAGTATTGCAGTCTCCAGTTATTATTTTTTAATTGTTTATGTCTCCCTTTTGGACTCCCTAGGTGGCTCAGTGGTAAAGAATCTTCCTGCCAATGCAAGAGACAGAGGAGATGTGGGTTCAATCCCTGGGTTAGGAAGATCCCCTTGAGGAGGAAATGGCAACCCACTCCAATATTCTTGCCAGAAAAATCCCATCGACAGAGGATCCATGCCTTTCAGACATGACTGAGGGAATGAACACACACACACACACACACACACACACACACACACAAAACCGCTGTGTTATTAACTAGTTAGATAAGCCTCCCTTTTATTTTCAGCTTTTGCTTTATGTATTTGGGGGGATTTTGTTACTAGGAACATTTATGTATATAATCATATACCTTTCTGACAAGTGGACACTTTTATTATTATAAGATATCCTCCCTTGTCGCTAGTAATAATTTTTAATTTAAAGTCTATTTTACCTGGTACTAGTATAACCAGTTCCAGAGAAGGCAATGGCAACCCACTCCAATACTCTTGCCTGGAAAATCCCATGGATGGAGGAGCCTGGTAGGCTGCAGTCCATGGGGTGGTGAAGAGTCAGACGCGAATGAGCGACTTCACTTTCACGCATTGGAGAAGGAAATGGCAACTCACTCCAATGTTCTTGCCTGGAGAATCCCAGGGGCGGCAGAGCCTGGTGGGCTGCCGTCTATGGGGTCGCACAGAATTGGACATGACTGAAGCGACTTAGCAGCAGCAGCAGCAGCAGCAGCAGCAGTATAACCCCTTCAGTTCTCTTTTAATTACTGTTTACATGGTATGTACTTTTCCACCATTTTACTCTTAAGCTATCTCTCTGTTTAAATATAAAGGTGCCTCTTATAGAGAACATAGAATTTAATACTTTTTTATTCCATTCTGTTAATTTCAGCATTTGACTTAAATGTTATTCCATTGCTATTATTGTCATTGCTAATGTCAGGATTTGCATCTGCCATTTTGCCATTTGTCTTCTATATATTTTCTGCCTTTGCTTCTCTATTCCATCATTAACTTCTTTTATGCTATTTTCTAGATATCATTTTAATTCTGTTGTACATTCCTGCAGTATATGGTTTTTAGTCAATTTTCAGTGGTTGTCACTGGGACTATAATTACAAGTCAATTTGGATTGACACTAATTTACTTGCATTAGTAGACTTTGCTCCAGCCCTTCTCTCTCCTTTATTGTTTATTATAGTCATAAGAATATATCTTTATATATTATAAATCCATCAATATAGTTTTATAACTATTGATTTAGAAATTGTTTTAAAAATCAGACAGGAGAAGAAAAGAGGTATAAAAATGGACTTATTCTGTCTTTTATAGTATATAGGTACCTTTACCAGTGCAATTCTTTCTCCACATGGATTCAAGCATAGGGTCTTTTCATTGTAGCCTGCAGCACTTCTTTTAGCACTTCTCATGGGGCCATTCTATGAGTGAAGAGTGTTCTTAGTTTTGGTTATTTGGGAATATTTTCATTTTTCCTTTATTTTTGAAAGATAGGGTTATTGGATATAGAGTTCTTGGTTGACTATATTCTTCTTTCAACATTTTCAATATGTTACCCCACTGTTTTCTGGCCTCAGTGATTTTCAGTGAGGAATCTGCTGTTGATCTTATTGAGGTGACCTTTTTTTATGTGATGACACATTATTTCTCGCTGCCTTCAAGATGCTCTTTGTGGTTGGCTTTCTACAGTTTGACTAGGTATGAATCTCCTTGAGTTTATCCCACTTGAAGTTTTCTGAGTTTCTTGGATATGTATATTAATGTTTGCCATAAAATTGTGGTCATTTTAAGTGATTATTGGGCTTCCTTGAAAGCTCAATTGGTAAAGAATCTGCCTGCAATGCCGGAGACCCTGGTTCGATTCCTGGGTTGGGAAGATCAATTCCTGGGTCAGAAAGATCGATTTCTGGGTCAGGAAGACTTTTTGAAGGAGGGATAGGCTACCCATTCCAGTATTCTTGGGTTTCCCTTGTGGCTCAACTGGTAAAGAATCCTCCTGCAATGTGGGAAACCTGGGTTCGATCCCTGGGTAGGGAAGATCCCCTAGAGAAGGGAAAGGTACCCACTCCAGTATTCTGGCCTGAAGAATTCCATGGACTAAAGAGTCAGACACGACTCAGTGACTTTCACTTTCACTTTTTATTTCTTCAGATATTCTTTCAGATATTTTCTTTCTCTTCTTCTTTTGTGACTCCCTCTATGTATATATCAGCATGATTGATAATGTTTCACAGGTCTCTGAGGTTCTATTTCTTTTTCTGCATCCTTTTTTCTTTCTGTTCCTTAAACTGGGTTATCTCAATTGATTTATCTTCAATTCACTGATTCTTTCTTCTAATAGCTCAAATTTCCAATTTTAATAAAGTTTTCATTTTTCTTATTATACTTTTAAACTCCAGTATTTTATTTGGTTCTTTTTAGTAATTTGTATATTTTTATTGATATTCTCTATTTGTTGAGACATCATTTTCATAAATTCCTTGAGTTCTTTGAACATATTTATAGTAGATAAATTAAAGTGTTTGCCTAGTAAGTCCCATATTTGGGCCTCCTCAAGGCTTATTTTCCAGTGTATGAGCCAGAAATTTCTCTTTCTTTCCTGTATCACATAGTTTTTGTTGAAAACAGAATATTTTTGATAATATAACACGGGACTTTCAAAGTGAGACACACATACCAACACTCCTGCCCTGCCCCCAGGGTTTGTTGTTGCTGGTTTGTTGTTTGGATTTGTTCATTTGGTGACTCAGACAGTAAAGCATCTGCCCACAATGCCGGAGATCCGGGTTTGATCCCTGGGTTGGGAAAATCCCCTGGAGAAGGAATGGCAACCCACTCCAGTATTCTTGCCTGGGAAATCCCATGGACAGAGGAACTCGGTGGGCTACAGTCCATGGAGTTGCAAAGAGTCGGACACAACTGAACAACTTCACTTTCACTTAGTTTGTTTAATGATTTTCCTGGACTAATCCTGTAAAGTATGTTTTCCCTATTTTGCTGTCACTCAAGTTTCTGCTCAGTTAGCTTAGTAGTCACCTAGTGATTGCCCAGAGTTTTCTTTAAATGTCTTGAACTAATAAGTCTTCTCCCCTTTTCAGGGGGCTCTCTGTGTGCAGTTTACAGCTCTGCTTTAGTTTTTACTTCCTGCTTGTGCTGAACCTCAGGGTCAACCTGACTTGAGTGATTACGACTTTCTCAGGTCTTCCCTTAGCATGTGCATAGCCCTGTACCTGCGCACAGGCTTCCTGATCCCCAGAAATAATCCAGAGCTTTTTGGAGCCCCCGTGGGGATATCTCAGTACCCAGATATTCCTTTTACATTTTTGCCCAGACTCTTGATTCTCTCAACTGGTATTGCAGCTGATAGTTCTTGTCAAATTCTCAGGGATAGAGCTTTTCTTGCAGAGTGAGCTCTGAGTCAGGCCAAATATCAACAATGGGGCTTCCCTGGTAGCTCAAGGGTAAAGAATCTGCCTGTAATGCAGGAGACACAGGAGACTCGGGTTCAATCCCTGGTTGGGAAGATGCTCTGGAGATGGAAATAGCAACCCACTCAAGTATTCTTGCCTGGGAAATCCCAAGGACAGAGGAGCCTGGCAGGCTAAAGTCTGTGGGGTCACAAAGAGTCAGACATGACTGAGCAAGCACTCAAGCCCACATATAGGGGACTTTTCCAGAAATCTTCAAGACAAGTAGATAGATAATGGCAATGCTCTGGAGATGGGACATTTTGAGGAACCTCAAACCTAGTCTGGTTCCTCTGGTGGCTACAAGGTTGGTGGGTTTCACAACCACTGGGATTGTCAGGCTCTAGTTATCAAGGCTGACATGGAACTGGACATGGTGGGAGGGGATTTCAAATGCCACAAGTCTGTTGCTTTTACCTTCAGCAATGTATCTTGGATAAATTCTCCTTGAATTGTTGTAAGCCTTTCATTAATTTACAGAATCTGAAAGTTTATTTTCCCATTGTTTTTGTGGAGGTCCTTGCTATGCTGTCTGTAAATCCTGCCCCTCTTCTATCATTAGACAGGAGCCACTGTATTCGACTGCACTAGAAAGCCCTATCTAGACATGTTTCTCCCCCAAAAGGTATTTTGGAAAAATAGCTGACCAATTAGGTCTTTCAGTTTAGTTCAGTTCAGTCGCTCAGTCATGTCCAACTCTTTGTGACCCCATGGACTGCGGCATACCAGGCTTCCCTGTCCGTCACCAACTGCTGGTGAGGTCTTTAGTAAAAAATATTCTATGGTCAAACAAATTCAGAACTATCTTTTGCTTTCATTCTTGGAGAGCCCCAATGTATGCCAGCATTTTCAAGGTCGTGAGAAGTACTACTCTAAGAAACCTGCTTAATTTTGTTTACAAAGGGTTTTCTAAACCCATTTCCCTGCATAACACCTTTGTTTTTAATTACTTCTTAGTGATCCTCAGACTACACCATGCACGTGTATGCGTATGTGTGTGCTAAGTTGTTTCAGTCATGTCTGAACCAATCTTAAATATGAATTCCAAACTTAGTTTCTGGCACTATTTTTTGGAACTAATGCAGTTGGGTGTCTAATGAGAGTGGCCAAATACTTACAAAATACAACAGGGACATTTTGGGCCTTAATTTCTGCTTTTTAATACTTTGTCTGATTTCTATCTTTTTCTGGGTCTGGGGATGTGGGTTCAGTTCATTACAAATACTCATCACATTTCAATTCATCACAAATATTCTGAATGATGTAAGAAAATTATTTGATCTATTTGTGGCTTTCTTTTCTTCCACCTAAGAAAAGGCATGTGAACTAGTCTCTTTTAATAAGAAAGTGTAAAGAGATTTGTGGAGGAACGAATGGGTTTCATTCTCTTTGGACTCCGTAATCTATAATGGATTCTAAGAAACCACTCAGAGACAGGCGGGGGAGTGCAAAATCCGTTCTATGTAGCTGCACACACACAGAGACATACTTGGACATGCACGCACTCACATACATATATGCACATGCGTGCACAGAACTCTCTGGCAGGTGTGCTGAAGCCTGGTGGGTGTGAGGTGGCAGGTCTCCCCCTCCATAGTTTGTTTGTTCCCAAAGAAGCCTCATCCCTTTATCACAGGAGGTCATGCAAACCTATTCTTTTTTGTGAGTGCCGTAGCCCTGGGTAGGTCTGGCAAGTCCTGCCCAGGAGGCTTGGGCATCTTAGTTGCAGAGGGTAAAGTGCTCTGTGTTCTCTTCCTGGGAATGAAGAATCAGGAAATTGGTACCAGTCCTGCCTTTGCCAATATTCTAGGAAAGCTGCCTCCCTTCCCTGGGTCTTTGCTTCACAGTAAAACAGACAATTAACAAAATGATTTGTACAGACATTTTCAGCTCTGGAGTTCTCTGAATTTATGATAGACAATGTCTTTACGGAACAGGGAGTCCCGGTGCTGTCCATGGCCGTGGTCCCACAGAGGGCCTCCTCCCCTACCTCTTGGCAGGCCTGTCTGGGCTGGGTCTCTGGAAAATGGCCTCTCTCCTGGTTTCTGTCAGCATAGCTGTTGTGGACTTCCTGCCATGTGGCCCATAAACTCAGTGCCTGAGCCAAATGTGGAGAGAAGGCAGGGAGGGAGTTGATAGACAGGCCTGCCAAGTCCCACTTCTTTCTCAGCTACAAGAGGGGACGAAGTACAGGAAGCCCCTGGCCCACCTCCCCCACCAGTGTGCAGCGTGGGGGTTCCTGATTAACCAGGCCCCCTACATTACCATCACCTCCGCTTCCATTTTTATGGGAAGCCTGGGCCCTCAGGGATTGTAATGTACACAGGATATCAGCCAGCCCCTTCCCAGAGCCCTGCCCTGCCCTGCCCCCAGCCCAGAAAGTACATCAAAGTGGTGGGCCCTGTGTGGCCTCCTGAGGATGTCCCGTAGGCAGCCCTGGGTCAGAGCAGAGAGCTGTTCATGCAGAGGCATCCACCATTTACAACTCTCATTAGATACCTTTACAACTGCCATGAGTTGATTAGAAACATACATACTCACGCAGAGAAAACAGAAAGTACTGAAAGCTTTGCTTATTTTGCAGATGAAGTGGAGTAAGACCGCAGTGTGACTTCTGATCACAAGAGTGTCCAGCGCCTCTTTCCAAAGGGACAGCTGGGCCCACGGGGGCTGTGCAGAGACCCATCTCCCCAGGGTGATGAAGGCCCCTGGACCTCCCCCCTTGGCTTCTCCGTGGATACCTGAGGCTGCCTGCTCTGATGGGCTGAGCTGGAGTACATGGCGACAGCCTGGGTGGCCCTTCTGGTCTGAGGTTCTTAGGTCAGTGGGAGGCCTGGGGTCGGGGTGAGGGGCTGGGAGGGCAGAGGCTATTACAGACCATCACTGCAGATGAGGAGGCTAACTGGTCAGGACTGGTCAGAAAGTCCTCTCACAAGAGCTCCTGACCCACCTGAGCCACTTACTCAGTGCCCGAATGCTGAAGGGCCCCCAGCTCACCCATCCAGGAGCCCACCTTCCTACCTCAGAGCAGGAGTTTCTCAGGTTGTCCTCTCTCTTCTCCCAGCTATCGGGGGTCCTGCCAGCTCCCCACGCCAGAGGTGCAGGACCAGTGCATCCTTGCCACCAGCGCCTGCCCTGCAGCTCCTCCTGCTTCACCTCTTCCTGCCCAGCCTGTTCCCCGCAAACAGCAGAAGCCAGGCTTGGAAAGTGTTAAGTCAGGTTACACAGCTCTCCTGCCTGAACCCCCCATGGACTTCCTATTGCACTCATAAAATCAAAGTCTCTCCATAGCAAAAGGCCCTGCCAACCCCAGTCCTCCCCCCAACCCCAACCCTTCCCACTCTGCTCTTCATCTGAATCCTTCGTTCTACCCACAGGGCCCTTCTGGTCACAACCCTGGCCCCTCCCAGGATGTTTGAACTTGCTCTTTGCCTGGACCGCTCAACCCCCATGTCCTTATCACCCCCCTAGGGTTGGTTCCTTGCCACCCCTAAACCGACCACCCTACTTCCCAGTGTGTATTATTTGCAGGCATCACCACACAATAGTTAAGTGATCATTTTCACAATATTTGTTTGGTTTAATTCAGATTCCCTGTGAGAATGAAAGCTCCCAGTTCTCTCTTGTTGGCTCAGGGCCTAGAAGGTTGCGGGACACAGAGGAGACGCCCAACAGATGTTTACTGAGGGAATGAAGAGGGTGAGTGGGAGCAGCTCCACTGCCAGTCCCCTCGCCTCGCAGGAATTCCTGCCGTTGGAGATGGGCCTGCAGCCAGAGGCTGGAAGACTGCTCCTGCTGGGGGCAAGCCTTCAGCGGAGACCCAGTAGCTCTCCCACAGGGAGACACACACCCACCCACCGGGGAGACTCGATCTGCAAGGACCAGAAGGTGATGAGTGGCTGCGACCCCCAGCCTGTTCTGTGCTACCTTCCTTTCCCCACCACTCCCCACCCCTCCTTGTGAGTGTCTGTGAGCAAAGCAAAAGAAGACACAAGTTGAAGGGTAGCCCAGTAATTTGATTTTCTTCCTTTTGGCTTCCTCTATTCTCTAATAATTTTATAATGACTACATATTTCCTTTACAATTTTTAAGAAAGGGAAAATGTAATCATTATTTTAAAATACCAATCCAGTAGATTAATACCATCAGAAAAGGAGATAGAGAAGGGTAGTAATAACAATTTACCTTTAAACTGTCCTGGAAGTAAATGCAGCCCCATGCAAATAAGTGATCCACTCCTTTCCCCCATCCCAGCTCAGAATCGGCAGGCTGCCCACCACCACCTGTTCAGTGAATCGAGTTGCACTGGCCACTCATCCAGAGATATCTCTGCTACATCAGGGTTGGACAAAGGCAGTGTACCGCACACAGCCTACAACATGTACTGTCTGAGCCTTTGCAGGTTTGCCACCTTCTGTCCTAGAAAGTTCCCTGCTCCCTGCACTTCCTGGAGGCCCCTGCATGATACAGGGCCGTCACCTGTGCTGCTTCTGAGACCGCTGCCCCCGTTTGGTGAGTCGTCTGTCTCTCTACTACTGGTCCAGTCTAGATTCATCTCTGTTATAGAGGGCCTGGCATGTCTATGTTATTGAGGGCCTGACATGTTTTGGCCATTCAGTTAGTCCATATTATTATTAATAATATATCATTATTTCAGTCCTGCTTAAGTGAGGAAGTCTCAGCTGTTATCCCAAGTCATGTGTAGCTGAAAAGGTGGGTGTGCACTGAGTTGAGTCCACACTGGGAGCTCACAGCCACCTCCTCCTTAGCAGGGCAAGAGGGGCTCCTGCCTTTGGAAGCTCTCAGCCCAGCAGGTCAGCTCAAGGCCACTGACCCCAGCACCTACTCAAGGACACCACAGAGAGGCCTCTGCAAAGCCAGGGCTGCCACCAGGAAGCGGGTAGCGAACTCCCACTAGGCAGGATGAGTGGAATGGGGTGGTGGTCTGAATTAAGCAAGTCTGCCATGCAGATTCTTTTCTTAAGAAATGTCATTCTGTTCCATGCATGTGAAGGCAACTGAACTCAGGTTTATGAAGCATTTCTAAGCCAGCACCATGTGGAGCATGTAATGAAGTGTCAATTGACTTATAATTTACAGCAAACATCATTGGCACAGCCTGGGCCAAGGAAATTTAGTCTGCCCCAATCTTGTGTCTACTATGAATTGGCTTTTTAACACTCTCCTCATAAGTGACACAAAGGCAAACAGCAGCTGAGCAGAGCTCCTAGCCGGACCAAGTGACTCCAGAAGAGAAACCTGATTGCATCAGCAGTGCAATAATTCATGTGCCATGTGAAGGTGGGGTCTACCTCTGCTAAGCGGGCCTACAGATGCTGAGTGTGAGTGTGTGTGAGTATGTGGGAGCCCACATACCTGTGTGTGGGAGGGTGTTCTCTGTGAAGAGGAAGAGCACTGGGGGTGGTGAAGCTCCTCTGCTCCACTGCATCTCCTGCTCTCTGTGCCAGAAATACCTGTTAAACACAAGGCCTCTGTGTTCAGAATGGGGAGGAGTTGAGAACAAAATAGACAAGCCTTCCTTAGCTCACCCAAGGGTGTAGATTATCTTTAGAGTATTTTTCAGAGACTGATAGTCCTTCCAGAGCAGTGACTCGAGGCAAATTAGCTCATCTGGTGGCTACTCTGTGGAGACACCAGGGGATCTCAGTGCTGGAGCTTAATTAGAGAACCACAGGCAACCAGGTCAGCTGGGGGCTGAGCGGACCCTGACTAATGGCTTTAATGACTGTGCTCATTAAACCCCTGGAAGGAGCTGCAAGCTCCTCTGTCCCCGCTGTGAGCAGGCTGCATCTGGCATTTTCTCCAGAACCCTGACCTGCGGATGCTGTCTGTATTTCCCCAGGGTTGTGGAGGAATTATGGAAGTCCCTCAAATGCAGAGTGAACTGTATCTGGGGACAAGGTCTTTAAAAAGGTAATTAAGTTAAACAAGGCCATTAGGATGAGCCCTAATCTAATATGAGTGGTGTCCTGATGAAGAGGAGATTAGGACACAGACACATACAGAGGAAGGACGTGTGAGGACACAGGGAGGAGACAGCCATCTACACACCAAGGAGCAAGGCCTCAGAGGGAGTCGCCCTGCCGACACTGATCTTGGACTTCCAGCCTCCAGAGCTGTGAGGACGTAAGTGTCAGCTGTTTGGGCCACCCCATCGGAGGGGCTTTGCTGTGGGTCCCCAAGCTGACATGGACACCCTCGTGTGCTGATTGTGCTCTGCTTATGTCCCCCTGATGCCTGGCCTCCTCCCACTGTCTTGGTTGGGTTGGCCTCTGCCAGTCCTTGGAGATTCAAGACAACTCCCTCAATGTATCCTCTTCTGGATTCTGTCAGGACTGAGGATGCCTTTAAACACTGAAGCCCTTGTGACAGTGCTAGCTTTGCTGATGCCGCTTGGCAGCCCCAGGTCTATCCGGAACTGAGAAGGACCATATGGGGCTCCTGAACACAAAAGTCTTGCTGTGTCCCTTTTCTGAGTGCCAAAGGGCTAGTTCAAACAGTTGCTAATCAGGGAGACCTATATGGAGGTCAGGAAGCAACAGTTTGAACTGGATATGGAACAACAGACTGGTTCCAAATAGGAAAAGGAGTACGTCAAGGCTGTCTATTGTTACCCTGCTTATTTAACTGCCATGCAGGGTACATCATGAGAAACGCTGGGCTGGAAGAAGCGCAAGCTGGAATCAAGATTGCTGGGAGAAATATCAATAACCTCAGATATGCAGATGACACCACCCTTATGGCAGAAAGTGAAGAGAAACTAAAGAGCCTCTTGATGAAAGTGAAAGAGGAGAGTGAAAAAGTTGGCTTAAAGCTCAACATTCAGAAAACGAAGATCATGGCATCCGGTCCCATCACTTCATGGGAAATAGATGGGGAAACAGTGGAAACAGTGAAAGACTTTATTTTTGGAGGCTCCAAAATCACTGCAGATGGTGATTGCAGCCAGGAAATTAAAAGACACTTACTCCTTGGAAGGAAAGTTATGACCAACCTAGATAGCATATTCAAAAGCAGAGATATTACTTTGCCAACAAAGGTCCGTCTAGTCAAGACTATGGTTTTTCCAGTGGTCATTGTATAGATGTGAGAGTTGGACTGTGAAGAAAGCTGAGAGCCAAAGCATTGATGCTTTTGAACTGTGGTGTTGGAGAAGACTCTTGAGAGTCCTTTGGACTGCAAGGAGATCCAACCAGTCCATTCTAAAGGAGATCAGTCCTGGGTGTTCTTTGGAAGGAATGATGCTAAAGCTGAACTCCAATACTTTGGCCACCTCATGGGAAGAGTTGACTCATTGGAAAAGACTCTAATGCTGGGAGGGATTGGGGGCAGGAGGAGAAGGGGATGACAGAGGATGAGATGGCTGGGTGGCATCACTGACTCCATGGACGTGAGTTTGGGTGAACTCCAGGGGTTGGTGATGGACAGGGAGGCCTGGTGTGCTGCGATTCATGGGGTTGCAAAGAGTCGACACGACTGAGCGACTGAACTGAACTGAACTGAATCAGGGAAAGGAGGGAATACTGAGACAAGAGAGGAGCAGCCATGAAACAGCATTGCAGCCTTGGGGTAGGTTCCTCGTTCCCCCTCAAGGAATACACATGACAGGATCTTTGAGCTCTTATGCAGAACTGAAACCCTCACCAAATGGAAGATGTTAGCTACTTGATGAAGCATTCTTCATTTCAGGGAAGGTCACAATTTGCCCATCATCACCTGATGACAGATGATTGAAGGAATGTAGGCCCTGTATGTTCACCCTGATTCTCATCAGCAATTTCGCCCCTGGACTATGACATTCCTCATAGGCTCACCTGGGCTGGGAAACACAATTCTGAGAGAATTAGGCCACTGTGGCTTCCTTTACCTGGCAAATCAATAAAGCTATTCTATTCTATTTCACCAAAAACTGTCTCTTGAGATTTCATTTGGTGTCATGGTACAGAGGCCAGATTTAGCTTCAATACCAAGCTCCAGGAGGGCTCCTTGGCCTTGGTTGATGCCAGGTAAACATTGGTGCTGTGTCCCCAGAAAAGGATGTGATGGAGACTAAGCTCCACAATTCTTCTCCCCTAGGCTCATGCATGGAAGTCTCTTCTATCCTGGCAGCATCCAGAGGCCACTCTCCTCCTCTCTAAGGTCACTCAGCTCCTGAGTCTCCTGGGACCTGGTGGCTGCACAGCCTCTAGACTCTGGCCCTTGACCTCCTGCTGGTTCTTGGTGCTCCAGACCCTACAAGGCACCACAGAGGGGACAGCTCCCCTGCCCTCACCTGCTGCCTCCTCCATCATTCAGCTCAGTGTCTGCTGTAGCCCCATCCCTGCTCCATACATGGGGGATATCCTCCATGCTGGGACCCTGGCTACAATATAATATATTTATTTATTAAATTTCTTTTATTTTTGACTGCAAGGTACTTGGGATCTTAGCTCCCTGACCAGGGATTAAATCTGCACGCCCTGCATTGGAAGCATGGAGCCTTAACCACTGGACTGCCAGGGAAGTTCCTAAAACATAATTTAAAACAGATGAGGGGTGGGGGGAACAGTAGTTTTGATTTGGAGAAAGTGTATTACCTTAGATGGATTCTTTTTGCAGCCCCTGCAGCATTTTCCTGTTTTGGTAATTTTTTGTATATGCTAACCTTAAAATCGGAGAAGGCAACAGCACCCCACTCCAGTACTTTTGCCTGGAGAATCTCATGGACGGAGAAGCCTGGTAGGCTGCAGTCCATGGGGTCACGAAGAGTCAGACACGACTGAGCGACTTCACTTTTCATTTTCATGCATTGGGGAAGGAAATGGCAACCCACTCCACTGTTCTTGCCCGGAGAATCCCAGGGACGGGGGAGCCTGGTGGGCTGCCGTCTATGGGGTCACACAGTCGGACATGACTGAAGTGACGCAGCAGCAGCAGCAGCAACCTTAAAATGAATTACATCTCTAGAATGTACAACAGCACAAACTACTGTGGGCAGAAGGCACAGGGGATGTGATTCACCCTTGATCCCTGCATGGGCATCTAGTGGCTTCCCTGAGCTGTCTCTTCCTCACTCATCACACAGGGATGATGATGCTACAGAGAGGCTGTTCTGAGGACATGTTGTGAAAGCTATTCAAGCCGCTGCTCTCGCTGCTGACTGTTGCTGTTAATAGTAGGACTATTTCCCCCCAACTTAGTTTTAAAAGACTGAGTCAACACCAAATTCTTTATGACACTCTCTATAACAGAATGGATCATTGCTTTTTTAAAATGAACTAAGTAAGAATGGGGGAAAAGTGATGTCAATTTTGCAGATACAGCAAAAATGGTTTTAGGTAACCTGCTGTATAGCACCAGGAGCTCAGCTTGGTGTTCTGTGATGACCTAGATGGGTGGGGTGGGAGGGGAGGGGGAAGTCCAAGAGGGAGGGGACATATGTATGCATATAGTTCATTCACTTCATTGTACAGCATAAACTAACACGATGTTTTAAAGCAACTATATCCCAATAAAAAAATTTGTAAGTGCAGTATCACACGCATACATACATATACACGCAGACACACACAAAGGAAATCAGAAAGGAAACATTGCCTGGATTTCAAGCTGCTATGAGGGGAGAGAACACCTGCCTGATGGCTGTGTCTCCAGGTGGTTTCACTTACCCAGGACAACTGGTTACCTGGCTTCCCTGTTGTGTCATCACTCAGCACTTTTACTGAATTCTGTTCTGGAATAGAATGTGTTTTTGTTGTTGCTATTGTTACTGCTATTGTAACTGTTTGGCCACCAAACATCCCTGGACCTTGTGCACAGCTATTAACTACATATCAATCAAGAGAGAAGCCCAGGCGGAAATGTCATCCACTGGGGCGTATGTCTGAATAAATATGTCAGCATCACTGCCTTGTCTTAAAGCAGCTCGTAATCCAGGTGATAAAAGGAGTCCAATACATATTTTCTTAATTTAAGAATATGCAGTGTTAGCGATGGGAGAAGGCTGGCATGAAGGCATTGAGTGCCCTGGACCACAGGACAGGGAGAGATGGCCAGGGGTGTAGTCGAAGGGGATCCATCCATCACAAGATACAAACCCAAGGAGGAGAGCAGGCCAGGCATCAACATGCCTGAGTGTGGGTTGTATCCGCACCTGTGATGCTCACCATGCCCTCTACACTCTGATTCATCCCTGTGGATCCCAGAGAAGGAGAGAGTTTGCTCCAGCCCAGAAGATCAGTTTCTGGCCCCTGATTGAGTTAGGCTGCCCTGCCTGCTTCTCCCTCCCTCCATGGAGCAAGCAAAGCCCTCCCTCCCTGGGAAGGTAGGAAGGAAAACAGGATGGTTCTGATCTCACCTGATCCCAGGTGTACCACACATCAGAAACAGAACCTCCCTCAGGCCTAATCTATCATTCTTGGATTTATTCAGGTCATTTGCCAGGCAGGATGACCTTGGGTGGTATTTCTTCAGAAGATCCTCTTTAATATGAATAGTTATGATAATAAAATCCAGACCATATGATTCTTATGCCATCTTACTGCATTTGAGCAGATAAAGCAATCAGTCTCAATGTGTCCCTCATATAGCATGTGACATACACTGTCATGTGACATGCAGGGTGAGCCATCCTCTCCACGGCAGCTCCAATGTGTGTGCTGATGATGCCCCTACACCATATGATGTAAGTGGTCTTGCCAGAGTCATTCACTCTATCTAAACAGCCCAAGCACCAAATGCTGTCCTTCTGTGGATTCAGGAGGGAAGACACATGGAAACCTAATTGGTATTAAAAAGAGAACAGACCAGACCAGGATGCGTCCCACACAGTATAGATCAGCTCATTTGTGAACTTCTGTTTCTCCCTTGTTTGTGTGTGTGTGTGCACAAATGCAAGTGCACACTGGGTCACAGTATAAGGTATATTTTTTACATTCTGATGTGAGCTATGATCAAAAAGGTTTGAAAGCCCTGAACTGGGAGGCTGACATTCTCTTTCACATTTTGTTTCCCTCACTGCCTGTAAAGTGTCTGCCCCGATAAATGCTCATGGGGTTAATACATGAATTAATGTATCAGTGAAGGAGTTAAACTGATTAATAGCAGAGTGGCTGCCTATTCCTCTCAACTTTCCCTGTTCCAACAACTTCCAGTTCCCAAAGCCGCAGGCAAGGGCATTTGCGAAGGCGAGGGCCGGCCTTCATCACATCCTGCAGTGCATGGTGTGGGCCTGAGATGGGCTTGGTGCCTATGCTGGGATGAACACAGGTGAGAGGAGAGCTGCCCCAAATGATGCTACAGAGTCACCGGTGTGACGCCTGACCCCTGCTCTTCATTTGCCAGTCGTCTGATCCTGCTGGCTCATGAAGGCTGACACTTTACCTGGAAAAACTCCGGAGTCGAGATTTGATTTTCAAAATGATGAATTCGGAAGGGGACCACCCCAGTCATCAGCTGAAAATGCAGGAGACCCAGAAGTGACTGCGTCTCGGCCACAGTTGTTAACTGCTTTTCCCTGAAAGTCTCCAAACTTCCTTCTGGAGAAAACTCTTTACTCAACTGGTTCCGCTTGTCACTTACTTTCACTTGGGGGCACTTGGGAAATGAGACAAACATTTGACCTGAGACTATGTCCTGAGCCAGGTTCATTCTCAATGAACTGTAGCAGCAAACCCATATAGAACCAGGGGTCCTCAGCCTAAATGTAGGAGCTCCCCTCTCTCAGGGGAGTAGTAGAGGGCACAGTGACTTGACAGTTGATTAGGAAAAAAAGAAAAGAAAGCCTTGGGAACATGGACTGCCTGGTAACTGGAAGAAAAGAGCAGAGCTGGCCAATGGGCTTTCCTCAGGACCACCAGTGTGTCTCCTGGTTTCCTGGAGGTGGGAACAGCTGTATGTCATTTGCTGTGCATTATACTTAGTGTGTGAGCTGTGGACAGTCTAGTGCACATTGGACATTTGGTTGGCATGTGACTAATGATTGTTGGTTGAAGGAATGACCTTTTAAAATATCTTTAGGAAGCAAAACTTCTATGAAGTCTGTTCATTTCAGAAAGCAGAGTAGTGATGACTCCTGAAGTAAACCAATTCACATGAAAATTTTAAAAAAGAAAATGAAGGAGGCTATAGCAAAGATCAACAAAATTAAATGCTGGTTCTTTGAGAAGATAAAATAGACAAGCCATTAGCCACACTCATCAAGAATAAAAGGGAGAAGAATCAAATTGGAATAGACAAGAATGAGGTGAGGAAATGAGCCATGAGGTTGCTGAGGAAAAGTGTTACAAATGGAAGGAACAGCAAGAATAAGTATCCTCCAGTGAGAGCAGCCTGGCATGTGCAAAGACCACATAGCAGTATATAGATTCAATGCAATCCCTATCAAGCTACCAACAGTATTTTCCATAGAACTAGAACAAATGATTTCAGAGTTTGTATGGAAACACAAAAAACCTCGAAGAGCCAAAGCAGTCTTGAGAAAGAAGAAGGGAACTGAAGGAATCAACCTCCCTGACTTCAGACTATACCATAAAACTATAGTCATCAAGATGGTATGGTACTGGCACAAAGACAGAAATATAGATCAATGGAACAAAATAGAAAGCCCAGAGATAAATCCATGCACCTATGGACACCTTGTCTTTGACAAAAGAGGCAAAAATATACAATGGATGAAAGACAATCTCTTTATCAAGTGGTGCTGGGAAAAGTGGTGTAAAAGGATGAATCTAGAACACTTTCTAACAACATACACAAAAATAAACTCAAAATGGATTAAAGACCTAAATGTAAGACCAGAAACTATAAAACTCTTAGAGGAAACAGGCAGAACACTCTCTGACATAAATCACAGCAAGGTCCACTATGAACCACCTCCAAAAGTAGTGGAAATAAAAGCATGAAAACTGGTACAGCCAGTATAGAGAACAGTGTGGAAATTCCTTAAATTCCTTAAAAAACTGGAAATAGTACTGACATATGATCTAGCAATCCCACTGCTGGGCATACACACCAAGGAAACCAGAATTGAAAGAGACACGTGTACCCCAATGTTCATCGCAGCACTGTTTATGATAGCCAGGGCATGGAAGCAGCCTAGATGTCCATTGGCAGATGAATGGATAAGAAAGCTGTGGTACGTATGTATACACAATGTACTATTACTCAGCTATCAAAAAGAACACATTTGAGTCAGTTCTAACAAGGTGGATTAAACTGGAGCCTATTATACAGAATGAAGTAAGTCAGAAAGAGAAACACCAATATAGTATATTAATGCATATATACAGAATTTAGAAAGATGGTAATGACTATCCTATATGCAAGGCAACAAAAGAGACGTGGATGTAAAGAACAGACTTTTGGACTATGTGGGAGAAGGTGAGGGTAGGGTTATATGAGAGAATAGCCCTGAAACATGTATATTACCATATGCAATATAGATGACCAGTGCAAGTTTGATGCATGAAGCAGGACACTCAAAGCCAATGCTCTAGGACAATCTAGAGGGATGTGGTGGGGATGGAGGTGGGAGGAAGGTTCAGGATAGGGGGACACATGTGTACCTGTGGCTGATTCATGTCTATGTGTGGCAAAAACCACCACAATACTGTAAAGTAATTGTTCTCCAATTAAAATAAATTAGTTAATTAAAAATAAATGAAAAACTTAAATGTTCCAAGAGCTATCATGATCTAATTAATTAGGAGAAAAATAAGGCTAGAGATTCTGGTTCTATTTCTAAATCCCCAGTGTTTACATAGATCCCCTGGAAAAGGGACAGGCTATCCACTCCAGTATCCTTGGGCTTTCCTGGTGGCTCAGCTGGTAAAGAATCTGCCTGCAATGTGGGAGACCTGGGTTTAATCCCTGGGTTGGGAAGATCTCCTGGAGAAGGGAAAGGCTACCCACTCCAGTATTCTTGCTTGGAGAATTCCAAGGACTGTATAGTCCATGGGGTGGCAAAGAGTTGAACACGACTGAGTGACTTTCAGTGTTTACACAATGCTTGGCACATAATTGTACAATAAAACTCTAATGAATGAAGACAATTTGATTTGCAGAACTGGAGAAAGCTTTCTCTCTAACTCCATCTCCCAGCCTCACTCTGCCCAATCAACACACACACACACACACATACTCTCTCTCTCTCTCTCATTAAGTTTTTGGACCTGAAATTCCATAACCAGAGCTACTGTCTTTTAAGCTGAGGCCTTAACCTCTTTAAAAAACTTTTGTAGTGTTGTACATAAACTCTTATCAATTATAACCAAGAAGGACTGGGTTTGCCCAATTCTCTTTTAAGAGCTTGTTTAGACAAGGCCAAGGGGGAGAGCAGATACAAAGGAGGAAGCAGGTGTTGAAGTGCCATGGGAGAAGGGAGGGGTCAATTTCTTCTTCACTCTCTGCCTCACTCATCTCCCCAGATGGACTTTGGGCTCTTGACAGCCCTGCAGACCAGAAACTTAGGAGAGGTGAGTGATCCAAGATCACTGATGCCTGGATCTTGGTCATTGCAATGAGGTTACCCTAAGTAGAAAAGGAACAGGTTCTGTCATCACTCCCTTAAAGAGGATTGAAAAGAAAAAGGGTGTTATTTTCCACAGAAAAGCTGCAGCTTTTCAAAAAGAATGGATAAAACACTAGACTTAGATCACAAACCTGTAAGTGGGTTTTCTGATGGCAATGAGATTCTGAGGGGACAAGCTGGCCCCTGTGAGAGATGCTGTCCAGAGTGAGGAAAAAACAGTGTCTGGCTGGGAATTGATGGGTAGACTCAAAAGTGGGTTCAGATTGTTTCATCTGATGGTCTTCCTTGCTCTGCCTCCTGCAGGGCAGAAGCATCACAGGGATGGCATGGGGGTCTTGGATCTTGATGACTTGCTGGAACCATGCAGATCTGGGCCTGAACCCTGCCTGTGACTTCCAGGCTATGCACAGGTCGGCACTGTCACCCTGTCAGTAGGCACATTCAGGGAAATGCAGAGAGGACGGTTGGGGGACTTACAGGCCCAGGCTTTGTTTGGCAAGGTGGTGCCAGTGATTGCATGTCAGGTTCAGAGATCCCCATATTTCTAGTCTTCATGGACGGTACATCCAAGTAATACTCTGTCCCTAGAGCTCAGGTCCTGGCCCCATAGATAACCGGCCCTCGTCTGTGCAGCGCCTTTGGGGCCCCAGCAGCAGCAGTAACCAGCTCCCGATGTACATGAGGGATGCCAGGCCTTACCCATCTGGGGGAAGAGATGGGGCTGAAACAAGAACCATTCAGAGGAGTCAGAGACAGACTTGCAGTCCAGGACAGTGGTCACGGGGAGAGAGCCACACACCACAGGGAAGCTCAGTCTCACCCCGTGCACCCAACCAGCCTCCTGTTTCTGCATCCCGAGATCGGGGCCCCAGAGTCTGTGAGAAGCACAGAAAGACCATCTCTGAAAAGTATGCCATTTCAGCCTGGGCAGCAAAAGCACACTTCCCAGTGTGACGTCTCCAAGGCTAAAAACTCATCTCCAAACTTCTCAGACTTCTTCATCGGGGCAGCAACAGCACAAGTTTCCTACAGAGTTCTGGGCAGGTCTCTACCCCAGGACCCAAGACAGAGCCAGGGAGGAGATATGGGGGCTGCATGAACAAACAGTGAATGAAATAATCCTTTGCTTAATCTCGTGAGAAAATATTTATTCACTGACTTATGAAAACAATTGCTGAATGCCCAGAATGGTAATACATTGTTCTCTTTCCTTATAAGGTGATGGAGAACTAATGAAACCCAGAAGCAGAACTAGCCCGTGGATAATACAGATCATATGGGGAATCTTGCCGGGATGTGAGTGAGGTTCGGGGTACATATGTGAAGCAGACAAAGAGAGGAGAGCGGAGGGCAGGAAGCAGGAAGAGGAGCTGCCACCAGAGTGCAGGCAGACTCTCCCTCAGCAGGTGACAACATGCAGGCTGTGGAAAGGCTCTGGTTCTGCTCACTAGCACTTTGGCCCCCTGACTGCACCAGGGCATCAGGATGGAATTGGAAGCAGGAAAGAGAGGGCTAGGCAAGGATGTGACCTCAGAACCAGGCCCAGCCTCGGCTGCTGAAGAAATCAGGGCTGCTTTACAATTTGTGGTCCTGGGGCTCCACCAATGGCTGCTTAGTCCCTTGTCGGGGCTTCTGTGCCCTTCAGGCTTTGCTGGAAGCTGAAAGGAAAGAGCAGGAGGAGGAGCCCGGGCTTTGGGGAGGATAGGACGGCAGGCCAAGGCGAGGGGCCCAGGTGTCTCTTATTGGGTAGAGGAGTCCTGCATGTAACTTTTGTCTTTTATAAACTGTGTCCTCGCTGAGCCCTTTCTTCCTCCACCATGTCCTGTCCCTGCCTTCTCTTTCCTTCTTTTAGATTTCCTCTGGTCAGTGGGAGTCATGTATTAGCTTGCCAGGGCCACTGGGGTTTATATGGCATCCTTTCTTCTTCTAGGGGAGAGGGACTCACACTTCTAGAGGCTCTTACATTATCTCATTTCATTCTTACTCAAAGCAAGAGGCAGTCCCATTGTACAGATGGGGACACTGAGGCTCTGGGAGGTAAAGCATCTTGCCCTAAGTCACACAGGAGCAGCTAGAGGGAGTGCACCCAAATATCTGTGCTTTCCCCTCCTCAGGACCACACCTCTCCTATGCTCTCTGGGTGCCCCCCACTTCCATTCTCCTGCCACCTGGGCCTGAGTTTCCTGGGACTTGTCTCCAAGGTTAGAATTGCCAACAGCTTTAAATGAGTGGGTTTATTAGGTGGGACTCATCCTGGTGTAGAGGCCAGAGCTGTTTCCATGGTGATTTCAGAGCCAGGAACCTGTGGCAGATGTACCTGGATCCTGAGGGTTGGGTTTTGTTCCCAAGCCCTCCACCAGTCCCACACATCAAACCCACACAAGGAGGCTCTCATCACCCCTGGCTCCCTGGGCTGTGTTGATGGCTGCCAGGGATACTTAGCATCCATGGGGCAACCAGCACCCCAACACCCCCCACAGCAGGGTGCTTGGACTGTGAGGCAGCTCAGATCAATGAAGGAGAAAGGCGAGGAAGCAGCATCAGCAGAGGTTGCATGAGCCCAAAGGGTTGAATTTGGAGCCACGTGAGAAAATGCAGACACAAAACCAAACCTCACACAAAGCTAGGGGCAGGAGCCACTTGGGAACTCATATTACCTCACTAACAGTTGTCAAGGGCTGAAGACAGTTCTCCCTGGGAGGGGTAATAAAGGGTCCCTAAGTGGCATCCCCACAGCAGCCAGAGGTATTAGCCCAGAGGTGTTAGAGCTGCTCTGGGAGCCCCCCAGGGCAAGGGAAGGGTGGAAAGCAGGGGCCCAGAACTTGGGTCCAGAGGAATAATGAGAATCAGGATTCAGTGTTGGCTCCCTTGGGCTCTACTTTTGGGGGCTTATCTCTCAAGAGCTACTGCATTCTCTGGAGGCATATAAACGCAGGTCAAAGAGTAGACTATATACGTATTTGTCTAACTGAATCACTCCCCTGCACACCTAAAACTAACACAACATTGTAAATCAATTCTACTCCAATAAAATTCAAAAAGAAGAGTGGCCTGGATGGGATCAAAAGCCCCAGGGGTCTGTCTGGTGGCAAGGAGGTACTTGGGGTCATGCCCCAGGATGTTTAGAGAAAAGCAAGGTTGGAATGAGGCCTCCGGGTGGGCAGAGATGGGGGGAAATGGGAGTAGAGGGGTTTCTAACTCGGAGTGAAGGGTCCCAGGGAGGTCGTCCAGAGAGCACACATCCCAGGGATGAAGCACTCAGGTCATGTGTCACTGAGCACTCGGGTCACAGGCCAAGGGGGTGGAGACCCACTACCACCTAAAGAATAAATCTCTCCTTTACATTTTTCCTCTGCTATTGTCACAGTGTCACTGACAGTATTTTCTGGTGTTTATTTATGAAATCAATCCTGTTACGTCCATAATTAGCAGAAAGTGAACATTTTAAACTTGTCACACTATAGTTTCAGAGGGAATTTGCCATATTCCAATTATAGTTACCATTCACTGAGTATTTGGAATGTACCAGATACTATTCCATTTAATATTTAAAATAACCCTGCATGGTTATTGTCACTCAAAAGGTTATTGAGGCTTCTAGGGGCCCTGACTAGGCTGGGGAAAGACACTGGGGAAGAGGCAGGGCCGGGTGGGGATACCGTCTGCCTGAATTCACAGCCTGCTGTTCAAGACACCATGCCCATGTCCTCTCTATAAAACCTGGTCTGAAAACTGCCATGAGAGCATGGCATAATGGATAAGAGCATAAATAAGATCTTCTGGAGAGCTCAGGGTGAGGCAGGAGGGAATCCGGGTCATCCCTCCCCTGCTTGGGTTAGAAGTTTAGTGATTCTCTGACTTTTACAGTATTTGTGAAATGAGGTAACAGCCCAAACCCAGTAAGTAGATCCCCAGGGTTTAACATCACAAAAAAAGGCTCAATTCAAGTTGCCCATCCATGTGGACTTCCTTCAGGAAGCCAACAGCTGACTCCCACCCACTGGCTGAATTGTCTTCCCTCAGAACTGGAAGGGAGTGAAGTCAAACTGTGGGACAGATGGCAGAGGGGCCCCCTAATGCTTCTTCAGTGATGCCCCACATAGCCTCCTAGTCTGGCAGAGGGCTCCTGGACCAGCATGAAATAATAGAGGGATTTTTTTTTTCTCCAATTAAACTGAAATTAAATTAACAGACAGACCATTCTCTATTTTCACATTCCTTCCCAAGGTTTCTTGAAGCTGTAACACCTCCTGCCACTGGTACGCTAAGAGGTAACACAGAGGAAAACCAGCTGAACCATGAGTGTATTAATTCAGGGACCAGATCATAACCAGCTCATAGTGCTGACTTTAACAGTTTATTTTTTATGTGCTCATCTGCTTATGATTTTGAAACAGACACTTTGAATGCAAAAATGGTGTCTGCTAGTACTTATACTCCTGCTATGTATGCTGAAAGTGAAATTATCAGAATTGTGGGGTAGGGGGACAGCATAATTGTAGAATGGGATCTGATGGGGCTTACCTTGCTGGGTTGTGGAGGTTCAAGACGATCAAGAAGGGTGCCAGAGCAAAAGCAGGGGCTGGAGGGAGCTGGCATAATGCCTGTCTCGTAGAGTCGTTCTGCAAGTTTAAGTCGTTCACTACCCGAAGAAGTTTGAGAGACTGCCTTCAATGTTGTTGCTGTATTTATTCAGGGGCAACCCTCAGGAGCACAGTCTTGTCCCCTGGCCTACAGGAGAAGGTGCCTGAGGGCTGTGATGGGAAGCAAGGTTGTGTCTTCTTTTACTTTCTTCATTAGCAGCAGCAGCCTCAGCATGAGCATCCTGGTTCCATCACCTCAGTCAGGAGGTGGAACTATGTGCAGTTACAGACAAGGGTAGGTGCTCAGTGGCTTAGGAGATGGAAAACCTATTTTTCATTCTTTCAATAGACCAAGATGGGTTGGCAGGACTTTTGCTTTGCAGGAACTGAGAAGGAGGCAATCTGTGCACTGGCTTTTAAATTTTCTCCCTTGAAGAGGTACCTATCTCTTTTACCATGGTTCACAGACTGAAGCCAGTAACACAGCCTCGCTTCACCTGAGAAAGCCTGAGTAGCACAGCCCCGGGGTGGGGGGCTGGGCTAGCAGGAGCCACATGTGTGATGGATGGTCCCCATCACCTGAAAATATCTCCCTGTACCAGGCTTCAAGCCACAAAAGGATTGGACGGCTGGCTTCTGGAGGGTCATCCAGCTGGTCGGGAGAAGTCTCAGAAGTTCCAGATGATGTGAGAAGTCAACAAATGACACAAAGCCACTATTTGACCATTTGAAAGGCAGCCAGAAGGCCTCTGACACCCTCTGAGGGGCATGGCTCAGGGTGTGGGAGTCAAGACAACTGCATGGGTCCAGGGGAAAGACCTGGATCAGTCCAGAAGAGGAGCACCAGAATGAAGGCAACCTGAGGTGGATGGGGAGGGTTCTGAGAACTGTGATTCAGCCCAGGACAGGATGGAGGGTGGCTTTACGGAACGTGGCTAGTGAAGGCAGGAAGCAGCAGCACAGCATGGAGGGGAGCCACCTTTTTGAAGGTCTCAGAAGTCACTCAGGCTCTTGTTTAGAAGGATGCCATGTGCAAGGCCATGCTTTACAGAGATCACCATATCAGCACAGCAAAGGATGAACAGAGGAGTGCAGCCCAACAGCCAGACATTGCTGTTCTTGGTGTGAGGGGCTGAGCCTGGGTAGGAGAAGGGTCTGGAATTCAAAGGAAAGGGGAGCCATGGCTCACCACTTCTTGGACCACTTTTTCTACTGCAGAGAATTAGATGCCCTGGAAAAACTAGAAAAAGATAAAATAAAAATGTGTTTGCAGGCAGAGGATAATGTGAGAAGGCAGCAAGAATGGGCCAGGCCACCAAGAGACAGCCAGAGAGAGGTCACCCCAGCACTGGGGCTGTATGTCCTACATGGCCACAGCCAGTCCCCGAGCAAAACAGGGGCTGCTCAGCTGAGGTCACCAGAGCTGTGGGTGCTCCCATAGGATAGAGAAAAAATGAATGCAGAAGATGCCAAGCAGTGCTCATCAAGAACTTGCCATTTCAGATGGAGCCCAAGTCCCAGCGAGGGAGTCAAACAGGGCTGGACAGCCAATCCCTGAGTCAGCACCATGGCTGGCTTTCACCAGCTCTGTCCCCACTGCATCTGAGTGTTCATCCCCATTCTAACTACAGGTCACTCTCTCTCACAAAGATTAAAAAACTCCAACACAAAACTCTAGCAAACTGAGCCTGGCAAAATATATATAAAAGATAGGGTATCAAGATCAAGTTTCAGGGTTAGTTTTTTAGTTTGACATTTGAAAATCAATCAAGATAATTTATCACATTAACAGCTAATGAAGAAAAAACATATTATTGGCTCAATAGTATAAGAAAAAACATTTTATAAAATTCAGTGCCTATTCATGATTTTTAAAAACAAACTTGCGATGGAACATAACTTTTTTATCTGATTAAAAATACAGTAAACATTATACAAAATGATAAAATTAAGTTTTCCTCTCTGAGGTTGAGAATGAGATGTCTGCTAACCATCTAAATTTCTATTAAAGATCATCCTGGAGATCTCAGTCAGCGAAATAAAGCATATAGAAAATATAGGGAAATAAAATGTACACAGATTAGGGTGGAATAAAGCTATTATTCCCGTATTACATGACATTATATGTAGAAAATCCAAAAGGATCTATACATAAACTAGTAGCATTAATTAGTAAATTCACCAAAGTCTCTGGGTACAAGGTTAATACACAAGAATAAATGATATTTCTACATAATATCATCAAACAATTATTAAATGAAGTAAAAAGTAGTTCAAGTAGCTATGAATAACAAAGGACAGAAAACTTCTACATAGAAAACTGTAAAACATCCCAAGAGAAACTGAAAAATTAAACAAATATATGATATTTGTACTCTGCTTACAAGTTAAATAAGCTATATATTGTATATTGGCTGTATCTTGCCACCCTGCTTATTTAACTTATGTGCAGAGAATATCATGAGAAACACTGGGCTGGATGAAGCACAAGCTGGAATCAAGATTGCCAGGAGAAATATCAATAACCTCAGATATGGAGATGACATCACCCTTATAGTATAAAGCAAAGAACTAAAGAGCTTATTGATGAAAGTGAAAGAGGAGAGTCAAAAGTTTGACTTAAAGCTCAACATTCAGAAAACTAAAATCATGGCATCTGGTCCCATCACTTCATGGCAAATAGATGG
Source organism: Bos indicus x Bos taurus (assembly GCF_003369695.1). Lineage (NCBI taxonomy): Eukaryota > Metazoa > Chordata > Mammalia > Artiodactyla > Bovidae > Bos > Bos indicus x Bos taurus. The sequence continues at coordinate 906,876 of NC_040103.1, read as the reverse complement.
GGAAACAAAGGAAACAGTGAAAGACTTTATTTTTTTGGGCTCCAAAATCACACAGAGGGTGACTGCAGCCATGAAATGAAAAGACGCTTGCTCCTTGGAAGAAAAGTTATGACCAACCTAAACAGCATATTAAAAAGCAGAGACATTACTTTGCCAACAAAGGTCTATCTAGTCAAAGCTATGGTTTTTCCAGTGGTCATGTATGGATGTGAGAGTTGGACTATAAAGAAAGTTGAGAGCCAAAGAATTGATGCTTTTGAACTGTGGTGTTGGAGAAGACTCTTGAGAGTCCCTTGTACTGCAAGGAGATCCAACCAGTCCATTTTAAAGGAAATCAGTCCTGAGTGTTCATTGGAAGGTCTGATATTGAAGCTGAAACTCCAAGACTTTGGCTACCCAATGCAAAGAACTGACTCATTTGAAAAGACCCTGATGCTGGGAAAGATTGAAGGTGGGAGGAGTAGGAGACTACAGAAGATGAGATGATTGGATGGCATCACCAACGCAATGGACATGAGTTTGAGTAGTCTCATGGTGATGGACAGAGAGGCCTGGCGTGCTGCAGTCCATGGGGTTGCAAAGAGTGGGACAAGACTGAGCAACTGAACTGAACTGATGATATTCGTGGATTGAAAGGCTAGATAGAATTGTTGATTCTTTCTGAAAAACTTTGCATAGAATTAATAAAATTGTAATCAGTGTCCCAGCAGCATTTGCTGTAGAAACAGACAGGCCAATATTATATTATTTTATAGTGAAATGTTAAGGGTTCATGCATACTCAGTCACTCAGTCATGTCCAACTCTTGTGACCCCACGGACTGTAGCCCACCAGGCTCCTCCATCTTGTTCAGGCAAGAATACTGAAGTGAGTTCCCTTTCCTCCTCCAGGGGATCTTCCCAACTTAGCGACTGAACCCATGCCTCCTGCTTCTCCTGCACTGGCAGGCAGATTCTTTACCACTGAGCCACCTGGGAAGAATGTTAAGGGCTAGAGATTGCTAAAACAAACTGGAAAAAGTTGGAGTGCAAACACAACCGATATCAAGAGTCATTGTTACTGATCCAAGTTCCTACCAACTGACAGGCCAATGAATCAAGAGAGGAGTGTTGGGGCAAGGATAGCAACTTTATTCAGAAAGCCAGCAGACTGAGAAGATGATGGACTTGTGTCCCAAAGAACCATCTTCCCCACGTTAGAGTTCAGGCTTCTTTTGTACTAAAAGGGAGGGAGGAAGTTTTGGTTATGGCCAGAATGTGTTAATTTCTTCTTTCCTGCAGCCATTCACTGGTGGGCCTGATCAGAATGTTTCCTGTGAGATAAACAAACGTTATTTTAGTTTAACACTCATTACCTGGGCGGCAGGGTTCACAGAGATGGACCATTATGTATAATTCAAGCTTGTAGGTAGCATCTTCTCAGTGATGAATCTGTAACAGAATACAAAATTTCTTTCCTATTATATTATCGTAAAGTGACAGTGCAGTACTGTAGCCAGAACATGTGGTTTGACCAATGGAAAGAGCAAATCCAGTCCCACACTGCAGGGACGTGTGGCAAATGACAAACGTGGCACATAGAACAAGGGGAAAGGATTTTTTTTTTTAATTAAGTAATGCTGGGTCAATGGGATATCCATTTGAATATCAAAAAATAATAACCTGCTGCTTTAGAAAGCAGGTGGATTGAAGATCAAAATATGAAAGATAAAATAATAAGGTGTGTAATATAACATTGGAGAAAGTCTACAGGACTCTGTGGTGAAGAACCACAAAGGAAAAGATTAATAAATTGAACTATATTAACATTCATGACTTCTGTTCATCAGAACACACTATTAAAAGATGTCTGCAACATGTAAAAAGAAAGCTCATATCAAGACTATATAAAGAACTCCTGTGGATCAGTGCAAAAAGGACACTCACCAGTAGAAAAATTGGCAAAAGATCTGAGTAAGTGCTTCACAAATGAGATCATGCAAATACGGTAATAAGCATATAAAAGGGTACTAAACCTTATTAACCAGTGGGGACATTCAAATGGAAGCCATAATGAAATCCCACCATACAAACCCGGAAGAGCTCACACAGAAAGATTGACAGTGCCCTGAATCGAGGAAGGTGTGCCGTCTGGGCAGCTGTTTGTCAGACACCCAACCATGTTACCCCGTGACCCAGAAACCCTACTTCTAGATTTTGCTGCCTGTCCCTGAAACACAAAAACCAAAAGTATATCTTCTCAGCATAATTTATAAAAATTAAAACCAGAAACAACCTAAATTCTTCTCAGTAGAACTGACAAATTGCAGTATATTCATACAGCAGAGTCCTTTACAATGATGAAAATGTGCTATGTGCAATTACATATATGAATCATAACCATAATGTTGAACAAATAAAGCTAGAAACAGAGGGACACATACTGTTTAATTTTTTACATAAAGGTTAAAGACAGGCCAAAGTAATTCAAGTTATTAGAAGTGAGGGAGTGGTGACTTTTGGAAAGAAGAAGTTGCATGCAGACTGGGGTCCCGGTCATGGTATTTTGCCTTCATCTGGGTGGAATGACATGGGTGGGCTCCACTTGTGCAGATGCACTGACTGAGCTGTACACACACAACTGATGCAGTTTTTGGTGTGTTTGTTATGTTTCAACAAAAGTTTACTTTTAAAAAGGAAGAGTGAACTTTGGGGTCTCTGTGAAAATGTGAACGTGTTAGTCACTCAGTCCTGTCTGACTCTTTGCCACCCCATGGACTGCAGTTTACCAGGCTCCTCTGTCCATGGAATTCGCCAGGCAAGAATACTGGAGTGGATAACCATTTCCTTCTCCAAGGGATCTTCTCAACCCAGGGATCAAACTCAGGTCTCATACGTTGCAGGCAGTTACCATCTGAGTCACCAGGGAAGCCCCTTGGGGTCTCTATATCACCCCAAATAAAATCTGTGGTGCAGGAAATGCTTACACTTAAGAAATTCGTGTTTTAATATATTCCCCTCCCGACCACACATACACACATACTCACATTTGTGGATGAACTCATTAAAAATACAAGCACATGCCTGGAAGTGACACTGTCTATCAAGGTAACACCAAGGTCAACAATGCTCCTCCCATCACTCAGAATTGCCAAGTCACCAGCAACAGACCTGCAGAAGCCTAACTTCCTGCTCACAGCACCGGCAGACAGACCAGAGTTGTTCTGTTTCAAGGCTGAGGAAGCAGGAGGTTTGGTGACCCCTCCCAGTCCTGGCACAGACCCAGGCCTGGCCGTTGAACCCCTCCTCCCCTCTTTTTCTTAGAGGCCCACGGCCTTTCCTCGTGGATCAGGAGGCTCATCCTGGCCCGCCCTTCCCGGGAATGATATTTACTTACACAGCAGATAACCAGAGGCGTCTTTCTGGCTGTCATTCAGCATATAAAACAGCAGAGGGGACACAGGGCACTTTGAACTGGGGACTCAGCCTCTTCTCTCTCTCCAGCCCTTCCACCATGCCCAGTAGGACTGACACTTCAGAAAGGCAGTTTTGGGGTTTCCATGTCATTTTTCTTTTGCACAACACGGCAGACTCTGAAGGGTCCCACTCAGGAAGTTCTTTGCGCGGCCCCTGGGCAGATGTTTTTTCGTCTCTCAGAGTTCAGCTCACACCTCCTCCTATCACATTTGAAACCTCTGAATGGAATAAAGCCACATTCTTTTTAGGTGAGATAACAAGTTCCAAATGATGAAAACAGCTTGCAAAAAATGTGCTAGAATAGTTTGAAAATGGTTTGTACTTCAAGGAATGCGGGGAGGGTGAAGTTTTCAAAACTGATCTTTGCTTTGAGAGAAGAATTGCTTTCAGTTGCTGTCAGAAATTGCTCGGCTCAGCCCCTGACAGATGCGGGTTATTTCTTCTTGTGGGAGAAAAAGTCACTAAAAGGACGAGGGAGAAAGCCCTCCTTTCCCTTCCTCTGACCCCCATCCTATGTGCCCCCAGGGTCTAGCACATCTGTGGCCTCCGCTTCTACCTGGATCCCTGCTCCAGTCCCTAATCTCATTCCTCTCTCAGAACCCCTGACTGTGTATGTTTTTCCTTTGAAACAAGGTTTTACATCACATCTGCTTATCTTCTGAAGAAGATTGTGAGCTATGAAAGTATTTAACAAAGATTAAATGGACACTTAGCACCAGAAGTATTAGGTGACTAAAGTAATATTTATATGTATAACTGCATGCATTTCAGAGGAGAAATGTTTAAAATTGTAATTAGAATGGCTTTGGTTGCAAGAAATAGAAAACTCTGAATCCAATGTCCTCCTCAGTTAGGGGTGTATGATGTCATATGACAAGATGACCCAAGCTCTGAGTTTGGCTAATCTGGCAACTCAACAACAACTCTGGGGATCAGAGGCCTTCTTCTTTCTGCTCTGCTACATTCTACAGGTTGGCTTTGTCCCCATGGACAACTGCCCCAATGTGCAAAATGGCTACCTAGATCCAGGTACTGCATCCAAAGAGAAAATAAAGGACTGTCTTTTCCTTGTGCACTTCTTAAGTGTGGAAAATCTTTCTCGGAACAACTCCTCCCATCCCCCCAGCAAATTTCTTCTCGCATCTGCTTCACCAGAACTTGCTCATGCTGAAACAATCAAAAAGGGGAATGGATTGCTGCAGTGTTTAGGATTCGCTGCGAGCTGAGGACAGGAGCTCTTCCCCAGAGGGACACCTAAACAGAACTGAGGTTCTGTCAGCAAAGAACACAAGGAAACCTTCACAATAAGGCAAAGCTGTGTCTACCACTCTAAGGACTAGGATAGAGGTTTCCTTAAAGAAGAAAAGCAAATGGGCAACAAGAATAAGAAAAATGTTCTTCATGATTAGTCATTAGGGAAATACAAGTCAAACCACAATGAGATACCACTTCACATCCATTAAAGTCATTATAATAAAATAAAAAATAAAAAGAAGATAACAATTGTTGATGAAGAGGTGGACAAATTGGAACCTTTGTTTATTGCTGATGGGAATGTAAAATGGTCCAAACGATGTGGAAAACAGTTTTTTAGTGGTTTCTCCAAAGGTTTAGCATAGAATTATCCTAAGACCTAGCAATTTCATTCCTCTATATGTGTGTGTGTGTGTGTATATATATATATATATACACACATATATATGCAAAAGAACGGAAATCAGGGGCTCAAATAGATACTTTCACATGAGTATTCACAGTAGCATCATTCCCATGAGTCAAAAGGTGGAAATGACCCACGCACTCATTGACAGCTGAGCAGATTAAAAAAATGCACTATATGTGAGATAATAGAAAATATATACATATTAATATATATATTGGTCTCTGCCCTCCTAGTTCCTGGCCCAGAGCTCTTAAAATTCTTATAATTTTCTTAGTGATAAAGCTCCAAAAGCATCTTTAATTCTGATGTGGTAACTCTAGGTGGGCATCTGGCTGGCTCCTGAATGGGAGTGGGTCACCAGAAACATGAAGCTGTGATTAGAAGCTTGGATTTCTCAGCCACTGCATCCCCACTCTCCATCCTTCAGAGAGAGGGCTGTTCATTGTTCAGTTGCTCAGTCATGTCTGACTCTGTGACCCCATGCACTGCAACACACAAAGCTTCCCTATCCTTCACCATCTCTCAGAGCTTGCTCAATCTCATGTCCATTGAGTTGGTGGTGCCAGCCGACCATGTCATCCTCTGTCATCTCCTCCTCCAGCCTTCAATCTTTCCCAGCATCAGGGTCTTTTCAAATGAGTCAGTTCTTCCAATCAGGTGGCCGACTCTGTGCGATCCCATAGACGGCAGCCCACCAGGCTCCCCCGTCCCTGGGATTCTCCAGGCAAGAACACTGGAGTGGGTTGCCATTTCCTTCTCCAATGCATGAAAGTGAAAAATGAAAGTGAAGTCGCTCAGTCGTGTCCGACTCTTAGTGACCCCATGGATTGCAGCCCACCAGGCTCCTCCATCCATGGGATTTTCCAGGCAAGAGTACTGAGTGGGGTGCCATTGCCTTCCATGAATATTCAGGGTTAATTTCCTTTAGGATTGACTGGTTGGATCTCCTTGAGAGTCTCTAAGGGACTCTCAAGAGTCTTATCCAGCACCACAGTTCAAAAGCCTCAATTCTTTGGCACTCAGCCTTCCTTGTGGTCTGACTTTCACATCCATACTCGACTACTGGAGAAACCATAGCTTTGACTAGATGGACATATATTGGCAAAGTGATGTCTCTGCTTTTTAATATGCTGTCCAGGTTTGTCATACCGTTTCTTCCAAGGAGCAAGCGTCTTTTAATTTCGTGGCTACAGTTACCATCTGCAGTGATTTTGGAGCCCAAGAAAAGAGAGTCTCTCACTGTTTTCATTGTTTCCCCATCTATTTGCTGTGAAGTGTTGGGACCAGATGCCATGATCTTGGTTTTCTGAATGTTGAGTTTTAAGCCAGCTTTTTCAGTCTCCTCTTTCACTTTCATCAAGAGGCTCTTTAGTTCCTCTTTGCTTTCTGCCATAAGGAGTCATCTGCATATCTGAGGTTATTGACATTTCTCCTGGCAATCTTGATTGCTTTGTTCAGCCCAGAATTTCACATGATGTACTGTGCATATAAGTTAAATAAGCAGGATGACAACATACAGCCTTGAAAGTACTCCTTTCCCAGTTTGGAACCAGTCCATTGTTCCATGTCTAGTTCTAAATGCTGCTTCTTGATGTGCATACAGATTTCTCAGGAGGCAGGTAAGGTGGTCTGGTATTCCGATCTCTTGAAGAATTTTCCACAGTTTGTTGTGATCCACGCAGTTAAAGGCTTTAGGACCAAAGCTCCTGTGCTTAGGACCAGAACTTACTCTATGTATCACTTCATCTGGTTATTCATCTGTATCCTTCGACATGTCCCTTAATAACTTGCAAATAAGTTAATGTTCCCTTGATTTCTTTGAGACTCTGCAGAAAATTAACTGGGCTTCCCTGGTGACTCAGCGGTAAAGATTCTACATGCAGTGCAGGAAACCCAGGTTCAATCCCTGGTTCAGGGAGATCCCGTGGAGGAAGGCATGGCAACCCACTCTAGTACTCTTGCCTAGAGAATACCATAGACAGAGGAGCCTGGGAGGCTGCAGTCCATAGGGTTGCACAAAGTCGGACATGTCTAAAGTGACTAAGCAGCAGCAGTAGCAGCAACAAATTAATCAAGCCAGAGGAGGGGCTCAATTCAGTTCAGTTCCTCAGTCATGTCCGACCCTTTGCCACCCCATGGGCTGCAGCATGCCAGGCTTCCCTGTCCATCACCAACTCCCGGAGCCTGTCTGTTTCTACAACAAATGCTGCTGGGACACTGATTACAATTGTATTAATTCTATACAAACATTTTCAGAAAGAATCAACAATTCTATCTAGCTTTTCAACCCACAAATATCATCAGTTCAGTTCAGTTGCTCAGCCGTGTCCCACTCTGTGCAACTCCCTGGACTGCAGCATTCCAGGCCTCCCTGTCCATCACCAACTCCCAGAGACTACTCAAACTCATGTACATTGAGTCGGTGATGCCATCCAACCATCTCACCTTCTGTAGTCCCCTTCTCCTCCCACTGTCAATCTTTCCCAGGATCAATGTCTTTTCAAATGAGTCAGTTCTTTGTATCAGGTGGCCAAAGCATTGGAGTTTCAGCTTCAGCAACAGTCCTTCCAATGAATATTCAGGACTGATTTCCCTTAGGATTCACTGGTTTGATCTCCTTGCAGTCCAAGGGATTCTCAAGAGTCTTATCCAGCACCACAGTTCAAAAGTATCAATTCTTCAGGGCTTAGCATTCTTTATAGTTCAACTCTCATATTCATACATGACTACTGGAAAAACCATAGCTTTGACTAAATGGACCTTTGTTGGCAAAGTAATGTCTCTGCTTTTTAATGTGCTGTCTATGTTGGTCATAGCTTTTCTTCCAGGGAGTAAGCGTCTTCATTTCATGGCTGCAGTCACCCTCTGCAGTGATTTTGGAGCCCCCCCAAAATAAAGTCTCTCACTGTTTCCATTGTTTCCCCATCTATTTGCCATGAAGTGATGGGACCAGATGCCATGATCTTAGTTTTCTGAATGTGGAGTTTTAAGCCAGCTTTTTCACTCTCCTCTTTCACTTTCATCAAGACGCTTATAGTTCTTCGATTTCTGCCGTAAAGGTGATATCACCTGCGTATCTGAGGTTATTGATATTTCTCCCTGCAATCTTGATTACAGCTTGTGCTTCATCCAGCCTGGCATTTCACATGTATTCTGCATATAATTTAAATAATCAGGGTGAGAATATACAGCCTTAACATACTCCTTCCCCAATTTGGAACCAGTCTGTTGTTCCATGTCCAGTTCTAACTGTTGCTTCCTGACCTGCATACAGATTTCTCAGAAGGCAGGTCAGGTGGTCTGGTATTCCTGTCTCTTAATTTTCCACAGCTTGTGATTCACACACTCAGAGGTTTTGGTGTAGTCAATAAAGCAGAAGTAAATGATTTTCTGGAACTCTCTTGCTTTTTCGCTAATCCAATGGATGATGGCAATTTGATCTCTGGCTCCTATGCCTTTTCTAAATCCAGCTTGAACGTCTGAAAGTTCATGGTTCATGTACTGTTGAAGCCTGGCTTGGAGAATTTTGAGCATTACTTTGCTACTGTGTGAGATGAGTGCAATTGTGTGATAGTTTGAACATTCTTTGGCATTGCCTTTCTTTGGGATTGGATGGAAAACTGAACTTTTTGAGTCCTGTGGCCACTGCTGAATTTTCCAAACTTGCTGGCATATTGAGTGCAGCACTTTCATATCATCATCTTTTAGAATATGAAATAACTCCACTGGAATTCCATCACCTCCACTAGCTTTGTTCATAGTGATGTGTGAGGGGCTAAAAGAAACTTCTAATTTGTAGGCAGGTTGGACAGAAGTTGTGCATAGCCTGGGGATCTCGTACTCACAATAGGCATCCAAAATAGGGGGCAATCTTGTGGGACTGATCTCTGAACTTGTGGGATCCGAGAGTATATCTGGGTTGATGATATAAGAATTGAGTTAAATTATAGGACATCCAGCTGCGGTCACAGAGAATTGCTTGGTGTGGGGGGAAACCCTACATATTTGGTGACCAAAAGGGTCATAAATGAAGTTTTCTGTGTGAAAGTAGATAAACACACAGGAAGAGAAAAGACTGTAGTTTTTCCATATACATTTATTATAGATGTCCATCTAGTGGGAGGGTTCAGCATCTGCTGAAATGAGGGCTCCTTATTCTTGAAGAGCTATGCCCCACCATCCACACAAAGCAGGTCACCTGGTCTGCTCAGCTCTGTGTTTGGAGCTCAAGTTCAGTCTGCCCTAATGAGATATCCCCTCAACCCTGGATGCCCTGAGGAGAACAGCACAATTAGAAGGCAGAAAACTGCTTGAAAACACAGCAACAACTTCAGATAAAGGCCTCCTGAGTCTGTATAAGCCTGGAATGGAGCCCCAGTTCTTGGTGCACACCAGCCCCTGTCTCCTCACTAGCACGTAGCTCTGTCCAGACAGGAGCCGGGTCTCTGAAGGGCTTCCAGCTGCAGGGCCAGGGCAATGGGAGCCCCAGGCACAGAAGGAATGTGATTCTTTTTAACCTTCATTCAAACTAAGACACAAACATACATCAGGAAATAAAAAGCTACCAATGTTGTATATACTTTAAATTATTTCAAGAAAAAGTTATTTTATAGTCCATTTATCTCTTTTCCATTTATTTTGCTTTATTTACTAAAATTTTTCCATTTCTTCTGTTCCCTTAGTTTCAGCATGTTTATATTTTGATTTTGCCTTGCTCTAGATAATGGCATCATAGACAGCTCCTCCCTCCCCCCTCCCCACTCCTCTCCCACCATTCCCTCTCCTTCCTTCATTTCTTTCACTTGTGTGCCTTACCCCCAGTACTCTGACCTTTGGACTAGACTCATTTGGACCCCATGATCCTAGAGTTTGATTAGCTTGGCCTGACCCTAATCCAGGTTGATGAGCGGTGGGGAGGGTACATCTCAGCCCTTCCTCTAACCCCCTTCTACCAGTGCATGGAGGGGAAGTTGAAGGAGAGAGTGGGAAGGGTGATGGGGTTGGGGGGGGGTTAGCTGTCCTGCTCAAGCTTTCCCTGTGATCTCTTCATCCCAAAGCCACACTGGTTCTGCTCCCTCTTGTCAGAAGCTAAGGGGCAGCTCAGAGGTGGCCCCTGCTGTGCTCAGTTTCCTGTCTTGGTTCCTAAACCTCAGGACAGAAGTCCTCTTCTTGCCCCTAATCTTCTTAATCTCTTTCCCATCTTCTGGTGCCAACCCCACACTTTCAGTGTGGCATGGGTTGTAGTTAGTGGGTACTAAAAAAAAAATCTGAGAAGAAAAAAGAGAAGCAAACTCACATACACTAAAGCATCAAATTTGGGGAGGAATTTCTGTCCATTTGCATCTCTTGAGCTTAAGCTTTGCAGGTGACTTCAAAGAGCCAGCATCCACCAGAGACTCATTCCATATGCAGAAAGAAACAGAGTCCCAGCCTGAAGGTGGATGGGAAGGTCCGTGTGGACCAAGGAGCAAAGAGCAAAGGGGGGCCTCAATATAGTCAAGGAGACTGTACCCCCACTTCGGTGGAAAGAGTGAGACAGCAGGCACCGCCATCCACGCGCATGCTGGTGGTGGCACTTGGTGCTTCCAGTAAACAGCAGCTGTACTGGGGTGCTCATTACTGATGAAGACTTCCCATCTTGGGGTCCGGTATCCTTCCTTCTTCCAGCTTCGGTCTTGAGTCCCTTTTGTGGGTGCAAGAAGACAGGTCAGGGCCACGCAGTCCTTGGAGTGTCTATTCTCAGATAGGGGACTGGAAAAGCATCCTGCTGGGTCTATTGCTTATATGGAAGCAGGTTTCATAACTTCCCCAATCCCAGAAGTCAGTGATTTCTTAGTTCCCACTGTTCAGCTGGACCTAACCAGAGCCCCTCCTCCCCAGGGACACAGTTTTGTTCTCAGGGGTGCATGTGGTTGGGAACGCTAGCTGGGACAGGCCACTGGGGCCAGGAACCTGGAAGCAGAATCCAGACTTTGAAGCACTTTCTCAGTCTCCTGATTGCATGTTTGGGGAAAATCAGTAAAGGTCACCTGCCCAGCCCTTAAGCGGATGTCTAACTTCCAGAAGGAAGGAGGTCCCAGGGGTCCTGAGAACAGCACCCAAGAGTGGCACTGCGTCAGGCTTAGAGATCAAGTGGGCTGCCCTTCCAAGGTCCCCACCGGGTCCTGCTGGCACCTCTGGGAACTTCTCCCACCATTTCTACAGCAGGAAGAGAGGCTGAGTCATGGGGAAGGGTAGGGGCAACTTCTGCACACCATCTGTTGTCACCTAGGAAGGGGCAGACTTGATCCCTGGAGCATGAACTCAGACCCGGCCCAGCCACAAACAATTCGGCGACCCTAGAAAGCTCCTGAAACTTTTGGAGCCTTGGCCTCTCATTTGTAAAATGAGGATAACCGTCTCCCTTTATTCAGTTATCATGAATATTCAGTAAGATTATGCATTTGAAGCAGCTAGTATACCCTGTCCATGGTAAGTGGCTCAGTACATACCAGCCATTGGTAGTAGTATTAATACCAACCCCAAACCACTGAAACATGGAAGAGTCTCAGAAGGTAGAAATTTAGATGATAATAAATGCTAGGGGTCATAAATCCATCTTCAGCCGAAGTTCCCTCCCCTCCCCTCCTGGCCCTGCTCTGCTCAGGCCCGTGCTTTCCAAGCAGTCATGTCTCCCACATCCTGGTAATAAGAGCACAGGCTTGGGCCATCTTCCTCAAGCTTGGATTGTAACCCTTCTGCAGGCAGGCCAAATCTAGGCATCTCTCTTCACTACTTAAATTTCCTCTTGTATTTTTCCCCTTCACATGTCTTGTGTCTCCAACCACAATTAAACTCCAGAAGTAAGGACTAGGCTTATGCTCCATCTAGGCCTCCCTGCTGTGATCCTGAACTGATTGTCCTTCCTAAGTTTTGCTGTCAATCTGGGAAACTATTTTGCATTTCACTGGAGCTTAGCAAATGATAAAAATAAATATGGAAATGTATGTTCTCTCTCATATAGATAATCTTCTTCCTGTTCTGAGGAACTTCTTCCCATTGAGATGAGAGAGAAAAGTTAGAGGCAGTCAACAGATCATTTGGCAACTCTAGGTTTTTTTGTATATATATATAATTTTATTTATTTTTTTTTGACTGTGCTTTTTTTTTTTTAATTTTTAACACCAAACACATTTTGTATTGGGGTATAGCCAGTTAGCAATGCTGTGATAGTTTCAGGTCAACAGTGTAGGAGGGACTCAGCCATTGATATACATGTATCTCCCCCAAACACCCCTCCCATCCAGAATGGCATATAACATTGAGCAGAGTTCCATGAACTATACAATAGGTTTTTGTTGGTATCCATTGTAAATATAGCAGTGTACATGACCTCGGCTGTGCTGGGTCTTCGTTGTTGCACTGACTTTTCTCCAGTTGTGAGAGCAGGGGCTCCTTTTTTGCAGTGTGCCAGCTTCTCATTGCGGTGATTTCTCTTGTGGAGCACAGGCTCCAGGGCAGGCAGGCCTCAGTACTTGTGGCATGTGGGCTTAGCAGTTGCAGTTCCCAGGCTCTAGACCACAGATTCAATAGGTGTGGCGCACAGGCTTATTTGCTCAGCAGCATGTAGGATCCTCTTGGATCAGGGATCAAACCCATGTCTACTGCATTGGCAACTGGATTCGTTACCACTGAGCCACCAGGGAAGCCCCGTCAACCCTAGATTTTGAAGTAATTGGGACCACTCTAGAACTGTATATAGAAGAGGGATTTGCGGTCATCAAGTTGATTGGGAAAGGACATTATGGAGAATAAAGTATGCAATCCTCGGCATCGAGGAGAAGGGAGCTAGTTAGTACATCTGCTAACATCCAGTTGTGGCTATGACCATCCTTACTTGACCCTTGGTGGCACTATTACAATTAAAAATGTCAAAATGAAAGAGCCAACTCGAACATGCTCTGTGACTTCCACTGGGCTTCTTGAAGAAATGGTTCATCTTACAAACACTTTCAGCCCCCTTTGCACTGAGATTTACAGGCACCAAAGCAGATAGTAAAGTGAAAGAGCTTTTTCTGCCAGATGCATGGCCGGGTTGTCCTTGCCTCTGCTCCTAAATTTACTCACACAGAGGGACAGCCTCACATAAGCAACTGACAACCAAGGATTTTAGGCAGCCCTCATTTTTACTTATGTTATTTTCATCATGACTATGGTGGTTTTGAAGGCATTCACTCCAGGTTTCTGGGCTTCACTATTTGTTTTCCCTAGAATCCCTCAGAGTTTAAGTGATAATTAATGACCCCATTAACATGTTAAGTACCCCTTACCATTATTCATTAATCCAGCATGAGAAGCAATGGGCCTGTCCTGGGGGGAGGTAGTGGCAGGGTCCCCCCTGGGGGCAGTCATTCTGCCTCCTCCATTTCCCTGGGGTCTCTCTCAAAAAGCACTTCATCAGGCTTTGGGAACTGTGGCTGGGAAATTATAGACATTTTGTTTTGTTTCTTCTGGGCCTGTACTCCAGAAGACACTGTGAGTTAGAGCCTGAAGTTTTCAAATGATAGATTTTCACCATGTTTCAAAATAGGAATTGCTAAAGTGGGACAAGAGGGTCTTTTTGGAAAACCAAGTCCCTGTGAAAGCGCCGTGCAGGTATCATCACAAAAATCTCCACTAAGGTGGTAAATTCCACTTCTTGGACAAGTGTCAATGAGCCCAGGCCTTTGAATCGATTAACAAAAGCAGTTGCTTGCCTTCCCCTGCCCCATCCCACTATTCTTTGGCCATGCAGCGTGGCAAGTGGGATCCACGCTCCTTGCAGTAGAAGCCCAGAGGCTTAACCACTGGATAGCCAGGGAATTCCCCAGAGCAATTGCTTTCGTTGACTATCATTCTGACTATGGAGGCTCTGACCGCACTTCCCAAACTCTGTGTCTGTGTTGGAACGCATCAGCACGGACCTGAGCATTTCTGTCTCAGCTTCCCAGCTTGGATGTTCCAGCATCTTGCTAATTGCCCCCCTTTCCTCTGTCAGGTGCACACAACCACAGGGCATTTATTTTTCTAGCCCAGCCGGCAGTGCCAGCATAGGTTTTTTTAATTTTTAATTTTAAATTAGTTTTTTAATTTTAAAATTAAAATTTGAAATTTAGTTTTTTAATTTTAATTTAATTTTTAATAGGTGCTTACATCAAGCACCCCCTCAATGAGACAGTCCCCAGAATTGACCTGGGCTCTCCCATTCTGTTTTTTGGGGTCTGTGGACCAAGTTTCAGCATCTCATATGGCTTCCAGGTAGAGAGAGGCAGAGGAGGGGCCCTGGGAAGAGGGATGCAGGAAAAGGCTCTTAACAGAACTGTAGACCAGGACCCAGTGTGCCCAGAGCTGCCTCTGTGATACCTCTGCTCCATCCAAAATACCAGATCACTAATTTTCTGACCAAAAACAATGAGAAAATGGGATCCTGTAGATGGTAATGTGTCCTCCCATAAAAAAAAAAAAAGTTGTCTACATGAGACTCTGGGGTCTGCCTGCCCTGGGCTGGCATTCTGGCTCAGCCATGGCAGCAAATGCCCTACCATCACCAGGCGGCAGCTTCCACCTCTTGGAGGTCGAGGGAGTGGGGATCTGATCTCACAAGGGTTGCTGGGAGGATCAAAAGAACACTCAGCACCAGACAGAAAGTGCTTAATAAGCAATGCCTAAGGATTTCAGGTCATTCTTTCTAACTAGGTTTTTCTGCATTAGTTTTCTGCACAACTTCTGTGTCTTTGTCCATCCTAGCTGGTAAGGGATCAGTGCACACCAAACACACATGAGCATCACCTAGACAGGGGTGAACATTACAAACACCAGTCGGGGAGGGAACTGATGATTGTCAGCACCCCCTCAACATGGTCCTAAAACCAGAAAAAGGGAGTTGAAAATAAATAGCATCAGTCCTAAGCCAGTTCCTCCTTCAAAAAGGGTCTGTTCCTCAACCCCTAACCTTTTCATCTAATCCAACACGGGCTCTGACTTGAGTAGGAACCAACCAAGTCACTGACTTATCAGAATCTTCTCTCCCAAAGCAGGCCACCAAATCTTTTAGGGTTCCTTCCACCACCATGAGCAGTCATTATAGTTTCAGCCTGCAACTTTTAAGGCACTGCTTTTAGGGCAGCAGGGAAATGAAAATATCTCCAAAAGGCTGATTCCCATTGCTCACCTTGGCCCTGCCCTGCTGAGGTCCCAGAAGTTTATTCTCTTTGCTGCTCAGAGCAGGTCATCCTGGCTCCACTTTGAGCTGTTCCCCAGCTCAGTAGATGCTGAGTGCTTAGCACCAGTTGGGGGAGAGCAAACCTGGTACTCTGTAAAAGGAGTGAAGAGAGGCTGCAAGGCCCAGCCATGAAGAGAAGCAACCTGATGAGACGGAAGTAAGGTCTACCTCTTGCTGGGGTGTGACAAAAACTTCCAGAACATCAATGCCCCCACCCCATAAATGGGGGTGACATTATCTGCTTGTGCATGTTACAAAAACTTTTAAGTGCTTCAATGTGCTTCCCAGATTGTGCTAGTGGTAAAGAACCTGCCTGCCAATGCAGGAGTCATAAGAGATGAAACTTTGATCTCTGGGTCAGGAAGATCCCTTAGAGAAGGGCCTGGCAATTCACTCCAGTATTATTGCCTGGAGGATTCCATGAACAGAGGATCCTGGCAAGCTACAGTCCATAGGGTCGCAAAGAGACGGGCATGACTGAAGTGACTTATAATGCACACATCACGCATGCAATAAATGATATCTAATATGTAGCAGAGGCTTCATAGTTTTGCTGTTATTGTTGTTTTTCCAGTAGCTTGATCCAACACAAGCAAAGAAAGAGGGAAAGGGACAGATTCCCAACTAGATTTGCTGTCCAGACAAGCGAGGCAGGCAGGAGAAGCATCATACACCATGTGTGGCTCCTTGGAATCTGCCTGGGATTCCCTCTCAGTTTGTTAGGATGGAAAGGAAGGGACCCTGCAGTTAAGAAGCAATGCAAAGGTAAGGATTTAGGGGTTTGGGGATTGGGTGTGAAACAACGTGGTTTCTTCAGCCAGGGGCTGTATGTAGTCATTTGTGGTTTTGAGGCTGGGGTAATTGCCACATCCTGGGCTTTGGCTTCAGTCTTTAGCTTTTGACTATAAACCACGCTGAGCAGGGCCAGGCTGCAGGTAGCTTTTTTTCTTCTTGGGAAGCCAGGATGGAGCCTCGGGTTGGTGTGCCCTGGTGGAGCCCCTCTTGCTCCTAAGAACATCAGCTGTAGGAAAGTTCCGTTCAGAGGACAAAGACACAACTGGTCCTCCATCCAGAGGCGGTGTGGAGAGAGGGCTTGGAGTTGGAAAAATCTGAGTTCCAGCCCCAAAAATCTCTTCTTAGCACTCAGACATTTCTCTAACCTTCAATTTCCTCCTTTATGAAACTAGTAATAATAACTGCTTCAGGATCATTGAGAGGCCCAAACAAGAGTAGGCAAACCCAGTGCAGAGACAGTGTCAGATGAGCATGCTCCACATCACTCACCCCCTCAGCACGTATGGGTGAGGTCACGGGTGTTGACCATTCCAAGATGGCATGCCTAGCAAGTGGTGCAGCTCAGAGAACAGCCTGCACCATCGGGCATGCATAGTCTTCTAGACAAATGATGTGTAC
Organism: Bos indicus x Bos taurus; assembly: GCF_003369695.1. NCBI lineage: Eukaryota > Metazoa > Chordata > Mammalia > Artiodactyla > Bovidae > Bos > Bos indicus x Bos taurus. Next base: position 890,105 of record NC_040103.1, on the reverse strand, counting down.
GCCCCTCCCCAAGACTCCAGGTGCTGCCCTGAAGACGCAAACAGATGTGCAGGATCGATGTCCTCCCTGCCTCACCCATCCTTCATCTCTGTGCCACACTGGATGATCTTCACAATGTGAAGTGTGTAGCCAACTGGAGTATGTTGCTGTTACTCCCTCTTCATACCCAAGGATGCAAAATTTCCAAACATTATGGCAGGAAAAGATTGGATGGCCATCCCTGAGCAGAGTATGTTTCTTGGAAGGAAAACAGGAGCTTCTTGCTGAATGGACTAAATGTCAGAGATGAGATGAGTGCTGGAATAAGTGGTCCAGAGAAAGAGAAAACTTGTAGCCATAGAGCTACAGTGGAGTTAGGGCTGAGGCTGAAGGTCGAGGGCCTGTCCATGGTGAGGAACCGTCTCAGAGGCTGGTGGGAGGCAGCTCTGGGGGTTTCTCTCACTCATTCCACAGGTGCTGAGTGCCTGGTGCCATCCTAGGGGCTGAGAAACATCATGGTGAATGAGGCCACAGGGCTCCTGGTCTCATGAGTCTTACATTCTGGTTTGGGGGGGGGGAGGGCAGTGTACATCCAACAGATAAATTAATAAACAAGAAACCTGTTATGCTGTGGAAAACACTACCTGTGCTGTCCTGGAGAGGGGCGGCCATTAGAGTAGGTGGGAGGACTCCCTGGAGGAGCTGACGACTAGACTAAGCTGACTCATGAGAAAGCTGACAGAAAATGAAGTACTAGCTTTATGCAGCTGGAAAAAATTTTACACACTTAAACCCAGAATGCAATAGTCTAAATGCTCCATGGCTCTGGAAGAAATTATAATGCATAATTTATAGCTAATTTGTAAAGTTAGTTTTAGAAATGTTTTTAATAACTTCCAGATGAGAGACCAACAGTGCATTCTACAACATTATGTTGCTGAGCTATATCCTAGAATGTGTACACAACCAAGCAGTCCCTGAAAGCTTCTCCTGTGAACCCAGAAGTGTTAGCCCATGGGAAGGACCCTGTGGACAATGCAGGGTCACCTGGCAGAGGCCAGGTGAAAGAAAGTCACTCCAAATCAGGAATCATTTGGTTACAGGAAATAGGAACCCATTTGAGGAAGCTTCATTAAAGACTAATTTAACTTGAACAGCCCCAAGGGCTGGATGTGGTGAGGAGTCCATGAGGGATGAGATCTAAGAAATGAAAGGCCTACAGAGCTGAGAACTCTCCTCAATAAGCCACATGGTTATTGTTTTTTAAATTTAATATGTTCATAATACTAGTAACCTGTGGAATTGCTTTTTATAATTTATTACAATAAAATCTGTATAACACAAAATTTGTCTTTTTACCATTTAAAATTCCAGTACCCCTTCAGTATTTGGTTCTTATGTTTGTCCATCTCTTCAAATTCAGTTGTTGCCTATTCACATCCCTTCATTTTTTCTTGACACCCAGACATGATGTAACACTGCGTTAGGAGGCCTTTAGCAATGTCATGCAATGGCAACCCACTCCAGTATTCTTGCATAGAGAATTCCGTGGACAGAGGAGCCTGGTGGGCTGCTGTTCGTGGGGTCGCACAGAATCAGACATGACTGAAGCGACTTAGCATGCATGCATGCATTGGAGAAGGAAATGGCAACCCACTCCAGTGTTCTTTCCTGGAGAATCCCAGGGACAGAGGAGCCTGGTGGGCTGCCATCTATGGGGTCACACAGAGTCGGACACAACTGAAGCGACTTAGCAGCAGCGATGCCATGAGGTGTGGGATGGAAGGCTTCCCACTGTCCTAATGCGTTCTCTGTCTGTGCCCTGGCTGTTTTTCTCCTTTGCTTGGTGGAGCAGGGTGACTAAAGCTGGCTGCAGCTGCATACTCCCCTCCCTCAGGTCAGTTAGGCTCTGGATAATTAGTTTCCCCTGAAGACACATCTTGGTATATTTCAAACTGGTCCCTTTACCTTCCCTCTCCTAGAAGAGAAGAGATTTCTCCTTGACATTTTCAGTGAGAACCTGGTCTAATTCCTGGAGGTAAATTCCACAGTATTGTACCTACTACCCATGACTTTGTTCCCCTGGAGTTCTCACTCTCAGAAGTATCTATACTCAGGTGCCACTAATTCACCAGTTACAATTCAGGTTTTCCTGTCCCAAAACTGGTTCCCACAGTGGTCTCCATTCTGTCTTTGCTTCAGGAAGCTGAGAATCCCTGTATCATCCATCTGTCTCTCCAACCTTGAGGGCAGTGATTTGTCCTGTGTCCGCCCCTCTCTTAAAGATCCAAGAATAGTGTTGATCAACTTTTCAGTCTCTTAATCTTTTTATTTGTTTTTAAGAGGAGTGGTGATTTCCAAGCTCTGTACATGTGGAACTGTAAAACATTTTAACCCTTGTAACCACTGTTAAGAGTAAAATTCAGTGGCTTTAATTACATTCACAATATTATACAACCATTACCCACTACCTATTTCCAAAACTTTTTCATTGCCCCAAACAGAAAGTCTGTATCCACTATACAATAACTACCCACTTCTTGTGAGTAATCCTGCTGTGGCCATTGATGTACTACAAGTATCTGCTTGAATCTTTGTTTTCAATTCTTTGGGGTATACACCCAGAACTGCAATTGCTGGATCATATGGTAATCCTAGGTTTACTTTTTGGAGAGTTCACCAAACCATTTTCCACAGTGGCTGCATCATTTTACATTCATACCACAAAAGTAAAAGTGTTCCAATTTCTCCACATTCTTGCCAACACTTTTTTAAAAAAATTATTCTTATAATAGCCACTCTGGTAGGCATGGAGTGGTATTTCATTATGGTTTTGATTTATATTTTCCTAATGGATAATGATGTTGAGCATCTTTTTGTGTGTTTATTGGTTGTTTGCATATATTCTTTGGAAAAATGTCTAATAAGTCCTTTATCCATTTTTTCCACATGAGCTATCTTTTTGTTGTTGAGTCATAGGATATAAATCAAAGAGGACACAAATAGATAGAGAAATATACCATGTTCATGGATTGGAAGAATCAATATAGTGAAAATGAGTATACTACCCAAAGCAATCTATAGATTCAATACAATCCCTATCAAGCTATTTTTCACAGAGGTAGAAAAAATAATTTCACAATTTGTATGGAAATACAAAAAACCTCAAATAGCCAAAGCAATCTTGAGAAAGAAGAATGGAACTGGAGGAATCAACCTGCCTGGCTGCAGGCAATACTACAAAGCTACAATCATCAAGACAGTATGTTACTGGCACAAAGACAGAAATATAGACCAATGGAACAAAATAGAAAGCTCAGAGATAAATCCATGCACCTATGGACACCTTATCTTTGACAAAGGAGGCAAGAATATACAATGGAGGGAAGACAATCTCTTTAACAAGTGGTGCCGGGAAAACTGGTCAACCACTTGTAAAAGAATGAAACTAGAACACTTTCTAAAACCATACAGAAAAAATAAACTCAAAATGGATTAAAGATCTAAATGTAAGACCAGAAACTACAAAACTCCTAGAGGAAAACATAGGCAAAACACTCTCTGACATAAATCACAACAGGATCCTCTATCACCCACCTCCCAGAATAATGGAAATAAAAGCAAAAATAAACAAATGGGACCTGATTAAGCTTAAAAGCTTTTGCACAATGAAGGAAACTATAAGGAAGGTGAAAAGACAACCTTCAGAATGGGAGAAAATAATAGCAAATGAAGCAACTGACAAAGAATTAACCTCAAAAATATACAAACAACGACTGCAGCTCAATTCCAGAAAAATAAACCACCCAATCAAAAAATGGGCCAAAGAACTAAACAGACATTTCTCCAAAGAAGACATATAGATGGCTAACAAACACATGAAAAGATGCTCAACATCACTCATTATCAGAGAAATGCAAATCAAAACCACAATGAGGTACCATTTCAGGCCAGTCAGAATGGCTGCTATCCAAAAGTCTGCAAGCAATAAATGCTGGAGAGGGTGTGGAGAAAAGGGAACCTTCTTACACTTTTGGTGGGAATGCAAACTAGTACAGCCACTATGGAGAACAGTGTGGAGATTCCTTAAAATACTGGAAATAGAACTGCCATATGACCCAGCAATCCCACTTCTGGGCATACACACTGGGGAAACCAGAATTGGAAGAGACACATGTACCCCAATGTTCATTGCAACACTATTTATAATAGCCAGGACATGGAAGCAACCTAGATGTCCATCAGCAGATGAATGGATAAGAAAGCTGTCATATATATACACAATGGAATATTACTCAGCCATTAAAAAGAATATATTTGAATCAGTTCTAATGAGGTGAATGAAACTGGAGCCTATTATACAGAGTGAAGTAAGCCAGAAAGAAAAACACCAATACAGTATAATAATGCGTATATATGGAATTTGGAAAGATGGTAACAATAACCCCATATGCAAGATAGCAAAAGAGACACAGATGTATAGAACAGTCTTTTGGACTCTGTGGGAGATGGCGAGGGTGGGATGATTTGAGAGAAGAGCATTTGAAACATGTGTATTATCATATGTGAAACAGATCACCAGTCCAGATTCGATGCATGAGATAGTGTGCTCAGGGCTGGGGCATTGGGATGACCCAGAGAAATGGGATGGGGAGGGAGGTGGAAGGGGAGTTCAGGATGGGGAACACATGTACACCCATGGCTGATTCATGTCAATGTATGGCAGAAACCATTACAATATTGTAAAGTAAAAATAAAAATAAATAAATAAATAAAAATAAAATAAAAATATAAAAATACAAAAAAAAACCTATGTAAGATAATATTTTGCAAATATCTTCTCCCATTCCATTATATCCTTCTTCTTTCTCAATAATGTCCTTTGATGCACAAAAGTTTTGATTTTGATAAAATCCAATTAATTTATTTTACTTGTGTTGCTTATGCTTTGGGTATCATATCTAAGAACCTGTTGCCAGATCCAAGGATGTGATTTGTACCTATGTTTTCTTCTAAGAGTTTTATGGTTTTAGCTCCTACTTTCAGGTCTATGTGTTATTTTGAGTTATTTGTAAATGGTGTGAGATAAAGGTCTAAATGCATTCTTCTGCATTTCCCAGCATCTTCCATTGAGAAGTTTTGGCATCCTTGTCAAAGATCAACTGACCATATATGTAAGGGTTTATTTCTGGACTCTCTGTTCTATTCCATCGGTCTCTATGCCTCTCTTTGTGCAGTACCACACTGTTTTGATTACTATAGATTTTATGTTAGTTTTGAAATCAGGTAGTTGAGACTTTGTCCTTATTTTTTTGAGATTTTTTTTGACTATTAATCTTTATTAATAGATTATTAATCTATCAATTATTTTGGATATTAATCTATCAATATTAACATTGATTAATATTCCAGACATTAATCTATTGATTAATTTTGTTCCTTTGCCTGTGCCACGTGTTCCTGTTTCTTAGATATCTTGTAATTTTTTGTTGTTGTTGAAACCCGGACATTTGAATCTTATAAAGTGGTAAATCTGGAAATCAGATTCTCTTCATTCCCTAGGAGTTGCTGGATTCTTTTCCCTTGGGAAGGCTATAGTAGTCCATTTGCTTAGTGATTTTCCCTAACTAGTTTTGCAGAGGCTGTATTCCTTGTCATGTGTGGCTAATGAAGCTTCTGTTCTTTAGTTTTGTGCAGTTAATGTTTTCATAGAGATTTCCTTAAATGCTCAGAGCTAAAAATCCAAAACCAAAGAAACACAAAAATCACTTCTAGTCTTTGCCAAGTGACTCTGTTCCAGGTCGCTCCTTCAACACCAAGCCAGGCTTGTACTAAGCCTGGAGATCAGCTCCAAGTGAGGCTGATGGTTTCTTCACATCCTGTCTCTCTGACCCAGGCATGTGCACAGGCTCCAGGGTCCCAATTTTTATTGTTTTAAATGTCTTAATTTCCCAGAGGATCTCTCAGGCTTTTGCTCCCATGTCTTAGGCAGTCTATGGATGTGTTCAGCTGCCTGTTTATGTTTCCATCATAATCTTTTGCCCCAGGCATCTGTGGGTTGACAGTTCATCTTGCAGTATTTCCAAGCAACAGCACTGCCTTTTTAGCCTAAGTTCTGAGTCAGGCAAAATAAACATTACTTCCCTTATGTTAGTTCTACAGGTATCCCCCAGACAGGTTAGAACAGACACCCACAATAATTAGCAAAGGTTCCATATTGAGAATGTGACTGCCATCTTCAAGATTCCTGCCAAGCAGGAGAGGCTGGACTAAAACAACGGAAATGTTGCCAATCCTTCCTACCATTTTGAAGCCATCTTTTTCTTGATTCAGCATGCATTTACTTGCTCTAAACTTTGTCTATTTTCTAGAGTCCTGACAAAGTTGGATCTGGCTGTTCCTGCTCATTTTTTGTTTGTTTGAATTTATTAATTTATTAACTTTTATATAATTTTAAAGGTTACTTTCCATTTACAGTTATTACAAAATATTGACTATATTTCCCATGTTGTGCAATACATTCTTTCTACTTTACACCCATTAGTTTGCACCCTCCTCCTCCACTCACACCCCTACTGGTAGCTACTAGTTTGTTCTCTGTCTGTGAGTCTGCTTCTTTTTTGTTATATTCACTAGTTCGCTGAATTTTTTAGATTCCACATATAAAGATGTCATACAGTATTTGCCTTTCTCTGTCTGATTTATTTCATTAGCGTAATGCCCGCTAAGTCTTCTTTTCTATGGCTGAGTAGTATTCCATTTACCATATCTTCTTTAACCTTTCATCTGTTGATGGACACTTAAGTCATTTTCCATATTTTGGCTATTGTAAATAATGCTGCTATCAACACTGGAGTATATGTATCTTCAAATTACTGCTTTTGTTTTTTTTCAAATATATATCCAGGAGTGGCAATGCTGAGTCTTATGGTGGTTCTGTTTTTAGTTTTTTGAGAACTTTCCATACTGTTTTCCACAGTGGCTACACCAATTTACATTCCCACCAACAGTGTAGGAGGATTCCCTTTTCTCCATATCCTTGCCAACAATTTTTATTCATGTTTTTTTGGATGATAGCCTTCTGACAGGTGTGAGATGACGTCTCATGGTGGTTTTTATGTGCATTTCTCTGATGATTAGCAATGTTGAGCATCTTTTCATATACCCGTTGGCCATTTGTATATCCTCTTTGGAAAAATGTCTATTCAGTTCTTCTGCCCATTTTTTAATCATATTTTTTTTTTGATGTTGTGTGAGCTGTGTGAGCTGTTAATATCTGTTGAGTTGTGTGAACTGTTAATATCTGTCAGATATTAACCCGTATTAGTAATACCATTTGCAAATGTTTTCTCACATTTAGTAGCTTGTCTTCTCATTTTGTCAATGACTTCCTTTACTGTGCAGAAACTTTCAAGTTTAACTAAGTTCCATTTATTTACTTTTACTTTCTTTAAGAGATGGATCCAAAAAAAACATTGCTGTGATTTATGTCAAAAGTGTTCTGCCTATGTTTTCCTCCAGGAGCTTTTGATGTTTCAATAGTTTAGAGTTGCCTACTCTACCATTTTGTGAAGTTAAGTTCCCCTGGTGGTTTGCCTTATATTTTTCTCTGCAAATTGATTCCATTATCCTCTTCTCCCTAAAGACTATTTCTTTCTTCTTTCTCATTATAGCAAATAGCTCCAAAATGACACTTCACCATGGTAGCCTCAACCCTGAGGGCTGGGTCACATCATTGTCCAGCACCCTAATTGACTATGTCAGTTTTCTAAGTCTCAAAAGCTGAGTGTCAGGACATTGAACCTGATTGCCTCAGCTTAAGAGTCTTGGGCCAATCAGCTGAGGGGGAGGAAGCTGCAGGACCCACTTCTTACTCAGCATGGGTAGAGGGAGGGATTCTCTTGGAAAGGAGATAGGCTGGTTCCCAAAAGCTAGGTGTAGGGGCAGGAAGAAGTTTTTGTATCTCCAGATAATCATGAAACACAACCTTTCCCTTCAGGGCTTTCAAGGAGAAAAGCACAATGAGATGATCCAACTATACTTAACCATGAAATCATTTTTATTTTCATGGAAGAACTTTAATGTTTAGTAGAATATAAACAATACAGACATTGCTTCAGCAGTTCAATAAAAATGTGTTGAATTTGAAAAGTGAAGATTCAGATGGCATCCATAATCTTCATCCCTGCCCTTCTGGCCCTGTGCCTGGTGTTTTGGTGGGTGGGGCCCTGATCTGAGCACAACCCTGGGCTGGGTGGGCTGCAGATGTTCATTTCTGAGTAAAGGTTGGATTCCTGAGAGCTTGTGACAGACACCGTGCTACCTGCTATGCCAAAGAACAGGAATATTTCTCCACCGCCGTGTTTAACACAAGTGAAAGGAGGTCTGAGTCCTTGCTCCAAAAGGAAGAGACACATATGACATAAGTGAGAGGGATGAACAGAAACCAGGAGGAGGCTAGGCTCTGGCTTGGGTTTGCCACATTCCAGCCAAGTTGCCACGTGTAACCAGGCCACTCAGCAAGGTCGCTCAAGGCCTGTGTTTCTTCACCCAGAAGTAAGGAACAGAGACACAATGGGTGATTTCCCAGGGTTTTGTTTCTTTGCTTTTCCAGTTTTTGTTTCATTTTTATTATTTTTTAAATTTTTTTATTCATAAAGAGGGAACTAATAATATATATATATATATCTAATATAGTTTTTTAATTTAAATTTATTTATTTTAATTGGAGGCTAATTACTTTACATTATTGTATTGGTTTTGCCATACATCAACATGAATCCGCCACAGGTGTATACGTGCTCCCCATCCTCAACCCCCTCCCACCTCCCTCCCCATACCATCCCTCTGGGTCATCCCAGTGCACCAGCCCCAAGCATCCTGTATCCTGCATTGAACCTGGACTGGCAATTCATTTCTTATATGATATTATACATGTTTCAATGCCATTCTCCCAAATCATCCCACCCTCTCCCTCTCCCACAGAGTCCAAAAGACTGTTCTATACATCTATGTCTCTTTTGCTGTCTCGTACACAGGTTTATTGTTACCATCTTTCTAAATTCCATATATATGCATTAGTATACTGTATTGGTGTTTTTCTTTCTGGCTTACTTCACTCTGTATAATAGGCTCCAGTTTCATCCACTTCATTAGAACTGATTCAAATGTATTCTTTTTAATGGCTGAGTAATACTCCATTGTGTATATGTACCACAGCTTTCTTATCCATTCATCTGCTGATGGACATCTAGGTTGCTTCCATGTCCTGGCTATTACAAACAGTGCTGCAATGAACATTGGGATACATGTGGCAGAAACTTTTCTTTTAAATAAAACATATGTTCAGTTCAGTTCAGTCTCTCAGTCGTGTCTGACTCTTTATGACCCCATGATCGCAGCACACCAGGCCTCCCTGTCCATCACCAACTCCCAGAGTTCACTCAGACTCACGTCCATCCAGTCAGTGATGCCATCCAGCCATCTCATCCTCTGTCGTCCCCTTCTCCTCCTGCCTCCAATCCCTCCCAGCATCAGAGTCCTTTCCAATGAGTCAACTCTTTGCATGAGGTGGCCAAAGTGCTGGAGTTTCAGCTTTAGCATCATTTCCTCCAAAGTAATCCCAGGACTGATCTCCTTCAGAATGGACTGGTTGGATCTCCTTGCAGTCCAAGGGACTCTCAAGAGTCTTCTCCAACACCACAGTTCAACACAGCCCCAGTATATAAAGTGAAAGTCATTCAGTCGTGTCTGACTCTTCATGACCCCATGAGCTATACAGTCCATGGAATTCTCCAGGAGAGGGTAGCCTTTCCCTTCTCCAGGGGATCTTCCCAGCCCAGGGATTGAACCCAGGTCTCCTGCATTGTAGGCAGATTCTTTACCAGCTAAGCCACAAGGGAAGCCCCCCCACACCCCGCAAGTATATCAAGAAAATGGCAAAAGCAGAAGTGGCCTGATGGAGCAGGACGGGGGACCCAGATGATCACCAGAGGTTCCCATGGGCCACGTGTCCTCTGACCTCTGAGGTGCTGTCTTTTTACATGAGAACCTGCCTCCCTACAGTGTGAGATCTTCCGGGGCAACATGTCCTCAGCAGCCTTATGTCCTTAAACCATAGATCCTTGAAGGCAAGGCTGTCTTAGAGGTTCTTGTGGCATCTGGTGGTAGAAGCTAATGATAATAATAATAATAGTGGGACTATCAGATAAACCTCTGTGGCAAGTGCTGCTTCAGCCACAGGCTGTCCGAGATTTCTGGATTTCGTATATTAGTCAGTGATCTGTTTTGCCACAACTGTGTGTTTAAAAAGACAGTTTTCACTGCTGCAATGACTCCCCAATTCTTCAAAGAAAGGGCTTTTGAAAAATTTTTGTGGGAGAAAATATTTACAAATGAAGCAACTGACAAGGGATTAATCTCTAAAACACACAAACAACTCATGAAGCTCAATATAAAAAAAAAACAAGCAGCCCAATCAAAAAGTGGATGGAAGATCTAAATACACATTTTTCCAAAGAAAAAAGGGCTTCTTAACAGTAATAAAATGACTGGTGCTAGGCAACCACAGCTCTAGAGCAGTTTCAGTCCTTGGCTTCACTTTGCTGTCTGCTTGTCTTCAACAGCAACACAACCTTTGGCTGCCCTTACCTCTGTAGGTGCATCCAGGTGTGGCCTCTGGGTTCTTGGGCTTCCTGATTGCAACATGTCTGAGCAGGATCCCAAGGGCAATTGGCCATGAGCACTGACCCATCATTGGCACTGAATACATCTGCATTCAGGCCAGGGTCCTGAATATATGTCAGAGACATGCCACATGGGTCTTCACATCTGGAACAAAGGGCGCCTGGGGTTATTCAAAGTAAAATAGCCCCAAACCCTAGAACCACCTGAGACATCGAAGATAGAAGTGAATCAGCATGGTCCCTGTCCTCAGCTGGGGACAGGCAGGGAAACTGACCATCAAAGCCAGTCTTCAGTGTGTCCACAGAGGGCAAAGCACTGCAGGGACCCAGAGGTGGAGGGAACCCCTCCATCTGAGGCCGTGGAAAATGGTGGGAGTGTGAGGAGCCAAGGAAGCTGCTCACAGGAGAAGCAGTGAGATGATTCTCAGGGTGAGGAGTCAGCCAGGCTAAGGGCAAGGGATGCTGCAGGCAGAGGGACAGAGCAGCAGTGGCAAGAAAGCCTGACAGCTTGTAACTCAGGGAGACTGTCTGCAGAATCTTTTCAGCAAGACCATTTTCTTCAAAGTCAAGTTTGGAGAAGACACCACCTGTGTATGTACCTGCTCTCCATAGGGACCCTAACTCAGGACCAAGTCACCACTGGGAGCCACAGTTTGGGGCAGCTCGAGCCTTGCAGATGATCTGTCCCTGAGTCCAGCATTGTGTGGTTAAGTAACCCAGCTCTGTTGCGAGGACTTGTTTCCCCCAGAAGGCTCACCTTGGGAGTAACCCTGAAGGTAAGAAGAATTCTTGGTCAAAGTGTCTGAATGATTCTCTAGGGATAGAGACCCTTGGCTGATTAGGGTGGTTCCTGGGTGAGTGGAATTGATTGCAGTCTGCATCTAAAGATTCAGGCCCAGGTTCTGGACTGTGTGGTCCTTCTGCATCAGAGAATCTCTGCCAGATGGGGCAGAAGCAAGGGCCCCAGAGGCCCCTACCCCATCCTCAGCTGAATTGGGACTTAGGTAGGGTTGATATCCTTCATGCATGAGCTCTGAAAACAATGAAGACTCAGAGTCACATCCAGCTCATGGACTGAGAAAGACCCCAGAGATGACAGTTGAGTTATGAGTGTCAAGAGAGTTGGGAATGAGTACAGAAAGAGGGGGGTAAGGAGGAAATAATATAGATGAAGGTGCACCAACAGGAGAGGGATGAATTTCCAACCTCCTTCTGTAAATACCAAGTATTTTCTCACAAATGCTGGTAACTCCTGGTGGCAGCTTATGATGGCCTAACTTCCTCAGTCTGTCTCCCATGCCCCTCAAGGTCGGATCCATCTGGGGCTCCAAATGATAAACCCATTATTGGTTTGGCACAAGCAAGCCAGGCAGGACACCTTCAGAGTACACTGAAGAGGCTGCACAAGTCACCAGTGCCCAATGAATGAGCACTGAGAGTATGGGGTTTATAGGGAGGGGGGTTGTTGTGGGTTGAACTGTGTCCCCCACCAATATTGAAGTCCCAATACCCATGAACTTCAGGGGATATTTGAAGATAGAGTCTATACAGATATCAAGCTAAGATGATATCCTATAAATAGGGGAAATATACACACACTTCAGTTCAGTTCAGTTCAGTCACTCAGTCGTGTCCGACTCTTTGTGACCCCATAAACCCCAGCATGCCAGGCCTCCCTGTCCATCACCAACTCCCAGAGTCCACCCAAACTCATGTCCATTGAGTTGGTGATGCCATCCAACCATCTCATCCTCTGTCGTTCCCTTTTTCTCCTGCCCTCAATCTTTCCCAGCATCAGGGTCTTTTCAAATGAGTCAGCTCTTTGCATCAGGTGGCCAAAGTATTGGAGTTTCAGCTTCAACATCAGTCCTTCCAATGAACACCCAGGACTGATCTCCTTCAGAATGGACTGGTTGGATCTCCTTGCAGTCCAAGGGACTCTAAAGAGTCTTCTCCAACACCACAGTTCAAAAACATCAATTCTTCGGTGCTCAACTTTCTTCATAGTCCAAATCTCACATCCATACATGACCACTGGAAAAACCATAGCCTTGACTACACGGACCTTTGTTGGTAAAGTAATGTCTCTGCTTTTTAATATGCTGTCTAGGTTGGTCATAACTTTTCTTCCAAGGAGTAAGCATCTTTTAACTTCATGGCTTCAATCACCATCTGCAGTGATTTTTGAGCCCAGAAAAATAAAGTCTGACACTGTTTCCACTGTTTGCCCATCTATTTGCCATGAAGTGACAGGACCAGATGCCATGATCTTAGTTTTCTGAATGTTGGGCTTTAAGCCAACTTTTTCACTCTCCTCTTTCACTTTCATCAAGAGGCTCTTTAGTTCTTCTTCACTTTCTGCCATAAGGGTGGTGTCATCTGCATATCTGAGGTTATTGATATTTCTCCCGGCAATCTTGATTCCAGCTTGTGCTTCCTCCAGCCCAGCATTTCTCATGATGTACTCTGCATATAAATTAAATAAGCAGAGTGACAACATACAGCCTTGATGTACTCCTTTTCCTATTCGGAAACAGTCTGTTGTTCCATGTCCAGTTCTAACTGTTGCTTCCTGACCTGCATACTGGTTTCTCAAGAAGCAGGTCAGGTGGTCTGGTATTCCCATCAAGAAATAGATAAATCACAAGGACCTACTAAATAACACAGGGATATATAATCAATATCTTGTAATATTCTATAATGGAAGGAATCAGACAAAAAACATACACATATGTATAACTGAATCACTGTGCTGTACACCTGAAACTAATATAACATTGTAAATCAACTATACTTCAATTTTTCTTTAAATAAAGGGGAAAATTTGAACACAAAGCAAGATAGAAGGCTATTTGAAGTCACAGGAAGGAGGCCATCCACATGTTTCTTTGACTTTAACCTTTGCTTTTTGTTGTTTTTGTTATTATGATCCTACATCATAGCCTGCCTTGGGGAACCCCGCTCCTCTTCCTGACTATTAAACTCAAGTGCCTATGTTCAGCTCACAGAGAGATAATCTGACACAGCTCACCTATGAATGATTGCAGAAAAGAAAAAAATAAACACATCCCCTTCTATTTTGCAAGATAAATGTCTTTTTAACTTTATTTCCTCACTTCCTCTCCCTCTCTGTTCTGTAATAGAACCTGGCATCCAGATCCTGATAAGATGGTTGAGACATAATCCATCATCTGTCTTTCTGAATAAAGTCATATCCCTTACCTCAACAGCTCATTTCTCATTTCTCAGTTAATTGGCCTGGCATGCAGCGAGCAGAGCAAACATGGACTCGGTAACACCAAGACCAGCAGAAACTAGGAGACAGGCCTGGCACAGAGGCGCCCTTTCAGTCCTCAGAAGGAACCAGTCCTGTCAACCTGTTGACCTTGGATTCCAGCCTCCAGAACTGGGAGACCATAAATTTCTGTTGTTTAAACCACTCTGTGTGTGGCACTTTGTTACAGAAGCCTCAGAAAACTAGGGTGTTGGCTTATTATTTGAAAAAATCTCCAGGCTGGTGATAAGTATACATTATGAAGGTTTAGAAATAGATTCTGTTCCTGAGATAACTACCAGGTTTTCCCCCATCAGTCTGTGTTAGTTCTGTTTATGCAGGACACCACAGTGAGTAATTGGCCCTTCAGTCCACCCTGGCTCTCCTGGCCAATCAGAGTCTAATGAATCCTCTCCCCAGAAAATTGCCTACATGCACACTCAAAGCAGACACAGCTTGGTGAAGTAAGTCAGACAGAGAAAGACAAATACTGTACGATATCCCTTATATGCGGAATCTTAAAAATATGACAAACTAGTGAATATAACAGAAAAGAAGTAGACTCACGGACACAGAGAACAAACTGGTGGTTCCCAGTGCGAGGTAGAAGAGGGGAAAATACAAACTACTGGATGTAAGATAAGCTCAAGGATATATTGTGTAGCGCAGGGAATGTAGCCCGTATTTTGGGATATCTGTAAATGAAAAGTATCCTTTAAAATCATGTTCAGTTCAGTTCAATCACTCAGTCGTGTCTGACTCTTTATGACCCCATGGACTGCAGCACACCAGGCTTCCCTGTCCATCACTAACTCCCAGAGCTTACTCAAACTCATGTCCATCAAGTCAGTGATGCCATCCCACCATCTCATCCTCTGTTGTCCCCTTCCCTCCTGCCTTCAATTTTTCCCAGCATCAGGGTCTTTTCCAATGAGTTCCGTTATTTGCATCAGGTGGCCAAAGTATTGTAGCTTCAGCCTCAGCATCAGTCCTTCTAATGAATATTCAGGCTTGATTTCCTTTAGGATTAACTGGTTTGATCTCTGCATCCAAGGGACTCTAAAGAGTCTTCTCCAGCACCACAGTTCAAAAGCATCAATTCTCCAGTGCTCAGCTTTTTTTTGTAGTCCAACTCTCACATCTATACATGACTACTGGAAAAACCATAGCTTTGACTAGACAGACCTTTGTCCACAAAATAATGTCTCTGATTTTTAAAATGCTGTCTAGGTTTGTCATAGCTTATCTTCCAAAGAACAAGCGTCTTTTAATCTTGTGGCTGCAATCACCATCTGCCGTGATTTTGGAGCCCAAGAAAATAGTCTGTCACTGTTTCCCCATCTATTTGCCATAAAGTTATGGGATTGGATGCCATGATCTTCATTTTTGAATGTTGAGTTTTAAGCCAGCTTTTTCATTCTCTTCTCTTACCTTCATCTAGAGGCTCTTTAGTTCCTCTTTGCTCTCTGCCATAAGGGTGGTGTCATCTGCATATCTGAGGTTATTGACATTTCTCCCAGCAATATTGACTCCTGTTTGTGCTTCATCCAGCCCAGCATTTTGCATGATGTACTTTCCATGGTAGCTCAGCTGGTTTTGTTTGTTTGTTTGTGTTTTTAACACAAAAATTAACAACACAAACAAAAACAGCAACAAAACAGACACAGCCTTCTACACAAACCTCAAAGTCTGTATACCTTGGCACTGGTGTAAAGAGTTGGGGAAAGGCCCACTGTGTGATATGCCAGAAAAAGTTGGATGGTTAAAGCCAGGAGCAGTTCACTGGGATCTTGAGGCCTGCAGCCCTGTCTCGAGGACCCTGGTAACAAGCCTGTGTGAGAAGTGATATGGGAAGCAGTCACTGGTGGGGAAGGATGTGCCTAGAGGAAGTCAGTGCCCCTCCTGACTCTCCCATCTACACCCACGTGACCCGCGCTGTTGGCCCTGCCTTGGTCACATATCTGAACTGACGCAGAGGTACCCGCTCTCCCGTGTTCCTTCCCCTGGGGCAGATCCCTGTGAGCAACTTGGGATGAAGCTGTATTCCACGTTTCCAGGTGTGCCTCTGCAGTTCCACTGACCAGGGCTCAGGGGCCTCAATTTCATTTGCTCTGAGATCAAAGGAAACGCTCTCAGCAGACAGGTCCCAGGAAACCCTCACTGACCCCCATCCCTCCAGGAGACCTTTGAAGAGTCATTTTACACATGAGGCCTTATCAGGAACACCTGCCTAAGAGGGCTCCCTGGGCCAGCCCTGGTTTAGTTCCCATCCTGTCTCCTTTGCAAGTGCTGTGTTAGACTGCAGCAAAGGCAACGGATAACTGTTGTTCTAACTGCATTGTTTTAATGAACCAAGGCCACACTGCAGTAACCCATTCTAAATCCCGCATTGCCCCTTGCAGCTAAAAGTGTCCTAACGTCACTCCCTGGCTTTCATCACACAAATTTGCACAAGATAGTCCTCACAGCCCTGCACCTGGGTCCCCCACCTCAGTGTCACTTCATCCACAGCCCTCTCTGACCCTTCCTCAGGGAAGGGAGGGGCTGATGGGCAACTCGGCACTGTGTTCTTGGAGGTGGAGTCCCAGACTCACATCTGACTCCACCATTGATCTAGAGGCTCTCACAGTCAGGGACAAAGAGACCAAACAGAAACAGAAACCAGTGAGAGGTACATAGTGCGGACTCTTCATCACGGACGCTCATCACCTTAGGCTATTGTACTGGCTCTGCTGAATTCGGTACTGTGCATTTTCCAACATAATTTCTGACTTGAAAAAGGAGCTCTCAGTCAGACACCCATTACCCCTGCCTATCTCCCTGTTATGGATTAAACTGTGTCCACCACAAGTTTATATATTGAAGTTCTAACCTCAGGCCCTCCAAATATTTGACTGTAAGGACTTTAAAGAGGTAATTAAGTTAAATGAGGTCACTGGGGTGGCCCTAATCCAATACAACTTATGTCCTTATAAGAAGAAAAGACAAGGACGCAGACAAGCACAGAGGGATGAAGGCCCAACAGGAGGACACAGGAAGATGATGATCGTCATATAGCCAAGGAGAGAGGCCTTGGGGGAGTACACTGCTGACACCTTGGCTCTGGACTTCCAGCCTCCAGAACTGCATGAGAAGATAAGTGTCTGTTGAAGCCCTGGTCTGCAGTGCTCAGCTATGGCAGTACTTGGAAATATCTAATATTTGTAAAGAATGGTTAAACTAGTTTAAAAGAAAAAAAATTGTATTCACTTTCTTTTTGATCCTACAACACTCCTCTGAGATGTTTTGTCTGTTTTGTAGGTGGAGAAGCTGAGGTGCAGGAAAGAGGTGGCCTAGACCTCCTGCCTTGCAGAAACACCCAACAGCAGAGCCCTCCTTTCACCAGCTCATTCCTTCCCATCCACTTCCTTTAGTGAAAGAACCTACATCAGTTTAAGGATTCTGGTGCCTGTTCTCGACACGTGTCACCATATGGACATAGAATGTTTATGGAAATATCCTGCAAGAGTTGGATTCCCACTGTGTCTTATTCTCACACTTTTGTCTGAAGTCATACTTCTCCTGCTTGTACACTGAATCTCACCTGGGACTCTTCATGATGATGGAACTAAATAGGAGAGACCCACGTCCGTAAGACAGAGTATCGAAGGCTCCAGCCCTGCTCACTTGGTGCAGACAGGGAGTCAGAGCTGTGTCATACATGGAAATCCAAGTGTGAGATGGTTGGTGGGAGCATACAAGGGTCCTGGGGAGCTGGGGGCACCCCCAGAAGAAACGGGACTCCCCAGATATCAGGGGACAGGTTTACTTCCCTGGATATCTGCCCACTCTGGCTATCAGAACCTTAAAGACAAACACTGCTTACTTCATTCCATTCCAGTACTATTTCCCCATCTTGGAATTTGTACATTTTTTTTTTTTTTTTTAATAGCTTCATTGATGAATAACTAACATAAAATAATCTGCACATCCTTAAAGTGTACAGTGGGGCAAATTTTGACCTTTGTGTGCACATGTGAACCTCATTGCCATCAAGGGGATGAATATGTCTGAGTTCCTTTGTGCCCTTTGCAACCTTCCTTCCTGTACTCCCCTGCATAGCACCTTCACACCATCATTGATCAACTTTCTGTCACTGTACATTTGGATTTTCCAGAACTTTACAGAAATGAAATCCTGCAGTAGGCATTCCTTTTATCTGGCTTCTTTTACTTGGCCTAATACCCTGAGATTCACTCACATCACTGAATATATCAGTAGTTTATACCTTTGATTTCTGCTTAGTTTTCCACTATGCAGAAACAGCATAATTCATTCACTCATTCATCTGTTGCGGGATGTTTCTGCTATTTCCAGTTTGAGGCTAGTTCAATGCAGCTGTCTGAATTTGGTGCGAAGTCTCTATATGGACACTTGCTTTCACTCCTTTCCAGTGAATTCCCAGGAGTGGAGTGGTGGCTCTTGAAGGACTCATACAGTTAATTGTTAGGAAACTATCAGGCGATTTCCCAAAGCAACATAGGAGTGTTCTGGTCTCTCCACGCCCTTGTGACACTTGATAGGACCTATTTTTCTGATTTAGCTGCTCTCATAGATGTGCAGTGAATTATTATGGTTTTAATTTGCATTTCCCTAATAATGATGATGTTGAGTGTCTTTTCATGTACTGTTTTGTCATCTTTGTATTGTATTTGGTAAGTCTTTTAATCACTTTAAAAGAAATAGCATAATTTGTATTCTTGTAATTGAATTTAAAGAATTCTTGATACATCCGGAGTCTTTGTTAGATGTACATTTTGCATTTCATTCACTATAATATGTAAACAAGAAAGGCTTATTGGGAATAGCTGTACCACTCTATGAAATGAAATATGCATCATTTATTCAACTAGTATCTTAAGTATAAATTATGCATGCCAGAGTTGCAAAGAGCACACAGATGTACTACTTTCAATCCCTCCCTGATGGCTTGGTGGGACTCTTAGTCAGATGGGCTGCAGGAAACCTCTGGGTTCTGCCCCATCTGGGTCATCTGTGTTTCTTGCCTCTTGTCCTCAGGGCCTTTCCTGTATCCACCCTTCCCTCCGCTCCACACCAACACACAGGTTGGGTCACACACAGGATCAGACAGGCACCATGGTTATCACAGTCTATTAGAGTCTTCCTTTCGCTGCCCCAGCTGCATAGCTGCACCGGATCTTCCTTTCAGCTCCTGTCAAGCAGGGACAGCCATCTGGGGACACCTGCTTTCTTCTCACTTCCAGAGAGTGAGGGGTGTTGTAGCTTCTCCGACTTTTTGCAGGAAAAAAAACAATGTTTCAGTTGTGTTTTAACTTACAGAGCTGTCCCCCTGATTAAAAAGTAACCCTTCCTTTGCCACCAAATATCCCTTCCTGGAGGCAACAGCATGAAGGTGGTCCTGAGGCATTAGAGAAACAGCCATTTTTTACCCCTCCCCTCGGGGCTGAAAAGTTATATACTTAGAAATGTACTCAGTGTTTCCCTCCCTGCAGGAAGTGCAAACCCTATAAGAGCAGGCACTTTGCCCATCTTGCTTGCAGTTATGTGCTCAGCCCTGTGTGCAGGGCCTGGCCCCACAGATGGAGCTCAGTACATAATGGTTCATGAGTGAATGTGTGACCAGGCTGAATGGTGGAATTCAGGGCTGAGAACTGGAAGGATTAACATTGAGACCACCCAGCTAATAAATAGAGACAGTACTCAGACCCAGGTGTGCCTGTGGACAAGGGGCCTTTTCAATGATGTGAAGTGGGTGCTTCCCTGGAGGCACTTCTGCTACACTCTGACACCAAAGATAGGCCATCTATGGGCTCAAAGGGCTGGGGAGCTCAGAGAAGATGAAGTCACAGACACACAGCCTGGGAGAAGAAAGTGCGGCCTGTGAGCCAGCGGTGCTGAGCAGCCAGGGTCTGCCCCTGACTTCAGTTGAGCCACTGTCTGTGGCTGTACAGTCCTCCCTGGTTCCTCCTCTTGGCCATGCGTCTTCACTGGTCTTGGCCATGTGTCTTCATTTCATAAGTTACAAAGTGAAAGTTTCTTTAAAATCCAGAGTAACAGGAAAATTGCAAGTGATATTGAACATGTTTCTAAACTTCTGAGAAAATTTAAGCTTAGCATGATTTTTAAGGGCTTTCCCAGTGCCTCAGTGGTAAAGAATCTGTCTGCAATGCAGGAAATGCAGGTTCAATCCCTGGATTGGGAAGATCCCCTGGAGGAGGAAATGGCAACTCACTCCAGTACTCTTACCTGGAAAATCCCAAGGACAGAGGAGCCTGGCAGGCTACATTCCATAGGGTCGCAAAGAGTCAGACTTGAATGATCACAGCACAGCAACATGATTTTTAAAAGTCCTTTAAATCATATGCTTCCACTTTTTGCACGCCCATCTTCCCATTTCTCTTGTATCTGGGACTCTTACCCTTCACCAGCACTGTTGTCTTCAGCACAGATGAAGCACGTCCTTTCTGGGCACATCCCCCTGCTGTCCCAGCCTGGCTCTTCTTCACCACTTGACAAATCTCCACCAGTTTCCTGATTCTAAGTCTCTGTCCCCTGTGATGTCCACATAGGTCCCCTAAACAGTCTGTTAGTGATATCCTTTGCCAGGCCACCTCCTTCACCACTGACTGTTGCTGATTCCCAGTCTTCTCACACAGACTCACATGTACATACACAGACACACACACACACACATGCACACAAGCTGCACCTTGAAACAGGAACAAGCTGTAAGCTCTGGGTCTGGCCTTGTTCCAGTCTAGGGCAGCAGGGCCCCAGTAAACAAATGTCCATCCAGTAAAGACAGATATTCAAATTATGATTGTGTCTTCAATGGAGCTAATAATGGAGACAGTGGAAGATCAGGACAGAAGAACAAAGCTTTGACCGGGTGGTGGGATCAGGGGAGAGTATTTTGAGGAAGTGACATCTGAACTGACACTTGGAAGGTGAGTAGGACCTGGTCTTGGAGGACTAAGGGAGAGATGAGCAAAGTCATGAGGTGAGGAGATTTTGGCATCTGGAGGAGATGACAAAAACCTGAGGGGTGATGTGTCGTCAATCAAGGGGCAAGGACACATGTGGACAAGCATGGAATAGGGCCTTCCAGATCGTGATGGAGCCCAGATCACGCTTGCTACTGGAGGAGGCTGTGCAGTAAGTGAGGCAGCAGCAGAGGCTGGACCAGTGTGGAGGGTGATGGAGGGGTCGGGGTGGCAGGGGTGAGGGGCTGACGAAACGCCTTAGAGGTGAGAGTAAGACAGTCAGGATGTTGTGGCAGACAGCATGCGAGGGGTAGAAGATGACATCAGGAAGGGTGAAAGCAGGTGGATTTTCCAGGATGCGGAAGAGAAAAGAGTACTTTGTTGGGGGAGAGCCCAGTTCAGTTTCAGGCAGATGGGCCTAAAGTAACCTTTTCAATAGTCCTGTGATTTATTATAATCATATTGACAGTTTCTACCACTCAAAGAAGAGAAACCACCTTCAAGAGTGTGTACGTGTTTTCTTTCAAACAAGATGAGATCCACCAGGGAGCAAAGAAAACATTAAACAGTCCACGTGTGGCTCCTGCAGGGCAGGACAAACACACTGGGCCCTGCACACTTGCCTTGCTGACACCTGGGGAGAAAAGAGCAGGGAATATTGGCGTGCAGGTATTTTTAGCCTTCAAAACATTATGAAATGGCAGGTAATTATGATTGTTGTTTTTCAGAGAAGGGAAAGCAACTTCTGAGTCCACTGTTTTGCATCATGATCTTTTTATTTCCTGATCTAGTTAGCACAAAGATCCTTGTGCTAACTAACTACTGCCCTAGGATGTTAATAATAAAAGGAAAAGTCCTGGATGATCTCCTCCCTAACCCAAAACTCACTCACAATTCCTAAGCTATGTCTTTTGCAAATGGTTTGAGTTTGCCACAAAGAGAAGCAAATTTCATCCTATTAAAACAAACTATAGGAACAATCACACCACATATAAAGTGAGGGCATTACAGTGATTGAAAATGGCCACAAGATCATGGATTCCTTACTGTACAGAGACTAGTCCCTAGTAGAAGACACAACATGTAGTGTCAGACAGACCTGTGGGCAAGGTGCAGTGAGGTCTTGCGTGGGAAGATCCACGGAACATGGCATCTGCCCACGGCTCACAGCTGATGGAGTTCCCAGCAGGGGGTGTCTTCTGCCAAATTAAATAAATCTCTCCCTCATGCCTCTGACAGTTTTTCCTGAACAGGAAGTTAAGGAGTAGGGGGTAGTCATTGTAAAAGAAAGGGAAGAGAAACTGACACTTAATAATTTCCTGCCATGATCCAGCCTCCTTCATATACATGAGGCCCTGTGTGTGGGTTTCCTCCTCTGTAAATATCAGTAATAATAGTGGCCCTGTGATGGGTTTGTTTTTTGAGGAGTAAATAGCTACTCTGTGTAGACCACTTGGAACTGTGCCCAGAACATCAGAAGTGCCTGCTGTGTGAGTTTTTCTTACAAGGACCCTCATCATTGTCACTACATTTCTCATCACAGATTCTTTGATGTTCATTTTGCAGATGAGGAGACTGAGGTTAGGAGTGTACCAGTCAGTGCTGGTTCCCCACAGTGGAGTAACTTTATTAAAAAAGCCAGCAGATTGAGAAGATGGTGGACTTGTGTCCCAAAGAAACATCTTACCTGAGTTAGAATTTAGGTTTCTTTTACACTAAAATGGGAAGAAGTGTGGCTGGTCATTGCAAACTTCTTGATGTAGTAATCCTTTGCTCTTGTAACTGTCCTTGTAGGTCAGGTTACAAAATTCCTATCAACCTCCAACAAGAGGAAACGTCATACTCTGTTTTACAACTTTTTATCTCTATATGAATGGAAAAGTTTTACATCTTTAAAGGTCAGAGTTTTGAAAATGGACTTTCCTATATATTTCAGACTATAGGCAACATTCTTAACTTGTAGCAAAAGCAGCAGAATATAACGTTAAAGTAAAAGAAACATCCAATATTGAGGCAGATGTGTTCTTCCAAATTACAGCCCCCCTGTAGCATTAGCTGGCTGCACCCACCTCCCTTTTTCCTCCTTCTCCAGCATCTCTCAGAGGTACGTCTGCACACTGCCTTCTTTCTCCTTGGTAAGGAAGATGTCATTCTGGCTGAAAACCTTTCTTATATTTAAGACAGGGCAACAACAATAATAAGAACAATAAGCAGCAATGATAGCACCTTGAATTTGGAAAGTCTTTTCCTAGAGAATCTCAATCTTCTCCCAAAGTAAACAACAAAGAAGGAGACAGAGCTGAGTGCTTTGCTGGGGTCATGAGCCAGGACAGCTGTATCCAGGATGATAGCCCATCTCTTTAAGTTGTAAATGCCTCCTTCTCAGTTTCCTGATCTGTAGGATGAAATAAGCCAATGCATTTCAATTCAGCAAGCATTTACTGTACATAAATTCACTTGAGCATTTACTGTATATAAAGCATTTACCATACTTGAATTCATTTGAGCATTTACTGTATGTAAAGCCTTGTAACTTTGATTATCTTGATTCATTTCCCATGACTGCATCAAGTAATAAAATCACAGAGACTATCATTGTAACCACCCCATTAGCAGGTAGGTTTACAGTTATTTCAGTCCATCCCTAGAACTTCCCTGGTAAGTTGTATACTCACATACACACACGCAAAGCTATCTTTCTGAACTCTGGAAATGTCTTTTTCAGTTCCCTTCCAGTATTGCATTCATGATGTAGATTCCCTATCTTCACTTATCTGTGATTTTCCTCCCTGAAT
Organism: Bos indicus x Bos taurus; assembly: GCF_003369695.1. Taxonomy (NCBI): domain Eukaryota; kingdom Metazoa; phylum Chordata; class Mammalia; order Artiodactyla; family Bovidae; genus Bos; species Bos indicus x Bos taurus. The sequence continues at coordinate 866,368 of NC_040103.1, read as the reverse complement.
TTTCATGGATAAAGCACAATCCATCTGTCTGGAGAATCAGTGTTGGAATCACTTCTCTTCCAGACTTCTCTAGAACCGGGAACTCATGCTGACCTGGAATGCTAACTTTGGTTCCTCCTCTTAGCCAAAGGCATCTAAGGCTGCCTTCCTCAATCGTGGTCTTCAACCTGGAGAAAACAAAGGGCAAGTCAGGTACCCCCTACACTTCTCAGCCCTCCAGTACTGGAAGGTGTGATCACATTGCATCTCCACAGGAAACCCCTCTGACCACTCATTCTAAGTCCCATTCCCAGGACCACTGCTGCCCTGACCATGCCCTGGGCCCGGATCTTGGCTGCACAGGCTAGTTTTGCTGCATGTGAATGCCCTGGGGTGGCAGAAGCACCTCAACCCTATGTGCCCACTTTGAGCACAGGTGTGAGATGTGGCAGCCACTCAGAAATGCTTGCAATGTTTGGAGCCAGGTGGTGGTAGGGTTGTGGTTAGGACTGTCTCTATAACTGAGGTGAAGGCTGTGGTTTTTCCAAATTGGTTTCCTGGTGTCCAACAGCATCCTCATCTAAAGGCAAAATGGGAAAGAGATGAAGATGGAAGGGGACCTGGCAATGGGAGGGACAGACAGGAGGAGAGGAAATGCCAGGGACGTAGGGCAAAAAGGAAGAAGGGGACACAGCAGACATGTCCCACCTGGCCCTGATGGTCCTCTTAGAAAACCTTCACTCTCCCTGAGGATGAGCCTTAAGAAGGTTCCATCTTACTGGCCACCCCATGGGCACCTGAGGAGGGTTCTGCCCACCTGCCAGGGCCCAACAACCTCTTGGCATCAGGAGTCCCCAACTCTGTGCTGCCCTTGAGGGACAGGTCAGGGAACTCAGTTCCAGTCACAGGCCTCACAGGAATGTGACCAGCTCTGCCAGATTAAAGACTTTCCCAGCACCCTCGGCCTTTTTATTTCTTATTTCACATCCTCCAGCTAAACTTGCCTGGCCTCTTGGAGAGGAGTGTGTTTCCCAGCTGCATGAGGTTCTTCTAATGTGAAGAAAGGATTCCAAGATGGATGGGAGAAAATAGAGAACTGGAGAGATTTTTCAAAGATAATAGAGATTTTTAATGCAATAACATCCTTCATTTTAACTTTGGACCTGTTGGAAGAGCACCATCTGTGCATTAACTGGGTTCCCGGAAGAAAGACTTTCAAAGGAGAGCACAGCCCACGTGACCTCTCTGCCCCATCCTGTTCCAACCACTTTAAACTGGGCAGACTTGTCAGGCTGCTCCTGTGGACAAAGTAATCCAGATGAAAGCCAGTTCCTTCATGTGGCGAAGGGAGAAGGAAGATAGTTTTTCTCTTAGATTTTCATTTGGTTTTTTAATAAGTTGATGCAGAAAAACTACTTGCTACCAATTTCAAATGGGTAGTGAGAGAAGACATGGCTGAAGGTAAAGGGTGGGCAGGCTGGGCTCAGCATGAGGGGAAAAGGGCGTCCCTGGCACAGTGCCCTCTGAGTCAGCCACACCGGGAGAGAGCCTGTCATGAAGTAGGCTCCATTGTTATTTAGGTGCAAGGAGGTCAGCAGATCAGCAGGTGGCCACACGGGAGAGAGAGCTTGTTACTCAGAGCTCCCAGGAGGACGGGGCATGGCGTGCCTTGGGGGAATGGCCACCCATTCCCGTGGGGAAGGTCCGAGGTGCTTGGGAGGAGAAGGAAGGGGGCAGATGCATGGATAGTATTGTGGTTTCCATGAGAAGAAGTGGGCAAGGCAGGGTCAGCAGGCTCAGGACTGACTGGTTTGTATCATTTCAGGGCTCTGGGTGTAGGGCTGCCCTGGTTGACTGGTACCTGACCTGGGTGATCAGGACAGGGGCCTGGTGAAAGCCCCACCGAGGAAGTAGGAGGAGGTGGGCTCTGGATTGACTGGTTTGCCTTTGAAAAGTGTGCCATCAATGAGTTGTTAACCATACCTAGGAACTGGCAGCCCTGGCAGGGGCAGTCCTTCCAGGATCAGCAAGGCCCCAAAGAAGCCAAACATCAGAATATAGAAAATAGAAGACGTGGTTCATACAGAGAGGCAGGGTTTTGGATGAATCTCTAAAACAAAATATGAAGAGACCAAACCTTTACTGAAAATCCTAAGTCAGCCTACTGTTTCATCTGAAAATGTTCACCTATCTTACTTCCTCCTTCTTTTGTTTCTTTTGAGCACCAAGATATCCTGTGATGGGGAAGCCCAGGCAAACCAGGGAGAAGTTTCTGTTGGTATAATTGCCATGTGGAGGAAAGAACCTCTGTGTGGATTGAGTCACCAGACATGATGAACAACACTGTTCTAAAAGGCCCTTGGGAGATCCGGGCACAGTGGAGCTCCACCCTGTGCATGAGCTGTGCCCCATCTACGTGCTGCTAAGCTTCCTGTGATTCTGGAGGGATGGGTTTATCTGGTCAGAGTTATAGCCTTCATCAGCTACTCCACCTCACACCTTTCTGAGCTCTGAGTGGAAGGTCACTGGTGACCTGGCCATGCAGCTGACCATGACAATCCTATGTATGGCATCCAGGGTTGCTGCCGGGCGTGAAGTGAGGTTGCTGCCTGGCAAAGCTTTTTCTTCCAGGACAGATGAGCTCAGCTAATTCGTGTTTCTGAAGCCTGTGTATTTGTTTAGTAAATATTAGATTCTAATGACAGAGCTGTTCTTTGTGGGATTTTAAAAATATATTTAAAAAAAATTATTTGATTGTGCTGAGTCTTACTTGCAGCTCTCAGGATCTTCAATCTTCTTTGTGCCACATGGACTTCTAGTTGCAGATGTGAAGTCTTAGTTGGGGCATGTGGGATTTCGTTTCCCAACCATAGGTCAACCTGGACCCCCAGTCTTAGCCACGGGACCATCAGGTGAGCCCTTCTAATGGCAGAGCCGTTCTTTAGTTGACCTCACTTTGCTGGCAGAGGTGCAACCAAAATTCAAAACCACATCCAGAACTGGACACATGAGCATCACTATGCCATCTTACCCACTCATGGATGGCGACACAGAAAAATGCAGACATCCGGAATAAGGCTTACTGATGGCCCAAAGGGTGGTGACTGAAAGCATCTAGAGGCCCTGGTTTGTTCCAGAGGAAACAAGCTTTTGTGTCACTTCCCTGCCACTCTGTCCCCTGCCCAACCTCTCCCATTTGGGCCCTGGGCCCTGATGAATGTCATCCCATTATCAACAGTTCCCTCACTCTGAACAAACCTCAACCCATTCTAATCTCTGGTTAATCCATGTTTCCATAAGTGTAATGATTAAACTGCCTGCTCTAACAAACAAGGTCATGGGAATATAGTTTGAGTGAATACATTGGAAAAAACCTGTGGATAGACATCACAACATGAAGTACCTCCCTATAAAGATGAAGAGAAAGAAAGACAGAGAGGCACCAACCTAGCTGCTCCCCACCTGGCGCTGGGCATCTCAGGTAGGCACACCTGCATCAGCAACACAACCACCTGGGGCTTCCCCAGGAGATCGGGGGCACTGGGCACTGCCCAGCCTTGCCTGCATGAGGTCACTTCAAGCTGTTGTCCCTATTTTAGACTCCAGCCCAAGGTCAGAACACATTGTCCTTTGGTCTCCCCAGCCATGTCAGTGCAGTGGCTGGTCCAGGGTGCCCCTTGTCTTTCACCTCCTCACCATCACCTCTACCCTGGATTCTGCCATGAAATGCTCCTAACTGGCCACCTTCTCTTCTGCACACAGCATGTTCACACACTGCCTCTGTGCTGAAAGGTCTTTCCATTGCTGTTTTGCAAATTTTCAATGTCTTCCCCAATACCCACGTTCTTTCCTAGTTTAAATTCAAGCATGGCCCAGTCCTTCTGCTTGGAAAGAACATAACTCATTGCAGTTTCAATTGCTCATCTCAGTGGGGAGCTGCATTTCACCATTGCTTGTTTCCTGGGAGGCACCTCCATAGCAAGTCTTCCTTTGTCATCTTTTGATCATAATCCCTCATCCCACCCCTTGTGGCTTTCCCACTCCATGGGGGCCAAAGATGGCTGGGGAGACACTGCATTTAGAGAGAATGACCCATGACCCCTCCTCTTTTTGCTGTGCAGTGTCACTGTTAAAGCAGTAAGCACTGCCTTAAGTGTAAAGCACATTGGAGGGCCTGAGTGAAGTGGATGTTCCTTCAGGCTTCTGAACTTTTGCCTGTGATACGTTCCCTGCCAGAAATGCCCCCCCACTTTTTTAAACCCATTGACTGGCCCCACCCCTGTTGACTGTTTAAGTCCTATTTCATTTTTATACACAGCTAAAATTGCAGTGTTCTTGCCTGGAGAATCCTAGGGACAGGGGAGCCTGGTGGGCTGCCGTCTCTGGGGTTGCACAGAGTCGGACACGACTGAAGCTACTTAGCAAAATTGCACCTTCCCACCTCCCTCCCAGGGAGTTTTTACCTCCCATGGGGGCTTGTGAGGTCATATCCACACTTCTGGGCCTTCTGAGTCTTTCTCTGATGTCCTTGTGGAACAGCCCCCCTCCCCCCCCCACACAGCCTGTGTGAGCCTTAAGGTCCCTGCTGTCTTAGTCACTCTGGACCCCCAAAGCCTGCACTGAACACCTTAGTCTTCATGACTATTTGTCCCATGGACGGAGACAGAAAGTGATAAGTATTGGTGCTGTGTGTCTATGTGCTTGAGAGAATGTGGGGCAGGCAAGAGAGATTGACCTAAGCCCTCAGCTTCCTCATTTGCAGAACAGGAGTGACGATGACAAGACCTATGTCAGTGTCATAGTGGAGGCTGTGAAAACTAAATGAGTGAGTACACACAAAGCACTTCAATCAGTGCGAGGGTGACGATGACAAGACCTATGTCAGTGTCATAGTGGAGGCTGTGAAAACTAAATGAGTGAGTACACATAAAGCACTTCAATCAGTGCAGGGAGCTGATACCTAACAAATGTCCAGTAAAAAATGTTTAATGCATTATCTTAGAGAGACCGATGAGACCTTACATGAGCCAAGTTGTATTCTGTCATGTAATCAGGAGGGGTACAAGCAGTGTTTCAAAAATTTAAGGCTCACTTGCTGATGGTTTCAACATTTCTTTTTTAAGCCATTATGTCCCCTCACCTTGCATTTTCCCTTCCTCCATTGATGGATATCCAAGTGGGATTGGGTGGGTAAAAGTAAAAACAGACTCAGAATAACAAATAAACTGTTTGGCCCAAACAGTTGGAGGCGGGTGCAGGACTGATGAGAAGCTCAGTGGGGCTTCCCCCCAGAGCCCCAGCTCTATGACCAAATGTGACTTTTGTATCAGGCAAATCTCTCCATCTCGTCCAGCCTCAATGGACTCATCTGTGAAGTGGGAATGAGGAAGCTAGAAAAACCCCTACAGTCTCTTTAATTCTAAAAGAAATCGTATGACCCTAGTTCTAAATGTAAGTCCTCTTATGGAGTCAATCTCTTCTGGAAAAATAGCATAGTTTATTTTACCAGCAGCCTTGGAAGTGAGCAAACTAGTAAAATAACAACAATTTTTTTAAAAAGGAAAATAATTCTAAAAAACTAAAAATCAACCTTTGACATGGACAAAGCAGCATTTTTACATGATTTACAAAGCTATTCTTTTTTTTTTTTTTTAGATTTGTATATTTTAATTTTTTTTTCAAATTTTATTTTCTTTTTAAACTTTACATAATTGTATTAGTTTTGCCAAATATCAAAATGAATCCATCACAGGTATACATGTGCTCCCCATCCTGAACCCTCCTCCCTCCTCCCTCGCCATACCATCCCTCTGGGTCGTCCCAGTGCACTAGCCCCAAGCATCCAGTATCGTGCATTGAACCTGGACTGGCATCTCATTTCATACATGATATTTTACATGTTTCAATGCCATTCTCCCAAATCTTCCCACCCTCTCCCTCTCCCACAGAGTCCATAAGACTGTTCCATACATCAGTGTCTCTTTTGCTGTCTCGTACACAGGGTTATTGTTATCATCTTTCTAAATTCCATATATATGCATTAAAGCTATTCTTATTTTTACAATAAAGCATGTATTATACATCATATATTTTATGTATGTAAACATAAATAAATGGTTATATGTGTCATATATACGTATGCAGGATGGTTTTCATAATGGTCTCTCACTAATGTGCTATGTTTAGTCACTCAGCCATGTCTGACTCTTTGCAACACCATGCACTGTAGGCCACCAGGCTCCTCTGACTATGGGGATTCTCCAGGCCAGAATATTGGAGTGGGTTGCTATGCCCTCCTCCAGGAGATCTTCCCAACCCAGGAAACAGACCCGTGTCTCCTGCATTGCAGGTGGATTCTTTAGCAACTGAGCCACCAAGGAAGCCCATGAATACTGGAGTAGGTAGACTGTTCTTTCTCCAGGGGATCTTCCAGCCCCAGGAATTGAACTGGGGTCTCCTGCATTGCAGATGGATTCTTCACCAGCTGAGCTACCAGATAAGCCCCTCTCACAAATACATCATTTTAAATAGAAATCATAGCCTTGAGTGTTGTAAAAACCCTATAGCCATAAGTAATATATTAGAAGAGCTAAGAGTAGGCTTCCCTGAGGCCAGGACACTTCACCCTGGGAGGTCATTAGCAGAGAGCAGCCCCTTGTTTTATGATCAGGTTTTGAATTCTGAGTCTCTGGGGTCTCTGGCTGCCTGGGGTCTCTCTTTGGTCTCTTTACAGGTCAGATTTGGCGGCATGGGAGGTCACCACCATGGAGGCAGGGTGGTGGGAGCTTCAAACCAACTTGCATTGTATCATGTCTCTTGCCAACAAGCTTGTCGTGTTTCCCATACCATTTCTTATTAGTCTTCTCCAAATCTCCCTGAAGGAACAGGGTACCATTAGCCCTAACCAGGGTTTATAGCTGGGGTTGGGGAGAAGGAAGTGGCCATTGCTACTGCCACCACCAGCAGCCAAGAATGTATTGTCCTGGGGACCTTTCAGAGGTCAGAGTGCACAGTTGCATCCTGGGAGCCACTCAGCTCCCCCACCAGCCTAGTTGTTCCAGGCAGAAATGGAGCTCGCTTTGCAGGATTGTATGTGTACTTTGGAAGCCAAATCAGATTCTGGGGTCACATTACTTTTTAATCATTTGAAAGAAAAAAATTTTGGAATTTTTTGGTTCAATTTAAGCACGGTTAACCACATTCCGATGTCCCGAAACCAGATAGACAGGCATGTCTTCTGAAATTTTCCATGTTTGAGGATATTTGACTTGGAAAGTTCTGAGCCAACAAGGAATTGTTTTTTGGGAAGTCTCTCCCAGATAGAAAGCAAGAGGAATCGTAGCTGCAAAACTCTTACAATTTTTTCAATTGTGGTTTTTTATATATATATATACACACACACACACACACACAATATATACATCTAAGATGAAATTTACCATCTTAACCATCTTTAAGTGTACAGTTCAGTGATAGTCACGTTGTTGTGCCAGCTCACCACCATCCAGTGACATTCACCACCATTCATCTCCAGATCTCTTTTCATCTTGCAAAACTGAAACTCTGTCCCTTAAACTCTAACTCCTATCCCTCACCCCCAGCCCCTGGCAATCACCATTCTACTTTCTGTCTCTATGAATTGCACTATTCTAGGTGCCTCATATGACTGGAATCATATAGGATTTGTCCTTTTGTGGCTGGCTTATTTCACTGAGCATTGGGTCTTCCAGAATCACCCGCCCTGTAGCCTGTGTCTGACTTTGCTTCCTTTTAAGACTGAATAATATTTCATTTATAGATATACCATATTTTGTCTATCTAGTCATCCACTGGTGGACATTGGGTTGCTTATCTTGAAATTTTAAATCAGACATTTCCTAATTAGTCTATTTCCTTTCAAACGGAAAATTTTGTTCCAATAGCACTTAATGTATCAATCAGTGGTTATGGTACCTACCCTCTGTCCTGCTCTGTATATTATCACTTTTTATATTATACATCTTTTTCTGTCTTCAAATGCACCCTATATTACCCATTACTTTGTATATGATTGTTTGCAGTGTTTCTTTTATAAAGAAAGTGTTGTGACCAAAGGCATTACTACAAAGCTAATGAAGGGAGATCTTCAGGGTCCCTCACTCTGTCCTAGGACATGGGAGTTTTGCAATTGTAGTTTTGCATTATTTTTCTTAATGAGGGTCCCCCAAGTTTTACAACTTCAAATCCTTCAGAATCTGGATTTGCCAATGTCTGTATATCAGCACAGAGCGGAGGTAGAAACCCGGATTGCCCCTTCCCAGGAATTTCTTAAGGTTTCCCTCTGAAAAATGGGGAGAATATTTTCCATAAAGTCATTGGTTCTACTTCCTACCACACACACCACTCACTACCCCAGTTTATCTTTCCAAATCCTTCCCACTCTTATAGAACATTTCTGAAAACATATGTGCTCAACAAAGAGGAAACAATAAAATTGAAACAACCACTTCTGTTCTGATGAGAATCTGCAGTTGGATTTTAAAATGTTGCTTCATTTTTTCCTAAAGTCACCCAACTCTAGATGCCCTCCCAGCCTTGGCCAGTGGGGCGGGGGTTGCCTGCTTCCTTTCCCTTTTTACCTATCCTGCCCAGGCATACATCCCGCTGGTGAGTGCACACATGTCTACCCTCAATCCAGAGACCTAAGGATAAATCATTTTCCTATGCAGAGATAAATCAGATCCTGAGCAATAAAACCCACGATGATCCATGTGCATTTGTAATGTCCTTTCCTCCTTTTTAACACCCAGAACCTTCCTTCCACCCAGAACCACCTCTAGAACAATGAGAAACAAAAGCCCCTTCCCCTGGGCCCTCCTGGTCCCCTCCCAGCAGCTTGCTCTTCAGGAGATGAGAGAGTGCAGCTGCCAGGGGGATCAAGGGCTGGGTGGGCAGGGGAGAAAGAAGAACCCCTGAGGGATGGATGCTGAATTTTGTCAACAGAGCCTTATCATCACTGCTTTCAGAGAGAAGGAGCTGCAAACAGTAAAAATCTATATTTTAATTTTAACACAAGATTCTCTTGGAGAAGGTGGAGGTCTGTACACTGATGGTGCCTTGCATTGCTCTCTGCAACTTCTCTGAACTGCTCTAGTTATGCCAGGTCCTGGCATTTATTTTCAGAGTTGAGGTGCTGTTTCCCTAATGTTAACTCCTGGAGATAATCTAAAAGCCATCTGGAGAAGGCCCTGAACTTCTTTATCTACAAAAATTGAACAGAGATGGTCCTTTTTAGAAAAATAATGTTCAACTATGTTTTATTACCTTGAAAAAAATTTAATACAAGACAGGTGGCCCAGTAGTCAAAGAATCTACCTACAGAGCAGGGAAGGCAGGAGATGTTGGTTCAATTCCTGGGTTAGGAAGATTCCCCTGGAGGAGGGCATGGAAACTCACTCCTGTATTCTTGCCTGGAAAATCCCATGGACAGAGGAGCCAGGTGAGCTTCAGTCTATCCATAGGGTCACAAAGAGTTGAACACAACTGAAGTGACTGAGCATGCACACACACACAGAAAAAAGTGCATAAATCATAAATACTCAGTTAAGTATTCACAAGCTCAGTTCACAAGAGAGACCAAAACAGTGACAGAAATGTAGCCAAGAGAAAACCCAGAGGCTCCCCCTCACCTGCCCTCCTCAACCTCCTGCTCCACCAGCCCCAAGTACCCAGACTTGACCCTAACTTCTAACACCACAGAGTAGTTTTTCCTCTTCTTGAATTTTATCTAAACTGAGTCATTCAGTGTGAACTCTGTCTTTGCTGATGTACTGTGCTCACATTTTGTTTGTGAGATTTCTCTTACGTTTTGTGTGCAGCTCTAGCTTGTCTGTTTTGTGGGTGTATAATATTCCATTGGGTGACTGTACCACAGTTTATTTTTTCATGTTACCATTGATGGGAATATGAATCATTTCAAGTTCTGCTATAAGCATTATTACCCATGTCTTTTGGGACATAAAGAAAAATTGTGGGTGGGGGTATATTTCTAGGAATGAACTAACTGGATAGGAGGGTACCTCTAAGTTCAGCTTCATTAGAACTGCAAATCAACCAAACCAACTTGTTTTTAATGAGTTTTTGCCCAGTAATATCCAAAGCTCTGACTAATGGAAATACAAGAGGAAGCACAAGATATAGCCCCACCTTCAAGGATCACAATATTGTCAAGGGATCCATTCACAAAAGAGTGAAATGATACTACAGCTTACATCAGACTGGCCATCAAATTAAAGTTATTGATACCAAGTGTCATAGATCACATAGGTCATAGATACTAAAGTCACAGGTAGGAGAGAACAACCAGGCCTCTTTCCTCCTGAAAACAGTGAGGAAAGTGTCTGTACAGGGAAATGCAAGCATAGGTGTGTTGAGTTCATCCCCTTTGTGACTTCGACTGGGTAAGCCCCTAAAAGGGCTTTTTGTTCTTTCTCTGTGGAAACTTTGCCTCTCTGTCTTTGATTCTCACCCTGCATATAGAAGGTCTTAGTACCATGGATTATGTGCCATAAAATGGAAAATAATAAATAATTACATAAAGTTTCTCTTTACAGAAATTTCAGCCATTTTGTTGCCTAGGTAGTACAGGAGATTTCACACCATGGATTGATTTAGTGTGGTCCTGGGCTGAGGGAACCTGGAAGAATCAACCACAAATCCTTTTATGGACTAATGTTTCCATAACGTAGGTGATAAATGCTGCAAGGACAATGGGCAACACACAGTCAAAAATAACCAAGCACACAAGAAACAGGCATTAGAAACAAAAAACAACCAAAATAATAAATATAACAGGTATGTCATTGATACTGAAATTATCAAAGACTATCGAACAATTATGTGCCCTGTATTTAAAGAAATAAAATGGGCTTGAAAATATCTACAGGTAATAAGAATCTATAAAAAGTGACCAAGCACTTTGATTCTTGAAAAAGAACCAAGTAGAACTTTTGGAAATAAAAATGCAATGTCTAAAATGTAAAATCCCTTTGGTGACTTTGACAGCAGATTCACAAATCTAAAGAGAGAATGATTCAGTTCAGTTCAGTTGCTCAGTCGTGTCCGACTCTTTGTGACCCCATGAATCGCAGCACGCCAGGCCTCCCTGTCCATCACCAACTCCTGGAGTTTACCCAAACTCATGTCCATCGAGTCAGTGATGCCATCCAGCCATCTCATCCTCTGTCGTCCCCTTCTCCTCCTGCCCCCAATTCCTCCCAGCATCAGGGTCTTTTCAAATAAGTCAACTCTTTGCATGAGGTGGCCAAAGTATTGGAGTTTCAGCTTCAGCATCAGTCCTTCCAATGAATATTTATGAAATCAGTCCTGATTTCCCTTAGGATTCACTGGTTTGATATCCTTGCAGTTCAAGGGACTCTCAAGAGTCTTATCCAACACCGCAGTTCAAAAGTATCAATTCTTTGGCGCTCAGCTTTCTTTACAGTCCAACTCTCACATCCATACATGACCACTGGAAAAACCATAGCCTTGACTAGATGGACTTTGGTGGCAAAGTAATGTCTCTGCTTTTGAATATACTAACTAGGTTGGTCATAACTTTCCTTCTAAGGAGTAAGCGTCTTTTAATTCCGTGGCTGCAATCACCATCTGCAATGATTTTGGAGCCCCCCCAAAATAAAGTCTGACACTGTTTCCACTGTCTCCCCATCTATTTCCCATGAAGTGATAGGACCAGATGCCATGATCTTAGTTTTCTGAATGTTGAGCATTAAGCCAACTTTTTCACTCTCCTCTTTCGATGATGATTAGATTTTGTAAAATTCAAGACATCATAAGATGCACCATTATTTTATAAATACTAGGAGAAAAATGTCGCCAGTTTATAGCACCAGGTTTTTCTCTTAGTGCTTTTAATTTACACTTACTAAAAGAGCTCTTTTAGATTTATATTATTTTTAAAACCTATATTGAAATATCACATTTGTGCAGGCATAGTAAAAAGGAAAATATGATTGAAATAAGCTGTTAAAAAGGTTGCTAAAATTTCTTTGCAGCCAGAGTCTGATTCTTCCAGGTTTTTTTAACTCAATGTTTTGATGGATTTTCACAAGCTGGAGATTAAACATTTCTTAGAAAGTACTCTATGATTGTTTCCAGTATCTTTTTCTAAGACCTTAAAGCTCATTATGTAAGTTTTGATTCTAGTGCTTTCATGACCTTATTAGAAATGATCAGTTTATAAAAGATCTTCCACTGAATTTCAGTTGCACGAAGTGGACTCAGATTACTTCCTTGAATTATCTTGTTTGCTGATTGGAACATCAGAGGGCTACAGTGGTCAGTTCTGTAGCCAGGAACAGCAGCCACATTCACACCCAGACAGGGGCAGTGATTACCAACACATTCAACTGTACCACAGCCCTATTTCAGGATGTTCAGTTCAGTTCAGTTGTTCAGTCGTGTCAGACTCTTTGCGACCCCATGGACTGCAGCACACCAGGCCTCCCTATCCATCACCAACCCCCGGAGCTTGCTTAAACTCATGTCCATCAAGTCGGTGATGTCATCCAACCATCTCATCCTCTGTCATCCCCTTCTCCTCCTCCCTTCAATCTTTCCCAGCATCAGGGTCTTTTCCAATGAGTTAGTTCTTCAAATCAGGTGGCCAAAGACTTGGAGTTTCAGCTTCAGCATCAGTCCTTCCAATGAATATTCAGGACTGATTTCCCTTAGAATTCACTGGTTTGATCCCCTTGCAGTCCAAGGGACTCTCAAGAATCTTCTCCAACACTACAGTTCAAAAGTATCAGTTCTTTGGCGCTCAGCTTTCTCTATAGTTCAACTCTCACATCCATACATAATTACTGGAAAAACCATATCTTTGACTAGATGGACCTTTGTTGGCAAAGTAATGCCTCTGCTTTTTAATAGGCTGTCTAGGTTGGCCATAACTTTTCTTCCAAGGAGTAAGTGTCTTTTAATTTCATGGCTGCAGTCACCATCTGCAATGATTTTGGAGCCTGCCAAAATAAAGTCAGCCACTGTTTGCATTGTTTCCCCATCTATTTGCCATAAAGTGATGGGACTGGATGCCATGATCTTCGTTTTCTGAATGTTGAGTTTTAAGCCAACTTTTTCACTCTGTTCTTTCACTTTCATCAAGAGGCTCTTTAGTTCTTTTTCATGTTCTGCCATAAAGGTGGTGTCATCTGCTTATCTGAGGTTATTGATATTTCTCCCGGCAATCTTGATTCCAGCTTGTGCTTCCCCGAGCCCAGCATTTTTGCATGATGTACTCTGCATATAAATTAAATACGAAGAGTGACAGTATACAGCCTTGACACACTCCTTTCTCGATTTGGAACCAGTCTGTTGTTCCATGTCCAGTTCTAACTGTTGCTTCTTGACCTGCATACAGATTTCTCAGGGGACAGGACAGGTGGTCTGTTATTTCGATCTCTTTCAGAATTTTCCACAGTTTGTTGTCATCCACACAATCAGAGGCTTTGGCATAGTCAATAAAGCAAAAGTAAATGTTTTCCCAGAACACTCTTGCTTTTTCGATGATCCAACAGATGTTGGCAATTTGATCTCTGATTCCTCTGCCTTTTCTAAATCCAGCTTGAACATATGGAAGTTCACGGTTCATGTACTTTTGAAGCCTGGGTTGAAGAATTTTGAGCATTACTTTGCTAGTGTGTGAGATGAATGCAATTGTGTGGTAGTTTGAACGTTCTTTGGTTTCAAGATGTTAAAAAAAGAAAAAAAAAGTGCTGCTCTTAATGAGATAAAATACAGTAGGTATTTTACAGTAGGTACCTGCTCATGAAATTTTGGGGTCTCCTTACTTCTCCTGCAGCCAGGTTGAGGGGCTTTGACACCCTTTTGTTTTATGATCCTACCTCTCCAGTCTCCCCTCCTTGGCTTCCCCATCTCCTCCAGGCCTGGGCTGAGTCTCAGGTGCTCTGAGGTCTGATGTGAGAGAAACTCAGGCCTCCTGCTCTTCCTGGCTTTCCCTCCTCCCTCCTGCTCATCTTTCCTGGCTCCTGGCCATCTGGGCTTCCAGCTGCTGCCACTGCCAGAGTCATTCTCTTACTCCCTGAAGACAATGCTCACCTTCCATTTCCTCTGTTGGCAGCCCGTCCTGGCCCAAGCCAGTACCTGCCCCTAGTCCCAGTTCACCTGCCCATGCTGAAATGGGGCAGGGCCCAGCAGCTCCAGCAGGACAGGGCCAGGCCACATTTAGGTGCTTCCTAGTTGAAGGCCTTGTGAAGTTTCCTTAGCTCCTTTGTACTGAAGACAGGAGTCAACACATAGGCAAACATTTTATCAAGTGGTATTATGACCCGACTGTCTTTTGGACAACAGACATTTCTTAAATGTTTGCTCTTAGTGAGAAGTTTTAAAACTAAGAAGGTAGAAAAGTTGACAAGTTCGCTTTTATCATTCAAATTCTGTTTAGGTTTAGCAGCTCACCAAGATTACCTCAGACCTCCCTGCCATCCTACTCATCGTGGAGTGGATGTGGCAAATCCATTTTGTACTCTGTATATTATTAACATCGTATAGAATTGCAGAGAAAAGCAGATCTTGTAGGTGAATCAGAGAAGGATTGATCTGAGATTTTTAATGGCTTGCAGAATCACTGGGAGAGCTGAGGAAAAAGGCCAGAGGCCAAGAAGGACCCCCAGAGCCACATTGCAGTACCGGCTGCCAAAATTGCTGCAGTGGTGGCTCTGCTTGACCCAGGAGGCCTCTCTAGAACAGCAGCATAGGCTGCCCCCGGAAATCAGAAAGCCATGAGCCGTCTGCTGGCCTTGGAACTAGGGTCTCATGGCTGCAGTTTCACATCTCGACGATGTTCATCTGTCAGCTGCCTGCCTCACTCAGCTCAGCTCTGCAGCCAGATCTTCTAGGAGGGAATGTGGTTGACAGAACCCAGTCACACCTGAGTTCAGGCTAGGGGATCATGTGTTTCAGGCTCTGGCCAAGGGCATCTCCAGGGGACCCTTGGGAGAAACAGAGTCATCAGTCCGGGGCACCCAGCACCATCATCAGGGAGCAGTGCAGAAGATCCGTACTCCCACTCCTACAAGGACCTCAAGGAATGTGGTTTTGCCTTCATGATGACTGCCAGAGCAGAGTCTGTGAAACAGGACTGAAGATGCCTGCCTCCCCACCTTCTTCTTCTGCTTCAGATCATTCCTGTTTAACAGCCCTTCCTGGTCTTGCATTGGTTTCAGGTTTGGGTTGGTCCTTGTTTTAGCTGAACCAATTGACCTATTTTGTCAAGAACATATGTACATGTTTTGCCTGCAAATGGCTATCTTTCCCCTTTTCCTTCAGGAAAAATGTATCAGAGTAGAGGCTGTGGAACTAATCCAGAGGAAACAGCATGATGGGGTGGCTGTCCTGGCAGAGCTCTCTGGTTGACTCATGGGAATTAGGAATAAATGATCAAATGTAAACACTGGAGCAGGGCCAATGGGCTCTCTAACCACAATCTCCTGCAGTGTGTGAAGAAAGAGGCTGAGAAAAACCTAGCTCTGGGCACAGTTCCTGGTAGCTTACCACAGTGATCATTCAGAGTGCAGTGGCTCCTGAGAAACAGCCGTTTCTTGCATGCTTTCCTAACGGCCTCCTCTGAGAACTTCCTGCAAGGCATAAGCTTCCTCAACCAGGCAGGCCTTAAGCCCATTTGCCATGTTGCCAAAAGGTCCCAAACCCCTCACCTCTGGCTGGGACCAATGGGACAGGCCATGCTAGCATCCCGAGCCTAGTCTAGCTGCCTTTAGCTTCCAAATGCTTAACAGTAAAATCCTCAACTGACCTCACAGGACAAGCTCAAAGACAGCTGATAGATAGATAATAGATAGATGATATATATGATGTTATGCTAAGTTGCTTCAGATGTGTCCATGTCCAACTCTTTGCGACCCATGGACTGCAGCTGGCTAGGCTCCTCTATCCATGGGATTTCCCAGGCAAGTATACTGGAGTGGGTAGCCATTCCTTCTCCAGGGGATCTTCCTGGGGATAGATTTGATAGAGATTGATAATAAATGGTAGATGTAGATGATATAAACATGATAGAGATGTAGATGATAGATGATGGATAAATAATAAACAGATGATAGATGTTTAGTTGGAGAAGGAAATGGCAACCCACTCCAGTGTTCTTGCCTAGAAAATCCCATGGAGAGATGAGTCTGGTGGGCTGCCATCTATGGGGTTGCACAGAGTCGGACATGACTGAAGAGACTTAGCAGCAGCAGCAGATGTTTAGTTAGATGGCTAGAGAGATAGCTGAGGGAGGACAGATAAATAATAGATGATACATAATAGATAGATATGATATAGATAATAAATGATAGATATAGATGATATCTCCTTGAGGAGATATCTCCTCAAGGAGGATGATATCTCTACTCTAGTATTCTTGCCTGGAAAATCCCATGGACAGAGGAGCCTGGCGGGCTATAGTCTATGGGGTCAACTTAACATAGATGATACAGACATGATAGAAATGATACAGAGATAGATGATAGATGACGGATAGATAGATAACAAACAGATGATAGATAGATGGATGGATGGATAGATAGAGATATAAATGTACAACTACCACAGGACCCAGCTCTCTGGGAGCTGAACAATCCCATGCATTCTCACTTCCAGGCCTCTCCTTTCCTTCTCTGACTCAGAAGCTGCTGGAGGCATTAGGGACCCCTCAGGATTCTTGACCATTTTCCCCCACTGCTGGTGCCCTCTGGGCCCCACCTCTGAGTATTCCCAAAGCTGAAGAACCCATGAGGCATCTAAAGACAACATTCTCTTTCTAGGCTTGCCCCTCAGGGAATCTTGTGTCCCATGCAAAAGTGAGGAGAAGGTCTCTTCCAAGCTCTGTCACAGTTCCTCATCTGAGCCTCGATACAAGGTTGCATCGTCCCAAAGTCTTGCAAATACCTTCCTGAAAACAACTCACTTCACCCTGTCTGTGTCTCCTCTTCCTAAGGCTCTGACCACGCCTCTTGGGCTCTTGTAAGCTCTCAGCCAGGGCCACTGGGCCCCATGCTGGCTTGGAGATTGTACCTCAAGTCAGGAAGAGCTAGTGACTCACACTTCACATAAAACTTCACAATTCATGTTTTAAGCTCACATCCAAAACTTGCAAAAGAACCAGCACCATGGGTACTGGGCCTGCCTCATGTACTTCAGGGAGTAACTCTCAACAGCATCTGTTTAGGGGTTTTTCTGGAGGGAAAAGGTGGGGAGAACTGCATCCTGCACAAAGTTTCTCACCCAGGTGTACCAGCCTATTGCTGAATTTCAAGGAAGATGTGTGTCACCTTGATGCCTGGGCCTCTGTATAGTCAGCACACATTTATGTCAGAGAGGAAAAGAAACAAACACATATTCAAGCACTAAAATGATCTTTAAAGTCAAAACAGCCCCATCCCCAACACCAGGATTCATCTTCTCTCTGCTCGATTGAGATCCCACATACGTTCTTTGTGGCCCAGTTATACACTGGATAGAACTGTAGTTTTCAGTAACAAGCAAGCAACCCTTTTATTCTAACTTGCTTCTCACCAAGAAAGAGGACTTTTAATACTTCAGGAACCTGAAGAACACTCTTTCCTGGGGCCTTTTTGCTTGACCAAGATCTCACACATCTGATGTCAAAACAGACGGGTTGCCAGAATGAGGTGAATCTCCACCACACACACACAGCCTGAGCCCCATCAGACACAGGAGAGCTGCTAGGGAACAGAGCTCTCAGAGGCCTTGGTCTTTGGAAAGGACCCACCAAGAGCTCTCCAGAGAATTTTCATGGCACCACAGAGTAATGATGATAGCGTCTCTTTTAAATCACGTGTCTGGTTGCTTTTCACAAGAGCTCATGAGGTCAAAGAGAGTGGTGGCCAACGTGCAGCAGCTGTTTGGAAAGCATAGAGAAGATGGGCTTGCTCAGGGTTTGTTGCCAGCTGTCCTGGGTCCAGATTTCTCCACCTGCCCCTTGGGCAGAAGCTGAAAAAGTCGCCTGTGACATATCCAAGAGCCATGTTGCTTGTTTTCACTCCCGTGTGTTTTCCAAATCTTCTACGAGTGTGATTTTCTTTTCTTTTTACTGCTAAGTCTGCCCATGTTTTGGGTCATGTGTGTGTCAGGAGGCTTCTGGAGGATCCCAGAGTGGTCACCCCACAGGGACAGACAGCACACTGACTTCCAGCCCATGTAGTCCTTAAACCTGTTAGGGGTCCTCCTTCTCTCAGCCCTCTGTCGGGCTCCAGCAGTGACCATTTGGGAGCTGCTGTCCTACCTTTTGGAGCTGGCCCACTCAGGCTCATTCACTTGTGGGAGCAGATCCACTGGACTCTGGGCCTTTGCGCTTGCCTCCTTGCCTTCCTCCACCTGCATAGAGCCTCCCAGGTCCCCACAGGCTCCCCTGATGGGCCTCACAGCAGGCCTCCCCACTGCCCCACTCCTACCTGTACCCCAGCTCCCTGACCTCACTCTGAGCTGACCACCCAGTATCCTCCACTTTCCCTCTTCTGGGCTGCTGTGGTCTGTTTCCACCTTGCCCCCAAGACTGCGATCGCCAAATGGGAAGAGATAGGGTCTGTTTTCTTCACTGCTGCTATATCCTCAGCCATCAGAGCACACCACTCAATGAAGATCCATTTTTGCAGAGCAAAAACTCCATTGTGTCTTCCGCATTTCCCTTTAGTCTTCTATTACTTATTTTTCCTGTTTTCACATAAGCATAAACTGCTTTTTGAATCAACAAAAGACAAATCAATAAGTTTGTCTTTGATAATCTCATTTGTCAGAGCCCCCCATGCTCTGTGGTCAGAGTTCTTCACCATGTTTAGGTTGTCTTTTGAGCATGTGATTAAAACTTGTACTTGAAAAGATTTGCCCAGTTCAACAACTGGAGAGTGATGACAATGGAACTTTTCAGTAATTTATTCTCACTAATTCTAATTTTTTAGAAATGTCAAACTCTTCTGTATTCTATTAGTGTTAACTGCTTATAAATGTGAAGGACAGGGAAGTCTAGCATGCTGCAGTCAATGGGGTTGCACAGAGTCAGATCCAACTGAGTGACTGAGCAATAACAATATGTGAATATGTTCACAGTATGGACACGGATGCTTAATAAAAGTTAATAAAATAATAAAATTAAAAAAATAAAAATAACTATGTATGTTCGCTGATTCCTAGAATTTCGACATTCACTCTTGCCATCTCTTGTTTGATCACTTCCAATTTGCCTTGATTCATGGACCTGACATTCCAGGTTCCTATGCAATACTGCTGTTTATAGCATTGGACCTTGCTTCTATCACCAGTCACATCCACAGCTGGGTATTCTTTTTGTTTTGGCTCCATCCCTTCATTCTTTCTGAAGTTATTTCTCCACTGATCTCCAGTAGCATATCGGGCACCTACTGACCTGGGGAGTTTCTCTTTCAGTATCCTATCATTTTGCCTTTTCATACTGTTCATGGGGTTCTCAAGGCAACAATACTGAAGTGGTTTGCCATTCCCTTCTCCAGTGGGCCACATTCTGTCAGACCTCTCCACCATGACCCACCCATCTTGGGTTGCCCCACAGGCATGGCTTAGTTTCATTGAGTTAGACAAGGCTGTGGTCCTAGTGTGATTAGATTGACTAGTTTTCTGTGAGTATGGTTTCTTCAAGAAAATCAGAGATACCAAAGGAACATTTCATGCAAAGATGGGCTCGATAAAGGACAGAAATGGTATGGACCTAACAGAAGCAGAAGATATTAAGAAGAGATGGCAAGAATACACAGAAGAACTGTACAAAAAAGATCTTCATGACCCAGATAATCATGATGGTGTGATCACTGACCTAGAGCCAGACATCCTGGAATGTGAGGTCAAGTGGGCCTTAGAAAGCATCACTATGAACAAAGCTAGTGGAGGTGATAGAATTCCAGTTGAGCTATTCCAAATCCTGAAAGATGATGCTATGAAAGTGCTGCACTCAATATGGCAGCAAATTTGGAAAACTCAGCAGTGGCCACAGGACTGGAAAAGGTCAGTTTTCATTCCAATCCCAAAGAAAGGCAATGCCAAAGATGCTCAAACTACTGCACAATTGTACACATCTCACACGCTAGTAAAGTAACGCTCAAAATTCTCCAAGCCAGGCTTCAGCAATATGTGAACCGTGAACTTCCTGATGTTCAAGCTGGTTTTAGAAAAGGCAGAGGAACCAGAGATCAAATTGCCAACATCTGCTGGATCATGGGAAAAGCAAGAGAGTTTCAGAAAAACATCTATTTCTGCTTTATTGACTATGCCAAAGCCTTTGACTGTGTGGATCACAATAAACTATGGAAAATT
This sequence comes from Bos indicus x Bos taurus, assembly GCF_003369695.1. NCBI lineage: Eukaryota > Metazoa > Chordata > Mammalia > Artiodactyla > Bovidae > Bos > Bos indicus x Bos taurus. Next base: position 846,010 of record NC_040103.1, on the reverse strand, counting down.
CTGAAAGAGATGGGAATACCAGACCACCTGATCTGCCTCTTGAGAAATTTGTATGCAGGTCAGGAAGCAACAGTTAGAACTGGACATGGAACAACAGACTGGTTCCAAATAGGAAAAGGAGTTCGTCAAGGCTGTATATTGTCACCCTGTTTATTTAACTTATATGCAGAGTACATCATGAGAAATGCTGGACTGGAAGAAACACAAGCTGGAATCAAGATTGCAGGGAGAAATACCAATAACCTCAGATAGGCAGATGACACCACCCTTATGGCAGAAAGTGAAGAGGAACTAAAAAGCCCCTTGATGAAAGTGAAAGTGGAGAGTGAAAAAGTTGGCTTAAAGCTCAACATTCAGAAAATTAAGATCATGGGAAATGGATGGGGAAACAGTGGAAACAGTGTCAGACTTTATTTTTCTGGGCTCCAAAATCACTGCAGATGGTGATTGCAGCCAGGAAATTAAAAGACACTTACTCCTTGGAAGGAAAGTTATGACCAACCTAGATAGCATATTCAAAAGCAGAGACATTACTTTGCCAACAAAGGTCCGTCTAGTCAAGGCTATGGTTTTCCTGTGGTCATGTATGGATGTGAGAGTTGGACTGTGAAGAAAGCTGAGCACCGAAGAATTGATGCTTTTGAACTATGGTGTTGGAGAAGACTCTTGAGAGTCCCTTGCATTACAAGGAGATCCAACCAGTCCATTATGAAGGAGATCAGCCCTGGGATTTCTTTGGAAGGAATGTGCTAAAGCTGAAACCCCAGTACTTTGGCCACCTCATGCGAAGAGTTGACTCATTGGAAAAGACTCTGATGCTGGGAGGGATTGGGGGCTGGAGGAGAAGGGGACGACAGAGGATGAGATGGCTGGATGGCATCACTGACTCGATGGACGTGAGTTTGAGTGAACTCCGGGAGTTGGTGATGGACAGGGAGGCCTGGCATGCTGCGATTCATGGGGTCGCAAAGAGTCGGACACGACTGAGCAACTGATCTGATCTGATCTGATCTGATGCATGTTCTCCTCAGGAAAGAAAAAAATGTGTTTGTGTCCATACACACATTTTCTAGCAACTTCAGGGAGGCCCAGACCCCACCTCTCCTTGCATCATGCACCTCCCAGAGACACACTTCAGGATTGTTGAGATGTCAGTGACAGGAGGTCTTCATCTTTGTGCTGAACCCCTGCCTCCATGCCCACCATTGCCTTACTTTCTCATGGGGTACTGCCCAGCTGATCCTGCTGGATGAAGTGATGAAGGTCTGCTCTGTCCCCACTCACCCCCGGAAATGGGAAGGATGGGGCCGGGCCTGAAAAACATCTGGAAGAAACTTCCAGGTTGCCTGTTATCTCAGTCCAGCATGGCCTTCTTGACCAGCCTGCTTGTTCATCTTTGTGGGGCTCCTGAGGTCATGTGTGTCCTTAAAGTAACATTCTCCATCCCAGGAGTGGAGGGGACCTAAAGGACGCTTGGATCCTCTCAACAAGAAAGTCTGAATAGCACAGTGTGGGACGCCCATCCCCAGGGCACGGGTCTGCTGTCCAGCAGGGGAGAGTCTCCTCCACGGGGGAGAGGGTCCCATCAGCGAAAGTGCTGCAGGGGCCGACCCACCTCCCTCACGCCTGCTCCTCTTAGCTGCGGGGCGGGCTCTCTGCGTGCTTTGTGTCCCTGCAGTTCTCATATCCTGAAACTGGTGAGAAATGGACCACAGATGGGTCCCTTGAAATTCCCACATGAAAGGAACCAAGAAAAATGAAAAACCAAAACACAGAAATAAAAAACAAAACTAGCAATTTATTTGCCTTTCTTCAGCTTGATACCAGTGGGAATTACTCCCCTCTTTCCCAGATCCTACAAATAAATACTCAGGTCCTGACGGTAACTCTCATCCACACCATAGACTCCATCAGCTTCCCCTGCCGCCCTCTCTGCTCTCCTAGTGTGTCCACAGAGCCCACAGCCCCACATGTAACTCTAACCTCATGTAACCCCGGGGACAGCCCAACACTGGCAGCAATGCTGTGGGAGAAGCGTTTAGTTTTTAATCATCATTAGGTGCCAGCCTGGCCCCAGTAACATCCACAGACTCTCCTGGAAAGCCTGGAGGAGCCTCAGCTCCAGCTTCCAGCCCCCAACTCCACCCCTACCCCCTGCCCCACTTTTAGCCACGCTCTGTTTACAGAGGAGAAAATCATGACTTTTTAAGCATTTGGCTCCTTTTAACCAGAAAAGTCGCCTTGCACTCAGTGCTGGAGAAACAGCACTGAGCCATACCCCTTCTCACTGGCCACAAGCTGGAACCTCTTCTGCTGTGCCCAGTGGCCTCAGGAGCTGGGCTAGAAAGGGGTGGGCAGGAGGGGCTGGAGAGTAGGGATCCTGCCTTTCCTCTTAGTGACTGTGTGACTGAGAGAGGCATCTTGGGTTCTCTGGCCCTCAGGTTCTGTCATCAGGAAGATGAGGTAATGAGGGTGAGCAGTGAGGCTTGGGTACACGGCGGCCATGGCCCCTGTGGGCTGCTGAGGCAGAGGCAGGCTGCATGCTTGGCCATGGACCTGACACTCAAGGGCTCAGTGTCTTCAGATGGACAGAATGCCCCTCAAGACCCCATAGAGCTGTGGGGAGAATTTGGGTTATACTGGACATTTACTTACACCATGATGGTGACTTGGAAGAAATTGTGCTTTCTCATGGGGAGATACAGGTCCTTTGCAAGCCTGTGGAATTAATTCACTGAGAAGCGGATGCCTCGATGCCAGCACTTCCTCCATCACAGTGCATCCCTGTGACTGTGGACACATCGTCTGACTTCTCAAGGCTCAGCTGACCCCACTGACAACAGGAACAGTCAGGGAGTCCAGTCTGACTAGACAAAAGCAAAGGAACTCTTAGAAGCTGCCTGCATTTTTTTAGAAAAGCTGAACTAAAGCTATCTCAACAGGCAGGGAAGGGAGGGAGGCTTGTATGGGAGTCAGGAAGTCTCCTGAATAAAAATCCCTAAAGGATAGAGCTTTTTCAAGAGTCCAAGAGTTTGCAAGGTGACCTAGTCACCTCTTCAGATACCCCTGTGGTACCCTGACAGGACATCAGAGGTGAGTCAGTGAAGCCCACAGCTGTGAAGCCAGAGCAGAACCACAGTCTCCACAGACTGGGGGTTGTCAGGATTGGGGGTGGGAGTTGGAGAAATGGATGAATTTGGGGGACCTTGATAAAATTTTTAAAATAAAATGTATTTTATTTAAAATTGAATAAAATTAAAAGTGAAAAAAAAAAAACAGAATGAGACACATCTTGGGGGCTGGGGTCCCTCAGCAAGTCAGGGACCCTCACCAGGGCTAGCGCAGCAGGAGGGCAGGTGCCGCTGGCAGCAGTATATGGTTTTGACCAGCACTTGTTGGGTTCCTTAGGGACCCCAGGGCTGGACCTGGTGTGGAACCAACCAGTCAGCAATCTGTAGAAGCAGCTGAACCAAAAGGAGTCCATCTGCTGAGATGATTTCCTCAAGGAGGGAAGATGGTGTCTCAGTGTTACAGTGATCTCCCTCTGGTTCCTCTGCCCTGGGAGCCCTCTACCTTTGGACACTGGCACAGTTTCCTGCACCAGCCTCTACAGCATGAAATGTGGGCACAAAAGGGAGGGTGAGTCTAAGGGTCCAGGATAGACCAGGAATTAGGCCAACTGGATCCCTTCTGCAAAAAGGCAGGCAGTAAATAAACACACACAGGAAGACCCTGGAGATGCCACAGACTCAGTTCAGACCACTTTAATAAAGGAAATATTGCAATAAAGTGAGTCACACAGTGTTGGGTTTCTCAGTACATATCAATGTTATGTTTGCACTATATTGTAGTCTATTAATTGTTCAATAGCATTATGTTCAAAACACAACTTTATGTAAATAATGATTTATGGCTGTAAAATACTAATCATCATCTGAGCCTTCAGCGAGTTGTAATCTTTTTGTTGGTGGAACATTTTGCCTCCTTGTTGATGCCTGCTGATAAATCATGGTGGTGGATGGCTGTGGCAATTTCTCTAAGTGAGATAACACTTTTAAACATGTCTTCTCTGGGGTATGCAGTGTTATTTGAGAGCATTTGATCCACAGCAGAACTATTCTCAAAAGTGGAACCAGTCCTCTCACACCCTGCCACTGTTTTATCAGCTAAGTTTACATCATATTCTAAATCCTTTGTTGTCATTTCAACGATCTTAACAGTATCTTCGCCAGGAGTAGATTCCATCTCAAGAAACTTTTTCTTTGGCTCACCCATTAGAAGCAACTTCTCATCCACTCAAGTTTTAGCTGAGATTGCAGCAATTTCGTCACCTCTTCAGGCTTCACTTCTAATTTGAGTTCTCCTGTTATTTCTACCACAGCTGCAGTTTACTTTCTCCACTTAGGTCTTGAACCCCTAAAAGCATCCATTAGGGTTGGAATCAACTTCTTCCATACTCCTATTAATGCTGATACTTTTAAATTTTTTAATAGAAGTATGGTTGATTTACAATGCTGTATTAGTTTCAGGTATCAGTTCAGTTCAGTTCAGTTCTGTCACTCAGTCGTGTCCGACTTCTTGCGACCCCATGAATTGCAGCATGCCAGGCCTCCCTGTCCATCACCAATTTCCGGAGTTCACTCAGACTCATGTCCATCGAGTTGGTGATGCCATCCAGCCATCTCATCCTCTGTCGTCCCCTTCTCCTCCTGCCCCCAATCCCTCCCAGCATTAGGGTCTTTTCCATGAGTCAACCCTTTGCATGAGGTGGCCAAAGTACTGGAGTTTCAGCTTTAGCATCAGTCCTTCCAAAGAACACCCAGGACTGATCTCCTTTAGAATGGACTGGTTGGATCTCCTTGCAGTCCAAAGGACTCTCAAGAATCTTCTCAAACACCATAGTTCAAAAACATCAATTCTTTGGCGCTCAGCTTTCTTCACAGTCCAACTCTCACATCCATACATGACCACTGGAAAAACCATAGCCTTGACTAGACAGACCTTTGTTGGCAAAGTAATGTCTCTGCTTTTCAGTATGCTATCTAGGTTGGTCATAACTTTTCTTCCAAGGAGTAAGTGTCTTTTAATTTCCTGGCTGCAATCACCATCTGCAGTGATTTTGGAGCCCCCCAAAAATAAAGTCTGACACTGTTTCCCCATCTATTTGCCATGAAGTGATGGGACTAGATGCCATGATCTTCATTTTCTAAATGTTGAGCTTTAAGCCAACTTTTTCACTCTCCACTTTCATCAAGAGCCTTTTTAGTTCCTCTTCACTTTCTGCCATAAGGGTGGTGTCATCAGCATATCTGAGGTTATTGATATTTCTCCTGGCAACCTTGATTCCAGCTTGTGCAGGATTTTTTTTTTTTTTTTTTTGGGTGTTAGTTCTAAAAGGTCTTGTACGTCTTCATAGAACTGTTCAACTTCAGCTTCTTCAGCATTAGTGGTTGGGGCATAGACTTGGATTACTGTGATATTGAATGGTTTGCCTTGGAAACAAACAGAGATCATTCTGTCGTTTTTGAGATTGCATCCAAGTACTGCATTTCAGACTCTTTTGTTGACCATGATGGCTACTCCATTTATTCTAAGGGATTTCTGCCCACAGTAATAGATATAATGGTCACCTGAGTTAAATTCACCCATTCCAGTCCATTTTAGTTCACTGATTTCTAGAATGTTGACGTTCACTCTTGCCATGTCCTGTTTGACTACTTCCAATTTGCCTTTATTCATGGACCTAACCTTCCAGGTTCCTATGCAATATTGCTCTTTACAGCATCGGACCAGTCACATCCACAACTGGGTATTGTTTTTGCTTTGGCTCCATCCCTTCATTCTTTCTGGAGCTATTTCTCCACTGATCTCCAGTGGCATATTGGGCATCTACTGACCTGGGGAGTTCCTCTTTCAATATCTTGTCATTTTGCCTTTTCATACTGTTCACGGGGTTCTCAAGGCAAGAATACTGAAGTGGTTTGCCATTTCCTTCTCCAGTGGACCACATTCTGTCAGACCTCTCCACCATGACCCACCTGTCTTGGGTGGCCCCACAAGGCATGGCTTAGTTTCATTGAGTTAGATAAGGCTGTGGTCCGTGTGATTAGATCGACTAGCTTTCTGTGATTATGGTTTGTGTGTCTGCCCTCTGATGCCTCTCGCAAAACTTATGGTCTTACTTGGATTTCTCTTACCTTGGACATGGGGATCTTTTCACAGCTGCTCCAGGAAAGCACAGCCGCTGCTCCTTACTTTGGACGAGGGGTATTTCCTCACAGCCACCCCTCTTGACCTTGAATGTGGAGTAGTTCCTTTCGGCCCTCCTGCACCCGCACAGCAAACACTCCTTCTTCTAGGTCTTTGTTAATTGATTCTTGCATATTCTCCATTTTGCTTTCAAGGTTTTTGATCATACTTACTGTCATTATTCTGAATTTTTTTTCAGGAAGTTTACCTACTTCCTCTTCATTTATTTGGACTTCTGTGTTTCTAGTTTGTTCCCTCATTTGTGCAATATTTTCTCTGCCTTTTCATCATTTTTTTTTTAAGTTATTGTGTTTGAGGTCTCCTTTTCCGAGGCTTCAAGAAAGTTGAATTCTTTTCTTGAAGAAGTTTGAATTCTTTCTTCCTTTTGGTTTCTGCCCTTCTACAGTTGGTCCAGGGGTTTGTGTGAGCTTTGTATAGGGTCAGATTTGTGCTGAGTTTTTGTTTGTTTGTTTGTTTTTCCTCTGATGGGCAAGGCTGAGTGAGGTGGCAATCCTGTCTGCTAATGATTGGGTTTGTATTTTTTGTTTGTTGTTTGGATGAGGTATCTTGCACAGGCTGCTACTGGTGGTTGGTTATGCTGGGTCTTGTATCAAAGTGGTTTCCTTTGTGTGAGTTCTCACTATTTGATACTCCCTAGGGTTAGTTCTCCCATAGTCTAGGGTCTTGGGGTCAGTGCTCCCACTCCAAAGGTTCAGGGCTTGATCTCAGGTCAGAAACAAAGATTTCACAAGTGGTCTGTTGTGGCATTAAGTGGGATTAAAACAAATATCCAGTAATGAAAAACCAAAGATAAACCCCAGACAAATGGCTGTTACAAAATCAAGCAAATAATAATTAAAATATAATATTTAATTTAATTAATTCAATTAATATTTTTATTTAATTTAATTAAATATTTAATTAAAATAAAATACACATATGCATATATACCCACGAGCAAAGTGCAAACATTCAACAAAAATAGAGTACAGTAAACTGACCTGGTGAACAAAGGAAATCAAAATTATACTTACCAGTTAAGAACTAAACTAACTTAAGCACAAACTGGAAAACAAAACTAAAGCAAGGTGCCAAGTGGGGAATAAAGCAATGAAAATAAAACTAACAAACATGTTGAGAGGAAAGGAAAGGCAGAAAAGAAAGAAAGAACAGATATGCAAGGTTAAATAGAGGTAGATGAAGAAGATTTATATACATTAAAGATTAACTGCAAGGGGAAAAGAACAGTAGGAAAGGCAAAAAAGGAATAAATATAGGAAAATATAATACATTTAAAAAATAAAAAATAAAAATTATAAAAAAATAAAATTTAAAAAAATGGAAGAAGAAAGGAAAAAAGAAATAAAAAAGGAAAACTCCACAGAACTGCAGAAGCCCAACTTAGAGGCAGAGGTTTATAACAACAATAGAAAGTGTGACTGAATGTATACATATGCATATGTACCCATAAGTAAAATCAAAACAGTCCAACAAAAATAAAGTACAATAGATTGACCCTGCAAACAAAGGAAACCAAAAATTATATCTACCAGAACCAAACTAATTAAATTACAAACTAGAAAACAAAAACTAAAGCAAGGTACCAATTGGGGAATAAAGCAAATAAAATAAAACAAATATGTTGAGAGGAAAGGAGAGAAAGAAAAGAAAGAAATAATAGATATGCAAAGTTTAATAGAAGTAGATGAAGATTTATATACATTAAAGATTAACTGCAAGGGGAAAAGAACAATAGGAAAAGCAAACAAAGGAATAAATGTAGAAAAAACCTATTAGGTTTAAAAAATTAAAAATTTTTTAAAAAGAGAAGAGAAGAAAAAAAAAAAAAAAAAGGAAAACTTTACAGAACTGCAAAAGCCCAACATAAAGGCAGTTTATGACAACAATAAAAAATGTGACTGAGGGGGAAAAAAAAGCTCAAAAACTTGATTGGATTTCTTAGTGCCAATAAAGTTGACAACTACAATGGGGTGGGGGGATTCCAAAAGAATTTGCAGAACAAGTCAGAAAATAAAAATGATAAATGTTTTTCTTGAGTCACTGCTGTCAGAGTCCTTCCCCTCGCTGGGAGTCACAGTCCACCTCACCTCCCTAGGATGCCTTCCAACACTGTGCTGGTCTCTGGACCTGCTGTTGGGGCAGCTCAGATTCTAATCTGGTCCTACTCCTGTGTGTTCTTGCCTCCAATGTCCACAGCTATCAGAGCTAGTGCATTTTCTTTTGTGGGAGCTCTCAATGGCCTTTTATATATTCCAAAGACACAGAGTCTGCCTAGTTGATTGTGTGGATTTAATTTGCAGCTTGTACAGCTGGTGGGAAGGTTTTGGGTCTTCTTCCTTAGCCACACTTCCCCTGGGTTTCAACTGTGGTTTTATTTCCACCTGTACATGTGGGTCATCCACTGGGGTTTAGCTCCTGAGGCTGCCCTGGAGGGCTTTAGTTTGCCCCTTTGGAGGCCAGGTGTGGAGGTGGTGCAGCTGCTTGGGTCGCAGGAGTTTTGCAGTACCAGGTACTCAGGAGGGATTGGCAGCTATGGCAGCAGGAAATATAGTGCTCTAGAAGGGTGTTGCAAAAAGTATTGGCCAATATGCTCCAGTATTCTTGCCTGGAGAACCCCCTAAGAGAGAAGCCTGGTAGGCCACAGTCTGCTGCTGCTAAGTCGCTTCAGTCATGTCCGACTCTGTGCAACCCCATAGATGGCAGCCCACCAGGTTCCCCCATCCCTGGGATTTTCCAGGCAAGAACACTGGAGTGGGTTGCCATTTCCTTCTCCAATGCATGAAAGTGAAAAGTGAAGATGAAGTTTCTCAATTGTGTCTGACTCTTCGTGACCCCATGGACTGCAGCCCACCAGGCTCCTCCGTACATGTGATTTTCCAGGCAAGAGTACTGGAGTGGGGTGCCATCGCCTTCTCTGAAGCCACAGTCTACAGGGTCGCAAAGAGTCAGACAGGACCGAAGCAACCCTGCACACATAGACGCAAGTCTTTTTCTGCCTGTGGCAGCTCTGCCCCAGTGAGAGTTGAGTGTGAAGGTGGTGCAGCTGCTTGGCTTGCAGGGACCCTGGAAGCGCCAAGTTGCAGGGACATGGACTGCCTCCACTGCAGGAGTTACGACCCTATCAGAGTCTTTTTTGAGCCTCTTGTAGCTGATGATCAGAAAGCCTCTTTGGCCAGTCTTTCTCCATAGCTCTGCCAGTTCAGGCAGGGCTCCCTTGCCTGAGATCCTTCTCTGTTTTTCGGTGCATCAGGTACATTGAGGGGCCCCCCTGGCTGGGATCCTACATCATAGATAGGCGCATCAGTCACTGAAAGGGGCACGCTGGGTAGGGTCCTACTCTGTAGTTCAGTGTGTCAGGCATTTGATGGGCCAGCCTCTCTATTGTTCAGTTTCCGATGCTGGCGTGTGGGGACAGAGAGGCTATGGTGATGGCCCCACCCTCTACGCGTGACTCAGCAGTATTACCTTGCTCCCATGCCTGCCTGGCTTTCCTCCACAGGCATTTCCCACCACAATCTCCTCCCTCATATCCCCTCCATCTGTCTCTTGTGCCTTCCAGGAGACCAGCATTCCTGTAAGGGGTGTATGGCTGTGGCAAGGACTGTCTGATTCTCATTCCATTTAGGCAGCCACAGATCAGCTGTTTCACTCTCAGCCTTAAACGTTTCTCCTCTACCTCAGACAATTGCCCTGTTGTGGGGATTGGACCCCTGTTTCACTTCCCCCACCTGCGAGGGCAGGTCCAATCCTATGAATGCTCCTGTTTTTCCCCCTAGTTCCTTCATCCTACCGAGTTTTGCATGGTTCTATGTCAGGTACTCCTGTCCGCTCTCAGCTGGTGTTCTGAATGCACTTCTGTGTCTAAGGTGTATTTCTGAGTATCCATGGAGAGAGATGTACTCCACGTCCACCTAGTTCTCCGCCATCTTCCAATGCCAAAAGTAAACTCTTAATACATCCCTCCCCCTCCATTTCCCCTTTGGAAACCAGTTTGTTTTCTATGTCCATGAGTCTGTTTCTGTTTTGTAAATAAGGCCATCTGTATCATAATAATGCTAATATTTTAACCACTTTCCATGAATCACAAATGTTCTCCACGGTATCTATAATGATGAATCCTTTCCAGAAAGTTTTGATTTACTTTGCCTGAATCCATCAAAGGAATCACTATGACAGCTATAGCCTTAAAATATATATATATAACTTAAATAATTAGACTTGAAAGTTGAAATGACTCCTTGATACATACACTGCAGAATGGATGCTGTGTCAGCAGGCATAGGAACATAAATCTTCTGGCCCATCTCCATCAGAGCTCTTCGGTAACCAAGTGCATTGTCAAGTCACTTAAGTTTTTGAAAGGGATCTTTTTTTCCTGAGCAGTAGATCACAACAAGGCTTAAAATATTCAATAAACCATGTTGTAAACAGATATGTTGTCATCACGGGTTTGCTGTTCCATTTATAGAACACAGATAGGGAGGATTTAGTATAGTTCTTAAGGGTCATAGGATTTTTAAGTTGAGCATTGGCTTCAGCTTAAAGTCAACAGCTGCTTTAGCCCCTAATGAGAGAGTCAGCCTGTGCTCTGAAGTTTTGAAGCCAGGCATTGACTTCTGTCCAGCTATGAAAGTCCTAGATAGCATCTTCTTCCAATAGAAAGTTGTGTCTTCTACACTGAAAATATGCTATTTAGTGTAGCCACCTTCATGAATGATCTTAACTAGATCATCTGGATAAATTGCTTCAACTTCTAAAGCAACACTTGATGCTTCACTTTATCCTTTTATACTATGGAGATAGCTTCTTTCCTTGAACCTCATGAACCAATCTCTGCTAACTTCAAACTTTTCTTCTGAAGCTTCATCACCTGGTAAGCATCATAGAATTGAAGAAGGTTAAAGATGAGGCTCTGGCTGACGGGAATGTTGTGAGTAGTTTCATCTACTATCCAGCTCACTCAAATTTCCTACACATCAACAGGAAGATGATTTTGCTTTCTTATCGTTTGTGCCTGGAGTAGCACTTTTAATTTCATCCAAGAATTTTTCCCTTGCATTCATAGCTTGGCTATCTATTCAGCACAAACTGTCTAGCCTTCTGCTCATCTTAGCTTTCAACCTGCCTTCCTCACTAAGCTTAAACATTTCCAGCTTTTGATTGAAAGTGAAAATGTGTGGTTCCTTCTTTCATTTCAACACCTAGAGCCATTGTAGGGTTACTTATTGACTTGATTTCAATATTAATGTGTCCCAGGGAATAGGAAGGCCAAAGGAGAAGGAGAGAGATGAAGGGAGGGCTGGCCAATGGAGCAGTCAGAACAGGCATCATATTTGTTGATTAAGCTAGCCATTTTATATGAACACCATTTGTGGCACTGAAAAATAATCACAATAGTAGCATTAAAAATCACAGGTCACGGACCACCATAACAAATACAGTCATAATTGGACAGAGTTTGAAATACTGTAAGAATTACCAAAATGTGATACAGAGACATGATATGAGCAAATGTTAGAAAAATGGTGTTGATAGATTTGCTCAACACAGAATTGCCACAAACCTTCAACTTGTTTAAAAAAAAAAATGCCTTATATACAAAGGGCAATAAAGCAAGGAAGACCTGTTCAGGAATAAATGAACATGGAATTTCTATTATCCAAACACCCACACCACCAGTAAGTTAGATTTAGCACAGAACTTCAGGAACAATGACTCCCTTTGTTTAGGTCTCCCCTAAACGAAGGACACCTACTCACCATCTTCCAGCTGCCCCAAGTTCACTTTTCTTCCCTCACCTGCTCTGTCCCTGCCTCCACTTCCTCAACACCCACTCCCCATGGACCCACTGTGATCAAGCCCCATCACTGACTGGAAATCTTCTTTCAGCAGATGATCTGTTCAGTGCCAGATACAACTTTTAATGGTCCCTCCCTTAAATTCCCTCACTAAATTCTATCATCTGCATCTTCTCTGGCTTCTACCTCAGTACAATGAAAGTTCTTCCCAAGATCCTATCCTCTGCCCTCTTTCCCTTTTCCCCTCTTTCTTCTGTCTCCCTGGCAGTTTCATGCATTCCAACAGCTTCTCCTCTCACAGCCATGGGCACATCCCAAGTGGTCCTCTCTGAGATGGACATCCCTCCCAGGTCAGAGTCTGTGTTTTATCCATTTGAACATTCCTTATGAGTCCCTCAGTCACTATCCAGCATTTTCCCTCCAGGCAGCCAACTCAGATGCTTGGCATTCTAAAAACTCCCTCTTATTCCTTTACTAAGAAGAGATACTGTGTTCCTTCTGTATTCTAAAGGAACCAGTCACCAAGTTCTCATGAATCTTCTCAGTTGTCATTGTGAGGCCACCTTCAAAATCCCTTGCTAAGAATCTAACTTCTGAACATGTCAGAGTGGAAAAACAGGAACCTGGGGGAAATAAATAAAATAGCTGTTTTAAGACATTGGGCCAGTGTTGGAAGGGCTGTGGGTCCCCAAGAGATGTGAGGCTGCCATTTTCCCAGTTTTCTGCCACAGCCAATGCAAATGGTCCTTGGCGATGAGGCCAGGACTAGGCTGGGTTAGCTGTAAGTCATGCAGGCAGAGATAGACCAGAGGAGGCAGGAAGAGAAAGAGTCCACCTATTTGCCTAGGGGTCTCCTTGAGTTCATTACTGAATACTAACAGAGCAAATATTAAAAGACCTCCACAAACAGGGCAAAGAACCATAAGGAAGGTGTAAGCTGAACTCGCACAAGGCAATGATATATTCAAGTTCTGGCCAGAAAGAATGGAGAAATTTGTTAAATATTGTTGAATCCTGAAAAGCTGAGTATTTCCAGGTGCTATTTTTGCATCTATTGAGATAACCACATGGTCTTCCCCATAGTGTGGTGCTAATACATTGGTGAGGATTTTTACATCTGTATACATAAGAGAAAATGGCTTGTAGTTTTCTGTTCTTGTAATGTCTTTGTCACATGTTAGTATCAGGGTGATGCTAGGCTGGCAATATTTTCTCCTCCTTCATTTTTGGAAGGAATTTATGCAGGCTTGGTATTACTTCTTCCTTAAATATTTAATGAAATTCAATGCAGAATTCTGGGCCTGGAGTTTTCTTTATGGGAAAGGTTTTAATTCTAAATTCAATTTCTTTAATAGATACAGAAGTTTTAAGAATTTCTAGTTGTTCTTTTGACAGCTTTGGTAATATGTCTTTCAAGGCATTTGTTTATTTCATTTAAGTGGTTGAATGTATTGGCAGAAAGTAGTTCATATTATTCTTAGTTTCCTTTTAATGTGCATAGGGTCAGTTTCTGGAGAAGGCGATGGCACCCCACTCCAGTACTCTGGAAAATCCCATGGATGGGGGAGCCTGGTAGGCTGCAGTCCATGGGGTCGCTAAGAGTTGGACACGACTGAGCGACTTCACTTTCACTTTTCACTTTCATGCATTGGAGAAGGAAATGGCAACCCACTCCAGTGTTCTTACCTGGAGAATCCCAGGGACGGGGGAGCCTGGTGGGCTGCCGTCTATGGGGTTGCACAGAGTCAGACACGACTAAAGTGACTTAGCAGCAGGGTCAGTTTTGATGTTCCCACTCTCATTCTCAGTTCTGGCTTTGTGCTTTCTCTTTATTCTTGATCAGTCTAAGTAGAGATGTATTAGTCATTTCAAGATTTTGGTTTCACTAATTATTTAGTTGTCTTTTTCTATTTCATTGATTTCTTATTACATCATTTTACTTACATTGAGTGTAATTTGCCCCTCCCTTTTTAAGCATCTTAATTGCACTGATATAGACTGTTTCAGTTTTGTATATAAGCACCTAAAGCTATATACTTCTCTATAAACTTTGGCTGCTTGCCACAGATTTTGATACATTGTATTTTTATTATAAGTTTGTTAAAATAATTTCACAGTGTAGAAACTTATCAGAGCCCACATCAATAAACTAGACTTCAGTGATGGGATAAACAGAAATCCTAGGCTACCTCATATATGACACAATAACGGGCGTTGCTTCAGTGATATTCTTGCCAGAGTCGAGTAAGCTGAAACTAAATGTGAAGCAATGCCAAAGAAATATACATTAAGGGTTATTGCACAAAATAAATAGCCTACAATCTTAAAATATTGTAGTCAAAGACTGAGAAACTCTTCCAGAATGAAGGAGATCAACACATATGATAACCACATAGAAGGTATAATTCTGTTTTGTGTTCTTTTGACTTTGAGACATTGATGGAACTTGAATGGGAACTGAGAATTAGAAGGTAGTAATGTACCATTGTGATCCACACAGTCGAAGGCTTTGGCATAGTCAATAAAGCAGAAATAGATGTTTTTCTTGAACTTTCTTGCTTTTGTGATGATCCAGCGGATGTTGTCAATTTGATCTTTGGTTCTTTTGCCTTTTCTAAAACCAGCTTGAACATCTGGAAGTTCATGGTTCACGTATTGCTGAAGCCTGGCTTGAGAAACCTATATGCAGTTCAGGAAGCAACAGTTAGAACTGGACATGGAACAACAGACTGGTTCCAAATAGGAAAAGGAATACACCAAGGCTGTATATTGTCCCCCTGCTTATTTAACTTCTATGCAGAGTACATCATGAGAAACGCTGGGCTCAAAGAAGCACAAGCTGGAATCAAGATTGCTGGGAGAAATATCAATAACCTCAGATATGCAGATGACACCACCTTTATGTCAGAAAGTGAAGAGGAACTAAAAAACCTCTTGATTAAAGTGAAAGAGGAGAGTGAAAAAGTTAACATTCAGAAAACTAAGATCATGGCATCTGGTCCCATTACTTCATGGCAAATAGATGGGGAAACAGTGGCAAACTTTACTTTTTTGGGCTCCAAAATCACTGCAGATGGTGACTGCAGCCATGAAATTAAAAGACGCTTACTCCTTGGAAGGAAAGTTATGACCAACCTAGATAGCCTATTCAAAAGCAGAGACATTACTTTGCCAACAAAGGTCCATCTGGTTAAGGCTATGGTTTTTCCAGTGGTCATGTATGGATATGAGAGTTGGACTGTGAAGAAAGCTGAGCGCCAAAGAATTGATGCTTTTGAACTGTGGTGTTGGAGAAGACTCTTGAGAGTCCCTTGGACTGCAAGGGGATCCAACCAGTCTATTCTAAAGGAGATCAGTCCTGGGTGTTCTTTGGAAGGAATGATGCTAAAGCTGAAACTCCAGTACTTTGGCCACCTCATGTGAAGAGTTGACTCATTGGAAAAGACTCTGATGCTGGGAGGGATTGGGGGCAAGATGAAAAGGGGACAACAGAGGATGAGATGGCTGGATGGCATCACCGACTCAGTGGACGTGAGTTTGAGTGAACTCCAGGAGTTGGTGATGGACAGGGAAGCCTGGTGTACTGCAATTCATGGGCTCGCAAAGAGTTGGACACGACTGAGCAACTGAACTGAACTGAACGTACCATTAATAACCCAATTTTGACGGTGTGACATAGGAATGCACACTAAAGTATTCAGAATAATGGCATCATATCAGCAATGTAATCTGAAGTGGTTCGGAGTAAAAAATGTCTCTTAGATTATACTTGCAACTTTTCTGTAAAATTTTTTTCCTGAGATTTTATTATTATTATTGTTGTTCCCACCCCAAAAGGAAATTTTTTCTGAGAGGAAAAAAGCTAAAGAGATGCAAAAGAGAAGTTACTGTATGATTCCATTTATATTAAATTCTGGAACATTAAAAACTAATCTATAGTGACAGAAGAGATCAGTGCTTGCTTGGAGTGGTGATCAGAACAGACTGACTTCATAGTGGTGGGAGGGAACTCTTTGAGGTGATAGAAATGTTCTGGAGATGTACAATCTTGATCACAGTGATGGTTGCATGAGAATGCATTTTATAATATACAAATTATATCATAAAGTTTTTTTTAAAAGACCAGAGCATGATCTCTGTCACCATTTCCACAGAAGGAATCAGAGGTCCTTGGAAAAAATGGCTAATTTCCGTCTGAATCAGGTCCAGAGTCAGCCTGGGACATCTCACTGTACTGCTGCTGCTGCTGCTAAGTCGCTTCAGTCATGTCCGACTCTGTGCGACCCCATAGAGGACAGCCCACCAGGCTCCGCCATCCCTGGGATTCTCTAGGCAAGAACACTGGAGTGGGTTGCCATTTCCTTCTCCAATGCATGAAAGTGAAAAGTGAAAATGAGGTTGCTCAGTCGTGTCCAACTCTTCACGACCCCATGGACTGCAGCCCATCAGGCTCCTCCGTCCATGAGATTTTCCAGGTGAGAGTACTGGAGTGGGGTGCCATCGCCTTCTCTATCACTGTACTAGAAAGTAAAATAGTTTCAAATGTTAATGAGGTCATATGTAAAGGACAGATGAAATAGCTTGAAAAAGGCCCACTTACAATAGTTATGACAATTTAAACATCAAAAAGTATAGTGATTATGATGGATTGAAATACATTGAATCAATGAAAATCTGTGAACACACAACGATGCTTTCAAAAACGTATAAAGTCAGAAAAACTCATTTATCACCATTTCTGAAGAAGGGCATGGCAACCCACTCCAGTATTCTTGCCTGGAAGGTTCCAGTCCATGGAGTTGCAAACAGTCAGACATGACTGAGCAATTGAGATAGCTATTAATATTAAAATACTGCATTACTTTGAAAATGGGTATTTTGGGATATTCAAGGAGCCCCAGTTGAGGAAATAATAAATGCATAATGAATGATAAAATTATTTTTAAAATCATTTTATAAGCTTTATATTTTATCAGTTGATTTTAAAACCATTATGTGAATAGTTGGTGAAGAACTGACTATACCTTCAGAAATATTACATGAGTATAGTCACAAGGGCAAAACATAACTGTAAAATAGAGAGATTACACTTCCATCGTACTAATTGATCATGGGCCAAAGAAGTGTTATATGTCTCCTGATCAGCTATGACATATTCTAGCTAACAATGTTTGGATATAAGTTCCATGAAATATAGGAGACAGTAACTGGAAAAAAAAAAAAAATAGGATACCCTGCAGGCATCTGGTTAGTCCCTTCAACATATCAAATGTAATTCTAAGAGACTTTTCTAAAATACAGAAGTTTTAAGGGGCATTAAAACAAATTGTCATCACAATCAACAGTGGATTGAATGTTGTTTAGATAAAGTAGCAGTAAATTAAAATTTTGGCTAATTGGAAAAATTTGAATATGGTAGGTATTCTATGAGTTCAAAATTTACTCAGATGAAGAAGTGGAGATCTTTGACTAAAAACATTACAATACAGAACACACAGTTTAATACAATTTTGGTTAAAGATACATATATACATGTGTTACATGTGTATATGTGTGTACATATAGATAAAGGAGATAAAGTAAAATCTCATTTTGGTAAGAAATACTATAGGTAACCTGTGTGTCTGTGCTCAGTCACTCAATCGTGCCTGACTCTTTGTGACCCATAGACTGTAGCCTGCTAAGCTCTTCTGTCCATGGGATTTCCCAGGCAAAAATACTGGAGTGGGTTGCCATTTCCTCTGCCAGGTGAGGTAATGTGTATATATGTATATTTATTACTTACATACGTGAAAGGACTTCCATCCAAAATGGAACAGGGGGAGAGGATGAAGACTCTCACACACCCTTCTTCAGGAAACAAAACTGAGTCACTGATTTTCCCATAAATGCCTGCTTTACAGAAGACAGAAACCTGTTTCCTGATCAGGGGAAACCCGCCAAGTGTCTTTCCCCATCCTCAAGCCAAAGAACTCACTGTCTGAATGCCAGCTGGGCGTGCCCTTTTTTCACTCTTTGTCCATAAATAGAGCCTCCCCAAACCCTCAACTGACTTCCTGAATTGCGAGTCCTCTGCTATACCTTGATAAACACAATTTCTGGTTATCTGAGCTTGCCTCAGCTTACCTCCTTTATTTAGATTGACACTACACATGTACACACTTGTATTGTCAAAATAAGATACTACATTTATGTAAATGTGCATGTGCACATATACATACCTAGAAAAAGAACCAGGAGTATATGCCTAATCTATTAAAAGCATGATATCTACTGAAATACCATGTGATATTTGGGTGGTGGAATATATTATTTTTATCTTATGTTTTTAATAATTTATCCATTCATTTGTTTTTCACTTTTGTTTGCACTGGATCTTCACTGTTACAGTCTTTCTCTAGTTGCGGTGTGGCTACTCTTCACTGCGGTGTGCGGACTTCTCATTGTGGTGACTTTTCTTGTTGCAGAACATGGGCTCTAATTGTGGGCTTCAGTAGTTACGGTGTGCGTGTTTAGTTGCTCTGCAGTGTGTGGGATCTCCCAGGACCAGAAATCAAACATGTGTCCCGTACATTGGCAGACAGATTCTTATCCACTGTACCACCAGGTAAGTCCCTCTATCTTATTTTTATTTTTTAATGTTTAAAAACTTATTCCTTACAAGGCACATGCACAGTGACTTATATGAGGAATACTGTAGTTGGAAGTTGGAGGAGGGGCTCTGCTACCCACAGTTGCTCAAAGATCTGGCTGCTTCTATCTTGGGGAACCACCAGCCCTGACATGAGCCCTCCCAGGTTGAAGCAGAAGAAGATGAGGTTTCAAAAGAGCTGGTTTATGAACCAGGCTTTTATAAAAATAAAAGGTTATTTTTTCAAAGAGATTTTAATCCTGACAATGCTTCTACATTCTCTTAGTCCCTTACTCAGGCCCTCCCTCTGTCTTGCCTAAAATACCACAGTGGGCTTCATCTTCAACCTTGAACTGTCCCAGTTGGTCCTGCAGGGCAGTCCTCATGAAAGAGAAGCACCCATTGGATGACTACAATGATGACTGTTGCCATGGTCTCCACACACCTCCTGTCTTCCCATCCTGTACTCTGCTGGGCCTGCCCACTATCTGACCCCAGCTGTCCCCATGCTGTGCTCACAACCTGGCCCCACACCAGGCTTGTCTGCTGCAAGCCTGGCTCTCCTCTGGGGTCACTTCTAGTAGCCTTTCCATGGAACATGCACCCTCCTCTGAAGTTCCTCAGAGTTTTAGCTGTAAATTCTAATGCTGACATTAATGTGTATGGTCCATCCCCCCTAATAATACTTAAACTCTTCAAATGCAGAAATTCTTACTCAGCTACATATCATTCACAAGACTAGTTCTATTTCCTGCCTAAAGTAGTTCCATAAAATATGAAATAAATAGATGAATGATGTTCTCTGATTAAGACAATATCCTCATTCAAATATTTTATTCACAGGTCTAAAAGAAATATCTAAAGACAGCAAATTATACTTTTTCTTTTCTTAAAGCAATAGAATATATCCCCCATGCTCACACTTTCTTATGAAATCAAAATCAATTAAATGAATAGGAATGATAGGCTTTGATCTGCAGTGAAGAGTTTGCATCAAAATCAGGCTCAGAGGATGAGGTATCAAACCCATGCTGACTGCATTGAAAGGCAGAGCTTTAACCACTGGCCCACAGAGGAAGTCCCTGAAATTGCACATTTAATGCAATCCTCTTTCTGAGTTTCCCATAGAGTCAAAAAAGTAAGCAGCCAGTCCTGCCTCACAAAGCTATAGCCACTCAGCTGGAAGGAGCCCAGAGAATTTTCCAGAGCATTCTGCCTTCAGGCCAGCCCCGCAGAGAGAAAGGGGTGACTACCTCCCCCACCAGTCTGAGGGGACCCAGAGCAGGGCCCAGTGTCATGGCAGATAATATTCAAAAAGGAAGTAAGGCAGACTCTGGAGGCAGCCACTGTGTGATCTCCATCTCACAGATGAGAACACAGGCTTAGAGAAGGCACTTGTTATGGTCAAATAATACCCCTAAAATCTATAATGAAAAGGACATCTTTTTGGGGTGTTAGTTCTAGAAGGTTTTGTAGGTCTTCACAGCACTGTTCAACTTCAGCTTCTTCAGTGTTACTGGTTGGGGCATAGACTTGGATTATCGTGATATTGAATGGTTTGCCTTGGAAATGAACATAGATCATTCTGTCATTTTTGAGATTGCATCCAAGTACTGCATTTCGGACTCTTTGTTGACTATGATGGCTACTACATTTCTTCTAAGGGATGCCTGCCCACAGTAGTAGATATAATGGCCATCTGAGTTAAATTCACCCATTCCAGTCCATCTTAGGGAGAAATATCAATAACCTCAGATATGCAAATGACACCACTCTTATGGCAGAAAGTGAAGAGGAACTAAAAAGCCTATTGATGAAGGTGAAAGAGGAGAATGAAAAAGTTGGCTTAAAGCTCAACATTCAGAAAACTAAGACCATGGCATCTGGTCCCATCACTTCATGGCAAATAGATGGGGAAACACTGGAAACAGTGGCTAACTTTATTTTGGGGGGCTCCAAAATCACTGCTGATGGCAATTGCAGCCATGAAATTAAAAGATGCTTACTCATTGGAAGGAAAGTTATGACCAACCTAGATAGCATATTCAAAAGCAGAGACATTTGCCAACAAAGGTCCAAGGCTATGGTTTTTCCCGTGGTCATGTATGGATGTGAGACTGTGAAGAAAGCTGAGCACCGAAGAATTGATGCTTTTGAACTGTGGTGTTGGAGAAGACTCTTGAGAGTCCCTTGGACTGCAAGGAGATCCAACCAATCCATCCTAAAGGAAATCAGTCCTGAATATTCATTGGAAGGACAGAAGGACTGAAGCTGAAACTCCAGTACTTTGGCCACCTGATGCTAAGAGCTGACTCATTTGAAAAGACCCTGATTCTGGGAAAGATTGAGGGCAGGAGGAGAAGGGGACAACAGAGGATGAGATGGTTGGATGGCATCACCAACTCAATGGACATGAGTTTGGGTGAACTCCAGGAGTTGGTGATGGATAGGGAGGCCTGGCATGCTGTGGTTCATGGGGTTGCAAAGAGTCGGACACAAATGAGTGACTGAACGGAACTAAACTGAACTGAATCCTAACCCCAGTACCTCAAAATGTGACTGCACTTGGACACAAGGTCTGTAAAGAAGTAATTAAGTTAAAATGAAGCCACTATCAACAGAAAATTGTATTAAAGATTTACTGAGCATGGCCCTGCCCAAGAGAGCCAGACCCAATTTCCCCCACAGTCAGTCTCTCCCACCAAGAAGCTTCCATAAGCCTCTTATCCATATTCATCAGAGGGCAGACAGAATAAAACCACAATCACAGAAAACTAACCAAACTGATCACATGGACCATAGTCTTGTCTAACTCAATGAAACTATGAGCCATGCCATGTAGGGCCACCCAAGATGTATGCATCATGGTGGAGAGTTCTGAAAAAACATGGTCCACTGGAGAAGGGAATGGCAAATTACTTCAGTATTCTTGCCTTGAGAACCCCATGAACAGTATAAGAAGATAAAAAGAAAGGACACTGAAAGATGAACTCCCCAGGTCAGTAGGTGCCCAATATACTACGGGAGAAGAGTGGAGAAAAAACTTCAGAAAGAATGAGGAAATGTAGAAAAAGCAAAAACAATACCCAGTTGTGGATGTGACTGGTGATGGATGTAAAGTTCAATGCTGTAAAGCACAACTTTGCAGAGGAACCTGGAATGCTAGGTCCACAAATCAAGGTAAATTGGAAGTGGTCAAACAGGAGATGGCAAGAGTGAACATTGACATTTTAGGAATCAATGAACTGAAATGGACTGGAATGGGTGAATTTAACTCAGATGACAATTATATCTAGTACTGTGGGCAAGAATCCCTTAGAAGAAATGGAGTAGCCATCATAGTCAACAAAAGAGTCTGAAATGCAGTGCTTGGATGCAGTCTCAAAAATGACAAAATGATCTGTTCATTTCCAAGGCAAACCACTCAATATCACAATAATCCAACTCTATGCCCCAACCACTAAAGTCAAAGTAGTTGAAGTCGAATGGTTCTATGATGACATACAACACCTTCTAGAACTAATACCAAAAAAAGATGTCCTTTTCATCATAGGGGACTGGAATGCAAGAGTAGGAATTCAAGAGATACCCGGAGTAACAGGCAAGTTTGGCCTTGGAATACAAAATGAAGCAGGGCAAAGGCTAACAGAATTTTGCCAAGAGAACAAACTGGTCATAGCAAACACTCTCTTCCAGCAACATAAGAGATGACTCTACACATGCACATCACAGATGGTCAATATTGAAATCAGATTGATTATATTCTTTGCAGCTGAAGATGGAGAAGCTCTTTACCGTCACCAAAAAAAAAAAAAAAAAAAAGACTGGGAGCTAATAACGGCTCAAATCTTGAACTCATTATTGCAAAATTCACACTTAAACTGAAGAAAGTAGGGAAAACCACTAGACCATTCAGGTATGCCCTAAATCAAATAAATCCCTTACCATTATAGAGTGGAAGTGACAAATAGATTCAAGGGATTAGATCTGATAGACAAAGTGCCTGAAAAACTATAGCCAGAGGTTTGTGACATTGTACAGGGACAGTGATCAAGACCATCCACAAGAAAAAGAAATACAAAAAGGCATAATGGCTGTCTGAGGAGGCTTTATAAATAGCAGAGAAAAGACAGAGAAGCTAAAGGCAAAGGAGAAAAGGAAAGATATACCCATCTGAATGCAGAGTTCCAAAGACTAGCAAGGAGAGATAAGAAAGCCTTCCTCAGTGATCAATGCAAAGAAATAGAGGAAAACAATAGAACGGGAAAGACTAAAGATCTCCTCAAGAAAATTAGAGACAGCAAGGGAATATTTCATGCAAAGATGGGCATAATTAAGGACGGAAATTGTATGGACATAACAGAAACAGAAGATATGTAGAAAAGGTGGCAAGAATACACAGAAGAACTGTACAAAAAAAGATCTTAATGACTCAGATAACCACAATAGTGTGAACGCTCACCTAGAGCCAGACATTCTGGAGTGTAAAGTCAAGCGGGCCTGAGGAAGTATCACTATGAACAAAGCTAGTGGAGGTGATGGAATTCCAGCTGAGCTATTTCAAATCCTAAAATATGATGCTGTGAAAGTGCTGCACTCAATATGCCAGCAAATTTGGAAAACTCAGCAGTGGCCACAGGACTGGAAAATGTTAGTTTTCATTTCAATCCCAAAGAAAGGCGATGCCAAAGAATGTTCAAACTACCACACAGTTGCACTCATCTCACACGCTAGCAAAGTAATCTTCAAAATTCTCCAACCCAGGCTTCAACAGTATGTGAACCGAGAACTTTTAGATGTTCAAGCTGGATTTAGAAAAGGCAGAGGAACCAAAGATCAAATTGCCAACATCTGTTGGATCATAGACAAAGCAAGAGAGTTCCAGAAAATCATCTACTTCTGTTTTATTGACTATGCCAAAACCTTTGACTGTGTAGACCACAATAAACTGTGGAAAATTCTGAAAGAGATGGAATACCAGACCACCTGTCCTGCCTCCTGAGAAATCTGTATGCAGGTCAAGAAGCAACAGTTAGAACCAGACATGGAACAACATACTGGTTCCAAATTGGGAAAGGAGTGCATCAAGGCTGGATACTGTCACCTCGTTTATTTAACTCATAAGCAGAGTACATCATGCAAAATGCCTGGCTGGATGAAGCACAAGCTGAAATCAAGATTGCTGAGAGAAATATCAATAACCTCAGATATGCAGATGACACCACCCTTATGGCAGAAAGTGAAGAACTAAAGAGCCTCTTGATGAAGGTGAAAGAGTAGAGTGAAAAAGTTGGCTTAAAGCTCAACATTCAGAAAGCAAAGATCATGGCATCCAATTTCATCATTTCATGGCAGATAGATGGGGAAACAATGGAAACAGTGACAGACTTTATTTTCTTTGGCTCCAAAATCACTGCAGATGGTGAATGCAGCCATGAAATTAAAAGATGCTTGCTCCTTGGAAGAAAATTTATGACCAACGTAGACAGCAGAGACATTACTTTGCCAATAAAGGTCTGTCTAGTCAAAGCTATGGTTTTTTTTCATACAGTAGTCAAGTGTGGATGTGAGAGTTGAACCATAGAGAAAGCTGAGTACCAAAGAATTGATGCTTTTGAACTGTGGTGTTGGAGAAGACTCTTGAGAGTCCCTTGGACTACAAGAAGATCAAACCAGTCCATCCTAAAGGAAATCAGTCCTGAATATTCATTGGAAGGACTGATGCTGAAGCTGAAGTCCCAATACTTTGGCCACCTGATGCAAAGAACTGACTCATTTGAAAAGCCCCTTATGCTGGGAAAGATTGAGGGCAGGAGGAGAAGGGGACAACAGAGGATAAGATGGTTCGATGGCATCACTGACTTGATGGACATGAGTTTGAGCAAGCTCTGGGAGTTGGTGATGGACAGGGAAGCCTGGCATGCTGCAGTCCATGAGGTCACAAAGAGTCAGACAAGACTGAGCAACTGAACTAAACTGACTGAGGGTGAACCATGATCCAATCTGACTGGTGTCCTTCCAAGAAGAGATCAGGACACAGACTCACAGAGGGAGGACCATGTGATGACACAGGGAGAAGACAGTCTTCTACATGCCAAAGAGAGATGCTTCAGGGGAAACTGTCCTGGCAGACACCTTGATCTTGGACTTCCAGCCTCTGGTAGTGGGAGAGCATATATTTCTGCTTTCAAGTCCCCCAGCCTGAGAGACTTTGTTCTGGCCCTGAGCCCAGTGACACAGCAGTGGGAACTGATGGAGCTGAGATTTAAGCTTAGCAAATCTGCATGCGGAGCCTGCCATCTGCACTGTGCACTGTCTACCTGCCCCAAACCCACCAGGTTTTGTATGTATGTGGTGTGGCCTGGCCCTGTGGCTTTAAGAAATCCAAAGAGAACTGTTTCCCCAGCCTCCTTTCTTCTTAGAATGAGCTTGGGGGTTGGGGATTGAGTAGAGACCAAGAAAAAACCCTGGGAAAATTGTGGGAAGGAACTTCCATCTGCAACCTGTGATACCCTGGCTTCTCTTGGCCCCTATACACTCTCATTCTGCCCAAAGGGAGGAATAATTCAATCTGAGGAGTAAACACAGGGTGAGTAGCTGTGTATTCTTCTCAGCCTGACCTGTCAGCCTTTCCTGAGGAGCAGGCCTTCTCTGTCTCCTCCTGATCCTGCAGGGCAGCTGCTCCTTGTGGAGAGGCCCCACCTGGCCTCACTGGCCTGGTCTGACTGGCCAAGAAGGACCCTGAATCCCAGGGTTAGCGGGCATATTTCACTCTTGCCCTTAGCCATGCAAATTTCAAAATTAAACCATCAAATGAAAAAATCAGCACAGGCCACACACCTCTGGGCCCAGTAGTCTGAGAAGTTCTACCTGGAAGATACAGCTTATCTTTTATCACAGTGACTCCCGGTCACTGGGAACATCCCTGAGCAGTCTGGTTAGGGTATCACAGCCCCAAGAGCAGCTCAGCGTCAGCTCCACAGGCCGTGAACTTTTCTGTCTTCATCGGTGGAATTCTCTTCCCTGGGAAATGAAGGTGCAGGGCTTCACTAGAGGTTTTATGGGCCCTTCTGGCTGATGCTCTGAGCCTAGTGTCCAGCAGCAGAGGCACTTCTTGAGGCACGAAGGTCCTAAGACAGACATTCTGTCCTTTGTGTGGCTTATGATTTAATTGGAGAGAAGAGAGAACACACGTGTGACATATATGGACAGGGCAGTGTTGGCCCAGGTCAGGGAGTCCTAGACTCTGAGGAAGAAGTTCAAGGGCACAGCAGTCAGGACAAGCGCAGGTGAGAAGATGCCAGAGCTACTGGGGTCCTGGGAATGCATCCTGCCTGGCCACTCCATCAACTCAAGTCGTCCACTGCCTCTTAGTTTCAGCTTTTGATGAGAAAATAATACACTGCGTCCCTGGAAAAAGGGGATGCTTAAAACACATAATACTCTCACCGTGACTTGGTATTCCACAGCATGTTTCCATTGGTGTCAGCACATGCTCTGAGTTGGGCTGGATGGGGAGACACACTTTCCAAAGGGGGATGTGTGGGGAGAGAGCAAATTAGCCAAGATGGCGTTTTCAGGCTCTCTTCCCCCATGTTTTGTAAATAATGACTATGCAGCAGATCATTTATAGCACTGCACATTGCATCACGAGGTACTCTCTTGGACACGGGCTACTTTTGTGACATGAGCTCCACCCAGAAAACAGCAGCACTTACTGCAGCATCACAGCTGTGATGGGTCAGCCACGAGAGGAAAGCACATAGGGTGTCTACTGCTACAGCTGCTGTGTCAGCCAGGAAAGAATAAATGTGTCTGCAGTTCCTACAGCTCCTTGAGTCTTCTTCCAGCCTCCTAGTTGGTGCCTGGCCTAACCTGGGTTCAGTGAACAGTGTGAACAGCAAAACAATTGGCGTCAGGAGCAGGAGCAGCAAGACAGGATGGCTGTGGTTTAGAGTGATGTACAGTTCCGGACTCCTGGGCATGTCCGTCACACCACATCGCAACTGGTTCTGCATCTGACCAGCCCTGGGTCCTCAGCAGCCCCGAGATGCCGAGTGGTGGAACTCACCATGGTATCCCTGAGAAGGTGGGTGGAGTGAGGTTTCTGGGCCAGAGCACCCCCTCCATCTTTACCTCAGGGGCATTCTAGAAGACCAATCAGAATTCTTGGAGAACTTAAAACATGTCTCCCTCATACCTGCTGTGCCAGCTCCTCCCTCCCGAAGGAGAAGGAACGTTCCTCTGAAAAACACTAGCAACCCTTGGCAGGAGCAGCCCAGAGGAGGCAGCTCACGGCCATCAGTCGTCATCATCATTCTTACAACCCTTACTCCATCATCTCGAGGAAAAGGTCTGTATGTTTTGTACCATCTGACTGGCGGATCCATTTAAAACAACTGTCGAAACAAGACTAAAAGGAAAATGCTCATTTTATTTTAACAGAATCAGAAAACCACAGACTTCTCAAGTTTGAAATGAGCTGGGCTGCTGATTTTAATATTAAAATTTGGACTGCCAAGAGTTGGGTAGGGCTGGCATCTGCTGTGATACTGAGGGGCCCCCAGTGGGTCTGCCCAGGGGTTGTAATGATGTGACAGGAGTTTCTGACTTTATTCTCACACAACCAACTACCTTTGACTTCTCACACCAAGCATTTGGGTTAATGGTGGTTAAGGGAAGCAGCGTGACCTAAATTAGACACACCCAGGCCAGCACACCTGGAGAAGGCAATGGTACCCCACTCCAGTACTTTTGCCTGGAAAATCCCATGGACAGAGGAGCCTGGTAGGCTGCAGTCCATGGGGTCGTGAAGAGTCAGACACGACCGAGTGACTTCACTTTCAATTTTCACTTTCATGCATTGGAGAAAGAAATGGCAACCCACTCCAGTATTCTTGCCTGGAGAATCCCAGGGATGGGGGAGCCTGGTGGGCTGCCATCTATGGGGTCGCACAGAGTCGGACACGACTGAAGCAACTTAGCAGCAGCAGCAGGCCAGAACAACAACGGACAGGAAATCAGAACAGTTAGGAAGAAAGGGGGAGATTACAAGTAATGCAATGAGTTCTTCATGATCCAACACTAAATTTTCTCAGCAACTTTTATTCCAAGGAATCAGGTAGAAGTCTTCAAAACAAGTGGAGGTTCCACTTCAGAGCAGTGAAACGGCAAAACCAAGGCACGGAGAGGGTAGAGCTGTGTTCAAAGCCACAAAGAAAGATGCATTTGGGTGGGTCTTACATTGGGTGGGACCCTCTTGGTAATTTCAGTAACTCGCTCATTGGAGGATTATCAGTCTGGGTTGTTGCAGAGATTTATCACAGGTTCCTGGGTAACTCACAGAACCCCTAGGAGGGTCAGAGAATCATGCCACAGGGCCACACACAACAGTGTCCACTTCAAAAGTGAAAAGTCCCTTTTGAACCTTTAAGGGAATAAAAGTAGATTGAACTTTGAAGGCAGGCAATGCAACCTTCTAAAACATTGCCAATATAAACTCTTCCAGGGAAATCAGACTAGACACCTGAGCCCCTGGTTGCCCTCCTTGTGGGAACTCTGAGTAACAAGCTCTTGCTCCAATGGCAATCTGCTCTGGATTTTCATGACTCAAGTTTTCCATTCATACACTGTGTTTTCAAACACCTGCAGCTTGAATTCTGGATGGAGAGATGAATCAGGAGTATATGAAGATAACTAAGAATAAAGGGAAATGAGGACTTCGTTGGTGGTCCAATGGTTAAGAATCCGAGTTCCAATGCAGGGGATTTGTGTTTGATCCCTGGTAGAGGAACCAAGATCCCACATGCTGTGAGGCAACCAAACCAGCACATCCCAACTAGACAAAGCCTGTGCACTGCAACAAAAACCCAGCACAGCCAAAAAAAAAAAAAAGAGTATAAGGAAATGGCCTAAGATGCAAATAAACAGTTCAGAAAATCAGAGCTAAAGGGACTTGGTAGGTGTGTGACGTCACCATATCTGGGGATCAGGGATGCAGCTTCGGGGTGCAGGCAAACCTAAGCAGGGCTGGAAGGGAGCATGAGATAGGAAACAAGGGCCACAGTTCTCAGCACTTACTCTTGGCTGGGTGCTGTTCCACAGTCTCTGCATGAAGTGAAGTTGGACGGCCAATATACCGTGTACGAGTTTCCTCCTCAGGAGGCAGCAGCTGGTGTGGGGAAGAGCACAGCCACATGAGTCATGTGCCCATCACAAGTAGCTTCATAGCTCCCTTGGTCCTTCTATGTCTCATCCGGGAAACAGGAATAACAGCAGTACCCTCGTCAGGAGGCAGCCATGCTGATTAAACATGTAACATCCCAGGCCATTTTGGAATGGTGTCTAGCTCTTAGCAAGAATTTGACAAATGTTTATTATTATTTCATTTCATGAATGAGATGATAGAGGCGAAAATAGGCTTGAGTCACTCAGTGTTAGAACTGGACGGGAAGCCCATTCCACCATGGAGCTGGTCTAATGAGCCACTAGAGAAGGATGCAGTCATTTGTGTTTACTCAGATCACTGTGGGCTTCCCAGGTGGCGCTTAAGGTGAAGAACATGCCTGCCAATGCAGGAGAAGTCAGAGACATGGGTTCAATTCCTCAGTTGGGAAGATCCCCTGGAGGAGGGCACGGCGACTCACTCCAGTTTGCCAGGAGAATCCCATAAACAGAAGAGCCTGGTGGGCTACGGTCCATGGAGTCACAAAGAGACGGACACGACTGAAGTGACTTCGCACACACACATATCGCTATATAATTTTTTTCTTAGGCTCCCTCACACAATACTCCCCAGGACACATATTTGTTAAATAATGGAGTGATATCATCCCAAAGGAGAAGGAGTGGCTCAGACCTGAGGCACCAGGGTGCTCACAGAGTATTTAAGAGAGTAAAGTACTGTGGCTAGGTGAGTGAGTCCAGGGAGGTAAGGCTGCAGGACACGAGGCTGCCTGTGGGCTGGGGATGCCCACGGACCACCAACCTTGGTGAGGCATCTGCTAATCTGGTCGTAGGGTGGAGAGTGCATCGACGGGCAGAGACCAGAGCCTGAATACGCTCTCAGATATGGAGCCATGTAGTGTCATTGGATGGAGAAGGCAATGGCACCCCACTCCAGTACTCTTGCCTGGAAAGTCCCATGGACAGAGGAGCCTGGTGGGCGGCCATCCATGGGGTCGCTAAGAGTCAGACATGACCGAATGACTTCACTTTCACTTTTCACTTTCATGCATTGGAGAAGGAAATGGCAACCCACTCCAGTGTTCTTGCCTGCAGAATCCCAGGGATGGGGGAGCCTGGTGGGCTGCCGTCTATGGGGTCACACAGAGTCAGACATGACCGAAGCGACTTAGCAGCAGCAGCATTCTTACTAGGTTGCGGTTCTAAACTAAAGGCCCATAGGGAACACAGTTTTCTTTCATTCTTAAGCTTGCTGTAACAAACACAAACTGATTAAGTCATCAGAATTTGCAAAGGAAATTTTTGGCATACATGGCCAGAGTGCAATCATTTCGAGTTTACACGTTCATATTTTGGAACTAGAAGTAAACTCAGAGAGAACAGCTAATCCAACACTCCTTCCCATTAAAGCCAAGAAAAGGGGAGGATCGCGTCTTGTTTGTTTGGTAGAAAAAAGAGAAGCAGATTCCCAACTAACTGCTCACCAACCATCTCAGCAACTTATGTCTTTTTAGCAGAAAAAATAAAGATTAAAAGAAGGTATAAGATTCAAGAAACACCGAAGGATGGTGATCAGCAGGGAGTCATAAGGAGATGAAATTGACGCTGGTAAGATGGTGGTGATTTCTTTATTCCCCCACATTTATTTACTGGATGCCTCCAGAGTCCAGACATGGTTCCAGAAGTGGGTACCAGTGATGAGCAAAGCATCCAAAACCTTGGTTCTCATGAAGCTTATTTTCTGGTGGAGGAGATGGATTTCATAGTCATACACACACATATGCGAGCACCCACAAAATAAAAATTTCAAGCAGTAAGTGCTAAGAAGTGCAGCTGTGTTGAGAAGTGTCATGAATATTACAGTGATGGTGATGATGATAATGACAGGCTAACAATGTTGAGAGGAAATCCTAAGGCACCACCACTTCTGCGTAGTGCACTCTCCTTGCTGCTGTGGCTACACCACTAAGAGCGCCCTCTTGGCCCCTGGGTCACCCTGAGCGGCATGGGGACCTGGGCGGGGCTAAGAGTCTCACATGCAACGACTTTTCTCATGTTCTTATGCTCCTGAGGCCTTGGCGTTCCCCTTGGTGTGGAACAGCTTCACGATGCAGAATGAACTGAGGCTGAGTGTGCCAAGGCAAGATTCCTGCAGAGTGTGGTTCTTCCATGTAGTAAACTCTGTGATCCCATGACTCGGGGAGAAACCACTGTGGCAATTTTAAAACATGACCCAGTGTATTTCAACAGTTCTCCCACTGAGACGAGAGGGTCGTCTTTTGAACCTGGGCTCTGTAAGACTTCTTGGCCAGTAAAGTGTCTCCAAGGTCATGCTGCCACAATTTCTAGGCCCAGCTCTTAAGTGTTTTCTGTTCCTGGAGCCCAACCATCATGATGAAGGGGGTCAGTGCCATCTGAAGGGGCATCTGAGATTTTTCTGGCCAGTGCTCAGCCAGTAACACCAACCCGCCGTGTGGAGGGAGTGCGCCCTCAGAGGATGCCTCCAGGCCTCAGTCACTCAGCCTCAGCCCTGAGGAGCAGATCCAGGGAGCTTCCCTAAAGGCTGTGGGGGTGAAATCAGCCCTGTATTTGAACATGTTGAAGCCTTAGGCAAGAATGATGTCTTCTCTGGGAGAAGGAAATCTTTACATATTCATTCACTCATTCCTTCATGACATTTCTGTTTATGTCATTTCTACCTTCCTGGGTGAATTCCTTGTGAGCAAAAGTGTTTTTCGTTTTTACATGACTCTCCAGTCTCTGGTCCCCACCCCATAGTCTAACACCCACATGATACACAGAGATCTCTGTAGAGGGGTTTGACCCCTGTGAACAGGAATTCACATGTTCCTTTGCTCTCCCTTGCAGCCTCCTCACCCTGCCCTGGGCACCCTCAGCCCACAGGGCCCACCGCCAACCCCAGGCTCTCTCATTCTCCAGGGTCCCCTTCTGCCCCTCCTTGAAGAGGACAGACGAGCACTTCCAGAAAGGGAGCCAAGGACATTATCAATGCAGACGGGCAGGGAAAGTCACTTGATTCATGGTGTGTGGTTTAGCAAAGCTGCTTTCCCCAGGCTACAGAAGGGACTGGAAATCATCTTTCTTGGAGGGAGGAGGGGCAGCCATGGTGGCTGAGGCCAGGCAGGAGGAGCAGCTGGGGGGACACAGCCTGGATGTGGCAGGCTGCTCCTCAGAGAGAAAGGCCCTGGCCCCTTTGATGGAGGAGGCCTCCTGTGTGTCCTCAGCCACTGCCCACCGGGTCCTTCAGTCTAAGCAAACAGAAGGGTGCCGGTGGAGGCCCTAGGTCCCACGCATCCCTGGCCCACAGAGTCGCATGAACTTGGGCCCATGTGTTCTTCCAGAACCATCTAATCCAGACCTGCTTCAGAGAAGATCCAAAGCAGCCTCCAGGAGCTCTTTAGAACAGCTGTCCTCTTGGCCTGTCTCGCTATGGGGCTCGGGTACTCTCCCTTTCAGGACTTAGTTGCCCTGCTCCCTGCACACCCATCCCACCAGATCTAGGGCTCGGGGACTGCAGCTGAGTTTTCTGGGCCTTCTTCCTGTGGGAAGACCTCTCCATCCTCCAAAATGCCACCAGTGCTTCCTGGAAAGCCCTACTGGAATGGGTAATGATTCCCTTCTCCAAGGGATCTTCCCAACCCAGGGACTGAACTTGGGTCTCTTGCATTGCAGGAGAATTCTTTACCGTATGAGTCACCAGGAAATCCCCCCAAATGCCACAGAGACCCCTTCAGTTTGAGCCTGAAAGAGATGCACATAAGGTAGGCTTCTGCCCCCAATCCCAGTTGGTGACCTTCTATACACAAAGTATTCTTTAAAAAAGCACAAAATAGGGACTTCCCTGGTCGTTCAGTGGTTAGGACTCAGTGCTCTCAATGCTGGGGCCCCAGATTTGATTCCTGGTGAGGGAACTAAGATCCCACAAGCCACATAGCACCCCCCAAAAAAAATTATACAAGAACTAACCGGGGACAGGCATCAAGGCACCTGCTAATGGTTTTTGACAGCGGGCATTGGGGGAATCACAAAATATGGCTCTTTCTGAAAAGTTCCAGTAAATCCCTGAATACTTCCCACAGCAGCCACTCCCAGAATCAGAGGGGAGCAATGAAGCCCTAACAGTTTGTTTTAGGCACCGTGATTTCTGAAGTTGTGCACTCAGGCATGGGACTGGTCCTGCACTTGACCTGGGGCATCACCCAGCTGGCACACCTGCTCAGGGACTGAGTCTTGGGCCATGCAATTCCCCACAATGGCAAACCCAACACAGGAAAGGATTTGAATTCTGCCAAGAATCAGCCAGGTCCCCAAGCATCGCAGCCATTCCTGAGCCCAGGACAGAAGGTACTCTTGGTGGCCACTGCTCTGCAAGTCTCCAGGTGGCTCCTATCAGCCTTGTGTGTGTGTGTCTCTCTCCCTCTCTTTTTTTTTTTTTTAATTATGGTAAAATACATATAACATTGGAGAAGGCAATGGCACCCTGCTCCAGTACTCTTGCCTGGAAAATCCCATGGATGGAGGAGCCTGGTAGGCTACAGTCCATGGGGTCTCTAAGAGTCAGACATGACTGAGTGACTTTACTTTCACTTTTCACTTTCATGCATTGGAGAAGGAAATGGCAACCCACTCCAGTGTTCTTGCCTGGAGAATCCCAGGGACGGGGGAACCTGGTGTGGGCTGCTGTCTGTGGGGTCACACAGAGTTGGACATGACTGAAACAACTTAGCAGCAACACATAACATAAAACTTACCATCTTAACCCTTTTTAAGTATGCGGTTCAGTAGTGTTAAGTACATGTGCAACCATCACCACCATCCATTCTCAGAAATCGTTTTCATCTTATAAACCTGGAATTCTGTCTCAACTTAACAAAAACTGCCCTTCCTCCCTCCCTGGCCCCTGGCAACCACCCTTCTTTCTGTCTCTGTGAATTTGACTCACCTAGGGACCCCAGATAAGTGGATTCATACAATGTGTGTTCTTTAGTGACTGGCTTCTTTCTCTTAGCATAAAATCTTCAGGGTTCATTCATGTTGTAGTAGGTGCCAGAATTTCCCTTTCTTTTCAGGCTGAAGAGTATTCCATCATATGGATAGACCACATTTTGCTTGTCCATTAATCCATTGATGGACACTTGGGTTTTTACCATCTTTTGGCTCTTGTGTATAATGCTTCTATGAACATGGGTGTACAAATATCTCAGAGACTGATTTCAATTCTTTTGGGCTTGTAGCCAGAAATATTGGATCGTATGGTAATTCTATGTTTAATTTTCTGAGGACTTATTATACTGTTTTCAACAGCAGCTGCACCCTTTTACATTCCCAGCAACAAAGAACCAGTGTCCCAATATCTCCACATCATGCCATCATGTTCTTTTCTTTTCTTTTTTTTTTTTTTTTATAGTGGTCATCCTCATCCTCATTTGTGAGAGGGTTCCATAAGTCTCCTTTTAACTATGAAACATTTAAATTATATCAAATACTGATATGAACTTCCAAGGGTTAAACTAAGAAAACTACATCTGTTCAACAGTTAGCAGTTTACAGAGTTCTTTAAGATACACTGCTGCTGCTAAGTCGCTTCAGTCGTGTCCGACTCTGTGCGACCCCATACACGGCAGCCCACCAGGCCCTGCCATCCTTGGGATTCTCCAGGCAAGAACACTGGAGTGGGTTGCCATTTCCTCCTCCAATGCATGAAAGTGAAAAATGAAAGTGAAGTCGCTCAGTCCTGATTTCATCTTTATAATACCATATAAAAGATTTTGTAGTTATCGAATTTCATAAATGAGGAAATTAAGGATTACTGAAGGAAACTAAGGTGGGTAACGTGGCTGAGATTCAAACCCTTTTTCCTTCATGCTTCTAACAAAAGAGTTTTGTCACCATTTTAACAGATTTTGAGGTCACTCTCAGTTGGCAGGGGGCTTCATATTAATAATTGTGGTAACAAAATTAATAGCACCTAAAATTGAAGAAACACCTTCTAAGTGCAGAGAATAAACAGTAAGATCTACTGAAGGTAAAATTAAAATACATACGGGTTCAGGATGGGGAACACGTGTAACCCGTGGCAGATGCATGTTGAAGTATGGCAAAACCAATACAATATTGTAAAGTAAAAAAATAATAAAAAATATATACTTCAGGGTGTCCAAAAAAATCAAGATAAATGTTGATACAGGCTTGGATCTCCCCCTCTTGCAGGATCAAAAATGTTGTGTTTAGATTTTGGTCTGTTAACAGTATAGTAATACCGGCTGCTAATACAGGTAATGATATCAACAGAAGAATGGCAGTAGTTAAGACTGATCATACTGTTTGGGTCTCGCCACAGCTGAAGGTCAGCTTCAGAGACCTTCAGTCTTCAAGCCCTGCTTCTGTCCCACCTGTGAGTTCACTCCATCCTCATATCCTTGCCCGTGGCCCTTCCCTGGATCTGGAAGACAGCTGCACAGTAGCTGAGCATTCAGGCCTCAAGGAGGCAGAGGGCTGGAGTCCAACTCTGACTCACCCACCGTGTGGCCTCGGACATGATCTCGAGTGCTCTGCTCTTCTGTCCCCTCAGCAGTGAAGCTGGGGCAGTAAAGGGTCCCGTGAGGGACCTGTGAGTGAAGTGAGGCTGCTGTCTTGCACCTGAAGGTGGTGGGCATGCTCCACCCACCCCTCCTCCAGGCTCTCCTCCTCCACAGTGCCCCTCCCTGGGACCACCCAGCACCACTCTCCAGCAGAAATCACACACTTAGATGGATTTGGGTCCCTGCTCTAACAAGCATGGGCCTGAGCCCCCTCTCACACAGCCTCCAACCATCTGGCAAGAGCCCACCGACATCTGTACACCCACCCTTCCCTCCACATGGAAATCACTCAGGCCTCTCAGCCACTCACAGCAAGGCTTCTGCTGCTACACACCTCTGGCTTTGCCCCAAGACATGGTGCCCAGCAGCAGAAGATGGGTCCACTCACTCAGCAGCTGTGTGACCTCAAGCAGAACATTTACCATCACAGGACATGGTGAAGATCATGTGATCAAACATACTAGGAGGACTCTGTACCCCGTAAAACTATCTACAGATCTCAACTGTGACTACAGACATTCCAGGATTTAATCTCCTTCCATGTAACACTGTTTTTTCCCCTGGATCATAAATTCCTAAAAAGGGCCATGTACTTCGTACAGTAATTCACAGAACTCCTCCTAAGTGCTTGATAGATGTTTTCTATGATGGATAGACTTGGGCCCCTGCTCTGGCAAGCATGGGCCTGGAGGCGCCCTATATGTTAATGTACAACATGGTCAGCTTCTCTGTTTCGGGCGTGTGGAATACAGATATCCAAGCCGCTTACATTTAATCATATAAATGCAAATTGTGGGTATCTATCTGTGCTGCCTGTCAAATCCCCATCCTCTAAGCAGGTGCATACAGAGACATCTGGGCCACACATGATGGCATAGATCTTTCCACCAGATGTCCCGCCCGGGACCCCTCCCCCTTCAGCCAGTGGGTCGGAGCCTAGAGCCCACGTGCTGGATGGCTGCCCACCGGCTCTACCATTCTTATCAGGAGTTAGTGGTACCTCTCTCCCCATCAGGAGAGAGGTAAACAATCAGGGAGAGGGAAAGGGAAAGCCTTAAATATTTGCTTTCCTTTACAAGACCAACTAAAAAATGTTGCTGAGAATCTGTAGGGGAAATAATCTGTCCAGATCCCAGGGCCGGCGAATATAAACACAGGGAACACTAGGTGGGCGAGGGGCAGCCGGGCCAGATGTTCCCTATAGGTTTCCCAGAGTAGAGAAGTGGCGGGGTACGGAGGGGGAGATGGGGTCCTCCCCTAGTTTTCATCCTCTCTTCCTGATCTCTTCTGTTTTCCTTTGTGACCTACCAAAATCAGTTTGGGTTAGAGTTTGAGCACGTGAATCGGTGAAAAGGTGGCTGTTACGATGCAGCTGGGACCCCTTTCCTTTTTCTCTGAAGGACCCCAGCACCAATGTGGGCCCGCGTGGCTGCCGCAGTCGTCGGAGGTCAGGGTCACAGAGACCCGCGGCCACTCACCTGAAGCCGCAGTGGGTGCCAAGCAGAGGCAGGAGAAAGGGTCTCAGCCTGCACTTGGGGTTCTGTTCATCATGGAGACCCCAAGGCAGAAGATGACTCATCGGAGAATATTTTGGAAAGTGAATCTGTTTTGTTTTCAGTGGCCTTTCCCTCTGGCTCCTTGGAGCGGCCTAGAAGAGCAGGGGGCCTAGGAGTTGAAGGGGTGGGGGTGGTGGGCTGGGGCTGGTTGGGAAGAGGCTGGTGGGTGGGGCTAATGGGGTGGGGCTAGATGGGATCAGGCTTGTGGGTGGGGCTAATGGGGTGGGGCTAGATGGGATCAGACTTGTGGGTGGGGCTAATGGGGCGGGGCTAGATGGGATCAGGCTTGTGGGTGGGGCTAATGGGGTGGGGCTGGATGAGATCAGGCTGGTGGGTGGGGCTGATGGGTGGGGTTAGTGGGTGGGGCTGTCAAGTGGCCCTGGAAGAGATGAGGCAGGTAGATTGAGCTGGTGGGGTTGGATAGGATAAGGCCAGCGAGTGGGGTTGGCGGGGTGGTGGGGCCTCTGTCTGTATGGCCTGGGGGAAGGAGTAGTCTCTGGCACATTAAACCCAATGGGGCAGCACTGAGCAAAGTCCTACAGAACTTTTTTCGGTATTCATAACTCCGCTCTGCCCCTCTTGCCTCAGGCTCCACGAGCCCTGAGACTTTTCCTTGGCGGCTCCCCAGGCACCCCATCACCTGACCCCTCAGGACCTGAGAGTTTGTCTGAGGAGGCAGAGGCACTGTCGCCACTGCTGTCCTCGCTCCCCCTGACGCCGCCTGAGATGATCAGGGAACAGGTGTCATTACTTCTCAACCTCAGTTTCTCAAGCTGTTCAAATATAAATGAAATTAAAAGCATTATGATAAAATTGCCCTTTTAGAGTAAGTTTTAATAACTGAAGACAATGCCCTGAAGCTCTGATCACTGTGTCTGGTTAAGTACTAAGTAGTTGGTTCAGACAAACCAACAACAACAACAACAAAAAAAGCAGTTGCAGATCTCAGAATTTTTAAGAGACCTTGGTCTGAAGTCTTTACCAGCGCACCACCTTCACAGAGCTTTTAGGAGTCTGAATGGGCTTTATCCCCAATTCTAAACCATGGGTTTGTTTTTGAAGTTGTCAATAATGATTTAAACATCCTGGAATGTGAAGTCAAGTGGGCCTTAGGAAGCATCACTATGAACAAAGCTAGTGGAGGTGATCAAATCCTAACAGAAGATGCTGTGAAAGTGCTGCACTCAATATGCCAGCAAATTTGGAAAACTCAGCAGTGGCCACTGGACTGGAAAAGGGCAGTTTTCATTCCAATCCCAAAGAAAGGCAATGCCAAAGAATGCTCAAACTACTGCACAATTGCACGCATCTCACACCCTAGTAAAGTAATGCTTAAAATTCTCCAAGCCAGGCTTCAACAATACATGAACCCTGAACTTCCAGATGTTCAAGCA
The DNA here is from genome assembly GCF_003369695.1 of Bos indicus x Bos taurus. Taxonomy (NCBI): domain Eukaryota; kingdom Metazoa; phylum Chordata; class Mammalia; order Artiodactyla; family Bovidae; genus Bos; species Bos indicus x Bos taurus. The sequence goes on along the minus strand of NC_040103.1, from coordinate 807,574 downwards.
GGTTTTAGAAAAGGCAGAGGAACCAGAGATCAAATTGCCAACATCTGCTGGATCATCGAAAAAGCAAGAGAGTTCCAGAAAAACATCTATTTCTGCTTTATTGATTATGCCAAAGCCTTTGACTGTGTGGATCCCAATAAACTGTGGAAAATTCTGAAAGAGATGGGAATACCAGACCACCTGACCTGCCTCTTGAGAAACCTGTATGCAGGTCAGGAAGCAACAGTTAGAACTGGACATGGAACAACAGACTGGTTCCAAATAGGAAAAGGAGTACATAAAGGCTGTATGTTGTCACCCTGTTTATTTAACTTCTACACAGAGTACATCATGAGAAATGCTGGCCTGGATGAAGCACAAGCTGGAATCAAGATTTCCGGAAGATATATCAATAACCTCAGATATGCAAATGATACCACGCTTATGGCAGAAAGTGAAGAAGAACTAAAGAGCCTCTTGATGAAAGTGAAAGTGGAGAGTGAAAAAGTTGGCTTAAAGCTCAACATTCAGAAAACTAAGATCATGGCATCCAGTCCCATCACTTCATGACAGATAGATGGGGAAAAAGTGGAAACAGTGGCTGACTTTATTTTGGGGGGCTCCAAAACCACTGCTGATGGTGACTGCAGCCATGAAATTAAAAGACGCTTACTCCTTGGAAGGAAAGTTATGACCAACCTAGAGAGCATATTAAAAAGCAGAGACATTACTTTGCCAACAAATGTCCATCTAGTCAAGGCTATGGTTTTTCCAGTGGTCATGTATAGATGTGAGAATTGGCCTATAAAGAAAGCTGAGTGCTGAAAAATTGATGCTTTTGAATTGTGGTGTTGGAGAAGACTCTTGAGAGTCCCTTAGACTGCAAGGAAATCCAACCAGTCCATCCTAAAGGAGATCAATTCTGGGTGTTCATCAGAAGGACTGATGTTGAAGCTGAAACTCCAATACTTTGGCCACCTGATGTGAAGAGCTGACTCATTGGAAAAGACCCTGATGCTGGGAAAGATTGAGGGCAGGAGGAGAAGGGGATGACAGAGGATGAAATGGTTGGATGGCATCATCGACTCGATGGACATGAGTTTGGGTGGACTCCGGGAGTTGGTGATGGATAGGGAGGCCTAGTGCCCTGCGGTTCATGGGGTCGCAAAGAGTCGGACACGACTGAGGGACTGGAGTGAACTAAACTGAACTGAATGATTTAAACTTCGAAGGTATGATCAAAACATAGTTCACTGAGCTTCCATGCTCACTCACTTCCTCCCCCAGCAGGTGACTCATTATGTGGTCCCACCCCTACACCAAAGCCCAGACCTTTGACCAAGGGAGGCTGAGAGGCTGGCAGACACTGCTGGGCACTCAGCAGGCCTGGAATACAGTCCAAATGCTGCTTCTCCAGGGATGGCTTCACACTGCTGGACTGACATCTGAGCACCCTTGAGCTCAGCCATGGGAATCTGTGTGCCCTCCTTGGGTAGGGAGAGCTCTTCTGACGACCCCTAACCCCCCAGCATTGCTGGGACCCATCAATGGATCAGCTCCACCGGATACCAGATAAGCCACTAATTTTGAGCCCAAGCCACCACCTGCCCTCACCTGAGCCTCTGTGGTGGCCTTGGGCTGGCCTCCCCACTCATCCAGTGTTCTGCATCTACTTTTTTCATGTAGCCAGAGACACCTCCATTACTTCTAAAATAAAGTCCAGCCTCCTCAAGGAGCTGTAAGGCCCTACAGTCCTCACGGAATTTGCTCTACAATAGGGCTCCCTTTCAGGTATCATGTTGTTCCCCCCTCAGGACTTTTGGGTATATGGTTCCTTCCTTCTGGAAGATTCTTCGTCGTCTCCACTCGCCACTTTGTTCCCTGGCAAAGTTAATATCCTTTAATCTTCCAGATTTCAGTTTCATGTAAGGAAGCTTTCCCCAATTTGCCAGACAACATCAGTCCTCAACACGTACTTCAAGTTCTCCTCGTGGACTGTGTCACAGTCTGTGAATCTGGATTGGACTGCATGCTGGATTGTTTGGCTTCTGCCCCAACACAATGCAAGGAGCATAGCAAGGGTCACATCCTACAGCCCAACAAGCACAGCACGCAGCAGGGCAGGTGCTGCAGCCACTGGTTATCACGTTACTGGCAGTAGGTCTCGATGGAGAACATGCAACGTCCCCAGACCTCACCTACTCAACTGCAACAGGACTGAAGATGAAGGTCGCTTCTCCTCTATTACGCTGTGAAGCTAAGAGAGTTAATAGCTGGAAGCATTTATGGCCGAGTACTATTCCACTGTGTGTGTGTGTGTGTGTGTGTGTGTATACATATATAGATATATGTACCACATCGTCTTTATCTAGTCATCTGTCAATGGACACTTTGAGTGCTTCCATATCTTGGCTATTGTAAATAAATTTTGCCATTTGTAGCAATATGGATGTACTTGAAGGATATTATGCTAAGTGAAATGTCAAAGGAAGACAAGTACTGTATGATATCACTTACATGTGGAATCTAAAAAGATAAAACAAACTAGTGAATATAACAAAGCAGAAACAGACACAGATATAGAGAACAAACTAGGGGTTACTAGCAGGGAGGAGGAAAGGGAAAGAGCTTAAGAGGTACAAACTACTATGTATAAACTTGTATTATTTATATAAGCTACAAGGATGTAATGCACAACAGAAGGAATATAACCAATGTTTTATAATAACTATAAATGGGCTATCACCTTTAAAAATTGTGAATTGCTGTGTGGTATGCCTGAAACGTACATAATATGGTACATTCAACTATACCTCAATTAAAAAAAATTAAAACATAAAGTTTAACCAAAAATAAAAGTTTAAAGCATTGAAAACGATGCCTGAAATATACTAAGCAGTTCATCATTATTGGCTATGATGATGATAATTCGATTCTCAATGGGTTAAAGACCTTCTTGTAAACAGTGAAGCTATGAAGGTAATAAGGAATCTATAAAGTTGTATGTAAAGATAGCTTTGTTACCTACCAATGAGGAAAAACTTCTGAAATAAAACTTTAAAAGTACAGACCATAAGGCAAAAAGGAAATTAATTTAATTACATGAAAATTAAAACTTCTGTGTACAAAGGACATCACATGTGAAGTTAAGAAATGAATGATAGAGAGAGAATTTTTTCTAACAGCTAAAACTGATGAAGCATGAACATCTAGAGTATGCAAAAGCCCCTATAAGTTTGAATAAACAAAAAGAGACAGGAACCCAAAATGTGCAAGTAATGTACAGAAAACACAAAACTATAACCAGCACGTTAAGTGTTCACACACCCACACAGTAATATGTGTCCACTGCACACCTGTCATCACTCAGGTGGGCGGGTTAAGAAGGTGGCTCGCACCCAGTGTGCAGTGAGGGTGAAGGCCCCTGCTGAACAGGGGGTGGGGAGGACCAGGGAAAGGACCCAGGAGACAGGGACCTTAGAATTAGCACAGATGAGAGGCACCCTGAGCCATGGGCATGCAGAGTGAAAGGCAAGAAATGCTCGAGCTCTCCATCAGGACACGATGACACCAGCTATAAGTGCATTAGAAATGAAAGACATATATTTCACAAGCCGCGTGCAAAGAAAGTGTGGCTACCTGCCCTGAGCAAGGAAGGCATGGAATAGAAAGTGGAGATTAAGAAGTAGTCTCAGGGGAATGCAAACCACTCAATCTTCCACCCCTGAGGTTAGAAGGAAAGTGAGAGAAGGCAGGGAAGGTTTATTGAACAAATAGACAGTCCATAGAAGTTACTTTGGACAACAGTAAGTACCCCTTCCTCCCAAAGCTGTGGTCCTGCCTGCGTGGATGTGGCCTTGTCACCAGGACCTCCTGCGTCTCCAATACTAGCGCTCATGCACCAGTCCAGGTGAGACTCCTAGCATTCCTCTCCACCCTCTCCCCATGACTACCAAATCCAGGCAGTGCCATAGTGGCAGGCCTGGGTTCCTCGGTTGGCTGGAGCAGGCTCTCCTGGGCCCTGGCCACAACTCATTAGCCAGGACCCCTCTCCTCCTTCACCAGGCCTTTTGCATCATTGCAAGTGCACTTTCCATAGATCTACTCTCATGCCTTAAACCCCTCCTTGTCTCCTGAGTTGAATTAAAATCCTCAGCAGACCATGCATCTCAGTCTCCATCTGCTCAAGTTGCTGTAACAAAATACCTCAGGCTGGTGCCTAGCAACTGACACAGTTCTGGAGGCTGGAAGTCCAAGGTCAAGGTGCAAGAAGATTTGATTCTTGGTGAGGCCTCTTTCTGGCTCAAGAGTGGTGTTTTCACTCTGTCCTCATGTGGCAGAGAGTGAATATGTCTCTTTCTCTTCTTATAAGCTTCCCTGGTGGTTCAGACGGTAAAGCATCTGCCTGCAATGTGGGAGACCAGGGTTCGATTCCTGGGTTGGGAAGATCCCCTGGAGAAGGAAATGGCAATCCACTCTGGCACTCTTGCCTGGAAAATCCCATGGATGGAGAAGCCTGATGGACTACAGTCAATGGGGTCACAAAGAATCGGACACGACTGAGCGACTTCACTTTCTCTTCTTGCTAAGTCGCTTCAGTCGTGTCTGACTCTGTGCAACCCCATAGACAGCAGCCCACCAGGCTCCCCCGTCCCTGGGATTCTCCAGGCAAGAACACTGGAGTGGGTTGCCATTTCCTTCTTCAATGCATGAAAGTGAAAATTGAAAATGAAGTCATTCAGTTGTTTCCGACTCTTAGTGACCCCATGGACTGCAGCCCACCAGGCTCCTCCATCCATAGGACTTTCCAGGCAAGAGTACTGGAGTGGGGTGCCATTGCCTTCTCCACTTTCTCTTCTTGTAAAGCTGTTAATCCCATCATATGGGCCCCACCCTCATGATCTCTTCTAAACCTAATTACCTCCCCAGAGTCCCATCTCCAAATACATTGAGGTTAGGGCCTCAGCATATGAATTTGTGGATCCACAATTTGATACCCTCCTATTCCTCCAAACTCACCCCTCCCACACACACACACACATCTAAACATCTTTCACACTGGTTCTCCCCTCCTTGCCTTTGTGTATGCTGCTCCTTCTAAATCTGTCTGCCTGGAGAGCCTCTCTTTATCCTCCTAGACTCAGCTTTAGCTTCTGCCTCTGAGAAGCCTTCCTGGTATTCTCACCAGGAGCTTGGCTCTCCCTTTGAGCCACCACTGTGTCTTGGGCACATCTGAGCTTCCCATGGTCTCTGAAGCCCTAGTCATGGAACTGGGGCTAATTTCTTGGATACTTAGATGCAAGCTCCTTAAAGAAGGAAGCAGGTCTTAGTAAAAATTAAAGCCCTGGGCCCTGGCATAGCTGTGGGCACCACACTGGAGGTATCAGCTGGACAGAGGGATGAATGAATGGTTTGTGCACGTGGCCCAACTCAGGAAACTGAAATCTGTGCTCTCATTTCTCTCTCCTTGGCCAGGAGATGTGGTCCCTGGGAACTGGGAGAGGTTTTTTTGTCATTGTACTTTCAATGCCAGACAGAAGCTGATCCATGGCAGGTGGGAGAGGTGTGTTTCACTCACCTGTTCTGGTGCCTCCAGTATTTGAATAACTTATAGCCACTGTTTCTCTGAGACCCTAATGGCTAGGGACAACCTCTTGGAAGGGAGTGTTTGGGAACCTGATTTTACTCCTCAGACAGCTGGCCAGCTTCAGAGGTTCAGGCAGAAGGAGCTCCCAACAAAGCCAGGACTCAGTGGGCAATGTGGGGGAGCCACAGGAAGTGTGTGCCCTTGTTGGGGGCAGGGATGTGATTGTGCCAGGGAGGGGCAGTGGGTGTTTGGGTGATGGGAGAAGGAAGGAAGTGTTAGCACAGAGCAGGCACGACAAACCAGATGACAGGGCCTGCATGCCAGGTGTCAAATCAGTGCCTATCAAAGTCTCAGCCTCCCAGGGCTCAGACCTTCTGATCAGCCCCTCTGCAAGCCCAGACCTCACACCCTCTGAGCTTGCCTTTCAGCCCCAGATAGTGACTGTCCTCAAAAAAAAAAAAAAAAAAAAAAATCCTAATTAAAAACAAACAGCTCCAGACTTCCCTGGTGATACGGTGGATAGGAATCCACTTGCCAACGCAGGGTACATGGGTTCTAGCCCTGGTCCAGGAAGCATGGAGCACGTGGAGCACACGGTCCACATGCACGGAGCGACAAAGCCCACAAGTCACGACGACTGAAGCGTGAGCGCTCTAGGGCTGAGAGCCACAACCACTGAGCTCCAGAGCTGCAACTACTACCCGGAACCTATGCTCCGCAACAAGAGAGAAGCCACCACAATGAGAAGCCCGAGCCCTACAACTAGAGAAAGCCCCGTGCAGCAACGAAGACCCAGTGCAACCCACAGTAAATAAATAAACAGCTCCCCACTCCCTTCAGCTTTCAGAAAAACTAGATAATCATCTCAAAAACTTAGAGACTGTTTTCTCCAAAATCACAGGGAACATGTTCACCACCGCCATCTTCTTGCTGCTGAATGTCTGGCCTGAACCCTTGTCTGCTGGAGGCTTTGAATGATGAGCTGATTGGAGCACTGAGTCTGCAATCTAAGCCTTGGTCCAGCAGGCCACAGTTTCCCCATCCAGACAGAAGCCATCCACCAGCATTCTCCAGATGAGGGAACCGTCCTAGATCTGGGCGGTTGTAACATTGTAACATCTTGCCACATGTAACTTTGAAAGATGACCAGTGCAACAGAGGACCTAATTTTTAAGTAAGTTGATTAATTAATATTTAAACTAATATTTAAATATTAAATATTTAAACTGGGCTGCCTGATTCTGAGCTCTAACTGGCTCTGACATTGTGTGCATTCCCAGAAGTGTGCCCTTTCTCTCATTCTCACAGCTGTTCCCTCCCTGAAACACTCATTGCCAATCAAGGTGGCCCTCAGGGTGACCCAGGCAAGAGCAGCCCTTCCATCCAGCTTCTTCCTTCTGCAGTTCTCCTTCACAAAATCCAGCCTCACCCCTGCCCCTTGGGTCAGCTCAGATGTGATTGTGCTAGGATTGTGGACAGCTGGCCTCAGGACCAGAAGCTTCAGGACACAAGGATGCTCTGACTGGGAGGACTTGGGTTCACGCAGACCTCCTGCCTCACGCAGCAGGCAGAGGCCAGAGCAAGAAAGCTGACCTAGGCCAGGTGCTGGGCCACCCAGGGTCCTATGGCCCCAACTCATATGTTGCTGCTGCTGCTGCTGCTAAGTCGCTTCAGTAGTTTCCAACTCTGTACGACCCCATAGATGGCAGCCCACCAGGCTCCTCCGTCCCTGGGATTCTCCAGGCAAGAACACAGGAGTGGGTTGCCATTTCCTTCTCCAATGCATGAAAGTGAAATGTGAAAGTGAAGTCGCCCAGTCGTATCCGACGCAGTGACCCCAAGGACTGCAGCCTACCAGGCTCCTCTGTCCATGGGATTTTCCAGGCAAGAGTACTGGAGTGGGGTGCCATTGCCTTCTCTGAACTCAGATGTTGCTGTGCTCCAATTACTCAGTGGTGCCCAGTGATTGCTTTATAGATTCAGAACCATAGCAAGAAGGCGATCCCATACCTCCCCAGCCTCATCAACCCAGATGAGCAACTAAGGTAATCCATGCAGTTGAAACCAAATTGCTTGATGAGGCTTTTGTTGCTGCTTTTACTACAGACTTGCCCTGGGTATCAGAAGTCCTCCGGGAAGAGCCCTGTTCCCAGGAGCCTGCTTTCTGGGATGCAGGACGCCAGCCACCCAGGATGTCCACCACCCAGGAGAACGGCCACGGTGTGAACAGCAGGAGCAGTGCTGGGTGCACGCCTTGTCCGTATGCAGCGCAGATGTGGGTCGGTAGGTTAGAGGATCGTCAGGTCAGCATCCTAGTCATGCCTGTTCTTCTCTACATCAAAAATACCTCTCTGTACACATTTCTTTCCCAGGTTATTTGAATGGAAGAAAAGTGCAGCCATAGCCTCCCTGCTTCATGGGCCAAATGAGATCTGACCTGTGAGCTCCATCTGTGCACCGAGATGGAGGGTTCTGCCAGGCGGAATCCACTGCTCTGGGTGTGCTCACCTCTCCCACCATTCTCCTTAGCAGTGGTACCATACGGGAGGACCCATAGCTTCATCTCACTGCCTCTAGTCAGTGCAGACTCAGGAAAGCGAAGTCTGGTCCCTTTCCTGGTCCTTGGTGTGACCCTGCTGTCCCCAGCCCAGTGACCACTGAAGTCTCCGTGTGACTCTCCATGTCACTCACAGCGGACCTAAAAGGGAACTGAGGAGGGGCTGGGAGGACCCTGTCTAGACGTCTAACCACCAACAGCTTATGAGGAGGGGCTGGGAGGACCCTGTCTAGACATCTAACCACCAACAGCTTATGCCTTTGTTTCTCCATAACACTCTGCATGCGTTGATTAGATTCAAAACAGAATATATATTCTGTTGTTCAAATGAAAGATTTTAATTCATTCAGCTATTTTCAAAACAACAATGAAGGTTGATAAGCTAGCTGCCTCTGCCTCTAAAGAGCACTCTTCTCTGAAGTCTGTTTTTCCTCTAAGACAGAGCATCATCCATGCTGATTTACTGGATGAACCACATTCATCCCTAACTGGTTTTTCCTCTATCAATCTTTTCTCCCTGACAGGCCACCTGCTCTGGGAATACCCATTACTGTTACTGATGCATGAAGATTTCTTTCCTTGTGGACCTGCAATAATAGCCATCACTCTGTCCAAAGAATGAATTCTGAAAGGGAATCTGGAGTAGGGAGTGGGAGCAAATAAGCTGAGAGGCAGTCACTGCTCCCTGGGCACAAGGATGGTTTCTCTCATCTGCTTGACCGTCAGGACACTCTGTGACTCGCCCCCAGAGCAAGATGAAACTGCAGGACCTCTTGATTGAAGGGCGGGATAAAAGGTACAAAAATGCAAAGCATTGCCTTTCTCCCATGGGCTTTCTCAACCTGTCAGGGTGGTTTTTATTTGCTTCTGAATGTGTTCACAGAGGCAGGGCCCTGCTGCCACTCTCACCAGTGCTGTGACACCAAGTGCTACCTTTCATCCACCAGCCAGTGGCCAAAGGCAACGGGTCCTGGCTGGGAGTTGGGAGGGCCAGCAGATGCAGGCCCATCACCCCCACCTGGCAGACAGGTGACCACAAGCATGTGACTTGGCCTGGAGTGACCAGATGGTGACTTAGCACGCCACACTATGGTTCAGCCAGGTCCAAAGTACATCTGAATGAGGTCTAGGAGCAGAGCTGTTCCTAGGATTTTGAGTTTGTTCTAGAGGCAAAAAAGAATTGGTCATTTGGGTTTATTCTTCAGTGAATCAGCAAAAGTGATATCAAATGGAAGACCAAGGGGGCTTTTTTTTTTTCTGGGACTGGAAGGAGAGAAAAGAGGCAGATAGTTAGGACCAAGGCAACCATATTAGTTAAGATTCTTCAGAAAAACAGAACAATAGGAGATATATATCATGGCATCTGGTCCCATCACTTCATGGGAAATAGATGGGGAAACAGTGGAAACAGTGTCAGACTTTATTTTTCTGGGCTCCCAAATCACTGCAGATGGTGGCTGCAGCCATGAAATTAAAAGACACTTACTCCTTGGAAGGAAAATTATGACCAACCTAGGTAGCATATTCAAAAGCAGAGACATTACTCTGCCAACAAATGTCCGTCTAGTCAAGGCTTTGGTTTTTCCAGTAGTCATGTATGGATGTGAGAGTTGGACTGTGAAGAAAGCTGAGCACCGAAGAATTGATGCTTTTGAACTGTAGTGCTGGAGAAGACTCTTGAGAGTCCCTTGGACTGCAAGGAGATCCAACCAGTCCATTCTAAAGGACATCAGTCCTGGGTATTTGGAAGAACTGATGCTAAAGCTGAAACTCCAATACTTTGGTCACTTCATGTGAAGAGTTGATGCATTGGAAAAGACTGATGCTGGGAGGGATTGGGGGCAGGAGGAGAAGGGGACAACAGAGGATGAGATGGATGGATGGCATCGCTGACACAATGGACATGAGTTTGAGTGAATTCTGGGAGTTGGTGATGGACAGGGAGGCCTGGCGTGCTGCAATTCATGGGGTCACAAAGAGTCTGATATGACTGAGTGACTGAACTGAAGAACTGACTGATATATATATATATATATATGTGTGTGTGTGTGTGTGTGTTTATATATATGTACGTGTATGTATATGTATTTATATATACACATATGTGTGTATATATGTATATATATTTATATATATTATACTTATATATATGTGCATGTGTGTATACACACACACACACACACACACATTTATGTATCTAGATATAAAGAGATTTACTATAAGGAGTTGGTTCTCACAATCCTGAAGGCTGCTATGCCACAGCCTCTGTGGTCAGCAAGGTGGAGGGAGGCCCAGGAGAGCTGATGGTATAGCTCTCCAAAGGCTAGAGGCTCAAGATCTAGTAGAACTGATATTTCAGTTTGATCCCAAAGGCAGGAAAATCTCCTGTCCCAGCTCAACACAGTCAGGCAGCTGTTCCCTCTTATAAGCAGAAGGGTCAGCCTTTTTGTTTTAACTGGGCCTTGAATGGCTTGGATAAAACCCGCCCACATTGGGGAAGGTGTCTGCTTTGCTTGGTCCACTGATTCAAATGTTACTCTCATCCAAAAACACCCTCACAGGCCTCTCCTTGCTCGGCTCATATGGAGCCTGGCACTGTCCCTTTGGCCCTCTCTGGGAATGGGGCTCTGTGCCCCAGAATCTGACTGCCCTGGGCAGAACCATCCCAGCTCTGACTGCTAGACATGGCTGGACAGAGATGGGGCAAAGACACCGGGTGCCTGGGGAGCAGAATTCCACCTGCTTAGAGACCTGGCCCATCTCTGATGGATACTTCAGCTTGATCATCCCTGCAAAACTGAACTGGAGAACTCAGGAAACAGGCTGGTCTCACATTCCCATCTGCCCCTAGGACCCACAGAAGGCCAGGGTCCCACCTTTGAGGAGCCAAGCAAGCAGTCACCTGTGTGCTGCAGGGTTGGGAGCCCTCCTGTGCTCAGCTGGTAGGGGACCTTCTTTGTAGGCTTGTTCTGCTGGCAGGAGTGTCCAAGCAGATGTCCCTCCCTTGCTGGGTTGGGGGTGGCCGCTGGCCCTTCATTCTCCTCTCAGCTGCCTGATGGTGTCCTAGGTCTCAGCAGCTCTTAGCTACTGACAGGATGGTGCATCCAGAAGGGTGGTCAGGCCTGGCTCCAGTAGACCCACTCTGCCCTCATCTTCCCCAAGGCTTCATCTCCTAGAACCTGATGGTGGGCCCCTGGGTGCCCAAAGGTATCATTTACTCACCTTAAATAAAGATAGGTAGGCACTCAGGCCAGTGGAAGGAGACTAGCTTTAGGCAAAAGGTCTGAGACATTGAGCAAGTCTCAGAACCCTCCCAGCCTCAGTCTTCCCACCTGTAAGATGGGGATAATTATATCTTCCTGTTGACTGAATGGTGAGGCCCATCCAACTCTAAGGTGGCTGGGGTTAGTGGGAAGGCAGACCACCCCCGCCCATCCCCCTCTGACATCCACCTCTCCCCTCCATCTGCTGGCCTGGGTGGGATCCCAGAAATAAGTACTCACGTGTGCACACCCTTGTGTGGTGGGAAGCCCAGGTGACTCAGTCAGGATTCTCCCCACATCCCACAAAGGGCCACCAGATTTAGCAGATGAAACTGCAGGAGACTCATTTAATAAATTGATATTTCAGATAGATAATGATTTTGTAGCATATGTCCTGAATATTTAAATAAACAACAAATACATTTCTAGTGTAAGTATGCTCCACACATGTTGCATGACTCAAATATTGGGGGGAGAGGGGATTGTGTGCATTTTTGTGGTAAAATATACATAATTAAATTGATTTTAAGTGTGAAAAAACAGCCTCACAGACACACCAGTCATATTTAACTGGAAGACAGTGCACCCTATGACCCAGTTGAGTTGACACATAAAATCAGCCATCACAGCAGCCCACGTCCATGGGCATCAGTCAGTGAGGAGCCACAGGGACATTGTCCATGCAGTTTACAGAGCAGCCAAAATCTCAGGAGAAAGGGTGAAGGACATTCCAGGTGGCCGGAAACAGGCTGGTCTGACAGCCACGCTCTGGGGGCTCAGCACCCTGACACCCTTCCCCTAGACACACACCCTCACACTCTGACAGAAGTGCAGAACCCAGGCCTCCCCAGGCCCTTAGACCCTGTGCACCTCTTCTGCCACAGACCTAAAACACGGCACAGCATCTGGGATTGACTCTCTCTTTCCCTAAATCATGGTCTCCTTGGGAAGACTTCAGACTAGTTAGATATTCCCAGGGCCCAGAGTCTTGCAAATGCTTGTGGGATGTTGACTAAATAATTGTAGTAGAAGTAGTTGTTGTGTTATGGATAATTTTTTTAAAGATAAAAACATTACTGGCATACCAATATAAACTAAACACAAGTCAAAGATTGTACTTATTAGGGAATAAGAAAGTACACTAGTTCCAGGAACAGAAATAGAGGCCATGAAATGTATTTATGAATAAAATAGATACAAAACTGCCTTTTTCCATGACAGTGGAAATGTCATCCTCTTGACAAAGATTATTTTCTTTGCTGTCCTTTACTTACACCTTTCAGATTTGAAAACTAGCTCAGAGATGATAAAGAGGAATCAGATAACTCAGAAGTTTTCCATGGAGGACACCGAGGAATCTTTTGGGTCATTTTAAATTCTTTCACTTTTCTTCCCTGACACAATCTCTCCTTTGCAATCATAACAGTCTAAAAGAAAGATTATTTTGACCACAAAATAAAGCTTTCTTGAGGTTTAGCTCCATGGGTGTAGCAAGAGAGTTAATGACTCCCAGGCCTCCCTGGGAGAGCTTTGCAACATCCAGAGGCAGCCCACAATAGCTTTCTATCTGGAGTTTGCATAAGGGATCAGATTGGATTGTAAGAGCTTCTATTATCTGGTATCCTGAGGCTAGGAAACCCAGCCCAAGAAACTCTCTCCACCAGATTTAAGCTGCAGTCCTATAAAACTTGGGTGAATTTTTCTTTTTTTTTTTTTAATTTTATTTTATTTTTAAACTTTAAAAATTGTATTAGTTTTGCCAAATATCAAAATGAATCCGCCACAGGTATACATGTGTTCCCTATCCTGAACCCTCCTCCCTCCTCCCTCCCCATACCATCCCTCTGGGTCGTCCCAGTGCACTAGCCCCAAGCATCCAGTATCGTGCATCGAACCTGGACTGGTAACTCGTTTCATACATGATATTATACATGTTTCAATGCCATTCTCCCAAATTTTCCCACCCTCTCCCTCTGCAACAGAGTCCATAAGACTGTTCTATACATCAGTGTCTCTTTTGCTGTCTCGTACACAGGGTTATCGTTAGCATCTTTCTAAATTCCATATATATGCGTTAGTATACTGTATTGGTGTTTTTCTTTCTGGCTTACTTCACTCTGTATAATAGGCTCCAGTTTCATCCACCTCATTAGAACTGAAGGTTCCTGACCTGGTAGAAAGTCTGGTACCTGTAAGCCAGCCCCCAGGTCAGTTTTCCTTGAAGGATTTTGTAGACTTTGTCTTCAAAAGTACAGTTGAACTTTATGCCTTTAAAGTGGCTGAATCATTGAGCATTGTTCTCAAATATGACACTCCAGATAAACCTTGATCAATTTGTTTAGTTGTATCCTGGTGCAAAGAAAAACAGTTTCTTACTGAGCCTATGCAAATAACTCTATTTCCAAGTATATAAAAGAGACTTAGAAAGTTTCTGAATTCCTTGAGATCAGTGAAAATCTGGTATCATTTTTTAAAGTTTTACTTTGCAGAAATGGAATTTACTGAATTTCTGTGGATTAAGGATAGCTTAAGAAGAAAGAAAAGGAGCATACTTGTATATCTAGAGAGCAGAACTTTAAAACAAATCCCCAGTATACCAAAGAGTTAACCACAATAAAAATTTCCTTTATTAATTCATTCGGTCCTTTGAAATTATTACTATTTTGTGAAATCTTGGGTTATTATTCTCATGAAGCCATATGTGTCTCAACTAAAAAGTTCTAGAAATCGAGACTCAGACTTCTGGCATAGTCTAGAAGTTCTCTGAGTGAAGTCTGTACCCAGGAGTCTATTCTTTGAAATGTTAGTTTGAATTACCTGGTACACTTCTTTTCCATGAGTCACTGAGATAGTGTTTATTGAAGATACAATCTCTGGTCTGCACTTTATCACAGAACCTCAGGCAAGCCTCAGAGTATAGTAAAAATGATCTGTACATGACAAAGACTTAATAACTATGGTTAATTTAATACTGATAATTTTTTAAAATAGAAGGTCTGATGAGAGGTTGTAATAAAAGTAATGTATCTGGCCAAAAAAAAAAAAAAAAAGTGGTTATTTCTCCACATACAAAGCAAAGAAAACAAAACCATCCCAAAGAAAAAAATTTAGACAAAATGTTTTTAATAAAAATGATTAAACCTATTTTCAAAAAATTCAACGAAAGTTGTCTGATTTATAATGAATGGATATAATTTGTGTAGAGGAAAAGAATCTTGAGATACAACATATATTAATCCTAGAATGTATAGCAGGAGAAAATCAATAGAATTTATTTGCATGTCTAGCATTAAGAATCATTTGCTTTGTTGCAGTTACCTTCAATTTAGGAGTTGTAAGATAGGTCAAAGTCAATGAAAGATGAAAACTGCACAGAATCAGAAAACTCACAAAGGTGTGCTCCAGGTAACATGCGGCTTCTGCTGAAGGCAAGCAGAAATCTTTCTAATCTGTTGAAAAGTTCTTTCTAGAGGGAAGATGGTAAGCAGGAAGCACTATCTTCCCACCTTGACAACAATTGCATTGGCAGAAGTTGTCTGATGTAACTATTTGGAAATCTGGAGATGGGTTAGCTTGGGCTGCTAACAGAATACCACAGAGTTGGTGGCTTAGACAAGAGAAACTTATTTCCTCATAGTTATGAGGCTAGAAGTCCTAGGTCCAGGTGTCATCAGGTTTGGTTTCTAGTGAGACAGTTCTTTCTGGCTTGTAGATGGCTATTCTCACATGACCTCTTCTCTGTGCAGCAAGAGGAGGGAAGAGAAAGAACTCTTATGTCTCTCTTCCTGTAAGGACGCTAGTCCTTTTTTTAAAATATAAATTTATTTATTTTAATTGGAGGCTAATTACTTTACAATATTGTATTGGTTTTGCCATACATTGACAAGAATCCTCCATGGGTGTACATGTGTTCCCCATCCTGAACCCCCCTCCCACCTCCCTCCCCATCCCATCCCTCTGGGTCATCCCAGTGCACCAGCCCTGAGCATCCTATATCATGCATCGAACCTGGACTGGTGATTTGTTTCACATATGATAATATACATGTTTCAATGCCATTCTCCCAAATCATCTCACCCTCTCCCTCACAGAGTCCAAAAGACTGTTCAATACATCTGTGTCTCTCGCTGTCTCACATACAGGGTTATCATTACCATCTTTCTAAATTCCATATATGAGTTATTATTCTGTATTGGTGTTTTTCTTTCTGGCTTACTTCACTCTGTATAATAGGCTCCAGTTTCATCCACCTCATTAGAACTGATTCAAATGTAGTGTTTTTAATGGCTGAGTAATACTCCATTGTGTATATGTACCACAGCTTTCTTATCCATTCGTCTGCTGATGGACATCTAGGTTGCTTCCATGTCCTGGCTATTATAAACAGTGCTGCGATGAACATTGGGGTACAGGTGTCTCTTTTAATTCTGGTTTCCTCAGTGTGTATGCCCTCTAGGAGTTTTATAGTTTCTGGTCTAATGTTTAGATCTTTAATCCATTTTGAGTTTATTTTTGTGCATGGTGTTAGAAAGTGTTCTAGTTTCATTCTTTTATAAGTGGTTGACCAGTTTTCCCAGCACCACTTGTTAAAGAGATTGTCTTTTCTCCATTGTATATTCTTGCCTCCTTTGTCAAAGATAAGGTGTCCATAGATGTGTGGATTTATCTCTGGGCTTTCTATTCTGTTCCATTGATCTATATTTCTGTCTTTGTGCCAGTACCATACTGTCTTGATGACTGTGGCTTTGTAGTAGAGCCTGCAGTCAGGCGGGTTGATTCCTCCAGTTCCATTCTTCTTTCTCAAGATTGCTTTGGCTATTCGACGTTTTTTGTATTTCCATACAAATTGTGAAATTATTTGTTCTAGCTCTGTGAAGAATACCGTTGGTAGCTTGATAGGGATTGCATTGACTCTAGAGATTGCTTTGGGTAATATACTCATTTTCACCATATTGATTCTTCCAATCCATGAACATGGTATATTTCTCTATCTATTCGTGTCCTCTTTGATTTCTTTCACCAGTGTTTTATAGTTTTCTATATACAGGTCTTTTGTTTATTTAGGTAGATATATTCCCAAGTATTTTATTCTTTTCATTGCAATGGTGAATGGAATTGTTTCCTTAATTTCTCTTTCTATTTTCTCATTATTAGTGTATAGGAATGCAAGGGATTTCTGTGTATTGATTTTATATCCTGAAACTTTACTATATTCACTGATTAACTCTAGTAATTTTCTGGTGGAGTCTTTAGGGTTTTCTATGTAGAGGATCATGTCATCTGCAAACAGTGAGAGTTTTACTTCTTTTCCAATTTAGATTCCTTTTAGTTCTTTTTCTGCTCTGATTGCTGTTCTGATTGGCCAAAACTTCCAAAACTATGTTGAATACTAGTGGTGAAAGTGGGCACCCTTGTCTTGTTCCTGGCTTTAGGGGAAATGCTTTCAATTTTTCACCATTGAGGATAATGTTTGCTGTGGGTTTGTCATATATAACTTTTATTATGTTGAGGTATGTTCCTTCTATTCCTGCTTTCTGGAGGGTTTTTCATCATAAATGGATGTTGAATTTTGTCAAAGGCTTTCTCTGCATCTATTGAGATAATTATATGGTTTTTATTTTTCAGTTTGTTAATGTGGTGTATTACATTGATTGATTTGTGGATATCGAAGAAATCTTGCATCCCTGGGTTATCCCACTTGGTCATAATGTATGACCTTTTTAATGTGTTGTTGGACTCTGATTGCTAGAATTTTGTTAAGGATTTTTGCATCTATATTCATCAGTGATATTGGCCTGTAGTTTTCTTTTTTTTGTGTGGCATCTTTGTCAGGTTTTGGTATTAGGGTGATGGTGGCCTCATAGAATGAGTTTGGAAGTTTACCTTCCTCTGCAATTTTCTGGAAGAGTTTGAGTAGGATAGGTGTTAGCTCTTCTCTAAATTTTTGGTAGAATTGACCTGTGAAGCCGTCTGGAGGGACAATAGTCCTATTGGATTAGGTCCACAACCTTATAACCTCATTTAACTTTAATTATTTTTCTAAAAACCCTATCTCAAAAGATAGTCACAAAAAGAATGTCAACTAAAAATATGCACATCCTAAAACTTGAGAGTTATGCTTTATTTGGTGGGGTTTTTGGGGACTTCATGCCTGGGAGACAGTATCTCAAGTAACCCTGAGAGAACTGTCCCAAGGAGGCAAGGGGGGAGCCAGGTTATATAGAAGTTTTGCAACAGAGGGGAGGTAGTCCAAACATCAAAAGATGATTGTTAACTAAAGAAAACCAGATAGCCCAAGTTAAGGAATTTAGCACTTTTCTATGCATGGAAACATGCAAGAGTCTAGGTTCATTGACATCATTCCTTCGATATGCACCTCAGCTATCTGGGGCCAGTATCTTGTATTTTCATATTCTGAGCTTCTTCAGGGCTCACCATAGACAGTAACTACAGTCTGATGGCTGCTAGATGGCAGATATTCTTCTCCTTTTGAGTTTCTTCAGGAATTACCCATTCACGCTGGAGGGCTACAATCACTGATGACTGTGACATCATTTGTTTGCTGATGTGGCAGGAAGCATTCCATTTCTCAGGGTTAGGGCTTCAACATAAGAATATGGAGAGAACATAATTCAGTCTATACAGAGAGATTACTGAAGGTTTGCAGCTTCCAAGAAAAGACTTGAAGAGTGAATAGTGGCTAATTTTTGTCAGTTTCAGCTCTAAACACAACAGCAGACATCTGTCCTCTAACTTCTAGCCCCAGGATAAGAAGCTGTGCATACATTCCAAGAGCAACTTACACACAGCTTGTGGGAGCTGTCAGGCACTAAGGACCTTGTTTCCAAATGACAAGAATCTGCTTTTGTCATGAGTTGTTATCTCTGATTGTTGAGATACAGATACAGAAGTGGGCAAGCACTATTGTTAAGACTCTCCCCATTTGGCCAAAGTGACTTCAAGGGGATTTAGTGGCATGTTGGAAATCATTTTTTCCCTTCATTTTTCACTTTTCCCATTATAAGAGCTAGACACTTAAGGACTGGGATATTCAAAAGCAACCACATATGAGGAAAAATTTTAATAGAGTCATTGAGTATGCCCAAGGAAAAACATAAGCTCAGAATAGACCTGAGAAGACAGTAAGTTTACACCTTAGACTGATCCCTGGCAGAGAGACAGCCCATATAGTTGCTCAGTCACTGACTGAGTCACATCTGACTCTTTGTGACCCCATGGACTGCAGTCCACCAGGCTCCTCTGTCCATGGAATTCTCCAGGCAAGAATACTGGAGTGGGTAGCCATTTTCTTCTCCAGGGGACCTTCCTAACTCAAGGATCAAACCTGGGTCCCTTGCAGTGCAGACAGATTCTTTACCATCTGAGCCACCGGGGAAGCCCATAACAACAACAAATAGCAAACCTGGGGAAGGAGGAGAAGTGGACCAAAGTTATCACATTATAAGATTCAAAGGTCCAGTTTTCAACCAGAAAAGTCACAAGACAGGTCAAAAACTAAGCAAACAAAAGTATGGCCTGTTTAAAGGAAAAAATTAATTAACAGAAAATGTCCCTGAGAAAGACTATATGGTGGAATTACTAGACAAAGACTCCAAAACAGCTGTCTCTAAAATGCTCAAAGAGCTAAGGGAAGTATGGACAAAACCAGGAAAAGGATGTATGAACAAATTGGAAATGTCAACAGATAGAAAACATTAACAAGGAACCAAAAGGAAATTCTGGGGCTGAAAACTACAATAACCAAACTAAAAATTTCACTAGAATGAATGAAATGATGAACTAGAGTGATTGTTTTAGTCAAAAACACATTTGACAAAAAGAAGAAAGAACAATTGAAGGTACAATGATTTAAATTATTGAATCTGAGGAACAGAAAGAAAATGACCAAGGAACGTGAACAGAGCCTATGGGACCTGAGGGGCACCATCAGGATGCTCAGCATTTACACTGTGGGAGTCCCAGAGGAGGAAAGCAAGGGGAAGGGACAGAAAGACTATTTGAAGAAATAGTGAGCAAAACCTTCCCAAACTTGATGAAAGACATGAGTATAAACACCCAAGAAGCTCCACAAACTCCAGGCAAATAAAAGCAAAGAAGCCCACATGTACTTTATAATCAAATTTTCAAAAGCAAAAGACAAAGAGAGACTCTTGAAAGCAGCCAGATAGAAGGAACTCATTACATCTGAAGGTCCCCAATGGTATTATCAGCCAATTCCTCATCAGAAATGGGCTTCCTGATGGCACAGTGGTAAAGAATCTGCCTGCCAAATCAGGAGACAAAAGAGACTTGGGTTCAATCCCCAGGTAAGAAAGATCCCCTGGAATAGGAAATGGCAACTCACTCCAGTATTCTTGCCTGGGAAATTCCATGGACAGAGCTTGATGGGCTACAATCCATGGAGCCACAAAGAGTCAAACATGACTGAGCACACACACACACACACACACCCCTCATCAAAAACCTTGGAGCTGGAAGATAGTGAGTCAGTGCATTTGATATGTTGAAGGAAATGAACTGTCAACCAAGAATCCTATATATAGCAAAATTGTTCTTCAAAAATGAGGAGGAAATTAAACCATTCCTATATAAATAAAAGCTGAGAGACTTTGTTACCTCTAGACCTGCCCTGAAAGAAATGATAAAGAGAGTCCTTCAATCTACAGGACACTAGATGTAACTCAAAGTTTTAGGAAGAAATATCAGATCTATGATAGGATATCTGTAGGAATAACAGATTTCTGATAAAGATAAACATCCAGGCAACTATAAAACCTAGTATTATTGTAATTTTGGCTTGTAATTCCACTTATGTTTTCTAAATGACTTAAGAAACTATGCATAAAAAACAATTATTAGTCTATATTTTTGGACAGAAGATGTGTAAAATGGATTTTATGACATTAATAACTGAAACTGATGAAGTCAGATCTGTATAGTAACAGAGTTTTTATGTTACTGAATTAAGCTGGTATAAATTCAACTTAGTTTTATAATTTTAAGATGTTAAATATAATTGCCATGATAGCCATAAAGAAAATAGCTATAGAATGTACACAAAAGGAAATGATAAGAGGGTTATGATATTTTGCTACCAAAACAAATAACTAAACATAAAATAAAATAGTAATGCATGAAATGAGGGACATAAAAGCTTTGAGACATATAGAAAACAAATTGAAAAATAACAGAATTGAGTTCCCCTTTATCAGTAATTACTTTAAATATAAATGGATTAAGTTTTCCAATAAAAAGACAGAGATTGGCAGAATAGACTTTAAAAACATGACCCAACTATATGCTATCTACCAGAGACTCGCTTCAGATCCAAAGATGCAAATAGATTGAACATAAAAACTTAGAAACAGATATTCCATGAAAGTAGGAAACAAAAGAGAACATGAGTAGGCTGTACTAATAAAACATAAAGTAGACTTTAAATCAAACATGCTTACAACAGGCAAAGAAGGACCTTACAGATTAATAAAAGATTCAAATAGCAAGAAGACTTAACAATTATAAACACTTATATACTTAACAATAGTTCATCTAAATATATGAAGCAAAACTTAATAGAACTATATGTATATACCTCATTTTGCTCATTCATTTCTTAATCAGAGGACATTTGGGTTGTTTCCAGCTTTAGAGTTTTGTGACTACTGCTGCTATGAACATAGCCATACAAATATCTGCTTTGAATATTTTCAGGTATACAACATATATGATTCAGCCTTAAAAAGAAATGAAATTCTGGCCAATGCAGCAGCATAGACAAACATGCTTGAGGACATCATTCTGAGTGAAATAAGCCAGTCACTGAAGGATACTATATGATGCCACTTATTTGAGATCTTTAGAGGAGTCAAATTCATAGAGACAGAAAGTAGAATGTTGGTTGCCAGGGGTTGAGAGAGGGAGGAATGGACAGCTGTTGTATGGTAGATATAAAGTTTCAGCTTGGGAAGACGAAAAAATTCTGGAGATGGATGGTGGTGCATGCACAGCATTGTGAATGTACATAATGCCACTGAACTGTTCACTTAAAGATGATTAAAATAATAAAAATTTATATGTATAAAACTGTGGTATATTATACCACAATTCTTAAAAAGTAAATATTTTTTAACTCTATTTTTTCTAACAGTTGCTCATATTTATTGAGTTCTTTCTATGTGCCAGCTAGATGCACTCCCAAATACTTTACCTGTGTTATTTTATGTAATATCCATAATAATCTGATGAAATGGGTGTTATCCTGATGTCTATTTTTCAAAAAAAAGTGAGGCACAGGAAAGTTACATACTTTATCCAAGGTCACAGAACTTAGTGGTGGATCTGAGGTGTGAACCCAAGCAATGTGATTCCAGATTATTCTTAGCCACTATGCTGTTCAGCTCAGTTGCTCAGTCATGTCCAATTCTTTGAAACCCCATGAACCGCAGCATGCCAGGCCTCCCTATCCATCACCAACTCCTGGAGTCCACCCAAACTCATGTCCATTGAGTCAGTGTTGTCATCCAACCATCTCATCCTCTGTCATCCCCTTCTCCTCTTGCCCTCAATCTTTCCCAGCATCAGGGTCTTTTCAAATGAGTCAGCTCTTTGCCATCAGGTGGCCAAAGTTTGGGAGTTTCAGCTTCAATATCAGTCCTACCAATGAACACCCAGGACTGATCTTTAGAGTGGACTGGTTGGATCTCCTTGCAGTCCAAGGGACTCTCAAGTGTCTTCTCCAACACCACAGTTCAAAAGCATCAATTCTTCAGCGCTCAGCTTTGTTTATAGTCCAACTCTCACATCCATACATGACTATAGGAAAAACCATATGCTGTACTACTTTCAAAAGGAGTGAGAAACCAGTACTTTATGTTATTATAGATTTGATTATCATCATATGATCTCTGATCAGTTGCTTTGCATCTCTGCATTTCCTTGGATGTGAAGCTGGAATTTAGCATTTCCTCATGTGGCTGTAACCTTCCTAGGCATAGCTACAGTAGGAGGTGATGCAGCCAATCATGGTAAAATAACCTCGCAAATGGTGAGTCCCACACTCACTTACTAAAGAATCTTTTATGATTGCCTTCCATGACATTAAAAGTCCAAATGCCAACTCTACTACTTACTTGCTGTGTGATCTTAGGCAAGAAACTTGACTTCTTTGAGCCTCTGTCTCCTTGTCTAAAAAATGGAAATCATAACATCTTTCTTGCAAGGCTGTTGTGAGTAGGACTCCAAAGTCCTCAGGCCTCACTGTCCTGTGAATACAACTAAAATCACATCAATGTTAATATTCACACTTCACTGGCAAGGGACTCCCCCCCACCCCCCCGCCCAGTTCATCAGACAACTGAGAACCTGAATTCATTTGACATTCAACATAAAACTACATATCTTGATATGATATGCACACAACCAGAGAGAAAATCTGAAAAGCCATATATATGCTAAATAGATTGTAGCTATTTTTTTTATTGCTTTAAATAGAACATAAGGTCAAGGTGGAATAATATCTATATTAACAATCTAGAATTTAGATCTTATTTTCTGACTAATCCCCACCATTTTTAATGGGGAACAATGGAAATAAGTGAAGTTGCTCAGTCGTGTCCGACTCTTTGCAACCCCATGGACTGTAGTCTACCAGGCTCCTCAGGAACTTCCCTGGTGGCTCAGATGGTAAAGCATCTACCCACAATGCGGGAGACCTGGGTTCAATCCCTGGGTCTGGAAGATCCCCTGGAGAAGGAAGTGGCAACCCACTCCAGTACTCTTGCCTGGAAAATCCCATGGATGGAGGACCCTGGTAGGCTACAGTTCATGGGGGTCGCAAAGGATTGGACACAACTGAGCAACTTCACTTTTCACTTAATGGGAATAACCTTTGAACTGCAGTATGCACATTTCTGAAGGAAATAGACAACTCTTATATTTTGTTTTGGTGCAATTGTTTCCAAGGCACATTGCTTTCACATAATCTCCCCAGGCACCTAAGAGATCATTTAAGGGAATCTCTGTGATACTTAGGTGACAGGGGAAGGGGAGGCAAAGAATATAATTCTTCTTTTTCCAATACAATTGAAAAATATCTTATCCTATATGCTCATAGATATTTAAAAATATCTTTTGATGTGTCAAATTATTATAAAATCACTGGCATGAAACTCAGAAAGAGTTAAAAGAATTGAGGGAAATTTTCAGTTCCTTTCACTGCCATGTATCTCTATGACCAATACTTGTTATTCTTTACTTGTATCGTTGTAACCACGCGTTCGGGGAAACAAACTCACTCAGAAGGACAATGCAGATAGTGAAGTGCAGTTTATTACACCGGCAGGCCCAAGGCAGAGTCTCCTCCTAGCCAAGGACCCCAAGCAGTTTTTGTGAAAACCTTATATACCCTAAGTGTACGTGCTCAAATCCATCTCCCCAAATTCTCTGAAACTAGCCTGAACAAAGGAAAAGAAAGATACAATCAAAGTTAACCTGTGATTCGTATGCCTTAAGCCTAGGTAGTTAACAGTGGGCAATTACCAATAGGCCTGTGGTCATACCCCAA
The DNA here is from genome assembly GCF_003369695.1 of Bos indicus x Bos taurus. Taxonomy (NCBI): domain Eukaryota; kingdom Metazoa; phylum Chordata; class Mammalia; order Artiodactyla; family Bovidae; genus Bos; species Bos indicus x Bos taurus. The sequence goes on along the minus strand of NC_040103.1, from coordinate 783,605 downwards.
TAAGCATAATAGAATTCATGATTCTATTCGGTTACACAGATAATTAAGGTATTCTTTTAGGCGATGGAGAGTCTAGGTACAAGCCCTGGGGTTCTTCCATCCAGGGGTCTGGTTTTCCAGTTGGTACGTCGTTTCCGTAGATACTGGGCATAGAGCTCCAAGTCCACAGTTGAGCCCAAGCTGGAGTCCTGCTTTCAAGATGGAGCCTGTTCTGTTTCTTCCTTCAGTATCAAGAGGAAAAACAGGAATAGAATTAATGCTGCACTGTCTCACACAACCACAGAGATTGTTCATGATATCTGTGATATTTTAGATATTTAGATATTTTAGAAGATCTAATTTTTAATCAGAAATACATTAATTGAAATTAAATTTAATATTTTTTATTTGTCAAAATGTATGCTATATTATTGTTTTGTCAACTATAATGAGAATGCAATTCAGAAAAAATAAGTTTAATAAATAGAGTTCATGATCACCACAGAGATAAAATCTTTAATATATTTTAAAATTAATTTTTATCAGAGTATAGTTGCCTTACAATGTTATGTTTCTGCTGTACAGAAGAGTGAATCATCTCTGCATATACATGTATCACATCTTTTTTGGATTTCCTTCCTATTTAGGTTACCACAGAGCATCAAGTAGAGTTCCTGGTGCTATATATTAGTTCTCATTATTTATCTATTTTATATATAGTATCAATAGTGTATATCTGTTAATCCCAATCTCCCAGTTCATCCCACCATTTTCCTTTAACCCCTTGGTATCCATAATTTGTTCTCTACATCTAAAAATTTTAAATTTCAATTTATATATATTTGTCAGAGAACTAAGATGGGAGAAGACCCTTGAGAGTCCCTTGGACTGCAAGGAGATCAAACCAGTCAATCCTAAAGGAAATCAGTCCTGAATATTCATTGGAAAGACTGATGCTGAAGCTGCAACTCCAATACTTTGGCTACCTGATGCGAAGAGCTGACTCATTTGAAAAGACCATGATGCTGGGAAAGATTGAGGACCAAAGGAGAAGGGGATGACAGGATGAGATGGGTGGATGGCATCACTGACTCGATGGACATGAGTTTGAGTAAGCTGTGGGAGTTGGTGATGGACAGGGGAGTGTGGCATGCTGCAGTCCATGAGATCACAAAGAGTCAGACACAACTGAGTGACTGAACTGAACTGAAGATGGGATGATCAACAAAAAGATTTTAGATTAGAATTTTAGGGATAGAATTAGACTAGAATTAGGGGAGATAAAAATGGAAACAGATATTCAAATGGAAAAGGAACATGTGAAATTACCAACAAAGAATAATTTGGTTATGTCTCCATGAAATTGGGACTTCCTAGGTGGTGCAATGGTAAAAAAAAAAAATCTGTCTGCCAATGCAGGTGATACAAGATCACTGGGTCAGGCAGATTCCCTGGAATAGGAAATGGCAACCTGTTCCAGGATTCTTGCCTAGAAAATTCTAGATACAGAGGAGCCTGGTGGGTTACAGTTGATGGGGTTGCAAAGAGTCAGACATAACTGAGCACACAACACATCCATGAAAATAGATATTGATGATTATCAAATTATTATGATTTCATTAGAGTCCTTGTAAAGAATGACATAGCAGTTTTGTTTTAAAATGTCAGTTATTTAAAATATGTTGGAAATTCTTCTTTGTGGCTATTTAAATAAATATAAAAATTTTAGATGGCAACCCAAAAATATATGAGGGGTACATAATTTTACATATGAAAAATGTTAGGAAATATGTAAGCAAAGTATTTGAAGCCCATTGACCTAGAATCATTCTTGACCCAGCAAATGATCAAGCAGAATGGGCTGACCCCACCAGGACTGGAGGTGCAGTTCAATTAACAAATTTATGGTCGCCACAGGGAAAAGATTGGGAAAGGGATAAATTAGAAGTTTGGAATTAACAGATGCACACTACCGTGTATAAAACAGATAACCAAATTCTGTTATAACCCATAAGGGAAAAGAATTTGAAAAATAATGGATGTATGTATATGTATCCTGCTGCTGCTAAGTTGCTTCAGTCGTGTCCGACTCTGTGCGACCCCATAGACAGTAGCCCACCAGGATCCACTGTCCCTGGGATTCTCCAGGCAAGAACACTGGAGTGGGTTGCCATTTCCTTCTCCAATGCATGAAAGTGAGAAGTGAAAGTGAAGTCGCTCAGTCATGTCCGACTCTTAGTGACCCCATGGACTGCAGCCTACCAGGCTCCTCCGTCCATGGGATTTTCCCAGGCAAGAGTACTGGAGTGGGGTGCCATTGCCTTCTGCGATGTATATGTATAACTGAACCATTTTGTTGTACACCTGAAACAAACAAAACATTGCAAATCAACTATACTCCAATATAAAATAAAAATTAAATTAAATTTAAAAAGCATTAAATTAAATTAAACAAGCATATTTAAAATTTTAATTTAATTTTAATTTAATTGGAGAAAAAAAAAAAAATCAATCTAAATTGGTCAAGTCGGACGTAGCTAGGAGGCTCCAGTCAGAGGAGCTGGGGAGAGAGTTACACACAGGAGGTATGGAAGCAGAGCAAGGAGGTTACTGATTGTCTGGAAGCTTAAAGCCTGGTTAACTGTGACTGGCTGTCCTCAGGTTTCAATTTTGTAACTTTGAGGCATTTACAGGCTTAGATTTGGGTTTGCTTGTAGAGGCACCTGGGCATCTGAGACCTTTCAGTCTAAGGCCCTCCTTGGTAAACTGATTTAACACTATCACGTCTCCTAGCCAAGGTAAAGCTCCAGGTTGCCTGGGAAGGAGGTCTGACAGTGCTGGAAGAGTATGTGTGTGTGTATCTGTGCACCTGTGTACTGGGATGTGTGTGTGAGAGGTCTGTGTGTGTATTGGCGTGGGTGTATTTTGGTGTGTGTGGTGTCCATGTGCCGATCGTGTGGTGAGGCTGTATCCCAAGGCCTCCTTGCTCACACTCCTCCTGAGGAGACCATCTCTCACATGTGCGAACAAGCCCAGCTAATATCCGAGTCCCCAGTGTCATCTCTGGTTATCACAGCTGAAGGGCAAGTGGGGGATAATATAAAAATACAGCTTCAGGATCTGGTTCACTATTGGTTAACAACTGTTCAGGAGAATTGTGGCTTCCCTCACAGTGAAGGCAGAAAAGTATCAAAATATCAAAATGTGAGAGAGTTATAATATTTGAAGGGGTCTTAATCCACTTCTGCTTAATAGCACCTCTTGAAAATATGTGATTAATGTGTAACCCATATAGAATTTTGTGGGACCCAACGCTGTCTTTACACAGCCAACCACTGGCGAGGAAACTTCAGCTTTAAATCCTCCTTCAAGTTAACTGAGTCAAGAACAGCATTCCTTCTATAAGAGGATAAAAAGAACCTCCAAAGGACTTAAAAGTCTGACAAGAATCTCTTAAATTAGCATGGGGCTGCCACAATTGCATACATAATGTCATGGCAAATTTGATTCTTCACATCCAAAGCTGGCCACCTGGGTGGAGAGGAAGAGTCTCTTCCTCAGGACGAAGGTGGAGACAGCCAGTTGGTTGTCCCCTCATACTGTTACTGTAAGTTCCCCTCTCAACACACAAACGGTCACTGTTAGAAAATCTATATACCTGAGGTGCAAAACAGATCAATTCACATTTTCAAGATAGAAAAGGGCTCTTTGCTTTACAGAGGGATTCCAGAGGCATTCACTGAAATAGAAAGTTCCTCTGCTGCATTTCAATAGATTCTATTTACAAAACATCCATAAATTAAAATCACAGGAACTCAATTTTGCAAACTAAATGAGACATATTCAGTGCAGCCCTTACTGGAGATCATACCTTTAAAGAGCTGTGTGACTGGAGAGGATGAAATAGTGAACTTTAGACTGATGGTTGCAAAGGACAGTAAGTCTGCCAAGAAAAGACTTGCAGTTGGTGGTCTGGCCTGGAGAGGTGAGGCTATAGATGGGAGACACCGAGTAAGAGGGTCAGAGCAACTGTTATCCGAATCCTGCTTCAGAGTGTTCGCGTCTGCCTTCTGGTAAATAGGCCACCTTGGCTCTGGTAGAAGGAGCCAACCATCCAGGCTTTTCCCAAGGATAACCAGAGCCTGAGCCAGCAAATTTAAAAACCAGACACTGATGCTTTCCCCAGGAAAGTGCAGTTTTATTAACGCAAGAAAATATGTAGCTAGAACAGCAATACTGTGTGAACAGCCGAACTTGTGGTCTAAATGCAATGGGAAAATGGATACACTCCAGCACTGCACTGACACTGATGCAGGAAGAAGACATTTCCTGTCTAAAAAAAAGGCAAGTGGGTTGAGGTAAAAGTGACCCAGTCATTTCAAAGCTTTGGTGACCCCATCTTTGTGTTTCTGAGGGAAAAGCCCTAAGAACTGTGGGACTCTGTAAAAAGGTGGTTTCTCATTCCTGCGAGATCCCAGGAGGCACAATTGGAAAAGGGGGTAAGGAGGGAAATTTGAGGTGAGCTGGGAGTAACCTCCCCAATTCTGGGGCAATTAGGAAAAAAAGATTCTCTTCTTCCAACAGAGCATTCTTTCACTAAGTGATCTCTTCCCAGCTTTATAGAAAAGCGGCCTCACACCACAGGAAACAAACAGGCTCCTCAGCCAGAGGTCCAGGAGAATTACTTCACAACCAGAGCAATTTTCCCTCTCATACCTGGGTGCCCTGCCGCCCCTCCTCTTCTGCCTGTAGCATGGATGCAATGAAATAGTGCCCTTTGCATGTTTAATACAGGACTTGGCTGATAATAAACTCAGCCCATGGCCACACTATTAATAGATAATGTTATTAATAGCAACTCACCCCTGCTACTCTTCACCTGTCATCTGTTATTCTTTAATACGCACAAGGTTTTAGTTTGTTTACCTTCCCCTACTCTGAGTGCTGTATTCACTGCCTTCCTGGTTCTTCTGATGGTCATTTGTGCCTGCACTCATTTGCAGCAAAGAAAAGGATTTTGGCCCCAGGCAAGTTCTCCCCTGGAGGCCCCGCTGAGACCAGGGGGTCAGGGGGAGCAGCAACTTCCTCCCCCAGGCCTCCATCCACTGAAATGGCCCTGATTCCTTAACTGCAGGCACTTAGAAGGGATGTTTTGCTCACCTTTGCATTTTCCCATCAGGTTGATAAACTTCCTTCAAAGGCATGAACCCTTTCTTTTTGTGATCACTTTAAAACACATTTGAACAAAATAGTCTTACAAACGGAAAACAGCCCTACATCCCCAAATTGTTATCTAGACAGAACCTGGAGAGTTTCTTATATTCTCCAAAGAAGTTCAATGGGTATTTGCAGACAGCGGGGTATTATGGCAGGATGTGATCAGGAAGCTGTGTGGTCGGCACACAGAAGGAGGAGTCGGAGGGCAGGAAGTCCAGGGGAATCCTGGTGAGTCTCATTTACTGATGCTGTGCTTTGGGGCAAGGTGAATTAATTTCTGTACTGGAAGCTACAGTTTCTTTATTTGGGAAATTCAAGACCAAATCTGGCTTCCTCACAGCTCAGCTATAGGATGCCCTGACTATGTTCCTGCCCTTCCCCCCTCATGGGCACCAAGTGTTCTGCCCCAGCGTTGGCCCTCCTCTTCTGGGATCCCTAGTTGTCTTTGTCCAGCTCTTTCTCAGCCCTTTCACCTCTTCTCTCAGCTCATCTGCATTACCTTCAGTATCACTTGTAAGCTGGTGTTGCTCAACTTCTCAGTACTAACACTGACTTCTCACTGAAGTTCATTTCTGAATTATTTTCATTATTATCTTAGTTTGCAGAGTTTCTTTCTTAGTTATTTATGTTGTTTCTTCTTCCAAACAGGATTTGGAGTGGCTCAGCCTGGCTTTCCGGCTGTCTGCTTGGTTGGGGTCGGGGGACTCAGGCCCTATTGCATTCTGTTGAGTGCATGAGTGCTCAGTCACTTCAGTCACGTCCAGCTCTTTGCAACCCTATGGACTGTAGCCCGCCAGGCTCCTCTGACCATTGGATTCTCCAGGCAAGAATACTGGAGTGAGTTGCCATGCTCTCCTCCAGAGGGTCTTCCCGACTCAGGAACTGAATCCACTTCTGCTGTATCTCCTGAATTGCAGGCAAACTCTTTACTCACAGAGCCACCAGTGGAAAAAAAAAAGCAGATTCTGTCCTTATGTACCACACAGTAAAATGACCCCAATTCACTGGAATCTAGTGAAGTTTGCCACTGGCACAGAGATAACTGGATGGACTGATGGACAACACTAGAGCCTAGGAAGAGATTCAAGAGACATAAAGGACAATAATAACCAAAGTAATATTTCAATTTAGAAAGAAAATAGTTACTTTAATAATTAATAGTGCTGGCATAATAAATTCTTCATCCAAAAGAAAAAATAGCTGAAATTTTACTTCACACTATATACAGAAATAAATTCCAAATGGATTCGAGACTTAAATATTTTTAAAAATACAAATAATAAGAATATTTTTAAATAAAGAGGTTATCTGTGTAAACTTACAGTAGAGATGCTCTTTCCAAGCCAGACGATACCTAGAGGCCACGAAGAAAGGATATATTTGAACAAATAAAAATGTCTGATTTTTGTATCATTAAAAAAAAAAGCAAACTATGAGTGAAAAAAATCTATAGGAAAAAAATCCGGTAGGTCAGTAAACATAGGAAAAAATGCTCAATTTCACTGAGAGTTGGAAAAATGTAAAACAAAATATGTGACAATAACTTCTATATCATGCTATTGACATATTTAGAACATTTTTAGAAGAAGAAGAATGAAAGAATAATAATTAATGCTCTCAAGAATACCAAAAACAGACAGTGGAGTACATTGTTAAGGGGGAATGGGAGTGACTCCAATTTGGGAGAGTAATGCAACAAAATTTGTTTTTAAAATGACGTATAAAACTACTGCATTTCTGTGAATCTATTCTACAGAAATAAAAACATCAACATATTAGAATATATACAAGGATGTTACAGAGAATTGCTAATGATAACAAACAAGCAAATGCAAACTAGAAACAGCCTTGGTCCCCATAACTAGAGGCGTGGTTTTATAAGTGGTGTCCATCTACACTATGGTTATACAACTTTTAAAAAGAATGAGGTAGCACTGTATATTGGCCTGTCCGTGCTCTGTTGATAAAAGAGGAAAGCAATTTGCAGAGTAATTTTCAAAAAATCCACAATACCATTTTCTCTCTCTATTTGCATATATGTTTGGGTGATGAGTGAGAAAGATGCAGCCAGAAAGACAAAATCTGTTGACTTTGGTTGCCTGGGGAGAAGAGGGAACGTGTTGGCAAGATCTTTGGGACTGTCTACACAGACTTATGCTGTAGTGCCGTGTCACTTGTGCTGCTGCTGCTGCTGCTAAGTCGCTTCAGTCGTGTCCGACTCTGTGCGACCCCACAGACCGCAGCCCACCAGGCCCCACCGTCCCTGGGATTCTCCAGGCAAGAACACTGGAGCGGGTTGCCATTTCCTTCTCCAGTGCGTGAAAGTGAAGTCGCTCAGTCGTGTCGACTCTTAGCGACCCCTTGGACTGCAGCCTACCAGGCTCCTCCGTCCATGGGATTTTCCAGGCAAGAGCACTGGAGTGGGTGCCATGGACTTCTCCTGTCACTTGTGTAGTTTTGTTTAAATTTTATTGGAGTATAGTTAATTTACAATGTTGTGTTAGTTTCAGGCATACAGCAAAGTGATTCAGTTATACATGTATAGACATATTCTTTTTTAGACTATTTACTCATTTAGGTTATTACAGAATATTGAGTAGATCTCCTTGTGCTATACAGTAGGTCTTTGTTGGTTATCTATTGTATATATATCAATGGTAGTATGTGAACATTAATCCCAAATTCATAACTTATTCCCCCCGCCATGTTTCCCCTTTGGTAACCAAAAGTTTGTTTTCAAAATCTGATTCTATTTCTGTTTTGTAAATAAGTTCATTTATATCATTTTTTAAATTATATTTCACATATGAGTGATATCATATGGTATTTGTCTTTCACTGATTCCACTTTGTATGATAATCTCTAGTTGTAACCATGTTGCTGCAAATGGCATTATTTCATTCTTTTTATGGCTGAGTAATACTCAATTTGGTGATGGACAGGGAGGCCTGGCATGTTGCGATTCATGGGGTCGCAAAGAGTCGGACACGACTGAGCAACTGAACTGAACTGAACTGAATATTCAATTATATCTATGTACCACATCTTCATCCATTCCTCTGTTGGTGGACACTTAACGTTGCTTCCATGTCTTGGTTATTGTATTTGTGTAATTTTTAAACGTATTAAAAAATGGTTTTTGAAGGAGAGACTTTTTCAAATGTTACCCAGATTCCTAGGCCCCCCCTATTCTGTTTGAGCTTTGGGAGAAAAGCTTGAGAATCTGTGTCTTAAGATGATGCCCAGGTGATCCTTGGTGAGGTGGCCAAGGATGTCTCAGAAAGCGCAGCAGCACAGAGCTGCCTGGGAGGTACCAGCCACATGAGGTTGGGTGGGGAAGACCGTTTGGAAGGAACAGAAGGGATGCAGGTGAGCAGAGGGTAGAAACCAGGATATGGAGGGAGTGCACAGGAGGGCTCCTATTTATGAAAGGGGGGAATCCCTTCCTCCAGGATAAGAAGGAAGAAGAGAATAGTCAAAGGAGACCTGGGGAAGATTCTGAGACATTTCATTTCCATGGGAAGGAAAGGAAACAGAGGTAGCTGAGGTGAGAGTGAGGACCTTGGAGAAAGGGTGGGAAATGACTGGGTGCCGTCGGGGTAAGCTGTGCTCAGAGGTGGGCCTTGCTCAGGAGCTGAACATCAGGTACCTCACCCATCACCAGCAGGACCAGACAGAGCACAGCACACCCTTTCTTCCCAAAGAGGGTGAGTGGCGGCTGGGGTGGGTCAGCCCTCTGTCCTTGCAGCCGTGACCTGCAGGAGGGACATTGTGATTTGTGATACACAGTTATTACGAGCACAAAATTAGGTCAGGTCCCAACTGGGGGGCCTAGGAAATGATGCCCATCATTTCTTAAGTGCCAGGTGCTGTGCAACTGACATTTCTAACAGTCAACAGTTCCTTAGGGTAGATATCCCATCTCCAGAAAGGAAAATTGAGGTTTAGCGGATTGGAAAGACATTATCACTCTGGGCTGGGGTGGCTCTAGGGCCAACATGCCCATGTGTCCCTCATTAAAGCTCTGGTTCTCTCTGCTCCCTCACAGAAGAAAGGTCTGGGGACCTGCCCAAGCCTGTGGACGAGGGTATGAGCCCGGTGGCACTGTAGCCTCTGTCTTCAGGCCAGTGAACAGGCTGACCTTCCCTCTGCGAGCTGAGCCCATGGGATTCTGCTCTGCTGGCTCCTTTTTTCTCCAACCACTGAGCAGCTCTACTGGTGGCTCACCCTCACCCATTGCACTGACACATGTCACTGTCCTGAGAATAATGCAGCACAGAGCAGGGGTCAGGGTGGCCAACACGGATGTCCCACCCCCAGAGCCCCAGGGCCCAGGTGGGAATCCCCATTGGACTAGGAAAGTGGGTCAGCTTCCTCTGCTCTTCCAGCCTCCCACTGGGACAGCCCGGGTTCCTCTCCCTCATCTGTCTGTCACCCATGCTTAGGGCAGGCAGAGTGGCCTTGACCACAGGCCAGTGTGCCAAGGATCAGGGGTGGAAGCTTGTCTAGGGGGACGGTGTGGTCCCAAATCTCTCACTAAGGGACGGTGTGAGGAAGCAGTGTGTACACCTCTTATCCAAGGGTACCAGTTAACCGCTGCTGTGGAAACGTCAGAGACTCCTAGGGGCTGTGGACATGGAACCAACTGAGACCGTCCACTGCAGAGTCCCAGATGTTTCATTCCCTCTTATATCCTCACCATGCAGAGCAGTATCTGGTACATGAAAGCCCCATAAAAATGCTGAATGAATCAATGACAGGCTTGGTCTTGGCCTTTAGAAGCATAGTATATGGGAGAATCAGACATCAAACAAATCATGTAGCTCATTCACTCCAATTGTGATGAGGATGATGAAGTTCAGGATGAACTTACAATTATTTTGAAAAGTGTTAAATGACTGTTGCTTGAGTGAAATTTCCAGACTCTTCTCAGTTTCGATATGAGATACAATTATATAAAGTTTAAAAAAAAATAAAATAAAATGCGATATGAAAAATAAAATAAAATATTTCCCTGGAAAAAAATATTCACAATCTAAAAAAATAAAATAAAATAAATAAAAAACTGTATCAGCAACCTGAAAAAAAAAAAAAAGTAGCATGAGTCTAAGGCAAATTGCCACTGCTGTTAGGTAATTCAGCATGCTATAGTGTTATTTAATGGAAGAACAGATTTTCAGTGGTAGTGAAAACAAACATAGCAAAACAAAAGTGTGTGTGTGTGTGTGTGTGCACATGTGTGTGTGTGTGAGTACCCAAGCCCCTCTGTTCATAAGAATAAGGGACCAGAAGCCTCATCAGCATAGTCCCAGCAGGGCTTTGGATCAGCTGTTTATCATTTGCAATTTGTCCCCTCCCCTCCCAGTAATGGAAAACTGAACAAATCACTTGATTAAGATGCTCTAAACTGCCATCTCTCTGTTGTCCTTGTTCCCACGCTGCAAGCCCTTCTGTGAATGGGCAGGAGCCACCACATATAGTGCCTGATGACCCCAACTCCTCGACCCTCTCAACTGAGGTAGTTTCTCCATACAAGGTGGCCTTAACTGCCCCATGAGCCCTCCATACAGATCAGGCTCTCTTCCATGTCCCCACTGCCCCACCTTCTTAGCTGAGTCTCTGACCATTAAAAAAACAAACAGCAGATGTGGTAGACCAGTGTGGGAGGCTAGATGCCCTTAAGTCTTGGCTATTTGGCAGAATCATAATCTTGATCACGTGACTTAAATATCTGAGCCTTGATTTGTTCATCTGCAAACTGGAACTGATAATGTTGTCCAAGGGACCTGGTTGTTGAGAGGTAAGAGCAAATGAGGGTGCACGTACAAAAGCCCAGGGGTGAGGGGAGATGGGTCGAGGCTGGGAAAGGCACCAACATCCACAGAGCCCGGTGCCTCATCCCCACCAGGCCAGGAGAGAGCGTTTACAGGGATGTCCAGCCTTGCACTAGAAGAGAGTCAGATAAAAACTGAGGTCACCTCTTTCCTCAGGTCTTTCCTCTGTTGGGAAGTGTCTATTTGTGTGGTTGCTGTCTGTGTCTTTGTGCATTTGGGCTGCTATAACAAAATCCCATAGACTGGATGGCTTATAAACCACAGAAATGTATTTCTCACTGTTCTGGAAACTGGAAGATCAGGGTGCCACATGGTCAGGTGAAGGCCTCTTCCTGAGTCATCATAGATATCTTCTCCCTGTCCTCACACTGTGAAAGGCGTGAGGTAGTAATCTCATCCTGAGGCCGCCCCCTCCTGACCTCAGCACCTCCCAAAGGCCACAGACCAGCATCATTGGGCTGAGGATTCCAACATAGAAATTAGGAGGGGGCACAAGCATTAAGGAGCTTCTCAGGTGGCACAGTGGTAAAGGATCCACCTGAGAATGCAGGAGACACAGATGTGTATTCGATTCCTAGGTTGGGAAGATCCCCTGGAGGAGGAAATGGCAACTTCACTCCAGTATTCTTGCCTGGAAAATTCCATGGACAGAGGAGCCTGGTGAGCTACAGGTCACGAGGTCGCAGAAAGTAGGACACAACTGAGCAACTGAACACACACAGCACTTAGACCACAGCAGTAGGACTGGATTCAAATAAAACAAGCAGCCAGGCTTGACCCAGGTTGCTGAGCCCAGGTTTGGGGCTGTCCTTGAGAATGGCCTCCCCAGATCTGGGGCTTTTGGGGTCTGGGGAGGTGAAGCGAGACGTTTTAGTCACTTTGTCCAGTTGGAGTTTAGTTATCATCCAAAGAACCCTTTAAACTCTTGAATGAAAGTTTTCTTCCTGCTCAAGATCCTATGCGACACGGTCTTAAATCATCAAAGAAAACCACATGAGTGCTTGTAACCACATGAGTGGTTACTCCGAAGAGTAACTCAGGCAGCCCTTCCCTCGGAGGTGAAATGCCTTACATAAGGTTCACCTGGTACAATTCACAGGCCAGCAGTGTGAGTCTCTGACCTCTGAGGTCATTTTGGCTCTGATTCAAAACAAACGGAGGTCTGATCCGCAGATACAGGTAAGAAGTGAAGGGAAAAGAAACAAAACCTGAGAAGCTGAGTGCAGCCCCAAGAGCATCCTCCCGTGCCTCTAGCCCGTCTGCACCTGTACGGCCCTGGCTGACATGCTGGGTCCAGGCCAGCCCAGTAGCATAGGCTCCATGTGGATGATGCTCTAGCTGCAGTGATGGGCAGAAGGTACCCATGCATCTGGCTACAGCACAACCTCAGCAGACGCTGATGTCTCCCACTTGGGATAATCCTCTCCAGACTTATTCCTTAGTGCAACTCAGAGCAAGAATTAAAACTTTCCCATGGTCAGCCTCCGGCACTGGCTTCTATAACTGTGGAAGTTTGTTCTGCAACCAAAGGCCCCCAGGAAGGTCTGTCCACACCCAGTAAAGGATAGCAGGCCGCAGCTGCTGACCCAGTCGGTCTGGGTGAATGTGCCGTCAGAATGCAGTCCCAGTGTCCGTTGAAGAACAAAAGCCCCCAGATCCCCAGGTGGGCCCTGACCAGAGCCCTGACCTAGGTCACCCAGCTTCCTGGGGCCTCCATTTGCTCATGTGTAAAATGGGGGGATTGGACCTAACTCCCCACTGTATACATGAGAGGGTGCAGGAGAGGGCTCTCTGAGGGAGCAGACTGGGGTCTGGTCCGCTGCTGAGCCTCCAAACCCTACTGAGCCATAGAAGGAAGCCATGTAACCTGGTTTCCCTGCTGGGGGGGAACCACTTCTCCTCAGGCTGCTTGTGGGCGTCAGCTGCAGGCATTTCTAGGAGGCTCACAAGCTGGAAGGGCACCCAAAGGGACACAGCCATTGCCTCACAGGAGGATGAACAAATAGCTCAGCTTTGTTCTGAGAGCAGCACAAAAAGAGGTTTTGCTGTTTGCTTATTTTTGATACGAGGATTTATGGGAATTCACATATTTTAATATATATCTTTGACACCATGACAAGATGTTCAGAAATGACACATAACTCAGAAATGCTGTCTCTCACCAGAGACCTCCTGTAGCATCAGGTCTTTATGGACTCCAAATTCATTTTAAATTAAAAAAAAAAAAAGCAAAACCAAGCAATTTAGAGTGCATTCTCTTGAGGGTTAAGTTAGCTTGAGTATACCAGTCATCACTACTTTTTTCTTACTCTTGTTGATACTGCTTTTATAATACAGGTAATAAACATGAACATGCAATAAACACAGGCCTGGAAATGCAGGCTGTCTATCTGTCTTCGAAGCAGAGGATGTGGTCCTGACACATACTCCAGTTAAAAACAAATAGAAACAGAAACAGCTACCCAACCCTGCCAACAAATCAAACAGCATGTCTGCCTGGGTCCAGTTGCCCCATCTGAAGGCTGAGTGGCGGCTGTCAGCACTGGTTCTGTTGGATGTGGGGCAAACGGGAGTAGAGCAACTCAAACTGCCGGGTAAACTGCCCTGTAAACACACCAAAACCTGAGGAATGAATGCGAGCCTGATTCTCAGGATAGTTTAGCCCTTTGCTGGCACAGCTTCATCTGTGCTCTGGTTTATTAAAATGCTCAGGTCACCCTGTTTGCCAGGGATACTTAAGTTGCAGAGGCTCTTAGAGGCCTTGAACAGGCTTAGAAGAAATAAAGGACTGCATTTCTGCCCCCAAGGTATCTTCCTGCAAAGGAAGAAACAAGCAAAATCCACATAAAAAGATAACAGATAGTAACATACATCAAGAAGTGTATTCTCACCAGGGCGAACAATGTGTCCAGTGCAGGGGTTATAGGATCAATGAACTGTTAGACTGGGAGACTCAGGGAAAGCTCCGTGAAGTAGTGACTCCATCACTTTGGAAGAACGTAGGTAGTCAGATTCCAGACACCCCGGTCAACAAGGTCTATCTTCCAGGGTGACTCTCAGGACAAGCAGGCTTCTGGGGACAGACAGAGGAACAGAAAGGAACTCAGTGGAGGGAGCCTCATGGAAGACCCTGCCTGTGCAGAAGGTGGCTCCTGTGCATCTGTCCACTGAGCACACCTCCGGGGCCTGGCGTCCATCGACTAGAGTCTGCCCTCAGCTGAGAAGTGGGCAACTCTGCCAAGGGGTCAGGAATGGACCCACCACAGGTTCAGAGCATCTGAAGAAGGGAATTCTGAGACAACATGAGGGAATGTTTTTATGACAACAGAAGCTAGAAGTGATAATACATAAAACAGCAAGGCTTAGGATAGTTTTAATTAGAAAAACAGATAAATGACACAAAACTAGCATAATATTGGCTTCATTCCTTTGTGATCTTTTAAAAACAGCCTAAAAAGTCAGAGGAAAGCACATACCCTGCTGCAATAAAAAACAACAGTGAGGTAGATATTCATTTATATTAGTTATATTGTTTTTCCATCAAGTCAATGATATCTGTACATTGACACCTGGGCATGATAGAATCCAAAATCAGTATCCTTCCTCCCAGCGTCCTAAGTCTGAGATTCTGCACGCTGCTCAGACACCAGCCACTCCTCCAGGTTAGGTACCTGAAGCAGCTGCAGAGACTATGCTGCTGCTGCTGCTAAGTCGCTTCAGTCGTGTCCGACTCTGTGGGACCCCAGAGATGGAAGCCCACCAGGCTCCCCCATCCTTGGGATTCTCCAGGCAAGAACACTGGAGTGGGTTGCCATTTCCTTCTCCAATGAATGCAAGTGAAAGGTGAAAGGGAAGTCACTCAGTCGTGTCGGACTCCCAGCGACCCCATGGACTACAGCCCACCAGGCTCCTCCATCCATGGGATTCTCCAGGCAAGAGTACTGGAGTGGGGTGCCATTGCCTTCTCTGGCAGAGACTATAGCCACTGGTAATAGGCCCATCGCCCTGGTGTTTGGAGCAGGGCTGCCAGCCTTCAGAGGGGCCATGTGTGCCATGGTTCACAGTAGGGCACGAAGTGCAGTGGATTGTCCTCTCGAAGCTCTCACCAGCTGGTTGCTCAGCCTCCCTTCACCACAACTGTGCTTACCTGTGGATCCCCCTGCTCCCCACATGCTCCTAAACTGCCTCGGAGCCCAGAGCACAGCTGAGGCCCAGCACAGCCGTAAGGCCTGCCATGTGGTGAGGCAACCTCACCCCCCTTCCTAAACGAGCATCTTCAGACACTCAGCTGCTCTCCCCTGTCTGGCTTCATGCTGTGGTAGAGGCTGTCTGAGAGGTGGTGTACTTAAAACCATCTCCCAAGGCTCCAGGAGCTTGCAAACTGCAACAAATAAAACATTGTTTTAATAAGCTGTCCAGCCTACAGGGGTCCTGGGACTTTTCTATCAGGACTCCATGACTAATCCTGTCCAAACAAATGCAGGGTAGAGCAACATTTAGCCAGGGGAACTGCAGAAATCTGCTCGTGTGCGGTCCTCCCTGTATTGGAGGGATGGACTGATAGTGGTTTCTCAGGTTATGACACTTGCTGGACTAGAGTTTGGGAAGGAGGGGGCATTTCAGAGGATATTTACCTGTTGTGAAACAAGTCCTGATGTATCTCAAGAAAAACCCCAGTACTGCATCCACGCCCCAGAACCTGGGCTGCATGTTTGCAGTAGTCTTTCAGGCACTCGCTTTGCAAAAGGCAAACCGAATTTCCCCCAACTCACACATGACTGCTATTCTTATAACCATGAGGTTGGCAGCTTCTCCAGCATCACCTGTCAAGACCCTGAGTATTCTCCTTTTCGCCTGAGAAGGGGGACAGACCATTGCTCTGCCACTGGTGCTGGCAGTGGTTTCTGAACATGGAAGGGGAAGTAAAATCCTCTCTGAACTCTTAAGTCAGGCGCCAGGTCATCAGCTGTGTTGCAGAAGGCCAGTCTGGCCTCAGCAGCCCCAGCCCTCCTTTGCAGGCTTTTATTCTCTTTGTCCCATCTTCTCACACTCTGAACACACACACATCCATGTACCTACACGCTCACACAAACAGGCACATGGCCCCTGGAAGCAAGTACACAGCTGAGAAGGGGAAACAGAGGCTGGATGTGGGTACAAAGACCACCTGCCTGAGACAGCAGACATCAGAATCCCAGCTTCTCCACTGGTCAGCTCTGCATTGTTGGTTAGGAACTTAATCTGAGGCCTAGTTTCATTTTTTCTAAAACGAAGGTAACATCATCTACTCCAGACTCTTTTTCTGAAAATTAAATGACAGTGCTAAAGTTCTTCATAAATTGTGGTGCCTAAAAGGATTATAAAGGAGCCAAGGAAAAAGGAGAAAGAAAAATGTATAGCCTTACATGCATCTGTAGAAATATCCTCATGTACTTTGAACCTAGGATGAAAAGTTAATTAAAGCTCCACCGTCAAAAATTTGACCCTATCTACAGCTGGCATTGTCATAATCAACCTTGTCCATTACCTGTGGGGGGTGTGGCATTGTCACACAGGCCTGAGGTACCTGGGGCTGACTGGAAACCACTGCTTCACTGCACAGTAACACAGGTCATAAGACTGATGACATCCTGTCTTCATTTACAGTTTTGATATTTTTCTCATCATGGATCTTTGCATTATTATATTAAAATATTTATCCTCTTGACTACTGAGTTCTCCAGTGTCCCCTTCAATTTTGCACAGCAGGTGGGTTCCTCCTCTGCCTTCTCAGCTGCAGCCCCAGGACCCTGGAGATGGATGTCACTCATTGTCGCCAGGCTTGATGTTGGTGGACCCTCTGTGCAGCCTCAGCCAAGCCTCTTCACCTTCCCTTCCACAATCTATTTCATAGATTGTGCCCAATCTATGAAATAATGAAACCGTTGTGAAGGGTATAAGGACTGACGTCAAGGACCTTCCAGTATAGTTGGGAAGCCAAATTGATAGAGTTCAAGGGCAGTCTGAGCTGCTGAATTATACAGGGCAGCATAGCACAAGCTGTTGTTGGAAATGTTGTTCTTATTGTTGTTCAGTCACTCAGTTGTATCCTACTCTTTGGGACCCCATGCACTGCAGCACACCAGGCTTCCCTGTTCTTCACCATCTCCCAAAGCTTGCTCAAACTCAAGTCCAGTGAGTCAGTGATGTCATCCAACTATCTCACCCTCTGTCATCCCCTTCTCCTCCTGCCTTCAATCTTTCCCAGCGTCAGGGTCTTTTCCAACGAACTGGCTCTTCACATCAGGTGACCAAAGTATTGGAGCTTCAGCATCAGTCTTCAAATAAACATTCATGGTCGATTTCCTTTAGGATTGACTGATTTGACCTCCTTGCTGTCCAAGGGACTCTCAAGAGTCTTCACCAACACCACAGTTCAAAAGCGTCAATTCTTCGGTGCTCAGCTTTTATTATGGTCCAGGTCTCATATCCATACATGACCACTGGAAAAACCATAGCTTTGACTATACAGACCTTTGTCAGCAAAGTAATGGCTCTGCTTTTCAATATGCTGTATAGGTTTATCATAGCTAGGAAATCGAGAATTCAGAAAAGAGGTGGGTGCTTGGGAGCCACGATGTCCATCTGACCAGTTCATCAAGGTAAATCTTCCATGAAACATATGCAGGAAAAGAAGAGGCATTTTCAACAAAGAAACACTGAAATGGGCTGAGATATGGCACATTCATGTCCTCTTATCTGGCCCAGGTCTAAGTAACCTCCTCAAGCAAGAGCTAGAGTTCAAGAGAAGAGTCTAGATTCTCCCAGTTGCTCCTAAAAACTCACAGGAGCATATTGGGGGCATTTCAGCTATTTCAGCACCAAACCTTAAAATGGTCTTAATGATTGCTTTTTACCACACACACACACAAAAGTGCCAAAGCCATCAAACTTAAGAAAAGTCGGAAACTGTCACAGCCAAAAGCAGGCTGAGGGGACATGAGAACTAAATGCACTGTGATGTCCTGGGTGACTTTCTGGGACATGAGAGGCCACTGGGACATGAGAGGGCATAAACTAAGGAATCTGAGCAGAGCATGGCCTTCACTCAGGCTGAATTCATCAGTTTTTTACAAATAACAGAGTAAGCTGTCAGGGACACATGGGGGTTCTGTACTACTTATGCAACTTTTCTATAAATCTAAAACTGTTATAAAATAAAAAGTTTATTAAAACAAACTAAAAAAAGATTCTTAATGGAACAGTAGCACTAGAATCAGGAAGAGGGGCAAAGATAAAAGCGTGTCCTGACGATACTGAAGGTCAAAGCCACCTGGGCTAAAGGCTCTTTCCTGGAGGTCTGAGGGGCTCCCCTGGAGGGGCCCCAGAGTGATCAGCTGACTGAGGTTGGAGCAGGGGGCTAGGGCTCAGAACTCCTGCACCCAATACAGCTTTAAGTCCCAACCCAGCCTGGGTTCTCTGCACAGTAGAAACTTATAGGGCCACCTCCTCAAGATGGAATTAAGATGAAGTATCACGAGAGGAAAGGTGAAGCTCAGGGCATGGGGAAGTTCTGTGGACATGGGGGCCCAACTCACTCTGGAGCCTGGTAATTTCCAGATTTCCCTGCTTAGAGAACTGATGAAGCACTGAGATAAGAAAGGCTCACTGAAAGCATTCCCTGCGTGTGTGTGCACACAGGTATCTACACAGACACAGCCATCAGAGCCCAGTGAGCAGCATGAGGCCCTTCAGCCAGTCCTCCTCCAAGGCTACCCTCCCACCCCTCCACTCAGGAGGGTGACCCCACCTGCATGCACCACTCATTGGCTTCCAAGTCCAGATCAGACAGTTGCTCATCATGTGCAATTGCCGCCTTGTTTTTTAAACCACAAAGACATGGCAGAGCTCTTGGGTTTGGTCTGCATTTATTCTGCCCCCCTGAGAGACCATGCTACCCTGGAAGCAGTTTGAGGTGAGAACTCCATCCCTGGTGTAAGCACAGAGCCCGCCCTCCTGGCCAACAAGCCTACTTGATTTCTCAGCAGCAGAGACCAACCATTCATGTCAGCAGATGGGCGTGAACAGCTAGCTGAAGTGTCCAGGGATTGGGCCAGACTCAGAATCGCAGCCTTGTGGGCCCTGGCCTGGCTCTATCAGATCCCTCTGCTGGGTGTCTGGGGACATGGTCCCAGGACTTGGTGACTCAGTCTCCTGTTTTTCACTCAGCATGCACCTCCCTCCACTTCTGTCTCTCTCTTCAACTCTAACCAAAGCTTTCCTTTCTGACTCTCCAGAATGACACAGGATGGGACCTGGGATACTTTGTTGCAGAACTTTTACCTGGACAGACATCCCCTCAAACACAAAGAAACTATAAGGTACTAAAAATAACTGTATATATGAGCATTTGGGGCAAACTGTAAACAACAAGACACCAAAAGACCAAAACAAACTGCCACTCTGAGGTGCCTGCAGCAAAAGTAGGGTCCTGCTCACGATCCCTGCACACAGCACCACTAAGGAGGCAGACAGACCACCCAAGCCATCCCTACCCTCACCCCATTTAAGGAACCAGCTAGCCTGCCTCCCCAGGGATCAAGCAAGAGCACCGGTTACTTATTCTCACTCTCTCATGCTGCAGCCCCAGTAAAGCCTTGCCTGAATTCCTGTTGGTCTCTTTTCCTCTTATCGATTTCTATTGATCAAAAAGTCCAAGGACCTCAATTGGTAGCAAGAACATCCCTCATCTGGTTTGCATCCTGCCTTTAGAAGCCAGCCAGCAGTAAACATACTCTGCCAGCTGTGCAAGAGTCCCCATAGGATTGAAGACATTCAATCTCTTCTCTTCAACCCAACTCCAACTTCAGCAATAATTTCACACAAGAATTGTCATCACCTTGTTCACCTTCATTTAGTATCATCCCTTAAAATTAAGAACTCTATTCTCATAGCACAGTTTGGAGTTTAGAAGACAGTTAATGCTAGGACAATTTATAAATATCAATTTATTTTTTCTGACTTTTCCCTTGGGGCACTATTGGATAACAATTTCATTAGAAATTTCAAATCAATGATTTTCTAATT
This sequence comes from Bos indicus x Bos taurus, assembly GCF_003369695.1. Taxonomy (NCBI): domain Eukaryota; kingdom Metazoa; phylum Chordata; class Mammalia; order Artiodactyla; family Bovidae; genus Bos; species Bos indicus x Bos taurus. Next base: position 763,509 of record NC_040103.1, on the reverse strand, counting down.
CTATCATCCCTTCTACACTTTTTTACTGGCATTGTCTCTCTCTCTCTTTTTTTTTTTGGTTGAACTGGGTATTCATTGTGTCTTATGGGCTTTCAGTAGTTGCAGCGAGGGCACATTTCTCTTTTGTGGTGGAGCACAGGCTTAGCATTCACAACTCACGACTTAGTTGCCCTACGGCTTGTGGGATCTTATTTCCCTGACCAAGGATTGAACCTGTGTCCCTTGCAGTGGAAGCCCAGGATCTTGACCACTTGACCACCAGGGAAGTTGTCATTCTTCTTTAAAGTAAATCTTTCCTTTACCAACTGAAGCAATTTGGCCAGCAGAATGGAGAAAATGAAAAATTATGCTTTAAAAGCTTTTAGATAAGAAATTGATTCCTTGTTGCAACAAACAGTGAAAATGGAGGACTTCTCTGTCTCTCTCTGTTTTGGTGATCATTATGAATTCATAACCTCCATTTTAATTTTTTGTTTTTTACATCTTGTTTTTATTTTTAAGACTTTCTCCATTTAAAAAAATTTTATTTATGTATTTATTTGTTTATGTATAGCTTCACTGGGTCTTTGTTGCCACATGCTGGCTTTTTCTAGTTGCAGCAAACAAGGGCTACTCTCTAGTGGCAGTAGGCAGGCTTCACATTGTAGTAGGTTCTCTTGTTACAGCAAAACAGACTCTAAAGTGCTGGGGCTTTGGTAATTCAGCTTGTGGGCTCAGTAATCAAAGCATTCTAGCTCTAAAATGGAGAAGGCAATGGCACCCCACTCCAGTACTCTTGCCTGGAAAATCCCATGGGCAGAGGAGCCTGGTAAGCTGTAGTCCATGGGGTCGCTAAGTCAGACTCGACTGAGCAACTTTATTTTCACTTTTCACTTTCATGCATTGGAGAAGGAAATGGCAACCCACTCCAGTGTTCTTGCCTGGAGAATCCCAGGGACAGTGCAGCCTGGTGGGCTGCTGTCTATAGGGTCGCACAGAGTCGGACACGACTGAAGCGACTTAGCAGCAGCAGCAGCAGCAGCTCTAGAGCACAAGCTCAGTAGGGTGCCAGTGTTCAAAGTCAGGACCTCCAGCTCAGAGCCCACACTTCTAGCCACCCTCTCTGACACTATTCTTTACTACTCAGAGTACATTAACCAATGGAAAAGGTGCTTTTGACATAAAGTCATTCACATATGATACTGTCACATGAATTCTGAGAAACCGACTTACACTTTCATTTATGATTGAGTACCTTCTGGCAGGTTTAGTCCTGCCAAAAATAACTTTAAAAGAGGGATTAAACACTTTAAAAATCATTTTCCATGCATCAGAGAGCCACTGAAGCAAAGAGGACTGGAGGGTCCAGGATTCCAGAGAGGGAAGAGCCACGGATAAATGAGCCAGCTTTGTACAAATATGTTAACCCTTGGGGCACTTGCTAAGCCTGAGGACAAGTCAAGGGCTGAAATGCTGGGCTCTTCCGGGGCAAAGGTGCCACTGGGACAGCTTAACGAAATGGACTAATTCCTCAAAAGATACAAACTACTATAGCTCATCCAATACGAAATAGATCATTTGAATGACCCCATGAATATTATAGAAATTGAATTCATAGTTTAAAACTTCCCAAAGTAAAAAACTCTGAGTGAAGATTTATACCAAAGATTTAGAGAAAATTAACACCAACTCTACACATTTCTTCCAGAAAACAGAAGAAAAAAGAATTCTTCTCTATTGATTTTATGAACTTGGTATTACCCTGGCTTCAAATTCAGGCAAAGATAGTTCAAAGAAAAAAAGGAAGCCACATGCCAATATCCCTCATGAATATAGAAACACAACTCCTTAACAAAACATTGCAAATGAAGTTTAGTAATATATTTAAAAATTGTACATAACTAAATGGTCTTTATTCTAGGGATGCAAATATATTTCAGTATTTTAAAATCAATCAGTATTAACATCATATTAACTGGCTAGGAATAAAATGGACTGGAATGGGTGAATTTAACTCAGATGACCATTATATCTACTACAGTGGGCAGGAATCCCTTAGAAGAAATGGAGTAGCCATCATGGTCAACAAAAGAGTCCTAAATGCAGTACTTGGATGCAATCTCAAAAATGACAGAATGATCTCTGTTCGTTTCCAAGGCAAACCATTCAGTATCACAGTAATCCAAGTCTATGCCCCAACCAGTAATGCTGAAGAAGCTGAAGTTGAACGGTTCTATGAAGGCCTACAAGACCTTTTAGAACTAACACCCCCTAAAGATGTCTTTTTCACTATAGGGGACTGGAATGCAAAAGTAGGAAGTCAAGAAACACATGGGGAAACAGGCAAATTTGGCCTTGGAATACGGAATGAAGCAAGGCAAAGACTAATAGAGTTTTGCCAAGAGAATGCACTGGTCATAGCAAACACCCTCTTCCAATAACACAAGAGAAGACTCTATACATGGACATCACGAGATGGTCAACACCAAAATCAGATTGATTATATTCTTTGCAGCCAAAGATGGAGAAGCTCTATCAGATCAGATCAGATCAGTCGCTCAGTCGTGTCCGACTCTTTGCGACCCCATGAATTCCAGCACGCCAGGCCTCCCTATCCATCACCAACTCCCGGAGTTCACTCAGATTCACATCCATAGAGTCAGTGATGCCATCCAGCCATCTCATCCTCTGTCGTCCCCTTCTCCTCCTGCCCCCAATCCCTCCCAGCATCAGAGTCTTTTCCAATGAGTCAACTCTTCACATGAGGTGGCCAAAGTATTGGAGTTTCAGCTTTAGCATCATTCCTTCCAAAGAACACCCAGGACTGATCTCCTTCAGAATGGACTGGTTGGATCTCCTTGCAGTCCAAGGGACTCTCAAGAGTCTTCTCCAACACCACAGTTCAAAAGCATCAATTCTTCGGCACTCAGCCTTCTTCACAGTCCAACTCTCACATCCATACATGACCACTGGAAAAACCATAGCCTTGACTAGCCGGACCTTTGTTGGCAAAGTAATGTCTCTGCTTTTGAATATGCTATCTAGGTTGATTATAACTTGCCTTCCAAGGAGTAAGTGTCTTTTAATTTCATGGCTGCAGTCACCATCTGTAGTGATTTGGGAGCCCAGAAAAATAAAGTCTGACACTGTTTCCACTGTTTCCCCATCTATTTCCCATGAAGTGGTGGGACCCAATGCCATGATCTTCGTTTTCTGAATGTTGAGCTTTAAGCCAACTTTTTCACTCTCCACTTTCACTTTGATCAAGAGGCTTTTGAGTTCCTCTTCACTTTCTGCCATAAGGGTGGTGTCATCTGCATATCTGAGGTTATTGATATTTCTCCATGCAATCTTGATTCCAGCTTGTGTTTCTTCCAGTCCAGTGTTTCTCATGATGTACTCTGCATATAAGTTAAATAAACAGGGTGACAATATACAGTCAGCAAAAACAAGACCTGTGAGCTCAGGAGCTGACTGTGGCTCAGATTCTGAACTCCTTATTGCCAAATTCAGACTTAAATTGAAGAAAAGAGGGAAAACCACTAGACCATTCAGGTATGACCTAAATCAAATCCCTTATGATTATACAGTGGAAGTGAGAAATAGATTTAAGGGCCTAGATCAGATAGATAGAGTGCCTGATGAACTATGGATGGAAATTCATGACATTGTACAGGAGACAGGGATCAAGACCATCCCCATGGAAAAGAAATGCAAAAAAGCAAAATGGCTGTCTCGGAAGGCCTTACAAATAGCTGTGAAAAGAAGAGAAGCAAAAAGCAAAGGAGAAAAGGAAAGATATAAGCATCTGAATGCAGAGTTCCAAAGAATAGCAAGGAGAGATAAGAAAGCCTTCGTCAGCAATCAATGCAAAGAAATAGAGGAAAACAACAGAATGGGAAAGACTAGAGATCTCTTCAAGAAAATTAGAGATACCAAGGGAACATTTCATGCAAAGATGGGCTCAATAAAGGACAGAAATGGTATGGACCTAACAGAAGCAGAAGATATGAAGAAGAAGTGGCAAGAATACACAGAGGAACTGTACAAAAAAGATCTTCACAACCAAGATAATCACGATGGTGTGATCACTCACCTAGAGCCAGACATCCTGGACTGTGAAGTCAAGTGGGCCTTAGAAAGCATCACTATGAAGAAAGCTAGTGGAGGTGATGGAATTCCAGTTGAGCTATTTCAAATCCTGAAAGATGATGCTGTGAAAGTGCTCACTCACTATGCCAGCAAATTTGGAAAACTCAGCAGTGGCCACAGGACTGGAAAAGGTCAGTTTTCATTCCAATCCCAAAGAAAGGCAATGCCAAAGAATGCTCAAACTACTGCACAATTGAACTCATCTCACATGCTAGTAAAGTAATGCTCAAAATTCTCCAAGCCAGGCTTCAGCAGTACATGAACCGTGAACTTCCAGATGTTCAATCTGGTTTTAGAAGAGGCAGAGGAAACAAAGATCAAATTGCCAACATCCACTGGATCATGGAAAAAGCAAGAGAGTTCCAGAAAAACATCTATTTCTGCTTTATTGACTATGTCAAACCCTCTGTGTGGATCACAATAAACTGCGGAAAATTCTGAAAGAGATGGGAATACCAGACCACCTGACCTGTCTCTGAGAAACCTATATGCAGGTCAGGAAGCAACAGAAATGAACATGGAACAACAGACTGGTCCCAAATAAGAAAAGGAGTACATCAAGGCTTGTCAAGTATTGTCACCCTGTTTATTTAACTTCTATGCAGAGTACATTATGAAAAACACTGGGCTGAAAGAAGCACAAGCTGGAATCAAGATTGCAGGGAGAAATATCAATAACCTCAGATATGCAGATGACACCACCCTTATGGCAGAAAGTGAAGAAGAACTAAAGAGCCTCTTGATGAAAGTGAAAGAAGAGAGTGAAAAAGTTGGCTTAAAGCTCAACATTCAGAAAACGAAGATCATGGCATTGGGTCCCACCACTTCATGGGAAATAGATGGGGAAACAGTGGAAACAGTGTCAGACTTTATTTTTCTGGGCTCTAAAATCACTGCAGATGGTGATTGTAGCCATGAAATTAAAAGACGCTTACTCCTTGGAAGGAAAGTTATGACCAACCTAGATAGCATATTCAAAAGCAGAGACATTACTTTGCCAACAAAGGTCCGGCTAGTAAAGGCTATGGTTTTTCCAGTGGTCATGTATGGATGTGAGAGTTGGACTGTGAAGAAAGCTGAGCTCTGAGGAATTGATGCTTTTGAACTGTGGTGTTGGAGAAGACTCTTGAGAGTCCCTTGGACTGCAAGGAGATCCAACTAGTCCATTCTAAAGGAGATCAATTATGGGTGTTCATTCGAAGAACTGATGCTAAAGCTGAAACTCCAATACTTTGGCTACCTCATGTGAAGAGTTGACACATTGGAAAAGACTCTGATGCTGGGAGGGATTGGGGGCAGGAGGAGAAGGGGACAACAGAGGATGAGATGGCTGGATGGCATCACCGACTCGATGGACGTGAGTTTGAGTGAACTCTGGGAGATGGTGCTGGACATGGAGGCCTGGTGTGCTGCGATTCATGGGGTCACAAAGAGTTGGACATGACTGAGCGACTGAACTGAACTGAACTGAGGAAGAAAATCATATGATACCATATAATAAAAATTTTGTCTGGTCTTTGTTCCTGGTTTCTGGGAAGGAGCTTCTAAGTCCTTGGATTTGCTCAGTGACAAAAGCATCTTTGTCATTCACTGTGGGTCCTGGGACCCTGTCTGAGCTATGCTAATTCAGTAACTCGTGATGGGCCCCTAGATAGTTTCAGAATTAGAACTGGCTACTCCACAAAGGCCAGCCGTACCACTAAAGGCTTGGGGCTTTGATCTACATGGTATCAGCTCAGTCTCCCAGTGTCCAGGGAGGAGAGAGGAAGGGAGATTGAGTTCAACCATGGGAGCAGCTATTCGATCAATCATGCCTTTGCAATGAAACCCCAATAAACTCTACGGGCACCAAAACTCGGTTGAGCTTCCTGGCTGGTGAACTTATTGATGTTCCCAGGAGATGAGACATCCTGAGTCCCTCAGGAGAAGACACAGAAGCTCTGCACTGGAGGCCCTTCCAGACCATACCTATTGAATCTCTTCTTTTTGCTGCTCCTGATTTACATCTTTTAATGTAAAACTTTAAGAGTAAGTGTAGAGTTTTCCTGAGTTCTGTGAGTCAGTCTAGTGAATTATCAAACCTGAGGTGGAACCCCTGAATTTGTAGCCAGTTGGTCATAAGTTCAGGTGGCCTGGGAAACCCAGAACTTATGGTTGACATAAGGACAACTTGCCAGAGGACTGAAGTCTGTACTAACTTTCAGTGAATTCGCATCAGAATTGCATTGCAGTGTTGTGCTTAATTGGGGAAGGCAATGACAACCCACTCAAGTACTCTTGCCTGGAAAATCCCATGGATGGAGGAGCCTCATAGGCTGCAGTCCAAGTGCTTAATGGCATGAATTGATGCAGGAAAATAATTTGACAAAATTCAATACGCCTCCTCAGATAAATAGTATTCCTATTTGTCTGAGAATAAATATTCTTATTTATGAGAGAACTTCCTCAACTTGATAAAGAGAACCTCCAAAAAGCCTATAGCTAGCATTATGCTGCTGCTACTGCTGCTAAGTCACTTCAGTCGTGTCCGACTCTGTACGACCCCATAGACAGCAAACCACCAGGCTCCCCCATCCCTAGGATTGTCCAGACAAGGACACTGGAGTGGGGTGCCATTGCCTTCTCCAAGCTAGCATTATACTTAGTAGTGAAAGAAAGAATGATTTCCCTCTAAGACTGAGAATAATGCAGACATAGATATTACTTTGCCAACAAAGGTCCATATAGTCAAAGCTATGGTTTTTCCAATAGTCATGTTTGGATGTGAGAGTTGGACCATAAAGAAAGCTGAGCACCAAAGAATTGATGTTTTTGAACTGTGGTGTTGGAGAACACTCTTGAGAATCCCTTGGACTGCAAGGAGACCCAACCAATCCATCCTAAAGGAAATCAGTCCTGAATATTCATTGGAAGTACTGATGGTGAAGCTGCAGCTCTAATACTTTGGCCACCTGATATGAAAAACTGACTCATTTGAAAAGACCCTGATGCTGAAGGCAGGAGAAGAAGGAGATGACAGAGAATGAGATGGTTGGATGGCATCATGGACTTGATGGACATGAGTTTGAGCAGGATCCAGAAGTTGGTGATGGAAAGGGAAGTATGCTATGCTGCAGTCCATGGGATCACAAAGAGTCTGACATGACTGAGCAACTGAACTGAACTGAACTGAGATATACACACCCACCACATCTACCTCATACAGTGCTGGAAGTTCTAGCCAATCTATTAAGGTAAGCAAAGGAAGTAAAAGGCATACAGTTTGATAAGAAATGAAATAGTATCTATTTGCAGATGATGTCATTATTTATATAGAAAAATCCAAGGAATCTGAAAAAAGCACCTTCTAGTATAAGCAAGTGCAGCAAAGTCACAGAATATAAAATTAAAATCAGCTATATTTCTATGTAGTAGCAATGAACACAAGCAACTGAAACTAAAAATGGAATATCATTTATAATCACTCAAAAATGGAATACTTAAGTGTGAATCTACAAAACATATGCAGAAATTATATATTCCAAACTGCACAAAACTGATGAAAGAAATAAAAAATGAAATTAAGAGAGATATAAGATTGGAAGACTCAACATTGTAAAGATGTGAGCTCTCCTCAGATTGATACATGGGTTTAACACAATTGCCATGAAAATCCTACCAAGATTTTTTTGTAGCTATAGACAAAATTATTCTAAAATTTATATGGAAAGGTAAAGGCACTAGAATAGATAAATGTCTTTGAAAATGAAATTGAATAACAATTTTGAAAATGAATAGACAAAATTATTCTAAATTTTATATGGAAAGGCAAAGGTGATAGAATAGATAATTTTGAAAATGAATAAAGTGGGAAGAATGAGCTTACTCAATTCCACAACTGTGAAGTGTTGTTGAAGTAGACACATACATCAATGGAACAGATAGAGAGCTCACATACATAGACCCATGAAGACATGCTCATCTGATTTTGACAAACACACAAAAGCAACTCAGTGGAGGAATGATAACTTTCTCAGCAAATGGCTGTGGAGCAACTGGACATCCATAGGCAAATACAGAACCTCAGTGTCAGTCCCACACCTTTTGAAAAATTAACTCAAAGTGGATCAGAGACTTAAAATGTTAAACATGAAAACTATACAACTTGCAGGAGAAAAACGCAAGCAAAACCCTTTAAGAACTAGGGCAAGGTGAAGAGCCCATGGATTTTACATCAAAAGCCTGATCTATAGAAGAAAAAATTGGTGAATCAGACTTCATCAAAGTTTAAAATTTCTACTGTACAAAAGATCCTGTTCAGAGGATAAAAAGACAGCCACAGAAGGGAAGATAATATTTTTCAACCACCTATCTGACAAAAGACTCATATCCAGAATATTTTTTTTCATAATACATCTTTTAAAACACCACAGTAGGAAACAAACAATCCAGTCAGAAAATGGGCAAAACTGGCTGAGGCCATGTGACTAGTTTTACACAAAGGGCTCTGAGCAGAAGGGATACATCACTACCACTCAGACTTGGTAAGAAGTGGTGTAAGCTTTTCGTGTCTTCCCTCTCCCCTTACTGGAAGCCATGTGCTGAGAGGGTATCTCATATCTCCCATCATGCAGGGGTCTAGCCCCTTGAGACACTGTTTGGAGAAGAGATTCTCTGGTGAGTTGTTCACACTGGGCATCACGACAAGCCTTTGGTGTGTTAGGTGACTGTAATTTCTGAAATTATTTATTATTATCATTAGCTATCCTGACAAATGCAGTAATGAACTATTAATATAATGTCATAATTTAATACACATTTTTATATGGGGCAATTATGTGACTTCTGTGGTTTTTCAGTTATTTATAATTAATGATGCTACAGTGACTATCTTTGCTTATGTGATACACTTAGTGCAGGATTTTCTCTGGAGTAAAGTAAGGGTGAAGATTATATCCTAAGATATTTCTAAAAGCTGTGTTACTAATGAAAGGAGATAAAGTCTTCTGTTATTCTATGTATTCTGTTAGTGTCCAACATACAGAATTTGGTCAGCAGAACTTTGTTGAATGAGTACTTTCTATTTTTGCCATCACCAATCTTGCTAACCTTTTCTATGACCATATTTTAGGCAGTTAGTGGGCATTAAGTGATTCTTTCCTGATATTTTGGTTTGCATGGCTTTGGTTAGAAGTGAGGGTGAGCATCTCTTTATATATTTGTTAGCTGACTGTAATCCTTCTTTCATGAATTTCTAGAAGATGTGTTTGTAATTGAGAAATAAAGCAGGAGCTTTGGGGAAGTTATTTCCTTTTGTCGACTTCCCCAAAATAGCAATCAATCAAAATGAAAGGTGAAAAGTATACTATCACTTTCTCCAAATATAACTCCTTATATGGAACAAAGCCAACTCTCTCAGCTGAGATTAACTTTAACTAACCTTTCAGCCAAAATTCTCAAATGATCTTTCATTATGTTCTTCCAAATGTTTAATTAATTACACTGATGATTAATTAACAGACACCACTTCTGCCATCTGGAGCAAGTCCCCTCTACCTCCTGGCTTTATCGTTTTTCCAATTCAGTTAAGATCTTGGTGAATGCATTTGTCTTTTCATCTTGTCTTCCTCTTTTCTTTTTAATGTTTAACGCCTGGGAAAATTCAAGGTAGGAGAATTGCTGCCTAGGAGAATCCTAGGAAATTTCACTACATCTATGCTGTTGACATAAAGCTTTGCTACGATGTTTTGTTATTTGTTATTTCTTTATAAAGCCATAGTCAGTTTTTCACTAATAGTATAAAGACCCAGAATAGCAAACAACAAGGCTTTTTTGCTCCAGCCACTGTCCACTTCTGCCATGCCCTTCCAAACACAGCACTGCACATTCTTATCACCAAATTGCTCACACTTCCGGGCATGGCCCCTGATCTGCATCGTCATGTGTCCTTGTAGACACCGCTCCTTTGGCCTGGGGAGCCCATTCTCTCCTTTCACCCTGAGAATCCCTCTTGTTCACTGGGACACATACTGATGTCAGTGTGTCTCTGAGGCTCCCTCTCACGAGGCCATGACTCAGCACTCTCTCTCACATTTCTACAAGATGCATCCTCACGGCACAGCTCTGTCTTCCTCCAGATTCTGAGTCATCTAGAATGCATCTCTATCTTTTCCCTCATAGCATCTATTACAGTAGCGAGTAAGCATATCACAGGTTTTTGTTCAGTAGCTGGCATTGGGTTGAACCATGCAGCATAGCCTTTCACTTTCAACTTCTGACTGAGTCAGACATTACCCCTGGGCATCAAAAACAAAACTGGAATAACTCTTTTGGAGCAAAAGCATCCTGAAGAATGTGATAAAGCCATGGAGCAAATTATAAATGCTGCAATTCAAGGCTTAGCACCAGCATTCCAGGCCAGTGGGGTTTCCATTCCAGCTGCCTTCCCACCATGACCCTGTGATCTGAAATGCTCTTAATATACACACGAAAGGAGTCTGCCAAGCCCAGGCACACATTTTAGAAGTACTCATTCTGATCCTAGAAATAAATCCATTCCGTCAACTAATTTGGCAGAGGAGCCAAGAATATTCAATATAGGAAAAAAAAAAAGTCTTTTCAATAAATGGTGCTAGGGAAATTGGATATTCACATGCAAAAGAATGAAACTAGACCATCTTACACCACTCACAGAAATTAACTTGAAGTGGATTAAAGATTTCAGTGTAAGACTGGAAACCATTAACTCCTAGAAGAAAGCGCAAGAAAAAAGCTCTTTGCTATGGGTCTTGGCAATGACTTTTTGGATGTGACACCAAAAGGACAAGCCAAAAAAGCAAAAGTGATTAAGTAGGTCTACATCAAACTGAAAAGTTTCTGTACAGCAAAAGTAGCAATATTATGAAAAGGTAACCCACAAAATGGGAAAAAATATTTGCAAACCACATATATGGTAATATTCAATATATATAAAGATCTCATACAACTCAACAGAAAAGAAACAAACAAAAAAAATCCTGTTAAACAATGGGCAAAGCACTTGAACAGGCATTTTTTTTTCAAAGAAGAGATATGAACGGCCAACGAGTATATGAAAAGATGCTCAACATCATTAATCATTGGAGAAATGCAAATCAAAACCACTATGAGGTGATGTGATATCACCTCACAATGTGAGAGTGTTATTGTCAAAAAGACGAAAGATCATAAATGCTGGTGAGAATGTGGAAAAAAGGAAAGCCTTGTGCATGGCTGGTGGAATGTAAATTGGTGCAGCCACTGTGGAGAACTGTATGAACATTGCTCAAAAATTAAAAATAGGACTGCCATATGATCCAGCAGTTCCACCTCTGGGAATATATTTGAAGAAAAGAAAACAGTGTTAAAGAGCTATTAATACCTTCCCTTCTATGTTCATAGCAGCATTGTTCACAATAACCAAGACATAACACAATGGAGAAGGAAATGGCACCCCACTCCAGTACTCTTGCCTGGAAACTCCCATGGACGGAGGAGCCTGGTGGGCTGCAGTCCATGGGGTCGCTAGGAGTCGGACACGACTGAGCGACTTCCCTTTCACTTTTCACTTTCCTGCATTGGAGAAGGAATGGCAACCCACTCCAGTGTTCTTGCCTGGAGAATCCCAGGGACGGGTGAGCCTGGTGGGCTGCCGTCTATGGAGTTGCACAGAGTCAGACACGACTGAAGCGACTGAGCAGCAGCAGCAGCAGCACAGATGAATAGATAAAGAAGTTGTGTATACATATATATCACTGAACCATAAAAAGGTAGTTCTGCCAGTTGTGGCAATACATCTTGAGGACATTAGACTAAGTGAAATAAATCAGACAGAGAAAGACAAACATGATATGATCTCACTTATACATGAAATCTGAAAGCTCGCCCAAAAAAGAGATAAGATTTGTGGTTGCCAAAGGCAGGGGCAGGATGAGAGTTGAGGAGGTTGGAGGAAGATAGTCAAAGCGTACAAACTTCCAGTCCTGAGATAAATAAGTACTGGGAATGTAACCGGCAAAAAGATGATTAGTGTTAACACTGCTATACGGTACATTTTAAATGTGTGATGTGTGAAGAGAGTAAATTCCAAGAGTTCTCATCACAAGGGGAAGAACTTTTTTTTTTTGTATCTATATGAGATGATGGATGTTAACTAAATTTACTGCGATATCATTTCACAGTTTATGAAAGCCAAATAATTATGCTGTACACCTTAAGCTTATACAGTGCTTATACAATTACATTTCAATAAAACAAGAAAAGGAAAAGTGCTCATTCTAGGATTGGAATGATTCCTTTCATAGATGATAATTCTCAAAAAATTTGAATAGCTTTCTAAAAGTTAAGGATGATTCTGCATACTCATACATCTGAGAAGGTGATTGCACCTCACTCCAGTACTCTTGCCTGGAAAAGCCCATGAATGGAGGAGCCTGGTGGGCTGCAGTCCATGGGGTCGCGAAATGTCGGATATATCCATACATAGAATACATAATCGGTCTTTTAAGTTAAAATTACAAGTGTTTTGAGTTATGAAAATCCAGAATGTTCCTCCCAGGTTAATTTGGTTGGTATTGTGGTTTTAGCACTTTCACCGGGTAAGGCAATGGCACCCCACTCCAGTACTCTTGCCTGGAAAATCCCATGGATGGAGGAGCCTGGTGGGCTGCCGTCTATGGACACGACTGAGCGACTTCACTTTCACTTTCACTTTTCACTTTCACTTTTCACTTTCCTGCATTGGAGAAGGAAATGATAACCCATTCCAGTGTTCTTGTCTGGAGAATCCCAGGGACAGGGAAGCCTGGTGGGCTGCCGTCTATGGGGTCACACAGAATCGGAGATGACTGAAGTGACTTAGCAGCAGCAGCAGCAGCACTTTCACAGCCCGAGTCCTCTTGCTGTGACCTGTATCAGGGGCAGGACTCCTTCTCCAAGAGTTCCTATGATGCCCATTTGGCCCTGGTGTTACAGGATGGAGACAAAATGCACTGTTGCTGAGCTCAATAACTGCCCAGGCAGTATAAATGATGAAAGAGGGGCTGGGAGAAAGAAAGAGGGTGAAATTTAACCCCTTTTCAGGGAGTGGAGCTATACTGAGATACAAACGTAGAGCTTATGTTAATGTGAGCAAGTCATCACTAACATTGGTATCTCATCTAGAAGTCCAAGGATGTAACATCCTGCCAAGTAGTGTCAAAAGCCCCCTTTACACAAGTGAAGAGTTTCAGATGCTGATGACGGCAAGGCCCCCACCCCCCAAAGGGACAAAGGGGACATAGGCGTCTTCTAGCCTCAAGGAGGAGTGTCTACAGCTCTGTATCTCATCCTGTGATCAGCTTTGGTCATTAAGGGTGAAATTTTCCAGGAGTCCTTTGGGAAATGAGGTGTGTTAAGTTCCAGACAGTTCAGGTCAATATTATGGACCATTAACTCAATGTTTTTGTTTAAAGATGAGTGGGAATGAGTAAGTAATGCCTCTCCTCCAGAGAGTTCCCAGAACACAGGGTACGAATGGGTCTTCAGAGCTGTTCCAGCCTGGGGTGCATATAAGCAAGCTCCCTGTGCTTGTTTCATGGTGGCCTTTGGATTCTGAAATGTCTGTGGCCTGAAGTGTCCATGGCTCTCACATTAGGGGACCAGTGCATTTAAGGAAATAAGGAACCTAAGACGAGGAAACTGTAGAAAAGTAACAAAAAATTTGAGTCCACTAGCAACAGAATTCGCAGTTAGCAAAAGGAATTTTAAGTGATACCACCCAAGAGAATGGGGCGTCCCAGGTGGCTCAGTGATAAAGAATCTGTCTACCAATGTAGGAGATGCAAGAGACAAGAGATCGACCCCTGCATTGGGAAGTTCCCATGGCATAGAAAATGGCAACCCATTCCAGTATTCTTGCCTGGGAAATCCAATGCACAGAGAAACCCGGCGGGCTACCGTCCATGGGGTCACAAAGAGTCACACACGACTGAACACACACCTAAGGCACCCAAGAGAAAAAGGAAGAAACAGAAGGCAAAATAATCCAAGGATGGAGCAATCTGAGTATTTAGTGACTTGTGTCACTGTGCAAATCTTAGACATTGGAACACCAAAGGAAAAAATGCATGAAAAACCCACAGATTTTCTCTGTTCTAAATAAATCAGTCATCTATCAAACTGCAGTAGGGTAGTAGCATTGTAGGTGATTTTTTTCTTTATTTTCCAAACTTCCTAATCCGTTATTTTATTGTTTTGCTAATAATAATAAACTGATAATTTAACCTAGCCATAGGTTAAAACACTGAAAAGGCTTTTAAACAATAACATATACAAATAAAAGGGAAAACACACCCAAAATGACCAAGTGGGGTCTCCTGTCCTGGCCTCCAGCCTGCACTGTTGTACCCCAGCCTCAAGGCTCCAGGTGCTTCAGAGGGGAAGATCTTGCATCCCCCCACCTCTCACCATCACCTCCCACTATCATCTCCATCTGACTGGGCTCCTGCTGTATCTTTGGCCGCACCTGGACCAGCCATGACCCACACCTGCCGTGGTCCCCCAGGGACCTGAGACATCACTAACCCAACTGCCTGGGCTGGTGAGGGAAGGACCCCTCTCCAGGATGGGGTTTGATTCTCATCCACGTAAATGAATTTCTGGTCCAGCGTGACACCCAGTGCTCCTAGAAGGAGCCATTTACAAGCTGGCCTGCTTTCCTCCAGACAGTTGGCCACAGCATCCTTGATCTCGAGTACACTTTTCTGAGGCACAGATAAGAAGTACTATGGGCTTTGATTTACAGAGTCTTGAGAGAGGGGTGATGTTTGGGCCAAGTGTCTCTTGGCAAAGCAGGAAGAGCAAAAAGTGATTTCTTTGTTTGCAGTGTGCCACTCAGAGAGGCTGACTCCACTCGGTTTAAGCAGATGCAGATTGGATGGGTCCACACAAGGATGCTCTTCTGTGCACGCTCCCACCTGGAGCATATCAGTGAAAACCCAAGGCAGAGGGAAAACAGATGAAGCCGTCCTTACTTTCTAGGCTACCAAGAAGACCAGGGCTGCTCAGAGGAGGAATGCCTGTCCCTGAAAAAAAAGGAGCCTCGAGAATTTCAGAATTTCTAAATGTGTCATTGTAAGATGATACCCCAGCTTGGATCCTGGACTTGTTTCCACAGCTGCAGCCTAGAGGACCAGTGCATGCTAAGTCACTTCAGTTGTGTCTGACTCTTTAGGACCCTATAGACTGTAGGCTGCAAGGTTCCTCTGTCCATGGGATTCTCCAGGCAAGAACGCTGGAGTGGGTTACTGGGTCCTCCTCAGGGGATCTTCCTGATCCAGGAATCAAACCTGAGTCTCTTACATCTTCTGTACTGGCTAGCAGTATTTTACAGTAGCGCCACCCAGGAAACCCCATATGCCTCTTCCCCAAATCCTTGCAGCCCCCAACCCTTCACCTAGGGACTGCGGTTTGTCTCTGTGCTGTGAGTCTGGGACTCACTGGGCATCTTATCTGCTCTCCTGGCTCCACTGTTTCCTAGATGACTGCTCCTTTGCAGTGAGTGCTTTTGGACATGGCTGCCTCTAAATCCCTTGTTGCTGTCATCTATGGACTGTCTAGTCTCCTCCACCTTTCAGCCATTCACTGTAAACAGCTCCACCTCCAGCCTCTTGTCCTTCAGTCCAGGGTGGCTTGAGGCAGATGTGGACCAACCCAACCTTTGCTCCTGGTTCTTCACCTACATGCACCCCTTCACCTGGCCGGGTCACCTTGAACTCAGACATGAGGCTACACCGAGGTGGACCTTCTGATCATGGAGCAAGACTGAGAGCCCAGCCCGATGCCCACCCTGACCCTGACATCACCAAGCCTCCGAAGTCAACATAGACCCTGCCTCAGTTAGACTTCCAGTCACACACCACGTTTGAGTCACTCTTTAGTGCTGCACGGCCTCTGTAAATTCATTGTCATTTGTCTCAGTTGAGTTCACTCTCAACAATACCTGCTTATTACGCTCCCAAAATCACTATTGATTATCTCTCCACTGCACTTCACCACTTTTGTGCCTCCTTCGACTGGCACAGTGCCCACTACATACAGACAACCACTGATAAATGCCTAAAACCAAGGCTTAATATTTGGGTTTTAAAATTGCTGTCTAAGCTGTGGACACAATGCACTTATATTTACATGAGATTTAGAAACACAGTGAGGGGTCCAGAGGCTTCGCTTATTTGATTACAGACAGTGAAAAGATGCTAAAAGTCAGTCATCAAAAGGAAAAGGAAACAGCAAGTAAGAGAGAAGCAGTCAAACCAAGAAAATGCAAACAAAAAAGAGGAAAAGGGCTCTTAGAGTTCTGGGAATGGACAGCCTCCTGAAAAAGCAGAGAGTCAAGGTGGAGACGAAGCCAGCTGATAAATTATCTCTTTATTATTTCAGGGAAGGTTTCATCCCTGAGCGTTCCAGTAAAAGGCATAAAAGAGACCAAAGGGATATTGCCGTCTCCCTGGCCATTTAGCATTTTAACAGCTAGTACTGCTCCTTCCAAGAAGCAGTCTGTGTGTGTGTGTGTGTGTGTGTGCGTGCGTGCGTGTGTGTTCCTCTCCCTCCTCTCTCTCTCCAGTATCCTTGGCTTGGGGCTCTGATTCATGACCGGAACCCCTGAGCAGACACCAGCCTGGTGAGACACTGAGACAGGCTCCTGCTTCTGGTTTTACAAGCAGAGAAACTAAGGCCTGGGGCTCGGAATCCAAGGTACGTCCCTGTGCACCCCACGTGGCCATGGTTAAGACTCTTGGCTCACCAGTACAGACTAAGGAAGAAAAACAGAGATTAGCCTAAAGCCCAGAACATGTTTCCGTAGTGAAGCCAGGCATCCAGCTCTTGCCCAGCCCCCTCCCCTCACACCCCAGGCCCAGAGAAACCAATCAGCCACGAGTCTGGCTCAGTTGCCCCAGGTGGCATGAGTGGGGCTAGTGCAAGGTGAGGACGCACCCAGGTGGGATCTGGGCATCTGAGGTGAGTAGCTGGGTGAGAGCAGGAAGGTCATCTTAGATACCGGAGGGAACCTGGGAGCAGAAGCCTTTTGTAGGGGCTTCACACACAGGGGCAGCCTCCTCAAACTGGGAGCCAAGCAGGCCTGGGAAAGCTACCTGCTCCCTAGTTATAAGGGACTTCTGTTTTCCTGTGTCAAAGTACACTGCTTTGCTTTTGGAAACAGCTGACATTCTTACCAGAGGACAGCTTGTTCACAGTGACCATCTTCTGACACCAGGCCCAGCAGTTCCGACTAAAGCACAGGAGGGAGGGGTCCCTGAGATAGACGGGACGGGCAGCCAGGGCCAGGGTGACAGGCACCACACTTCACGTCAGTCCGGTGCTTTCAAGAGGGTCTGTGCAAAATGAGGGAGGGGTCCCTGAGATAGACGGGACGGGCAGCCAGGGCCACGGTGACAGGCACCACACTTCACGTCAGTCCAGTGCTTTCAAGAGGGTTTGTGCAAAATGAGGGAGGGGTCCCTGAGATAGATGGGACGGGCAGCCAGGGTGACAGGCACCACACTTCACGTCAGTCCAGTGCTTTCAAGAGGGTCTGTGCAAAATGAGAAGGCAAACTGGAGAGGGCAGGGGTCAGTATAAACATGAATCATTTCTCCTTTCCAGAAACTCTTTACTCCATCTCTTTAATTGTTCCCAACGCTACATGCTTTGAGCTTAGGGTTTTGTTTGTTTGTATTTTATTTATTTATTTTTAACTGAAGTATAATTGATTTACTATGCTGTATTAGTTTCAGGTGTACAGCAAAATATGTTTCAATTATATATATATATCTATCTAAATCTGTTCTTTTTCAGATTCTTTTTCATTATCGATTGTTATAAGACTTTGAGTAGAGTCCCCTGGGCTATAGAGTAGGTCCTTGTTGTTTACCTGTTTTATATACCATAGTGTGTATCTATTAATCCAAACCTCCTAATTCATCCCTCTCCCCCTTTTCCCTTTGGTACCTATAAATTTGCTTTCCATGTCCATGAGTTTGTTTTGCAAACAAGTTCATTTGTATCATTTTTTAAGACTCCACATATAAGTGATAACTCAAGCTGTATTTCACTGACCTTATGTTCCTCTAACTCAGCCGCAGAAAACCATGTTGGTGGGAGCAGACTACAGGATGGGTGCAGAGAGGTGGGCCCAGTACCTGTATCAGAGGGGCCTGAGTCCAAAACCAGGGACCCGCGAGGATCTGGGCATCTGGGTGTGAGCAGATGTGCAGCCAACATAGTTCAAAACGTTTTCTGCTGTGTGGCCGTGAGGGGCTGCCAGGCAGCTGCTGTGATGATAAGCTCCTGTTGCAAAGCCTCCTGGCACTGATAGAGTAGGCTTCAAAGCGACTTCTGGACAGGCTTCTCCCTGCAAGAAACAGGGCTGCATTCCTCAGAGCAGGCAGGGCTCAGCCCGGCAATGCTGGTTCCATGTCCCATGGGAGGGGTTTTCTCCATTTCCAAGCCATAGTCACACCCACTCTGGGCACAAGCTCTCCCTTTGGACCATGGCCTGAGGCCCGGAGGCTGGAGGGGATGTGAGAGCACTTGAAAGTCACTCTCCCATCCAAAAATTGACTCATGCCTTATCAATAGATGTCATACTTCTTCCTATAAGGAAATAAAATGTCAGGTCTGGAGCATTCCCATGACATTCCCAAGTTGGGTGAATGGCAGCTGACACCTTTTGTCCTGCACCTCTGAAGTTTTCCTTTATGATGCATGTGACCACAAGGCCTAACATCCAAGTCCATCAGCCCTCTGTTATGCTGAGTCCCAGATGAATGGTTTTCTCTGGATCTGACGCACTCTCACACAGAGCCCAGGCACTGGGGAGGCACGGGAAGAGGTTCCTTCACAACCCCAAGGACCACAGAGTGCTCTGTTCTCTAGAATATTCCATTTCCATGATGTTCCAGAACTCTGAACTTAAAGAGAAAATGATGAAATTTTGGGTCAAACCAGAAGGCTTAATGTGCTGGAAGGTGGCTTCTCCCAAGTACGGGCCCAGGCCTGGTGGGCAGGGCCTGACAGCTTGAGCTCTGGCTCAACATCTTTGCTCTTGCTTGGATATGATCTTGAGCAGCTTACTAAACACACTAAGTCCAAATTTTTGCATTTGAAGAAAAAGTAGTAATAATAGTATCTATGTTTAGGGCTGGGGGACAGTTCACCAGAGTGACAGTGTGAAAGGAACCTGAGTCGGCACTGCTACTGTGTTGCCCAACGCCATCAGTTCTGCAGCACACATCAAGTGTCTAAACAGAACCACCCCCAAGACAAGGTTACATTTGACCAAATGCTATGCCTGGAGGGCCCCCCTGATGGTTTCCAGGAGTAGCAGCTCAGGGTCACTGACCTTATGGTCCTGGACACCCACTAATTCATAGGATCAACCTCTGACTCTTGAGAATCCCTTGGACTGCAAGATCAAACCAGTCAATCCTAAAGGAAATCAGTCCTGAATATTCACTGGAAAGACTGATGCTGAAGTTGAAAGTCCAATACTTTGGCCACCTGATGCGAAGAACTGACTCAATGGAAAAGACTATAATGCTGGGAAAGATTGAAGGCAGAGGGAAAAGGGGATGACAGGATGAGATGGTTGGATGGCATCATAGGCTCAATGGAGAAGAGTTTGAGCAAGCTCCAGGAGTTGGTGATGGACAGGAAAGCCTGGTGTCCTGCAGTCCATGGGGTCGCAAAGAGTTGGACATGACTGAGCCACTGAACTGAACTGAACTGAACTGAACCTCTGTGAAGAGGGGATGCTGGGTTGCCCGGGATTCTGAAGGAACAGCTGTGTGGGTGATGGGGTCATTGGCTGAACAGGCCTCCCTGGTGGAAGACAAGGCAAGAGACACAATAAAACCCCAGAATTTCTTCTTCTCCTGCGATTCCTGGCATTATTTTGGTATCTGGTATTTGGTATCCAACATCTAACTCCATTACTTCCCATGCCTCCTATCTCTAAGTGCCCCCCCCCCATTTAATTCTCCAAAACCAAATCAAAAGGATGCAAACTGAAGGGAGATGTCTTCAACAAAATAGGAGATTTGCCAATAAATTCCACAGTGAAGCCCAGAGCTCACCCACAGCACATGGAGAAGTGAGGTGTCAGGACAGAGGCAGAGGCTGGAGATGTCAGGGTTGGGGGCAGGAGCCATGGAACACAGGCAGACCCAGCGGGGCCAGCTTCCAACGAGGTCCACACAGGCTGACTGCCTGCAGACAGAGAAAGAGAGAGACTCCAGAAGAAGAGAACACGGATTGGGAATATTCAGGAGAAAAGAAAGGAAGGAGAGGAAGAAAACAGAAAGAACTTAGAGAGTTCCAAGTTATCTGTGGATTGAGTAGTCCAGAGTCACATGTCTAAAGTTTACCTGACTCACCCAGAAAGCTATCACCTGGGGCTTCCTCACCCCGGGGTCCAGTAGGGTGGGGGCCAGAAAACCCAACCCACGGGCCAAAGCTGGTCTGCCTTCTGTTTGTGTGTGGTGCATCAGCTAAGAACAGTTTTCACATTTTTAAGAGTTGAAAAAAAGTCAAAGAAAGAATAATATTTTGAGACACTGGAAAATTATATGAAATGCAAATTTTGGCAGCCTAAAGGGACGCTTTATTGGAACACAGCCATGCTCACTGGTTTGCCTCCTGTCTGTGGCTGCTTTCCTGTTCCAACAGCAGAGCTGAGCAGCTGAGACTGACCACACAGCCCCTGAAGCCTGAAACGTTTACTCCTTGGACTTTATATAAAGCATTAGCTGACACTAAGCAGAACCGGCCTTTAAGTAGTAGACTCAGGGTGTATTTTAGATCTCAATACAGGAGAAGAGGAAACAGGCCAAAAGGGTGAGGGGCTGGAATGGCAGAACCTAGTGCCACATGCATGTTTAAAGAGGCCGGAAGATTCCCTGGTGGTCCAGCGGTTAGGACTCTGTGCTTTCACCGCTGAGGGCCCAAGTTCAATCCCTAGTCAGGTAATTAAGATCCTGCAAACCACATGTTGCGCCAAAAAAAATAATAATAAAATTAAAAAATTAAGAGGCTGGAGCCCTGTAATTCCTTAGGTGGTGGCCAAGGCGGTACTGACAAGGGAGAGTTGGTGTCTTTGGCTTTTTATGGCCAAAAACTTTTAAGTAAAACCTCATAATAAAGTAGAGTCCCCAAATCAGTGAAATACAGTAGAATGGACACTCATCTTTAAAGTCCTCCACCGGATTCTCATTTAAAGAAAATTGTTGGGCATACAGTAGTCACCCCAGTTGGGAGAGTCAAGATGTCTGGCTGTCTGCCTCCTGCTGTCATGGCTTGAAGCTAAGCTTCTCTCTGGTCATCCTGAAGCCACCTGACTTCCCAGAGAACAGCCTTCTTCCTCCTTGCTGTTGAGGAAGTGTGTAATAATCCCTGCTGGTTCTCAGGAAAATAAAATGCCCATCAGTGCCCCCTGCCACCTCCGTCCAACCTGGTCCCCAGGCTCTGCTGACAGTGGTGGCTGTAAATGCCCCGTTGACTGTCCACCTTGCTCCTGGTTCCCTTGGAGGAACGTTACCTGGTGCCCCTGCCTTTCCAGGCCTGTCTAGTCTGACACAAGGGCTCCCGCAGCCATACCCACGCACAGCCCTCACTGCATGGATACCCCTCTTCCTGGAGCTGTGGCGACAAAGCTGAGTTTTATAAGATGAGCCTTTCCACTCCTGACTCCACTCCAGAATTCTACAGGGGTGGTGGTGACTTCATGTGCATGTACACGCATGTCCACACACACACACACTCACAGGAGAGCCTGTGGGTCCACCTCCCATGGTGCACATGGTCCCAGTGAACTTGCCTGTCAGACCAGAACTCTGTACCCAGCAGTCAGTGGCCAGGTTCAGCTCTAACTGCTCTAACTGCCTACCACACAGGTTTGTCATTATTTTTAATGTCTTTGTGTGTGTTTGTGTTGGTATTTATTGCCAAAGAAACTTTAAAACTGACTTGATAACCTTTATATTTTATGATAAAAATGATAGCATCTTAAAATGATATTGCAACAAAGCCCCCCTCATAACTGATGGCAGGATAGGTTTCCTCTCCTACCTTCAAAAAGAACATTGAGGGTGTAGGGGAGGGAAATGCTGGGAGTTTGGGGTTAGCAGCTACCAGCTATTACATTTAGGATGGATAAACAACACAGTCCTACTGTGTACCATAGGGAACTATCTTCAATATCCTGAGATAAACCATAATGGAAAGAACATTAAAAAATAATGTGTATATATAACTGAGTCACTTTGCTGTACAGCAGAAATTACAACATTGTAAATCAACTATATTTTAATAAAATTTCAAAAAAGAAATGAAATAGAAAAGAATAATAAAAAGAACAAAGAACTAGAGAAAGCAAGATCCCAGTCAAGAACTTTAGTTCCTAAGAAAAGAGCCTCAAGGAAAAATTAGAATTATTCCTTTTTAGAAGGATTTTTTTATTGCCCTGCAGCCAGCCTAGCAGCACTTGGGCCTGTGAATCTATCAGTTCATCAACGCGGGTGCTTATTGGAGCATCTGGGGCACATTTCCTATGCTTCACGTTTGTTTAGTTAATCAATGTGTACGTAATGAATAGTGTTGGCCTCAGAATCAACCCAAACTAAGGAAGGTCTGACAAGAACAAACCTGCATGAGGCTTCTCTCTGATAAAGGCAGTGAAGGAAGGAGAGTGTTAAGACAGAGGAGGGATCTTGGGATGGGGTGGAAATCTGATGGCCGACCTTGTGTCCTGTGTCTGGGGCTTCACTCTGAGCCCATGAGGAGAAGAGCTGCAAGCTGAGAGGGTGCCACATGACACAGCCCAAGCCTGGCACCTGAGGGCTGAGGCTGGCAACACCCAGGAGGACAGCAGTCTTGCCGAGCAGGCAGCCAGTCTACAGCCGGTGCAGGAGGCAGCGCAGAGGGGGAAGAGGGGGTGGGAGACCAGTACTGATGGGATTCCTTGTTCCAGAATTTACATCTTTCATGGAACACCCTCAGGTACCCAGAAGCCAACCAGCCTGTAGAAACTCAGCTAATCTGTTCTGTGAGTAAAGAGCGGCAATGCTACAGGATTTTGTGTGCAAATGACTTGGTTACCACTTGGGACCCTCAATGTTATCATCATCATCATCCAGGCATAGCTGGACCTCTCAGGGTCAGGAGAGGGAGGAGTCTGGGCAGCTAGGCCCTAGCTGGGGCAGAACCGTTGATGGCTGGTGGCCTGGTGAACACAGGGAAAGGCTGGGCTTGTATATCACTTTGGAAACCAGATTTCCTATTTCATGGCCCATTTCTAAGCAAATTTATTAGATGAAATTATTTAAGACTCAAAAATCTATAAGATTCTTAGCTAACAAAAATTTTTACCTGCTTCATGGTTGCTGGTTGCAATGAAACAGAGACAAGTTGCCTCAACTTGGTGCTGATTTTTTTCAAAGCTGCCATGTTTCTCCACCTCCTTTTCCTTTCCAGTGTGGCTCCACCCCACACTGCCAAACACATGCAGGCTCATCACTGCCCTTGATAATTAGCTCAGCATCCAGTAGATGGTTAAAAAGAAGTGAAGTCTCCTGTGACTTTCAACACCTGTGACTGGACTTCTGTCCCCAAAACTTAAAGACATTAACATGACTTACACTTTCCAGCTGGGACATTATTCCCATCCAGCCCAGTGCTCATGGAGGTCAGGCCTTGGGCACCTCTAATGGATGTGCATACGTGTGTGCATCCTCAGTCACTTCAGTTGTGTCCAATACTTTGTGACTCTATGGACTGTAGTCCAACAGGCTCCTCTGTCTATGGGATTCTCCAGGCAAAAATACTGGAGTGGGTTGCCATGCCCCCTTCCAGGGGATCTTCACAACCCAGGGATCAAATTCACGTCTTCTGTGTCTCCTGCATTTCAGGCAGATTCTTTACCACTGAGCCATCCGGAAAGCCCTCTCCCCCACCTTATAGATACTTCACCAGTAACCTCTAAAGTGATGAATATCCCTGACTCCAATATGGTTTTCTCCAGCCCATTCTATTCTCTTCTGGGAAGATAATCTATCCAATTACCAGCCATATTATTTTATTTTCCTGACTGAACTAGGCCCCCAAAGATATGTAAGTGCTCATCCTTGGACCCTGGAAATAAGACAGAAAAAGGATCTTTGCAGATGTGATTAAGTGAAAGATTCTGAGATAGAGGATGATCCTGGGTCATCCAGATGCACCCCATAAGTGCTATCATCAATGTCCTCATAAGAGGGGGACACAGCACAATTACAGAGGCAGATACTGGAGCACCGAGGTCACAGCAAGGAACACTAGCAGCTCCAGAAGCTGGGAAAGGCAAGCAAGGACCCTCCCCAAGAGCCTCTGGAGGATGGCTGCAGTCTGCCAACACTTTGATTCTGGCCTTCTGGCCTCCAGAACCATGATAGAATGTTTATTTCACTTGAAACCATCAGGTCTGTGATTTCTCACGGCAGCTGCAAGAAACATACTCTGACCAAAACTCTGTTACTCCAAACTATAAAGCCCTCAGCAGTCTGGAGCCTGGGTATTCTTCAGACCCATCTCTCTCTGCAGCCCCTGTCTTCATACTTTACCCCACCCCCATGCTCATGCAGACAGCCTGTGAGAGCTCCCACTGACTCTGGTTTGCCCACCTGGGAAAAGTCTGCATTGGGGAAAAAATGTCCACCTGGGAAAAGTCTGCACCTGTCTCCCCTTAAAAGTCACCTTCTCTCTGAAGCCCCAATCACCTGCTCTACCTGTTCAATATATTTGGTTCTGAGTTCCCCACATATCCTACAGCTTGCCCCATTTGTCTTTTAAAAAAATTATTTATTTATTTTAATTGGCGGTAATTACTTTACAATATTGGGATGGTTTCTGCCATACATCAGCATGCATCAGCCACAGGCATACATGTTCCTTGCCCTCCTGACCCCCCTCCTACATCCCTCCCCACGCCATCCTTCCAGCTTGTCACAGAGCACTGGCTTTGGGTTCCCTGTGTCATACATCAGACTCCCACTGGCTATTTATTTTACATTTGGTAATGTACATGCTTCAGTGTTATCTTCTCAAATCATCCCACCCTCTCATTTTCCCACTATGCAACTTGCCCCATGTTTCTAGTTTTATGTATCTCTTCTACTAAACTGTAAGGTCTTTAAGGGAAGGGACTGAGGGCCTGCTGTTCTTGACACAGTATGTGTCACGTGCTAGAAAGCTGGCAAGTGTTTTCACATCTAGATAAAAGTACTTGTGTGCAATAGTTTTATAAAGATGCTCATGCCCTCCTTCAAGCTTGGCTCCTCTGGCTTCTGGTACACCTTCTCCACTTGGTCCATAGGGACCTAGTGATTTTCATTCCTCATTCTCCTTCACTGGCTTTCATGTCCTATTCACTTCATGTTGGCTTTGTTTAGAAGCCAATCTTTGCTTTCCTTGGCTTTTTTCTCTGCCACTGACACTGAGTCATTTTGGCCATGTCCCTGTGTTTTTGGCTTCCACACATAGTTCCCTTCCTCCTCTGAACTCTTTCCCACTAGAAATGTCTGTACAGATGTCCCC
This sequence comes from Bos indicus x Bos taurus, assembly GCF_003369695.1. Lineage (NCBI taxonomy): Eukaryota > Metazoa > Chordata > Mammalia > Artiodactyla > Bovidae > Bos > Bos indicus x Bos taurus. The sequence continues at coordinate 737,775 of NC_040103.1, read as the reverse complement.
CAGGCATACTGAGCCTGGCATGTCACAAGTTATTGTCTTCTCATCTTTCCTGTCTATGAATCTGGACCACTGGGGCCCCTGGGCTAGGATTCTAGAAACTGAAGCAGGGCCTGGGGAAGGATGACGCCAGGCAGGCTGGGGGCTGGGTAGTCAAGGATGTCCAAGGTCACTGTCCTTGGGGAAGTTCAAAGGAAGGTTCTCTTCTAAAGAGAGCAGAGACTCCAACAAAGACAGCAAAGCAGGCCAGTGGGGAGGGGTTCGGGAGGGGTTTGGGAGGGATCCAGCACACGGAGATATTCTGCAGAAACAAAGACTCCAAAGTTTTCTCTGGGGCACTTTGAGATGTCACTGTGAATGATATCCTTTTGTCCTGAATTTTCTCTTCCCCTTCACTCAGCTGTCCAACTAGAAACCTCAGAGTCATCCTCATCCTCCCTTACCCTTAACTCTCTCCAGCGAGCAAGTTCTGTGGAAGGCACTCCAAGGAACCCCCCTAATCCCCACGCCTCTTCCTGTATGCAACCTAGAGCCAAAGGAATCTGTATGTCTACAGTCTCTTCCCACATCCACCACTCCCAACTGGCCAAAATCTAGGTCTGCCTTAAAACCTACTCTTCTCCCCTCTCCAGGATGAAATAGGTATTCCTAAGCAGGACAGCCGAATCCTTCACCCATGCAGTCTCGTCCCTCCTCAGCCTCACCTACTGCCACCCCCTCTTACCTTAGACCCAGTCTTTCCCAATCTCCCTTGCCTCTTCTGTCTGCAAATTCTGGCTCATCTTTGAGAACTATACCCCTGTGCCTGTCTGTTCCCATCTGCCTTCCCTTCCCCTCACTCCAAGTACCCTTCTGGCTGGTTCCCATTTTCCGGGCTCTGTGATGCTTCACATTCACCTCCTGGGTCACTTATTGCACTATTCGGGGATATTTGTTCCTCACTCATACACCCTACTAAACAGCAAACTTCTCAAATAGATAACTTCTTATAAACTTTCATATTTCTAGTACTTAGATTGGAACCTGTCACACTACACATACGTCTGTCCATAACTGTGAAATGAGTGAACAGGATGTAAGCAAAGATGATAACTAAAAACAGAAATGAAAACCACGAGCCATGTGAGAAAGGCCTCAGTGGCTCCGTACCTCACTTTCTTAGTTCACTTGGGCTTCTATAGCAAAACACCATACACTGGGTGGCTAGTAAAAAATAGAAGTTTGTTTCTCATAGCTCTGGAGGCTGGAAGTCCAAGATCTAGGTGTTGACAGATTCAGTGTCTGGTGAAGCTGCTTCCTCATGGCCTTTTGTCTTCTCACCGTGTCCTCACATGTTCAAAGGGACTGAGGGCTCTCTGGAGCCTCTGCTATGAGGACACTAATTCCATTCATGGGGTCTCCACTCTCATGACCTCATTACCCCCCAAAGGCCTACTTCCTAATACCATCACTTCAGAGATCAGGGTTTTAACCGCTTGAATTTGGAGGGACACAAACACATTGCACTCCTCAGGAGCTCCCACTGACCATCTCAGGGAGAAAAGTTTTCTTAGCTTGTCCCATGAGCAGGACAAGAGGTCAGGGAGTGAAAAACCCCTGTGTTGTGTATGGGGCTGGACATCAAGGATGAGGCCAGATACACTGACAAAAACATGAGCCTGTTTTTGGATTGCAGAGTTGGGTCTCATCTTCATGCCCAGGTAAGAGACCAAGGTGCAGAGGAGCCACATGACTGACCCAAGGAAGTGACAGGTGTGTTTATCCCAAGGTGGGTGGACAGAATATAGGAAAGTAGCAGCTGGAAAGGGTAGTAGATGGAGCCAGAAAGAAAGCTAAGTCAATGTAAACCAAAGCACCCCAGATAGCTGTCTTCTCCTCAGTAGATGTTTATTCCTCAACAGCTTTTTCATGTATATATTCCGTAAACAAGTGTTTGTCTGTCTCCCTCTGGCTTAAGAGCTCCAGAGGAAAGGGCACACTTCTCTATCCTCAGATCCTCATCTCACCACTCCATGCTTCCCCAGTGCACACACAGTTACCCACGGTCACACATGATCATTCATGGTCCCCACTACTCTGTCAGTCTGAAAGCACAAGGTCATTTTATGGATAGCCAGTGTTACCAGTCTGAGAAGGCGATGGCACCGCACTCCAGTACTCTTGCCTAGAAAATCCCATGGATGGAGGAGCCTGGTAGGCTGCAGTCCACGGGGTCGCTAGAGTCGGACACGACTAAGCGACTTCACTTTCACTTTTCACTTTCATGCATTGGAGAAGGAAATGGCAACCCACTCCAGTGTTCTTGCCTGGAGAATCCCAGGGACGGCAGAGCCTGGTGGGCTGCCGTCTATGGGGTCGCACAGAGTCGGACACGACTGAGTGACTTAGCAACACCAGTAGTGTTACCAGTTTGTAGTAGCACCTCTCATTCTGTCTCTTCATGTTTTTTTTTTTGGTCCTCTTCCAGTTCCCATTCTCCTGACCAGAACTGCCTGTCACCTCATCCCTAGGCTGGATTTCATCTGGAAGCATTCTTCCTCCTTACCTGTCCATGTTTTCCCTCAGGCTCCCAGAGGTTGCCTTAAAACTATGACACCTCTCCAACAATGGACAGCAACACCTTCATCTTGGTTTAGCTTATAAGTCCTGGGTCTGTTGTGTTTCCTTATCCCATTGTGGGGATAAGGGATGGACAGGAAGGGCTTCCCTAAAACAGCAGGGTCTGCAGCCCACAGGCCCTAGGAGCTGGTGGTTGGCCTTTACCCTCAGGCCCACCCCTTACCATCTCCTGCTGGCTCCACCCTGGGAGGCGAGCAGATGATGCAGTTTGTTTGCTGCCTACAGAGAACAGTCTGGGCACCAAGCCTGTTCAGAAGACACTGAGACACAAGGAGAGCTCTTTCACTGATGGAGTAAGAGGTGACAGAGGCTGTGTGTGCATATGACCAGGTACACAACCTAGACACAGGTGTGCTTCTCTCTCACCCTAGACCAGACGGACGGAGATGCTGACAAGCTCCTCCAACCATTGTCCATGCTAGAGAGCCCTCCCTGGAACCCGCTTTACATGGATGTTTTCAGAATCTTACCCCCCCCCCCACCCCCCAGGCAAGTTAAGTTCCCCCGGAGGACTAGATCATCCGTGGGATTAGTACTGCTGTGGACACTGGCTGGGCCACCCAGCCCCGTTCATCAAATCACGCCTCATCCCTCTGGAGGGGAGGGAGCCCAGGGCTCTCACTGATGATGCAGACTGTAAACACATGCTCTGAGCCATGTGTCTGCTCTGCTGGCATGCAGGAGGGCCCCCTGGTGCCCCTTGCCATAGGGGTCCACCCCCTTTCAGCATCCTGGGCAAATTTTGGCCTATAAGCAGAGGAACCTCAGTTCACTGAGTTTTTTTTTAAAGGTGAGAGAGAAAGTGAAGAATGGGGAGACAAAGCTACTTCAGAGGCTGGAAGAGGTGACTCCGTCTACACGGACTGGCTTCCCCCCCAGATGACTGGGGGTCATCACCCACTCTTGATGTGGCAACAACGAGGGCAGAGGACTGAGAGACTGGCCCACCTTGACACAGCTTGGTCCGCAGGGAGGGGGTCCACAGGCATCCAGAGCACCAGGGACGGGAGAAGAAATGGGACAAGATCCCCTGCTGGTATTTGCTGTCCTGTCCAAGTGAGCTTCAGGACAGGAAGCCTCAGGGCCGGGAGAGGCTGCCCAGGGCTGTCTCACTGAGACCTGGACCCCTGAGTGGATGGTAAGAACCTCCTTGTTTGATGGCACCAAGGACTCAGACAAACAGAGAAGATGAGGAAGCTAGATGACACAAGGCAGTGGATATCCAAGTGAGAACTGCCTGCCCTGGTCTCCAACTGGCAGTCTGTCAAGAAGGGTTGAACCGGTGGCTCAGTGCTGAGTGGGAGGGTCTTGGAAGCTGCAGGAAAATGTTTGCTGAGGGACAGGCTTTGAGTAAGGGAGTCACTGGGCAGATTTTCTTTAAGACACAACCATCACTTGGACACCTGGAAATGAACTTGAAGGGAGCAATGCAAGAGACAGATCATGTGGGAAGCTCTTACAAGAGGCAGGTAAATAAATGGGGAGGGTGGTTTAATTCAAGAGGAGGGAAGGGGAGACAAAGGACTAGACTACAAATATTTAGAAGGTAAAGAGCATCAGTGAGGAGCAAAGACAAGGCAAGGCCTCAGATGATCCGGTTCATGATTGGGGTAGGGGCTTTGATGGAGATGAGCAGTACTGAAGGAGGGGGAGAGGTATGCTCTGGCTCCAGGACGCCTGGGTGCAATGGGGCTGTGTGCTGGCAAAGGGAAGGCTCCAGCAGAAGGAAGATCACAACTCCTGGTGAAACAAACCCAAGCAAAGCTTGGTGTAATTCTCTGAACAAGTGGAGGGTGGCCTGGCCATGAGTCCCAAAGAGTGGGACCTGCCCACCCCAGAGAGAGCTAGGGAGAGGCAGGCTCCTCATGATATGATGGAGAACTTGGCATCTTGATCCGTGCCCACTGGTGAGCGTGGGGCATCCCACTGGCCAGGCTGTTGCTTGATGGGACATGACTTTGAAAATTATATCTTTCCCTGATACTGATCCCTTTCCTTCTACAACAGTCCCCTCCACGCCTCCACCCCTTTACCCAGAAGCCAGTGCCTGTGTCCAAGGGAAAGAGCAAATGACACAGCTCAAGTGCCCAAGAGCCCAAGCCTGAGCCAAATGAGCCAGTTCTCACGTGCAGGGTCGCCCACCACCCACCATTAGCTCAGCCCACCCACTCGGGGCCTGTTCCCCATTCCTCCTGTTGGTGGTACCCACAGCATCTCAGAGCCATCTGCACAGGGTCCCAGGAAGGCTCTCATGCTCTCCCACCCACCCAGGAGTCAGGGTTTCTGTTTTCCCCCAGCTGCACCTTTAACCGAGACCCTGCCCACCTTTCCAACCTACAAATGAACCTGCTTCAGTAGAAACCGGCTGTCATTTTCAGTTTTAGTTTGATTCCCTGGAAATGAGATGGCAGTCAGCGAGATGGAGCTGGCCTGCTCCACGTCCAGGCTCCAGCTGTCCCTCTGCCTTCAGAGTCCTAAAATGATTTCTTATCTTTAGTTTATGTTTATAGTCATAAGCACACTTTCAAATTTCTTGCTAGAATTCCTTAGTCATAGGAAGAAAATTAATTCCCAAGAGTAATTCAAATTGATTTATTATCTTAGTATTTTACTTATCTTCATGGTGGCCAACATGAAATTGTTGCTATTTGACCATTCTGATCTACAAAATGACAGTTTCTTCTGATTCAACCCAATATTTTCAGCCACCGATGGAATTCCTATTTTATAGATGAGTTGGGAGGAAGATTTGTTTGCTAGTAACAACAGAATTCCTCTTCGGGAGTGAACTGTTTTCTGTTCATGGGCATTTGCAAAAGATGGGAGATGGCAGGATTGCTTTGCTTAATCAAATCATGACCTTCTCAAGGTTTTTTTCTACTTTTTAAAAATAATTTTTGTGTACTTATTTATTTACTTTTTACTGGTATTCATTCTGGGCATTTGTTCCCAAGTGGGCTTTCCTCTAGTCGTGGCAGGGGTGGGCTACTCTCTAGTTGCAGTGAACGGGCTTCTCATTCCAGTGGCTTCTCTTATTGCAGAGCACAGGCTTTAGTGTGTGTGGGCTTCAGTAGTCATGGCTCCCAGGCTGGAGAGCACAGGCTCAATGGTTGGGAGGCATGGGCTTAGTTGCATCGAGACATGTGGGTGGAATCTTCCCAGATCAGGGATTGAACCCACGTCTCCTGCACTGGCAGGTGGATTCTTTACCACTGAGCCACCAGGAAAGTGAAGCCCCTCTTCTGTTTTTGTTCTGTCTCTGTCCTCTCAGACAGAGGAGCAGGGAAAAGGCCCTGCAGGCTGTGCCAGGGGAGGTAGGGAGTGGAGGGTGGTTTCAGAAGAAACCAGAACACACTACCTCTTGAACAGAGGGGACAGGTTACCCCCTAAATGCAATATCCCTTGGGATCTCTCAGAAACTCTGCAGCACAGGACCAGTATTAGTCATCCTGTAGTTTCATGTGTGATTCTATTATAGAAGTTTAGGGGGCTTGTAGACATCTGGAATCGTTCATTCTGAGAGCTCAGATCATCTGACCCTCACAGCTTACTGTCTCTGTGACCACGTCTTTGCTCTCTCAGGAAACCCCTGCCCAGGAAAGTAAAAGTTCCAAATAAATTTGTTTCAAGAAATTTCTAGTAAAGTCCATTCAAAGGAACATTAAACTATTAGACTTTTCAATAGATAAAATTAAGGACTATTTACATCTCACATTGTTGTGTTCAAATTCTAACTCTGATGTCATGAACTTCACCCAATCTGAACTAATCCCCCACCCCAGCATTGAAAGATCCTCTGAAGCCCATCTCTAAGCCTCATAAATACCCTGACTTTGACTTTCCTCTCTAACATACTATTCTAACTGCCAAGGCCATGAGGCCCTGATCACGTCAGCAGCAGATGTGGCCCTCAGCAGGTCATGTGGTGTTGTTTTCAGAGAGCCATGATTTGTTCAGAGCAGTTGTGCTAGGTCATGGGGGTACAAAGGTCAACAGAACTGACCTTCTGCATCCTTGCTTCATGGGGCTAACGTGTTGGCACCATAGACATATATCCAACCACTCATCACAAGTTATTCAACAATTGCTCAAAATTATTTAAGCACCAGGCTTCCCAGGAGGTGGTGAGTAGTAAAGAACCTGCCCACCAATGCAGGGGACATAAGAGACACGGGTTCAAACCCTTAGTTGGAAAGGTATCCTGGAGGACAGCATGGAAACTCACTCCAGTATTCTTGCCTGGAGAATCCCATGGACAGAGGAGCCTGGTGGGTTATAGTCCATGTGGTCTCAAAGAATCAGACATGACTGAAGCGATTTAGCATGCACACGCATGCACTTTAAGCACCAGGGTGGTAAATGCTACAAACAGAGGGCCCTAAACAGAGAAAGCCCTGATCAGGCTCATGGGATGCAGGAGCTTTTGGAGTAGAGATGGGGCTGAGCCTGCAAGGGATGCCAGCAAGGCTGGTTTTCATAGTTGGGCAGGACAGGGTCCCCAGAGAGTCTGAGGCTTATAAAACTGGACTTGCATTTGTAAAGAGGGAGGAGCCTGCCTCAACCCACAACCAAGGGACTTTGGAATCTGAGCTGTGTATAGCAGTGCCTCCAGTGGGGAAGGACTTGGCTTGGGGTGCTGGGGAGGGCCAGGAAGCAGAGCAGGGAGAGAGGCCCAGAGCAAAGGCGGTGACAAGAATTCTCAATATGTAATCCTGAGGCCTGGGTGCAGGCAGGCAGGGGATGGGGGGAATGTATGGTGGGAGGGAGGTGGTTCCAAGTTAGAAGCCTCTCTGGGTCTTCAAAGAAGAGTCCACAGGGTCCTGGACTGATGCCATGGGAGGAGGGACCCTGAAGCTGTGACAGACGTGAGGCTAGAGAACAAAGGCCCCCTGGTGCCCCGTGGTGACTGTGGGGAGTGAGAGTGGGGGGGGGTGGCTTCAAGTGGCCTGAAGACCTGTCCAGATTCTCAATCTTAGGAGATTATAAAGGAGGGCCTAGTGCCAGGAATATGAAAGAATACAGACAGGCCCTGAAACGGAGTGCAAGCTTGGTCTTAGAGCTGCAGGTGCAGTCCATGGAGGGATCTGGGCCTCCAGGATGGGGCCAAGTGGCCTGATTCAGACCTGCTGCCAAACATCAGGAGAGGCATCTTCATTTCTCTAATAGAAGCAAGACTGACCAGGACCATGTCTGCAAGGGGTGGGGAGAGAAGGGGCTCAGGGAAGAGAATCAAGGCAGAGACAAGAACTGGAGAAGGACAAGGGCAGGTTTGGGGGATGGGAGGACAGGATGGGGCTGCTGGCTGGGCCCTCCTTTGTGGATGAGTCAGAGAGGAGATGGGGGGCTGGAGGAGGAGAGCCCCAGGGGAGAACCAGAGGCCTACTGGAGAGGCTTGGAGCAGGCTGCTGCTGCTGCTGCTGCTAAGTTGCTTCAGTCGTGTTCGACTCTGTGAGACCCCATGGACCGCAGCCCACCAGGCTCCCCCATCCCTGGGATTCTCCAGGCAAGAACACTGGAGTGGGTTGCCATTTCCTTCTCCAATGCATGAAAGTGGAAAGTGAAAGTGAAGTCGCTCAGTCATGTCCAGCTCTTGGCGACCCCATGGACTGCAGCCTACCAGGCTCCTCCATCCATGGGATTTTCCAGGCAAGAGTACTGGAGTGGGGTGCCATTGCCTTCTCCCTTGGAGCAGGCAGGGGGTGATTAAAAGCAACGTCTCGGCTGGGGACACCTGGCATAGGAGACCACAAGGCAACTCTGGCCTTTCACAGCTGGTGGTGGAGACTCAGCTCTGTACAGGGTGGCGGCAGCAGGATGGCAGGGACAGGCTGGAGGGGAGTCCCAGGGCCTCCTGATAGTGGGAGGGTGTGAAGGGAAGCAGGGATCACTGAGGCTGAGGGACTGGGACTCAGGAGAAGCTGAGGGCAGACAGAAGGCCAGGGAGAAGCAGGCTTAGGAGGTCACCACAGCCTCAGCATGGGACACACTGAGCTTGCAGGGGAGGGTGTGACGTCCAGTGGGGAAGCGTCAAAAAAAAGCCTGGAGACCATCTGCTCCCCCACTGGACTGGAGACTGATGGAGATCCAGACCCTTGGATGGGCTGTCAAGTCCTGCATGCCCAGCACTAATCCACATGTGATGGCCTCGCCTGTGTCTAATTGGTTGTTAACTGTCTAACAGCAGCTGGGGAAGTGGCTGTAGCTGCAGCAGCAGCAGCCACACCAACCAATATGCCACCTATCCAGGCACGTTGCATCATCCCCACACCAGGCATCAGGACACATGTAATCAAGCCCACCTGACCAAGGAGGAGTTCAGTGATTTCTCCAGCTCAGGAAGTAGAATCAGACTTTGAACCCATGCACTCCACTGCCAGAGACCATGCTCCTGCCTGTGGTGGCCCCACTTTGGGTGGGCCAGGTGGTCAGAGTAGATTTGTGAGTCAGAAGAGAGGAGAGACCTCAGCCACCAGGAGAGTCAAGGAAACAGACACAAGAACCGAAGACATGCACCTTCCTTTCCGATTAGGGTAAAAAGGGGGAGAGAACATGCCATCTGTCCTCCCCTCCATCCACATCCTCATTCCTGGAAGAGGACTGAGTACGCTACCTCACCTCTGAGGAAATACGTCCTTATGAGGCTTCTTACTGAACACCATGGATGACTCATCTGGCTCTAGGACAAAGTCCAAGGAGCCGGCTGAAGGCAAATTCGATGGACTTTTGAGCTCTGAAATGAATAACAGTACATCCATCATTCCCGTGGAAGTGACCTTCCAAAACCTCTCTCTCTGTAGCTGTCTTTCTTCACACACACACAAATACACACACACACACACACACACACACACACACCCTTAAAGAAGTCTTGAGTATTATAAGTGGGATAAGAAGACTTCTTATCCTGTAGAGAGTCTGGCATCTATCTCTGAAACAAAAGCTCTTTAGGCAACCGTCAGGTGAGACACCTCCACCTCTGAAACAGTGATAGCTGGCCACTATCACTAACACATAACATCCAGATGCAGTTAAATTCCCCCAAAGCACAGGGAAGGGGCATCACTGTGGGCAAGTGGGGTGTGTCCCTATCCGAAGAGAAGGTGATGAGACAACAACCTAGTGTAACTAAATCTCCTTTCCTTCCCAACCGTGCTGCTTAAGTCACAGCAGAGAAGCACACTTAGAACTGGACGGTGGTTCTCGCGAGGCTCCGCATCTATTTCATCTGTTTAAACATGTTCTCATCTCATGGCTGCCAGGATGTCTCCAGCCGCTAGAATCTTTTTCAGCCAGGCCCTGCCCTACCCTTGGTGGCTGCCTCCCCAGGGAGCTGATGTTCGGGTTCTTTCACTTCTGAGATGCAGTACACTTTATATTGAGACAAAGAATCTTTTTGTTCTTTGTGATGCAACTCTAATTTGGTTTTTGTTTTTGTTTAATTCTGCACATGGCTTCAGAGCACAGCTGACTTTTGCCTGGGATCATCTTGTCAATGTTGACAACTCCATTATTTATTTGTCTTGGAAAATTCTCTTTTCATTTTGCGTATAGCATCCGATTCAGGGCTTATTCCTGCCTGACTGCTGCCTATAACCTTTTATAGTTAAGAAGACACGTGTTATGAGCCCCACCACGGGCAGGGCCCTGTGCCACAGGATGGGGATGCGGGGCCCAGGATCAAGGGCCAGCATCATGTGGGCACAGTCTGAGCTGGTGTCCGGGAGCCCTGTGTTCTTACCCTGCCCCTCTTCCCAAGACGTCCTGAGCTGTGGGCAGCAGACTCATGGTTGGCTTCGTGTCACTTGCTCTGACTTGATCCTCCACATGCAGAACATGGTTATGCAACCACGTAAAAAGACTCACTTCCTTTCTGGTCATTTTCTGTTCTTCAGCATGTAACTCATCTACTGCCATGTCCTTTGACCCCTACTTACTGTCTTGCTCCTTAAAGTGGGCCTCGCTTGACCAGAGACCCTGGGGAAGCAGCACACCCTTTATCACCAACCACTTCTGAACTTACACCCACAGAGGTGATAGGGGGTCTTTGGAAGCACATGATTTAATCCAGTAAGCAATTTTTCCAGAATTTGCCCTGAGTACTAAGTTCATTCCATAATGATTATCATAGAACAAAGCACCAGGTTCTTGAGTAATTGTGAAAATGCAGACTCCTGGGTCACATTACAGACTTTCTGAGTCAGGACCCCTTGGGGGTGGAGCCAGAGAACCTGCACTTTTATAATCTCCTGAGGCACGTCTTACAACAACTGAAGTTTGAGATGCAGGGCAAGATGTGCAGAGCAGGCCAGGTCTCAGGAAGCTTGCGACCATACAGAAGTGAAAAGCAGACAAAACTGCAGTTCAAAGTCATCCCCAGTATGGCCTCAGCAGTGTTGATAAGAGGAACGCAGGCCCCTTGTGCCTGAGGACTCCGCTCTCAATGGCTTCTGGCTTCCAAATGTGAGTTACTTGCTGGCACAGGTAGGTGATGTTCTGCTGCTGAGAGAGAATGCTTTCCCCATAAATAATCTACTCTTTCATCCCAGTACATATTAAGTGCCTAAGAGCTGGACACGACTAAGCAACTTCACTTTGACGTTTCACTTTATGCATTGGAGAAGGAAATGGCAACCCACTTCAGTATTCTTGCCTGGAGAATCCCAGAGACAGGGGAGCCTGGTGGGCTGCCTTCTATGGGGTCGCACAGAGCAGGACACAACTGAAGCGACTTAGCAGCAGCAGCAACAGTACATCCTTTAAAATATACATCTGACGTCTTTAGTGACTTCCTCATATCTCCCCGACTTATTGAGTCATCAGCCAAGTTTTCATCCATAGCACAGCAGTAGTCACTAGAGTTAGCCTGAGATGTTCTGAGGCTAGGACAATCAATGGCCCCCAGAGATGTCCCTATGCTCATCCCTGGTGAGCGATGTCTAAAGTACACCACATGGCAAAGGGGGATTCTCAAGATGGGGAGATTATCCTGGGTTATTCAGGAGGCACACTTTAACCACATGTGGTCTTAACAGTAGAGATCCCAGCTGATGCCAGAGAAAGAAGATGGAAAGGAGGCAGGAGAGGCTTGAAGCAAGAGAGGGGCTCAGCCTACCATTGTTGGCTGGAAGATGGAGCCAGAAAGGTGACAGCTTAGCAGATGCTGGGGTTGACCTTCCATATGGAAATGAGAACTTTGGGGCTGCAGTCACAGGGAACTGAAGTCTACAACAACCTGAATGCTCAGGAGAATGGATTCTCCCTGAGCCTCTAGAAAGGAGAGCAGCCCTGTTGACACTTTGATTTTAGCCCAGTGAGATCTACACCCACATCCCAACACATTTAAAATAATACATTCTTGTTGTTTGAGGCATTAAGTTTGTGGTTACTTGTCATAGCAACAAGAAGGAAGTTCTGCATTAGCCATCAGTGGTGGTCACCTTGTACTTGCTGGTTTCAGATACCTGTAAGGAGACATTAGTGGGATCCGTGTTCCTACCTAATTTTTAGTTTATTCATGACCCAGTTATGTTTGAAGAAGTTCTTTGCAGAGCAGTGTCCCTCGCATAAGTTCTCTTGTTGACTCCATTCCATCTGAAATCAGGCAACCAGCCAGAGGTTGATGCGCCTCAATCTGTCCTTGAACCAATTTGGATGTTAATGTGGGTCCTTTTGACCTTAGATTTAGTAATGTTTTCACACTTTTATTCTGATAAAAAGCAAAAACAGTCTTTTGAACTTGTATTTATGCTCTTATATTTTAATTTTCAAGAGCTCTTTCTTGTTTTCCAAAAGTTTTTTAATACCATGCTGTTCTCATTTCATGAATACAAAAACCTTTCTCATCTCTTGATGATATGCACTACAGTTTTCTTTTCTTCTGGCGTTGTCTCTCATTTCTTTCAATGTTCTTTTTTTAAATTGTTTCGGTTCTTCCCTCTCATGGTAAAATCTCTCCTGAGGTGTCTGCTGGCATTCTCTGTCTGCTAGAGCTGAGGCACTAAAACTCCGATTGAAGCTGGCATCCCATGAACTCTACCACATAGGGTGACAGGCTGTATTGCCCCATTGTTTCCTTGGAAAACTTCATATATTCATACCTCTACCTCTCTCTTTCTTGGGTTACTTCCTCGGAATGCAGGATTTCACTTATTCTCCCTCATTTCAGTAGGGTGCCTCATCCCTATCTTTGCTTGCATGACTAAGTCCCAAGTATGATTTGTTTTCTCTGCAGAATAAACCCTCCTTCTCCTTGTTGCATAGGTTAACAAAGGAGATAGAGTAGGGAGTGGAGACAGATGTACCTAATTACCCGCTTGGACACATTTTCAACCAGTTCTACTATTTTGTCCCTTACCAGCCAGTCATCCTGCCTCCTGTGGTCCTGGGGGCCTCCAGCCCCTCCGGGGCCCTGCAGTAGCAGGCCCTTGCCTCTTGTGTTCTTTCTCTGTCCTGTTGCTCAGGTACCAATCATTGCCCATCACTCAGGTACTGCCCTCATCTGCCCAAACTTTGCTGATGTTCCCTGTCTTCTAGACTCAGCACTACTTCTCTCCTTGTCATTATGGGTTTATCTCACTCACTCACTCATTCATTCATTCATTGTCATCTTATGGAGTTTGGAAGAGAGCATGGGTTCAAGCCTCTACGTGTAATTGGAAACCCTAGAGAAGTTTGAGTCAAAAGCATTGACTATTCAAGTGGAAGCGACCTAGTTCAATCCCTTCATTGGAAGGAAATGCAAACAAAGAAGAAAGACCTTCCCACTTTAAACTGCTCTTGTATTTCAGAGGTCCCTAAGAGTCAGGCCTCAGGGCAGATATTCTGAGATGTTCCTGTTTGGAACTGGTCAGTCTGGGTGGAGGACAGTGACAGAACTACAGTGCTTGTCCTAGTGGGAAGGAGAGTCACCCCCACGTAGGCAGCTAGAAGAGTTCCTCACTGGCAGGTCATGATCGGAGAGGTGACAGGCTTCTCCCAAAGAGAAAGACACCATCACACAGCCCCAGAGGGGAAATGACCTTCTGGATGACCTTCCCTCTCTGCTTTCCTCCCCCATACACGTGGACACCTCCAGCTGTGACAGCAGCCGAGCACAGGGGCAGGAAGAGAGACGAAAGCCATCGCCACCTGCAGAGCAGACTCACAAAAGGTCCAGCTGGCTTTGAAATCATGTGTTTCACATCTCTGTTTTCTCCCTATGAGTCAAAGTATGGGACCTGCATACCTTCTGCTTCTCCTCTGAACTATAGTGTCAAGAGGGCTCCCTGCCTCCTCCCATCTCCCTTGATTCTGCTGACACATCCTAACTGGGGATGGCCATGGCAGGGAACACACTGGACCCCCTCATAGGATGGCAGGCTGGGCCCTCCTCATTTCAGGAGCAGAGAGGTATCCTCCAAGGCCCAAAGCACTTCCAGAGTGGGGTCACAAGCCTGTTGTCAGGAAGTTAAATGAAATAATTCATGTGAATCCTCTCTTTCTATGAGAAGTTGTTTCCTTTTATTGACTTTTTAATTTTTATTTTATATTGGAGTATAGTTGAGTTCCCTGATGGCTCAAGTGGTAAAGAATCCACCACTGCAGGAGACACAGGAGATGCAGGCTTGATCCCTGGGTCGAGAAAATCCCCAAAGAAGGAAATGGAAACCCACTCCAGTATTCTTGCCTGGAGACTCTCCTTGATAGAGGAGTCCATAGGGTCTCAAAGAGTCAGATAAGACTGAGCATGCACATGCAGAGTTGATTTACAATGTTGTGTTAGTTCAGGTGTACAGCACAGTGGCTCAGGTATACATAGACATATATCCACTCTTCAGATTCTTTCCCCACGTAGGTGACTTTTATTGATTTTTTATTTTTTTGTTGAAGTGCAGCCTGTTTACAAAAATGTACACAACTTGCCCTGACCTAATTTAAAGTGAACAGACTCATGTGACCAGGATCAGAGCATGACCAGCCCTCCAGGTGCCCCTGTCCTGCCCCACTCCTGTTAAAACCCCAGTGATAACCACTCCTTGGTCTCCTAACACCACAGATTAGTTTTGCCTCCTTTTATATAAGTAATTGTGTGGGATGGAATCTTCTGGGTCTGGCTTCCTTTGCTCAGCTTTACATTTTGTGAGATCCACCCACACTGGATGTGTTGTGTCACTCTGAATGTTTTATACTGTAAAGCAATAGATAGAATTAGGTTTTCGCTGTACAATTCAAATGCCTTTTAGTGCAATCATTTCTTCTACTTGTCTTAAAAGCTACCAGGAAGAGTAAAAGACTATTTGTATTTTAAGCATATTCATATAATGGATCTGAAATTCTTTCTTTTATAAAAAAGAAATGGTAAGGAAAAGGGAACTGTGATTCGCCTGTGTCGTCAGAGCCTGTCAAGTTCTCCAGGTGCCTGATGGGTTTTGTCTGTCTTCTTGCTTGTTCCATTCCCACAGGACCTGGGGGCCCCCCTTTTGGAGGCAGACCATCCCCACAAAGAAGAAGCCTCTGATTACCCAGAGAACAATGACAGTATCCAATTTTAGATGCTGTTTGCAATCTGTATTTAAGTAGTTACATAAATCATCAGGATCATACTGTTCATCTCAAGGGAAAATACAGAAGATGAAGCTGCATGGGGACAGTGTCACGACCTACTCACACCAGAGTACCCCATCCAGCGTAATTATGAGATCACTAAAATTAATGAAACTTTTATTTAGCTAATAAAATAGCCTGTGGTCAGATCACATACAAACAAAATTCATTAACTTCTAATTCAGGAAGGACGAAAGCCAAATTGAATGTTCTATGCTCATGTTTCCCTGAAACAAAGCAAAATCAAACAAGGGCGAAAAGAAACAGGATATTCGGAAACTGAACAGCAAGCAGCCAGCATCCTTTCTCTCCACGTGGGTGCTGTGCTGACTGCTGTACATTATTCTGTGCACTGTTAGCCAAGGGACCCCACAGACGCTGTAAAAATTTCTGTGAAGGAGTCAAATGCCCAGGACAGCAATGAGATTATTACCTAAACAGCAGATCATGAAAACAGCAGGCAGTTTTTCAGCAGAGTGGAGACAGCTGGCTGAGCACAGTTCCCAGACGCCATTTGGAAGCACTGGGAGGTAGGAAGGCTCGAGGGGGCCCCACTGCTCCCCAAGCCTGCTTGCTGCTCTGAGTCTCCACTCTCCTTTCAGAGCAGCTGCTATAGAGGTTGAGGCATCCTCATGGCAAAGACACCAACTCAATTACTTTCTTTCATGAAACAGAAATATCGGTCAGTGGCAGCGTTTGAGGAAACGCAAGTGTAATGACCCTGATTAAAGGGACACCAGAAAACAGAAGACGTTCTCGGGAGGGCACAGCAAGATCTGTGTGGCTACTGGCCCACCAACCATGACAGAGCCCAGCAGATGAAACAAGGCCATTTGTAAACATGAAATTGCCTGATCTTGGCTTCCAGCCCAGCTGCTAATTCATCAGAGGCAGAGATGACCCTGGGAGCCCCTCAGAGATACAGGTTACTTTAAAAGGCACAGATGTAGAAACGAGGGCCAGAAAGGGCTTCAGAAAAAGTCACATGAGAAAAGAGCTCTCCTGGAGCAGTTTGTCATAAACAAGACATCTCCGAGTAAGCCTGTGGGAAGCCGCTTTCTTTCACATGTCAAGTACAGAGCGTACAGAATACGTACATACAGCTTCTACCTCGCTTACACCTTTGAACTTCTTACTGTTTTCTTTTCCAGAACACTCCTGGTAATCTGAATGAGAAGTGGGTAGCATCTCTCAGAATACGATTTCTAACAGTTTGCCGTGATCCTTTCTGGGCTGCTGCTGCTGCTGCTAAGTCGCTTCAGTCGTGTCCGACTCTGTGCGACCCCAGAGACGGCAGCCCACCAGGCTCCCCCGTCCCTGGGATTCTCCAGGCAAGAACACTGGAGTGGGTTGCCATTTCCCTCTCCAATGCATAAAAGTGAAAAGTGAAAGTGAAGTCGCTCAGTCGTGTTCGACTCTTCGTGATCCCATGGACTGCAGCCTACCAGGCTCCTCCATCCATGGGATTTTCCAGGCAAGAGTACTGGAGTGGGGTGCCATCGCCTTCTCCGCCTTTCTGGGCACCGTCCTCATATTCATCTCCCATAACAGTGTCCACCCTAGGCCCTTTCTGTGGTTCTCTCCACTCAGAAGGGCAAGCCCCACACCAGGGCCCCTCAACTGTACCCCACTCCCCGAATCAGAGCCTGCTGGGCCTGCCAGACTAGGCCCCTACCAAGACCCCTTGGAGCCTGCCTGGTCCTACGTACGGTCACATAGGCTGTTCCTCCAACTCGAATCTGTTGAATTCAAATGCCCTTTCACACTGCAACCCAGATATTATTATCTCTGCTCTGTGCACAGCTGGGTTAGTAGGTTTAGCACAAACATTCTGAACAAGGAGAGACTCTGTGTTGTGGGGACAAGACAGAACCAAGAGAGGTGTCCCTCTGGGGTGGACAAAGAGAAAAACCCAAACCCTCGGTACCAGGGGGCCCAGAGCCACAGAAGCCCAGAAAGTGGCACTGTGCTTCAGCTCCAGAGGGAGGGAGGTAAATACCCAGACACAATACAGGTTAGGTGTGGCCACCAGACCAGGATCAGCCAATGAAACGGGGATGAAGTGATGATTCTGAACACTGTTATTTACCTTTGCTTTTTTACTTGTTTCACAGAACATTAGCAAATGCCACTTGACTTGATTTCCTCTCCCTCTCTGACTGCAGCTGATAAATTTATTTGGTATTTGGTCACTCCTGGCCACAAGCTAGTCACCTGAGAAATACAGACTTTATTTATTTTTGTAATCTCATAGTGATACTGAGTGCCAGGATCACAGAGACAGAATCCAGTGTGAACAAGTCGCTCCCAGTTCTTGGGTCAATTTTGCAATTAAAAATTGCATGTGCCCCTTTTATTTAATAGAAATGAGTCTTTTACTTTACTTGACAACGTTGAGGGGTCTGGTCAGGGATTTTGTTGAATGTGCTTCAATTTGAGTTTGTCCTGTACTTTTCTTGTGATTAGCCCAGGGTTGTAGGTTTTTGGGAGGGAGATGCAGAAGTCAGTGGCTTCTCAGGGCATCATATCAAGGCCACAGGTTATCAGTGTGATTTCTCCCTGGTCACCTGGCCAATGGGGTGTTTGCCAAGCTTCTCCACCATCAAGTTAATTTTTCTTTCTTTTCCGTGCCCATGGGAAAGCATAGTGAATGCAGCACACACCAGGGGCTGGGAAAGAGCATTTATACACTTATTCGGAATTCTTCCCCAGGAGACAAAAAGGTTGGCCCTTTGTCCCACGTGCCACTGATATGGAATTTTTAGTGCCAGTGCTAGTTTTGCCATGTTCTCTCTTCCCATTGCCATCATGACTATGAACAGTGGCTCCATCAGCCCGGAATCACAGAGAGGAAAGTGAAGACACCAAGCTGTGTCCCCTCCTCACTCGCAACAATGTGTAATGTGAACAAGAAATAAGCCCTGGGAATTCCCCAGCTGCCCAGTAGTTAAGACTCCATGTTTTCACTGCCAAGGGCCCTGGTTCAATTCCTGGTCAGTGAACTAAGACCCCACAAGCTGTGCAATGTAGCCAAAAAGAAAGAAAGAAAAAAAGAAATGAGCTTTTATTGCTGTGAGGCTTTAAGATTTGAGGGTAGTGTGTGTTGTGGCACTAACACCAAACTGATCCTTCCTCAGGGAAGGGTAAATTGAGATCATATTCAACAGGGCAGAAGTCAGAAAGTTTGGGGTGTGCAGAGACTGCACACCCATTTTGTAATTTAAGACTGACATGCAGACAGGCCAGAATGATGACAGTGAGCTCTGACATCGTGTGAATGATGCTGCTTGGGGCAGATGGCTAAAAACCCCCTGCCAGCCAGCAGGTGCAGCCCTCCCTTCCAGAGCTCTCCTAATCCTGTAGCGTAATCAAATGATTATCTCCCCACAACCCGTCTCTGACTTCTCCTCCTGACTTGGTATTTCTGCATGTGGTGTAGTCATCTTTCCTTAAGATTTTCTTTTTGATGTTGAATGCAATTTATTCCATGGTCAATCATTTCTAAAGTTTCTTCCCCGTAGTGTTAACACTGGTCCTCAGCTTTTCATTCCCCAGCCCCATGTCTGGCTCAGACCCTCATCACCTTCTGTCTGCACCACTGTGAAGGATCTGCATTAATCTCCCAGTCTGTCTTCAAACCTCCCTTCTTCTGCTCGAGGTTTGTCTCTAAATCAAAGACCAGCTCAATTATTTCTACTGTATGAACTGCTGTCTTGGTTCACCATTCATGGTCTCACAATCTGTAGTCACCTCAAATCTCCTTAGTTCTCCACATCCAGCCTACATGTTCAACATGCCTAATGGAATCTTATTTCCAAGGATTTATGTTTCTTTATAAATGTATCACACCTCCTGTTATAACTTACCCTCTTTTCTCCTTTTCCATGTAGCAAATCCTGGTGCCCTTTAAGTCTTGGCTTATATATCACCTTTTCTCTGATACCTTTGCTGACTCTTTTCCTATTTCAGGTAGAACTAATAATACCCTCTTCCTTTTTTTGATTTAGAAAAGTCATACACATCCTTTGATGTTTGACTCAATAATTATCTCTTTCATTACATTTTTGTGACTTTTTTCCCCTTCCTCCCTCCTTTCTTCCCTCATGCCCACCTATTTCTTTATACTTTTCTTAAGAAAAAATAAACTTAATGCTGATCTTTTGTAAGGATAGAACAACAAGAAAAACATGGTTCTTGTCCTCCAGCCATAGCTGGCTACCAGAGGGGACACAATCCAGGACAGAACCACCAGCCTTGGGCATCCCATCAGGGTCCAGCTACAGAATTCCTTACAGTGGGATAGCTTCCAGTCTCAGGAGGAAACTGTGGGCTTCTTAAGACACGGAACCTTCATCATCTCTGAATTTACAATGCCAGGAATAGTGTTTAGAATGTGACGATTGATCAAGAGTCACTTACTGAATTGAATGCAAGTAACCTGCCAATGGCATCCCACTCCAGTACTCTTGCCTGGAAAATCCCATGGGCAGAGGAGCCTGGAAGGCTGCAGTCCACGGGGTCGTTGAGGGTCAGACACGACTGAGCAACTTCACTTTCACTTCTCACTTTCATGCATTGAAGAAGGAAATGGCAACCCACTCCAGTGTTCTTGCCTGGAGAATCCCAGGGATGGGGAAGCCTGGTGGGCTGCCGTCTATGAGGTCGCACAGAGTCGGACACGACTGAAGTGACTTAGCAATAGCAATAGCAACCTGATAATATTCAGAAAATGAAGATCATGGCATCTGGTACCATCACTTCATGGGAAATAGATGGGGAAACAGTGTCAGACTTTATTTTTTGGGCTCCAAAATCACTGCAGATGGTGATTGCAACCATGAAATTAAAAGACGCTTACTCCTTGGAATAAAGGTTGTGACCAACCTACATAGCATATTGAAAAGCAGAAACAGTACTTTGCCAACAAAGGTTTGGCTAGTCAAGGCTATGGTTTTTCCAGTGGTCATGTATGGATGTGAGAGTTGAATTATAAAGAAAGCTGAGCACCGAAGAATTGATGCTTTTGAACTGTGGTGTTGAAGAAGGCTCTTCAGAGTCCCTTGGACTATAAGGAGATCAAACCAGTCCATCCTAGAGGAAATCAGTCCTGAATATTCATTGGAAGGACTGATGATGAAACTGAAACTCCAATACTTTGGCCACATGATGCTAAGAATGGACTCATTGGAAAAGACCCTGATTCTGGGAAAGGTTGAAGACAGGAGGAGAAAGGAACGACAGAGGATAAGATGGTTGGATGGCATCACCAACTGGATGGACATGAGTTTGAGCAAGCACCAGGAGTTGGTGATGGACAGGGAGGCCTGGCGTGCTGTGGTCCATGGGGTCACAAAGAGTCAGACACAACTGAGTGACTGAACTGAACTGAACCTGATGTTAATGCCCCATCTTGCTGGATTCTTGCTGCTGAGTGATGTTTCATCAGTCTTCCTTAATAAGGAATAGCTTCCTTTTTAAAGTCAGCTCACGGGCGAGCAATTACACTTTGTTTTTCTGTTAAACCAACCAAAAAATGGATCCATATCTAAAAGAGGGCAACATTTGTATAATGCTGGAAGAAATAGCTACTTCTGAGTTTTCTTCTATTGAGACGTTTCACAGGTTTTTCCCACTGCAATGAGTTATGTATTTATTTTTTTTTAATTTAATTTTATTTTTAAACTTTACAGTTTAAAAAATTTTTGCCAAAAATCAAAATGAATCCGCCACAGGTATACATGTGTTCCCCATCCTGAACCCTCCTCCCTCCTCCCTCCCCATACCATCCCTCTGGGTCGTCCCAGTGCACTAGCCCCAAGCATCCAGTATCGTGCATTGAACCTGGACTGGCGACTCGTTTCATACATGATATTTTACATGTTTCAATGCCATTCTCCCAAATCTTCCCACCCTCTCCCTCTCCCACAGAGTCCATAAGACTGTTCTATACATCAGTGTCTCTTTTGCTGTCTCGTACACAGGGTTATTGTTACCATCTTTCTAAATTCCATATATATGCATTAGTATACTGTATTGGTGTTTTTCCTTCTGGCTTACTTCACTCTGTATAATAGGCTCCAGTTTCATCCACCTCATTAGAACTGATTCAAATGTATTCTTTTTAATGGCTGAGTAATACTCCATTGTGTATATGTACCATAGCTTTCTTATCCATTCATCTGCTGATGGACATCTAGGTTGCTTCCATGTCCTGGTTATTATAAACAGTGCTGTGAAAACATTGGGGTACACGTGTCTCTTTCCCTTCTGGTTTCCTCAGTGTGTATGCCCAGCAGTGGGATTGCTGGATCATAAGGCAGTTCTATTTCCAGTTTTTAAAAGTGGTAACTTCAAGGATTAATTAACACTACTTACATTTTTACAAGAAATAAAAATAATCCTCATACGGTGTAAAACTGCAAGTTAACCAGAATTTCACTAAGACTTGAACTATTTTGAGGAAATAAAAAGTGCAAAAGAGAAATGTTCCATTTAGTTATCACATAATTAAGTTTAAACAACTAATCTGTAGTGTGAATATCTCAATCTAGTTTCAGGCTATTGGTGACTCTTTGTAACTGGCCATTGGTTGACTGCAAGTATAGACTGTAATTACCAGATGAAGAGTCACACTTTTCTTGTGTATAAATTATGTTCATTTTCCATCAGCCTCATTTCCATTTTCTGTCCTATGGTCTATGGAAGGATAGCCTGTGACCACTCTGTGGCCACTGGCATTGGGTCATGGCCAGGGCAGTGGAGCTTGAAGTAGGAAGCCAGTGGACAACCGCAGGTGAGGAGCAGGCAGGCCCCAGGAACACCCCTGGGTCACAGCCTGCAGAGCAAGGCCCTGCTCTTCCTCTTCAACCCCTGCAGGGCAGGTGCAGAAGCAGAGACCAGGTGTAACTTCCACAGATGTGCAGCTGACAGTGGAGGCAAGCTGGGAGAGGGGGTGTCCATGCTACTTGGGAGGTGGAGCAGAGCCCACTATTGGAGCAGAGTGCTACTGGACTTGGAACCATGGTATGAAAAGATGTTGCCAAAGTCAAATAGTAACAATGATTCTGCCAGGCCCTTATCCAGTACTTATTATGAGCTGGTCAGTGTTCTAACAGCTTTACTCATACTAACACATGGTGAGGATATTTTTCTAATATCAATCCATTTTTCCTCAAGGCTCTTTAAAATTCAGCTCTTTGCATGCAAGGGGGAAAAATAAAAGAGCAAGCCCTACATTAAGAGAGATTACCAGGCATGCCCTAGTAAACTTTTTTCTAAAATCGGTTTATGTCATTAAACTCATGAGATTTCCTTTTAAGGGCCAAAACAGGTTACATGACCAAAAACCAAAATCAAGTGATCTTTATCACAGGCAGCAAAGAATGCCCTGGCCATGACCCAATGCCAGTGGCCACAGAATGGTCACATGCTATCCTCCCACAGACCCTAGGACAGAAGATGGAAATGAGGCTGGTGGAAAATGAACATAATTCATACACAAAAAGAAAGTGTGACTCTTCATCTGGTAATTACAGTCTGTTTGCACTCATCTTATCCACAAGGGGGTGGGTAGAAGGATGTGCACTTATCTTCTCCTGTGAGAACTCCAAAACTGCAACTAACTGCTGAACAACCATTGACAGAATGTTGGATCCCACAAAAAGAAGACACCCCACGTCTAAGGGCAAAGGAGAAGCCCCAACAAGATGGTAGGAGGGGTGATTTTAGAATCAAACCCCATACCCGCTAGAGATGCTTGGAGGGCTCAAACAAAACCTTGTGTGCACCAGGACCCAGGAGAAAGGAGCAGTGACCCCAAAGGAGTCTGAGCCAAACTTGCCTGTTATTGTCCAGGAGTCTCTGGTGGAGGTGTGGGTTGATAGCGGCCTAACAAGGAATCAGGGGCACTGAATACAACAGTCCTGGCATAAGTCTTTTTGAAGGAGGTAGCCAATACCCTACCATAGTTTGGTCTTAGGCCAAATTACAGGGACAGAACACAGCCCTGCCAATCAACAGAAAATTGTATTAAAGATTTACTGAGCATGGCCCCACCCATCAGAGCAAGACCCAGATTCCCCCACAGGCAGTGCTTCCCATCACGAAGCTTCCACAAGCCTCTTTTCCATCAGAGAGCAGACAGAAAGAAAATCACAATTACAGAAAACTAACCAAACTGATCACTTGGATCACAGCCTTGTGTAACTCAATGAAACTACAAGCCATGCCATGTAGGGCCACCCATGATGGATGGGTAATGGTGGAGAGTTCTGATAAAACGTGGTCTACTGGAGAAGGGATTGGCAAATCACTTCAGTATTCTTGCCTTGAGAACCCCATGAACAACATGAAAAGGCAAAAAATGTGAAACTGAAAGATGAACTCCCCAGGTTGGTAGGTGCCCCATATGCAACTGGAGAAGAGTGGAGAAATAGCCCCAGAAAAAAATGAAGAGGCTGAGCCAAAGCAAAAACAGTTCCCAGTTGTGGATGTGACTGGTGATGGATGTAAAGTCCGATGCTGTAAAGAACAATATTGCATAGAAACCTAAAATGCTAAGTTCATGAATCAAGGTAAATTGGAAGTGGTCAAACAGGAGATGGCAAGAGTGAACATCGACATTTTAGGAATCAATGAACTAAAATGGACTGGAGTGGGCGAATTTAACTCAGATGACCACTGTGGGCAAAAATCCCTTGGAAGAAATGGAGTGGCCCTCATAGACAACAAAAGAGTCCAAAATGCAGTACTTGGATACAATCTCAAAAACGACAGAATGATCTCTGTTCGTTTCCAAGGCAAACCATTCAATATCACAGTAATCCAAGTCTATGCCCCAACCAGTAATGCTGAAGAAGCTAAAACTGAACAGTTCTATGAAGATCTACAAGACCTTCTAGAACTAACACCCAAAAAAGATGGCCTTTTCATCATAGGGTACTGGAATGCAAAAGTAGGAAGTCAAGAGATACCTGGAGTAACAGGCAAATTTGGCCTTGGTGAATGAATGAATGAAGCAAGGCAAAGGCTCACAGTTTTCCCAAGAGAAGGCACTGGTCATAGCAAACACCCTCTTCCAAGAACACAAGAGAAGACTCTACATGAGGACATAGCCAGATGATCAACACTGAAATCAGATTGATTATATTCTTTGCAGCCAAAGATGGAGAAGCTCTATACAGTCAGCAAAAACAAGATTGGGAGCTGACTGTGGCTCAGATTATGAACTCCTTATTGCCAAATTCAGACTTAAATTGAAGAAAGTAAGGAAAACCACTAGACCACTCAGTTCAGTTCAGTTCAGTCGCTCAGTCATGTTCGACTCTTTGTGACCCCATGAATCGCAGCACACCAGGCCTCCCTGTCCATCACCAACTCCCAGAGTTCACTCAAACTCACATCCATCGAGTCGGTGATGCCATGCAGCCATCTCATCCTCTGTCATCCCCTTCTCCTCCTGCCCCCAATCCCTCCCAGCATCAGAGTCTTTTCCAATGAGTCAACTCTTCGCATGAGGTGGCCAAAGTACTGGAGTTTGAGCTTTAGTATCATTCCTTCCAAAGAACACCCAGAACTGATCTCCTTTAGAATGGACTGGCTGGATCTCCTTGCAGTCCAAGGGACTCTCAAGAGTCTTCTCCAACACCACAGTTCAAAAGCATCAATTCTTCGGCACTCAGCCTTCTTCACAGTCCACTTAGGTATGACCTAAATCAAATCCCATAGGATTGTACAGTGGAAGTGACAAATAGATTCAAAGGATTTCATCTGATAGGTAGGTATCTATTTGATCTGATAGACTCAGGTTCAATTCCTGGGTCAGGAATATTCCCTGGAGAAGAAAATGGCAACTAACTTGAGTATTCTTGCCTGGAAAATTCCATGGACAGAGGATCCTAGTGCGCTATAGTTCATGGCACCGCAAAGAATCAGGAACATGCTTACTAACTTGCATCAGGGAATCTGTATTTTTTTTTCTTTTTTAAAAAATTGAGGTATAGTTGACTTATGATATTGTTTAAGTTTCAGGTGGACAACATGCACAATTTTAAAGGATAGACTTCATATATAGGTATTATAAAATATTGGCTATATTTCAGAGAATCTGGCTTTTAAAGGCAGCTCAGCCATGTGACCACAGAGAAGACTTGTGTCTGCCTTTACCTATCAGATCTGATAGATAGACCTGCCTCCTAAGAAAGATAGATAAAAAGATAAGAACACTGGATGGAGGTTCTAACTGTTGCTTCTTGACCTGCATACAGATTTCTCAGGAGGCAGGTAAAGTGGTCTGGTATTCACATCTGTTTAAGAATTTTCCACAGTTTGTTGTGGTCCGCACAGTCAAAGGCTTTGATGTACTCAATGAAGCAGAAGTAGATGTTTTTACGGAACTCTCTTGCTTTATTAATGATGTTGGCAATTTGTTCTCTGGTTCCTCTGCCTTTTCTAAATCCAGCTTGACATCTGGAAGTTCACAATTCACATACTTTTGAAGCCTGGCTTGGAGAAGTTTGAGCATTACTTTGCTAGCTACTGATATAAGTACAATTATGCAGTAGTTTGAACATTCTTTGGCATTTCCTTTCCTTGGGATTAGACCTTTTCCAGTCCTGTGGCCACTTCTGGGTTTTCCAAATTAGCTGGCATATTGAGTACAGCACTTTCACAGCATCATCTTTTAGGATTTGAAATAGCTCAACTGGAATTCCATCATCTCCACTAGATTTGTTCATAGTGATGCTTCCACTTGACTTCACATTCCAGGATGCCTGGCTCTAGGTGAGTGATCACACCATCATCATTATCTGGGTCATGAAGATCTTTTTTGTATAGTTCTTCTCTGTATTCTTGCCACCTTTTCTTAATATCTTCTGCCCATACCATTTCTTTCCTTCATTGTGCCCATCCTTGCCTGGAAAGTTCCCATGATATCTTTAATTTTTTTTTGCAGAGATCTCTAGTCTTTCCCATACTACTGTTTTCCTCTAATTCTTTGTATTGATCACTGCAGAAGGCTTTCTTATCTCTCCTTGCCATTCTTTGGAACTCTGCATTCAGATAGATATATCTTTCTGTTTCTCCTTTGCCTTTCACTTCTCTTCTTTTCTCAGCTATTTGTAAGGTCTCCTCAGACAACCATTTTGTCTTTTTGCATTTCTTTTTCTTGGGGATAGTCTTGATCACTGACTCCTGTACAATGTCATGAACCTCCATCTATAGTTCTTCGTGCACTCTGTCTATCAAATCTAATCCCTTGAATCTATTTGTCACTTCCATTGTATAATGGTAAAGGATTTGATTTAGGTCATACCTAAACGGTCTAGTGGTTTTCCTTACTTTCTTCAATTTAAGTCTAAATTTGGCAATAAGGAATTCATGACCTGATACAATCAGCTCCTCATCTTGTTTTGCTGACTGTATAGAGCTTCTCCATCTTTGGCTGCAAAGAATATAATCAATCTGATTTTGGTGTTGACCATCTGGTGATGTTCACATGTAGTCTTCTCTTGTGTTGTTGGAAGAGGGTGTTTGCTATGACCAGTGCCTTCTCTTGGGAAAACTCTGTTAGCCTTTGCCATGCTTCATTTTGTAGTCCAAGGCCAAACTTGCCTTTTACTCCAGGTATCTCTTGACTTCCTACTTTTGCATTCCAGTCCCCTATAATGAAAAGGACATCTTTTTTGGATGTTAGTTCTAAAAGGTCTTGTAGGTCTTCATAGAACTGTTCAACTTCAGCTTTTTCAGCGTTACTGGTTGGGGCATAGACTTGGATTACTGTGATATTGAATGGTTTGCCTTGGAAATGAACAGAGATCATTCTGTCATTTTTTAGATTGCATCCAAGGACTGTATTTCAGACTCTTTTGTTGACCATGATGGCTACTCCATTCCTTCTAAGGGATTCCTGCCCACAGTAGTCGATATAATGGTCATCTGAATTAAATTCACCCATTCCAGTCCATTTTAGTTCGCTGATTCCTAGAATGTCGATGTTCACTCTTTCCATCTCCTGTTTGACCACTTCCAATTTGCCTTGATTCATGGACCTAACATTCCAGGTTCCTATGCAGCATCTGACCTTGCTCTTTACAGCATCTGACCTTGCTTCTATCACCAGTCACATCTACAACTGGGTATTATTTTTTGCTTTGGCTCCGTCCCTTCATTCTTTCTGGAGTTATTTCTCCACTGATCTCCAGTAACATACTGAGCACCTACTGACCTGGGGAGTTCCTCTTTCAGTATCCTATCATTTTGCCTTTTCATACTGTTCACGGGGTTCTCAAGGCAAGAATACTGAAGTGGTTTGCCATTCCCTTCTCCAGTGGACCACATTCTGTCAGATGAGTTGCACTCATCTCACACACTAGTAAAGTAATGCTCAAAATTCTCCAAGCCAGGCTTCAGCAATATGTGAACCATGAAATTCCAGATGTTCAAGCTGGTTTTAGAAAAGGCAGAGGAACAGAGATCAAATTGCCAACATCCACTGGATTATGGAAAAAGCAAGAGAGTTCCAGAAAAACATCTATTTCTGCTTTATTGACTATGCAAAGCCTATGACTGTGTGGATCCCAAAAAACTGTGGAAAAT
Source organism: Bos indicus x Bos taurus (assembly GCF_003369695.1). NCBI lineage: Eukaryota > Metazoa > Chordata > Mammalia > Artiodactyla > Bovidae > Bos > Bos indicus x Bos taurus. Next base: position 709,980 of record NC_040103.1, on the reverse strand, counting down.
TCTGAAAGAGATGGGAATACCAGACCACCTGACCTGCCTCTTGAGAAACCTATATGCAGGTCAGGAAGCAATTGTTCGAACTGGACATGGAACAACAGACTGGTTCCAAATAGGAAAAGGAGTACGTCAAGGCTGTATATTGTCACCCTGCTTATTTAACTTCTATGCAGAGTACATCATGAGAAATGCTGGGCTGGAAGAAGCACAAGCTGGAATCAAGATTGCCGGGAGATATCTCAATAACCTCAGATATGCATATGACACAACCCTTATGGCAGAAAGTGAAATGGAACTAAAAAGCCTCTTGATGAAAGTGAAAGAGGAGAGTGAAAAAGTTGGCTTAAAGTTCAACATTAAGAAAACTAAGATCATGGCGTCTGGTCCCATCACTTCATGGCAAATAGATGGGGAAACAGTGGAAACAGTGTCAGACTTTATTTTTCTGGGCTCCAAAATCACTGCAGATGGTGATTGCAGCCAGGAAATTAAAAGATGCTTACTTCTTAGAAGGAAAGTTATGACCAACATAGATAGCATATTCAAAAGCAGAGACATTACTTTGCCAACAAAGGTTCATCTAGTCAAGGCTATGGTTTTTCCAGTGGTCATGTATGGATGTGAGAGTTGGACTGTGAAGAAAGCTGAGCTCTGAGGAATTGATGCTTTTGAACTGTGTTGTTGGAGAAGACTCTTGAGAGCCCCTTGAACTGCAAGGAGATCCAACCATCCATTCTAAAGATTGGTCCTGGGATTTCTTTGGAAGGAATGATGCTAAAGCTGAAACTCCAGTATTTTGGCCACCTCATGTGAAGAGTTGACTCATTGGAAAAGACTCTGATTCTGGAGGGACTAGGGGCAGGAGAAGAAGGGGATGACAGAGGATGAGATGGCTGGATGGCATCACTGACTCAATGGACATGAGTCTGAGTGAACTCCGGGAGTTAGTGATGGACAGGGAGGCCTGGCATGCTGCGATTCATGGGGTCGCAAAGTGTCGGACACGACTGAGTGACTGAACTGACTGAACTGAACTGAACTGAAAGAAGATCTAATAAGTTTGATTTTTCCTTCCATTAACCCAACCCTAACCCACTCAGAGAAGAATTGTCTTCAGGTATGTTTAAGTTTCTAAGCATCTATTTTTATAAATAAACGACAGAGCAAAAGTCTCTAATAAGAGTACCAAGATCTGCAACGTGTGGCCTGGGGAGGCAGACTCCTCTGATTCAAGTCCCAGTATCATCACTTGAGCTTCCTGGGGAAGGCTTCCTGTGCTCTGGGAGCCTCAGCTTCCTTGGCACAGGCATGTGGATAGTACCTGCCCCTTTGATTTCCCTTGATGGTGACTGCCGTGCCTTCATCAGATGCTGTGACCTTGAACTAGGTATGTTTCCATCAGCCAATAACTTCTATTGATTCCAACAACTCAAAAGCTCTTGCGTTGATCTGTAATCTCTAACTGACCCCACTGCCAAACCACCTTTCTGTAGACCCCTCTGGGCTGACACTGGGTCTGTTCTTCAGTTTCACAGACTATGGTTACAGTCAGGATACCAGATAAAACACAGGATTTTAAAATACATAAATACAGATAATACTCAGATTAAAATACAAAGTCAAAAAGCTTTGAACTTTAGGGAATTCCCTGGTGGTCTCGTGGTTAGGACTCCATGCTTTAGCTGCCAAGGGCATGGATTCACTCCCTGTTTGGGGAACTAAGATCCCACAAACTGTGCAGAATTTTTTTTTTTTAATTTCATACAGACAACAAATAATGTTTTAGTGTAAGTATGTCCCAACTATTGCATGGCGCGCTTTGTTTAGAGGTCATTCCTTGAATCACCGCCAAGTTCAACTGGCCCATCCCCAACCACAGCCTCACGTTGTCTGGTGCAAGTTGACACCTTTCCTCCCCCAGAAGGGCTGTTTGTACAGCTACCCCCACCTTCCCAAGAGTAAAGCAATCATTTCTCCCTCACTTGACTCCTCGGCATAGGAATGCTGGTGTCTGTTCTCAGTGTTGAGCATGTAGGAACAGGAGGGAGAGCTGTGCGAAACAGGGGGAAGGGGTTCACCTGTTTATAGTCACCAACTGCTCTCTGAGGGACCATCACAATCCCACTGTAAACATCAGGTGACAGAGGATTCCTCTCCATTACCTGTCAGTAGGCTTCAGATGAACTTCAGTGGGCTTCATTTAGTCTGTGAACAGATGAAAAAAGGGCCAGTCCTTCCAGGTCCTGGCTCAGTAAGGACAGTTGGGCATCAGAAAGGCCGCGTCTAAGTTGTGTGTGCCTGCTTAGTCACTCAGTGGTGTCTGACTCTGCAACTTCATGGACTGTAGCCTTGGAATAGGCTCGTGTGTCCAGCGAATTTTCTAGGCAAGAGCACTAGAGCAGGTTGCCATTTCCTACTCCAGGAAATCTTCCAGACCCAGGGATCAAACCTGGGTCTCCTGCACTGCAGGCAGATTCTTTACCACTGTGCCACCTGGGAAGCCCCTGGTCTAGGTTAGTGAAATGGAGTTCTGAAGACACTCCCTGGAATGTCATTAGGTTCAAAGCAGAAGATAAATTTCTTACCACTTTCTGAAAGCCCGAGTACAACACCACCTCAGAAGCAGAATGGGGCAGGTCCACCAACGCCTGAAATGGACGCAGTTGTCCCAGTGACCCAAGGCAGTCCCATGTTTCCATCTTCATCACCCGTGGACACTGCCCCAACAGACTGCATAAAAGGCACTGAGCGTATCAGCAGATTCAAATTAAATAAGGCTTCTAGGACTGCAAGGAGTCCATTCTGAAGGAGATCAGCCCTGGGATTTCTTTGGAAGGAATGATGCTAAAGCTGAAACTCCAGTACTTCGGCCACCTCATGCGAAGAGTTGACTCATTGGAAAAGACTCTGATGCTGGGAGGGATTGGGGGCAGGAGGAGAAGGGGACGACAGAGGATGAGATGGCTGGATGGCATCACTGACTCGATGGACGTGAGTCTGAGTGAACTCCAGTAGTTGGTGATGGACAGGGAGGCCTGGTGTGCTGTGATTCATGGAGTCGCAAAGAGTCGGACTCAACTGAGCAACTGAACTGAACTGAACTGAGGGAAGCCAATGTCTGTCACCCAATATTGTTTAATTTGGGCTCTAAATCTTTTTTATTAAAAAAAAAACTTTTAAAACTAATTTTTAGCTGGGCTGGGTGTTTTTTTGGTGCACAGACTTTTCTCTAGTTGCAGTGAGCAGGTGCTGCTCTTCCTTACCATGTGTAGGGTTCTCATGGCAGTGGCTTCTCTCGCTGTAGAGCACAGGCTTTAGAGTACACAGGCTTTAGTAGTTGAGTGCGTGGGCTCAATAGCCGTGGTTCCAGGGTTCTAGAGCACAGACTCAGTAGTTGTGGCTCCTGGGCTTAGTTGTTTGGTGGCATGTGGGATCTTTCCAGACCAAGACTCAAAGCCATGTCTCTTCCATTGGCAAGCAGATGGATTTTTTACCTCTGAACTACCAGGAAATCCTCTCACCTCTAATTCTTACTTCTAACTTATTTATAACTGTTAATTCTACAGGGATAATTAATTTTGCATTTTATTTCAAAATGTGGTCCATTCTCTTCTCCCTCCCCACCTCCTCCCAATTACGTACTGCCCCTGTGCTCATTTTCTGAATCTGACATACTATGAGCAGGGTTTTTCAGGCCAATACTCTGGAAGAAAGCAGCTCTGAGCACACTAGTCCTTCTACAACCAGGACAAAACCCCTATGCTATCTGAATGCACATTTTCTATGTTTGTAAGAATATAAGCCAAGTCTCTACCCTCATTAATGACCTTATTTCCTGTGTTCAGTTTCCTTGGCTCTGCCATTTTCTAGACATTGAATTTGGACAAGCTGCTTAAGCTCTCTAAGATTAATTCTCACTTTCAAGTGTTGAAAATAAAAACGAGCTCACAGTTGTTTTGAAGCTTAAATACAATAATCTGAAACTCTGTCAAGCACATACCAGAGTCCAGTGCACAGTCACAGTTTTCACCACCAAGCTATGAACGCATGAACTGCTCAGGTTTGAGTCCATTTGGTCAGGGTGGCAGCCACAGGGCTCCTGTCATTCCCCACCACCCAGATGGAGTGGGGATCTCCAGATGGGGCAGGCATCCCAGGTGGGAGGGGCACAGGGAGCAGCCCTGCAGGCTGAGGCCATGCGCTGTCCAGGCAACCCAATTGACCCAGCAGGGAGGACCCCAGGGCCTGGCTCCTCCTGCCGCAGGTGGGCCTGACCTGAAGGAACCCAGGGTTCCCTTGGATTGACCAAGAGTATCTCACCTGCATCTCTATTTTGGGGACCCCACCCAGCCTGCTTCCTCTCCTCCGTCTGCCATAGACGTCACTCCCCCAGTAAATCACCCACACCTCCAACCCCAGCTCATGATCTGCTTCCTGGAGAACCTGAGCTAACATGGAGAGAGAGGGAAGGGCAGCCAACAATCACAAGGACCCACTTTAAGATCTGGCTTCCTGAGGAGCAGGGCAAGTCTCCACCAATGCTCCTGCTGTACTTCTGACTATCACATCTATGCCTGGCTAGAATCCTAAAATGAGTTGAACCAAACCCAGGACCATGCCTAGTCATCACTGGGCCACCAAATTCCCACTATCTGGTAAGTTTTCAGAAGACTGGAAGCCTGGTAACCACGTCAAACATCAGTGAGCATGAGAGGTTTTCTTCTCTGGAACTCCTTACTGGTTTTTTAATTTGGTTTATTCTCAAAGCTGTCCTTGGAAGGAGTTTTTTTTTTTTTTTTTAGGGAAGAAACAGGGATAGAAAATGCTCACAGTTCTACAGTCACAGAATGCAGAGCCCTGGACTTCAAAGCTGATCTGTCTGACCTCTTAGCCCCCTGCATTGTGGCTCTTCAGACCCTCAACCAAGTCTCAGAACAGTGAGAACAAGGCCTTCTTCACAGTTAAACCCAAAGCAATTTGGTTTTTTGCTTGCTTTAAAAATTTTTAATTTACATTGAATTTTAGTTGATTTACAGTGTTGTGTTAGTTTCAGGTGTACAGCAAAGTGATTCAGTTATACATATACAACTATTTTTTTTCAGGTTCCTTTCCCATATAAGTTGTTACAGAATATTGAGTAGAGTTCCCTGTGGTATACAAGAGGTCCTTGTTGATTACATATTTTATACATAGGAGCATGTATCTTTAATCCCAAACTCCTAATTTACCTCCCTCACCACCTTCCAGAAACTAATTTAGAAGAGAGTAATTTCTGTACAAGACTGTTGTGCACTGATCAAGTCACAGACATGAACCTGTCACTTCAATGACCTCACATCCCTAGCAAGACCACCATGGGCTGCATCACATGTGCTCTCTGTGGGCATTACATGGTTGCATAGCCTTTTGATCTTGTAAACTTGCAGTCACCCACCTCCCAATAGTTACATCTCTCTTCAATGTTTCTGTAGAATAGTGTGGGCATAAATCATCCCCCAATTTGACTGACCAACAGAGATGCTCTCTGCTGACACCTGTGCTGCCCACAGCTGTCTGGCAGACTGTGGTGCGAAGACTAGCCCTCCTGCCACCAGGCACCCACTCAGCTGCCAATCCTCAGCCATTACAGGACATTCTGCATCCTGTGGTCCAGTTCTCCTGGACTGGAGCACTGACTGCTTCTCGCACTGGGCAGTCAGGTAACATGGCAGTCACAAAGTCTTTTTGGCTCTTAAAAAATATGTACTTCCTGAATATCATGCCAACTCCACATGGAATTGAGGCTGTGTTCCATTCTCAGCATGGCTGCATTCTAAAGGGTTACAGAACCTTGGGGTGGGGAAGGGAGGATAACAGCTCTTCCCAAATGTGCATCCCTGTGCCTTTGTGGGTACCCTCTCATACTTACTGTGATGGGTACCCAGAGGGAGCTTAGCCTGGAAAGAAGCCCCTGGAAAGGCTACCCACCTATAGGACAACATGGGCTCTTCAAAGTCCGTACAGCCAGCCTGGACTTCAACTTCCATTTCACGCTGCTTAAGAATGGAGATAAAACATCAGATGCTGACCAATTGCACCATACAATAAATATCTGTCACCAATAAGGAGGCAGGTGTTCAGACGAGTTGGGAGAAGCCCTCCTATCAGGGGTTGGAGCTTAGGTGAAAGTTCCCTGGGCCCCAGGACCTACAGGCCGACAGTCAGCATGATGTTCACATATGGAGGAAACTGGGGCAGGGAGTGGGAGCGCTGTGTCCCTCACTTGGGACAAACTATTGTGAAAGATTAAAGAACATTCACAAGACAAAAGCCAAAACATGTCTTAGCCAAAGTGAGCTGTCCAAGGCAGAGGCCCTGAGGAGGTTCCCCACCTCCTGTCAATGTAGAAAGGGAGTTTCAACTCATCAGTTCAAAGATAGACACACGTGATGACACACCAGGAACAAGGACAGACAGTGAAGAGGAAGCACGGTGCACAAGAGAAAGGACTGGAGTCAAGGGTCAAAGAGGGCGATGGGACTGTGGCTGTTTTTCTCCTTTCTAGTTTTCTAGTTTTTCCAATATTCTTATAATGAGAATACTTCTAATTTATTTTTTATTTTTTTAACTGAAGCATGGTCGACATAATGTTGTCAACCATGTAGTGATATATGTATGACTGAATCACTTTGCTGTGGTATTTTAAATGAATAATCAACAAGGTCCTTCTGTGGAGGACTGTATAGGTCCTATGGTATAGCACAGGGAACTCTGCTTAATATTTTGGGGCAGGTTGGATGGGAAGGGAGTTTGAGGGAGAATAGATGCATGTATATGTATGGCTGAATCCCTTTGCTGTCCATCTGAAATTATCACAACATTGTCAATCAGCTGTACTCCAATATGTGAGTGACTTAGTTATATTATATATATATATATATATATATATATAATCATACACATTCTTTTTTTCTCTATTCTTTTCCATTATAGTTTATCAAAGGAGATTGCAAAGGAAGGGGACTAGAGGAGGGATGGAGTGGTAGCTTGGGGTTAACGGACCTAAGCTATTATATATAAAATGGATAAACAACAAGGTCCTACTTGTTGAGGACAGAGAATATTTTAGACTTATGATCCAAAAGGTATTAAAATAAGCAGTTGTTAATAATAGTTTTCCTAAGGTAACTTCTCCCTTGGCGTTCAGTTCCCATCACTCTTTCCCTACCCTCTGGGACAGAGCAGGCCTGGCCATGGTGCGGGATGTCTGCCAGCATTCATTACCCATTAAATCCTCAGACTCTTGGAGGCCTAGCAGACCTACATTCAACACAGTGCTTTGGGGATAAAGGTCCCCAATTAATAAGTACTTTAGGACTCACCCATTTTTGTCCATTAAGGACATTATGATATTGCTTAAACTATGGCATATTTGTGGTTGAAAAGTCTTGGTTAGTTTGTTAAAAGTTAATTGTTACTGAGTCAGTAAGAGATAATGCCATCTCCCCAAGAGAGACTAATTAACTTGGGAAATCTCAGCAACAATAGATCAAAGAGGAAGAGTATTCCTCTCTACATGTGACTTTCCACATCCAGAAGACTAAGTTCTTAAAGGGCAAGGGCTCTGTGCCTCCAGTGTCACACGGATGGCACAGTCAGGTCCCTGAGAAACTCTTTTCTTGATGGAGATAACAACAAACCTTATGCCAACAAACCTCGTGGCGTAAGTTCACTTTAATTTGCTTCATTATTTTCTCTATTTTGTACTATGTACCCTTTTCCCTTTTCCATTTTTTTTCTTTTTTTCCTTTAACTTTTCACAATCTTTTTCTCTTCATTTTTTTTTAACTTTTTATTTTATATTGGAGTATAGCCAATTACCCCAATGGCACAGCGATAAAGAATCCTCCTGCAATACAGGACTTATAGGTTCGATCCCTGGATTGGGAAGATCCCCTGGAGTAGGGCATGGCAACCCACTCCAGTATTCTTGCTTGGAGAATCCCATGGACAGAGGAGGCTGTTGGGCTATAGTCCATAGGGTCACAAAGAGTCGGACAGGACTGAAGCTATTTACCATGCTGCACACATAGCTGATTAACAATGTGATAATTTCAGGCGGACAGCAAAGGGACTCAGTCACACATACACATGTATCCATTCTCCCCCAAACTCCCCTCCCATCCAGACTGCCCCCTAACATTAAGCAGAGTTCCCTGTGCTGTACACAGTAGGGCCTTGCTCTTGTCCATTTTAAATATAGCAGTAAGTACACGTCAAGTCCAAACTGCCTAACACACTCCCCCCATCCTTCCTCCCTAGCAACTGTATCATTCTCTAAGTCTGTGAATCTGTTTCTGTGTTGAAAATAAGTTCATTTGTATTATTTCCTTTTAGATTCCGTATATAAGGGGTGTTATGATATTTCTCCTTTTCTGTCTGACTTATTTCACTCAGTATGACAACCTCTAGGTCCATTCATGCTGCTTCAAATGGCATTATCATTCCTTTTAAAGGTAGAGTAGTATCCCATTGTATATATGTACCCATCTTCTTTTATCCATACCTCTGTGATTGAGCTGTTCACAAGTTTTGATTAATGAAAAGTCACTTGCTGATCAGATCATGCATCAGAAAGTGAGAGATTTTCTGTCTTCCTGGAAAAGCTTATATTTGCCCAGAGTCAGCTTGCCGTGCTCATAAGAAGCACAGTTGCCTGTTCCCTCCACGTCTCTGTGTAGAGGACACAGGGAGCAACCCCCAGCCTATAGGCATCATTTTCTGTACTTGCAGGTTGATGAGAATTAATGATTTCTTAACTTGACATTGTTTTTAGTTAAGATGACAACTCCTAAGCTGATGCAGATCAAGGCTGAAAAAAAGTGCAATTATCTTAAAATTATACAGACAAGGGACAGTGGAGAGTTCATAGCTTTAGTTCCTGGTCAAGTTGAAGAAATTAAAGCTCAAAGAAGTTAAACATCGAGAGCTGGTCAATGGCAAAGGCAAAGTGAGGACCCAGGAATCCTGGTCACGCTGGGTGTCCCTGACCCCTAGCTCTGTGTCCTCTAAAGGCCTTGCCATGGCTCCTCCCCCAGGGCTTTGATCTCCTTTAAATCCCAAATGGGGGCATAGTGCAGACTGCACACAAGAGAAAAGCAAACCAATGTCTCAAAAGTGTGGACAGGGCACAGCAGGAGAACAACAACAGAAGTCAAATCAGAGTCAAATCTGACTCCAATCTCACAGTCAATTTCTATCCAGATGGGACCCCAGGCATGACCACTGATAACGGTGCTCAGGGGAGGGAGAGAGGGGAGCAGGTCCTCTGAGCCCAGCTCTGCTCCCCTGGGACTGGGTGCAGGGTGGTCTCATTTCTGTGTAGACTTCACCATTGTAAATCATGCTCATCACGGCAATAGTCTGGCTTTATTTACTTTATTTATTTAGGCTGTACTGGCTCTTCATTGCTGCACAAGGGCTTTCTCTAGTTGTGGTGCATGGGCTTCTCACTGCAGCAGCTTCTCTAATGTTGCAGAACATGAGCTCTAGAGTGTGGGCTCAGTAGTTGTGGCACCCAGGCTTAGTTGCTTCACGGCATATGGGATCTTCCTGAACCAAGGCTGGAACCCGTGTCCCCTGCATGGGAAGGCAGATTCTTAACCACGGGACCACCAGGGAAGTCCCATCATGGTAATAGTCTTAACACAAGGTTTTAAAAAGTGCTTTATTTACCCTGTGCTCTACATTTGTCCCAGTGCAACTGGAATCTGTCCTTTTGGCTGGAAAGGGGGCACAGGGAAAGAGTAGAAACATCTTCATTGTTATCCAGCACTCCACACACTTGGCCAGGTGCCAATTTTCACCCATTTAAAGCAGGTGCTCTCCGCCCAGAGGAGGAAGATTCAGTGAGAGTTGTAGGCAACACATTGTGTTGCCCATTTAAACTGACCCCAAAGAAAACAACGTGAGTGACAAGTACACCTTTTATCCGCAGAAGTCCTAGCTACCTAACCAGCTGGATTCTCCACCACACTTCACCCAGGACAGACATGAGCAACGGGCTGCACCAGCCCTGGCAACCTCAGAGCCCCCCTTCCCCCTCATCAGTACAGTAGGTGGGCCCCAAGAAAACCCCCTCCCAGTGTTCACATACATGTGCATCACTTACCCCTCCCACCCAAACTGTCTCTGGACTTGGCCTTGGGACTTCCTTGGACCCAAAGACATTGAAAAGCACAGTGCAAATAGGCTTGGTAAGACCTTGCACACATGTTTGCAGAAGTCAGTCTCCACGCTGCAAAGAAACTCAGTTTGGAAGATTTGAGGGAACAGTGAGAGACCTGAGGGTTCTCTAGACGGTCTTCCCGAGGAAGGTCGCAGCTTCATGTGACCTCAGAACTGCCCAGCTGTGCCCAGTCAACCCACTGGATCACAAGAGCAGAATAAGCAGCTATTGTTTGAGCCCTGAAGCTAAGTGAGGGGACGGCTTGCTATACAGAAATAGATCCTTGAATTAGTACTTCCCCACTGGGGTTTTTAAGGGTTCATCTATATCGTCTGTACAAGAGCAGGAAGGGAAAAAGGAAATTTAGGCCTAAAATACCCTTGCTGAGTAACAGTTCTACCACTAAGTCCTAAGAGTTCCTTCCTTAGCAAACTAGTCTTTTTGTTTCTCTAAAAATAATAACAGCTAATCTAATGTGTGCCCATCATGGGTGATGTGAGGTTAGGACAGACATTGTATTATATGTCTGTATTCATTTATATCACAGTAAAATATTCTTCATGCTCAAGAAATGAATGCCCTTCATAATTGTCAGATATTATAATATCACCCAAACATTTTCTCCTCTTATCAACCATCTCTGTTCCCTGGTCTCCTCTACCAATATTTTATAAGAAAAAATTTACTTGTTTCACCTAAACAGTTGTTTATCTAATCAATAATTGACACCCTTCTACTTTTCCCCATATTGAAATAGACACACTTGATGCCCAGCACCCATCAGCATGGAGGTGATTGTGAGGTGGTGCAGGCAAGGGCCTAGTTCCTGCCAACACAAAGACCAGCTAACCTGGGTAAGGACCAGTCTTAACAACCATGGGAGGTTGTCCCAATGGTAGGCACTCCCCATACCCATCTTCATCCCTCAGATCCTGAAATAAAATTACAGAGGAGGCAAATTGTGTTGATCAAATAAATGCTTTGAAAATCCACTTATGAGTCACCAGGTCTGGTTTCCATCATTCATGAACAAGACAAGCCCATATACAGTCCTCCTGGCTCCATGGTCTGGACTGAGAGTTCATCCAGAATGAAAAGCAGGAACTCAGAAAGATGAGGAGAGGGAAGGGACAGTAGAGTGTGGGGAAGTCAGAGTGGAGGGCACTGTCTGGGGCTTCTGGGTGATTGTGTGATTGTGTGTATGTGTGTGCTTTTTACCAATTAAATCTTTGATAAATAAACCCAAGCCAAACTATTTCTGTTGTCATTGCTACAGTTGGTGACACTTTAGACAGTAGGGTTCTAAGTCCCCACAAGTACCTCTCTCGATACTTCAGCAGACTCAAAATGGAACTCAGGCCCAGCCAGCAGGATCTGGTGAAATATAAATCCAGTAGCATCAGGCTTCCTGATTTCCACAGTAAAATGTCATGTGTGGTATTTGCTTCCAAGCACCACAGTCCCCTCCCATCAGCCACATATTGCTTCCCATCTTAAAATTAACACCTGAATCGGTTATTACCCAGCACCTGTCAGAGTGTTATTGATGCTCAGACTATGAAGACAGTTTAGGTGCCAAGGGGTCCACATAAGTGTCTAAGTTCTCATTGTGCTGGAAGCGTAAAGGCTCCAGAGCAGTAGGACAGGAAGGACATGTGCCCTCAGGGATGCTTCTGGAGTGCCTACCACCGACTGCTAAATTAATGTTACATAGCCAGCTGTTTGACTGAGAGAAAGTCCTAGAATGGGCCTTATGGAGAATGTTTATCCACCTTCTGTGAAACTAGGCAAAGACAAAACATATTTACATCAGCACTTTTAGTACGTTTTCTCCCAAGATCGGGTCAGAAGTGACTCAACTGAGGTAATATGACAAAGCACTGTCTTGGAGAGGGAAAGTCAAGTAGTTGGTATGGTGGGTGCAGTCCCCTTCATTTGGAGACCTCCTGAGATGCCCTTTTGCCAGTGGGACCAGAAATAATCACAGTCTTTGAACACTACTCTCAGCAGCTCTCACCCAACTAGGGATGACCTGCAAATCCATCCTTCGTCAACCAGTAAAGCCAAGGAGCATCCTGCCCACGTTGCCTGGGGACCCCCTTCTCCCATCTGGACCAAGACTGCAGCCACCACCTGCCAGGAACCCTCTCCATGTGGCTGTGAGTTCAGGCAGCTGGTCCCCAAGTTCTGTTGGCCTTGGAGCCGGTCTCTCTGCCTAGTTCCACTTTGTGTTCATTTATCAATTTATTTGAGCATGAAGAGGACACCCTGAAGGCCCTGCCCTTCACATCCTTGGAGACCATCTTCACGTTGGCCTTCAACTACCAGACAGATCATAGCATCCCTAACACTTGAACACATGCACACACACACGACTGTCCTTTATTGGGTTTTGCTTTTGTTTCATTCTTGTGTCTATGTTCAGCAAAAGGAAAATAGGTATCATCCAGGTACCAATTAGCAGGGAGAAGAGGGCAAAGTAGGAGGAAGGGCCATGTGTTCAGTGTCTGGGAGCCCCCATCTGAGGAGTAAAAGCATGTGGAGTGGACCTTTTCTGAAGGCTGGAGCAAGCTACAGGTGATTGATATGTTTTCCCAAAAGTATGTCCTCTTTGCAGAGAGACAGTAGAAGTTAGTCTGCAGGGGCTATCAGAATGCTCCTCAGAAAAGGTGGTATTAACCCTGAAACCGAGGAGGGACTGATTTTACAGACATGTTCGAGGGGGCTTCCACACTGTGGAGGTGAATGCACCGAAGTCCAGGCACATAAGAGTACAGGGTTCAGCTAGGAGAAGGCAATGGCACCCCACTCCAGTACTCTTGCCTGGAAAATCCCACGGGAGGAGGAGCCTGGTAGGCTACAGTCCATGGGGTCGCGAAGAGTTGGACACAACTGCACGACTTCACTTTCACTTTTCACTTTCATGCATTGGAGAAGGAAATGGCAACCACTCCAGTGTTCTTGCCTGGAGAACCCCGGGGATGGAGGAGCCTGGTGGCTGCCGTCTATGGGGTCGCACAGAGTTGGACATGACTGATGTGACTTAGCAGCAGCAGCAGCAGGGGCACTGGGGTGTGAAGCAGGTGGGGCAGGGGCAGGACATACTAGGCAGACAGGAGTTGAGATCCTGAGCAGGAGACTCTTCAGGCCTGTGGTTGCCACCTGAGGGCCACAAAGCCTGGGGAAGCTGTGGCATTCGTGATGGGATGGGAGGGTCCACAGGCACCCCAAGCACATACATTCTCCTGCTTTTCAGTTATATGTAGACGCTTCATGATTAATGTGATATCTACTGAAACTGTTACCAAACACAAAACAAAATGAAAGTCATTTTTTAATTCACAAAGGCTTTGAAAATTATAATGACATGAGCTCTTTTTCACTATGATTTTGGTAGAAATTGTAAAAGTGCAACGATTATCGTGTGTGATTGGCAAAATTCGAAGGCATAATAAAATGTTTGGAGATGAATGCTAGAAGTGGAGTGTCATGAAAAGCTTCTCTTATTTAAAAAAAAAAAAGTCCCTGCTGGCCCACAGGTGCCATGGAAAGAAGCCAATGGGCTGGGCTAGAGGAAGAGGCAGAAGGCAGCAGTCAGGAGAGTGCTGAGTGGCAGCACTGGTGGCAGAAAGGGGAGGATGAGGATGACATCCAACAGACAGGACCTGGCGACCCATCAGGTGAAAACGTGCAGGTAAGGGAGTCTGGGCTGATGACCGATTTCTTGTTTGGACCAGTGAGCGGCTATGTTGGTGTGTTGTGAGCACAGGGGCTCAGAGGACGGGGTGCTGGGGAGCCGTGAGACAGAGGATGACTGTGGTCAGCTGAATGGTCCCCAGAAATATCCACACCCTAAGCCTTGGATTCTGTGACCAGGTGGGTCACACAGCAAAGGGAGATTAAAGTTGCAGATGGAATTACGATCACTTATGTTGACCCTGAGATGAGATCACCCTGGACCCTCTGGGTCAACTCGATACGAAAAGATGTGGAAGGGGAGGTGGGAGTGTCAGCGGGATTGCACGTGAGGAAGACTTGACGGGTCATCACTGCTTTGAAGGTGGAAGAAGCCCCCAGGTCAAGGAACGCAGGTGAGGCCAGAGCTCCAATAAGAGAGAGGATGAGTCCCCCAGTACCTGCACATAGGACCCTAGCCCCGACCATTACTTGACTTCAGCCAGGGAGACCCAGTTCAGAATCTTACCTCCAGAACCAGAGGTAAGAAATCTGAATTTTTTTAAGTTTGTAATCATTTGTAACATAACAATCCTTACAGTGAGTTAATTCTGAAGTAGCCATGGGGCATTAGGGGGGACTGAGAGGAGATGCTACCCAGGAATGTGCCTCCTTTTAGGATGAGCATTTGTTTCCACCCATGCACCTCCGTCATATGCAGACCCACCTCTTCAGGACCTGGTTCCATTGTTAGGGGTGGGTGCTCCCTGGGGTGACAGGGGATGTTGCAGTTGGTAACTCCAATAAACAAAGGTTCTAAAAATGGTTCAAAAGAGCACAAAAACAAAAGTGCGTTTGGCTGGGCAAGGCCCTCCCAAGTGAAGCGGGTGGAGGGAAGCCCAGCCTGATTGGGAATGCAGGGTCCCACACCCACTGGCTAGCCTCGCCCGACACCCCAGGCTACCTCAGTGCTGTGATCGTAGTCTTGGGTCTTGCCACCTTCCAGCCAGGGGTGAGGAGCCAGCACATTTGCCCCCCACCCATTCACCTTGTGCCACATGCCTGGAGTAACTGAAGTATCTCTCTCTTCTATAAAAATGAGTGGAAATTGAAAAATGAATTTGTTATTAAGCATAAAAACTGTAAGCCTCATAAAATTTAACAGAGATGAAGATAAAAGCCTTTAGGGGCCAGTTGCCAAGTTGAATCAACTGTACGTCTTGCCCAGAAGATATTACAAAACAATGAGTGGGTGCTTCCTGGGGCTTATGGGCCCCTGTAGCCTTTATATTCAACAACCCACCAGCCGCCGGGGCAGGTGCTACACTTGTCCCTGTACTGACGTGACAGGTTAGGCACAGTGCGGTTAGGAGGTTAAGTTACTTAGGAAACCACAACCAGGAAGCAGCAGAACCAGGATTCAAGCCCAAACAGCCTGACCGCAGGGCCCAGCCCTTCTCTCCCCTCTGGCCCATTGCCTCTCCCAGAGATCATGGCATCCCCAACCTTCTGCCTGTTCAGGCCCCAGGACAGGCCAGACATTGCTCTGCCTCAGGGCCTTTGCAGCTAATATTCATTTTAGAAAACTTTTCTCCCCTCCTTTCAGGTCATCTCTGTGAAGACATTCTGAACTCCTCTGAGGAACTGGGAACTCTCTCCTTGTATCCTGGGAAGGCCTGTCCCAGATAAGGGAGGTGGGACTGGAACTGGGGGAGGAGAAACTTCCAGGCTGCTTTGGGCAAGGGTCAGATTGCCCATGGAGGCCAGGAGGCTAGCTGCCTTTCAGCACTCTGGAACACATGCAGATGGGCAGTGGGTTTAGTTGCTCTCTGCCCAGTTTTCCAGTCCACTGTGGTTGACTGGTCAGGGGATACAAAAGAACTATACCCTGGGATCAGAGGCCACACGGGCAACAAAGGAGCCTGAACTGTCCTTCACTAGGTGACCAGGAGTGCTGTCCAACCCCTGGAGATGAGGCATCCGGAGCCCTGCTGGCCTTCACCATGAAGCTGGTAGGGCTCAGGCACCGCCCGCCATGGCCACTGCAACCCTTGGATCTTCATCCCACATGTGCACACATTCTGTCACCCAGGACACCAACAGCCCAGTGAACAGGGCAGCCCTGTCCACACAGAAGGAAACCAAGGCTCCTCTGTGCCCTCAGCATCATCCCCCACTCAGCGCTGCTCTGAGCCTGGACTCAGCTCTGAGAATAGGGATGGAGGCCAGCACTTGGCCCCTCACACACGAAGGTCCAGAGGCTGTGCGTGTCAGACTTAGCCCTGGAATTCTCACTCCCCACCCTGAACAGGCACCTAATGTTGGCCAGGGACGCGTTCCGAGGACACCTCTGGGGCCTGCTTCTTCATGAGCCTTATGTTCTCTTCACTCCCAGAGAAATTCTTTGGTGGAAAAGGCAGGTGCCCTAAGAGCTGTAGGTCAGAATTTGTTTGCTACCACCTGGAGAGCATCTTCAAAAAGACTGTTCTGCTCAACATCATTTATGCTTAAAAAAAGAAAAGCATGACTTGGGGAGAAGACCTGCCCTGTGTAAGAGCTCGGAGATTTCTCTTTAAGTCTGTCAGGCACAGCAATCAACATTACAAAAGGTTCATTTCCACACACTTGGTGAAAAAGGTGGACCCTGTATTGTTACATTATGACTGGCCTGCCCAACTTAATACTGAGCATTTCCCAAAGCACAACTCTGATAGTCTCCTACGCAATAATATCAAGCTGTAAATTTAACGACGCTTGAGCTTGGAAGTAAATAAAAAACTCAAGCACATACTTTTAAAAAATTCTGGGGACTTCCCTAGCAATTCAGGGGTTAAGACTCTGCACTCCCAATGCAGAGGGGACAGGTTCAATCCCTGGTCAGGGAACTAAGATCCTGCATACTGCAAAGTGTAGCCAAAAAAAATTTTTGCTGCCCAAGTCTCCATTTTCATCATGAGGTAAAAATGGAGGAAAATGTCAATTACAATCCCACCTTTACTCTTACAAATTTGGCAACATATTAAAACCTGTTGCATTTCAATGTCAACCGTCTAGACTGGCACAGGCTGCATCAAGCTAAGTTAAGAATAAAACACTTGAGTAAAGCTCTAAAACCTAGGCCACAAAGGTGTTCCTCACAAACCACTGGCCGTCAGTGGTCCTAAAGGCAGAGGATGGCAAAGGTTCCCCACTCCAGGGGACCAAGAGCGGCCCGATATGCTGTCACAGGCATAAAATTTCTTTCAAGTTTTGTGTTCGGTCTTAAAAATTAACTTGCATTGTACTCCATGACATTTGCTTTAATATATAAAAACTGTTTGAAATCACTTAGCAGTCAGAGAGCCCTCCCTCACCCCACTCCACACCATGGCGGGCAAGGCCCCACCTGAGAGGTTCACGAGTTGGTGAGCCAAGCCCCAAGCTTCAGATGCACTTCATTAGGTCTGTTTGTGGCATTTCCATAAAAGAAGTAATTTTATTCACTCAGGTTGTAACTAAATGCTTCAGGAAACTATGATATCAATTTCAATGTACTGAAAAATAAATAGTAAACAGTATGTATTTCAGTTTTTAAATGAAGAAATTAGTTAATTTTATTTACTAACAGAAAAAAAGAAGCCCCTAACCTAAAGTATAGCCTGATCATTTACTTTTTATATGAAGAAACACAAATTGGATTTTTTTTAATATAAAAAGGACAAGATCCACAGAAAGATAAACAAAACTCCTCTACTTGTTGGCACTAGAGAAATTTCCCCAGTTACTGGTTGATTTTGGTAGATCTTCTTTACCAGTGCAAGCCTGACATCACAACTTGATGTATTTGGCTACTTCTCAGCAACTCAGAAGCAACCCCATCCCAGAGCAAAACTGCTCTCTGGATGTGACACTTTTTTTCCTCCAGAACATAAAGCCCTAAAAGCCACCATCTGGAACAACACAAATATGTCACAATCTGTGGTTTTCTGACTGTTCTACAGTGTAGAAAGTGCTGAGCAAGGGCACTGTGGTCCCTGCCACCGCCACCTCCATGGCCCCTGACCCGCACACTGTCTCTGCTGCCAGCTCCCTGAGAGGTGTCTGTGGCTTTAGTAGGTTTCAAGAGGCATTAATTTTAAAACAGGTTCTAAGAGATGTACATGTTTTAACATAGGCTCCAAAATGTGTGAAGATACACTTAGAATCACATCTCAGATATCATTAAAAAGAGTTCTGTTCCAAAAACTGTTAAAAGAGGAAGCCAGGCTTCCATCATAGCTGTTCCTGGGGCCACGTTTTTTTCCCATAGTTAAAAGTCTGAATTGGCAGCAAGAACAGCCACATATATATCTGTGTTCATGTGTGTACACAAAGAAGTACCTTTGGACTGACTTAAAAAAAAAAAAACAAAGACATTTTGTTTCATTTCCCAACACACCTGCCTGCTACAGCCCTGCTAGAGTGTTCATTTCTCTGCAGATGGGGCAGGGAAGGCCTAGAAGTTTAGAACCAATCCAGGCAGGTCTCCTGAGCGCTGTCATCATAGAGGTTCAGGCAGCTTGGCTCATGTGCATGACAGCAAACATCACACTCTGATCTCAGTGTGAGTCGTTCCCTAAAGAATAAGAGAGCTGCGGGCTACCACTGTACTCCTCACGGCATTCTGGCTGTTCACATGATCTCAGGATGAAAAACCCCCTTCAACAATTTTTCCTTTTTGGTCTATATAGCACCATTGTCAGTGGGATGTTTTTTGTTGGTTGTTTTTAAATCTTAAGCAACGGGGTATAAGAATATAACCAAAGTGTCTGATTTGAGGTTTTACAGGCAGAAATCTTTTTTTTTCCCTCAGATTTTTTTTCCTTAAAACAAAGGGGAAAAAAGTATAAGGTTTCAAAGCTGAGTTACTCTGACCAGCCTTCAGTGAAGGGATAGCTAACCACACCATTTCTTCTTTGTTCTTCTGTGTGTTATCTCATAGCAAACTTTCACTCTGGACACCCAGACCTGAGGTGTGCCTTTTTCATATTAGATATAAATTAATCAAAAGGTCTAAAGCTCTAAATTTCCAGAGTTATGAAAAATTCTTAACTTACTTCAAGATATCTTGCATAAGTATGTCATCCCTCAGCTCAAACAAACAAGAAGGTCAAAGGCAAGAAAGAATCACATAAATTGGAGCACCTCCTATAATCCATATATACATGCACTCGCTATACAGGTCCTATACAGTCAAAGAATCACGTCAGCTAATATAGCCTCTAGTGCGGGTTTTGTCGGACACAGCCCGCTGGGGTCCCCATCAGCATCATACGAAACAGCAGTACTTCTTCCACCAGGACTTGGATAAGGTCTTCATCTTGTCGGGAGTCCTGCTCTTGGACTTCTTTGGCTGCTGCTGGGAGTCCGAATACTGAATGCCGGCTACAATGGCTGCATCGAAGACCTCTTTGAGGTTCTTCTGAGTCAAGGCCGAGCACTCAATGTAAGAGGTGGCTTTGATCTCCTCGGCACACAACCTGGCCGCCTCCTCGGGTACCGGCTTCTCTTTGCATTTGTCCAGCTCGATGAGGACTTTGACGTCTTCTCTGAGGTCCGACTGTGTCCCCACGAGGATGATGGGGGCTTTGGGACAGTGGCACCGAATCTCTGGCACCCATTTCTCACTGACGTTCTGGAAGGAGGAGGGACCCACAACACTGAAGCACAGGAGGAAGATGTCGGCATTGGTGTAGCACAGAGGCCGGAGCTTGTCAAACTCATCCTACAAGGGAATCAAGCACCCAAATGTTATCTTTTACATCCGTTCTCATCCGCAGAGAGACCATTTGAACATTTTTCTGGAAAGGGTCTGGTAGGTAACAGAAAGCCCACAGATAGTGGAAGGAAGAACCAAAGCCTGATAAGGGCCACTGCTGCCAAGTGGGGCCTCACTCCCAGCTCTGCAAAACTTGCCCAAAAACCTTCCTCACTGCTCAGGACCTACTTGCAACTTACTGTAGAAAAAGTACTTATATTAGATGGATTTTCAAAAT
The DNA here is from genome assembly GCF_003369695.1 of Bos indicus x Bos taurus. Taxonomy (NCBI): domain Eukaryota; kingdom Metazoa; phylum Chordata; class Mammalia; order Artiodactyla; family Bovidae; genus Bos; species Bos indicus x Bos taurus. The sequence continues at coordinate 690,087 of NC_040103.1, read as the reverse complement.
AAAATTTACTTTCTCTAGCCTTCAGGCTAGAGTAACTCAGACTTACTGCTTCAACTCTGGTACTTAGCCAGGCTTTTAAAATGTAGATGGTACCCACACTGATCCTCGGGGCTTCATCCAGACCCCAGGAAACCCCAGTCTGTGAACTCAGCAGCTCTGCCCATCCTCGTGGCAGCTGTAAGCCTGGCTCACTTCAACCCATCTGTGCTATGCATATCCAGGGCACACTCAGGGCACACTTGGTGCAGAATCATGGGACTCAGACACAGGACTGGAATTGATGACCTAGGCCTGGACACTCTCACAGTGACCCAGAGAATGTGTGCCTCTCAATGTCACTTAAAACACAAGTGAATATGTTCTCACACTTGCTGAATACACCTTTTATCTCACTTTATCTTTTTCTCCCTCCTTCCTTTTCTCTTACTTTCCCTCCCCTTTTCTCTCCTCAAACCCCAGAGGCCTCCAGGAGTGATGCTTTGGGAAGATAAAGGACCAGAGAAAAGGCATACCCATCCTACTTCCAAGGGATAAAGAACTGAATGGAATAAGTCAGAGTTGATTATATAAACCATCACCCTGCTGAGTGCCTCACTGTGTGCATTCACTAACAGAGATGCACACAGGACTCTGGACCCCAGACCTAGGGGATTTGGTTGGGAACAGACACACATGGCCTCAGTCCTTATAGGGAAATGCATGCGTGCATGCTACCTGGCTTCAGTTGTGTCCGAATCTGTGCAACCCTATGGACTGTAGCCCACCAGGCTCCTCTATCCATGAGGTTCTCCAGGCAAGAATACTGGAGTGGGTTGCCATGCCCTCCTCCAGGGGATCTTCCCAAGTCAGGGATTGAACCTACATCTCCTGTGGCTCATCATTGGCAGGCAGATTCTTTATCACTGAGCCACGTGGGAAGCCCTTATGATTATTTACAAACTATTATTTATGCACATGTTTTGTAGCACCTGTGGACTTTTTCTAGGGATGAAGAAAGCCTGGATCTTTTGAGTTTACGTGCCTCGTCTGAGGCCCTGTATTTCAGTTTATAGGGCGACAACCAAGTGACAATATTGAAGTTGACCAGCTAAATCCTCAGGAAGCAATATGGCATCTCACCATGTCACTGCCAATTCTCCACCTTCTATATGCAAAAGTTAAAAAGAAGAAGAAGAAGAATTGGATTTCTCAGTGCCAACTTTGTGCTGAAAGAAGAAACACAGAAACCCAACCAGGTGGCCAATAGCCCAGCCCCGAGGATCTTCTAATGAAACACTCCCTCTGTTCCCAGAGGCCTGCAAGAAAGCAGCACAGGACAGTCTCTGCCCTCACTGCTGGCAGGCATCATGCCTGGCCAGGCCCTGGATCTGGGGTTGTATTATCAATAAAAAGAAAAGCAAACACAGCCCTGAGCCTTGGGACATGGCTTCGACAACCTGGCTCCCAGACTTGTGGAGGTTCTGGCTGAGGGACTCAGGAAGCAAAGCAGAAACTAAACCCTGCTGGTCACTACCTGACCAGAAACCTTAGCTATTTGCAGAAATAAATGCCACACACGTACGTGTGACGAGTCCAATTGGAATGGACCCTTAGAGAAACGAGTTCTGAGACCCAGAGATTTGCCTGGGGTTTAGGGTAGGGCTGGGTGGGGCTGACAGGTAGCTGGACAGCTGCACTGGTCTAGTAGCAACCGGTGTTTGTTTTTTTTTAAGTATAAAGATTTTCCCAGGTGCCTCATGAGTCAGAAGCTGAAGAGTTTTTACCTGCTATTGGACAGGCTATTGCAGTCTGATCAATTTCCACTGGAGTGAAATTGATCACAGTGAAATTTCCATAATGAGTCCAGTGTTAAAAACTTTTAACATTTTATATGCACACCAGGCCCCCAACAAAAAGGCCCCAAGGCATAAGAAGCAATTTCTAGTTATTTTTCCAGCTCTCAACTGCTATGTGAAACTTATGTCTGATCCCCAGGCAACAGCTACCTGTGTCCACATTCTCCTGGTGTTTGGGAAGGAGGCAGCTTGAGTCACTTTATCCCCAGTAAGCTACCATGACCACCGCTTGGGGGGATGTGCCACCACAGGCAGAGGCAACACTAAGGAAATATGGCAGGTGTCAAATCAAGTCCCTTAAAAAGGGAGGTTATCAGATCTGGAGTAAGGAGGATAGGAAAGGACTATCACCTTGCCCAGTTTTACTAACGATCAAAACAAATACTAATTGATAGCTGGGGAGCTGGGAAAAAACTGACTTTATCTCACCAGTTGTGTACTTTTTAAAATTTATTTTTATTTATTTGGCTACTCTGGGTTTTAGCTGTGGCATGCAGGATCTTTAGTTGCATGTGTGATCTAGTTCTCCGACCAGGGTTCAAACCCAGGCCCCCTGCATTGGGAGCACAGAGTCTTTTTTTTCCGCAAAATTTAATTTTTTTTTTTATATTGGGGTATAGCTGATAAACAATGCTGTGACAGTTTCAAGTGAACAGCGAAGGGACTCAGCCATACATATATGTGTATCAGCTCTCCCCCCAACCCCCCTCCCATCCAAGCTGATACATAACACTGAGCAAAGTTCCATGGGGAGCAGAGTCTTAAACCCCTGGACCACCAGGAAAGCCCGAGCTGTGTATTTTTCATAGTTTTGAAGATGCTTTTTTGAAGATGTGGTTTTCCATAAATCTGTAGATGGTGGCCTCACACATTACACTATTAGGCATACTAACCACTCCATCAGGTAAGAAATACAGTGAATCTCAACAAAAACACTGCTGAGAGGCAGGAAAATGAAGGAAAATTTCCAAATAAACCAAAGTGTACCAACTTGCACTGAAACCTTTTCATTTCCCAAATTATAAGCTTTTTCATGAAATCATTTCTAAAATGATTCTTGTGATTCCTTAACTTTGAAACAGATCCTATTAAGGAAAAATATCAAACTCTTCCTTGATAATTCAGGATCATTTCTACAAAGTGCTCCTGGTAAAAGTCCTAATCCTCTTGCAAAACTGCTCAGAGGTTTTCCTCCTGTTCTACCCATCCTGTCCTTCAAACCAATGTTGCCTTCCTCCTCCTGTAACCTTGCTGATTTCTTCACAAGTTCTATTGGGTTGGCCAAGAAGTTCATTTGGGTTTTTCTATAAGTGCCTACTGGAAAATCCAAATTAACTTTTTGGCCAATCCAATACTAAGTGGTTTGTCTTTCCCCACGGACTACAGTCCGTCAAGGGGCAAGCCATGACTTAAGCTTGCATCCTGCGGGACTCAGCACTTATTTATTTATCAATCCCGTCTATAAACACAAGCAAAGTCCACTACGGACCAGGCACCGGCCAGGCACGAGGCAGGGAGCTCCAGCCCAGGAAGCTGTGTCTGCCATCAGAGCTGACAGGTGAGCTAGTGGTGGGGAGCTGCCTGCACTGGGCTGTCTGCTCCTCCCTAAAGGGCCCCAGATAGGCATGCCCTTTGGTTTCTTGAGTTTTCTTGCCTTCTTCTTATTCTCAGACTCTTCAACTACCACTTCTTGCTTCAGCAGGGAGGCCTCTGTTTTTTGAGGGGCTACCCAACTCTCATTGTAAAGATCAGAAAATGTGACCCAAGGTAAGAAAAACATTCTTGATTTACACAAAGCAATTAAGCTTTAATTATAAATAGCAGCAGGGCATCCAGAAAAATTATTAGAAGGATATATGTTCTTTGATTTTTTCTTCCATATGCAATAAAATTCAGATTGCTTGGTTTTTCATTTTTTTCCTGCTCCAGTAGAAGGGCAAGGAGACAGCAGAGGAAGCTGGGCTATGACATGCACCCTGTGGCCACTGCCAAACCAATGTTCAACTGGGGATCGAGGCAGCCCAGTCTTGTGTCACCTTGAAGTTTGAAAAACAAAGCCCTGAACTTGCTGTCCCGCAGTGGGTAAGTGACTAAGAAGCCCTGGTTTGGAGGAGGCTCTTAGGGACACTGAAAAGTCAGACACTTCTTAAGTGTAGGTGGTCATATGACATCTTAGAAAGGAAGTGGACACTTTCATCTGTCGATAAATTACCCCAGGACTTTCTCAAACTCTAGCAAGCACTGGAGAAACTACGTGCTTATTAACTGTGGCTTTGGCAAGCTCTAAAGACAGACCCTAGGGGCTTCTGTGATGGCTCAGCGGGGAAGACTCCACCTGCAATGCAGGAGATGCAGGTTTGATCCCTGGGTCGGGAAGATCCTGTGGAGAAGGAAATGGCAATCCACTCCAGTATTCTTGCCTAGGAAATCCTATGGACAGAGGAGCCTGGTGGGCTACAGTCCAACAGGTTGCAAAAGAGTCGGACTAAATAACTTAGCGACTAAACAACAACATTAATGACTAAACAACAAAGACAGACCCTGGGCTCTCAGACGGCACAGTGAGAATTAGTGATGTAAGCACCATGCGGGGGACTGGAGCCCCCCCAGCTCTTGGGGACACCCCAGAGGGGACTCCATACTGAGTCCTCCCCATCCCTGGCTGTCTCATCCAAGCGCCTGGCCCTCAAGACAAAAATAAATGTCCACTATTCTGAAGGACCAAGTCCCAGCTCATTCATTCCTCCAGGTTAGGAAAGGAAATATTAACACTTACTGACATGAACTCCATCTTTTTCTTGAGTCAATATCTTAAGAATTTGGTTTGTTGACCTTTAATAAAATGATTATAAGGCATTGCCAACTTACTCTGAGAAATGAGTACAAAGCATCATTGACAATTTTTAATAAAAACCAGAATGTAAATAAGATCAGAAACTCCCAGAAGATAAGAACCGCTCTTGACCCTGTTTCCCTTGTCCTGCCCACAATGAGCAGTGCCAAACCCTGCTTTATTGGTGTGGAGCTCTCTCCCCGCCACCTCCACCCTCTGTGAGGTGGGGGTGGGGCTCTAGAATGGCCCAGTAAAGGAGAGGGGCAGTATTTGAAGGCCTTTAAAAGACCCTGTTCTTGCCCAGCACTGAGCAGTGATGTGATACTGACCTGTCCTGCAGTGTCACAGAGCTGGAGTTTCACGGGCCGCCCATCCACGGAAACCACAGCTTAAAAATAAGACCGAGAGGATTGTCAGTAGTGGGGAGGGTCTCTTTTAACCCTTTCCAGAAGAACAATAATTTTAGTTTGTATGATCACTCTCACTCCAAACCCTTCAGCTCCTATTCTGAGTCCCCAACAAATTCAAGACTTGCCTAAAACAAGGAGACTCCATGGAAGCATTTTTTTTTTTTTTTAATGCAAACCTGCCAGGCCAGCAATTCGCTCCATGCCCAGAGAGAAGGCAGAGAGGCCCAGGGCCTTTGATGGCACCCTGGAAGGGTCTGAGTTTTCTCCCAACCCCAGACGATTTATTTTCCTATGGCACGTGTTTCAAAAATCACAAAAACAACACTGGGTGGGGTGGGGGGTAGGTGGGAACCAACCTCATGGTTTTAAATCACGGGAAAACCTCACAAATAAGTCTGTTTTCCCTTGGGAAATGTTTGGTAACTTCGGGGTCTGTCACAAAAGCGAAGCTTATTTTGAGAACATGTGTAAACACAGGCTGCCAGTATTGTCCTGTTTATAAAAGAGGGCACTGCTTATCTCTCCACGTCAGCTCAAAGAGAGGATTAAACGAGAAAAGGAAATCGTGTCCACCTTTCCACTAGGAAGGGGTATCTGGGGAGGGGCCTGCATCAGAGTGCTGCTCAGAGTGCTCTATTTGATGAAGCACTCCGTTTTGTCTCAATACAACTTTCTAAATTGTTTATAAATGTTTGTACTACTCAGTTGAAGAAGGGGATTAAAACACACACACACACACACTCAATATCGTTTAGGTGGGAAACCCACCAGCCCAGCACTGCTTTATCTACGGTGCCTTCCAGGTAGATGAAAGCAAGTCCTTGCCGTCAAAACTTTCTGAAAGATCACGAAGTTCTTTTTTTTTTTTTTTTTTTTAAGAACAAGAGAAAGCATTTCACTCTAGCTTCCATGGATTTTAACTTTTTCATAAATTTCAAGAGTACTTGAAAAATCAAGAGGAAAGATTACTTTATCTTGGTGGCTACAAACCAAATGACACAGCATCGCATACATAACAGTTTTCAGGAGCTTAAGAGATACTGAAAAGACACTAAGAATCAAAAACAGAGCCAACGGGGGCGGTGGGACTCAGAGGCAAGAAGTCATCTTTACTATCCTGGTTTAATCCAAAGCTCAGCCTTCCCCAGCGCCTCCAATGCCATTTTCACTAAATCCACACTTGTCCCTGCTCTCCGCGGCTTTTGAAAGTGGAGACGCCCTCGGAAGAGGAGCCGCTGACTGGAAAAGACCGACCCTCGGGCCACAGGTAATGGCACCTGCGCGTCACCTTCCGATCGAAAGCCGGCAGCGGCGCCAGCAACGTCGGCCTGACGCAACTGCTTTACGCAGGAAACTGATCAGGCCACCTGGGCGCGACCTGTGCGACCCCGCCGTCCGTACCCGAACTGCGAGGCGCCCTCGGCTCCCCGCGCCCGGGTTAAGACCCCACTCCCGGCGGCCCTGTGTCCCCCGGGGTCTCCTCCGCCCCAGCCCCCACGGCCCCGCTCACCCGAGAAGTTGTCGAAGGCGGTGGGGATGTACTCGGTGGGGTAGCCGTTGGTGGTGTAGCTCACCACCAAGCTGGTCTTGCCCACGGCGCCGTCGCCGACCAGCACGCACTTGACGCCGTGCCCCTCGGGGCCGCCCGCGCGCCCCCGGCCCCCCGGCGCCCCGGGCCCACGGACCCCGCGCTCCCGGCGGGGCGGCACGGGCGGCGCCTCGCAGCGGCCCGGGAACGCGGGGTCCCCCTGCTGCGGGGGCATCGGCCCGCGCAAGCCGCGGGGGGAGCCGTCCCCGACTCGAGGGCCGCGGCTCCGGCCGCGCGGCGCAGACAAAGGCGGTCGGGTGGGTCCGGCTGGGCTCAGGCTCGGGCGACGCCGGCTGTGTTCTGCGGCCGAGGACTGCGGACCGAGCGGCGCGGGGCCCGGCGCTGTCTCCTCCTGCTTCCCGGCGGCCCGGCGCGCGGGGGGCGGGCGCGGGGAGAAGGCGGAGCGGCCGCTAGGTCCGGGCGTCGGGCCCACAGCGCCCCCGTCTGAGCGCCGTGTGGTGCGCTAGAGCCGGAGCCGCTCGCGCTGGGGCGGGACCGCGACTCGGTGCAGGGACCCCGACACCCACGGGGGAACCCCAGATGACCAATCTGGGAAGTGCCGAGGAACCAGGCCACGGAGGGAGGCTTCCCGGCGCCGACACTGCCGCCACCGCAGAGGGGCTCGCGGTCCCGCCTCCTGCGCCCAAGTGCCCGACGACTGCCCTGCTCCTCCCGGCCCTGCGCCCCCTCCTCCCAGCGGTCCCTGCCTCGCAGGCCACAGCGTTCCACCCAAGGGGGCAGTGCAGGGCCTGGGCGACAGTCGTCGGAAGGAGGCAGAGCTAATAGGCAACTTTTATGTAGCCGAAGCCCATCGTGTGATTTTGGTCCTTCTAACGTATTCTTCTATCAGTTGGGAGCAAAGGAACGCAGGTCCACTGTTAACGCTAGTGTGACTTTCTCTTGAGCATGCCCTGAACCAACAGATGTCTTTATAGCCCCAATTCTTTCATCTACGTAAATGGAATTTGGTGACATTGGTATTATTTAGGGGAAAAAAAAATCCGTTTTTCTCTGACTCCCTTCTATATTTAGTCAACAATCCATCGGAAAGACAGGGAAACCTTTGTGGGCATAGTCTAGACGCAAAGTTTCCCAGAGATTTATGCTGTGGTGTGAGAAGAGGCTCATACTGTGAATAGGAATAGTGATACTGATAATAAAAGTCACAGCAACTAATAAACGCTGAACCTTTCTTATATACAGGACACTGGTAAGTACTCTGCATGAGCTGCTGCTGTTGCTGCTAAATCGCTTCAGTCGTGTCTGACTCTGTGCGACCCATAGACGGCAGCCCACTAGGCTCCCCCTTCCCTGCCTGGGATTGTCCAGGCAAGAACACTGGAGTGGGTTACCATTTCCTTCTCCAATGCATGAAAGTGAAAAGTGAAAGTGAAGTCGCTCAGTAGTGTCCGACTCTCAGTGACCCCATGGACTGCAGCCTACTAGGCTCCTCCGTCTATGGGATTTTCCAGGCAAGAGTACTGGAGTGGGTTGCCATTGCCTTCTCCACTGCATGAGCTAGTTACTGTCATCTCATCATTACTTATACCCATTTTATGGGTGAAAGTGTTAGGCTCTCAGTCGTTCCCAACTCTATTTCCAACGCCATGGACCAAAGCTGACAAGGCTCCTCTTGTCCATGGGATTTCCGAGGCAAGAATACTGGAGTGGGTTGCCATTTCCTTCTCCAGGGGATCTTCCTGACCTAGGGATTGAACCCTGGTCTCCTGCATTACAGGCAGATTCTTAACCTCTGAGCCATGGGGAAAGCCCATTTTATGGGTACAGGATGAGAAAATCTGAGGCACAGGGGTACTAGATAAAATGCTGAGGTCTCACAAGCTAGGGAGTGGCAGTGCCAGGATTCAGGCACTCTGGCTCCAGAGCCTGAGTTGTTTCTTACCCAGTGTCCTTAAAGCAAAATCAAGCCAGAGTAATAAATTGAGCCTTGGAAGTGTGGCTGTGGTGGGAATGCAGGGGTGGATTTGTCAAGAGGCTGAAGGCTTGAATTCAGGGCCCTCATTTGCAGAGAACCTCCCTGGGGGCCCTAGCAGTGTGAACACAATTCTGCAAAAATTGACAAAAGTTTATATGAAAAAAATTCATATATTTTAATCACTACCAACAAAGCCCAATGTTGTTTCAATTCTAACTTCTCATATTGAATGGCTTTGATGTGGCAGGGGACATTCTGAGCATCAAGCCAAGGAAAGTGAACTTAGACATTTCATTTGGGTTTAATGGATACAGAGCTGGGACTAAAGTCAGACAAGGAAGGAGCCAAGGGAGCAAAATTCAAGGTACCAACCTTGCAATTACCTGACCCAGAGAATGAGCACCTGGGTACCTGGCCTGCCTCTCCACAGCCCTGACACTGATGGGATGTATTTGTGTAATTTTCAACTCCCCTGTGTAGTTACCTTGTTTCTTGCCGTCTGGGCATAGAAATGGTGGCCAGTAATGTGCCTGCAGGTTTCTATCTGAACTTTCCCACTTTCCCCAGCACTGGTTCCAGTAGAAAACACGAGGTTTTCTAGAGTTTGGGATGTACCTTCTTGAAGCCAAAAACTAGTTCGTGGCTATCCTTCCCATCAAAAAGTACACAGTATTGTTAGAGGGGGCTTCACTGGTGGCTCAGCGGTAAAGAACCCGCCTGCCAATGCAGGAGATGTAAGAGACCCGGGCTCAATCCCTGCGTTGGAAAGATCCACTGGAGGAGGGCATGGCAACCCACTCCAGTCTTCTTGCCTGGGAAATCTCATGGACAGAGGAGGCTGGCAGGCTATAGTCCATAGGGTCGCAAAGAGTTGGATATGACTAAGGACTAAACAACAATTGTGAGAGGGATAGTGGCTCTCCCACCTCATCTGGTCAAAATGGAAGTTCCTGGCAGGAATAAACTCTAAATGCAGCATGTGCATTTATTCAGGCACCATATGTTTTTGAAGGAAATCACATGAAATAGAATTGAGGTGAACTCCTGTGTTTGTGAGGATGCAAACCTGTCTCGGGACCACAAACAGCAAGTTCACCAGCAAGTGAAATAGGTTTTCATTGTTCTCTACATATTACAAAATTATAGAATTGAGAAAGGGCATGCAGCAGGGGGATGTGGGGGAGGTGGTGTTCCAGAGACACAAAGTTTCAGTTATGCAAGATAAATACATTCAGGAGATCTAATGCACACCCGTGTGACTAGAGTTAGCAATATTGTATTGTACCCTTACATCTACTAAGTGTGGATTCTGAGTGTTCTCAAAACAAACACACACCACACACGCAGGTGACTATTTCACAATATATCTGTACATCAAATTATCAAGTTGTACACCTTAAATATGTACAATTTTTCACTGTAATCTAGACCCTCAGTAAAGTTTGGGGGAGCTTGTGCAGCCAAAAAATGTGGGAAAAAATAGTATGATCCATGTGTGTCAGGAGGTTTATTAAATGTTTTCTTCTGGATACTTTTAAAGTTTATGGTGTCTGTTGGCCTTTTAAAGTGCATAGCTTATTGTGATGCATGTCTCATTTTAAATCAATATTTTTGTACCTAATTTTCTATTCTTAAATGTTTATCCTTTCTCTTAAATAAGGGCCCCAAATATGATCAGCTTCGGGCCCTACAAAATGTGGGTCTCCCCTGCCTTCAGCCATATGGTAGTTTTTGTATCCCGTAGCCACTGACTTTGCTTTGTTCCCTTTTCTATGTCAAGTACTGTCCCATTCCACTTATTTCGGCCCATCTTTCTAGAGCCAATTTAATCAACCCCCTGCAGCCTTACCTAAAATCCCCAGAACTAATTGCTCACTATTAGTAGGCTCTTCTGCAGTCCATGGTATCAAGTCCAAAGATGGGGGTGGGGCCCTGGAACTCAGTGCTGACCGAGACCAGGGCTGTGGGAGGCCCCTCCAAGTGTACGGTCAATCAGTGAATCCACAATAAATCAATAGATCATCTAATGTATTTTCTTGTTTGTTTACTGTCTGTCTCCCTTTCAAGCCCCAGGAGGTCAGGAACTTTATTTTGTTTATCTTTATACCCCACACTTTACATCATGCAAGGAAAATAGTAGGCTACTGTTTTCTGTTTTATAAAATATTTTGAGAACACATGAGTCCTGCAGCAGTTAATAAGAAAGACCATTTCTCCAGTATCTGAGGATGCCTTAGCCCTCCTGTACTCCCATCTGTATCTACCAGGATGGCACAGTTTGTGCAATGTTTCCTTTGTATCTGGTAAGTTTGGGAAATACTGTCATTTGTGGGAAAAAAAATTTTTCCTCTCTTAAGATCTGGTACCTATGTAGCTCTCCAGCCCACCTGTACGCATTCACCTACCACACCGGAGCTCCACCTCTGGGTCTTCCAGCATCCACCCCATCCCCACTGACACCCATCCACCCCCACCCACCCCACCCCCTGTGGCCCCAGGGACCTGGGCACACTCCTCTCTCCAACGCTTGAGAGCCTGCATGCCTCCCGCTCTTCCTCTCACTTGCTAATGTTGACCACATGGGTCTCAGTTCAGATGTCACCTCCTCTGGGGAGTGTGACCCAATGCCCTTAGGTAGGTGCATTTATGCCTAATCCCTGTCATAGCACTTTGCTGAAGTAACCTACTGACACTTGCTTTTAATCGCCTAAAAAGCAGGACCCTTGCTTCACCAAACTCTTTATCCCCACCACATTTTCTTGTATTTTTTTAAAATAAAGCTCTTTTGCCTGTTCTACTAGCAGACTATCAAATTTTCAAATGAACTAATTATCATAAATTTTTATTTTGGTACTAATATAGTAGAAACTGTGCTAATAAACTTTATACTGTATACCTTTCACCTATCTTTTAACATATTCAAGAAATAAGTTAAAATAATTTTTTGATTAATACATTCCTGGCCAGGGTATAATTTCCATTATCAAGCTCAATATAAAGGTTTTTTTTGTTTGTTTTGTTTTTCTTACTATTTGTAACTTTTCACTATTTACCCATCTTCCATAAATAAATAACAGCAAAGAACCAAATCAGAAGCCTGTAGTTACTGGATCTTTCGTATTAGTGGGTTGTGTAGCTATGAGTGTTTGCCCTTTCTCCAAGCCATCACTGTTGACCTAGGACATGTTTATCTCTGAAGGAAACTTCTTCCCTTCAGCACTGCCTTACTTTTTAAATATTCTGTAAGAGACTGCTAGTTAGAAAATTATTTCTCCAGAGTTCCCTGGTGATCCACTGGTTGGGATTCTGAACATTCACTGCAGAGGGCCCAGGTTCAATCCTGGGTTGAAGAATTAGGATCTGAAAAGCCACAAAAGAAGAAAAAGAAAATTACTTCTCATTAACTAAAGATTCTGAGCTGGGTCGTCTAATGCCAAAAGGGCCCCCTGTTTCCATCTGAGGTTGGGCTCATGTTCCCCAGAGCGTCCTGCTCTGTGTGTTCCAGGCTATGGCTGTCCAGTGAGAGGACCACCCTGGGGATTGGGAAGTGGAGGACTTCATAGGGCTGCACGTGGTGGTGGACAGGCTCAGAGGGCCCGACGTGCCTTCATTCTCCTCCTGCTCTTTGCCCATCTCGTTGTGCTCACAGCAGCCCAAGCTCACAGGAACCACAGAGGGCATGCCCCCAATTCTGCTGCTAAGTCGCTTCAGTCGTGTCCGACTCTGTGCGACCCCATAGACAGCAGCCCACCAGGCTCCCCCGTCCCTGGGATTCTCCAGGCAAGAACATTGGAGTGGGTTGCCATTTCCTTCTCCATTGCGTGAAAGTGAAAAGTGAAAGTAAAAGTGAAGTCGCTCAGTCGCGACCGACTCGTGGCGACTCCATGGACTGTAGCCCACCAGGCTCCTCCATCCATGGGATTTTCTAAGCAAGAGTACTGGAGTGGCTTGCCATTGCCTTCTCCAGCCCCCAATTCAGCATACCCTAAGTTCCCTTTCATGGCTCCGCCGGTGCCCACATCTGCAGACAACTGGGTTTTCTCGAAAGCTGCAGCTGGAGCCTTGTCCCAGATTCAGCTGGACAGGCTTAGTGGCTGTTTCCCTTTCTCCTGCAATTCTAAGGCTTGTGAAATCTTCCTTCCTTCACGCTATACCTTGGAAGGGCTGTTTTCCTGACTGAGCCCTGAGTGTACCCATCCTTAGTGCTTTTTTTTTCCCACCAGGGATGCCAGCCTAGGGGAAAATAATTGAGAAAGAAAATAATGTTGGCGTTTCTCACTAGAGAAGATGAGAGAATCATATAAATGTCACCAGATCACCAGCTTTGTCATTAATTCCTGACCCCAGACTCTCCCATCAGCTACTACTATGGTAAGGGGCCACAGACATGGTCCCACATATTGAAATTACTGCCCTGTCTCCAGATGTTCATTTGTCACTTGCCTGTTGGTAACGAGAATGGATGAATTTTTTTTAACTCAACAAGAGTTCCCATTAACTTGACGAAAATTTCAGATGTGAAAATCAATCATTAATTTTGATTGTAAAAAATACTTCTGGAAAGAAAACGTTTCTATTGTTTCTATTGTCAGATTAGGCCAGGCTGTGCTAGAGTGATATAAATAAACTCAGAATCTTGATGTCTAGAAACATAGGAGTGCATCTTTAGTCACGCAAAATCCACTGCAGACCAAATGGCTCTCCAAGGCAGCACCCTTCCAAGTGGTGGCCCAGGGATCCAAGTTGCTTGTATTTGGCATCTAGGCAGCCCAGGACACACAGGGCTTCCTGGACACACAGGGTTTCCAGGAAAGAGTGTGGAAGGTCATCTACCAACTATGCAATGCTTCGTGTCGGAAATGATTTCTGCTCACAGCTCTGCATGTGCACCATGTGTTTCTGTGCATGTGCCCATGTGTTCAACAGCAGTTTTATAAAAGCTCAAAACTGGAAATTATCTAAATGTCGAAAACAATAAAATGCATGAGTTAATTTTGTAATTTATGCTATTACTACTTAGTAAAGAAAAGGAGTGAACTACAGATAAATACAAGACAATAATAAACTTCACAAATAGAAAGAGAAGTGAAAGAAGCCAGACACCAAAAAAAGTGTAAACTATTGAATTTGATGTATATGGAATAAACTGCATTTCTAAAGAAATGGGCAGAACTAAACAGTGTTAGATAGCAAAATAATTGAGGATAATTGTTACATTTGGGAAGGAGAGGGGCCATATGGGGCTTCTCATGTTCAGTTCAGTTCAGTCTTTCAGTCATGTCCGACTCTTTGCGACCCCATAAATCCCAGCATGCCAGGCCTCCCTGTCCATCACCAACTCCTGGAGTTTACCCAAACTCATGTCCATTGACTCGGTGATGCCATCTAGCCATCTCATCCTCTGTCGTCCCCTTCTCCTCCTGCTCCCAGCATCAGGGTCCTTTCCAATGAGTCAACTCTTCTCATGAGGTGGCCAAAGTATTGGAGTTTCAGCTTCAGCATCGGTCCTTCCAATGAACACCCAGGACTGATCTCCTTTAGGATGGACTGGTTGGATCTCCTTGCAGTCCAAGGGACTCTCAAGAGTCTTCTCCAACGTCACAGTTCAAAAGCATCAATTCTTCAGCACTCAGCTTTCTTCACAGGAAGTGAAAAGGAACTAAAAAGCCTCTTGATGAAAGTGAAAGAGGAGAGGGAAAAAGTTGGCTTAAAGCTCAACACTCAGAAAACTAAGGTCATGACATCTGGTCTCATTACTTCATGGGAAATAGATGGGGAAACAGTGGAAACAGTAGCTGACTTTATTTTTTTGGGCTCCAAAATCACTGCAGATGGTGATTGCAGCCATGAAATTAAAAGACGCTTACTTCTTGGAAGGAAAGTTATGACCAACCTAGATAGCATATTAAAAAGCAGAGTCATTACTTTGTCAACAAAGATCCAGCTAGTCTAGGCTATGGTTTTTCCAGTGGTCATGTATGGATGTGAGAGTTGGACTGTAAAGAAAGCTGAGCATCGAAGAATTGATGCTCTTGAACTGTGGTGTTGGTTCAGATGTTCTGTTTCTTGACCTAAATGATGGTTACACAGGTATTCATTTTAATTCATTATGCCATATGTTTGTTTCATTTGTTTTAATGAATTGCATTATATTTCAAAATTATGATGGTTAAAAGTAGTCAAACCTATAAATTTATTAAATCAGACTCATGGTTATTTGCATCTTAATGAGCTATTTGCTAAAACCTAGCATAGTGCTGGTGACCTGTGTGCACCTTTTGAGTTAAATAACAGACTTGTGAAGTAAAGCTTATATGTTACTTGATTGGCCCAAATCCTCTTTCTACAGAACTTTCCCAGGAACATATATCATGAAGTGTGACTGTGCATTTTTTTACATCCTTATTATTTATTTTTAGTAAGGGTATCATCTTGCACAAATGTTACTGATAGATGTTTAAATATTTTTAGCAAATTAAACTGGTCCACCAGGATTATTACAACAGAAAAGAGTGAATGGTGATTTAAATATACATAAGTCCCTGAGAAAAATGACACCCCCCCCACACCCCACTGCCCCGGGACAGCTGTTAGAAGGATGGCAGGTAAATTTGCACTGGGATCTCTCTGGGGCAGAAACACTGGAACCACTATGAATGCTGAGGACAGATGCTGTGCAAGGCTGAGAGGACAGATGCTGTGCAAGGCTGAGCAACACTGAGGGACCCTTTCCGCCCTCAGTCTGTTTATTTTTCCCCTGAAGTCCCGCCACCACCACCACCCCACCAGTCCTCTGCCTCCCCTACCCTCCAACCCACCTCCCTCGTGCCCCCCTCTTCCCAGCTGTTGCTGATCCCCCTTAAGGGGAAACACCTCCATTGCCATTCCCTCAGGGCTGCTGCAGCCTCCCAGTGACGACGTGCCTTCCCAGCTGTTCTGACCCTTCCCATAAAAAATCCTCCTCCCCAGTCCCTTGTAGCAACTCATATGTTTCCAACTTCCCTCCCCAAACACACATCACAGAAACTCCCCAGGCCAGACATTTCCCAGCTGCCCACATCCTCGAAGATGATAAGAACTCTTTAGAAATCCCTCTTAGCTGTTGCAAAACCCTGACCTCCTCTAGTTTTTCAGCCACCCTGAAGATAAGAACTCACCACACAATCCTTTCCTAGAAGCTGTAATTGCCTGGGCCAGCAATTCTGAAATGACAGAATTGTCTTCTTCCCTTCTAGAAAGTGCAATCACCTCTCCTTTCTAGATCTTTCCAGCTGAGGGAAGGATTGCCACAATCCTACAATGGGGAAGAGAAAAGAATTTTCATACGTTCAAATAGGGCTCACAATCCGCTCCTGGGTTTGCAGTGGCTGTGTAATGCTTTGGATGAATGTGTGCACATCCAAAGGCCAAAGATGCCCAAGTCCCTCTTTGAGAAGGGATGCTTTAATGCAGAGGTCGCTTTCTCTGTTATGTGCACCTAGAAAGTGTTAAAGGATGGATACTGCCCTCGGCACAGTGAAATTGTGTCATTAGTTTGATTTTGGAGGGGAAGGGATACAGTTATTGGCCCAGTCATTGGGTAGAGCAATCCCAAGCAAGAACAGTGGCAGTATGTGTACAGATAGGCTTGGAGCAAGATCTGGATTTGCAGGAGTTTATAATCCCAGTAAGAGAGTAAATATCTATAAGATAACTATAATGGCGGTGCAGTGTAGCTCCTCTCCATTACTTCATTTCCATTACAGGAATGGAAATACGAGTATTTCCCCTTAAGGGGGATCAGCAACAGCTGGGAAGAAGAGGGCAGGAGGCGGGTGGGTTGGAGGGTAGGGGAGGCAGGGTTCTGGCGGGGTGGTGGTGGTGGTGGGACATCAGGGGAAAAACAAACAAAGACTGAGGGTGGAGTAACAGGATGTGCAAAGTACAATAGCAAGTCAGGGGTGCCTGAGGACGAGCTTCTGGATGGGAGAATGTCAACCCCTATCCTTCGAGATGAATCAGAAGATGGTTCAGAGCAACCTTGTGCCCCCAAAAGACCCTCCTCCCTGTTCCCCCTTCTTTTGATCACAAAACTTCAACACATTAGAGCCACACTTATGAAGCTCACAGTTTCCTAAGCATTTGGTATGTGTTGTCATGTTTAATACTCAAAACATTGAAATGTGCACTATTATTTCCCCA
Source organism: Bos indicus x Bos taurus (assembly GCF_003369695.1). NCBI lineage: Eukaryota > Metazoa > Chordata > Mammalia > Artiodactyla > Bovidae > Bos > Bos indicus x Bos taurus. Next base: position 673,304 of record NC_040103.1, on the reverse strand, counting down.
GCTTTATAGATTAGGAAATGGCAGTTCCGAGGGACCCAAAGTCGCCCAGCTGGTAACTCTCAAGAGTGAGAGGTTTTCACTGTACCTTATAACCTGCTAGCAAACAATCACACATGAGACAGCAAAACAAGGTGGTAATTTTAATAATGACACTTTAAAAAAAAGCAAGCCTTCAGCAGCATGTCACAGAGCAGTCCTTGATCATTGACTCAATCTGGGTTGCACAGACTACATGAGGAAATCCTGATCATTCAGGAAAGACAGAAGAAGCAGGCCTCTAATGTCTTGTGCTATCAAGCGGAGAAGATTGCAAATGTGCATAAAATAATAAAACCTGAGAATTAAGAAGAAAAAAAGAGAATAGAAAACCCACAACAGTTTGGAAGTATTTTTTTTTAAAGACTGAGGTAAAATTATCCTTTTGTAAGCTTTTTTAATGTTTATTAGGATATTAGGTGGATTATAGAGAGAAGGCTTAAAAATTTGAGAAGTGGAATTCATGTCCCACTAAAATAGTATCTTTGTACCTGTATATTGCCAAAGTCATTTTGTCCATTCCTTACATCAATTCCATAAACACTGATTGAGTCCCTTTGTTAACATAAGGAGTTGTTAATAATCAAATATTTTATGTTTAAAATTTTTTATGTAATTGTAAAGGTTTGTTCATTCAGATGGTTTCATAAACAGTAAAAATTGGAAAGTTTTAAGTCTAGTTATGAAATATTTTATGCACTTTCCAGGCAATGCTAGTGGTATGGAACTTGCCTGCCAACACAGGAGACATAAGATCCTGGGTCAGGAAGATCCCTTGGAGGAAGGCATGACAACCTGCTCCAGTGTTCTTGCCTGGAGAATCCCATGGACAGAGGAGCCTGGTGGGGTACAGTCATCGGGGTTGCAAAGAGTTGGACATGACTAAAGCCACTTAGCACACACATACAAAATATTTTATAGTGTTATTACTGTCTGGAGATCCTTTTCCATTGCCTTTACTGAACTACATCACAAGGGTCTTTGTGGGTCTGGCCAGAGGTATGGCCATCACTCACCCTGGGAGAGCCCTCCCTGTGATCCTCAGACCCTAGGGTGTTGCCTCCTCCCAGGCCCTCTCAGTGGGGCTCTGTAGGGGTGGAAGGTGAAGAGAGATGCAATTTATAGGCAGGCCTCTTAGCAATGACTCCCTGGGTTGCTACACCCACACAGGCCTGGGACTGAGCCTGGAGCTCTGGACCTCACAAGCAAGGACAGGAAACCAGATATCAGAACTTCAGGCTGAGTTCTTCTGAACTGTTCTTCCCTAGCAATATAGACTGTGCCTGGCAGCCACGGGAATCTAGATTCTATAAATTTTGAACTCTGCCCTTCGATCTCACAGACAGAATTCCTGTACTCCAAAGGGAATGCCTTCAAATGTGTTCATTTGAAATAACTTCGTAAAGGAAAATGAGCAGCAAGAAAGGTTTTGTGGTGCTAGAAATATTAGTTTTCTTTTCATTAAATTCCCGTAACAGGAGACCTGAGAGTTTAAAAAATATACAGAATAAATGAAAAGACACAGAAAGACTGTCAGAAGAAAAAGGACTCGAGGACAGCCAAGCACCTCAGGTGACTTTGTTCTGTTCCTGGAAAGGAGTAGAAGTTACCTGGTTTGACCTGACTTGCTTGAGCCCTTAACTGTTGAATGTCTCTGTGAGTCAAAGGAGGTGTTTAAATTACCAGGATGAGATGAACATAATAAAAGAGGAAGAACCCAAGTTACACAGATTTAATGTAAGTTAAAACTGCCCTGGTCACAGGGGAGAACTCAAAAAACAACCCCCACCAGGTTTAGAGTAATACAAAGGAAACTCTACACACTTGTCCATCCTCCTCAGACAGTGCACTTCTCAATATAAATAGTGGAGACTGAAAGGACGTCTCTGGTGGTCCAGAGGTCAAGTCTCCACACTCCCAATGCAGGGGTGCAGGCTTGATCCCCGGCCAGGGAACTAAGATCACATGCTGTGCAGATTAACGTCTGAAAAAATAAATAAATAGAGGACACCATGTAGGAGAAATGCCATTGTTAAGCACTGCATTGAGGACTGCTGGCTGGACTCTGTGGGTGAGCAAAGGGGTGCAAAGGGCTCCTCGTGGGGCAGACATTTCAGGCAAGAGCAGCGCAGACCCAGGAAAGGAGAGGCCAAGGGCTGAGTTCTGAGACTCTAGGGTCCAAAAAAGCATCAACGTTAAAAAGGTAAAAATATTACAGGTAACTATATTCAATATCCTGTGTTAAACCGTAATGGAAAAGAATATGAAGAATGTATGTGTGTGTGTGTGTGTGTGTGTGTGTGTGTGTGTGTGTGTGTGTGTGTGCCTATGTATAAGTCACTCAGTCATGTCTCTTTGAGACCCCATGGACTGTAGCCCACCAGGTTCCTCTGCCCGTGGGATTCTCCAGACAAGAATACTGGAGTCTCCTTCATTGCAGGCAGATTCTTTACCATCTGAGCCACCAGGGACACCCACATATATATATATATGGTGGTGCTAATGGCAAAGAATCTGCCTGCCAATGCAGTAGACACAGGAGACATGGGCTTGATCTCTGGGTTGGGAAGATCCCCTGGAGGAGGGCATGGCAACCCACTCCAGCATTCTTGCCTAGAGAATCCCATGGACAGAGGAGACAGGTAGGCAACAGTCCACAGCATCACAAAGAGTCGGACATGACTGAACCAACTTAGTACACATGCATGTATAACTGAATCACATCACTGTACAGCTGCTAAGTCACTTCAGTCATGTCCAACTCTGTGCAACCCCATAGACGGCAGCCCACCAGGCTCCCCCATCCCTGGGATTCTCCAGGCAAGGATATTGGAGTGGGTTGCCATTTCCTTCTCTGTACAGCAGCAACTAACAAACACAGTATTGTAAATCAACTATACTTGAATAAAATAAAATAATTTTTTTTTAAAAGCTAGAAATACTAAGGCCAAATATCAGAAGCTGGGGAGGCAGCAGTGACTAGATGCCTGCCCAGGGCACAGCCAGAGTGAGAGCAAGCTTGCCTATACAGCCACCAGGCGCCTGACTGCACACTTAGCCATCAGACCCCTCTGGAACTGAAAAGAGTCCTCGCTCCTTTGTTTACAAGGTGGCCAATAATAAACCCCACGTGGTTCTGGAGCCACCCTCTGTGCAAACCGGTTGCTTCACTGGTTTTTGGTGCCGGTTGAGTTTCAGTGAAGGAGGGAGTGACCAAGATTGGAGCAAAAGAAATCTAGGGGAGCATGAGGGTGTGTCTTTGGCACAGTCCTGAACCCAACAGGCTGGTTTTCTTTGCACAGCACACCCTGTGGGTCTGGACACTGGTTGTGTCAGTAAGTAGAGCTGACCAGAGCCGGTTCTGCCAGATGAAGCCCATGTGTATTCCAAGCTTTCAGGCTTGAAGGGGTGGCCACAGGGGTTCTCAGGCTTTGCTGTGACTAATAATGAAACTCCAGCCATCAATTTCCTTTTCAAAAACAGTAAAATACCTTGTTTATGACAAGCATGTCTTAGGAAGAAAAATGTTCTCTTGGATCTTCGGAATTATTCAAGAAGCTCTTATAGATAGTATTAAAAATTAAAGTGGCAGTTGAATTCTCAAAGTGCACAGTGGGAATCCAGCCAGCAAATAAGCATAGAGGCTCGGCCTGGTCTACTCTGCAAACCTGAGAAGGGCTTCTCGTGAAGAGGGCTGGTGAGAGAACCCAGGGAGGGGTGTAAAATCATAGCTAGCATTTATCATTTTCCTGGAGCATGTTCTGCTGGAGTGGGGTACAGGACATGGCTTCCTGGTCGGGTGGGCCCACATCTGAGCCTGAGAGGGGCTCATACCTGTGTGGCATTTTGGTTCTCAACTGGTGAATCCCCTCATCTGTAAAACATGTGTATTAATTTGCTGAGGCTGTTATAACAAAATACCACAAAGTGGGCAGTTTAAACAACAAGACATTTATTGCTCACTGTTCTGGAGGGTGGAAGTCCAAGATTCAGCAGGGGTGGTTCTTTCCGAGGTCTCTCATCTTGTCCTGTCAGTGGCCACCTTCTCCCTGTGTCTTCCCATGATCCTCCTATGAGCTTCCCTCTGTGCTTGTTTGTATCCTAATCTCCTCTTCTTATAAGGTCACTAGTTTTTTTTGATTAGGGCCCACCCTAAACCCCTCATTTCAATTTAGTTACCTCTTTAAAGACCCTGTCTCCAAATATTGTCACACAGTCTGAAGTATGAGAGTTAGAGCTTCAGTACATGAATTTGGGGGGACACAAATCAGCTCATAACAATATGGATAATGCTACTGTACAGCACAGGGAACTTTGCTCAATATTATATAACAACCTAAATGGGAAAAGAATTTAAAAAGAATAGATACATATATATTTATAACTGAATCACTTTACTATGTACCTGTAACTAACACATTATTGATCAACTATATTACAGTATAAAATAAAATGTTTTTAAATGTGGAAACACAACTTGTAGAGAGTATTATACTATGCTTATGTTGCATATTGAGTATTATAAACATATTATCTGTTGAGAATTATATCTATTAACCAAAGTTCTGTTTATAAGTATTTCTTTTTGTACACACACTGAAAAGAATTTTGCTTGATTGTCCATAATTTAATAGGAATCCTTACAATTATGTGTGAGACCAATATAGATGTTTACCAAAGGTTACTTACATCTAACTTTTCTTTAAGGAATGGAGATATTGTCATGTAATTTTCTTTGGAGTTATTTCAGGTATGCTTGGGGGCAAGGAGACTTCTCAAAAGAAGCAACAACGAGGATCAGGAGACAGAGAGCTATTGACCTAAATAAAAAAATAAGCCATTTTGGGTGATGTGATCCAAAGGGCACAGACAGACTGAGTAACCTGAATTTAGTTTCAGGTTTGCCTGGTAGCTCAGACGGTAACGCATTTGCCTACGATGCGGGAGTGAATGAAGTGAAGTCGCTCAGTCGTGTCCGACTCTTTGCGACCCCATGGACTGTAGCCTATCAGGCTCCTCCGTCCATGGGATTTTCCAGGCAAGAGTGCTGGAGTGGATTGCCATTTCCTTCTCCAGGGGATCTTCCCGACCCAGGAATCCAACCGGGGTCTCCCGCATTGCATGAGACCTGGGAGACCTGGGTTCAGTCCCTGGGTCGGGAAGATCTCCTGGAGAAGGAAATGGCAACCAATTCCAGTATTCTTGCCTGGAAAATCCCATGGATGGAGGAACCTGGTTAGGCTACAGTCCATGGGGTCGCAAAAAGTCAGACAAGACTGAGCAACTTCACTCACTCACTCACTCACTCACTTACATTTGTTAATTGTGTGACTTCCACCCTCAACAAATACTAGCTCCCTTCTCCTTGGTTACTGTGGTTACACACTCGAGACAGAATACCGTGGTCTTGATTTGGGAAAAACACAGTTTTATGAATTGAAAATTCAACTATTTTGTTTTTTGTCTAGTGAATCAAAGCACAAAATAAAAATACAATAAGCATGGGATGGATGGATGGATGGGAAAGCAAAATAACAGAAACGTATGAGGACTTTTTTTTGAGTCTCACTTGGTCTCCAGCTAAGTATTGCATTGGCTGCGGCTGGTGAATCCAATAGGAAGTCTCACTCCTACTTGTGGTCTTGCTGCCCTTTCAAGGTAGGTGCAGTGGAGCAGCTGCTGTTACAGGTTATATCTCTGCTTTAAAGCCTTATCACCTCTTGCTCCATCAACCATGTCACCGAGGCTGTTTGGTTTGGTGCTGCCATCAAGTCTCATGTGATCCTCACTAGCTCTCAAAAGCCCCACATGGTCAGCATCCTGGGGCACCTGCAGAATGGACCTCCCCCAGATCATGTTCTGCATACAGGTATTCACATCACTCCATTGCCATCCCAATCTTCTCCGTTCACACCTTAGTGCCCAGGTTTCTAGATGAAAAACACAATTTTCTAATATCCCCCAAACATTCTACTTCTAAGCTTAACTTTAAGCCCAAGTTCCCTAAGATTCTGGGCTCCTGTTGTCCAATCCTTGTTCCAACCCATTCCCCTATCCACTTGATGAGGCTGTTCTTACCTTTAATGAATTTCAGCTTTTCTACACCCTTCTGTGCTGACATCAGGCATGACCTCCTATGGTGGCCACCCTGAGTGACTCCACCTCCCAGCATTTGCGCCCTCTGTAGTCCCCTCTCATTCTGAGTAGGGGTGACTCATATCACCTATAGAATATTCTAGAAATAACAGCAGCCATGTGGGTGCACCATCTTGAAGTCAAGCCCCTGTAAGACTGCAGCCCAACCAATACCATGACCACAATCTCAAGAGCTAGAACCAGCCAGCGAAGCTGCTTCCTAATTCCTGTCCACATAAACTGGAAAATAATAAATGCTGTTTTGGGCCACTATGTCCTGTGTTCACTTTTTAGGTGGCCATAAAAATGAATAAACCTCCCAAGCACACAAAACCTTGATAATGGATTCTTCTATCCTCAAAGCTTATTTGCATCATCTGAACATCTTTCCCTCATGCCTAGAAGTGAACTTCTGGTCTTTCTGTTCAAAGTCCTCTTTCCACTAGGAACTAACAGGTGGAGAAGCAGTTTTTGTGGAGGGTGAAGGGACTCGGGGTGTCATCCTTCCCCTCACTTCCTCAGATCCTCACTTTGATTTCATTTCAGTGTCTACCAAGGAAAGGTTTTCTGGAATCCTACTTCTTAATATCAAATTATCTTTAGTATAGAGTCTATATTCTATATATAGAATAAGAACAGACATACTTTTCACAAAGGAAGTTAACCCAGGGGAAACGATCTGTATGTACTGTATACATGACACACCCTGTGAGTCACATGTGCAAATAAGGGCATGGAATCACCCTGATCCCTTCACTTGTATCATCTTCTGATCCTGAATAAGCTATTGAATTACTGACTGGATTCAAAGGTTCAAGAACACAGAATTGGATGTACTGAGAAGGACTAGGACACCACTCTCATTAACCAATTAAGTGTCATCTCTGATAAGACTATTGCACTAAAGTTGCATTCGTGTGTGACTAGATCACTTCAGTCATGTCCAGCTCTTTGTGACCCTATGGACTGTAGCCTGCCAGGCTCTTCTGTCCATGGGATTCTCCAGGCAAGAATTCTGGAGAGGGTTGCCATACTCTCCTCCAGAGATTCTTCCTCAGCCAGGGATTGAATCCATATCTCTTATATCTTCTGCATTGGTAGGCAGCTTCTTCATCACTAGCGCCACATGGGAAGCCCCTTGCTAAAGTTTGTCCTCAACTTTCTCCTGCCCCAAGACGCCAGGGTGCATGCATCCACCCGGCTCTGCAGCAGCCCCTCACCCAGGCAGTGGTTTCCACACTGATGGGCCCGGGTGGTAGGTGGTAACTGTGTCTCCTCCCCGACCCACCTGCCCCTCCATGGTGCAACTAAATATATTTGAAGGGGCTCTACAGTCCATGGTGACTTGGACATTCTCCCTGACATCTGAGAATCCCTCCTCTAAAGTGATATGAACACATGGGACCTAGAAGTAGAGGGAGGTCACTCAGTCCTGGGGACACTCATGAATTGCCCGTGAATTACTTGTGTTCAAACCTTGCTGGCGCTCAGCTTATTTTGTGCCCTGTGCTTCTGTCACCACATCATCACCACAGACCAGGTATCCTTTCAAACTTGACCCGTCCAAAAGGCATCTTTTGGGTTTTAAAAGATACGAAATTCTTTGCTCTTCTAAAACTCTCCTCAGGAATTTGCTGATGGTCTAGTGGGTTAGGACTCCACCCTCACTGCTGAGAGCCTGGATTCAATTCCTGGTCAGGGAACTAAAGTCCCACAAGCCACATTGTGCAGCCAAAACAATTTAATAATAATAAAAACAGTAAAACTCTCCTGGAAAAGATAGAACTTTGGTTTCAGTGACTGACTCCTAACTTCAGTTCCTTCGGCGCTGTTACCCGTCAGAATAGTGCATCCTCCTCATGGACCACAGCCCATTCATTTTGAGACATCTACAGGAGAGCCAGCTGGTTCCTGGCTTCTAGTCCCTGGATTAGAAAATTAATTCACCCATTTATTCAAAGGTGAAAGTGAGGGGAATGTTTGCTGAATTGAAAGGGAAGCCTAGACTGTTTCTCAGTGAAATTTCTTTGTGAGACATTTCAGATTGCACCTGAATGAGGAAAATGTGCAGTTTAACAGAAAAAAAAAATTGTGTGTGTGTAATTCTGAATAGTTTCTACTAGCCTGGAAAATAAAACATGTGAAATATAAAAATAAACATAGATCTATAAATTCATGTGTGCTGTGTGTGCTTAGTCATACAGTCATGTCTGACTCTTTGCGACCCCATGGACTGTAGCCCATCAGGCTCCCCTGTCCAAGGGGATTCTCCAGGCAAGAATACTGGAGTGGGTTACCATGCCCTCCTCCTGGGTCTCTTCCCAGGCCAAGGATCAAACCTAGGTTTCCTGCATTGCAGGCAGATTCGTTACCATCTGAGCCATGGATTCATCTAGTACATACGCAGTATCCACCATATGTGCCTACTGTATCAACAGTGAAAAAACACTGTCCTTTTTCTCATGTTGTCTACAGACAACAAACAGACAGGCACTGTTAACCTATTTAATACTAAATTTATTAAATGTTAAGAAAAAAGCAAATAATGTCTGTGAGCTGTCTGAGGGTACATTCTTTCTTCCTTATTCACAACTCCTTCCTCAGTACCTGAAATCCTGCCTGGCACATAGGAAGAACCTAACATGTAGAGAGAGATTTGATGAATTTATAGATTCATCATGAGAAATTATAATGAAAGGACAACTTAAATTGTGGGAAGTCAGAGAAAGGCATGACATATAAACACCAATGGGAAAGATAAGCAGGAATCACTCACATGAAGTGGGTGGGTTGCAGAAAAGCATTTCAGGAAGAAAGTAATATGGGCTTAAAAAAAAAAGTCTATGTGTTTTAAAACTAAAATCACAAATCACAATGAAGTGATTTTTATTATAAAGACCTACATACCACAGGATGCAATAATGCAACAGAACCCCACACTTACAAAGTGGCAATTGAAAGAGATGTAAAGAGGCAAAGGTAAAAAACCCACCAATAAAGAGAAGATTCAACACACCACTCAGAATAAGACAAATCTAGTGAACCAAAAATAAATGAGAATACAAGAGCTAAGCAACATAATCAAAAAGGTATCACATGACTTTTCATCCTGATAATAGAAAATACAACTTCCTCTCAAGGTACAAAGATCATTCATAAGGAACAAGGTCATCTATCAGGTCACAAAGAAAATATCACTAAAGTTCTATAAAGTAGAGCTATTAAAAACAACAGCCTCTGTTTGCAATGAAATAAAACTAAAAATTATTAACAACAAAAAACAAAAAACGCTGTTCCACCTGAACATATAAAAATTTCTACTGCAGACTCTTAGATGAACGGAAAATTATAAAGTAAAATTTCTAAAGCATAATGATAATATAAACACAATATATCAGAAGAGGAGATAGGACACATTGAAAGCAGTGACCATAGGAAAATTCATAGCCTTAAACACGTTTGTCAACAACAATAAAAGATTTTGAATAAATGAATTAAATTCCCAGCTCAAAAATCTTTTTGAACCAAGGCTTTTTTGTTCAACTAGAACAACAACAACAACAAAAAACTAACTAAAGGAAAACACAAATATGGAAAAATTAAAGATAAATTAGGTAGGTAGAAAAATAGTAGTTCTAACCACTAAATCAAATTTCTGGTTTTTAAAAATAAATAACAAAATAAATAAACCACTTGCTAACTTAAAAAAAAGAAGGGGAGAAAGCACAAAAATACAAAATAAAAAATGACATAGGAGAAATAACTATTAAAACAGAAAAAAATTAGTATTTTGCAGTCACCTATGCAAATCAATTTGAAAAAAAAATGGGTGAAATGGATAATTTCCTAGGGAAATATAGTTAAGCAAAACTGCTTTTTTTAGATTTAGAAAGTTCAGACTAATGTTTATGGAATGTATGAAAAAAGTGACCAAGGAACTACAGCCTCAAAATGTGTGAGGCCTATATGATTCCAGGGGAAAGTACTACTAAACTTTCAAAAATAAGATAGCCCCTAAATTCTCTCAGAGCACTAAAAAAGAAGAAAGTTTTCCTAATTATTTTCTGAAGCAAATATAGCTCTGATGCCTGCACCTGTTAAAGATAGGTCAGAGAAAGTAAAATTAGCAACCAATATGATATATGAATATTGAGGTCCAATTTCAAAATAAAAACTGATAAACAGAATTTAACAGCAAGTTAAGAAAATAATACATCATGACAAGATGGGGACTATTACAGAAATTCAAGACGGGGTCACTCCTAAGAAGTTTATTAATACAATAAAACCTATTAACAGATCTAAAGAGAAAAATCAAATGATTACCTGCATAGATGCTGCAAAACTTTTTATGAAAGTCAACGTTCATTTGTGGTAAAAGAAAATGAAAATAGGAATTCACTGACATTTCGTTAATCACAGCTAGATTAACATAAAAATGTATCCATCTAATGGGACTTTCTGGTGGTCCAATGGTTAATACTATCTGCCAAGGCAGGGTGTGTGTGTGTGTGATCCCTGGTTGGGGAACTAAGATACTTTTAATACTGGAGGTATTAAAAACAGTGCAATTAGGGAAGAGGAAAGCAATGACAGATTGGGCAGGTAAGAATTCAAAAGAATCAAAAGCATTTCTATTTGCAGAGAGGCTGATCAGGCAACTGTAAAACTCAAGATAATCAATGACTAAAATAAAAATAATTCAGTAAAGTAACAGGTTCTAGCAGTAACATGTAGAAACTATTGGCTTTCCTAAAAAGTTAGCTGGTAAAATGAGAGGGAAAAACATTTACAACAGCAACCAAGAAGATAAAGTAACCTGCTGCTGCTGCTGCTAAGTCGCTTCAGTCGTGTTCAACTCTGTGCGACCCCATAGACGGCAGCCCACCAGGCTCCCCCGTTCCTGGGATTCTCCAGGCAAGACCACTGGAGTGGGTTGCCATTTCCTTCTCTAATGCATGAAAGTGAAAAGTGAAAGTGAAGTCGCTCAGTCGTGTCCGACTTTTCGAGACCCCATGGACTGCAGCCTACCAGGCTTCTGTGTCCATGGGATTTTCCAGGCAAGAGTACTGGAGTGGGGTGCCATTGCCTTCTCCAATATAGATACACTTGTAGGGTATTATGCTGAGTGAAATAGGGCAGATGGAGAAAGACAGATACTATATAATACCACTTGTAAGTGGAATCTAAAAAAGAAAATCTAGTGAGTACGACAACAACGAAAAAGAAACAGACTCACAGATACAGAGAACAAACTAGTGGTTACTAGCGGGGAGAGGAAGGAAGGTGAGGCAAGATGGGAAAGAGGATTAAGAGGTACAAACTACTGTGTATAAAATAAATAAGCTACAAGGATATATTGTACAAGACAGGGAATACAATCAATGTTTTACAATAGCTATAAATGGAGTATAATCTTTTAAAATGTGAATCACTATGTTGCATATCTGAAACTATATAATATAGTAAATCAACTGTGCTTCAATGAAAAAGAAATATACCTTTTTTTTTAAAAGGAGTTAGAAAGTTTATGCTAAAGCTTCATATAGAAAAACAACCAAGGATAATCTACATGGAAGATTAGCTCTGCCAAATACTAAAATCTATTCTAAACCCTCTTGGCACAGACTGAAAAGTAGAGTAGAACAGAAAGCCAAGAAATAGACCCTCACACATACAGGGGCTTGCCAGTGGTGCTAGTGGTAAAAAAATCTGCCTATCAGTGCAGAAGACACAAGAGACAAGGGTTCGATTCCTGGGTCTGGAAGATCCCCTGGAAATGGCTATCCACTCCAGTATTCTTCCCTGGAAAATTTCATGGACAGAAGATCCTGGTGAGCTCCAGTCTATGGGGCTACAGAGAATCAGATACAACTGAACAACTGACCACACACACATACATACAGAACTGTGGAATATGACAAATGTATATGTCAAATCACCAGAGCAAAAATGGGTTTTTTAATAAATGGTACTGAGACTGGACAGTCATTTGGGAAAAGATAAAATTAAGTCCATATCTTATACCATACATAAGAATAAATTCCAAATGAATCATGGATTTAAGAAGCCAAATACTCTGTGGCAAGAATACACTGAAGAACTTTACAAAAAAGGTCTTAATGACTCGGATAAACCACGATGGTGTGGTCATTCATCTATAGCCAAACATCCTGGAGTGTGAAGTCAAGTGGGTCTTAGGAAGTATCACTACATACAAAGCTAGTGGAGGTGATGGAATTCCAGTTGAGCTATTTCAAATCCTAAAAGATGATGCTGTGAAAGTGGATTTGCACTCCAAGTGTAAGCAAATTTGGAAAATTCAGCAGTGGCCACAGGACTGGAAAATGTCAGTTTTCATTCCAATCCCAAAGAAGGGCAATGCCAAAGAATGCTCAAACTACTGCACAATTGCACTCATTTCACTTGATAGCAAGGTAATGCTCAAAATTCTTCAAGCTAGGCTTCGCAGTACCTGAAATAAGAACTTCCAGATGTACAAGCTGGATGTAGAAAAGGCAGAGGAACCAGAGATCAAATTGCCAACATCTGCTGGATCATCAAAAAAGCAAGAGAGTTCCAGAAAAACATCTACTTCTGCTTTATTGACTATGCCAAAACCTCTGACTGTGTGGATCACAACAGACTGTGGAAAATTCTTCAAGCAATGGGAATACCAGAGCACCTGACCTGCCTCCTCAGAAACCTGTTTGCAGGTCAAGAAGCAACAGTTAGAACCGGACATGGAATAACAGACTGCTTCCAAATAGAGAAAGGAGTACATCAAGCCTGCATATTGCCACCCTGCTTATGTAACTTATATGCACAGTACATCATGTGAAATGTGCTAGATGAAGCACAGGCTGGAATCAAGATTGAAAGTGAAAGTCTCCTACTCAGTCCGACTCTTTGCTACCCTTCTCTGGCCAGAATACTGGACTGGGTAGCCTTTTCCTTCTCCAGGAGATCTTCCTACCCAGGGATCGAACCCAGGTTTCCTGCATTGTGGGTGGATTCTTTACCAGCTGAGCCACAAGGGAAGCCTAAGAGTACTGGAGTGGATAGCCTATCCATTCTCCAGGGGATCTTTCCGAACTAGGAATTGAACTGGGGGGTCTCCTGCATTGCAAGCGGATTCTTTACCAACTGAGCTATGAGGGAAGTCCTGGAGTCAAGATTGCTGGGAGAAATATCAATAACCTTAGATATACTGATGACACCACCTTTATGGCAGAAAGTGAAGAAGAACTAAAGAGCCTCTTGATGAAAGTGAAAGAGGAGAGTGTAAAAGTTGGCTTAAAACTCAACGTTCAAAAAACAAAGATCATGGCATCTGGTCCCATCACTTCATGGCAAATAGATGGGGAAACAGTGGAAACAGTGGAAACAGTGGCTGACTTTATTTTTCTGGGCTCCAAAATCACTGCAGATGGTGACTGCAGCCATGAAATTAGAAGATGTTTGCTCCTTGGAAGAAAAGTTATGACCAACCTAGACAGCGTATTAAAATGCAGACACATTACTAACAAAGGTCTGTCTAGTCAAAGCTATGATTTTTCCAGTGTATGGATGTGAGAGTTGAACCATAAAGAAAGCTGAGTGCTGAAGAATTGATGCTTTTGAACTGTGGTGTTGAGAGTCTCTTGGACTGAAAGGAGATCAAATCAGTCAATCCTAAAGGAAATCAGTTCTGAATATTCACTGGAAAGACTGATGCTGAAGCTGAAGCTCCAGTACTTTGGCCACCTGATGCAGAGAACTGACTCATTGGAAAAGACCCTGACATTGGGAAAGATGGAAGGTAGGAAGAGAAGGGGACGACAGAGGATGAGATGGTTGGATGGCATCACTGACTCGATGGACATGAGTTTGAGTAGGCTCTGGGAGTTGGTGATGGACAGGGAAGCCTGGTATGCTGCAGTCCATGGGGTCAGAAAGAGTCAGACATGACTGAGTGACTGAACTGAATTGTTTTACAATGTTATGTTAGTTTCTACTGTACAGCAAAGTAAATCAGCTGTATGTATATATATATATTCCCTCTTTTATGGATTTCCTTCCCATTTAGGTCACCACAGACCACAGAGTAGAGTTCCCTCAGCATACTCTGAGGGAACTCAGTGCTTAGTGTATAAAATGCCATACAGTAGGTTCTCATTAGTTATGTATTTTATATATGGATATCTATTTCCCTGGTGGCTCAATGGTAAAGAATCTGACTGCCAATGCAGGGGACATGGGTTTGATCCCTGTGTCAGGAAGATCCCCTGGAGGAGGACATGGCAACCCGCTCCAGTATTCTTGCCCGGTGAATCCCATGAACTGAGGAGCCTGGCAGCCAATAGTCCATAGGGTCACAAAGGGTTAGAAATGACTGAAGTGATGGAGCGTGTGTGCGTGCACACACACACACATACACCAGCAGCAGCAGCAGAGGGAGAAACTAGGAGGTTTACGACTAAACCTTAGGAAACCCCAACATATAGTTGCTACATGTAGGATAGAAAAGCAGAGGAAAATAAGGACGGGCCCTGGGTGATAGAAAGGAAACCAACAGGTGAGGGGTGCTGAGCAAAGCAGGAAAGGGACGAGAGGTGCTCCTGGGAAGTCAAGAGGACTGCCCTGTGGGGGACAGAAGTCCCCCAAGTTTCATGCTTTAGCTTAAAAGTCTGGTCACAGTCCCCCAAACTCTCAACTATAACTATAGCACCTACTCCTTCTTCCTCATCAGGCCCCCTGAGCACAATATCACCTCTGCAAATGACCAGGTAACATTCTGTGGGATGTCAAGAAGATCAGTGTCTCTAGTATATAGAGAATGGATGGGTAATCTCCTGGAGGTCTAGGGGTTAGGACTTGGCAGTCTTACTGCTGAGGACCAGGGGTTCAATCCCTGGTCAGGGAACTAAGATCCCACAGGCAGACCTTGCATTTCAGTCAAAAGGAAAAATATAGAATGGATAACGAAGGTCCTACTGTATAGCATAGGAAACTATATTCAATATCCTTGAATAAACCATAATGCAAAAGAATATGAAAAGGAATATATATATGAATATATATAATATTCTTATATTATATATATTTATATAATATATAATTTGTATATTTATATAATTATATTATATATAATATAAATATATATTATATATAATATTATATATATCAGATCAGATCAGATCAGATCAGTCGCTCAGTCGTGTCTGACTCTTTGCAACCCCATGAATCCCAGCATGCCAGGCCTCCCTGTCCATCACCAACTCCCAGAGTTCACTGAGACTCACGTCCATAGAGTCAGTGATGCCATCCAGCCATCTCATCCTCTGTCCTCCCCTTCTCCTCTTGCCCCCAATCCCTCCCAGCATCAGAGTCTTTTCCAATGAGTCAACACTTCATATAAGGTGGCCAAAGTACTGGAGTTTCAGCTTTAGCATCATTACTTCCAAAGAAATCCCAGGGCCGATCTCCTTCAGAATGGACTCGTTGGATCTCCTTGCAGTCCAAGGGACTCTCAAGAGTCTTCTCCAGCACCACAGTTCAAAAGCATCAGTTCTTCGGTGCTCAGCTTTCTTCACAGTCCAACTCTAACATCCATACGTGACCATTGGAAAAACCATAGCCTAGACTAGATGGATCTTTGTTGGCAAAGTAATATCTCTGCTTTTTAATATGCTATCTAGGTTGGTCATAACTTTCCTTCCAAGGAGTAAGCGTCTTTTAATTTCCTGGCTGCAATCACCATCTTCAGTGATTTTGGAGCCCATAAAAAAAAACTTAGTCACTGTTTCCACTGTTTTCCCATCTATTTCCCATGAAATGATGGGACCAGATACCATGATCTTAGTTTTATGAATGTTGAGCTTCTGTTGCTTTAGGTGAGACTTAAAAGGAGATCACAGTTTACAGGCGAGGCAGATACAGGGACCTCCTTCAGGAGCTCCCGGCCCCTCTTTCATGGACACTTCAGTGCCTCCCCTTGACACTGGTGCAACTGCTGAGTGCTTGACTAGAGAACACAGGGGAGGGTACTGCATATCAGAATCCAGGCCCAAGTCTCCAGATACTGACAACTTCCACTTCCTATTTCTTGGATTGTTCTGGGAAACCCAGAAGCCCCCATGCTGTGAGGAAGGCCAGACTAGCCATGTGGTGGGGTTGCTTGCAGGGACATTGCCCACCACCCCAGCTCTTGCCCCCACCCCAATCTCATAGAAGACATGAGGCAAGCATCTGAGGATCCCTGGTCCCAGTCCCCATCTGACTGTAGCTCACTAAGAGACCCCAAGCAAGAACCACCACATTCACAGTCATCAAACAGCTACTATGAAAATAAAAACAAAATAACAGTTTTGGCAGCGTGGGGAGGAACTGAAACCCTGATGCATTGCTGGGGAGCTGTAAAAGAGTGCTAGAAAACAGTCTGGTGAGTCCTCAAAAAATTGAACACAAAATTACCCTATGATTCGGTAATCCCATGCCTGGGTATTTATTACTCAAAGGGATTGGAAGCAGCAAGGACTCCTCTAGATATTGGTACACCAGTGTGCACAGCAGAATTATTAACAATAGTCAAAAGATAGAAACAACCCAAATGCCTGTTATTTAGTTGCCCAGTCATGTCTGACTCTTTTGGGACCCCATGGACTGTAACCCACAAGGGTCCTCTGTTCATTGGATTCCCCAGGCAAGGATAGTAGAGTGGGTTACCATTTCCTTCTCCAGGGGATCTTCTCAACCCAGGGATCGAGCCCATGTCTCCTACATTGGCAAGCAGATTCTTTACCACTGAGACACCAGGGAAGCCCACCTATCAACAGATAAATGGATGAAAAACTGTGGTCCATACCATGGAAAATTATTCACCCTCAAAGGGGAAGGAAATTCTGACACAGGCTACAACACAGATGAATCTTGAAGGCATTATGCTAGTGGAAATAATTCAGTCACAAAGGAACAAATGCTCTGTGTGTGTGCACACCTGCTCACTCAACTGTCCGACTCTTTGAAACTCCATGGAGCAGTAGCCCACCAGGGTCCTCTGTCCATGGGATTTTCCAGGCAAGAATACTGGATTGGGTTGTCATTTCCTTCTCCAGGGCATCTTCCTGATCCAGGGATGGAACCTGTGTCTTCTGCACTAGCAGGTGGATACTTTACTATTAGCGCCACCTGGGAAGCCCAATAATTTCACTTATATGAGGTACCTAGAGCTGTCAAATACACAGAGACAGAAAGCAGATGGTGGATGTTAGGGGCTGAGGGAAAGGGGATGTGGATTTAACACTTAATGGGGATAGAGTTTCTATTTGGGAAGGTGGAAAGTTCTGTGGATCCATGGATGGTGGTGATGGTTACACAACAACATGAACAGACTTAAGGCCACTGAACTGTATGTTTTAAAATGGTTAAAATGACAAATTGTATATTATATATATGTAACCATGATGAAAGAGAGTCATTCATAGAATTATGAAAGATAATGATAAATCATTGCTTTAATTTATCGTGTTTGTGAAGATTTGTAAGAAGACCTAGAATTGCACATCAGGGACTGAGCATCAGGAGCTCAGAATCCAGATGAACTGGGGGGTGGGGGTGGGGACAGGGGTGGCCATTTCATCCAGGTGACAGGACAAGGGTGAACCTGGATCCCAGGCAGACTCTCCACCTGCACCAGGCAGGCTCAAGTTTGGAAGACCAGATTAGAAGCTGGAAGGGGTTTGCCTCGAGGGTGTGCTTCTGCTCAGAGGTGGAGCCCAGGCTTGGGGTCCTGGAGCTGGAAGCCAAAAAGTGCTTTTCTGCAGGCCTTTCTTCCAGTTTTCCCAGCCCTATGCAAAAAAGTTAAATAAACAGGGTGACAAGATACAGCCTTGACATACTCCTTTTCCTATTTGGAACCAGTCTGTTGTTCCATGTCCAGTTCGAACTGTTGCTTCCTGACCTGCATATAGGTTTCTCAAGAGGCAGGTCAGGTGGTATGGTATTCCCATCTCTTTCAGAATTTTCCACAGTTTATTGGGATCCACACAGTCAAATGCTTTGGCATAGTCAATAAAGCAGAAATAGATGTTTTTCTGGAACTTTCTTGCTTTTTTGATGATCCAGCTGATGTTGGCAATTTGATCTCTGGTTCCTCTGCCTTTTCTAAAACCAGCTTGGACATCAGGAAGTTCACGGTTCACATATTGCTGAAGCCTGGCTTGGAGAATTTTGAGCATTACTTTACTAGCATGTGAGATGAGTGCAATTGTGCGGTAGTTTGAGCATTCTTTGGCATTGCCTTTCTTTGGGATTGGAATGAAAACTGCCCTTTTCCAGTCCTGTGGCCACTGCTGAGTTTTCCAAATTTGCTGGCATACTGAGTGCACCACTTTCACAGCATCATCTTTCAGGATTTGAAATAGCTCAAATGGAATTCCATCACCTCCACTAGCTTTGTTCATAGTGATGCTTTCTAAGGCCCACTTGACTTCACATTCCAGGATGTCTGGCTCTAGGTCAGTGATCACATCATCATGATTATCCGGGTCGTGAAGATCTTTTTTGTACAGTTCAAAATGGCTGTCTGGGAAGGCCTTACAAATAGCTGTGAAAAGAAGAGAAGTGAAAAGCAAAGGAGAAAAGGAAAGATATAAGCATATGAATGCAGAGTTTCAAAGAATAGCAAGAAGAAATACAAAAGTCTTCCTCCGTGATCAATGCAAAGAAATAGAGGAAAACAACAGAATGGGAAAGACTAGAGATCTCTTCAAGAAAATTATAGATACCAAGGGAATATTTCATGCAAAGATGGGCTCAATAAAGGACAGAAATGGTACGGACCTAACAGAAGCAGAAGATATTAAGAAGAGGTGGCAAGAATACACAGAAGAACTGTACAAAAAAGATCTTCACGACCCAGATAATCATGATGGTGTGATCACTCACCTAGAGCCAGACATCCTGGAATGTGAAGCAAGTGGGCCTTAGAAAGCATCACTATGAACAAAGCTAGTGGAGGTGATGGAATTCCATTTGAGCTATTTCAAATCCTGAAAGATGATGCTGTGAAAGTGCTGCACTCAATATGCCAGCAAATTTGGAAAACTCAGCAGTGGCCACAGGACTGGAAAAGGGCAGTTTTCATTACAATCCCAAAGAAAGGCAATGTCAAAGAATGCTCAAACTACTGCACAATTGCACTCATCTCACATGCTAGTAAAGTAATGCTCAAAATTCTCCAAGCCAGGCTTCAGCAATATGTGAGCCATGAAATTCCAGATGTCCAAGCTGGTTTTAGAAAAGGCAGAGGAACCAGAGATCAAATTTTCAACATCCACTGGATCATCGAAAAAGCAAGAGAGTTCCAGAAAAATATCTATTTCTGCTTTATTGATTATGCCAAAGCATTTGACTGTGTGGATCCCAATAAACTGTGGAAAATTCTGAAAGAGATGGGAATACCATACCACCTGACCTGCCTCTTGAGAAACCTATATGCAGGTCAGGAAGCAACAGTTCGAACTGGACATGGAACAACAGACTGGTTCCAAATAGGAAAAGGAGTATGTCAAGGCTGTATCTTGTCACCCTGCTTACTTAACTTATATGCAGAGTACATCATGAGAAACGCTGGGCTGGAAGAAGCACAAGGTGGAATCAAGATTGCTGGGAGGAATAATAATCTCAGATATGCAGATGACACCACCCTTATGGCAGAAAGTGAAGAGGAACTAAAAAGCCTCTTGATTAAAGTGAAAGAGGAGAGTGAAAAAGTTGGCTTAAAGCTCAACCTTCAGAAAACGAAGATCATGGCATCCGGTCCCATCACTTCATGGGAAATAGATGGGGAAACAATGGAAACAGTGTCAGACTTTATTTTTGGGGGCTCCAAAAGCACTGCAGATGGTGATTGCAGCCATGAAATTAAAAAACGCTTACTCCTTGGAAGGAAAGTTATGACCAAACTAGATAGCATATTCAAAAGCAGAGACATTGCTTTGCCAACAAAGGTCCATTTAGTCAAGGCTACGGTTTTTCCAGTAGTCATGTATGAATGTGAGAATTGGACTGTGAAGAAAGCTGAGCGCTGAAGAATTGATGCTTTTGAACTGTGGTGTTGGAGGAAACTCTTGAGAGTCCCTTGGACTGCAAGGAGATCCAACCAGTCCATTCTGAAGGAGATCAGCCCTGGGATTTCTTTGGAAGGAATGATGCTAAAGCTGAAACTCCAGTACTTTGGCCACCTCATGCGAAGAGTTGACTCATTGGAAAAGACTCTGATGCTGGGAGGGATTGGGGGCAAGAGGAGAAGGGGACGACAGAGGATGAGATGGCTGGATGGCGTCGCCGACTCGATGGATGTGAGTTTGAGTGAACTCTGGGAGTTGGTGATGGACAGGGAGGCCTGGCGTGCTGCAGTTCATGGGGTCGCAAAGAGTCGGACATGACTGAATGACTGAACCGACTGAACTCTGTATTCTTGCCACCTCTTCTTACATCTTCTCCTTCTGTTAGGTCCATACAATTTCTGCCCTTTATCAAGCCCATCTTTGCATGAAATGTTCCCTTGGTATCTCTAATTTTCTTGAAGAGATCTCTAGTCTTTCCCATTCTATTGTTTTCCTCTATTTCCTTGCATTAATTGCTGAGGAAGGCTTTCTTTTCTTTCCTTGCTATTCTTTGGAACTCTGCAGTCAGATACTTATATCTTTCCTTTTCTCCTTTGCTTTTTGCTCCTCTTCTTTTCACAGCTATTTGTAAGGCCTCCTCAAACAGCCATTTTGCTGTTTTGCTTTTCTTTTCCATGGGGATGGTCTTGATCCCTGTCTCCTGTACAACACTGGGCTATTACTCAGCCATAAAATAGAATGGCATAATGCCATCTGCATCTACTTGGATGGACCTAGAGATCATTATAGTAAGTGAAGTCTGTCAGACAGAGAAAGACAAATACCATATGTAGCACTTACGTGTAGAATCTAAAATATAACACAATTTATACTTTGGGCACCTCATGAGAAGAATTGACTCATTGGAAAAGACCCTGATGCTGGAAGGGATTGGGGGCAGGAGGAGAAGGGGATGACAGAGGGTGAGATGGCTGGATGGCATCACTGACTCGATGGACATGAGTTTGAGTGAACTCTGGCAGTTGGTGATGGACAGGGAGGCCTGGCATACTGTATTTCATGGGGTCGCAAAGAGTTGGACATGAATGAGCGACTGAACTGAACTGAAACTTATTTACAAAACAGAAACAGACTACAGACACAGAGAACAGACTTGTGGTGGCCCAGTAGGGACGGGGTTGGGGGAAAGATGGAATGGGAGGTTGTTGTTAGCAAATGCAAACCATTATATAAAGGATGAATAAACAACAAAATCTGACTCTATAAGGAATTATAGTCAATATTCTGTGATAAACCATAATGGAAAAGAATATGAAAATAATATATATAAAGAATATATATACACGTATAACTGAGTCACTTTGCTGTACACCTGAAACACAGCATTGCAAATCAATGATTTTTCAATTAAAATACATAAACTTAAAAAAAAACAGCTATTATTTCTTACTTGCCAATTTCCTTTACTTAAACTCATCATTAATGTTAGACATCATTTTTAGCATATTGTGGGAATGATGAAAGATAAAATCTAAAATCCTGTGTGTGTGTCAGACAGTAAACTATTAAGAGGAGAAAGACAGGAAAGAAGAGAAACAGAAGACAAGCCAACTCAAAATGCTTTAAAATATAAAATAATGGATCACAGAGCATCTTTCTTCCAAGTGGAGGAAAAAAAAACACGTAATAGGAATTTTCTCTGTAGTTTAATTCTTCTGCTAATGATTAAGAAATAGGAAAAAAAAAAGACATAGGATCTAATATTTGGAACTCTCTGCTGAGCATAAGTTAATTTCCTTAGACATGAAGCAGTCTCAGAGTAAATGTTTGCAAGGGATTGTGCTTTTTAAAAGCATGTTTTAAAGTTTTCATATAAAATACATGCAATAATGCAGAAATCTTGAAAAATAAAGAAAAGCAGGGGAAAGCATTAACCCAAAATTGCAACTTTATAACTGTTAGCTTTTTCAGAACAGGCTTTTTGATTACTCTCTATTTTCTTAAATTCCAAATGCCTGCTCTTGCCATATTCCCTTGCTTTTATTTATTGCAACTTATATTCCTCATTTTGCTTCTATTCGTATCTTGAGAAACTGAGGTGCCAAATAACTTTCCTAATGCTGCACTTAGCAAGTAAGACAAAAAACAGGCCACTATCCTAATCACAAGACAGATCAGGAATAAAATGGTCTCCTGTATCCACATGTAGGTCCAGAATTCTTGGCCTGATTGCTGTAGAAGCTGGTGGTAAGAGTATCCACTCAGTTGCTGAAGTCAGCGTGTGGGAAGAGACCCTGCTCAGAACTGCAAGGAGAGGGTGTCCTCCCAGCTGAGATGCTGAGCAAACAGTTTCTGGAAGGAACTATTCATCCTGGGCAGTCTTAAATGGGTGTGGAGCAATGGAAAAAACACAAAACTCCAAATTCTGAGATACAGTCTGGCACTGAGTAGATTTATGGTCTTGCCTAAACTGATTTGTGGAACACAGACACTATATGGGAGAAATCTTTGAACTTTCATGTAGAGTTTTTTTTTTTTTTTTTTCCTTCAGCTCTAAAATCTTATTATTCTAATGCTTTCATATATCACCAATCCTTGGAGGAAAAAAATATTACCTTGTAATGCTGCTGCTGCTGCTGCTGCTAAGTCGCTTCAGTCGTGTCCAATCTGTGCAACCCCATAGACAGCAGCCCACCAGGCTCCCCCGTCTCTGGGATTCTCCAGGCAAGAACACTGGAGTGGGTTGCCATTTCCTTCTCCAATGCATGAAAGTGAAAAGTGAAAGGGAAGTCACTCAGTTGTGTCCGACTCTTTGCGACCCCATGGACTGCAGCCTACCAGGCTCCTCCGTCCATGGGGTTTTCCAGGCAAGAGTACTGGAGTGGAGTGCCATTGCCTTCTCCATACCTTGTAATAGGTAATGTTAACTTGAAAAATCATCTTTGATGAACAATAAGGTCTTACTATATAGCACAGGGAACTATACTCAATTCCTTGTAATAAACTATAAAGAAAAACTCTGAAAAAGAATATATATACATTGGTACACTTATATAACTGAATCACTGTTCTGTACATTTGAAATTAATACATTGTAAATTAACTACCCTTCAATTTAAACAAATAAAGGAAAATAGAAAAAATCATCTTTGATCATCTCACTTTTATGTGGAATATTTAAAAAAAAAACAACAAAAAAAAGTGAACTCATAGACATAGATTGGTGGCTTGGTGGCTCCTAGAGGTGGAGATGGGGGTTGAGTAAAATAGGTGAAGATGGTCAAAAGGTATTATCTAGCTAACCAACTTAATAAAATAAATAAGTCCTGGGGGTATGAGGTATAGCATGGTGACTAGAGTTAATGATACTGTGCTGCACACTTGAGAATTGCTGAAAAAATAGATCTTAAAAGTTCTCATCACAAGAAAATATATCGTTAAGTACATATGCTGAAAGAGATTAACTAGGTATACTGTGGTGGTCATTTCTCAATGTATGTAAATATCAAATCATAATGCTATACATCTGAAACTAACACAATGTTATATGTCAATTATGTCTCAATAAAAATAATTCAAAAATCTTCTTTGTTTAGCTTACACAGTTGTCAATTAGCCTCAAGTTAATTATTAACTTGATGATGTGACTTCTATAGTTGAGCCGATCGATTATCAATCTTCTTTTCCTTGAATACCTTTCAATACACTTTCCTTTAACACACTGCTGCTGCTGCTGCTAAGTCGCTTCAGTCGTGTCTGACTCTATGCGACCCCATGGATGGCAGCCCACCAGGCTCCCCCGTCCCTTGGATTCTCCAGGCAAGAACACTGGAGTGGGTTGCCATTTCCTTCTCCAATGCATGAAAGTGAAAAGTGAAAGTCAAGTTGCTCAGTCGTGTCCAACTCTTTGCGACCCCATAGACTGCAGCCCACCAGGCTCCTCCGTCCATGGGATTTTCCAGGCAAGAGTACTGGAGTGGGGTGCCATTGCCTTCTCCCTTTAACACACTACAAGTCAATTAAATCCTATCTTGGGACCAAATAAAACTAAAATTTTCAGAGGCTTGAAGTTTACTAGCCTGGAAACTTATTGTTGATGGCAGATGGATGGGCTGAGGCCAGTTCACAATGAGAGAACAAGCCATGCCGTGTATCCCAAATCATGTGTGAATTCAAATTGTAAACAAAAACACCTTTGCTTAAACCTATTTTCATAATTGCTGTTACCGAAAAGCTTTGATTTATTGCTTTAATTAAGACATGAATTAATAACTCATAGGTTTAATTATTACTGAAGGCAATGATTGTTTATCTTGCTAAACTTTCCCTATTTAAAAAGCCTTGAGCCCACCTTACTGAACACTGAGTGAAATCTACATGAGTAGTTGGAGGCCCCACTGAATGTGGGTTATGGGTGCTTCTGCAAAGTTATATATAATTTCAAATTTTGTAAATAAAAAATAAATAAAAATAATAAATTCAACTTTTCAGTTATTATAATTCATTTGGAAATCTTGATTTTTTTCAATTAAAAGTGGTATTTTTTAGTGGAAAGAGGGAAGGGAGTGACACAGAGGCAACTTGGCAAGTTTTGGCATCTTCTTTCCAGGTCATCCATGGGCTTCCCAACACACAGCAGTGTCAGGAGAGCTTGATATTTTAAGAGTTGTTCAATAAAAACTTTAACAACACTCTTTTGTGAAGTAAATACTCATGCCCCTAATTATTTTTCTTTTGAAGATTTGGTATTTAAAGATATCTTAAAATCAGGACACATCCACAAATGTAGACACTGATTTCAGAATCACCAGGCAAAAAAAAGAGAGAAAGAACATCTGCAAAAGAAGAAACCACAGACTCTAATCAAGAAACTAAAATCTCTAATCTCTATGCCCTAATAGATTCTTCCTTAGGTACTGGAGAGGGATTCGAGCGGGTAGCAGGTGAAAGGCAGGGTCTTCTGTGATATTTTGCCCTGGGGTAGAGGTGGAGGTGCTCCCCTGGTAGTTCAGTTGTTAAAAATAAAATATGCCTGCAATGCAGGAGACCCTGGTTTGATTCCTGGGTCAGTATGATCCCCTGGAGAAGGCATAGGCTGGCCACTCCAGTTGTCAGGCTTCCCTGGTGCCTCAGACGGTAGTCTCCACCAGCATGCCAGAGACCTGGGTTTGATGCTTGGGTTGGGAAGATCCCCTGAAAGACGAAATGGCAGCCCACTCTAATATACTTGCCTAGAGAATCCCCATGGACTGTCCATGTCACAAAGAGTAGGAGACACAGCATGATAGCAGGTAAGAATAACATGGATAATTAGAAAATAAAAGATTTCATAAAGCCTTTGAGTAGTTTAAAACATTTTTACCTTTAATCATAACCACTGTGTTAGTGGGGTCAGCATCATGGCTTCATGAGAAGCTCCCTTTGTCTCACTCCTTCAACCTACAACTAGTAAAACATCAACAACTCAACAAAGGTGCCTCTGCCCAGCACACCAAGACTCTGGAGAGTTCCTCACACCTGTGCATCTGAAGGTGGATGATAGAACACATGGAGAAGGCAGACGCCAGCAGTGCTCAGCACCCTTTGCCCCAGATACAGCCACACCAATGGCCACAGGGAACTGGGCAGTGGTCGTGGCAGGGCCCAAATTGTGTGGGCCCTGGTCCTTCAAGCTTCAGCAGCACCTGACAACCCAGTTCCCCACCCATGGAGAAGGCATCTGCAACCTCAAGTCCCCCTCTCTCCCACTACTCACCCTGTGGTGAAGTGCCTGCCTCCAGTGACGCCATGTATGGCAGAGGACACTGCCATCCCATGCCCTCAGCAGCAATGCCAGTGACAACAGTGACACTAGCAGCACAGGGCACCAGCGACCCTGGAGGTACCAGCAGCATCAAGGGCACCTGCAACACCTCTGACAGAGGTCAGGGAGGGTGCAAAGTGCCAGTTCTCAAATATAATGGGAGGCTGCACAGGTAGGGAAACAAAAACCTTGTGCTCTAGCGCCACCTACTGGAAAACTAAAGAAAGACCTCGAATTGTGAAGCTGTTCAATTGTGATACTGCTAAGTCACTTCAGTCATGTCCGACTCTTAGTGACCTCATGGACTGCAGCCTACCAGGCTTCTCCATCCATGGGATTTTCCAGGCAAGATTACTGGTGTGGGGTGCCACTGCCTTCTCCAAGATAATCAATGTTAAAAAGGATTTGCGGGAACTACCCTGGTGGTCCAGTGATTAAAAATCCACCTTCCAATGTAGGGGACGCAGATCCCTGGTGGGGGAACTAAGATCCGGCATGCCAGAATGCAGCTGAATTCCTGCACCACAACTACCGTGCCCAGGTTCCTCAACTAAAAACTCCACTGCCACAAGAAGCCCAGTGCTGCCACTAGGACCTAATACAGCCAAATAAATATATGCATATTTTTTTTTTAAAGATTACCTAAATAGGAAAGGTTTCGTCTATTTCAAATGCACCCTCAGAGGAACAATTCATCAATCACCATGAAAAACCATGGTAACACAATATCACACACAAAAAATGACAATTCTCCAGAAATTAAACTTAAAATCACAGAAGTTTGTGATATAACTGATAGAGAATGCAAAATAGCTGTTATGAAGAAACTTAACAAGTTACAAGAAAAGTCAGAAAGGATGTTCAGTGAGCTTAGGAATAAAATTAATGAACAGAAGGAATATTTAACCAAAGAGATTAGAACTCTAAAAAGAATCAAATAGTAATTCTGGAGCCAAAGAACTTAACAAGATGAAGGATACATTATAAAGTATTGGAAATAGAGAAGATCATACAGAAGATAGAATTAGTGAACTTGAAAACAGAAATATAGAAATGATTCAGGTAGAAGATGACATAAAATAAAGATTTTTTTAATGAAAAAATTCTATAAGAACTATTTGACTCCATCAAGAAAGGCAACATTAGGATAATGGGTATCCTAATGAAAGAGAAGAGAGGGAGAAGGGAGCTGAGAGGTTATTGAAAAAAATAAGTTGAGAACTTCCCAAACTGGGGAAGGAACTGGATGTACATGTCAATGAAGTTAAGAGAACCCTTAGGTACCTCAGTGTAAAAAGACATTATCCAAGACACGTTATATTAAAGTTGTCAAAAGTTACAATTTTGTAAAGTATAAAGACAGCCAGCGGAATAAAGAAAGTAACTACCATTAGGCTATCAGCAGATTTCTGAGCATAAACTCCACGAGAGAGAGCATAAACTCCAAATAATAAAATATTTAAAACTGTCAGCAAAGAATACTCTAACCAGGGAAGTTATCCTTTAGATATAAAGGAGAAATACAGGCTCTCCCATACAAACAAAAGCTGAGAGAGTTTGTTATCACCAGAGCTTTATAAGAAATGTTGAAATGAACTCTATATCTGAAATGAAAACTGAAAAGTACATAAAACTTTGAGTAAGGTGATAAATAGAGAAAATCAGAAAATTACAACTCTACATAAGAATAAATTGTGAAACACTTAGAGCATAAAGGTTAAATGGGGAAAGAGGCAGTAAAAATAAATCGAGTCACTAAATTTGGTAGTGAACTCACACATAAAAAGGGATGAACTGAGACAACAAAACACAAAAAGGGAAGAGAAAAAGAACTGAACCCTTAGAGGCTAATGACGATGAAATGCTGTCATCAGAAAAAGGGCCATTTGATCTATGAGACCTTTCAGACAAACCTGGTGGTAACCACAGAACACAAATCTAGCACAGAGACAAGAAACACAAAGAAAAACCAAGGAAGACAGTATCGAAAACCATGACAGAGACACACAGAAAAACAAGCAATGGAAATAGAGAGCATCCAGAAAACAAAAGATGAAATGTAAGTCCTAGGTCCTCATCTATTAATAATCATCCTAGATGTAAATAGACTGAATTCACCAGTCAAAAGACACAGAGTGGCTGGATAAATTAAAAAATAAGACCCACCTACCTACATTTTCCAGGAGACTCATCTCAGTTCTAAAGACAAAAATAGATTCAAAGTGAAGGAGTGAAAGATGGTACTCCAAATGAATGGCAACCAAGAGAAAGTGGGGGTAGCCAAACTCATATAAGACAAATAGACTTGAGGCTAAAAAAAATGTTCAGTTCAGTGCAGTCACTCAGTCATGTCTGACTCTTTGCCACCCCATGAACTGCAGCACACCAGGCTTCCCTGTCCATCACCAACTCCCGCAGCTTGCTCAAACTCATGTCCAACCAGTCAGTGATGCCATCCAACTATCTCACCCTCTGTTGTCCCCTTCTCCTCCCACCTTCAATCTTCCCCAGCATCACGGTCTTTTCCAATGAGTCAATTCTTCGCATTAGGTGGCCAAAGTATTGGAGTTTCAGCTTCAGCATCAGTCCTTCCAATGAATATTCAGGACTGATTTCCTTTAGGATGTACTGGTTGGATGTCCTTGCAGTCCAAAGGACTCTCAAGAGTCCTCTCCAACACCACAGTGCAAAAGCATCAATTCTATGGCACTCAGCTTTCTTTACAGTCCAACTCTCACATCCATACATGACTACTGGAAAAACCACAGCTTTGATTAGACAGACCTTTGTTGGTAAAGTAATGTCTCTGCTTTTTAATATGCTAAGTTGGTCATAGCTTTTCTTCCGAGGAGCAAGCATCTTTTAACTTCATGGCTGCAGTCACCATCTGCAGTGATTTTGGAGCCCAAGAAAATAAAGTCTGACACTGTTTCCATTGTTTCCCCATTTATTTGCCATGAAGATGAAAGGTTGTTGCTGAATGAAAAGACATCAGGATTCTTGGCCTCCAGAGGAGAAGAATTCAATCTGGGGCCAGAGACAAGGCTTGATTGCTCAGAGCTTTTGTGTAATAAAGTTTTATTAAAGTATAAAGGAGATAGAGAAAGCTTCTGACATAGGTATCAGAAGTGGGCAGAAAGAATACCCCCCAGCTAGTCTTCAGCTGGATGTTATATAGTCACTAACAGTCTGTTAATGAAAGAAAGGAATGTCTTAAAACTCAGAATGGCACCAGGCCCCTTACCTGTAAGATGTATTTTGGGATAATCTTGGCACCAGATGATTCATCCTGGGCCATAAAATGATTAACTTGAATCTTGTAAAAGGACAGATTACCATACAAATAGTTTTGTTTACATAGGTTAGGGAAACAATATCTGAGTATAACATACTGGTTTTTCAAGTAGGTTCTGAGCCATTAGGTGGAACCGACTTGAAGACAGAGTCTGGGGTAAATGCATAGTACATTAACATAGCTTAAGACAAACATTTCCATAAAGAAAATGCATTGGTTATCTCAAGGTTTGAGAATAGTTAACTTCAGGTGAAACCAGGTGTCATTATGGCAACACAATATTTTAAGAGAAACTTCATTTTAAATTTGTATAGAGAAGAAAAAAATATCGCTAGTTTGTTTCCTCCTGCCGCTTAAGAGAGAGAAAAATGTCTAACACTTGCAGGCTATTTCCTCCCTTTGGAGACCCCTGGCTTTCCTGCCTGTTACCCTCTCAACATGATGGGACCTGATGCCATGATCTTCTTTTTTTTTGAATGTTGAGTTTTAAGTCAGCTTTTTCACTCTCCAGTTTCATTTTTATCAAGAGGCTCTTTAGTTCTTCTTTGGTATCATCTGCATATCTGAGGTTATTGATATTTCTCCCGGAAATCTTGATTCCAGTTTGTGCTTCATCCAGCCTGGCATTTGCATGATGTACTCTGCATATAAGTTAAATAGGAGGGTGACAATATACAGGCTTGATGTACTCCTTTCCCAATCTGGAACTAGTCTGCTGTTCCATGTTCAGTTCTAACTGTTGCAAATCCTAAAATATGATGCTGTGAAAGTGCCTCACTCAATATGCCAGCAAATTTGGAAAACTCAGCAGTGGCCACAGGACTGGAAAAGATCACATTTCATTCCAATCCCAAAGAAAGGCAATGCCAAAGAATGTTTTGACCTGTACACAGATTTCTCAGGAGGCAAGACAGGTGGTTTGGTATGCCTGTCTCTTTAAGAATTTTCCACAGTTTGTTGTGATCAACACAGTCAAAGGCTCTAGCATAGTCAGTAAAGCAAAAGTAGATGTTTTTCTGGAATTCTCTTGCTTTTTCTATGATCCAACAGATGTTGGCAATTTGATCTCTGGTTCCTCTGCCTTTTCTAAATCCAGCTTGAACATCTGGAATTTCACAGTTCATGTATTGTTGAAGCCTAGCTCCAAGCCTAGCTTGGAGAATTTTGAGCATTACTTTACTAGCATGTTAGTTGAGTGCAATTCTGTGGTAGTTTGAACATTCTTTGGCATTGCCTTTCTTTGGGATTGGAATGAAATGTGATCTTTTCCAGTCCTGTGGCCACTGCTGAGTTTTCCAAATTTGCTGGCATATTGAGTGAGGCACATTCACAGCATCATCTTTTAGGATTTGCAATAGCTCAACTGGAATTCCATCACCTCCACTAGCTTTGTCCGCAGTGATGCTTCCTAAGACCCACTTGACTTTCCACTCCAGGATGTCTGGCTCTAGGTAAGTGATCACACCATCATGGTTATAAGGTTTATTAAGATCTTTTGTGTATAAGTTCTTCTGTGTATTCTTGCCACTTCTTCTTAATATCTTCAGCTTCTGTTAGGTCCATACTGTTTCTGTCCTTTATTGTGTCCATCTTGCATGAAATGTTCCCTTGGTATCTCTAATTTTCTTGAAGAGATCTCTAGTCTTTCCGATACTATTGCTTTCCTCTATTTCTTTGCATTCATCACTTAGGAAGGCTTTCTTATCTCTTCTTGCTATTCTTTGAAACTCTGCATCCAGATGGATATATCTTTCCTTTTCTCCTTTGCCTTTCACTTCTCTTCTTTTCTCAGCTATTTGTAAGACCTCCTCAGACAACCATTTTGCCTTTTGCATTTTCTTTTTCTTGGGGATGGTTTTGATCTCAAAAAAGGTAACATGAGACAAAGATGGACATTATGTAATGATAAAAGGGACAACCCATCAAAAAGACACAACAGTTTCTAACATATATGTACCTAACATATGAGCACTGTGTGGATCACAATAACTGTGGAAAATTCATTGAGAGATGGGAATACCAGACCACCTGACCTGCCTCTTGAGAAATCTGTATACAGGTCAGGAAGCAACAGTTAGAACTGGACATGAAACAGTGGACTGGTTCCAAATAGGAGAAGGAATACGTCAAGGTTGTATAATGTCACCATGCTTATTCAACTTATATGCAGAGTACATCATGAGAAATGCTGGGCTGGAAGAAGCACAAGCTGGAATTAAGATTGCTGGGAGAAATACCAATAAATTCAAGTATGCAGATGATACCACCTTTACAGCAGAAAGTGAAGAAGAACTAAAGAGCCTCTTGATGAAAGGGAAAGAGGAGAGTGAAAAAGCTGGCTTAAAGCTCAACATTCAAAAAATGAAGATCATGGCATCCAGTCCCATCACTTCATGGCAAATAGATGGAGAAACAGTGGAAATAGTGGCAAAATTTTTGGGGGGAGGCTACAAAATCACTGCAGATGGTGACTGCAGCCATGAAATTAGAAGATGCTTACTCCTTGGAAGAAAAGTTATGACCAACCTAGAGAGCATATTAAAAAGCAGAGACATTACTTGGCCAACAAAGGTCCGTCTAGGCAAAGCTATGGTTTTTTTAATAGTCATGTATGGGTGTGAAGGTTGGACTATAAAGAAAGCTGAACAGTTCAAAATTAATGCTTTTGAACTGTGGTGTTGGAGAAGACTCTTGAGTCCCTTGGACTGCAAGGAGATCCAACCAGTTCACTCTAAAGGAGATCAGTCCTGGGTGTTCATTGGAAGGACTGATGCTGAAGGTGAAACTCCAATACTTTGGCCACCTGATGCAAAGAGCTGACTCCCTGGAAAAGACCCTGATGCTGGGAAGGATTGAAGGTGAGAGGAGAAGGGGATGATAGAGGATGAGATGGTTAGATGGCATCACTGACTCAATGGGCATAAGTTTGAGTAAACTGCAGGAGATGGTGATGGACAGAGAGGCCTGGCATGCTGCAGTCCATAGTGTTGCAGAGTAGGACACAAATGAGTGACTGAACTAAACTGAACTGAACATAGGAGCACCAGAATATATACAACTATTAGCAGACCTAAAGGGAGCACTTGATATCAAGAAAATCATAGTAGGGAACTTTAACATCCCACTTAGATCAGTGAATAGGTAATCCAGAAAGAAAGTCAACAAGGAAACAGCAGCCTTAATTGAAATATTAGACCAAGTAGACTTAAAAGAATCATACAGAACATTCCATCCAAATGTAGGAGAATACACAGTTCAGTTCAGTTCAGTCACTCCGTCGTGTCCAACTCTTTGCAACACTATGGACTGCAGCACACCAGGCCTCTCTGTCCATCACCAACTCCTGCAGTTTACTCAAACTCATGTCCATTGAGTCAGTGATGCCATCTAACCATCTCATCCTCTGTCGTCCCCTTCTCCTCTCACATTCAGTCTTTCCCAGCATTATTTTCAGGGGCACATGGAACATTCTCAAGGGTAGACTATATGTTGGGACACAAAAGTCTCAATAAATTTAAGATTAGAATCATATCAAGCATCTTTTCTAGCCACAGTTGTATGACATTAGAAATCAATCACAAAAAGAAAACTAGATAAATCACAAATACATGGAAATTAAACAACATGCTACTGATCAACTATTGGCTCTATGAAGAAGTGAAAGGAGAAATTTTAAAAATACCAAAAGATAAATGAAAATGAAAATATGATATACCAAAATTGTGGGATGTAACAAAAGCAGTACTAAGAGGGCCATTTATAGCAATACAGGCCTCGCTCAAGAAACAAGAAGAATCTCAAATAAACAATCAAACTGTATATCAAAATGAATTATAAAATGAAAAATAAGCAAAACCCAAAGTCAGTAGAAGATAGGAAATAAAAATCAGACAGAAAGAGGCAAATAGAGATTAAAATGACAATAGAAAGGATCAATGAAACTAAGAACTGGTTCTTTGAAAAAGAAACAAAACTGGCAAACTTTTAGCTAGCCTAAGGAAAGAAGAAGAGATGGCTCAGATAAATAAAATCAAAAATAAAAGAGGAGAAATCATAAGAGATACCAAAAAAATACAAAGGATTTTAGGAGAATGCTATAAACAGTTACACACTCATTGGACAACCTAAAAGAAATGAATAAACTCTTAGACACATGCAACATTACAAGACTGAATCATGAAGAAATGGAAAATCTGAATAGGCTGATCACTAGTAAAGATATTGATGGAGAAGGACATGGCACCCCACTCCAGTACTCTTGCCTGGGCAATTCCATGGACAGAGTAGCCTTGTGGGCTGCAGTCCATGGGGTCGCAATGAGTTGGACATGTCTAAATGACTTCACTTTCACTTTTCACTCTCATGCATTGGAGAAGGAAATGGCAACCCACTCCAGTGTTCTTGCCTGCAGAATCCCAGGGATGGGTAAGCCTGGTGGGCTGCTGTCTATGGGGTCGCACAGAGTTGAATACGACTGAAGCGACTTAGCAGCAGCAGCAGCAGTAAAGATATTGAAATGGTAATCAAAAGCCTCTCATAAAAAAAAATAGTACAGGAGGAAATGGCTTCATAGGTGAATTCTACCAAACTTTCAGAGAAGATGTAATAATTATCTCTCTCAAACTCTTCCCCAAAATTGAAGAGTAGGGAATGTTCCTCTACAAGGCCAACATTACCCTGATACTAAAACCAGGAAAAGACAACACAAAAAAAGATAGTTATAGACTAATATTTCTGACAAACATGCAAAAACCTTCAGCAAAATGTTAGGAAAGCAAACATATCAACATACTAAAAGAATCATACTAAAAGGTCAGGCTTCCCTGTTCTTCACTATCTTCCAGAGTTTGCTCAAACTCATGTCCGTTGAGTTGGTGATGCTATCTAACCATCTCATCCTCTTTCACCCCCTTCTCATTTTGCCTTCAATCTTTCCCAGAGTCAGGGTCTTTTCCAGTGAGTTAGTTCTTTACATCATGTAGCCAAAGTATTGGAGCTTCAGCTCTAGCATCAAACCTTCAGGGTTGATTCTCTTTAGAACTGACTGGTTTGATCTTCTTGTGTCCAAGGAACTCTCAAGAATCCTCTCCAGCATCACAATTTGAAAGCATCAGTTGTTTGGTACTCAACCTTCTTTATGGTCCAACTCTCACATCCATACATGACTACTGGAAAAATTATAGCTTTGACTATACAGACCTTTGTCGGCAAAGTGACTTCTTTACTTTTTTATTACTCTGTCTATGTTTGTCATAGCTATTCTTCCAAAGTGCGTGTCTTTTAATTTCATGGCTGCAGTCACCCTCCACAGTAATTTTGGAGCCCAAGAAAATAAAGTTTGTCACTGTTTCTACTTTTTACCTTTCTATTTGCCATGAAGTGATGAGACTAGATGCCATTATCTTAGTTATTTGAATGTTGAGATTTAAGCCAGGTTTTTCACTCTCCTCTTTTACCCTCATCAAGAGGCTCTTTAGTTCCTCTTTGCTTTCTGCCATTAGAGTGGTATCATCTGCATATCTGAAGTTGTTGACATTTCTCCTAGCAATCTTGATTCCAGCTTGTGATTCATCCAGCCCATCATTTTGTATGATGCATGTAAGTCAAATAAACATGCATCAGGGTGATGATATACAGGTTTGTTGAAATCCTTTCCCAACTTTGAACCAGTCCATTGTTTTATGTGAGGTTCTAACTGTCACTTCTTGACCCCCATACACGTTTCTCAGGAGATGGGTAAGTTGGTCTGGCATTCACATTTCTT
The DNA here is from genome assembly GCF_003369695.1 of Bos indicus x Bos taurus. Classification (NCBI taxonomy): domain Eukaryota; kingdom Metazoa; phylum Chordata; class Mammalia; order Artiodactyla; family Bovidae; genus Bos; species Bos indicus x Bos taurus. Next base: position 638,160 of record NC_040103.1, on the reverse strand, counting down.
TAAGAATTTTCACAATTTGTTTTGATCCACACAGTCAAAGGCTTTAGCATAGTCAATGAAGCATAAATAGATGTTTTTCTGGAATTCCATTGCTTTTGTTATGATCCATCCTCAACAAGAAAGAATCTCAAAGCCAGGGAGAAAAAAAATTACATACTTTATAATTCTTTAAAAAAAAAAACAAAATAATCACCTTTATAAGATTATTTTTTTTAAGAATTTATATATTTCATTGAAATACACATTGGATTTTCTTTTCTGGGTATCTGTGAGCTTTAATTCTACACATCTACTGAAGTCAGGCTTTCAGGGCTTACTTGTCACCAGGATCTGAATTAAACTTATCTTGGGCACCATACATCCCAGCTTTCATGACCTTTATAAAGTGCTGTGTAAGACATTTACACACAACTCCTTCATAGTTACAGCCTAAGCTTTTTATGGTCAAGAGCAACCATAGCATGTTTGAAGGTCTTATGAAATCAAAAGGAAGTCTGTAATTGTTTTTAGTATGTACTGACTGCATACTTGTGGTCTAATCATTCCCAAGTACAATAAACTCTGGATAATATGATTAAATACTTCTGGTGTGGTTCTTTCAACCTTTGTATGGTTACTATTGTTTCGGATGCTTGCTTGGTGAGGAAGCATAGCAGAAACTAGATTAATAGCTGCACTGCGTGGGTCCAACTGTGTAGTCACTGTTCTCAGATACTGAAGACTAATGATAAAAGATCATAACCTAGAAAATATATGACCACACAAAAAACTACAAATGGATTTTTACAGCAGCTTTAATGATACTTGCAAAATCTGGAAGCATCTGAGATGTCTTTCAATACGGATAAACTGGTTCATCCAAACACTAGATTATTCAGCACTAAAAAGAAGTAAGCTATTGAGACATGAAACGACATTAAGGAACCTATTAATAAATGTATGCATGCATGTGTGCTAAGTTGTCTCAGTTGTATCTGACTCTGTAACCCTATGGACTGTATCCTATCAGGCTCCTCTGTCCATGGGATTCTCCAGGCAAGAATACTGGACTGGATTGCCATGCTCACCTCTAGAGGGTCTTCCCAACCCAAGGATGGACCCTGCTTCTCTTATGTCTCCTGCATTAGTAGGCAAGTTCTTTACCACTAGCACCACCTGGGAAGCCCCAACAAGTGTATATGATCAGATAAAAAAAAAAGTCAGTCTGAAAAGGCTACATACTATATGATTCTAACTATATGTCATTCTGGAAAAGACCAAACTATGGAGACAGTAAGAGCAGTGGTTGCCAGGGGTTAAGAGAAGGAAGTGGTGGAAGGCATAGCACAAGATATTAGGACAATGAGATATTCTGTATGATAACATCATGGTGGATATGTGTCATTATATACTTAGCAAACCTGTAGAATGCCCAGCACCAAGGATGACTGTAATGTAAACTCTGGGTGTTGAAGTTGGGTGATGGTAATGTGTCAGTATAGGTTCATCCATTGCAACAAGTGTCCTACCTGGTGGGGATATTGATAGTGGGGATGACTGAGCATGCCTGAGGGCCGAAGGTAGATTGATACTCTGTATTTTCTGCTCAATTTTGCTGAGAACCTAAAACTGCTATTAAAAATCATCTTTAAAAAAAATATACCCTGAATCTTCACAGTAAGTTTAGCTTCCTTCACGATCAGACTTTTACTAGTGACTGATGTAAATAATATCCTTCCTCGTGTCTCACCTGCATAGTGCCAGGGAGGGAGCAGACCTCCAAGGATTTCTCCCTTCCTATGCTTCCCAGCTTCCTGATAAGCAAACAACAGCCCACTTATATAATAGAAAAGGAGTTACATTATTCTCTTTTACTAGTCAGCTCACAATTATTCCTTAAATTCATCTTTTTTAATTCATTTAATGATCAAATCATTAAAAAAAAATTAGAAATTGGGGATTTCAAAAGTTGATCCTGCTACCAAATGCTGGCTTTGATAATGTCTCAGTGGTTGCAATGCCACATGCTCACCATTAGAGGGCACCATTCTCACAGGTCCAGGGATACAGTCCCACCTGCTGAAAATGAACTGGTGCTCAAGGTGGCTGGATTACTAAACATTACAGCTGTCACATAATGATGAATGGCACCCTACTCCAGTACTCTTGCCTGGAAAATCCCATGGACGGAGGAGCCTGGTAGGCTGCAGTCCATGGGGTCGCTAGAGTCGGATACGACTGAGCAACTTCACTTTCACTTTTCACTTTCATGCATTGGAGGAGGAAATGGCAACCCACTCCAGTGTTCTTGCCTGGAGAATCCCAGGGACGGCGGGGCCTGGTGGGCTGCCGTCTGTGGGGTCTCACAGAGTTGGACACGACTGAAGCGACTTAGCAGCAGCAGCAAAGTGTCTAATGCAGCTCTGAAACAGAAATTCAGAAACATTGCTAAATGCAGTATAAACTATAAATATGAAGTTGTCTTTCATTTTTTGTTTATATGCTGTTAAAGTGCTGCACTCAACATGCCAGCAAATTTGGAAAACTCAGCAGTGGCCACAGGACTGGAAAAGGTCAGTCTTCATTCCAAGCACAAAGAAAGGCAATGCCAAAGAATGTTCAAAGTACCACACAATCGCACTCATCTCACACGCTAGTAAAAGTAATGCTCAAAATTCTCCAAGCCAGGCTTCAACAGTACATGAACCATAAACTTCCAGATGTTCAAGCTGGATTTAGAAAAGGCAGAGGAACGAGAGATCTAATTGCCAACATCAGCTGGATCATCTAAAAAGCAAGACAGTTCCAAAATAAGATCATTCCATCTGGTCCCATCACTTCATGGCAAATAGATGGGGAAAAATGGAAACAGTGACAGATGTTTTTCTTTTTCTCTTGGGCTCCAAAATCACTGCAGATGGTGACTGCAGCCATGAAATTAAAAGATGCTTGCTCCTTGGAAGAAAAGCTATGACCAACCTAGACAGCATATTAAAAAGCAGAGACATTACTTGGCCAACAAAGGTCCATCTAGTCAAGGTTATGGTTTTTCCAGTAGTCATGTATGGATGTGAGAGTTGGACTATAAAGAAAGCTGAGTGCCATAGAATAGATGCTTTTGAACTGTGGTGTTGGAGAAGACTCTTGAGAGTCCCTTGGACTGCAAGGAGATCCAACCAGTCCATCCTAAAGGAAATCAGTCCTGAATATTCATTGGAAGGACTGATGCTGAAGCTGAAACTCTAATACTTAGGCCACGTGATGTGAAGAATGGACTCACTGGAAAAGACCCTGATGCTGGGAAAGATTCAAGGCAGGAGGGGAAGGGAACAGAGGATATGATGGTTGAATGACATCACCGACAGGATGGACATGAGTTTGAGCAAGCTGCAGGAGCTGGTTGGTGAAGGACAGGGAGGCCTGGTGTGCTGCAGTCCATGGGGTCACAAAGTCGGACACAACTGAGCAACTGAAATGACTGACTGGTATTTAGTATGTGCGTGTCGCTTCAGTTGTGTCAGACTTTTTGTGACCCCATGGACTGCAGTCAGCCAGGCTCCTCTGCTCATGGGATTCTCCAGGCAAGAATACTGGAGTGGACTGCCATACCCTCCTCCAGGGGATCTTCCTGACCCAAGGATCCAACCAACATCTCTTATTGGCAGGCAGGTTCTTTTACCGCTAACACCACCTGGCATATGTATAACTATATATTTCATTTTTATTTATATTATATATAAACACATATATAATTGGTATGTTAATACATAACATTAATATATCTTTTACTTATATATTATATATATAAAACATAAAAGTTACCATTTTACTTATCTGAAGTGTACAATTCAGTGGCATTAAGTACATTACCACTATTTCCAAATTTTTTATAATCCAAAACAGAAACTCTGTATTATAATATTACTAGTTAAATGCATTCAAGTAACTACAAACTGCTAAGCATATACAGATATGGTCTCATTGAAACATCAAAGAAACCTCATGAAATAGCTATTTTTATTTTATTGATTAAGAAACTGAGGATAAGCGGGCTTTAACAAATTCCTCTAAATCTAACAAGTCATAAAATCATAATTAAAACTTTGGTACATCTACACAACACTAAACAAGAGAGATTTTGAGATCAATGGACTGATATACAAGTTTGATCATTAATTTATATTGTGTTTTCTTATAATAGTTAAATTTTATCTTTATACAGTAAGATACCAAAATGTAAAAGCTCTGATCTTACAAACTCTGGTTTGAATGAAATGATTAAGTTTCTTAGCTTTTAAAACAATTCTATTTAAAGATTCTTTTAATAATAGCTCTAGGGAGTAATTGAGGGTTGCACCAGATCAATTCTCAAGAAGAGAAGTAGAGAAATAGTCCTGAAGTGTAAAATGCTGCTAATTAAGGCTTTCACAAAAGAAAAACAAAGTGTTTTTTGGAAATAGAATATATGTTGAAAAGGTTGCATTTGACTTAAAAAATTGTTTAATTCAACTGGAACTCACACTGTCATGTTTCTGAATACTTTATTTTCTTCTTCTTCTTCTGCTGCTGCTGCTGCTAAGTCACTTCAGTCGTGTCTGACTCTGTGTGATCCCATAGACAGCAGCCCACCAGGCTCCCCCGTCCCTGGGATTCTCCAGGCAAGAACACTGGAGTGGGTACTTTATCTTCTAAAACCCTCAAATTCCTCTGTAGACTCTCAGAACAGTATCCTGTTGCTTCTCAACTCAGAACTTTCAATGGATTTCAGTTTTAATTGTTGATAGACTTAAGGGGATCCTCCTTCAGTTCAGTTCAGTCCAATCGCTCAGTCAGGTCTGACTGTTTGTGACCCCATGGACTGCAGCACGCCAGGTTTCCCTGTTCATCACCAACTCCCAACCATCTCATCCTCTGGCATCCCCTTCTCTTCTCGCCTTCAGTCTTTCCTAGCATCAGGGTCTTTTCCAAGGAGTCAGGTTTTACATCAGGTGGCCAAAGTATTGGAGTTTCAGCTTCAGCATCAGTCCTTCCAATGAATATTCAGGACTTATTTCCTTTAGGATGGACTGGTTTGGTCTCCTTCCAGTCCAAGGAACTCTCAAGAGTCTTCTCCAACACCATAGTTCAAAAGCATCAATTCTATGGCACTCAGCTTTCTTTATAGTTCAACCCTCACATCCATACATGACTACTGGAAAAACCATAGCCTTGACTAGATGGACCTTTGTTGGCCAAGTAATGTCTCTGCTTTTTAATATGCTGTCTAGGTTGGTCATAGCTTTCTTCTAAGGCAGTCACCATCTGCAGTGACTTTGGACCCCAAGGAAATGATGGTACTGGATGCCATGATCTTCGTTTTTTGAATGTTGAATTTTAAGCCAACTTTTTCACCCTCCTCTTTCCCTTTCATCAAGAGGCTCTTTAGTTCCTCTTCACTTTCTGAAATAAGGGTGATATCATCCGCATATCTGAGGTTATTGATATTTCCCCCAGCAGTCTTGATTTCAGCTTGTGCTTCATCCAACCCAGCATTTCTTATAATGTACTCTGCATATAAGTTAAATAAGCAAGGTGACAATATACAGCCTTGATGTACTCCTTTCCCAATTTGGAACCAGTCCATTGTTCCATGGTGGCTCAGACTTCCCTGGTGGGTCAGGATTTCCCTGGTGGCCCAGACGGTAAAGTGTCTGCCTACAATAAGGGAGACCCGGGTTCAATCCCTGGGTTGGAAAGATCTCCTGGAGAAAGAAATGGTAACCCACTGCAGTATTCTTGCCTGGAAAATCCCATGGATGAGAAGCCTGGTAGGTTACAGTCCATGGGGTCACAAAGAGTCGGACACGACTGAGCGACTTCACTTTCACTTCCTAGCCCGCCATCTAGTGGCTAACATCTGAACAACAGGACACCAGAGAGCACTGTTACATGTCCAGTTCTAACTGTTGCTTCTTGACCTGTATACAGATTTCTCAAGGAGGCAGGTAATGTGATCTGATATTCCCATCTTTTTAAGAATTTTCCACAGTCTGTTGTGATCCACACAGTCAGAGGCTTTAGTGTAGTCAATAAAGCAGAAATAGATGATTCTCCTTAGGACATTAATTTGCTTCCAACTTGCATTTCCAGCCTTCTTTGTCTGCATCTCTTCCTGTGTCTTTTCTCTTTGCAGCATTTACTCTTTCTAGATAATGTCTTACTCACTAAGTATTAAAGACTCAGGTCCATTTTCTTAAATCTTTTGCTTGTTTACTTGCCTGCTGTCTTGCTGATCTGTATCTCTCTGTGCACCCTGTTCCTTGAACCCAGGGTAGGCAAGGCATGAGTGGGAAAACTAGAAGAAAACTCGAAGAGCCATAGGAACTGGAAATGTTTATTCTCTCCGGACTGGCACAGCAGCTGTAGCAGCAGCAGACACACTGTATTCTCTCCTCTTGTGATTGACCCAGTGGACACAGCCATAACGCAGCCTCACCACAAAAACGCAGCCTAAAAAAGCCATAATGGGAACGTAACACAACACAACCTTCAGGGTTTTTTAGGTGAAACTCATATATGCTTACAGAACAAAAGTAGCCCATGGCCAAGTGAATACCTCATGATGCACATGCTCCATGCTATAAGCGATCTCAGCTGTTAGATAGTCATTATTTACAAATTGTGGGGCAAAAGCAAAAGGTCATGGGGCAAGAGAGCCTGACCATGCCTTCTTGGCTAATTTGCACTTTCCCTGCATTCAACCCCTTCAGGGTCTCTTGCCCCTCAGTCTATGTGCAATTCGTATTCCTCGATATTCCCTTGGTGAGTAACAATGACCCTTGGGTTTACATCTTGCAACTGCAGTAGCTACAACAACAAACAGTTACATCTTCAACATATAGCAAAACCCAATGCCATATATCACCTGGAACTCATGTTGCAGTCCTTGCTCTCATGAGGCTAGAAGAGCCACCCACCGCATGTGGAGTGCCTTTATCTTCCGTGGCCAAATCCAGTCCACCATCTGTCCTTTTGAAATTTCAGGAAAGCCTCCACAGGAACAACTCCACCCCTGTGGAGTTTTTATTAAGGAGCAGCAAAATCCCCCACAGGCGCCAGGCCCACCCCTTCAAAGAGGGGATTTTTGCAGCATTCACAGCCCACCCACATGATTCCACACTGCTCTAAATTTGCAAGAAAATCAGAGGCTAGTAGCACACCACAGGACACAGCCTAAATCTACATCACACATTATAGGACGCAGCATTTACAGTTGCTGCTACTGCTGCTAAGTCGCTTCAGGCCTGTCCGACTCTGTGCGACCCCACAGATGGCAGCCCACCAGGCTCCGCCATCCCTGGGATTCTCCAGGCAAGAACACTGGAGTGGGTTGCCATTTCCTTCTCCAATAGCAGTACATTTGCTGCTATTGTTCAAAACAGAACAATTTACAGTACATTGTTCTAAATCTACAGGAGAGGACAAAGCCTAGAGTACACTGTTTCAAATCTACAGCATAGGACACAGCCTTGATGATATACCTCCACACAAATCAGCCCACATTTGCATCTATGTAACCCAGATGGGACCCCTGCCAGCTCAGGCCCCCTTTAGGGTCTTCACACTTTCAAAAATGGCATCTTGCATATCATCCCTCTACTTCTCTCAGTAAGGACCCACAAAACCCCCCACAGGCACCAGGCCCATCCCAATGTCTCAGAGTCGCAAAAGCCAAGCTGCTAAGGTTTCCCCTTGCTTTTGCCAAAACTACTTATGTTGCAGGAAGGGGGACCCCTTCCAGGGCCTGAAAGTGGACTCCTGTCTAACAATAATTGTCTGAGGAGACACATGTGCTGACAAAGTAAGAGATTTTATTGGGTGGGGGCACCTTGGTGGAGAGCCCTGGGTAGGGAAACCCAGGAGAACAACTCTGCCACGTGGCTTGCAGTCTCGGGTTTTATGGTGATAGGATTAGTTTCTGGGTTGTCTTTAGCCAATTATGTGACTCAGAGTCCTTCCTGGTGGTGCATACATTGCTCATCCAAGAGGGATCCCAGCGAGAAGCATTCTGGTTGGACACATGATGTTTCCTTTTCACCTTTCCTGAACTATTCCAGTTGGCGGTGGCTTATCAGTTCCTTGTTCCTTAAGAGGACCTCTTGTTGTAAAACAACTCGTGCAAATGGTTACTATGGTGCCTGGCCAGGGTGGGCAGTTTCAGTCAGTGTGCTTCCCCTAACAACTCCCCTGTGTGAGACTTCATACTCAAGATACTTCTTGGGAATTGGGGCAGAGGTCTCTTTCTTCTATAACTCCTTACTGCTGTGCATGTGTGTATGTTAGGGGAAGCACACTGATTGAAACTGCCCACCCTAGCCAGGCACTATAGTAACTATTTGCATGAGTTGTTTTATGACAGGAGATTCTGATAAGGAATACAGAACTAATAAGCCACCACCAACCGGAAGAGTTCGGCAAATGTTGAAAGGAGACACCACGTGTCCGTCCACTTCCCAGAATCCCTCTCTCTAGCATCCATTTTGGCTGAGTGATGCGTGCGCCACCAGGAAAGACTCTGAATTAGAGAGATTGGCCAAAGACCACCCAGAAACTAATCCCATCACCATAAAACCCGAGACTTCGAGCCATGCGGCAATGCAGTTCTCCTGGGTTCCCTTACCCTACTGCTCTCCAGCCGGGTGCCCTTTCCCAATAAAATCTCTTGCTTTGTCAGCACATGCATCTTCTCAGACAATTCAATTCCAAGTGTTAGACAAGAGCCCAGTTTCAGGCCCTGGAAGGGGTCCCAATTCCTGCAACAAATGGCAACTCTGGTGGGACTCTTCTTCACCAAAACTGACATCCTGACCACTCGGGGTACTCAGGGGCCAGCTTGCCTGCCAATGAACCAGACCCAGCGGCCGCAACTGGAATCCATTTGTCCTTGGTCTCCTCTTGTCCCTGGTCTCCTCCTGTCTTGGACAACTGGCCAGAGTGCCCCAATCGGTAAGGAACAAGAGACTTTATTGACCTCTCTCCCCTTCCCTCTCTCTTTCCTCTCCTTAACCCTTCCTATCCTTCCCCATTTTTCTAGTCCCCCAGTCCTGGACACAGGAATCTGGTTGAAGGGCCCTGATCACCTCCTCTTGGCAGAGAACTCGAATTCTGGTTCTGGTCTGGTCTGATTTCTGGTAGGGCCAAGTTCCAGTCCTCCCTTCTCTGGAGGCCCAGGGTAAAGTCCCATAACGCCTGGGTATCTGTAGGTGGCAGGAGACATCTGTAAGGCCACCCCTTTGGTCCCCCTCTCCCGCCTCCTCCCCCTTCTTCTTCCAACCTGGCTTCCTTTCCTCCCTTTGAAATCTTTGATGCTAGTACTTGGATCTGAAGTTCTGTGTCTCTATAGGAGGTTTTCTGAGAGACTGTATTCTTGTATTTAAGGGAGTGTCTGATGGGGACTGCCAGGTTTATATGTGTGTGTTTTAACTCTGTGTTCTGTGTTGTGATTTTTGATGGCCATTTTGCTTTGTCTGGCCACCATTAGGTTTAGACCTGCTGCCATTTTGTTAGAACTTGATTTTCTTTCCCTGTGCTTTGAGACCAGGGCTCTCAGGAACACTTATCTAGACCATCTCTAACTCCTGAGACTAAGAGAAAAGGGGAAAAAGACTTTAAAAATTTTATTTATTTCAACTTTTTTTATAAACGAGTAAATTTTATATTGTAATATCTAATTCATGACTAAACTTAGAAAATGAAGCTAGATCTTGCACTGTGTCTGTCTAAATATGTCTTGGTATGACTTTGTCTCTGGGTAATATTTTTGAGGTTAATTTGTAAATGAGCTCTATTTATTTGGCTTAAAAAAAGGTAAGCATTACAAATCAAATAATTCTAAATTAAACAATAAATTCCAGGTTCATGTGAACTGGGAAATATTTAGTATTAAATACCTGATATTAATGTTTGTTTGTTGACCTATCTAATATAGACATGTCTTAGAGTAATTAACATTAAGTAGAATATTTTTATTGTACCTAGTTAATAAGTTAAATATTATTAATAATATAATAATTATTATTATTATTAATAATATAAATATTATTAATATAAGTTAAATATTATATCTGTTACAAGTTTGTCAACAAGGAAATTACCTCAAGTGAAAAAACTTCTAAAAAATGTAAATGAGATATGAGCTTTTATATAAACTCTTTTAAAAATAATTATTCTGGAGGCGGTTCTAAGATGGCAGAGGAATAGGACAGGGAGATCACTTTCTCCCCAACAAATTCATCAAAAGAACATTTAAACGCTGAGTAAATTCTACAAAACAACTTCTGAATGCCGGCAGAGGACATCAGGCACCCAGAAAAGCAGCCCATTGTCTTTGAAAGGAGGTAGGAAAAATATAAAAGACAAAAAAAGAGACAAAAGAGGGAGGGACAGAGCTCTGTCCCGGGAAGGGAGTCTTAAAAAGAGAGAAGTTTCCAAACACCAGGAAACACTCTCACTGCTGAGTCTGTGCCGAGCCTTGGAAGCACAGAGGGCAACATAATAGGGGTGAAAAATAAGTAAATAATTAAAACCCACAGATTATGAGCCCAATGGTAACTCTCCCAGTGGAGAAGCAGCGCAGACGCCTGCACCCGCCACTAGCAAGCGGGGACTGGGCAGGGAGGCGCAGGTCGCACTGCTTAGAGTAAGGATCGGGCCTGAATGCCCAGAGGATAATCAGAGTGAACTAATTTGGGCTAGCAAACCAGACTGTGGGATGGCTACCACGCGAAAAGCCCTAAGACACCACCAGGCCCACGCACAGAACAAAGGGCTGAACAGGACTAGCCGGCTGCAGACCATCCCCCTCCAGTGACAGGCAGCCAGAGCCAGAAGGGGGCAGTTGCAGCCTCAGAGAGACATTATCTACCTAAATGCAAGCAGGCTTCTTTGCTAAGACTTCTTGGGGTTCTGGACAGTCATCATCTGCCTGAGAAGGTGCGCCAGTTGTACACCCAGAAAACTGAGTGGCAGGGACGGGAGAGATGATAAGTCGCAGTGACTGTGCTTGCCAAACACTTCATCACCCGAGCTGCTCAGAGCTGGGAAGGGCACAAACACAGGCCCAACAGAGTCTGTGCCTCTGAGGACTACCTGAGTGCCTGAACCTTAGAGGCTTAGACCTGGGAGGTGCATACAGCCCAGGGCCGGCCTTGGATGGTTCCCAGCAGAGCAACCTAGAGCCTGAGCTGTGTGGCCTGGGAGGGTGCACGTGCTGTGAGTGGAGGTAGGCCCAGTGTGGCTGAGACACTGCGAGCACACGCCAGTGTTATTTGTTTGCAGTGTCCCTCCCTCCCCACAGTGTGACTGAACAAGTGAGCCTAAAAAAAAAAAACAAAAAAAAACAGTGTCTACCACCGCCCCCCTTGTGTCAGGGTGGAAATCAGACACTGAAGAGACCAGCAAACAGAAGAAGTTAAAACCGAGGGAACCACTTTGGAAGTGACAGGTGCAAGAGATTAAAACCCTGTTGTTAGTACTGACAGCATAGGAAGAGGCTTATAGACCTTGAGAAATATAAGCTGGAACAAGGAACTATCCAAAAATGAACTGACCCCACACTGCCCACAACAACATCAGAGAAAGTCCTAGATATATTTTTACTATTTTTACGATCATTCTTTTCTTTTTTTTTAAACTTTCTAAGTCCTCTATTACTCCTTTAATTTTCATTTTTATAACCTACTATTACTTTTCAAAAAAAGACTATTTTTAAAGCAAACTTCATATATATATATATTTAATAATTTTTGTGACTTTTTTTCCTTCTTCTTCTTTTCTATAACATTGTATTTTTTTTAATATTGTATTTTTGAAAATCCAACCTATACTCTAGAATTTTAGTATTTGCTTTTTGGTATTTGTTATCAGTTTTGTACCTTTAAGAACACAATCTTCAGTACCCATTTTTACTTGGGAGTGAGATTACTGGCTTGATTACTCTCTCTCCTGCTGGGGACCAGCCCCGGCTGATCCAGGGTATTCGAAGGAGAGACAGCGTAGGTGAAGATCAGGAAACAATTGCTTAATTAAACATTAATTAAGGATATAAAGAGTAATAGAATGAGGATAGCTCAGTGAGGAAATTTAGTGGAGAAAAGCGGCTGAAATAAGGATAGCTCAGTAGGAAAATTCAGTGAAGAAAAGAGGCTGAATAAAACTCCAAAGCAGGGAATTAACGTCACCTATGAAGGCCGCAGGCGTCCTCCTGTTCTCCCGAAAGAGAGGAGACACTAAGGCCTCCCCGGTCGGATCTTAGAAGCCCAGGCAAAATTAGTAGGCTTGACGAGCTTCCCCGCCTCAGAGGAAAAATTCAGCCAGAAGGTGAAAGAAAGAACGACATGGGGAGACCAAAATTTCAGTGAACAAAAAGGGGTGTACTTTATTTTTCAAAGTAGTTTATACCTTAAGTTGTGCATAGAGGATAATGGGGAAAGGGATGGAGTCATGCAAGGACAGCAGTTCCTGGTTCTAATCGAAGCCAGGCTTTCAAACTTATCATATGCAAAAGTTCAGGTGATTTACATCATCTTCTGGCCAGGAGGCCTGTTAACATTTTAAGAAACTTATTTTTCTCTAAAGGTGATTATTCCAAAGTCAGGCGATTATTCTAAAGTCAGGCGCCAGCCTCCAAAAAGCATTGGATAGAGTTGCATTCCTATAGGGCAGAGGTGAGGTGAGCTCAATCAAGAAAAGAATTAACTCAAGCGTCCAGGGTTACAAACATTGAGGCTACTACTTACATTTCTATACACCCATTATATCAATCAATACACTGCCAAGGACACAGTAGGTAAGGGGTATGGAGACTTAGCAGCAAACATTGGCCCAATAAGTGAAAAACCCTTCACCAATACAATTTCTAATCAATCTTTTAACTACTCAAAAGAATCTGTGTTTAGAGTTTAGAACATCTCCTGCCTCTCACAGTTGGGAGGCTCTGAACAATCACATGTGGCCGGAAAAAACCTATTCAGGCAGGCTAGAGGACTTCCAAAGGAGTTTGTAGGTTGAAACACTGTCACACCCAGGAATTATTAACTGGAGCTGTAAGCTAACTCTTTTTTCAGAGAGAGGTAGTGGGGGACAGCCCCCCATAAAGTCAGAGGTGTAGGTGAAAGCACAAAGCAGAAAGTAGGCAGACTCTGGTTTTGGGGGTAGATTGCTCGAGAATTTCCAGGGAGACTCCTGAGGCTTGATCCCACCTTTGCGTATGCCAAGCCTCCTTCCTCATGACCTTTGCCAGGGACGGAGCTCGCTCCCCGCACTCTCCCTTTGAACTCTCCTTTTTCTCCACCAGGTCGCCTCTGTCTCCTCCCTCCCCCTTCTCTTCTCTACCCAACTCTCTGAATCTCTGTGTGTTCCAGACGGTGGAGAATACTTAGGGAACTGATTACTGGTTGGATCTGTCTCTCTTCTTTTCATTTTTCCCTTTTATCCTCCTGGCCACCTCTGTCTCCTTCCTCCGTCTTCTTTTCTCTGAGAAGAGAAACTCTGAGCGGTCCAGACTGTGGATTGCACATAAGGAAGTGATTACTGGCTAGCTTGCTCTCTCTTCTTTTGATTCCACCTCATCTCATTCGGGTCACCTCTAACTCCCTCCTCCCTCTTCTCTTCTCCATGTAACTCTGTGAACCTCTCTGGGTGTCCCTCACTGTGGAGAAACTTCATCTTTAACCTAGATGTTTTTTCAATAGTGCTATATATAAGGAGAAGTCTTGAGACTACTGTAAAAATAACACTGAAATCCAGAAGCAGGAGACTTAAGTCCAAATCCTGAGAACATCAGAGAATGCCCGACTCCAGGGAACATTAATCGATAGGAGTTCATCAAACGCCTCCACACCTACACTGAAACCAAGCACCACCCAAGGGCCAACAAGTTCCAGAGCAAGACATACCACACAAATTCTCTAGCAACACAGAAACAACAGCCCTGAGCTTCAACATACAGGCTGCCCAAAGTTACTCCAAAACCACTGACATCTCATAACTCATTGTTAGACACTTCATTGCACTCCAGAGAGAAGAAATCCAGCTTCATCCACCAGAACACCGACATAAGCTTCCCTAACCAAGAAACCTTGACAAGCCACTGATACAACGCCACCCACAGCGAGGAAACTCCATAATAAAGAGAACTCCACAAACTGCCAGAATACAGAAGGGCCACCCCAAACTCAACAATATAAACAAGATGAAGAGACAGAGTAATACCCAGCAGGTAAAGGAACAGGATAAATGCCCACCAAACCAAACAAAAGAGGAAGAGATAGGGAATCTATCTGATAAAGAATTCTGAATAATGATAGTGAAAATGATCCAAAATCTTGAAATAAAAATGGAATCACAGATAAATAGCCTGGAGACAAGGATTGAGAAAATGCAAGAAAGCTTTAACAAGGACCTAGAAGAAATAAAAAAGAGTCAATATATAATGAATAATGCAACAAATGAGATAAAAAACACTCTGGAGTCAACAAATAGTAGAATAATGGAGGCAGAAGATAGGATTAGTGAAGTAGAGATAGAATGGTAGAAATAAATGAATCAGAGAGGAAAAAATAAAAACGAATTAAAAGAAATGAGGACAAACTCAGAGACCTCCAGGACAGTGTTAAATGCTCCAACATTCAAATCATAGGAGTCCCAGAAGAAGACAAAAAGAAAGACCATGAGAAAATACTTGAGGAGATAATAGTTGAAAACTTCCCTAAAATGGGGAAGGAAATAATCACCCAAGTCTAAGAAACCCAGAGAGTCCCAAACAGGATAAACCCAAGGCGAAACACCCCAAGACACATATTAATCAAATTAACAAAGATCAAACACAAAGAACAAATATTAAAAGCAGCAAGGGAAAAACAACAAATAACACACAAGGATATTCCCATAAGGATAACAGCTGATCTTTCCATAGAAACTCTTCAGGCCAGGAGGGAATGACAAGACATACTTAAAATGATGAAAGAAAATAACCTACAGCCCAGATTACTGTACCCAGCAAGGATCTCATTCAAATATGAAGGAGAAATCAAAAGCTTTACAGACAAGCAAAAGCTGAGAGAATTCAGCACCACCAAACCAGCTCTCCAACAAATGCTAAAGGATATTCTCTAGACAGGAGACCCAAAAATGGTGTATAAACTCGAACCCAAAACAATAAAGTAAATGGCAAAGGGATCATACTTATCAATAATTACCTTAAACATAAATGGGTTGAATGCCCCAACCAGAAGACAAAGACTGGCTGAATGGATACAAAAACAAGACCCCTATATATGTTGTCTACAAGAGACCCACCTCAAAACAGGGGACACATACAGACTGAAAGTGAACGGCTGGAAAAAGATATTCCATGCAAATAGAGATCAAAAGAAAGCAGGAGTAGCAATACTCATATCAGATAAAATAGACTTTAAAACAAAGACTGTGAAAAGAGACAAAGAAGGACACTACATAATGATCAAAGGATCAATCCAAGAAGAAGATATAACAATTATAAATATATATGCACCCAACATAGGAGCACTGCAATATGTAAGACAAATGCTAACAAGTAGGAAAGGGAAAATTAACAATAACACAATAATAGTGAGAGACTTTAATACCCCACTCTCACCTATGGATAGATCAACTAAACAGAAAATTAGCAACGAAACACAAACTTTAAATGATACAATAGACCAATTAGACCAAATTGATATCTATAGGACATTTCACCCCAAAACAATGAATTTCACCTTTTTCTCAAGCACACATGGAACCTTTTCCAGGATAGACCACATTCTGGGCCATAAATCTAGCCTTGGTAAATTCAAAAAAATTGAAACCATTCCAAGCATCTTTTTCTGACCACAATGCAGTAAGATTAGATCTCAATTACAGGAGAAAAAATATTAAAAATCCCAACATATGGAGGCTGAACAACACGCTGCTAAATAACCAACAAATCACAGAAGAAATCAAAAAAGCAATCAAAATATGCATAGAGATGAATGAAAATGAAAACACAACAACCCCAAACCTATGGGACACTGTAAAAGCAGTGCTAGAGGGAAAGTTCATAGCAACACAGGCATACGTCAAGAAACAAGAAAAAAGTCAAATAAATAACCTAACTGTACACCTAAAGCAACTAGAAAAGGAAGAAATGAAGAACCCCAGGGTTAGTAGAAGGAAAGAAATCTTAAAAATTAGGGCAGAAAGAAATGCAAAAGAAACAAAGGAGACCATAACAAAAATCAAAAAAGCCAAAAGCTGGCTCTTTGAAAGGATAAATAAAATTGACAAACCATTAGCCAGACTCATCAAGAAACAAAGGGAGAAAAATCAAATCAATAAAATTAGAAATGAAAATGGAGAGATCACAACGGACAACACACAAATACAAAGGATCATAAGAGACTACTATCAGCAATTATATGCCAATAAAATGGACAATGTGGAAGAAATGGACAAATTCTTAGAAAAGTACAACTTTGCAAAACTGAACCAGGAAGAAATAGAAAATCTTAACAGACCCATCACAAGCATGGAAATTGAAACTGTAATCAGAAATCTTCCAGCAAACAAAAGCCCAGGTCCAGATGGCTTCACAGCTGAATTCTACCAAAAATTTAGAGGAGAGCTAACACCTATCCTACTCAAACTCTTCCAGAAAATTGCAGAGGAAGGTGAACTTCCAAACTCATTCTATGAGGCCACCATCACCCTAATACCAAAACCTGACAAAGGTGCCACAAAAAAAGAAAACTACAGGCCAATATCACTGATGAACATAGATGCAAAAATCCTTAACAAAATTCTAGCAATAAGAATCCAACAACACATTAAAAAGATCATCCATCATGACCAAGTGGGTTTTATCCCAGGGATGCAAGGATTCTTCAATATATGCAAATCAATCAATGTAATACACCACATCAACAAATTGAAAAATAAAAGACATATTTTTACCTCAATAGATGTAGAGAAAGCCTTTGACAAAATTCAACATCCATTTATGATAAAAACTCTCCAGAAAGCAGGAATAGAAGGAACATATCTCAACATAATAAAAGCTATATATGACAAACCCATAACAAACATTATCCTCAATGGTGAAAAATTGAAAGCATTTCCCCTGAAGTCAGGAACAAGACAAGTGTGTCCACTTTCACCACTACTATTCAATATAGTTTTGGAAGTTTTGGCCACAGCAATCAGAACAGAAAAAGAACTAAAAGGAATCTAAATTGGAAAAGATAACATGTTTGCAGATAACATGTTTGCAGATAACATGATCCTCTACATAGAAAACCCTAAAGACTCCACCAGAAAATTACTAGAGCTAATCAATGAATATAGTAAAGTTGCAGGATATAAAATCAACACAAAGAAATCCCTTGCATTCCTATACACTAATAATGGGAAAATAGAGAAATTAAGGAAACAATCCCATTCACCATTGCAATGAAAAGAATAAAATACTTAGGAATATATCTACCTAAAGAAACTAAAGACCTATATATAGAAAACTATAAAACTGGTGAAGGAAATAAAAGAGGACACTAATAGATGGAGAAATATACCATGTTCATGGATCGGAAGAATCCATATAGTGAAAATGAATATACTACCCAAAGCAATCTCTAGAGTCAATGCAATCCCTATCAAGCTACCAATGGTATTTTTCACAGAGCTAGAACAAATAATTTCATAATTTGTATGGAAATACAAAAAACCTCGAATAGCCAAAGCAATCTTGAGAAAGAAGAATGTAACTGGAGGAATCAATCTGCCTGACTTCAGGCTCTACTACAAAGCCACAGTCATCAAGACAGTATGATACTGGCACAAAGACAGAAATATAGATCAACGGAACAAAATAGAAAGCCCAGAGATAAACCCATGCACTTATGGACACCTTATCTTTGACAAAGGAGGCAAGAATATACAATGGAGAAAAGACAATCTCTTTAACAAGTGGTGCTGGGAAAACTGGTCAACCACTTGTAAAAGAATGAAACTGGAACACTTTCTAACACCATACACAAAAACAAACTCAAAATGGATAAAGATCTAAACAGAAGACCAGAAACTATAAAACTCTCAGAGGAGAACACAGGTAAAACACTCCTCGACATAAATCACAGCAGGATCCTCTATAACCCACCTCCCAGAATATTGGAAATAAAAGCAAAAATAAACAAATCGGATCTAATTAAAATTAAAAGCTTCTGCACAACAAAAGAAACTATAAGCAAGGTGAAAATACATCCTTCAGAGTGGGAGAAAATAATAGCAAGTGAAACAACTGACAAACAACTAATCTCAAAAATATACAAGGAACTCCTGCAGCTCAATTCCAGAAAAATAAACGACCCAATACAATATTGTAAATTTTAAAAATAAAATAAAATTAAAAAAATGTAAAATGTAAAAAGATGAGTATCCTAGAATTAATAAAAATATGACATCAAAAAAAAAAAAAAAAAAAAAAGGGCCAAAGAACTAAATAGACATTTCTCCAAAGAAGACATACAGATGGCTAACAAACACATGAAAAGATGCTCAACATCACTCATTATCAGAGAAATGCAAATCAAAACCACAATGAGGTACCATTTCACGCCAGTCAGAATGGCTGCAATCCAAAAGTCTACAAGCAATAAATGCTGGAGAGGATATGGAGAAAAGGGAACCCTCTTACACTGTTGGTGGGAATGCAAAATAGTACATCCACTATGGAGAACAGTGTGGAGATTCCTTAAAAAACTGGAAATAGAACTGCCATACGACCCAGCAATCCCACGGCTGGGCATACACACTGAGTAAACCAGAATTGAAAGAGACACGTATACCCCAATGTTCATCGCAGCACTGTTTATAGTTGCCAGGACATGGAAGCAACCTAGATGTCCATCAGCAGATGAATGGATAAGAAAGCTGTGGTACATATACATAATGGAATATTATATAGTCATTAAAAAGAATACATTTAAATCAGTTCTAATGAGGTGGTTGAAACTGGAGCCTATTATACAGAGTGAAGTAAGCCAGAA
Source organism: Bos indicus x Bos taurus (assembly GCF_003369695.1). NCBI lineage: Eukaryota > Metazoa > Chordata > Mammalia > Artiodactyla > Bovidae > Bos > Bos indicus x Bos taurus. The sequence goes on along the minus strand of NC_040103.1, from coordinate 619,102 downwards.
AGAAAAACACCAATACAGTATACTAATGCATATATATGGAATTTAGAAAGATGGTAATGATAGCCCTGTATGCAAGACAGCAAAAGAGACATAGATGTATAGAATAGTCTTTTGGACTCTGTGGGAGAGGGAGTGGGGGATGATTTGGGAGAATGGCATTGAAACATGTATAATATCATATAAGAAATGAATCACCAGTCCAGATTTGATGCAGGATACAGGATGCTTGGGGCTGGTGCACTGGGATGACCCAGAAGGATGGTATGGGGAGGGAGGTAGGAGGGGGGTTCAGGATTGGGAACACATGTACACCTGTGGCGGATTCATGTTGATGTATGGCAAAACCAATACAATATTGTAAAGTAATTAGCCTCTAATTAAAATAAATAAATAAAAAATATAAAACAACAACAAAAAAGACTAGAATCTAAAAAAAAAAAAAAAAAGAATAATTATTCTTTGGAAATATCTGTCTAAAATAGTCTCTCCAGATTGGCATAACTCAAATTTCTAAGGGTTGTGCCAAGTGTGCTAAGTGTTGGAAGTCTATTGAATAGTCGGTTATTTCCAAATAAAATAAGATTTTCAAACATTTACTACTAAACAGTAATTTCCTTTTACAGAGAAACTAAAGAGATTTGGGACTATAAATGAATAATGTTTGGTGCCATCCTAAAATGTTCTAAGAAAGCAAGGGTTTTAGAAATTACCACTGGTATTTATGCTCACCAATCTATAAAATGCTAATATAAAAGTTAGTTCTTGGTTGCTAAACGAAAGTAGGAAGTGTGTTTTCATTAAAAAAAGAAAAAGGTAAAAGAGTTATGCATGATTAGGATTTTCTAAAATTGGATTACAATTAGATAGATAAATGGATTTTGTTAGAAATGACACATCCATAAGAAAACTGGTTATAGTCAACTATGTCCAAGACGGCGGAGCTGACTTTCACTAGACCTTGAGCCTTGGTATTTAGGCCTATTGTGACATATCAACAAACTAAATGATACACTCATCAACATTGACTAAATCTGACCAAATGTTATAGACCCTTTTAATTGATTTTTTCACTAAAACTTTCTAAATAGAATTCTTTTGAAGTTCTTTTGACCTCTAGCTAACTTGGGGTGCTTCAGAGGGCCCCTGAAACATCCCAAAAAGAGATATTAAACTGTGTTTATTTCGTTGGTTAAATTACATGAAAAAGATTATCAAATGAATAATAAATCTACTCATGTTATAATGTATGGTAAAATTACTAATACAGATATCTTAGAAATTATATAGTTCTTAACATTCTGATATGTCCTGGTATTCTAATGGAAAACATGATGACTTCACCAAAGTTAACAAAAGGACTGAATGAACCAGTGAATATGCTTATAACTTTTATGGTTTCTATCTGAAAAATTATGGATTTTCAGGAAGTAGGGAAAAACTTCCTCTCAAACTAATTATGACAATACTTTGGTAAAATTAAACCTTATAAACAAAACAATTGTGTTTTCTCTCAATCTGACTCCTCCAAAAATTGGAAATTCTTAGGTTTCCAGTAAGTTTATCAAATGAGTTAGGAAGTTTATCTCATGGGTACAAAAATCTCAAGACATTTTTGAGACCTTAAAAAGGGAAGAATTCACCTAGATTTGTTAGGCAAAATCTGTGATAAGCCTTTGGTGTGAGTTTCCCAGCCCTGTTTTATTTTAAAAGTTCAGTCTGAGACTCTATAAATGTTTCAGCAAAATGAAAATTATATAATCAATTATGGTTATATAAATCATCAGACCAAAATTAGAACAGACCTATCTTGCAAACAAACTAGGCTGAATTTGGTTATATTTAATAAAAATGAGGGTAACTTTAGCGAGAAAAAGATATTTCAAAAAATGTTAAATCTCAGTTTGTTAATGGAGGTCTGCATCTAGTAAGACTCATCTCTTAGATAGTTCTTTGCTGTTATTTGATATTAATGTAAAATTTAATTGAATTCTTAAAGAACATCCTGAGTTTGTTTCTGAAGCTTATCTCAATAATCTATCTTTGGATGAAGATCAGATGCCTCATGACCTACAACCAGGATTGGAAAAAGACACAATTTAAGGGACTATCTCCAACCTGGATGGAAGGACTTTTTTTACCAGGTACTCTTAACTAGCTCATGCACAATGAAACAGAAGGGAAATTAACTCTTAGATTAATTCCCACTTCCAAAGGCCCCTACACTGGATTGGTCTATAGAGAAGACAGCTGACCTGATTGCACCCAAAAATGATGCTTAAGGAGGAGAAACTACACTACACCAGGATGAGAAGATGACAACATCAGAGGTAGACAGCTTGCCCAAGATTCTGGACCTGATTTGTATGATCATCTATGTTTTCTTGACTTCTTAGACCTTTGCATATAAATCAAATGCTTTTCTATGATGGGCCTGATTCTATGCTAGTTTTAGAAATCAATTCAATTGTTGGGTTTGTGGCCAGTTACCTGTGTCTAGTTCTGGGTTACCTTGTTAAATTTCTCTACTACAAGACTCTAACTGGTTGGCCCTGAGAAAATTTACTTAAAAAAAAAAATTATAGTCATATTCAGGTTACTGTGATATTACTAGATGGGATCCCCTCACCAGGCCAATAAATAATGCCTGCTCTGACTCTGGCCATAAATTTGAGCTTTTTTCTATTACTCAAGCTCAGTCAGAGCAACAAGAAAAGTTTCAGCAAAGGAGGAAAAAATCTCCCACAGTTATGGGATGGAATTATATAGATAACACCAGGCTATGGTAATTTAGGTTTAAAGTCTCCTCTGTGTTGAAAACAATTAAATCATACTAAGGACAATCAGTCTAGTAACACTAGAAAACGGGGCTATGTGCCTTAAAGACAGTGCCAAAATATAGTTTCCTTGGAAGATAAAGATTCTACAGAGCAGACTAAGTCAGATGACCTGAGATATATTGGGCTACATTTAATGGAAGCTCTTAACTTAAGTCTTACTTGTGACTTTACTAATACTGCTGGCTATGTTATTTGTATTTCACCTGTTTGACAAAATTATTGTTTCTTACCTTGTCAAATGTGTGTGTGAGGGCTCTAATAGAATAATATATAGTCCCATATGAGAGCGATGATGGTAATGGTGTAACTCTAGATATGGGAAGAAGCAACAAGAGGGAATATTTTCCTGGACCAAGAGGCTAGTAAGACAGGTGGTCCAGAGAATTTTGGGTACTATTTTATGGCCTAGTCCAGTAATAGCACATTGAGTGGCCTGTCAACAAAATTTTTGCCAAACCTGAGAATGGACGTTCTCAGCACCATGGGATAAAATGGTGATGAAATGCCCCCCTCAAAATCATGGTCAAGTTTATGAGCAAAAAGGGGCTCTGCCAACTGAAGACTGACACTTGCCATCTACATCTACAAAGATTAAATCATGGCCACTGCAACTGCTGACTTTCAACGCCCCGAAAGGTGTTCAGGGTGAAAATCAGGAATAAGGCACTCTGTGCTCTGGGAAAAACTGGCAGAACAGGCCTTCAGATAGTTAAATCTTTTCAGGAGAAGATTTTATGAGTCCTAATTCTTGCATCTTCTCATACCTAGAGAAACACTGACGTCATTAATGGTGAAATCTGCTTTGGCTATTAAGGAAAAGTTTACAATTAAAAGTCAAAATAGAGTAGCTATGGTTCAGATATCCTGGGAAATAACTAGGTGATGCTATGGGTGTACTTTCAGATTAGACCTTGTATTGCTAAACACTTGAGTTTCCTGAATCATGTCAGGCTTGGATGCCACCATTCTCAAAACAATGTTTGCTGGAAGCTAGTAACTGCAACCTTACTTTTTATAAAACTAGACAACTGGCTACCCAGCTACAAGTCTCCCTGAAGTGCCAGGTCCAGACTGGGTTTCAGGCCTATTCTTCTAAAAAGAAATGAGATTTATTTTGTTTACTAAATTCCAGTTATCACTCCTCCAACTACTTCTAATTGGGTCTATTACACCAAAATGGCAGACCAAGGGATTGAGATTTTAATCATACAAGATTCAGATCTAGAACTTGGAACTCAGAAATACTTTCAATTCAGTGTCTATACTCCAAGCTGAGGCAGTCCTATGCTCCATTTTCACAGGAAGTTATCACAGTCATACCTGCGTAGTTCCCTAAATTAAAACTGAGTAGAACTCTGTGGGTTCTACTCTGGAGTAGAGATCTGTTCTGTGTTCTCCATTTCTTCTCTGTAGGATATAGGCTTCATTCAGCCTCCTTGACCTTCCCTGAGTTCCAAAGGGTGGATTCAAATAATTGCTAATCAGGAAAGGGAGGGGATACAGAAGTAGGAGAAACAATCAAAGGTTGGTACAGTCTCCAGACAGAGTCCTGGTTCCTACTCAAAGAAATATGCATAACAATGTCTTTGAGTTCTGCTACAGAACTGGAGCCCCCACCCAGGTGGAGGATGGTAACTTCAGACTGAAGACAAGATTCCTGGAGCACAGCTCTGTTGCCTCACCACCGACCAATCAAAAAGGGTCACAAAACCTGCAACCCTCACCCCAAATGTTGCCTTCTGTTTCTGGGGACCGGAGATGACCATCCTGTTAGGTCTCCTGTTTGGCTCCTGTCTATTTCATCTCTGAGAGGGGCCAACAGTTTCAAACTAAATTGCTGTTATTACAAGGGTGAATGCTGGTTTCAAGCAAAAAATATCTTGACTTATCTGGGAGAGAGATTTCTGCTGTGCTAGGCAGGCCTATGCCCATGCACAGCAGGAATAATTTACAGAAGAAAGAGACCTCTGCCCCAATTCCCAAGAAGTATCTTGAATATGAAGTCTCTCAGTGGGGAGTTAGGGGAAGCATACTGACTGAAACCGCCCACCCTAGCCAGGCACCATAGTAACCTTTTGCATGAGTTGTTTTATGACAGGACATCCTGATAAGGAATATGGAACTAATAAGCCACCACCAACTGGAAGAGTTTGGGAAAGGTCAAAAGGAGACACTGTGTGTCTGTCCACTTCCCAGAATCCTTCTCACTAGCGTCCATCTTGGCTGAGCAATGCGTGCACCACTAGGAAAGACTCTGAATTAGAGTGATTGGCCAAAGACCACCCGTGAACTAATCCCATCACCATAAAACCCGAGACTTCCAGCCACACGGTATAGCAGTTCCCCTGGGTTCCCTTACCCTACTGCTCTCCACCTGGGTGCCCTTTCCCAATAAAATCTCTTGCTTTGTCAGCACATGTGTCTCCTCGGACAATTCATTTCCGAGTGTTAGACAAGAGCCCAGTTTTGGGCCCTGGAAGGAGTCCCCTTTCCTGCAACATGTGGGCCTGCCTAGCAGAACAGAAGTCTCTCTCTACCTGATCTAAGTCAAAGTATTCTGTGCCTGAAACCAGCATTTACCCTTGTAGGAATAGCAATTTAGCCTGAAACTGTTGGACCCTGTCAGAGATGAAATAGACAGGGCAAAACAGGAGGCCTAATAGGATGGTCATCACCAGGCCCCAGAAACATAAGGCAACATTTTGGGTGAGGGCTGCAGGGAGTGTGAATTTCTTTTATTGGTTGGTGGTGAGGCAACAGGGTGGTGGTCCAGGAATCTTGAGCACAGCCTGAAGTTATCATCCTCCACCTGAGTGGGGACCCCAGTCCTGCAGAAGAGCTCAAACACATTGTTATACATATTTCTTGAGTAGGAACCAGGACCCTGTCCCAAGGCTGTACCACCATTTGATTGTTCCTCCTCTGTTTCTGTATTGCCTCCATTCTCTGATCAGTAACTGTTTGAATCTGTCCTTTGGGACTCAAGGGAAGTCAAGGAGGCTGAATGAAGGCTATACCCTAAAACAAGAAACAGGGAACACAGAAAGGATCTGTACTCCAGAGCCCCTCAGGGTCCTGCTCAGTTTTAATTTATGGAACTGGGGAACTATGACTCTGATAACTTCCTGTCAAAATGGGGCATAGGGCAGTCTCAGTTTGGAGACTAGACACTGAATCGGAAGTATTTCTGAATTTCAAGTCCTAGATCTGAGTCTTGTATGATTAAAATCTCAATCCCTTGGTCTTCCATTTTGGTGTATCAGACCTAACTAGAAGTAGCCAGAGGAGTGACAGATGGAATTTTGATAGACAAAAGAAATCTCATTTCTTTTCATAAGAATAGGCTGGAAACTCAGTCTGGACCTGGCACTTTGGGGAGACTGGTAGCCAGGTAGCCAATTGCCTAGTTTAATAAAAAGTAAGGTTGCTGTTACTAGCTTCCAGCAGACATTGTTTTGAGAATGTCCAGTGGTATCCAAGTCTTACATAACTCAGAAAGCTTAAGTTTTTAGCAATACAAGGACTAGTCTGAAATTACACCCATAGGGTCACCTAGTTATTTCCTTGGATGTCTGAACCATAGCTACTTTATTTTCTCTTTTAATTGTAATATTCTCCTTAATAGCCAAAGCAGATATTACACTTAACAATCTGGTGTCTTCTACATATGAGAAGATGCGAGGATTGAGACTCATAAAATTTTCTCCTGAAAATATCTATCTGAAGGCCTGTTCTGCCAGTTTTTCCCAGAACACGGAGGGCTTCATTTCTGATATCCACCATGAACTTCTTTCAGAGATGTTGAAGGTCAACAGCTGCAGTGGCCATGATTTAATCTTTGTAGAGGTAGATGGCAAGTGCCAGTTTCTAGTTGGCAGAGCCCGTTCATGGTCATAAGCTTGTCCGTGATTCTGGGGGGCATTTCATGACTATTTTGTCCAATGGTGCTGAGAATGTTCATTTTCACATCTGGCAAAGATTTTGCTGACTGGTCACTCAATGTGCTGTTACTGGCTGCTGCTGCGAAGTCACTTCAGTCATGTCCGACTCTGTGCGACCCCAGAGACAGCAGCCCACCAGGCTCCCCCATCCCTGGGATTCTCCAGGCAAGAACACTGGAGTGGGCTGCCATTTCCTTCTCCAATGCAGGAAAGTGAAAAGTGAAAATGAAGTCGCTCAGTCATGTTGTTACTGGACTAGGCCATAAAACAGTATTCAAAATTCTCTGGGCCACCTGTCTTACTAGCCTCTTGGTCCAGGAAAACATTCCTTCTTGTTGCTTCTTCACACATCTAGTTACACTGTTACCATCATCGATCTCATATGAAACTATATTTTATTTTATCAGAGACTCAGTCACACACTTGGCAGTATAAGAAACAGTAATTTAGTAAAATAGGCAAAATACAAATAACATAGCCAGCAGTATGAGTAAAGTCATAAATAAGACTTAAGCTAAGAGCTTTCATTAGATGTAGCCAAGATATCCCAGGTCGTCTGACTTAGTCTATTCTATACGAATCCTTATCTTCCAGGCAATTGACATATTGACACTGTCTATAAGGTACATAGCATAGTTTCCTAGTGTTACTAAACACTAGGATTATCCTTAGTATGATTTAATTGTTTCCAACATAGAGGAGACTTTAAACCTAAATTACCATAGCCTAGTGTTTCCTATATAAATATAATTGTGAAAGATTTTTCTCCTTTTTTGAAACTTTGCTTGTTGTTCTGATTGAGCTTCAGTAATAGAAGAAAACTCGAATTTATGGCCAGGATCAGAGAAGGCATTATTAATTGGCCAGGTGAGGGGATCCCATTTAGTAATATCAATAGTGACCTGAATATGACTATAATTTTTAAATATTCTCAGGGCCAACCAATTAGAGCCTTGGAATAGAGAAATTCACCAAGGTAACCCAAAACTAGACATAGGTAATTGGCTTGAAAACAATTGGGTTGATTTTTAAAACTAGCATAGGATCATGCTTATAATAGAAAAATATTTGATTCATATGTAAAGGTCAAAGAAGTCAGGAAAACATAATAAATGATCAAAGAATCAAGTCCAGAACCGTGGGCAAGCTGTCTAGCTCTGTCATCTTCTTCTCCTCCTGGTGTTAGTGCAGTTTCCTCTGTTTAAGCGTCCTTTTAAGGTAAGTTCAGGTCAACAGTCCTCTCTATAGACTGGACCAGTGTAGCAGCCCTTGGAAGGGGAAATTATTTTACTGTGCATGAGCTAGTTAAGAGTACCTAATAAAAAGGTCCTTACATCCAGGTTGGAGACAGTCCCTAATTATGTCTTTTTCCAGTTTGGATTGCATGTCATCAAGCATCTGATTTTTCTCCAAAGATTGATACTGAGATAAGCTTCAGAAACAAATTTAGGGTGCTCTCCAAGATTCAATTATATTTTACATTACAATCCCATAACAGCAAAGAATTAACCCGGAAATGAATCAGAGTAGATACAGGCCTCCATTAACAAACTGGGATTTAACATTCATTGAAACATATTTCTCCAATGCGAACTACAAGTAACTGAGACAGAGGTAGAGAGAGACAGCAAGAAGACCACACAGGCTCCCCAGTCCCCCGCCTCCACACCCTCCCACCTCCGTTCTGGGTATCCACCTGGCCCCCAGTCGGCCCGACCACACCCTCGCCCACCAACACACTCACACACACACTCTCACACACTCACCCTCTGGCCTGGGGGCGGGGGCTGCGTTTTGCCTTAGGTAGCCAAGCCAAAGGGGACCTTTGAGACCTAAGCTGCGAAGAAGTCTTGGGGACCCCACGGGTGACTGCCAGCCCCAGGGTACTGAGTCCAGCTGGGCCCGGCCCAAAGCTGATGCCCCCCTCCCTTGGGGAAGCTGCTTCTTCCGCACGGCCCCTCTCTGAGGTGTGTCACGGTCTGTGCCAGTGTGTCTGTCTCAGATCGGATGCCATCCTCTCACCCGTGTCTGTCCCCAGTTTTCCGTCTGTCAGTCAATCTGTGTCTCCCTCTCGCTGTCTCTGCCTCCCTGTGTGTGTGTGCGCGCGTGCCTGTCTGTCTGTCTGCATCTCCTTCTCGCCCTCTTCGAGTCTGTCTCTGAACCTGGGGCCCTGAGTGCCCATCCTGCCCGGTGCCCAAACCCACTGGGAGCCACCAGCAAGTCAGTCGACCAGAGCGCGTCAGCCCCGCCCCTTCACCCTATCTAGGCGCCCCTTGCCCCTACGCTGCCCACCAAGCACAGGACCTTCCTTAGAGAGCAGAGGAGCGACAAGCAGGCACACAGACAGACACACAGACACTCGCATGCACCCACGCGAAGTGAGACAGCCGGCCGGCGCAAGCTTGTCAGCCAAAGCGAGAGCCATAGCACCTGTGAGAGGCCAGGACCAGAGGAAGGGACAGGAGGCCGGGTGTCAGGAGACACAGAGGCAGAAAGAGACAAAGGTTCAGAGACAGCTTGGAAGAAGGCAAGAGGGAGATACAGGCAGACAGACAGACACGTGCGTGCTCACACACACGCACATGCACACACACACACAGGGAGGCAGAGACAGAGAGAGGGAGACACAGAACTACTGACAGAGAGATGGAAAACGGGAGACAGACACGGGAGAGAGGATGGCATCCTATCCGAGACAGACACACTGGCACAGACCGTGACACACCTCAGAGAGGGGCCTTGCGGAAGAAGCAGCTTCCCCAAGGGAGGGGGGCGTCAGCTTTGGGCCGGGCCCGGCTGGACGCAGTACCCTGGGGCTGGCAGTCACACGTGGGGTCCCCAAGACTTCTTCACAGCCTAGGTCTCAAAGGTCCCCTTTGGCTTGGCTACTTAAGGCAAGACGTAGCCCCCGCCCCCAGGCCAGAGGGTGTGTGAGAGTGTGTGTGTGAGTGTGTTGGTGGGCAAGGGTGTGGTTGGGCCGACTGGGGGCCGAATGGATACCCAGAATGGAGGTGGTAGGGTGTGGAGGCTGGGAATTGGGAAGCCTCTGTGGTCCTTTTGCTTTCTCTCTCTACCTCTTTCTCAGTCTCCCTTACCTGTGGTTTCTGATTCTTGACCTGTCTTGGTGGAGGGGTGTGTCTGTGTATGTTTGTGTGTGTGTTTGTTTGTATGCATGCAAGGGTCTGGGTGTGAGAGTGGGGCTGGTGGTGGGGCTGGGCTTGGGGCTGGGTGGGCCACAGTTCAAATTTCTTCTATGGACTCTCTTATTTTTATATTTATTGAGTCTTCTAGTTAACAGTGGCCTCCTCTATGTTTTACATGCTTGCTCTCCCTTTTTTAGTTTTCTGTTCCTGTTATTTTGTAGGTTAAGTTAGGAATGTTTATAGTCTGATATCCACTAGATAAATTGTACACAAAACAAAACACAACCATAAAAACCCCGGAAAGCCTCAATGTAAAGGAAGAGGATCAGAAAGTTCTTTAATTTTTGTGAATTGAATGTTAGTGAGAAATTATTTCCTTCTTATGTAGGTAACACTCATTCCATATATTGTTTTTCTAAAATGAAAGTAACACCATAATTAATATTATCATTCATTAATATTGTTCTTCCAAGCAGGTTTAGAATTTGGAAATATTCATTTCCAAATGAATATTAAATGAGAAATACATTTCCTTCGTTTAACAAATATACATGCTGCTGCTGCTGCTAAGTCACATCAGTCATGTCCGACTCTGTGCAACCCCATAGACGGCAGCCCAACAGGCTCCTCCATCCCTGGGATTCTCCAGGCAAGAACACTGGAGTGGGTTGCCATTTCCTTCTCCAATGCATGAAAGTGAAAAGTGAAAGTGAAGTCACTCAGTCGTGTCCTTCTCTTAGCGACCCCATAGACTGTAGCCTACCAGGCTCCTTCGTCCATGGGATTCTCCAGGCAAGAGTACTGGAGTGGGTTGCCATTGCCTTCTCCAACAAATATACATACATACATATGTATATACACACACACACACACAAACACACACAGGGCAGCCATATTGTGCCAGACAATATGTTAAGTGCTAAGTGATACAAAGATCATTAAATCCTGGTTCTTCCATTCCATGGCTCACTGACTAAGAGCACAGGAACACACAGAGACATAGTACTTTGGGTGCATCAAGTGTGCAGTGACTTACCATCTTGGCAAGGGATGAAGAAAGAGAAATTCATAGGAGGATTGATTTGAGTCCTGAAGATCATAGGACCCTTCAACCCCAGGTTAAAGTTTTGTTTTCCTTAAGGAAAATAATAGGGGTATTCTTGGAGCTAGCATTTCATTTAAATTTTCTAAGTATTTCCAAATTTGAAATTTGGGACTCTTAGCAGGATTCCTGTTCAGGAGGTAAGTGGGTTTTATTGACTTCCAAGCAGAATTTTTTACTGTGTGGTTAGTTGCTTTAATATGGGCATCATCTTTATTTTATTTTTTAATTGAAGTATAGTTGGTTTTTAATGTTGTATTAATTTCTGCCATACAGCGAAGTGACTCAGTTATACATACATACATATATATACATATATGTTTTGTTGTTCAGTCACTATATACATTCTTTTCAATATTCTTTTCCATATAATTTATACCAGCATATTGAATATGGTTCTCTGTTCTATGTAGTAGGACCTTCTTATTTATCCATTCTGTATGTAATAGCTTACATCTGCCAACCCCAACCTCTCACTCCATTTCAAGCCCTTCCTGCTTGGCAACCTCAAATCTGTTCTCTGTCATAGATAAGTTCATCTGTGTCATATATTAGATTTCACAGAAGGTGATACATATGGGGCAGTGCTTTATATTTGATGCTTGGATGTAGTTGGTCAATAGCCATTGGTTATTTGTATAGGAGTTTCTGTATATTTATCTCACCCATTCACTTTCTTAAAGAAAAAAAGAATTGGTAGGTTTAACCTAATCTTGTAGCTGGTGGTCACATGGAGGTAAACAAAGAGATGAAACTTTTTCAAGGTAACTCTTTCAGAGGCTCTTTCGGAGGCTCTTTCAAAGGCTCTTTCAGAGGCTCTTTCCGTAACTCTTTCAGAGGCTAAGCAAAAAATTGCTGAGTCTACTGATTCGACTCTGAATGTTCTTGCTTATTAGTCATTTTTGGATGTTCAGCACTGTAAGGCATCATATAGAGAAAAAACTTAAAGAAATATTATGATGTTTAAGGCCTTAACTTACAATATTTTCCAGTTTCTGTCATTAATATGGTGAACTCCTTTCATTGTTGAGCATCTGGCCTTCCTGGGCTAGAGGCAGGGTGATAGATGGTCAGTGAAGCAGGCTTTCTCCAGACAGCTCTCCTGGAAGCTTCCCTGTGGTGAATCCAGGGAATCCAGAGTGACACAGGCCTCTGTTCCTCAGCTGTTGTCTGTTTTCTTGTCATCTGCCTTTTCTTTGATTCTTTACCATCCTCTAGTATTTTATGGGTGTCTTGGAAATTACTAGAGCCCTAGTGAGGACTAGCACTGTCCTCAGGGAAATTGTTTTCTGGCTTTAATTTGCATGTCTTTGGATAAATTAATTGCCAACTGCCTTTGAAGCAGGTGATAATTAGATCTATAAGCCTCCATGAACATCTTTTATTTTTAAACCATAGAATGAGGATTGTCAGCCCTGCAGAAAGTAACAGATGTTTTTCTTCTTACTGCCTTCCAAATGTGGGGAGAAAATTCAAGTGAAGAGAGATCTGCATGGCACATGTTTGTGTTTTGTTGCTGATATAACAGCATTTAGCAATAAAGGGGACCAAGACTTTATCTTGTTTTAGCTATTCAGGAGCTGATGATGTCTTAAGCCATTGGACTGAAATTTCATAGTTAACTTGAAAAAACATCTTTTTCAGTGAAATCTAAGTGATTCCTTTGTACATGCTGTACTTAAGCAGAGGCTTGTGAATAGAGTTTTGCAGTTAAAGTTCAGGCATATGAAATGTTAAGTTGGTGATGCTAAATCACTTTTGATAGAAATCTTTCCAAAGTCATTTAATTATGTGCTTCAGTTCAGTTCAGTTCAATTGCTCAGTCATGTCCGACTCCTTGCGACCCCATGAATCGCAGCACGCCAGGCCTCCCTGTCTATCACCAACTCCTGGAGTTCACTCAGACTCACGTCTATCGAGTTGGTGATGCCATCCAGCCATCTCATCCTCTGTCATCCCCTTCTCCTCCTGCCCCCAATCGCTCCCAGCATCAGAGTCCTTTCCAATGAGTCAACTCTTCACATGAGGTGGCTAAAGTACTGGAGTTTCAGCTTTAGCATCATTCTTTCCAAAGAAATCCCAGGGCTAATCTCCTTCAGAATGGACTGGTTGGATCTCCTTGCAGTCCAAGCGACTCTCAAGAGTCTTCTCCAACACCACAGTTCAAAAGCATCAATTCAACTCTCACATCCATACATGACCACTGGAAAAACTATGTGCTTAGCTGTCTTTTTTTTTTTAAAAAACATGTGGACTTAATGGTTCATGTGTTTTAAATGGCTTAATGTCATCTTTAAGCTATCATGGTTTCATCCTGTGAAATCATTGGTGTTGCCCTCAGCTGCTATTGAGTGTAATTGTCTGGTGACTGTAGTTGGCTGTTTCTGAGATTTTGTATCTACGTGGTTTTCTTAACTTTTTACTTCCTGTTAGCTATTGATTCATAGAGCTATCTTTGGTCTCTGACCCCCACCCCCCCATTGCTTCTAATTTGATGTTTCTAGTCAGTTTGTTATTGGTTTACACATCCTGTGATTATGATGTTTGCTATATTTGTTGCACTTCTACTAAATGCAAGGCTTTGCATTGGTTCATTGCATAATTATTTCTAACCCTTATGACAGTGTTTTCCCAATGAGCAAACCAGGGTCAGGCATGTGAAGTAACTTGCTTCAGGGCATTAAGCTGGCCAGTGACCCATCCAGGATCTGTACTTAGAAAATCAAATCTGTTATTAATATGAATAAAATAAAATGAAGAGTGTCAGTGAGCTTTTGGAGCACTAGCTAGTCAATTAAGGGCCTGGGCTTTACAATTTAGATTGTGTGACTCTCACTGTACCTTTTCTAAAGGTTATCTTGATTTTTATATCAAAGTAGAAGGACCCACTCTAAGAGTACAGACTTTTTTATGCAGCTTGTTAAGTTATTAAACTGTGAATATTTAGGGCCAGGAGCAGTCTTATATCCAGCAGTAGTATCTGACAGAGTGTAGACGTCCAGTCATTGTCCAATACATTTGTGATGGTCAGGAATCATCCCTTCTGTGTATAATGCGTCAGTGTTACTACAACAGGGAATGGTTTTACAAGAATGCTGTCCTTTCCCCTGTATCTTGCGTACTGGGCCTCATGTCTCTGAATACGATTTGGCAGTGTATTTGGACTGGGGATACTATTCTCAAGTCATTTTAGTTTGGCTAAAAACACACTTTCTCATTTTTCCTTTAAGATTGTGGTTTGGATTGAAGTTAAGCACCCCAGTAGCTTCAGTGATGGGTTTTAATGACTGGCCTGGCTTTTCATGTATTTAGGCATTTGGATACAAGCCATGTGTATTTGACTTTGAGCAGGTGCATTTACAGCCATATTTCCTTCTGGTCCTATTAAAAAGGTGCTGAACACACACCTTAGGTGATGGCAACAGTAGTTACTAATTATTGTTACTCCAGGTAAATCTGCATCATAGCTTGATGTACAGTTAGGTCCCTCTTAAGTAACTTTTTCTGATATGTATGAAAGTGGAGGAATAATTCCAAATGAATAATATTAGAATTTAATGAAATAGTGTTTATCAAGTCCCTACAACAATGCCTGGCACATAGAAGGCAGACAGTTGGTGCTATTTACTTTCCTGTCCTAGTTTATTGCCTTAACGGCTATGTGGTTCAAAGTCGTCCAAACCAAATTAGTGAGATCAAAACCACTCTGAAATCATATACAAACTCTGGTAAGGATATAATCAGTTGCTAGTTGAAAATTAATATTTCTAGTCAAGGTTATTTTGTTTTTCCAAATTGTTTATATATCAGGTTTTTTTCTCCCTCTCTTTTTCATTTTCTGTGATTGTAAACCTTTTTGTCACTTTATCAGAAATTGTGGTTTTCTTGGGGGTTTGGAGAAGGAAAGCATATGATGGGGGTATGACTGTGTGATTAGCAGGAGGTACTGATGTTTAAAGTGGGGAGTGGGTAGAGGCGACACAGTATTTACCCGCCTCGCTTTGCAGCCTTTACCTCCCATGGTTTCCTTCAGAAACTCTCTACTTCAGTCGAGTTAATCAGCTTACTGTGCTGTGAATGTGCATTTCATTTTCCTTACTTTGCGCCTTTGTCTAGCAGTGTTTATGCTCTTGTAACACACTATTGTCTCTCTTTACTTAGTATCTAAAAAAGCTGCTTGAGTTCCCATTTCCTCTTTTGTGTCTGTCCCAGCTGGTGTGGCTGGCAGTCATCTCCATGTCTCTGTACTTCTGTCTGTATCATATCAACTATACTTCTTGGATTTAGGGAATCTTTGAGGTTTCCTTTCCACTTCTTTCTGCTCTTCCTTTCTCCTTGCCTGCTTGTCTGATTCCATCCATTCATCATCCTCTTCTATCCATTGAATACCTATGCCACATCTGCTCTCTGCCAGTAAGTAAGATGGGCACTGAGCATACTGAGGCCTTTATGAATACTAGTTGAACATTTTGTGTGTGTGTGTGTGTGTGTGTGTGTGTGTGTGTGTGTGTGTGTGTGTCTAGGCCTCCTGTTCAGAAAATTAAGATCATGGCATCTGGTCCCATCACTTCATGGGAAATAGATGGGGAAACAGTGGAAACAGTGTCAGACTTTATTTTTTTGGGCTCCAAAATCACTGGAGATGGTGATTGCAGCCAGGAAATTAAAAGATGCTTACTCCTTTGAAGGAAAGTTATGATCAACCTAGATAGCATATTAAAAAGCAGAGACATTACTTTGCCAACAAAGGTCCATCTAGTCAAGGATATGGTTTTTCCAGTAGTCATGTATGGATGTGAGAGTTGGACTGTGAAGAAGGCTGAGCGCTAAAGAATTGATGCTTTAGAACTGTGGTATTGGAGAAGACTCTTGAGTTTCCTGGACTGCAAGGAGATCCAACCAGTCCATCCTAAAGGAGACCATGCCTGGGTGTTCATTGGAAGGACTGATGCTGCAGCTGAAACTCCAATACTTTGGCCACCTCATGCGAAGAGTTGACTCACTGAAAAAGACCCTGATGCTGGGAGGGATTGGGGGCAGGAGGAGAAGGGGATGACAGAGGATGAGATGGCTGGATGGCATCACCAACTTGATGGACATGAGTTTGAATGAACTCCAGAAGTTGGTGATGGACAGGGAGGCCTGGCGTGCTATGATTCATGGGGTCGCAAAGAGTCGGACATGACTGAGTGACTAAACTGAACTGAGGCCTTCTATTGGTAAATAAATAGTTGAATTTAGCCTGGAAGACTACTAACATTTTTGGATGCTTGAAATTAAATCATTTTCACTGAGGTATACTTAGGCTTCCTTGATGGCTCAATGGGCAAAGCATCTGCCTGCAATCCAGGAGACACAGATTTGATCCCTGAGTCAGGAAGATCCCTTGTAGGAGGAAATAGGAAATAGCAACCCATTTCAGTACTCTTGCCTGAAAAATCCCATTGGACAGAGGAGCCTGGTGAGCTATAGTCCAGAGGGTTCCAAAGAGTTACACATGACTGAGCACACATACATATGATTGAATCAGTAGTGAAGATAGAATGATACTTCTATAGAATTTGTGTTGAGAGAAAATCTATTCCTATTTTTGTGGGTTGATAGTAAAAATCAACCCACAAGCAACTATTGTTGCTATCAGTGATAATGCAGTAACTCTAAGCTTCCAAATATAAATTTTATTAGTAGTGGAAAAAGAGGAAACTTTATTATTTTGTTCATTCTTGCTTTTGCATTTTAAATAATAATCTCATGTTACTGAAATTTAGCATTAAGGGGCGTTAGGAAGAACCTAGTAGAACAAGTATTACCTTGTTGCTTTGTAATTTCCTTCTTGATTTTCTTGTTAACCCATTGGTTTTTTAGTAGCATGTTGTTTCAGTTCAGTTCAGTTCAGTTCAGTTCAGTCACTCAGTCGTGTCTACTCTTTGTGATCCCATGGACTGCAGCATG
Source organism: Bos indicus x Bos taurus (assembly GCF_003369695.1). Taxonomy (NCBI): domain Eukaryota; kingdom Metazoa; phylum Chordata; class Mammalia; order Artiodactyla; family Bovidae; genus Bos; species Bos indicus x Bos taurus. Next base: position 602,127 of record NC_040103.1, on the reverse strand, counting down.
CCAGGCCTCCCTGTCCATCACCAACTCCCAGAGTTTACTCCAACACATGTCCATTGAGTTGATGATGCCATCCAACCATCTCATCCTCTGTCGTCCCCTTATCCTCCTGCCTTCAATCTTTCCCAGCATCAGGGAAAAGCATCACTTTTCTAGTGAGTCAGTTCTTCACATCAGGTGGCCAAAGTATTGGAGTTTCAGCTTCAGCATCAGTCCTTCCAATAAATATTCAGGACTGATTTCCTTTAGGATGGACTGGTTGGATCTCCTTGCAGCCCAAGGGACTCTCAAGAGTCTTCTCCAGCACCACAGTTCAAAAGCATCAACACTTCAATGCTCAGCTTTCTTTATAGTCCAACTCTCACATCCATACATGACTACAGGAAAAACCATAGCTTTGACTAGACGGACCTTTGTTGGCAAAGTAATGTCTCTACTCTTTAATATGCTGTCTAGGTTGGTCATAACTTTTCTTCCAAGGAGTAAGCATCTTTTAATTTCATGGCTGCAGTCACCATCTGCAGTGATTTTGAAGCCCCCCAAAATAGTCTGTCACTGTCCACATTTTCCCCACTATTTGCCATGAAGTGATGGGACCAGATGCCATGATATTAGTTTTCTGAATGTTGAGTTTTAAGCCAACTTTTTCACTCTCCTCTTTCACTTTCATCAAGAGGCTCTTTAGTTCTTTGCTTTCTGCCATCAGAGTGATGTCATCTGCATATCTGAGGTTATTGATATTTCTCCCGGCAGTCTTGGTCCCAGCTTGTGCTTCATCCAGCCCAGTGTTTCTCATGATGTACTCTGCATACAAGTTAAATAAGCAGGGTGACAATATACAGCCTTGATGTAGTCTGTTCCCTATTTGGAACCAGTCTGTTGTTCCATGTCCAGTTCTAACTGTTGCTTCCTGACCTGCATAAAGATTTCTCAAGAGGCAGGTCAGGTGGTCAGGTATTCCTATCTGTTTAAAAATTTCCCAGAGTTTTTTGTGGTCCACACAGTCAAAGGCTTTAGCATAGTCAATAAAGCAGAAGTAGATATTTTTCTGGAAGTCTCTTGCTTTTTCGATGATCCAAAAGATGTTGGCAGTTTGCTTTCATGTTCTTCCTTTTCTAAATCCAGTTTGAACATCTGGAAGTTCATGGTTCACGTACTGTTGAAGCACGACTTGAAGAATTTTGAGCTTTATTTTGCTAGCATATGAGATGAGTGCAACTGTGTGGTAGTTTGAACATTCTTTGGCATTTCCTTTCTTTGGGATTGGAATGAAAACTGACCTTTTCCAATCCTGTGGCCACTGCTGAGTTTTCCAAATTTGCTGACATATTGAGTGCAGCACTTTTACAGCATTATCTTTTAGGATCTGAAATAGCTCAACTTGAATTCCATCACCTCCACTGGCTTTGTTCATGGCGATACTTCCTAAGGCCCACTTGACTTCACATTCCAGGATGTCTGGCTCTCGGTGTGTGATTGCACTATCATGGTTATCTGGGTTGTGAAGATTTTTTTGGTATAGTTATTCTGTGTGTTCTTGCCACCTCTTCGTAATATCTTCTGCTTCTGTTAGGTCCATACCATTTCTGTCCTTTATCGAGTCCATCTTTGCATGAAATGTTCCTTTGGTATCTCTAATTTTCCTGAAGAGATCTCTAGTCTTTCCCATTCTATTGTTTTCTTTTATTTCTTTGCACTGATCACTGAGGAAGGCTTTCTTATCTCTTCTTGCAATCTCTGGAACTCAGCATTCAAATGGGTATATCTTTCCTTTTTTCCTTTGCATTTCATTTCTCTTCTATTCACAGCATGTTGTTTAGTCTCCATGTAGTCACTTTTTTCTTATTTCTTTTCCTGTGGTTGATTTCTAGTTTCATGCCATTGTGGTGAACAAGAAGCATGAAATAAATAAATAAATGCTCAAATTTGTTGAGATTAGTTTTGTGCCCTAGCATGTGGTCAATCCTAGAGAATATTCCATGTGTACTTTTAGGATCTCTGTTGCTTTGTTGATTCTCTGTGTGGAAGATGTGTCCATTGGTATAAGTAGGGAGTTAAAGTCTCCTACTATTATTGTATTCCCACTGATTTTTCCTTTTCTGTTTGTTAGTATTTATTTTATGTATTTGGGTACTCCTATTTTAGGTGCATATAAGATGATGAATAAAATATCCTCTTCATGTACCAATCCTTTTATCATTATGTAATGTCCTTCTGTATCTTTCTTTATAGTCTTTAAAGTTCATTTTGTCTGATATGAGTATTGAAAGTCCCACTTTCTTATCATTTCCATTTGCCTGAAATATCTTTTTCCATCCCCCTACTTTCAGTCTGTGTGTCCTTTGCCCTAAGTTGGTCCTCTTGTAGGCTGCATATTGTAGACTCTGTTTTTTTTTTTTTTTTTTTATCCTGTCTGCCACTCTGTGTCTTTTGATTGGAGCATTCAGTCAACTAGCATTTAAGGTAATTTGTGACACATTAGTGTATTTGTTGCCATTTCAGATCTTGTTTTCCAGTTGATTGTTTGTTTCATATTTCTTCCTTTTTTTTCTTTTTGTGGTTTGATGATTTCCTTTTATTTTGACTTGTGTTCCCTTTTTGGTTTTTGTGAATCTATTGTATGTTTTTGGTTTATGGTTGCTCTGTTCTTCAAGTATATCTGCTTGCTTTAGACTGATAGTCATACAGGCTCAAACATGTTCTAAAAAAAGAAAAAGAATGTGCATATTCTTATTCTCCTTACTCACATTTTAGGATGTTGATGTCCCTTTTTTGCTTCTTCGTGTTTATCCTTTTGTTGTTCCTTGTGTTATCATTGCTTTCACAAATAGGTTTTTTTTTTTTTTTTTGATACTTACGTATATGTGTGTGTGTGTGCTAAGTTGCTTCAACCATGTTCAATTATGTGACCCTATGGACTGCAGCCTGCCAGTCTCCTCTGTCTATGGGATTCTCCAGGCCTGAATTCTGGAGTGGGTTGCCATGCCCTCCAAGGGAGCTTTCCAACCCAGGGTTTGAACCCAGGTCTCATATCTTTTGCACTGGCAGGGAGGTTTTTTACCACTAGCACCAGCTTGGAAGCCCTTTTGATCTGTATCCTGGCTGATTTAAATGATTTCCTTCCCAACTGTTATTTCCTCCTTCAAACATTATCTTGTTTATTTTTTATGTAGAGATTGACCTTTCAAAATTTCTTTTAGAATAGGCTTAGTATTCTTTTAGTTCTTGTTTGTCTGAGAAATTACTATTACTTTTTCTATTCTAAATGATAATCTTGCTGGCTAGAATACTCTAGGTTTCAGATTTTTCTCTTTCAAGGCTTTGAATATATTTTGCTACTCCCTTTTCTCCAGAAAACTTTATCAGTGTTTCCATAGAGAAATCAGCTGATAGCCTTATGGAGGTTCCCTTGTAATTAGCTGTTTGCTTTTCTCCTGCTGGTTTTGGAATCCTCTTTTTAACTTTTGCCATTTTTATTATGTCTTGATGTCTGTTTGGGCCCTTCTGTGCTTCCTGTTCTGGATATCTGTTTCCTTCTTTAGAGTTGGGAAGCTTTCAGCCATAATTTCTTCAAATATGTTTTCAATTCCCTTTTCTCTTTCTTCTCCTTTTTTGGAATGCCTGTTATGTGTAGATTGCCCTGTTTTATATTATCCCATGTGCTGTGCTGTGCTTAGTCACTCAGTCATGCCCAACTCGTTGTAACCCTATGGACAGTAGCCCACCAGGCTCCTCTGTCCATTGGGGATTCTCCAGGCAAGAATACTGGAGTGTGTTGCCATGCCCTTCTCCAGGGGATCTTCCAATCCAGGGATCAAACCCAGGTCTTCTGCACTGCAGATGGATTCTTTATTGTCTGAGCCACCAGGGAAGGTGGGGGCAGTGGTTGGCTCCCAGTTGGCAGTCCCTTGGTGCAGGTGGCTGGCTGCACCAGAGGGATGAAGACAGTGATCGGGGCTGTGTCATGGGACCCTTGTTGGTGGGCTGCTTGTGCTTCTAGGAATGTGGGGGCAGCAACCTGTATCTGCTCTCAGGACCCTCTGCAGTGGCAGATTATATACGGCCCATATAATCCCGTAGGTTTCTTATATTTCTTTTTTCTTTCATTTGATTTTCTGTCTGCTATCTTGATTGGGTAACTGTCTGCTATTTTGATTGGGCAATTTCAATTTTTCTGTCTTCCAGATCACTTATTATTTCTTCTGTATTTGTCATCCTGCTATTCATTCTCATGAGCTCAGTTTTCATCTCAGCAAATGAGTTTTCTAATTTTTCTTGGCTCCTCCTTATAATTTCTAGTTCCTTTTTGCAGTTATCTGCATTTCTGTTGATAGCCTTTCTTAATTCTTTCAGTATTTCATTACTTCCATTATTAGACTGAAGAAGTCTGTCTCATTGTTCTTTCACGGGAATTCTCTTGATCTTTTAACAAAGAGTGATTCCTCTGTTTCTTCATTTTTATATTTCTCTTACTCTGTGAATTTAGGAGAAACCAATCTACTATAGTCTTGGAGGACTATGTATATGTAGGAGCATCCCTTCGTAGCTTGTGTGGGTTTAACTTTTTGGAGGGGTGAGGGCTGTTTTTGGTATGGATGCTTGCTGTCTCTTTTTTGAGCATGTGCTGGCTGTTATCCCCTTGATAAGGGGTGTGCAGGTGCATGGCCCGTGCACATGCCCCGGGGAAGGTGGGAGCAGCAGCTGACTCCCAGTCGGCGGTCCATTGGTACAGGTGGCTGGCTGCACCAGGGGGATGACAGTGATCAGTGCTTCATCATGGGACCTTTGTTGTTGGTGGGCTGCTCGTTGTCCCAGGGAAGTGGGGGCAGCAACCCGCATCTCCTCTCAGGACCCTCTCTGGTGGCAGTGGTCCATGCCTCTGGCAGTGGTGGCTCACGCCGGCCCCTGCAGCTCATGTAGGTGGCCCCTGATGCCTGAGAGCATGTGCAGAGATAGAGGCTCCTATGGTGGGTCCGACCCTCTCTTCACGTGCCCCCAGCAGTGGCTCCTTGCTTCTTTGGTGGTCCCAGACTTCTTGAACTCCCTTGGTTGTAGTGCATCACACCCTAGTGCCCTTGGGCTGGCTTGCTGTCTTCGTGCACTAACCGTAGTCCTCTCCCCAAGCCTGACCTTAGGCTTGAGCCTCGGTACCCAGCCCCCTTAGTACGAGCGTTTGAGGCTAGGGTGTGCCGGTCAGCACCGCCCGACCGTGTAAGACTCTCTCTGCTTGCCCTCTGCACATCTGCCACCATGCTCTCCTCCAAGGCTCCGAAGCTCCCGCTCTGTCCCAGCTGATCTCCCCGCCAGCAAGGAGACTTTTCCTCTTTCACAACTCTTTCCCAGGGCCACAGGTCCTGTCCTGATTCCTTTCTCTTTTTTTTTTCTTTTGCCTTACCCAGTTGCATGGAGATTTTTTTGCCCTTTTGGAGGTCTGAGGTCCATTGCCATCATTTAGTAGATGTTCTGTGAGAATCATTCCACATGTAGATGCATTTTTGATGTATCTCTGGGGAGATGGTGAGCTCTATGTCTTGTTCCTCTGCCATCTTCATTCACTCTCAACTGACTTGTGGGATATAATTTATATCCAATATAAAGCTATTGGATATAATATCAGTGACTGAAAACTTTCTGAGATTTTTTTTAATGTTAAATATATAAATACACAGAAAATAAAACTTCTAGTCAATTTGAAATGGTAGTAATGCAGGGTACTGTAACATCAGAAAGATAAGAACAAGAGATAACGTTTATTGGATGCTAGCAGAGGATTCCAGGGAGCGCTGTTCTTAGACACCTGCTCCACTGTGGGTGAGAGAGAGGGAAGCTTTTGTGTCTTCCCTTCAAGGATGTCTCTCGAGGGATTGATTGCATGGGAAATTACTGCCATTATTCTGTGATTGAGTCAGTGTCCGGCATACCCTGGACCTATTGGTAGCTTTATTATCTGTTATGCCAGAGGTGGAATGGGTCAAAAATTGTCCTTTTTAATTTTCATGGGGAATAGAGTAATTTCTTGAGAACATTAAGCTTTTGCTGTGTTTTAAAATTATGCTTTAAAATGTTTAACCTTACTCCTTTCGGTCTCTTTTTATACTACAGGCAGAATGGTCCTTGATGGTAGTTCTCTGGGATCTAGTGCACATGTGAAGAATTCTGTGACACTTAAATTGTTTCTTTACACAGTAGCAGCCCTGCAGCAGGAGTGCAGGCTGAGAAGTCTTTCCATTGGCCTCCCTTTTTAAGTGTCCCTCCTATTTCCTGTAAGATGGGGCAAAGATTTATTTTTTAATTTTAACTAGTTTATTTATTTACTTATTTATGGCTGTGCTGGTTCTTTACTGCTTTGTGTGGTCTTTCTCTAGTGGTGGCGAGTGGGGGCTGCTCTTCACTATGATGCTCAGACTTCTCATTGTGGTGGCTTTCTTGTTGCAGAGCAGAGGCTTTATGCATGTGGGCTTCAGTAGTTGCAGCTCTCGGACTCTAGAATTGGGGCTCAGTAGTTGTGGCACACAGGCATGGTTGCTCCATGTCATGTGAAATCTTCCCAGACCAGGGATTGAACCCATGTTCCCTCCTTTGGCAGGCAGATTCTTACCCACTGTACCACCAGAGAAGTCCCCAGTGATAATTTCCTCCCTCTTAGGTTTCCCAGGTTGCAAAAGTGAATGTAATTCTCCTGGGAAGCTTCTTCTTCCAAGTCTTATCTAATCCTTCCATTCATATATGAGTTGTGATTTTAAGAGTTAACTTTTTTTCTAGTAATGATTCTTTGTATGTTTAGAACTTCACTAACTTTAGAGTGGAAGAAAATCCCTATGCTGGAGGATCATTTATACCATGGAGTAAAGATGCTTTTGGCACTGGCTCGTGGTAAAACCTTGATGGTTTTGATCAAATGTTAAATGTTACTAAAGGGGATTTGAGTTGGAATGCTGCTATCTGATGTGTACTCAGGACCTTGTGTTTTGAACACCAAGGTTGTAAATGTGGGTGTGGTGGGTGGTGGACCTGTTTTATGGAAATCTCCAGGAGAGAAGGCTGTGTTGTACAATATTATGACCCAGGGATTTACAGTGTATGGAGTCTTTCTAATACCAGCACAAATACATTGTGTAAATCCTTTTAGATACATTGTCTACGATATGTCTTTGATTCTTGAATGCTTTATAGTCTTTGCAGTTTAACCTCTGAATAAAAGTATTACTACTAATTCTTTTATTTCAATATACCCTAGTATATTGGTTTTTGTTTTTAGTTTTCCCTAGTATTATATAGTGGCACCCCACTCCAGTACTCTTGCCTGGAAAGTCCCATGGATGGAGGAGCCTGGTGGGCTGCAGCCCATGGGGTCATGAAGAGTTGGACATGACTGAGCGACTTCCCTTTCACTTTTCACTTTCATACATTGGAGAAGGAAATGGCAACCCACTTCAGTGTTCTTGCCTGGAGAATCCCAGGGATGGGGGAGCCTGGTGGACTGCCGTCTATGGGGTTGCACAGAGTCAGACACGACTGAAGTGACTTAGCAGTAGCAGTAGCAGTATTATATAGTAGTAGTAGTTAAGTCGCTAAGTCGTGTCCGACTCTTTCAACCCCGTGGACTATAGCCTGCCAGGCTCCTCTGTCCATGGGATTATCCAGGCAAGAATACTGGAGTGGGTTGCCATTTCCTTCTCCAGGGAATCTTCCTGACCCAGGAATCAAATCTGGGTCTCCTGCATTGCAGGCAGATTCTTTACTGACTGAGCTATGAGGGAAGTGCTTACTCAAATAATTTTTATGAGTCCATGGTATTTCATTTAAAAGTTTGCATTGACATGAAAAATTTCTTAAGACACTAAAGAGATAAAAGGTTTTGAGAGATTCTCTGTATTTTACTTGAAAAAAATAAAGTTTTATTGGCAGCTTGTTTAAGCTCATTAAGAAGCAAATGGAGTAGAAAAGAACTATTTCAGGATTCCAAATAAATGCATTTGAATACTCTGAGGAAAGTTTTGTTAGCCATGAGTCTCTTCATTATTAGCATACAAGTGTTATCTTTGAAAAGAGTAATATAAACAATGAGGTTACATTAGAGATAGACTTTTAGAAATATGTACTTGTACATATTTTCATATTTTTACTATTGTACAATATGTATATATTGTACATATTATCCCCTACCCAACACCTTTCAAAGCTTCAGACCAGTGCTTGCCTCCCGGGAGCAGTGAGAGGTGTGATCTCTCCATGGGAGGTGTTATACTCTTCAGCTGTCCAGGATGGTCAGCAGTCATGTCTCACTGTGCTTGCAGTGCTGTGTTGGTTAAATGGCTTTCAGGGTGTAAAATGTTCGGATAGTATCCTGGCAGTTTCTTTAGGATATAGGGTTTGATGTGTCTTTATTTCATTTTTAGAAAAATTAAAAAATATATTGACTCCATTGGATCTGATGTGTTATTGGTGGGCAAATAAGATTGAATAAAAACTGCAATGATTGAGGTGGAGAGATATTTGTCTCTGGGCTGAAAATGTGATGTAAGTGAAGAAGTGATATTGGAAGCGTTTTATCTCTGGCTTGGATGGTATCTCTAAGGAGCCTCATTTGATTCTAAATTCACAGATCATTTTCAGTACCATCTGCTTCAGGATAATAGCGGAGCCCACCGCATCCGGCTTCATCACCATCTAGATCCAGTGGACAGTTGTCTGCATCTCTGGCCCCTCTCTCCTGCATTAGGCACATCCTGCTGAGCTGTCACAGGTCTTGGAGGGTCACCAAGTCTAAAACTATACTCGCTCTCTTCCTCACACTTTAAACACCTGCCTTCCAGTTTCACAACCAAGACATGGCATCCAGCTTTACCGTACTCTTTGGTTCTTCCACCTCCCCATACTTGAGCTTGACATCAATCACGCCTTCCATTTTCTCTACTCTAAAATTTTCTCTTTGATAAGGCTTGTAATTTCTGTTCCCATTGCCTCTACTTTTGCTAGAACAGATCATCCAACTTTGAGATCCTAAATATTCTCCCTGCCCTCAGTCTGGGTATTTTCCAGTAATTCTCTACAAGGCAAGAGAGTAAACTATTAAAAAAAAAAAAAACTTATGGTTGTGCTGAGTCTTTGTTGCTGTGTGCAAGCTGTCTCTAGTTGCAGAGGGTGGTGGCTACTCTCCAGTTGCAGTGCACAGACTTCTCATTGTGGTGGCCTCTCCTGTTCCAAAGCACAGGCTCCAGGGCACACGGGCTTCAGTAGTTGTGGCACAGGGGCTCAGTAGTTGTGACACTTGTTCTTTAGTTGCCTAGGGTATATGGAAACTTCCAAAATCACGAATCGAACCAGAATCCCCACATTGCAAGGGAGATTCCTATCCACTATGCCACCAGGGAAGTCTGAGAGTAAACTAAAATAGAAAGATGAACTGGCTACTCCCAGACTAGAAACATTTCAGTGGTTCCCTATTGCCCCGAGACTAAAGTTCATAAACTGACACATATATAAATACAACATATTATATATAAATAATTATATACTATATATGCTTGTTTGCTTCTTTAGTCACTAAGTCATGGCCAACTCTTTTGTGACCTCATTACCTGTAGCCTGCCAGACTCCTCTGTCCATGGGATTATCAGGCAAGAGTACTGGAGTGGGTACCCCCTTCTCCAGAGGATCTTTCCAACCTAGAGATTGAACCCACATCGTCTTGCATTGGCAGGGAGATTCTTTACCATTGAGCCATCTGGGAATCCCATATACCATATATACTCAAAAAGCAATTTATTTAACCATTTTTAAATTGAAGTATAGTTGATTTCTACCATGAACTCCTTATTGCCAAATTCAGACTTAAATTGAAGAAAGTAGGGAAAACCACTAGACTATTCAGGTATGACCTAAATCAAATCCCTAATGACTATACAGTGGAAGTGAGAAATAGATTTAAGGGCCTAGATCTGATAGAGTGCCTGATGAACTATGGAATGAGGTTCGTGACATTGTACAGGAGACAGGGATCAAGACCATCCCCATGGAAAAGAAATGCAAAAAAGCAAAATGGCTGTCTAGGGAGGCCTTACAAATAGCTGTGAAAAGAAGAGAAGTGAAAAGCAAAGGAGAAAAGGAAAGATATAAACATCTGAATGCAGAGTTCAAAAGAATAGCAAGAAGAGATAAGAAAGCCTTCCTTGGCGATCAATGCAAAGAAATAGAGGAAAACAACAGAATGGGAAAGACTAGAGATCTCTTCAAGAAAATCAGAGATACCAAGGAACATTTCATGCAAAGATGGGCTCGATAAAGGACAGAAATGGTATGGACCTAACAGAAGCAGAAGATACTAAGAAGAGATGGCAAGAATACACAGAAGTATATAAAAAAGATCTTCATGACCCAGATAATCACGATGGTGTGATCACTGACCTAGAGCCAGACATCCTGGAATGTGAAGTCAAGTGGGCCTTAGAAAGCATCACTATGAACAAGGCTAGTGGAGGTGATGGAATTCCAGTGGAGCTATTTCAAATCCTGAAAGATGATGCTGTGAAAGTGCTGCACTCAATATGCCAGCAAATTTGGAAAACTCAGCAGTGGCCACTGGACTGGAAAAGGGCAGTTTTCATTCCAATCCCAAAGAAAGGCAATGCCAAAGAATTCTTGAACTACCACACAATTGAACTCATCTCACACGCTAGTAAAGTAATGCTCAAAATTCTCCAAGCCAGGCTTCAGCAATATGTGAACCGTGAACTTCCTGATGTTCAAACTGGTTTTAGAAAAGGCAGAGGAACCAGAGATCAAATTGCCAACATCCGCTGGATCATGGAAAAAGCAAGAGAATTCCAGAAAAACATCTATTTCTGCTTTATTGACTATGCCAAAGCCTTTGACGGTGTGGATCCCAATAAACTGTGGAAAATTCTGAAAGAGGTGGGAATACCATACCACCTGATCTGCCTCCTGAGAAATTTGTATGCAGGTCAGGAAGCAACAGTTAGAACTGAACATGGAACAACAGACTGGTTCCAAATAGGAAAAGGAGTATGTCAAGGCTATATATTGTCACCCTGCTTATTTAACTTATATGCAGAGTACATCATGAGAAATGCTGGACTGGAAGAAGCACAAGCTGGAATCAAGATTGCCGGGAGAAATACCAATAACCTCAGATATGCAGATGATACCACCCTTATGGCAGAAAGTGAAGAGGAACTCAAAAGCCTCTTGAGGAAAGTGAAAGTGGAGAGTGAAAAAAGTTGGCTTAAAGCTCAACATTCAGAAAATGAAGATCATGGCATCCGGTCCCATCATTTCATGGGAAATAGATGGGGAAACAGTGGAAACAGTGTCAGACTTTATTTTTCTGGGCTCCAAAATCACTGCAGATGGTGACTGCAGCCATGAAATTAAAAGATGCTTAATCCTTGGGAGGAAAGTTATGACCAACCTAGATAGCATATTCAAAAGCAGAGACATTACTTTGCCAACAAAGGTCTGTCTAGTCAAGGCTATGGTTTTTCCTGTGGTCATGTATGGATGTGAGAGTTGGACTGTGAAGAAAACTGAGCACCGAAGAACTGATGCTTTTGAACTGTGATGTTGGAGAAGACTTGAGAGTCCCTTGGACTGCAAGGAGATCCAGCCAGTCCATTCTGAAGGAGATCAGCCCTGGGATTTCTTTAGAAGGACTGATGCTAAAGCTGAAACTCCAGTACTTTGGCCACCTCATGTGAAGAGTTGACTCATTGGAAAAGACTCTGATGTTGGGAGGGATTGGGGGCAGGAGGAGAAGGGGACAACAAAGGATGAGATGGCTGGATGGCATCACTGACTCGATGGACGTGAGTCTCAGTGAACTCCGGGAGTTGGTGATGGACAGGGAGGCCTGGTGTGCTGCGATTCATGGGTTTGCAAAGAGTCGGACACGACTGAGAGACTGATCTGATCTGATCTGATCTGATAGTTGATTTACAATATTGTGTTAGTTTCAGGTGTACAGCAAAGTGATTCAGATCAGAGAAATGGCAGCCACTGCTTTTATGGTCTGGTTTTCAATCATGGCTTGGTGAGTGGTCTTTACTTTGTCTTTAGCCCCTCAAAGACTCTGTGGGGCAAAGAATGCCCTACAGGAGGGTTCTTGCTATTTAATCTATTTGAAGTGGATTCAATTAAAGTCTTAAATATAGAATCAATTTTAGATGTTATACATCTCTTCCCCTAGTGTTTTATCCCTTTTTTGAATTTGTTGTGTCCTTTGTTGAACAGAAGTACTTAATTTTGATATTATCAGATCTGTTTTTCATATATGGTTTGTGATATTTTCTTCTCATTTAAGAAACTGTTTCTTAGGTCCAGGTCACCAGCATTCTCTCATTCACAGCCTTCCCTAGTGTTATCGTTTCATCATCTGCATCTAAACATCTGCTCTGTCCAGAGACCTGAGTGTGTGGAATGACACACCTGGCAAGACAGTGTTCTCAACATCATCTACTAAAGAGTTTTTACTCACTGGTTTTTAATGCCAACTTTATATCGTTCCTGTATGTGGATAAGTCCACGTCTGAGGGTCTGTTCTTTTCCTTTCATTGTATTTTTCTATCTTCATTGGGTACCAAACAGCTCTCATAAATGTACTTTGCAGTATGTCTTGTTACCCAGAGGAGAAGTGTCTCCTTTTTCACATTTTGAACGTTATCAGGACTTAGCCACTGATGGGCTTGTAGTTTTCTCTATAAATTTAAGTGGTTGAGGTTTTGAAAAATCCTGATAGTGTTCAATTTACTAAATTTGTAGATTACTTTGAGGACTATTGTCATTTTAATAGTATCCTCCAAGACAGTGGAAGATTTCTGTATTTATTCAGATCATCTTTTATGTCCTTTTAATGGAGTTTTAGACCTTTTTGTAGCTGGTTTGTGTTTTCTTTGCTGAGCTAGTTTCTGGGTGCTTCCTATATTTCATTGCTTATCAGAATGGTATTTAATTTTGTATTATTTCTAGCTATTGTTGGGGTAAAAAACATTTTCATGGTCTTTCTGTTGTAAGTTTTATGGGATCTCTCTTGTGAATATTTTTTAAACCTAAAGGTTAGTCAGTGATATCTATGGTTTATAGCTATGATTCTAACACTAACTCAGATTTGCGGGTTTTTTTTTTTCTTCCACACCACGAAGCAGTCCTGCAGTTCAACTGAATTCTCAACAACACTGTTTACCTGAAGATGGTGTCAGGTCCTGCAGATTAAAGACTCAGTCCTGCAAGGCTGCTCACTCTTCAGATGCTAGTCACAGGTCCACTTGGGCTCCTGACTGAGCAGCTTATAGATTCCACCAGCCCCCTTCTTGGGTTTAATTTATCTTTAGTGCAGCTCCTAGAACTCAGAGAAGCATTTCACTTAGCAGATTACCAGTGTATTATAAGAGAATATAACTCAGGACCAGTTAGATGGGAGATGCACAGGGCAGGGTGTGGGGAAAGGGCAGGGAGCACCTGGGTACCACTTTCCTCAAATCTCCATGTGGTCATTGACCCAGAAGCTCTCTGAACCTTGTCCTTTTGGGCTCAACTGATTAAATTGTGGGCCACTGGTGATTGAATCACTCTTCAGTTCTGTTCTCCTTTCCTCCCTGGAGGTCAGGGGTGGGACTGAAGGTCCCAACTCTAATGACACAGTGGTTTCTCCTGACAACCAGTCCCCATCCTGAGGTTCTTCCAAAAGTCACTGCATTAACATAAAGTCAGGTGTAGTTGAAAATGCTTGTTGTGAATATAAAGACACCTTTTTTCCACTCCAATCACTTAGGAAGTTCCAAGGGTTTTACGAGCTCTGTACCAGAAATTGGACAAAGACCAAATGTATATTTCTTAATATAAATCACAATAACACAATAGTCATATGGGTTTTAAAGGCAAGCCCTTGAATTGTTTTTTTTTACAGCAAAATAATTGAAACAGTCATAGAACATAGTATAAATTGTGTAGATACTTTTGAAATTGTTATGACTTTCTCTTTGACCTTACATATCATCAATTTTCACGAATCTATGCTCTTTGGGGGGGAGCTATATTCCCAAACTCCAGAAATATTAATATTTTAATTTAGTATGTTGTGTTTTACAGCCAAAATTAATGCCATCTCTAATTATTCAAAAATACTTCAAAAGCATCATTTAAACAAGTGTATATTTTATCCAAACAGAAAAACCTGTCTTCTTTGGTTTCTGCTGAATGCTTCTCCCTGGTTTGCCTCCTACATTTTGTGCTGGCTTTTGCTCCTTTCTCCTGGTTCTCTTCTTCTCCTGAACCCTTCTTACTAAATGTTGCTTCCCCTGGCCTCAAGCTTAGTCCACTCTAACACCCATCCTGGGCAGTCCTTTCCTGACATATGGATGACTCCATATTCCAATTTCTGGCTCAGATCTCTCTATGAATTCCAGATGCAAATTTTCTCTTGTCTTAAAAAAATCTCTATATGACTGTGGGAGGAGATCCAAGCTGAAGTTCTCTCTTCTCTAAATCCACTCTGCTCCCTTGTTCATTGCCTGCCTGGTGGGTGGTAATAGCATGTGCAGAGCCCTTTACACAGTTTCTGAAGCCAGAAGTCTGGGAGGTGTGCAAGTTAGCAAGTTCCTCACATCTTCTCCTCAGACTCACCAGTCACTGTCTCCCGTTAAAACATACCTCCAAAATTAAAGCAAACCTCACTGCCTCCTTTCCAGCAGAACTCTTAATGCTCTTCTCAGAAGTATTCTGTGGCTCTCCATTGACAGGGACAGTAGGTATTGAAGGAGAAGATCGAATGTGTCCAGGATGGAGGAGCTGGATTTGCTAATACTTTGTGTGGCTCACTGAGCATCAGAGAGACATCCCTCACAGAGGGTCCAGCCTGGCCACCACTTGTCTTGGGAGGAGTGAGTTCACTGTTCAGAGACTGGTTGGAGATCTACTGATGCCACTGACTTGCCCTCCCACTAGAAGAGTCAGTGATATTTGACTTCAAAATTTCAGAGCAGCAGCAGTGATCTGTATGTCTCATTTCTTTTATTTGGGACTGCTTTAAATATGTAAAACTTCTTTAGCTAGAGCTATTTGAAAGCTTCCATTTATTATAGTCACTTATGGATTTATCTTAACAGATTGAAATTAAGTTTTTCAAACCATTTTTCCTTTTGACATTTCTGACTTTTTTTTTTTTTTAACTTTCATTTGTTTCACAATCTTTGAAGAAATTATCAAAGAAATCCACAGTCTAACATACGTCCTGAAAAGGAGTTGGTTGTCATTTTCACATATGTTCTATGATAATCCTTGGTGGATTTTATTAGATTCTTTAAGTTAGATTTCTCAGCTTGTTCTTGTCATATTTGAGCTTGATCAATTGAGGTTGCATGGTTTCTTCTTCCTTGAAAAAAGCCAAAACTATAAATTTCTATAAATTTTAGTAGACTGTAGTGATTGTAGTCAGAGCTTTCTACACCCAGTCACTTGAATGCTGTATCTGTGTGATGGTTTACTGTAGTTGATGCTGAGCACATTTTTTTTTTACTGCTCTTCTCCATATTCTCAGTGTCCCATAACAAAGATGCATCATACATGAGTCCCGGATCACCACGCAGAGCAGTCCACTTCTTCAGAATAGTTATGAAGACACATTATAGGCACTTACTATTAGGACTCAGATAGACAGCCAGCAAATCTATACTCAGTCTGTAGGGTTTTATAAAATTAAAAATATTTCCATTTCCCTTCCTTACCTGGTGTTTAGAGCATGCCAGTGGGCATCTTCCTGTGAGAATGTCTGGACCAGCATTGGCTATGGGCTCAGTGGGCTCTGAGTTCTGGGGAGCAAAGAGCTCCCCAGCTTGTACCGAGCCCTTTGTGAGCTGTGTTGTCTCTGCAAGTGGGGCCTAGTTGGGTCCTTGAGCTTCCTGTGATCTGTCCAGACATTTGACCATACGTTGGCTTTCTTTTCTCAAGAAAGTTCTAGATGTTTATGCTCTAAAGAACTCCTTAGAGGCTTTCTCTCCCTGTAAAACTTGTAGCATTGTGAATCTGACACTAGACATGTTAATATCCATTCGACTGTACTTGGCCTTATCTCTTTTTTCTTACTCCAGCAAAGTTCATCTGTATATGATGATTCACAATATGTGATCTCTCTTTCTTCACTACATCATATTTGCTGGGCAACGACCTCATTTCCTCTTTTTTTAAAAAATATTTATTTATGGCTGTACTGGGTCTTCATTGCTGCAGGGGCTTTTCTCTAGTGGAGAGCAGGGGCTACTCTTCATTGCTGTGCACAGGCTTCTCACTGTGGTGGCTACTTCTGTTGCAGAGCGTGGGTTCTAGGACACGTGGGTTTCAGTAGTTGCAGTTCCTGGCTCTAGAGCACAGGCTAAATAGTTGTGGTGTATGGGCTTAGTTGCTCCACAGCATGTGGGTCTTCCCAGATCAGGGATCAAACTCATGTCTCCTACATTGGCAGGAGGATTCTTTACCACTGAGCCATCAGGGAAGCCCCTCATTTCCTCTCAATTGATAGTTAATTTTGGATTTCAGGAGAAATTTATTAGATATGTCTAAGCTATAAAATCATAAAAAATTAACATAATGAGATTCCTGTTTAAATTCATTTTGCATCAGGTATGTGGCCTATAGAAACAAAAATTTATGTTTTATGCCTTTCAAAATATAGCAATTATATTGTTCATCCTTCAAGCATTAAAAAATACACAAAAGGAAAAAATATTCATTGTGTGTTTCTACACTTTTAAAATTTAAATTAAAAACAGATGGTTATAGTTTAATGATGTTATAGGACATAACACAAAGCTCCCACCTAGCCTTCCCCCAAGTATAATCTGGGGTGTCACTCAAATATCTAGGCCTTGACTTCTTTACAGGCCAAATTGGAGGGGTGAGTTGAATCATCTCTGAGATATCTTCTAGTTCTAAACTGCTGAAAATTAAGGGGTAGATTGTCATTGAGTAATTTAATCCTAATAACGACAAAAACCCAGAAAATTCCATGCATCATTCAGGCTAGTGGGGGAAAGGTCTCCTGTTGTCTCCAAGGGTGAGTTTCTGTATTGAAAGTTTCTCTTCCTGTCTGAACACTATACTGTGTCCAGTAGATGAAGAAGGAGCCGGAGGCTTCCCTGCTGTGTGCTGTCACTGCTGCTCTGTGTTTCTTCTTCAAGAGTGTCCTGCCTGTGTTGTCCTGTTAAAATGCTGGCAGTGAAGGACAGGGAGCATGTTTTCCTCCTGACAATATCCTTGCTGGACCTAGGACATTCTTTGATAAATGATAGGCTCCTAAGTCCCACTCCAGTATTCTTGCCTGGAGAATCACATGTACAGAGGAGCCTGGCAGGATACAGTCCATAGGGTCACAAAGAGTTGGACATGACTGAAGTGACTTAGCACACATGCACACACACAGACTCCTAAGTGCTTCATTGTATCTGGTCTTTTCTGCATTCCTCCACCACCCCATTTTCCACTCAGAATGTTTAATTAAGAGAGCATGTCCTATATAGAGTGCATTTAGAGTGTTCCTTCTGGAGACTTGTTCATTGTGACAGCTTGTGAGCCCCCACAGGGCACAGAACTCATGGTCTCTGTCTTTTATATCTTAGTACAGAATGTTGGTCAGAAGCCTTTCTCGGAGTTGCTGGCCCACACAGAAGTGGAAGACGCCTGGAATAAGAATTAGGAGAGTGGAGTGTGTGTCCAGTTTTGGCTCTGTTGCTTTCTGGTCTTGGGGCATCAGGCACATTCTAGAACCTGAATTCTTCAGTTGGTGTCTTTGAAATCATGGTGATAAATCCTTGCTGTGCTTTACAAAGCTGACAGTAGGTGTGGACATGCCCTTTACATCGTATAGTTCTATCCAGACAAATGTTTTCTATGTTTTATGGTGTCACTGCCTACCTACCCAACAGAACTCCAGTGCAGAGACCCGTGATCTTACCTCATCGCCCCAGAAGATTTGTTGTGATGGTAAATAGTCCTTTATGACGGTCCTCTGGCTGTTGTTTCCTGTTTATCTAGCCCTGTGATATTTGCTTAGCAAAGCAAGAGGACTATTAATATTTATAGATACAGTCAGCCCTTTGTATCCATGTATTCTTTGCATCCATCAATTTAGCAACTGCACATGGAAAATTATATATTTTTAAATTCCAGAAGGTTCTGTGAAGCAAAACTTGAATTTTCTGGGCACCAACAACTGTTTACATAGCATTTATGTTGTATTTACAACTGTTTACATAGCATTTACATCATGTTAGGTATTATAAGCAATCTAGAGATGAATTAAAGGGAGGATACATGTGGGTTATAATCAAATACTAGGCTGTGTAATATAAGAGAGTTGAGCATCTGTAGATTTTGGTCCCAGGGGGGTCCTGGAACCATTACCCCCCAACAACTCCTGCCTCCGCCACAGATACTGCAGTGGGTGACTGCAAAGAGGCACCACATGCTGAAGTTATGAAGTGTATAAGTGTAAATGAGGAAAGGGGAGAGGGGGTTAGTGCAGAAATGATTGGAGAGCACTAATGACTAGAAAGTTCCCTGACTGTCATCAGGTGAATGCTATTTCATTCAGCAAGTAGGTTTTTGGTAAACTAATTTAGAGCTGCTTTATCTATAATAAGGGCTCAGTAAACAGTGTTGATTAAATAACAAATGAAAATATGAAATAAAATGAAGCTTTAAATAGCTGAGCACTTAGAAAAGTTATGCTTACTTATATTTGAGGGCCAATTATTTACATTTATTGCTGTGGTCAACATGTCCAGTCTAGAAACAGACACTCTGATCAAGGAGTAGAGTGAGGGGACCAGGACTTAGGGGGCACCCCAACTATGTGTCACATGGGGTAGGTTGGGTAGGGAAGGGGATGTGGAGAGAACCTGGGTCCTGTGTTTCCTGGTCACAGTAGCTGGTCTGTACAGTGAAGAAGCAGCCTTGGGTCAGCCTGTTCTACCCAGTTTAGGTGCAAGGCCTGCAGTGTCTGATGGGGCCAGTGTGTCCTGATTAAATCCCCAGACATCAATGCAAGAAGCAAAAGAGAAAATTGTGTCTCTGCCCATCCCCCCTGCTCTGGTCAAAGTTTATCCCTTGGTAGCAATGGGAGTTCAGTGCAGTCCAGCTAGTGTGCAGGTCCTGGAAACTTGTCATGTTCCCACCGTAGCAACTGGAGTCTTTAATAAGGAAAGTTATGTCTGCTATTTTTGCAGAATCAGGAACATATTTTGTTCAGGTGTGTAATTTTGATTACTTCACATAATATTTGTGACATATTTTTCCATGTCATTAAACCTTTTTTTTAGCAGCATGATTGAAGACATTTATTGTGAAGATGTGATCATACATAAAGCAGAAGTGTAATGAAGTCCCACAGGCCATCACCCAGCTCTCATGGTTATCAGCATTTTTAATGCTGAAATAGCTTCATCACCACCCTCACCATGCTTGCTTTATGGACCAACTTGAGATAAATTCCTGGCGTCATGCCATTTGAATCTCAGGTACTTAAATATGCATCTCAAAAATGTAAATTTTAATATGCTGCAATGGCATTATTATATTGAATGTAAATAGAAATCATTTAGGGTTAGGGTAACCCTAACCCGCAAAGACAACACTAGTCTATTACGTAGGCATTCACAGAGCTCTCTGCCACCCTACATGAGAACAGGTCCAGGCTGACGTGGTATGACCCTTGCTAAGTCCTCAGGTCTCTTTACCCAGAGGGACAGCATGAGTGCTTAGTAGGTAAGCTGTGGATTGGACAGATTTCCTGTGGGATCCCTCATTTTGACTCAAGGAAGCCCGAGACCCATAAGAAGGCATCAGCACTGCCTGGGATAGCTGGAGGGGGCGATTTGGCCACATGCATCAGCAATCTGTCAAAATTCACCCGTTGACCCCAAAGTTTCAACTCTGGAAAATCTATCATAGATAAAGATATCATAAATATCCTAAATGAAGCATCACAAGCATCCCCCCTGCCCATCGACTAAGCTTACCATGCTTGCCAGCCTCTGTTGTGTTGACTCTGAATGACATGTGGGTTTGGGGATGACAGCTTGATTTTTAATTGCAGATTTTTCAGTTCACCTTTTTCTAATGGGTTTCCCATCTATTCACTTAAGGATTGTGATTTTCAAATGTTGTCATTTCTTTGCATTTTTTGGCTGGAATTTTCCTCTACTGAAAACTTTATCTTTAATCACTCACTGTTTAGTCTCTAAAGTGAAAAGTGAAAGTGAAGTTGCTCAGTCGTGTCTGACTCTTTGCAACCCCATGGACTGTAGCCTACCAGGCTCCTCTGTCCATGGGATTTTCCAGGCAAGAGTACTGTAGTGGGTTGCCATTTTCTGCTCCAGTGGATCTTCCCAACCCAGGGATTGAACCCAGGTCTCCTGCATTGCAAGCAGACACTTTACCATCTGAGCCACGAGGGAAGTCATTTAGTCTCTAAGTCATGTCCAACTCTTTGTGACCACACAGACTACAGCACACCAGGCTTCCCTGTTCTTCACCATCTCCCAGAATTTGCTCAGATTTATGTCTATTGTGTTGGTGATACTATCTAAGCATCTCATCCTCTGTTGACCTCTTCTCCTTTTGCCTTCAATCTTTCCCAGCATCAGTTTTTTGTTTTTTTTTTTTCCAGTGAGTCAGCTTTTCACACCAGGTGGCCAAAGTATTTGAGCATCAGCTTCAGCATCAGTCCTTCCAATGAATATTCAGGGTAGATTTCCTTTAGGATTGATTGATTTGATCTCCTTGCTGTCCAAGGGACTCTCAAGAATCTTCTCTAGCACCTCAGTTCAAAGGCATCAATTCTTTGGCATTCAGCCTTCTTTAATCATTGCTGCTGCTAAGTCGCTTCAGTCGTGTCCGACTCTGTGCGACCCCATAGATGGCAGCCCACCAGGCTCCCCAATCCCTGGGATTCTCTAAGCAAGAACACTGGAGTTGGTTGCCATTTCCTTTTCCAATGCATGAAAGTGAAAAGTGAAAGTGAAGTGGCTCAGTCGTGTCTGACTCATAGCAACCCCATGGACTGCAGCCCACCTCATCTAATCTTCACGATAATCTTGTGATGCTTCATTTTGGTTATTTATCTGTGATAGATTTTCCAGGGTTGAAACTTGGGGGTCAAGGAATGAATTTTGAAAGATTACTGATGCATGTAGCCAAATCTCCCCTTCCAGCTATCCCAGCCAGTGCTGATGCCCTCTTATGGGTCTCAGGCTTCCTTGAGTCCAAATGAGGGCTCCCGAAGGAAAGAGAGCTCATTGCCTGTTTGGTGGTTCTTGAAAATACCAGATTTTTCCTCAGGCTGTCTGTTGTAGGATACGATTCTTAGGGTCTTCATGTAGATGCCTCAAGCATTCCAAGGAGGAGTCCTTTTGCTGTCCTCCTGATGTCATCAAGAAGGCCTTCCCAGTTTTAAGGGGCAGGAGTGTGTGCATCCAGGTTAGACATTAGGAGAGAAAAATGGAAAGAGTGGAGTGGAGGCCATGGGATGTACTTAACACACTGAGCAGAGAAGCCAGTGAGGGCTTCAGGGAACTGTGGCCAGCAAGGTGGAGGCAATGGAGCATCAGATCATTAAAGGAAGGTGTTCTAAGGAGTCAGAGTGAGTCAACAGTGAGAACATTCTGAGGGCATGGACATGGAGTGAGAATGCCTTTGGTGTCATGCTGGTTACCGGTGTCTGTTGCACTCAGGATGGTGGTCAGATTAGACTTGTCAGCACAGAGTGGACCGAACCAGGAAGGGGGGGCCAGAGGCAGCAGGTGTAGGTAATTCTAGCTGGCAGGCTTTTCTTTTTATTTCTTTCTCTTTTTTTTTTCCCTCTAGTGTTTATCTATTTATTTAGCTGCACTGGGTCTTAGTTGCAGCATGTCTGACCAAGAATGAAGGGTCGAACCCTTCATCCCCGCATTGAGAGTGTAGAGTCTTACCCACTGGACCAGGAAAGTTTTTGGCAGGTTTTTTTCTAATTGAAATATAGTTGATTTACAATATTGTGTTAGTTTCAGGTATACAATACAGTAAGTATGTATTTTTTCAGATTGTAGATTATTACAAGATATTGGGGACAATTCCCTGTGCTATACAGTAAATCATTATTGCTTATCTATTTTATGTATAGTTTGTGTTCATTAATCTCATGTCCCAAATTTGTCCCTCCCCACTCCTTCATAACTATGAGTTTGTTTTCTGTGTCTGTGAGTCTGTTTGTTTTTTTATACATTCACTTGTATTATTTTTTAGATTCCACATATAAGTGATATCATATAGTATTTGTCCTTTCTTTCTGACTTATTTCATGAGACAAAATACACTCTAGGTCCATCCATGTTGCTGCAAAATGGCATTATTTCATTCTTTTTATGGCTGAGTAATATTCCATTGTATATATGTGCCACATCTTCTTTATCCATCAATGGATCTTTAGGTTGCTTCTATGTCTTGGCTATTGTAAATAGTGCTGCTGTGAACGAAGGAGTGCACATATCATTTTGAATCATTTTTCCGGGATATATGCCTAGCTGTGGAATTGATGAGTTATATGGTAGTTTTGTTTTTAGTTTTTGAGAAACCTCCATATTGTTTTTCATTGTGGTTACACAAATTTACATTCCCAGTAACAGCGTATGAAGGTTCCCTTTTCTCCACATCTTCAACACTTTGTTATTTGTAGACTTTCTCATTATATAGCTAGTATTTTTGATGTGAAAGGAAACCAAGAAATAGGACAGTAGCTGGTAGTAGGGAATGATGTGGGTCAGGGAGACATTTTAAAAAATTAATGTATTTGAGATTCTGGAAATGTCTGGTCAAGAAGGGCATGTTCATGATTCAGAGAGAAGGAACAGTTAAAGAGTGAAGTTTCATGTATGCACAAAGAATTCGATTCAGGACACAAAGGGAAAAACTTTTGTCTAGAGCAGGGTGCCCACCATGAAGAGGAGGCAGAAGAAGATGCAGGGGTAGGTATTCCAAGTATACACAGTCCCAGATTCTTCCTTTTTTCTCAGTGAATAAGACTTTGTAAAAACTTTGAGAAGTTCATCATCTCACTGGAAAGAGTGGTTTGAGGGAGGCAACTGGAAGCTGAGTTGAGAATGCAGAGCAGGGTTGAGCCTTATTGAGGTTTATAGTTAAGATGGTAAAGTGAGAACAGGTAGCACGTGTGTCTTACATGGTGTTGAGGTGCTGAGGTATAGGCAGGGGACAGGGGGACAGCCAGACTGATGTGATAGGGAGAGAGGGACTGGGGTGCTGGTATGTGAAGGCTTGATTGTGGTGGTGGAATCTAGACTGACCTGATGAGCAGGGTAGTGACCTCACATGTGACTGTGACTGATTCAGGGCCCATGTAGGGGATAGTGGTTTACAGGAGATTGCAGAACCAGAGCCAGAAGGTCATGGTTGGGATTAGATATCCATGTATTGATTCACTTGTGATCAAACATGAACTGGTGATTCCGTGCCAGGCCTTCCTTGAAGTTTTGGGGAAACGTGTTGAATAGACACAGGCATCTGTTGAAATGGAGTTGACATTCCACGAGGAGGAATGGTCTGAGACTCACATGAGTTTAGGGCCCAACTGCTCTCTGAAGGGTGGAGGGGGTCTTGGGAAAAGGTGGTAGGTGCTGTTTTATTATTTTTTAAAATTTTATCATAGTTGATTTATAACATTGTGTTAATTTCTGATGTGTGTGCATGTGTGCTAAGTTGCTTCAGTAGTGTCCAACTTTGTGCTACCCTACGGACTATAGCCTGCCAGGCTCCTCTGTCCATGGGATTCTCCAGGCAAGAATACCAGAGTGGGTTGCCATGCCCTCCTCCAGGTGATTTTCCTGACCCAGGAATCCAACCTGTGTCTCTTGCATCTCCTGCATTGGCAGGCGTTTTTTTTTTTTTTTTTTTTTTAATCACTAGTACCACCTGGGACAGAGAAGGCAATGGCACTCCACTCCAGTACTCTTGCCTGGAAAACCCCATGGACAGAAGAGCCTGGTAGGCTGCAGTCCATGGGGTCACTACGAGTCAGACATGACTGAGTGACTTCACTTCACTTTTCACTTTCATGCATTGGAGAAGGAAATGGCAACCCACTCCAGTGTTCTTGCCTGGAGAATCCCAGGGATGGGGGAGCCTGGTGGGCTGCCGTCTAGAACATATTTCCCTGTGCTTTATAGTAGGACTCTGCTGTTTATCCATTCGCTATATAATAGTTTGCAACTGCTAGTCCTAACATCCCAATCCATCCCTCATACACCTTGGGTGTGCTATTTTTGGAAGGGCGGTCAGGAAGGTCTCTGGGTGGAGGGGACAGTTGAGCAGGAACATGGAAAAAGTGAGAAAGGGTGGGTCTTACAGACATCCTGGGCAGAGTGCTCTGGTGCAGAAGCCCCAGAGAGGGCTCTTAGGTGCTGGAATTGGAAGTGGTAGGTGAGCTGGGGCTGGGGTGGGGGAGACAGGAAGAGGCATGAGGTGGGATCTTTTTCAGTCATGGCTTCAGCCCAAGGGTGACAGGGAGCCCTGATGGCTGAGTGAGCTCAGATCCAAGCAGTCAAGCTCCCAGTGGTGGACAAGACATTTCTGTGGGGGTGCAGGAGGCACGGGAGGCAGGGCTCAAGGTCACGGGTGAGTTGTCTTCCTAAGTGCAGGTGACAGTGATAGTAGGAGTTGAGGTGGAAACCAGGGTGGTGAGGGATGAGGTGAAGGACTTAGTGGGGGAGAGAATGACCAGGAGTGGATGCAGAAGGAAGAGCAAGGAGAGTTTCAAGGGAGGAGAGGGTTTTGAAGGAGTGAGGTCATTTCAGAATTGCTTGTGGGGTCAAGAACCCCCTCTCCCCCACTCCTTGTCCCTGAGGTGTGTGGGATTTGACATAAATGTCTCCATCTGAGAGGCTTGTGAGAAGAAGCCTCTGGGGCACCTGGGCTGTTGTGAACACAGGACTCCAACCCCAGGGCGAGTTTGCCACAGAGAGAGCTGGACAGCTGGAGGTGGGGTCCCAGGGTGCTGTGCCATGACATGATGGCCTTTAGCACAGGCTGCTGCCCAGGGCTGGGAGCTGCAGCTGAGATGCTCAGGTTGAAGGGTGTTTGCTTCTCAAGGCGCAAGGCTCTGGCGCTTCCCTCTTTCCCATACCGCTCCCCAACCACTTAAAAAAAAAAAATAGTGTTTTGGCTGTTCTGGGTCTTCATGGCTGCATAGAGGCTTTCTCTTGTTGCATGAGCAGGGGCCTACTCTTTGTTGAGTCTTCTCACTGGTGGTGCCTCTTATTGTGGAGACAGGCTTTAGGATGCGAGCTTATGTAGTTTCAGCTGGTGGACTCGGTAGTTGTGGTGCACGGGCTTAGTTGCTTTGCAGGATGTAGAATCCTCCTGGACCAGGGATTGAACCCATGTCTCCTGCATTGCCAGATGGATTCTTAACCATTGGACCACTAGGGAAGCCCTCTCCCCACTTTTGATAATTTTTTGACTCGATGCACACCCACACATTTTTTTCACTCTTGGATGTACACACACAAACACAAGACCTGGTCTCCCTTGTTTTCTTTCACATACAAGATTGAGTTTTAGGAAAGAGTTAATTAGTCTTCTGACCATTTGCAGGCCTACTGTAAGATGTATGTATAAAGTGGGTTTATTTTAATAATAATCAATCACTTGAGAACGGAGGGATATGGTTTCCTAAGTATGGATCCAGTGAGGTGCAGACAAGTTTAAGTTCTATAGGGAAAAAGCCTTTTATTTCCACTCAGAAAATGTCCTGGGAGACCAGCAGATGTTCTCTACTGACCTACAGGAATGGAGAAAACAGAGCCTCTTCTGCCCTGCTCTGTTATTCTGTGTATCAGAAGTAGATCTTGACTTTAGTTTTTGTTTTACAAACAGAAACAGGAAGAGACACAAAAATTGCCTGGCCATTGTCCTGCAGAGCTGAGTGTGTATACATCTGAAATTTAGATATGACTGATATGTAGAGTTGGGCCTGGCTCTCACAGCCCCAAGCTGAAAATGCTTTTTACACTTTAAAAGTTTTTCAAAATAAAACCCAACCAAGGAATAACGTGCAACAGAGGTTTTCCATAGACCTTAAAGCCTAAAATATTTACTATTTGGGTATTCACAGAGAGTTTGCTAATCCTGGTCTAGACTGATATTTCATTTCCAGTTCCGACCATGATGTGAACGAGTCTTTGTCACAGAATCGTTGCATTGTA
Source organism: Bos indicus x Bos taurus (assembly GCF_003369695.1). Classification (NCBI taxonomy): domain Eukaryota; kingdom Metazoa; phylum Chordata; class Mammalia; order Artiodactyla; family Bovidae; genus Bos; species Bos indicus x Bos taurus. The sequence goes on along the minus strand of NC_040103.1, from coordinate 575,872 downwards.
TTCATTCAGAAATCCTAAAAATATTCACTGATGCTTCTTATGTGCCAGTGGCCAGGTTTGCAGGATGTTTGCCGGCTGTCAGAGAGTTTATGTTTTAGTAAGGGAGGCAGACATTAAACAAATAATTGCACAAATAATTAACTAAAATAATTAATGACAGAGGAGCTTTGAAGGCTGCCAAAAGAGGGCAGATGGGGGTCTCTGGGAGCTTTTCTGGATAAGTGGCTTTAACCTAAATTTGAAGGTTAAACCTGCTTATAGAGGAGGGGCAGGAGCAGGGCAGGAACTGAGCAACAGCTGGTGGCCCAGAAGGAGACTTCCTGTTCCTTCCACCATAGTCAGTCAGCGTGAAGCCAGTGGGATCATTTCCAAAGGATAGTAAGTTAGAGAGTGAATTGTGTAGGGACAGATGAGGGACTGGGCCTGTGGGTCTTGGCTCCGGGTAACCAGTGACATGCAGACTCCTGGATCCCCCTCCCCAGAGTCCTGCTCTCTTCATGGCCAAGACCCAAAGCCCTGGGCCCAATGGGCCCAGACACCGCTGGTGTCTCCTCTCTGTGTGCTTCTCTTCTCTAGTCTCTTCTAGGAAACTAATAAAAGTCTGACATGTGGACCTATCCTAGAGTGATGTTTCTGAGGCACATGCGAGAAAATGTTGCATTTCTGTCACTTCAGGGTGACGTTTTCTGCTGGCCAGCCCTCTCCACTTCCAGGGGCTGGTGCCTGTCTCCCTCTCACCCCCTTCCACGCCCCCCCACCTATCGTCGCCATACAAGACTGTGAATATCAGCCACTGACATTTCTTAGCCCAAATAGGGGCTCCTGGATGCCTTCTCAGAGAGCCTTTGGCAATGGCAGGAGCATTTCCAAGGAAACCCCAAAGCCTGTGGCTTCTTCGCATGGCAGAAGATGGAGGGCCCATAGCATGGCCTCTTTGTCTTTGAGGGCAGGAGGTGTTTGGGGATGGGAGAGAGACCCGGAGGCGACCTTCCCCGTGTGGTACCTGGGCCGCCCACAGAGTCCTCTCTGCGCATGGCGTAGCCTGGGCAATGGCGCCGCCCCAGCTGTGTTTCGGCCTTTCCTCAGGGAGTCTGATCTGGGGGACCTGCCAGTGCTCCTGCCTAACGACCATGTCTTACCTGAAGGAAGAACTCTGCTGGAGAAACTGTTCAGCCAGCAGGAGAACGGGCCTCCAGAAGAAGCAGAGAAGTTCTGCTTGCGGATCATTGCCATGGGGCTCCTCCTTCTTTTCAGCGACTGCTTCTGGGAACCGTGCGGGCAGAACACCCAGTCCAGCTCAGCTCCGTTTGATGTAAGTAGAAGAGTTCACAGGACTCGCTGGGTAAGAGGCAGCTGCAGTGGCAACAGCGGCTCAGATGTGTGTCTGCCCTTTGCCCCACTTTCATGCGATGCAGGCCTCCCTGCCCCTGCCCCACAACAGCTTAATACGTCTATTTCCTTTCTGACGAGGTTCTTAAGTATATTTGTCAAACTTCTTTTTCTTAACAGATGGCCACTCTCAGCAGTTTTCTAGCCTTCTTTAACCAGTGATGGGTTTTGAGTGGCTCTGAGTCAGTGTTTCCGACTTTACTGGTCATGGATGTACCTTTCAGAAGCAGCTCGGAGGCTGGAAGCTTTGTTCCCAGAGGCGGCAGGTTTCTGAGGGCCTTACAGCGCTATTCCCATGTGTTCATAGCTCATCTGTGTACTGACTGTTGACACGAAGCAGTCCTGTCTGCTTTCTCCCCGGCTCCCACTCACCAAGAGGGTTAATTCTGCAGAACAATCATTCCCGGCTGTTTCATAATTCATAACAAATGACAGCATAGGTGGGTTACTGCTTTCAAGCCAGAGTATTGCTCATCTTCCTCAGGTATATGGTACATGTGTGACCTTGGGGGCTGTGATGAGTGGGCATCTAAATGCAGATATGTGAGAATTCCCACACAAGATTCTCTCATGAGGAAAGTGGAGAAGCTCGGCTCCCTGTGTGGAGCATGGAGTTTGTGCCATAGAGGAGTGGGTCTCATCCATGAGGGTGGCTTATGCCTGTGCCCTGCTTCTGATTGCACCCCTGTCTCCTCTGCATGTGTGTACCATTGAACAAGTGGTGCTGTAGTGAGGAGTGCAGAGAGATACTGGAAATGAGCCCTGGTTGAGATCAAGAAGAGAGAGTAAATCCAAAAATGTCCATACACATCTTTTTTTTTCTTCCCCTTTCTATCCTTTACCCATCACAACTGTGGTCTCCCTTCAGTTTTAGGAAAATGAACCACATAAAATATTGTGAGATCTTCTTAATACTTCCCATGTGAAAGAAGATTCCCTGGGATGTACTGTGATGTGTGAGGCTTTCTTAAGCTTGATTTATCCATCCATCCACCATCTATCATCTAACTTTATATCTATCATGTCTATATCAATCTGTATCTATCACTTATTATCTCCATCCATTCATTCATCCATCCACCCATCTATCTATCCGTATGTCCATTCATGACATGGCAGCTAACCACTGCTCAGTAGATCTTTTTCTTTTGTGAGAAGAGTTGGATAACTTAACTAAAAACTTTCCTTCCCTTTCCCTTTTGAGAGCTGTCTGTGTTATTACAGGGATGGAACTTGGAGACTATTGTGGGCTAAAAGCTTTAATGTGCTGTGTTCTAGAAGATATATCAATTTGCAACTACAAATTAAAATAAATATGGACAAAGGCCAATACTAGTCACTCCTAACACTTGCTTTTTGATTAAAACTATTCCCAAGTTGACTGCATTTTCTTCCCTTGAAGCTCAGAAATAAAGTCTGTTGTTTAGCTGCTCAGCCATGTCTGATTCTTTGTGACCCCATGGACAGTAGCCCACCAGGCTCCTCTGTCCATGGGATTTTCCAGGCAAGAACACTGGAGCAGGTTGCTGTTTCCTTCTCCAGGGGAAATAAAGTCTATCAGTCAATTAATGTGGGATTGAAATAAACTGAAAAGAGTAATCCTATTTCCCCTTTTTAAAAAAATCACTGAACTAGCAGTTTCTTGCTCCTCACCTCCCTCTATTCTTATGCTAGGGAGCCCAGTAACCCCTCCCAGCCTGGTCATTGGAGGGTGGCTGGGTATGGCATAGAGTGAAAAGCAAAATAAATGCAGCCCCTTACTATGGTATGAAGTAATTTCCTCAGAGTGGGGAATTTCTTTCTCCAACTTTGTGTGGTTGCATTTGCTGACTTTATTTGTTGGCTCTGTGCTACCTCTCCATCCCTGCCCTCCGCCCACCTGCCACAAGTCAAACCTAACTCGAAACAAGAAATGTTATTTCATATATTTAAATGGCATATCAACAACAGAAGTGTGCACTCACTGTATGCACGGTCACGATTTTTCAAAGCCTGGAAGAGGAATCAATATAAACAGATCTTAGTAGGGGAAGGGGGAAGAATGCACTTTCTGTGGGGAGAAGAGTTTCTGATAATTAGCCTCTCTGCTGGCTTCCCGCTGGGATGATTCTCTGCTGCTGGGAGATTTTCTAACCAGCAGTTCTCTTGAGGACAATTTCCCTTTGAGATGGACCAGCCTGTGTATAAGCTCCTGATGGCCCTCTTCCCACCCCAACCTTTGCTTCCTTCCCTGAGAGCACTCCCGCCCCCCAATCTCCATCCATACAGATCCCAGCACAGGGCTTACATCTGGATCTGGAGAGCATCCTCATGCAGTTTATGGATTGACCTATTTCAGTCAACCCTCTTGGTTTAGTCCCATGTTATTTTATACATTTTTAGGGCCTAATATTTTGCTTTAGAAATGCTACAGAAAATATGAAAGGATTTCACATTCTCCCTTACATTTTCACTGGGTTAAAATTTCAAGAATACTGAAAGGCAAAGGTCTTTGAGTGATAATGTTCATTCATTCACAAATGTTTACTGAATGCATTCTACATGTCAGGCAGTGTTCTAGGCTCCAGAGAGAGATTACTGAGCCAGGTCCTGTTCTCCTGAATTACACTCTTCACAGTGGGGTGAGACACTTAAGACACAAACACAAGCCCAGATGAAAGTATAGATAATGAATTCATGTCAGATTCTGATAAGTGCAGTGAAGGAAGTCAACCAGGGGAATATGGTCAGTGATGGGGTGCGGTGGGGAGAGTGTAGATTGGGGCCCCACATGTAATGTCTGGAGCGCTGAGGAGAGGTTGGAGGGAAGGTCCCCTTAGGAGCCCAGTAGCAAGCACAAAGGCCCTGAGAGGGATGTGGGCATGGCATGAGGACCTGCATAGCCACTGTTTCTGGACACAAGGTCAGAAGGGACTCTTGAGCCAGGACTTTTGAGGTCTTGAAAGTAATGGAAGGAAAATGTGTGTGTGTGTTTTAATTAATTAATTAAATTTAATTGGAAGCTAATTACTTTACAGTATTGTGGTTTTTGCTATACACTGACATGAATCAGCCACGGATGTACATATGTCCCCCATCCCGAATCCCCCTCCCAGCTCCCTCCCCATCCCATGCCTCAGGGTTGTCCCAGTGCACCGGCTTTGTGTGCCATGTTTCATGCATGGAACTTGGATTGGTCATCTATTTCACATATGGTAGTATACATGTTTCAATGCTATTCTCTCAAATCATCCCACCATCTCCTTCTCCCACACAGTCCAAGTCTGTTCTTTACATCTGTGTCTCTTTTGCTGTCTCACATATAGGATCATCATTACCATCTTTCTGAATTCTTATGCATTAATATACTGTATTGGTGTTTTTCTTTCTGACTTACTTCACTCTGCATAATAGGCTCCAGTTTCATTCACCTCATTAGAACTTATTCAAATGTGTTCTTTTTAATAGCTGAGTAATATTCCATTGTTTTTATGTACCACAACTTTCTTATCCATTCATCTGCTGATAGGTTGCTTCCATGTCCTAGCTATTGTAAACAGTGCTGTGATGAACATCGAGGTACACATGTCTCTTTCAATTCTGGTTTCCTTGGTGTATATGCCCAGCAGTGGGATTTCTGAGTCATATGGCAGATCTATTTTTAATTTTATAAGGAATCTCCACACTGTTCTCCATAGTGGCTGTACTAGTTTGCATTCCCACCAACAGTGTAAGAGGATTCCCTTTTCTCCACACCCTCTACAGCATTTATTGTTTGTAGACTTTTTGATAGCAGCCATTCTGACTGGTGTGAGATAGGTACCACATTGTGGTTTTGATTTGCATTTCTCTGATAATGAGTGATGTTTATTATCTTTTCATGTGTTTGTTAGTCATCTGTATGTTTTCTTTGGAGAAATGTCTGTTTAGTTATTTGGCCCACTTTTTGATTGGGTCGTTTATTTTTCTGGTATTGAGCTCCATGAGCTGTTTGTATATTTCTGAGATTAATTCTTTGTCAGTTGCTTTGTTTGCTATTTTTTCTCCCACTCTATGAGGCCACCATCACACTAATACCAAAAGCAGACAAAGATGCCTCAAAAAAGAAAACTGGCCAATATCACTGATGAACATATTTGCAAAAATCCTCAACAAAATTCTAGCAAACAGATTCTAATTACATATTAAAAAGATTATACATCATGAGAATATGGGCTTTATCCCAGGGATGCAAGGATTCTTCAATATTTGCAAATCAATTGATGTGATATACCACATTAACAAACTGAAGGATAAAAACCATATGATTATCTCAATAGATGGCAGAGAAAGCCTTTGACAAATTTCAACACCCATTTATGATAAAAACTCTCCAGAAAGCAGGCACAGAAGGAATGTACCTCAACATAATAAAAGCCATATATGATAAACCCACAGGAAACATTATCTTTGGTGGCCAAAAATTGAAAACATTTCCCCTAAAGTCAGGAATGAGACAAGGGTGCCCACTCTAACCACTACTATTCAACATAGTTTTGGAAGATGTGAAAATGCAGGGCAAAAAGGATTAAAAGAAACATGATCTTGAACCTGTTGAGAGATGTTGTGAATCAAAACCAGCAGCAATCACTTCCAGAAAACAAAAGAAATGCACTTTCCTCCAGGGAAAAATAGAAATTATCATTTGTATTTGAATTCATTTTTTTTTTTTTCAGAGCAGGAAGATTACTTAGGTGCTATTTAGTCAAACCTGCATGGATATTTTCCTGAGAAACACTAATGGCTATGATGCATCTTTCAGCTCTGAGTGTGTGTATGTATAGCTGTGCTTTTACTTTTGCAGCATGTGTAGTATTAACTCTCAGAAGTTGTTTCATTTGAAATGTGCTATTAAAATTATACTTAATTTTTAGACCAGTTTTTAAAATTATTTTATCTGAAATATTTATTTTCCCTGCAAACTTCTCTCCAATGTCAGCATAGAAGTCAACAGTAAAATTTCTGAAATTGATTTAGTAGCCATGTTTTATATCTGTTCTGTTACCTAGGTCATCACTGCATAAATCCATTATAAGCAAAGTAACAGGAGTAGATTGAAGCAGTAATCCTTTTTCAGTTTTGCTCACAGTTCCCCCCCCCCCCTGCTAATTTTAAGGACTTAGAAAGCACTGGATCCCCTAGATGAGTAGCAGCGGGGCTGGGAGACCAGCAGAGATCCTGCCCCTCACCCACTGCCCACTTTCCACCCCTCCCCACATGGGGCCCCTGCCCTTGTTCAGCGACTGTTGATTTCTGGTGTTTTAGGCTTGCTGGACATGGTTATCTACATTGCCATAGCCTTCTGAGTGTCCTGTTTCTCCCAGTGTGGTTCCTGTTGCTTCCTGGTTCCCTGTAGTCACCGGCTTTGAACCTGAAACAGATGTGTGTTGTTGCATCCATGTCTCCTGCCACCCGGCTGTGGCGCTTAGGGCGTCCCCCCAGCGGGTCCACCCTGGGTTGTGCCAGCTTTCAGTATGGGCACCTCCATCCTTAGGGCATATTTTTAGGGTTACTCTTTTATCTATAAGCTTAAAGCTGAAGAGGATGTGGATACTGTAAGTATTGCCCAGCAGAGGCAGTTCTGTTCTCTGATTTTATTTCCTTCTCAAGATCTGAATATCACAGGATACAAGCCGTTCAAACTAGGATGTTCCTGGAGTCAAGTTCAAACGGATTTTTGATTTCTGTAAACTGTTAACTTTCTCAAAAGTATCCCATATTTACTTTATCCCATTTGGGTTATCCCTTTCTTAGACAGGAGTCCTCCATCCAAATAAGTTTTTCATTGTCTTTTCTATTCTTTCTTTTTCTTTGTTTCCTTTTCTCTTCTTTTTCCATCTTTCCCAGTTCTTTTCTTTCCTTTTAGGAGAATAACCATGTAAATTTTTTTCCTTTTTTTCCTCTGTATTCTCTATATCTTTGAGTTTGTATTCATTCTTACTATTTAATGACATGCTTTCAGTTCTTAAAGACTCCTGTCCTGGTCTGAATGTTTGTGTTCCCCCTAGATTCACATACAGAGATCCTTAATGTGATGGTGTTAGGAGGTGAGGCCTTTGGGAGGTGCTGAAGTCATTATGGCAGAGCCTCCACGATGGGATTAGTGCCCCCCGCCTTCTTTTTTTATTTTTTTACTTTTTATTTTATATAGGAATACAATTGGGCTTCCCTGGTGGCTTAGAAGGTAAAGAATATGCCTGTAATGCAGTAGACATGGGTTTGATCCCTGGGTTGGGAAAGTCCCCTGGAGAAGGAAATGGCAACCCACTCCAGTATTCTTGCCTGGAGAATCCCAGAGACAGAGGAGCCTGGCAGACTACAGTCCATGGGGTCGCAAAGAGTTTTATATGAATGAGCAAGTAACACTTTCACTTTCATGTAGTTGATTAAATATAACAGTGTTGTGTTATTTTCAAGTGTATAGCAAAGTGATTCAGTTGTACATATACATGGGTCTATTCTTTTCAAATTCTTTCCCCACTTAGATTGTTGCATAATATTGAGCAGAATTCCATGTGCCATGCAGTAGGTCCTTGTTAGTTATCCATTTTAAATACAGTAGGGTGTACAGGTCAATTCTAAATTCCCTAAATATCCCTTCCCCCCACACATCTTCTGTGATAGCCATAAGTTCATTCTCTAAGTCTGTGAGTCTGTTTCTGTTTTGTGAATAAGTTAATTTGTTTCATTTCCTTTTAAATTTAGCACATAAGTGATATTTCTCCTCCTCTGTCTGACTTATTTCACACAGAATGACAATCTCTAGCTCCATGTATGTTGCTGCAAATGGGATTAGTATCTTAATGTGAGGACTCAGGCAGAAGGCACCAACCAATACCCAGGAAGAAGAGGGCTCTCACCAGATAAGGAGCCCATGCTGGCACCTTGATCTTGGACTTTAGTCTCCAGAATTGAAAAAAAGTCTTTGTATACCAAGATAACTATGGATTTCTTCTTCTAATGTATTAATTTTTATTGAGATATAATTGATATACAATATTATATAGATTTCAAGTGTACAACATAGTGGTGTACAGTTTTTAAAGGTTATATTCCACTTACAGTTATTTATATTATATAGTATTGGCTATATTCCTTGTGTTGAACATTATATCCTTGTAACATATTTATACATGGATCCATTTTATACATGGATCCTCTTCATTTAGGTCAGGGTCTTGATATATAACTAGGACTTCCATTTGTTTCTTCAGCTTCTCCTTTTTCTCTTACCCCACCCCTAGTTACTAGGGACACACAAATTAAAAGAAAGCCTCTATTCTTAACTGATTTGAACTGACTTAAGTAAAACATAGAAACAAATTCTTAGAGCTTAGTGGTTGAAGTGGCTGCTAATCAGACTGTACTAGATTTAAGCCCTGAATTTTCCACTTAACTATGTAGACTTTACTGTGTAAATGGCTTAATTTCTCAAAGTTTGTTCCTTCTGTAAAATGAAGAATAATATAGTATTCTGAGTAAGAATAAAGCATGAAAACAAGTAAAATATTTTGCACAATATGTAAACCTTTGATGTAAGCAATTGTTGTATATGGGGTCCCCATGGAGGCATGCACAGTAGGGGGAACAAGAGGGAGAGTTGACTGAGTCTCCTTGTAGCTCAGAAGATAGTACTTGGGGCAGAACCTGAGGGTCCCCGAGGAGTTGACCGCAGGGACTGGCTGTAAAAGGAGAAGTGTGTGGATGCTCCACATGGAGATGCAGGTTGACCATGCATCCAGAACAGGTGGTTCTGGACTGTAGCTGGGGGACTGATGGGTTGAAAGGAGTCCAGATGTGTAAACAAGGGCATTTGTGTCATCCTGGTGATGCTTTTAAATAATTTTGAGTAGCTAAGCCATAAACGGATTGGCATTTATTTAAAATAAAATTATTCTGATGGCAGAATGGAGAATGGATTGAAGAAATTTAAAATCAGTGCCTGGGTGGTGAGTAACAGTCCCGAACTGAAATAGGGGCTGTGGGGGAAGAAAGAGATAGATGTGGGGAATTTTCAGGATTCACAATTCTCAGAACTTGAAGTTTGGTTGGATGATTCCCTTGGTTTCTGACTCATATCTGTGGTGGGTGGTGATTCTCTATGAAGTGTCAGAATATAAAAGCAAGAGCAGGTTTCATGAAGGATGATTTTTTTTTTTTGACACCTAGCATTTGTGATTCTTTGGGATGTGGTAGAATTGGGCAGTTCCTGTAGGACAGAGGAACTGGGGTTACTAGCTTAGGTGGTGAGTTATATGCTAAAAAGGTGGGCATATCCATCTCAGTCCTAAAGGAAATCAACCCTGAATATTCATTGGAAGGACTGATGCTGAAGCTGAAGCTCCAATACTTTGGCCACCTGATGCGAAGAGCCAACTCTTTGGAAAAGACCCTGATGCTGGGAAAGATTGAAGGCAGGAGGAGAAGTAGGGGGACAAGAGGATGAGATGGTTGGTTAGGCTAAATGGACATGAGTTTAAGCAAACTCTGGGAGATAGTAAAGGACAGGGAAGCCTGGCACACAACAGTCCATGGGATTGAAAATTGTCAGACACAACTGAGCAAGTGAACAACAACAATCCATCTCATAAATTAAGACAAAGTGGAGAGTATAGTGAGGAGCAGGTGTAGAGGGAGTTGAGGGAATGGTTCCTGGAGGCTTTGCTGGAGGATATTATTTAAGATCTGAGGGGTGGAGCTGGCCTCTTGATTCTGAAGTCCAGTCCATGCAGTGATTAGAATTGAGGGGCTCACGTGTCAGCTGAGATTGAATGCCCCTAGGATGGAGAAGTACGTACTGAGAAGCAGAAACAGGGCTGGGGGGCTGACAGTGGAAGGCTCTGCTGAGAAAGTCAGCAGGGGTCTCCAATGAGGTGGGTGGGTGATGACACTGGCAGGTGATATGGGCTTTAGAGGTGGAGGGGAGTTTGCACAAGCACATACGCTTGGAGCATTCTCTGTGTAACTGGATGCCTAGGTTGTGCAGCCACATTACATGAGAGGAATCAGGAAAAATCACCTTTCAGCTTAGCTGTCACACGCTTACTTATCAAATCTACCTCATCTATTATAGTCTTGGGTCTTCAGCCCTGGCTCCTCACTGCATCTCTGTGGTTCTCAGTTTAGTGTATGATTGGCAGTGTCTGAGGACATTTGGTCACCACAGTGTGGGGAGGGGTGCAGCTGGCATCTAGTGGGTGGAGACAGGGATGCTGCCAAGTATTTCATAGGGCCCCTCTCCCAACAGAGTATCCAGTACCAGTGCTAGCAGTTGAGAGACCCGTGATGGGCATTTGACTGTATCATTTTCTTACATAAAACTTCTCAGTGATTTTTCTGTCAGAGTGAAAACCAGATTCCTTGGACCTCCATGACCTGCCTCCTGTTTCAACATGCTCATGCTTCTCCAGCTTGTGACCTTCTTCCTTTCTGTTCCTCCATATCCCATCCTTCACATGCAGAAGTGCTTCTCCATTTCCCTGACGGTCCCTGGGGCTGAGTGAGTGCTCCTGCTTCTGCTCCTGAACTGTTACTTCCTAGTCCGTTTTACTCTTTTTCAGAGTAAGATGTCATTCCTCAGACACCTTCCTTTACCATTGGTGTCTGTGTTTTCTCTCTCAGAGGACCTGCTGCTGCTGCTGCTAAGTTGCTTAAGTCATGTCTGACTCTGCGTGACCCCATAGACGGCAGCCCACCAGGCTCCCCCATCCCTGGGATTCTCCAGGCAAGAACATTGGAATGGGTTACCATTTCCTTCTCCAATGCATGAAAGTGAAAGTGAAGTTGCCCAGTTGTGTCTGACTCTCAGAGGAGCTAATCTGTGTCATAATAGGCTGCTTACTTTGCATCTTCCATGGATGTGCCCTCCTGATGTTGTAGTGCTATGTCCCTGTGTTTATGATAAATGCAGGAATCCTGTCTCAGGATTCCTGAGTGGTCAGAGTAGGCTCTAGTCCTAGACTGTGGATTCCAGTCCATCTCCTCCACTAACTGAAGAGGTTGGGACTGTTACCCAGGCTCACAGGTTAAGATTTCTCATGTAGGATAATAGTATCTATCTTTGATGGTTATGGGCATGGACTCATGAAGGTGAGTCCATCATGCCCACTTGCTGTTGGGTTCATGGCCACTTCATAGTGAACACATGCATTCCTGGGAAAGTATCACATGCAGATATTAGAACATCACTTACTTATTTGTAGTGTGGGCCTAATAAAGGAAGTAAACTGAGGCAAGCTCAAATGACCAGAAATTGAGTTTATTGGGGAATTGTAGAAGACTAGCAATTCAGGAAGTCAGTTGAGGATTTGGGAAGGTTCTATTTATGGACAGAGAGTAGTAAGAGGGGGCATCCAGTCAGCTTCCAGGCAATGAGTTCATTGGCCATCCTGTAAAGCAGGCATTTAAGGAAGTCAGCCTCTCGGCACCTCAGTTTACTTCCTGGGGGAACGTGTGCAAGAGTCTCCATTACCTCCCCTAGTTCCATTTCAGGTTGAAACTTCTGTGGTCACTTTCCCATGCTCTGTTGTGTGTGTGTCCAGCTTACTTTGTAGGTAATATGGCCTGAATTAATGAAAGTGCTGCTATAAGGACCTCTTATAGTAAATAAGAGGTCTTATTTATATATAGACCTCTTATAGTCTTATAGTCCTCCATAAGGACCTCTGTTTTACTCAGAATTCCTGAGGCAGAGGACCCCAAGGGCTGGAGGCTGTTTTTACTCTTCTCTCTCAAGGGCTGTACCACGTGGATATGCCTAGTTTTCCTGGCTGGATAATTCTTATATGGTAAAATTTTTGAAGGGAATAGTTAATAAATATTAACAGGAAGAAATCTGCTTACTATTCTTAGTTATCTTCAAGGGCCTTTTTTGGGGTCCAATTTCAGTTTTAGTTAAAAAATATGTATTTCCTAAAAGATGTAATAAGTGGATATGTGTCAAGAGGTTCTAACTTGGTTTCTTTCCTTGCTGGCTGTACTCTTGAATATTTTCTTTAATTTATACTCCTTTTTAATTTTTTTTAATTGTCAAAATATAAGACATTTACAGGAGACTTGGAAAATACAGAACAAAGTTATATATAGTTCCACTGTATATTACTATTATTCTTTTTAAGGGGACTTCCCTGTAGCTCAGATGGTAAAGAATCTCCCTGCAATGCAGGCAGACCTGGGTTTGATCCTGGGTCGGGAAGACCCTCTGGAGAAAGATTTTTTTTTTTTTAAAGTAGATAAATTAAGATTTTTAGTTGAGTTTCAATATCATGCTCTCAAAAATTAATAGAATGAGTATATAGAGAAGTAGAAAGATACAGTAGACCTGAAAAGCACTATGAACCAATTCAACATAATTAATTTAAGATTTATACAATTTTCAAACCAACAGTAGGATACAAAATCTATTCAAGTCCTCATAAACTGTAAAGTAGGAGACACTGGAATATGTCCAGGGACATAGGACCAGGTCCAGAAACTTCCTGGTCTAAAGGTATTGAAGTCGTACAGAGTCTTTTCTCTTATCATTGTGGAATTATGTTAGGGATCAATATCAAAAGATATTTGAAAATAACGCACATTATTTTCAAGTGCACTGTGACATTTACCAAGAAAGACCTTTGACTTAGCCATTGAAAGCCTCCATATAGTTAGAAGACTGAAAAAGCACAGAGGTTGATTGCAGAGAAGAGAGCATTTAAATGAGAAATTAATATAAAAATGAGAGATTAATATCAAAGATACTTTAAAAATCCCATGTATTTGGAAATTAAATGTGCACTTTTAAATGCTGGGTGTATCTAAGAAGCCATAACAAGGAAATAAAAAAAATTGCAATAGAATAAAAGTGAAGAGTTTATCAGAATTTCTTACATGCAGCTGAAACTTCTTTATAAAATTAAATACAATGTAGAGGCAAATACGGTATGAAAAAATATTGAACATAGCATAAAATTTTGTAAAATTTGGACAAAATCTGCACCTTAGTTAATAATATTGTATCACATTAATATTCCTAATTTTTTTTACAACATGGTATTTCTTTATATTCTCAGAATTGGATTAGAAGTTTCAAACCTCATTCAATTTTTTAAAATCACTAAGATAATAAACTTTATAGATTTTAGCAGTAATACTAGATGTCCTTGTGCTGCAAGGAGATCCAACCAGTCCATTCTGAAGGAGATCAGCCATGGGATTTCTTTGGAAGGAATGATGCTAAAGCTGAAACTCCAGTACTTTGGCCACCTCATGTGAAGAGTTAACTCATTGGAAGACTCTGACATTGGGAGGGATTGGGGGCAGGAGAAGGGGACGACAGAGGATGAGATGGCTGGATGGCATCACTGACTTGATGGACGTGAGTCTGAGTGAACTCTGGGAGTTGGTGATGGACAGGGAGGCCTGGTGTGCTGCGATTCATGGGGTCTGAAAGAGTCAGACACGACTGAGCAACTGAACTGAACTGAGCTAGATGCCAACATACATGGAACTATATCGAAGTTTGACTAAATATAAATTAGAAATCTAGCATCCTATTCATATTAAGTCAAAGAAGTGGAATCAAAACATCATAAACTTTTTAGCTAGGCAAAAATTTATATATTTTATAAAACATATATATTATACATTCTATATATAAATATATACAAAAGCTTTTCTACTATGCTTGATAGTATTAAGAAAGAACAACAAGAAAAGAGATGGAGAAATTGGAAAACATAAACTAAAGGAAATGAGAGTATGAAATAGAAAAAGTGACACTAACTAAGTAAAGGTAAAAGATCATCACATAGTCCAGGTGTTTTTAAACATGGCTGCTCATTAGAAACATATCCGGAGCTTTGGAGGAAAAAAGCGATTCCTGGGCATTTGTATTTTTCAAAAAATTTGAAGATAATTCTGATACGCATCTGGATTTTAAGAAGTGATTACAAATTTTCATATTAAATGGTAGTTTTCAGTTCAGTTCAGTTCATTTCAGTCACTCAGTCATGTCTGATTCTTTGTGACCCCATGGACTACAACACACCAGGCCTCCCTGTCCATCACCAACTCCTGGAGTTTACTCAAACTCATGCCCATTGAGTCAGTGATGCCATACAACCATCTCATCCTCTGTCATCCCCTTCTCCTCCTGCCTTCAATCTTTCCCAGCATCAGGGTCTTTTCAAATGAGTCAGTTTTTGCATAAAGTGGCCAAAGTATTGGTGTTTCAGCTTTAGTATCAGTCCTTCCAATGAACATTCAGGACTAATTTCCTTTAGGATGGACTGGTTGGATCTCCTTGCAGTCCAAGGGACTTTCAAGAGTCTTCTCCAATGCCACAGTTCAAAAGCATCAATTCTTCAGTGCTCAGCGTTCTTTATAATCCAACTCTCACATCCATACATGACTATTGGAAAAACCATGGCTTTGACTAGATGGACCTTTGTTGGTAAAGTAATGTCTCTGCCTCTTAATATGCTGTCTAGTTTGGTCATAGCTTTTCTTCCAAGGAGCAAGCATCTTTTAATTTGTTGGCTTAAGTCACCATCTGCAGTGATTTTGGAGCCCCCCAAAACAAAGTCTGTCACTGTTTCCACTTTCCCCCCATCTATTTGCCATGAAGTGATGGGACCAGATGCCATGATCTTAGTTTTCTGAATGTTGAGTTTTAAGCCAACTTTTTCACTCTCCTGTTTCACTTTCATCAAGAGGCTCTTCAGTTCTTCTTCGCTTTCTGCCATAAGGGTGGTGTCATCTGCACATCTGAGGTTATTGATATTTATCCTGGCAATCTTGATTCCAGCTTGTGCTTCATCCAGCCCAGCATGTCTCATGCTGTACTCTGCATATAAGTTAAATAAGCAGGATGACAATATACAGCCTTGATGTACTCCTTTCCCTATTTGGAATCAGTCTGTTGTTCCATGTCCAGTTCTAACTGTTACTTCCTGACCTGCATACAGATTTCTCAAGAGGCAGGTAAGCTGGTTTGGTATTCCCATCTCGTTAAGAATTTTACAGAGTTTGTTGCGTTCCATTCAGACAGAGGCTTTGGCATAGTCAATAAAGCAGAAGTAGATGTTTTTCTGGAAGTCTCTTGCTTTTTCCATAATCCAGTGGATCATCCATTGGAACATCTGTTGGATCATCGAAATGGTAGTTTTAATGATACAGAATTCAATTATTTTTTGTTGACCAATCATGATACAATGGCATTAAGCAAAAAATAGCTACATAATCACAATAGTAAAAGATGTTTATCAGTTTTCACAATCAATAGCCAGACAAAAAAATAAAAGATAATTAGAATTGCAAGTCATGATGGAAACATGATTAATCTAACAATATAAAATAATTACATACAGTTTGGGTGGTTAAGTAGAGTGATGCGTTAAGATGAAGTACATACAGGCACATGTTTCCATTTGCCTAGCCAGTCTATGTCTTTTGGTTAATCCATTTACATTCGAGGTAATTATCGATATGTATGACCCTATTCCCATTTTGTTAATTGTTTTGGGTTTATTTTGTGTAGGTCTTTTCCTTCTTTTGTGTTTCCTGCCTGGAGAAGTTATTTTAGCATTTGTTGTAAAACTGGTTTGGTGGTGCCAAATTCTCTTAACTTTTGCTTGTCTGAAAAGCTTTTGATTTATCTGTCAAATCTGAATGAGAGTCTTACTGGGTATTCTTGGTTGTAGATTCTTCCCTTTTATCACTTTGAATTTATCATGCCATTCCCTTCTGCCTTGCAGAGTTTCTATTAATATATCAGCTGATAACCTTATGGGAGTTCCTTGTATGTTATTGTTTTTCCTTTGTTGCTTTTAATATTTTATCTTTGTCTTTAATTTTTGTCAGTTTGATTACTATGTGTTTCTGTGTGTTCCTCCTTAGGTTTATCCTGCCTGGGACTCTTTACGCTTCCTGAACTTGACTATTTCCTTTCTCATGGTGGGGAAGTTTTCAGCTATTATCTCTTCAAATAATTTTCTTGGGTCCTCTCTCTCTCACTTTTCCTTCTAGGATCCTTATAATGTGAATGTTGGTGTGTTTAATGTTGTCCCAGAGGTCTCTCAGGCTGTCTTCATTATTTTCTATATTCTGTTCTGAGGCAGTGATTTCTGCCATTCTGTTCTCCAGGTCACTTATCCATTCTTTTGCCTCAGTTATTCTGCTATTGATTCCTTCTAATGTATTGTTCATCTGTTTGTTTGTTCTTTAATTATTCTAGGCCTTTGGTAAACATTTCTTGCATCTTCTCCATTCATTTTCCGAGATCCTGGATCATCTTCACTATCATTATTTTGCATTCTTTTTCTGGAAAGTTACCTATCTCTACTTCATTTAGTTATTTTTTCTGGGGTTTTTTCTTGTTCCTTCATCTGAGACATAACTTTCTGCTTTTTCATCCTGACTAATTTTCTAGAATGTGATTTTCATTCTAGCTGCTGTGTGATTATATTTCTTCTTACTTCTTCTATGTGCCCTCTGGTGGATGAGGCTAGAGGCTCAGGTGTAGGTTTCCTGATGGGAAGGACTGGCTGTGAGGAAAACTGGGTCTTGCTCTGGTGGGCAGGGCTGTGCTCAGTAAAGCTTTAATCCAGTTGCCTGCTAATGGGAGGAGCTGCCCTCCCACCTGTTGGCCTGAGGTGATCCAGCCATGGAGTCTGCTGGCTTTATGGTAGGGTTAATGGTGACCTCCAAGAGGACTTACACCAAAGGACACCTTCTAGGACTCCTGCCGTCAGTGCCCTCATCCCTTTGGCAGCCACACCTCCACAGGAGACCCTCCAACATTAGCAGGTAGGTCTGGTTCAGTCTCCAGTGGGGGCACTGCTACTTTCTGCTGAGTCTTGGTGCACACAAGCATTTGTTTGTGCCCTTGAAGAGTGTAGTCTCTGTTTCCTCCAGTCCTGTGGAAGTCCTGTCATCAAATTCTGCTGGCCTTCAGGGTCAGATTTCCTGGGGATTCCCAGTTCCTTTCCTGGATCCTCAGGCTGGGAAGCCTGATGTGGGGCTCAGAATCTTCACAACAGTGGGAGAACTTCATTGATATCATTGTTCTCCAGTTTGTGAGTCACCCACCCAATGGGTATGGGATTTGATTTTATCATGATTGCACCCCTGCAATGATTGCCATATCATTGCAGTTTGTCTTTGGATGTGTGGTATCTTTTCTTGGTGGGTTCCAGTGTCCTTCTGTCACTGGCTGTTCAACAGCTAGTTGTGATTTTGGTGCTCTTGCAGGTGGAGATAAGCACACACCCTTCTATTCTGCCATATTGAACCAGAAGCCCACAAGGTTTTTATTTTTATTTTTTAAATTTTAATTATTTTTGCTACTTGCTTTTTATTTTCTTAAAAATAGTTTCAGGTTAGTAACAATTTTACTACTCTCCCAGGTTTTATTTTTTTAATTTATTTTTAAAATTAACTTATTAATTTTAATTGGAGGCTAACTACTTTACAATATTGTAGTGGTTTTTGCCATACACTAACATGAATCAGCCATGTGTGTACATGTGGCCCCCATCCTGAACCCCTCTGCCACCTCCCTCCCCATCCCATCCCTCGGGGTTGTCCCAGTGCACCGGCTTTGAGTGCCATGTTTCATGCAATGAACTTGGATTGGTCATCTATTTCACATATGGTAATATATATGTTTCAAAGCTATTCTTTCAAACCATCCCAACCTCGCCTTCTCCCACGTAGTCCAAAAGTCTGTTCTTTACATCTGTGTCTCTTTTGCTGTCTCGCATATACGGTCATGATTACCATCTTTCTAAATTTCATATATATGCGTTAATATACTGTATTAGTGTTTTTCTTTCTGACTTACTTCACTCCGTATAATGGGCTCAAGTTTCATCTACCTCATTAAAACTGATTCAAATGTGTCCTTTTTAATATCTGAGTAATATATCATCGTGTATATGTACCACAGTTTTCTTATCCATTCGTCTGCCGATGGACATCTAGGTTGCTTCCATGTCCTAGCTATTTTAAACAGTGCTGTGATGAACATTGGGGTACACATGTCTCTTTCAATTCTGGTTTCCTCAGTGTGTATGCCCAGCAATGGGATTTCTGGGTCATATGGCAGATCTATTTCCAGTTTTTTAAATAATCTCCACACTGTTCTCCATAGTGGCTATACTAGTTTGCATTCCCACCAACAGTGTAAGAGGGTTCCCTTTTCTCCACACCCTCTCCAGCATTTATTGTTTGTAGACTTTTGGATTGCAGCCATTCTGATCAGCATGAGATGGTACCTCATTGTGGTTTTGATTTGCATTTCTCTGATAATGAGTGATGTTGAGCAACTTTCCATGTGTTTATTAGCCATCTGTATGTCTTCTTTGGAGAAATGTCTTTTTAGTTCTTTGGCCTATTTTTTTGATTTGGTTATTTAATTTCTGGTATTGACTTGCATGAACTACTTATATATTTTTAAGACTAATTCTTTGTCAGTTGCTTCATTTGCTATTATTTTCTCCCATTCTTAAGGCTGTCTTTTCACCTTGCTTATAGTTTCCTTTGTTGTGCTAAAGCTTTTAAGTTTAACTAGGTCCCATTTGTTTATTTTTGCTTTTATTTCCATTACTCTTGGAGGTGGGACATAGAGGATCCTGGTATGATTTATGTCAGAGAGTGTTTTGCCTGTTTTCTTCTAGGAGTTTTATAGTTTCTGGTCTTACATTTAGATCTTTAATCCATTTTGAGTTTATTTTTGTGTATGGTGTTAGAAAATTTTCTAGTTTCATTCTTTTACAGTTGGATGACCAGTTTTCCCAGTATCACTTGTTAAAGAGATTGTCTTTTCTCCATTGTATATTCTTTCCTCCTTTGTCAAAGATAAGGTGTCCATAGGTGTGTCGATTTATCTCTGGGCTTTCTATTTTGTTCCATTGATCCGTTTCTGTCTCTGTGCCAGTACCATACTATCTTGATGACTATGGCTTTGTATTATAGCCTGAAGTCAGACAGGTTGATTCCTCCAGTTCCATTTTTCTTTCTCAAGATTGCTTTGGCCATTCAAGGTTTTTTGTACTTCCATACAAATTATGAAATTATTTTCTCTAGTTCTGTGAAAAATACCGTTGGTAGCTTGATAGGGGTTGCATTGAATCTATAGATTGCTTTGGGTAGTAGGCTCATCTTCACTATATTGATTCTTCTGATCCATGACCATGGTATATTTCTCCATCTATTTGTGTCATCTTTGATTTCTTTCATCAGTGTTTTATTGTTTTCTATATATAGGTCTTTTGTTTCTTTAGGTAGATATATTCCTAAGTATTTTATTCTTTTCGTTGCAATGGTGAATGTAATTGTTTCCTTAATTTCTCTTTCTGTTTTCTCATTGTTAGTGTATAGGAACGCAAGGGATTTCTCTGTGTTAATTTTATATCATGCAACTTTACTATATTCATTGATTAGCTCTAGTAATTTTCTGGTGGTGTCTTTAGGGTTTTCTATGTAAAGGATCATATCATCTGCAAACAGTGAGAGTTTTATGTCTTCTCCAATCTGGATTCCTCTTATTTCTTTCTCTTCTCTAATTTCTGTGGCTAAAACTTCCAAAACTATGTTGAATCATAGTGGTGAAAGTGGACACCCTTGTCTTGTTCCTGAATTTAGGGGAAACGGTTTCAATTTTTCGCCATTGAGGATAATGTTTGCTGTGGGTTTATCATATATGGCTTTTATTGTGTTGAGGTATGTTCCTTCTATGCCTGCTTTCTGGAGGGTGTTTTTTTTTTTTCATAAATGGATATTGAATTTTGTTAAAGGCTTTCTCTGCATCTATTGAGATAATCATATAGTTTTTATGTTTCAATTTGTTAATGTGGTATATCACATTGATTGATTTGTGGATATTGAAGAATCCTTGCATCCCTGGGATAAAGCCCACTTGGTCATGATACATGATCTTTTTAATATGTTGTTGGATTCTGTTTGCTAGAATTTTGCTGAGGATTTTTGAATGTATGTTCATTAGTGATATTGGCTTGTAGTTTTCTTTTTTTGTGGCATCTTTGTCTGGTTTTGGTATTGGGTGATGATGGTCTCATAGAATGAGTTTGGCAGTTTACCTTCCTCTGCAATTTTCTGGAGGGGTTTGAGTATGATAGGTGTTAGCTCTTTAAATTTTTGGTAGAATTCACCTGTGAAGCCATCTGGTTCTGGGCTTTTGTTTGTTGGAAGATTTTTGGTTACAGTTTTGATTTCTAAGCTTGTGATGGGTCTGTGAAGATTTTCTATTTCATCCTGGTTCAGTTTTGGAAGGTTATACTCTCCTAAGAATTCATCCATTTCTTCCAAGTTGTCCATTTTATTGGCATATAGTTGCTGATAGTAGTCTCGTATGATCCTTTGTATTTCTGTGTTGTCTGTTGTGATTTCTCCATTTTCATTTCTAATTTTGTTGATTTTATTCTTCTCCTTTTTGTTCTTGATGAGTTTGGCTAATGGTTTGGCTATTTTATTTATCTTCTCAAAGAACCAGCTGTTGGTTTCGTTGATTTTTGCTATAGCCTCCTTTGTTTCTTTTTCATTTATTTCTGCCCTAGTTTTTATGATTTCTTTCCTTCTGCTAACCCTGGGGTTCTTCATTTCTTCTTTTGCTAGTTGCTTTAGATGTTAAGTTAGGTTATTTATTTAAATTTTCTCTTGTTTCTTGAGGTAAGCTATATTGCTATGAACCTTCCCCTTAGCACTGCTTTTACTGAATCCCATAAGTTTTGGGTTGTTGTGTTTTCATTTTCACTTGTTTCTATGCATATTTTTATTTCTTTTTTTATTTCTTCTGTGATTTGTTGGTTATTCAGAAGCATGTTGTTTAGCCTCCATATGTTTGCATTTTTAATTTTTTTTTTTTTACAGTATTGACATCTAATCTTACTGCACTGTGATCAGAAAAGATGCTTGAAATTATTTCAATTTTTTTGAATTTCTGAGGCTAGATTTATGGCCCAGGATGTGATCTATCCTGGAGAATGTTCCATGTGCACTTGAGAAAAAGGTGAAACTCATTGTTTTGGGGTGAAATGTCCTATAGATATCAATTAAGTCTAACTGGCCTATTGTATCATTTAAAGTTTGTGTTCCTTGCTGATTTTCTGTTTGGTTGATCTATCCATAAGTGTGAGTGGGGTATTAAAGTCTCCCACTATTATTGTTTTACCATTAATTTCCCCTTTCATACTTGTTAGCATTTGCCTTACATATTGCAGTGCTCCTATGTTGGGTGCATATATATTTATAATTGTTATATCTTCCTGGATTGATCCTTTGATCATTATGTAGTGTCCTTCTTTGTCTCTTTTCACAGCCTTTATTTCAAAGTCTATTTTATCTGATATGAGTATTGCTACCTCTGCTTTCTTTTGGTCTCCATTTTCATGAAATATCTTTTTCCAGCCTTTCACTTTCAGTCTGTATATGTCCCTTGGCTTGAGATGGTCTCTTGTAGACAGCATATACAGGGGTCTTGTTTTTGTATCCATTCAGCTAGTGATTGTCTTCTGGTTCAGGTATTCAATGCATTTACATTTAAGGTAATTATTGATAAGTGTGATCCCATTGCCATTTACTTTGTTGTTTTGGGTTCAAGTTTATAAACCTTTTCTGTGTTTCCTGTCTAGAGAAGATTTTTTAGCATTTGTTGGAGAGCTGGTTTGGTGGTGCTGAATTCTCTCAGCTTTTGTTTGTCTGTGAAGCTTTTGATTTCTCCTTCATATTTGAATGAGATCCTTGCTGGGTACAATAATCTGGGTTATAGGTTTTTCTCTTTCATCATTTTAAGTATGTCCTGCCATTCCCTTCTGGCTTGAAGAGTTTCTATTGAACGATCAGCTGTTATCCTTATGGAGATCCCCTTGTGTGTTATTTGTTGCTTTTCCCTTGCTGCTTTTAATATTTGTTCTTTGTGTTTTGTCTTCATTAATTTGATTAATATATGTCTTGGGGTGTTTTGCGTTGGGTTTATCCTGTTTGGGACTCTCTAGGTTTCTTGGACTTGGGTGGCTATTTCCTCCCCCAGTTTAGGGAAGTTTTCAACTATTATCTCCTCACGTATTTTCTCATGCCCTTTCTTTTTGTCTTCTTTTGCTGGGACTCCTATGATTTGAATGTTGGGGTGCTTAACATTGTTGCAAAGGTCTCTGAGGTTGTCCACATTTCTTTTAATTCTTTCTTCTTTTTTCCTCTCTGCTTCATTCATTTCCACCATTCTTTCACCTCACTTATCCTCTCTTCTGCCTCAGCTATTTTACTGTTATTTCCCTCCAGAGTACTTTTTATCTCAGTTATTGCATTATTTATTATTGGTCGATTCTTCTTTATTTCTTCTAGGTCCTTGTTAAACACTTCTTGCATCTTCTCAGTCCTTGTCTCTAGACTATTTATTTGTAACTCCATTTTGTTTTCAATATTTTGGATCATCTTTACTATCATTATTCTGAATTCTTTTTCAGGTAGACTCCCTATCTCCTCTGCTTTTGATTGATTTGGTGGGCATTTATCATGTTCCTTTACCTGCTGAATATTTCTCTGTGTTTTCATTTTGTTTAGATTGCTGTGTTTGGGGTGATCTTTCTGTAGGCTGGAAATCTGTGGTTCTTTTTTATTGTGAAGGTTGCTTCCTGTGGGTGGGGTTGGACTAGTGGCTTGTCAAGGTTTCCTGGTAAGGGAAGCTTGCATCTGTGTTCTGGTCGGTGGAGCTGGATCTCTTCTCTCTGGAGTGCAATAAAGTGTCCAGTAGTGAGTTTTGGGGTGTCTGTGAGTTTGACACGACTTTGGGCAGCCTTTATTTTAATGTTCAGGGCTGTGTTCCTACATTGTTGGAGAGTTAGCATGGTATGTCTTGTTCTGGAACTTGTTGGCTCTTGGGTGGTGCTTGGTTTCAGTGTAGGTATGGAGGCTTTTGGATGAGCTCTTGTCGATTAATGTTCCTGGAGTCAGGAGTTTCCTGGTGTTCTCAAGTTTTTGACTTAAGCCTCCTGCCTCTGGCTTTCAGTCTTATTCTTACAGTAGCCTCAAGACTTCTATACAGCAGAGATGAAAAAACATCTAGGTTAATGGTGAAACAGTTCTCCACAGTGAGGGACACCCAGAGAGGTTCATGGAGTTACACAGAGAAGAGAAGATGGAGGAGGGAGATAGAGGTGATCAGGAGGAGAAGAGGGGCAGTCAAAAGGGGAGAGACTGATCTAGCCAGTAATCAGTTCCCTAAGTTTTATCCATAGCCCAGAACACCTAGAGAGATTTACAGAGTGAAGTAGAGAAGAGAAGGAGGAGGGAGGAGATAGATATTACCTGGGGGAGAAAAGGGAGAGTCAAAAACGGAGAGAGCAATGAAGCCAGTAATCACACCTCTAAGAGACAATGGATACTGAAGATTAGATTCTTAAAGGTACAAAATTGATAACAAATACCAAAAGGCAAAGATTAAAAATCTAGAGTAGAAGTTACACTCTCAAAAATACAGTATTGAAAATACAAAATAAAATCAATCATAAAATTTATGAAAAAAGTGTATATGGAATCTGCTTTAAAAATAGTCTTTTTTTGGCATATCTCTTCAGTGTCTAATTTCTGCCTCGACACAAGGGGGCAAAGATGGTTACTTATTTAAGTTCACTTGTTCAGTTGTGTTGTGGGGAGGGAGGAACACAGCAAACAAATATGGCTGGCGTGTGTGGGGAGTGCTTGCAGTGCATGGACCACACTGGATTTTCCCTAGCTCATGAAAGTTATGACCAACCTAGACAGCATATTAAAAAGCAGAGACATTACTTTGCCAACAAAGGTCCATCTAGTCAAGGCTATGGTTTTTCCAGTGGTCATGTATGAATGTGAAAGTTGGACTGTGAAGAAAGCTGAGTGCTGAAGAATTGATGCTTTTGAACTGTGGTGTTGGAGAAGACTTGAGAGTCCCTTGGACTGCAAGGAGATCCAACCAGTCCATTCTAAAGGAGATCAGTCCTGGGTGTTCTTTGGAAGGAATGATGCTAAAGCTGAAACTCCAATACTTTGGCCACCTCATGCAAAGAGTTGACTCATTGGAAAAGACTGTGATGCTGGGAGGGGTTGGGGGCAGAAGAAGGGGACGACAGAGGATGAGACGGCTGGATGGCATCACTGACGCAATGGACATGAGTTTGGGTGAACTCTGGGAGTTGGTGATGGACAGGGAGGCCTGGCAGGCTGTAATTCATGGGGTCTCAAAGAGTTGGACACGACTGAGTGACTGAACTGAACTGAACTGATGGCAGCATGTACTCTCTCCGTCTGCACTGCTCAGGTTTCAGATTGCTCAGCAGGGCCACCGTCCAAAGCTGACATTGTGTTTTGTGCCCTTCCCAGGTCCAAGCAGCTCAGGCAACCAGCTGCTTGGCTAGCGCACTGTTCCAGGTGGGCCGTGCATCTTAATCACCTTCCCGGTCCCAGCTGCTTGGTTTCCCGGGAGCACTGCAAGAGCACTGTCTCAGGTGTGCCATGTGAGACACTCTGGGGAGCTGATCTCAGGCTGCAAAGCTCCTGTCAACTGTTCAGGATCCCAGGAAGACTTGGTTAGCAACTCGGAGCCTGCTCACAGTTTGGTGAAGGATGCTGGTCTCTGGGCCCGAGAATGGAGTAGCCCCTTGCCTTCCAGCTCTGACTGTCACCTGCCTGCCTCTCTGCCTCCTGCAGCAGGGGAGGAGCCTGTATGCATCCAGCTAGCTCTCCTTTGGTTTTAGCTCAATCCTTTGTTCTGTGAGAGGACCAGGCTGTGCCTTAGGTTAGAGCCTTTTGAAGGAAAGTTCTTTCCCCGCCCCCACCCCACCCCCCCCTTTCTCTGGCTATCCCACAGTTTGGGTTGCTATCTCAGGTTAGCTCCCTCAGATTGTCCTCAAGGCATTCTGGTCCTTACCCTAAGCATGCAATCTGCACCTCCCTGTCCAGCCCCCTCTCACTGGTGGCCAACTTCTCTGCTGGGAGTTGCAATTAGGTGAGTATTCTGTGGTTTTATTTTTTTTTCCTGCCAATATGTCGCCCTCTGAGATTCCAAAACTCTCCACAGACCTGCCAGTGAGAGGGTTTCTTGCTGTTTTGAAACTTCTCCTTCACA
This sequence comes from Bos indicus x Bos taurus, assembly GCF_003369695.1. Lineage (NCBI taxonomy): Eukaryota > Metazoa > Chordata > Mammalia > Artiodactyla > Bovidae > Bos > Bos indicus x Bos taurus. The sequence continues at coordinate 550,368 of NC_040103.1, read as the reverse complement.
ACTCCCTCCCCAGAACAGGTATCTCTCCCTAACTCTTTTGTCTCTCTTTTTGTCTTTTATATTTTGTCCTACCTCCTTTCAAAGAGAATGGGCTGCCTTTCTGGGTGCCTGGTGTCCTCCACCAACGTTCAGAAGTTGTTTTGTGGAAGTTGCTCAGCATTCAAATGATCTTTTGATGAATTTGTGGGGGAGAAAGTGGTCTCCCCATCCTATTCCTCCACCGTCTTGGTTTTTAAACATTTGTATTTACCACAGGATTGACTGTGTGGTGGTTTATGTTATAACCTCCATATTTGTAGTCATATGATTCAGTATGGAGGAGAAGGGTTTTAATACATATTTTGTTAAATACATTTTTTGAAAATTATTTCTCTGGATTCCATCATTTTAAAGAACACTCTGTCACTTTTATTTTCATTCTTACAATTTATTGTAATTTGTTCCTGGTTACTTTAGTGAGTGGTTGAACTGTGGCTAGCTCTTGTAGGAATCAGTATCTTAACTTCTATACATCTGAATTGAAGCACCTATGTTTTGAGGTTATTTTATTTTTTCAACCTGGTGTTTAGTAAATTTCTAATATGTGCTACTTTCTGTGTATTCTATTTTAGAAGGCAAAACAGTTGATTCCCCAACCCCCTCAACCCTCTAGCTATGCTTAATTCGAGAGTATTGTTGTGAAAGTAGCAATGGCACTGACGTTACTACCCCATCACAGCATTCTGAGTTTAGAAGAGATGCTGCCAGGACGCCTATAGATTTCACAATAATCCCCAGACATGAAGCTCATTGAGGTTTAGAAAAATCAACTTTTCAACGCTCATTTGTGCCATTCACACTTTTGTCAATGACATACTTTCTTCTCTGCAGTTTGATTTTGCTCATTTAAGGATCTTACTGTATCAGGGCCTATTTTACTTTGAGAACTAGTGCTTCTTCTCACTCCTTTGGCAAACAGTGTGGGTGGTGCAGAATTGGTTGGGAATGTTTGTGATGGACTTTTATTAAAATGAATGACGTAGCCCAGCCTTTTTGTCATGGTTTTCTTTTCTTTCTTGTGGATTTGCCCTGAGTAGTAATCAGTTCTGTGGACATGACTTGCATTTCTGTGGCCTCTGTTTTGAATCTTGACAGCCAGGAGGAGTGTAGAACCTGAGGACCCAGAGGACAGCAGCCAACCAGGGACTGAGAGGGATTTTCCTTTAGATTTGTAGTGCACAAAGTTGCTTCATTCTGACTCTTTGTGACCCCATGGACTGTAGCCCACTAGGCTCCTCTGTCCTTGGGATTCTCCAGGCAAGAATACTGGAATGGGTTGCCATGTCCTCCTCCAGGGGATCTTCCTGACCCAGGGATCAAACCAATGCCTTTTATGTCCACCTGCATTGGCAGGGGGATTCTTTACCACTAGCACCTCCTGGGAAGCCCCTGGATTTGTCCTAGCCTTTGGAAATCTGAAAGGCGATTTATTTCCTTTCTATTATCTTTATTGTTGATCTGAGGGGTTGGCCAGATAGAAGGCCTTAGTAAGTGCTTTACAGCCTCTGTCACTGAACCCAGCTATGCTGTTGTCATGTGAGCACCACAGACAATATTCAGGGAATAGATTTGGCTGTTATTTCTTAACAAGACTTCATTTACAAACACTGGCTGCAGTTAGCTGGCCCCAGGTCTATACTTAGGTAATACATAACAGGTAAATTTATTCTGTCAGTTTGACTTTTCTTTCCATTTCTAACCATGTGTAGTCATCAGCCAGTCATATAATAAAATACTGTTATATAATAAAAACTGAATTACTTTCCTGAAAAATATGGATCCTCTCCCTATGCTGTGTTGCTCACTGTCCAAGGGGCTGCCAGGTGGGCAGGTACACTGATGCAGTGTTTTATGGGGGACAGAGAATTGAGTGGTCAGTGTGACTGGAGCATAGTGTCCAGTGTGAAGGGCAAGGGTGGGAGAGGCATCTGTAAAGAGTGTGGTTGGTACCCAGAGCAGTTGATGGAGTCTTCTGGTAGATGGATTTAGGAATTGGAACTCAATCCCAAGAGCAGTGTGGAACCACTGGAGGGTTTTAGGCAGAGGAGAGAGCATTCCAGGTGCTTAAGGAGTCTTAACCTAGGGTTGTTCTGTGCATCTGACTTGGAGGCTGGAAGATTCTGAGGAAGATAGTGTGGGAATCCAAGGGTGTGGAGGTGCTGTCCTTAGCTAAGGGAGCAATGCTGGGGATGATGAAGGGACAGATGATACTGGTAGACTGCTACTGCTGCGAAGTCGCTTCAGTCGTGTCCAACTCTGTGAGACCCCATGGATGGCAGCCCATTAGGCTCCTCTGTCCCTGGGATTCTCCAGGCAAGAATACTGGAGTGGGTTGCCATTTCCTTCTCCAATGCATGAAAGTGAAAAGTGAAAATTGAAAGTGAGGTCGCTCAGTCGTTCCCGACCCTTAGTGACCCCATGGACTGCAGCCTACCAGGCTCCTCTGTACATGGGATTTTCCAGGCAAGATTACTGGAGTGGGGTGCCATTGCCTTCTCCAACTGGTAGACTAGTGGTACTCAAATATGAGCAGACATTAGAATCACCTGGAGGACTTGTGAGCATAATTGTTGTTCAGTTTAGGTCTTATGGAATTTGAGGATAATATACTGAAAGATACAAAAAAGTAATCGATTGTTTGTGCCTAGAGGTCAGGAGACAGAGCCTGGGGGAGAGAGATGGAGTCTGATTGCGCAGATGATCCCTGAAGCTGTTAGGCATTGAAAAGTGCCCACAGGATGAGAATCAAGTGGGGCCTGACATGCAGATGAACGTTTATGCAATGGGCAGGGGAAAGCTGCATGGGACAGGTGAAGAGCAGTTAGAGAGGTGGGGCAGAGAGACAGATAAAAGACAGATGGAGGAGTAAGTGATACCAAACAATGCTAAGAGGTCAAGGAAGAGTGAGATTGAAAAGTAGTCATTGAATTTGCCAAAGTTATTGTTAGTAACCTTGCAGATATAGAGAGCAGTGTGGGTTGGATGTATGTGTGTTTTTTTTGGGCGGGGGGGACGCTGTCCAGGTCTCTGCATGCTGAAGCTGGATGAAGGGTCAGGGTAAGCTGGGGAGGCAGGAAGGGGTCAGTGCAGGAGTGTGATGATCACCAGAGGCCTTGGGTCAGGGTTGTTATGAGAAGGGAAGGAGAAATACCTCTTTAAATAAAAGCTTGGGCATGTTTAGAGCATGTGCAGATGCTGATAGGAGGGACCCTATAGAGAAGGAGAATTGATGGATAGCGTGTGGTCCTGAGAGTGTCAGAGGGATAGGATTTGTAGCTCAGCTCAGGGTTGGCCTGGGACACAAGTAGCAACACCTGTGTGTGAAAAGAGACCAGGAAAGGGGGATGCAGTGCAGGTGGGTCTTTCTTACAGGTGGCTCACGGGAAGGTGAGGGAGTGCTGGCAGCGACCGTGTTTGCTCTGTGTTAGGAGACTTTGACCTCTGCACTGAGTGAGTAGGGGTGTGTAAGGCCAAATGTTTGAAAATAGCGTGGAAATGTTTCATGTGGATGCACAGAACCATCACTGAGAACAGGTGGGAGGAAAAAGGGTGCTTCTGGAGGCTGGTGGGGGTACAGGGTGGGGATAATGTTAACTCCACCCCAGCACTGGGTGCAGCAAAGGCGAAGCAGTACACACCTCTCTGGCTGGTGCTTTGCTGGATGGGTGATATATCTGAAGGTCAGTGAGGATGGGAGTTGGGAGTGGAGTTATCAGGTGAAGTCACTCGAGCTCAGAAAGGAGGAGTGAATTACCTGTGGCTGCAGTACTTTGGAAAGCCAGAAATCTGTCTCCCAACAGTCAGGTCAGTTGCTTTTCTCCACACCACCCTGCCTTCGTGAGAAGAAGAACTTCTGACTGAAACAGATTCTCAATTTCCCTGTGTTCTTGGTGGTTAGTAGTCCCAGCACATTCATTAATGAGGTTGGGTATGAGTGTTAGCTTTAACAAAGTAATCCTATGACTTCTGTGAATGTTCTGTAAAGAATCTTGGACACTTTTAAAGCTGTTTGAGAGAGATGTTGGGGATCCTTGTAGTAAATACTAGGGATTCAAAGATGGAAGACAGCCTAGGAAGACTGGAGCAAGTATTAGTAGCACGAGAAATCTGTGTGAACAATAAGGACCCCAAGATGTACTTTACTGCCCTCAGAGGAGGACTTTAAAAATGAGAATTTTTCCATGATGTTTCATATAAAAATGTTGGTGTCACCGGTTCACTTGGAACAATCGCCTGGAAGAAGGTCAGTTTTGATCAGAGACTGAAGGGATGGGCTAAGAGTGCTGCTCAGAAGTGTGTTGGCATGTCTGGATACCCGTGAGTTTAGAGAGACCACACTTGAGCCTGCAGGTAGGAGTGAGGTTCTTGGGTGTCATCACCATTGTTTCAAAGGCCAAACTTCCTGAGGCACCAGATGGTCCGTGTTGAAGGTCTTACTGATCCTGTAAAGGGCATGAGAATAGGCTAGCCTTGAAAGCAAACTCAAAATATAACTGAAATTAGAGATTGGCATGAATGGGATCTGAAAATGCCCTCATTTTATAGTAAATATTGGTTTTATGTTGTCTGTATATCTATTGAAGGTGGATGGGGAAGAGGACAGTTAGACACATGGAATCCTCGGGTCACAGGACACAGTGGAGAAAACCTTTCTTTCTCATTTTCTATTACAAATGCAGCCAATATTTACTAAAATGGGAGGGGAGCCTCAGATTCCAAATAGATGGCAGCAGAACCCAAGGCAAGATTCGAGGAGAAATCCTGCATGACTTAACTTATATGCCAATCTTGACTTAATGCTTTGCAAACAGGAGCTGTTCGGGAGACAGGCTCTGCGATTCCTGCACCTAGTGGCAGAGGGTCTTTGAGGGGCCCTGTTGGTGCATCCACCACCATTCTGCCCAAGTGTCAGTTACAAAACTGAAATACAGTGGTCTTCGTATGCTGACTGATTTCACAGTATTTGGGGAAAGTATGTGCTGAAGTTTGCTATCTAATAAGACAAAATTTACTCTCACAGAGGATATTTTGACTTGATTTTAAAATATGCAAATTTATTGGGTGCTCATTTGATAGTGTAATTTCAGTTGGCAACTGCAATAGGCACATCCTTTAAAGCGCTATCATGGGACTTCCCTGGTGGTCCAGTGGCTAGGACTCTGTGCTTCCACTGCAGGGGGCCTGGGTTTGATCCCTGGTTAGGAAACTAAGATCCCACATGCAGTGCAGCATGGCCAAAAAAAGAAGAATTGTATCCTGACAAAGCAGAAGTTTGAGATTCGCTGTGGGTACCAGCAGTGAGGGCCTACAGGTGGGTGATGCTTTCCTCAGTGTTAGCAGGAAAGCATGGGAGGAATGATTAGTCAGTCAGTTCAGTCGTTCAGTCATGTCAATTAGGTCCACAGCAAATGCAGGTTGAGTGAGTTCACATGGTCTTGTTGGTTGCCCCAGTTCAGGCGTTAGGAATGAGGAGATTCAGGGAACTGGGACTTATTTCTTGTTCTTGATGCCATGAGACACATCCTGTAGATGATCTGTGGCTTTGAGGATCATGGTAACAAAACTAAGTTGTTTCCATACTTCATCACTTCTCTGTTTTGCAGAATAAATAAATAAGTACGCCAGCAGCAGTTAAGAGGGAAACTAAAAGTGGTCTCAGGTCCCCTATCTTTGTCATCAGGGAGCTTTTTTTCTGTTCTTAAAAAAAGTGTTTATTTTCACAGTGCCTTCCCCAAAGTAGACCTTGCCCAAAAAGGGAAAGTGGAAGCATTAGTCACTCAGTCATGTCTGATTCTTTGTAACCCATGGACTGTAGCCCGCCAGGCTCCTCTGTCCATGATATTCTCCAGGCAAAAATACTGGAGTGGGTTGTTACTCCCTTCTCCAGGGGATCTTCCCTAGGGATCAAACCCATGTTTCCTTGGTTGCAGGCAGATTCTTTACCATCTGAGCCACCAAGTAGGCCTCAATGAACTACATTTTTACAGCAACATAATTAACAGCAAAAACCTATGAAAAGCAGACAGCATGATGAAGGGCCAAGCACTCAGTGTTTAACAGGGATCACTTAAATTGATTAATTTAAACTTAAACCATTTGTTTATTTACTCCTACTTCCATTTTATGATGTGAAAACTGAAAGTTAATGTCACTTGGTAAGTCACATAGTTTTTTGAGCAGCAGGTGGAATCCAAACCCAGGAAAGCCGACTCCACATCTTGTGCCTCGTCTTCACCTCCCACAGCTGACCTGTTGCCAAAGCTGTTGAATCAGAGATACTGCTGCCCCTCAGACAGGCGGGAGGCAAAGGCCTCCAACCCTTGCCCCTTCCGCAGTAGAGCATCCTCCCATAAGTTATGGGTGGCCATCAGCCTGTAGCCATGGTTCTCTGTGGAGCATGTGGTTCTGAAGTGTTTACTACTGAACAAAATCCATGTGTAAGTGGACCCACACTATTCCAACCCAAGTTGTTCAAGGGTCAGCTTTCTCTCTAGAAACTCGGGCCTTGTTTCTCTTCCTTGTCATCACTCTGGTGCAGCTCACTTAAGCCTCTTACTTGGCTTCCATGGTCCCCCTCTGCCCCTCAGCTCCTTCCCCACAGATGAGCCATCCTGTCACACCTACTGAAGCTGCTCACCCTCACCTGAGGTGACACCAGAGCCCTCACTCACACCTGCAGGGTCCCTTCAGTGAACTCTTGGCTGGGGCTGTAGCCTCATCTGCTACTCCTCTCTGCCACATTATTGTGCTGCCCAGATAGCTTCCTAAGATTCTAACCTGGCCCTTGTTCTTGGAAAGTTCGATTGGCTGGGCCTGAGGTTGACTCCTGGAAATAGGGGTTTTGATCAGCCAGATTTGGAAAGGCCTTACTCTACGAAATGTGTTCTGTGAAAATTAGTTGCTGCTTCTCTGTGAAAGCTGCTTTTTGCCTTTTAATCTTTAACTCCAAGGAGTTCCTACCTTTGAATTCTCATGAGATTGAGCTCAGCTGATGAGGGCTTCTGGGCTAACACAAACTTAATGACCCAAAAACAAATACAGAATAGTTCAGGTTGCAGTCATATTAGGGAAAATAATCCAGTATTTTGAATGATGAGGTTGATGAAGTTAAAGGATTTTTTTGTACTTTTCTGACTGAGCACGTTCTCAGTTCAAGCTAGGGACAACTCCCTTCAGTTGAATTTTCAGTTAAAAGACATCTTTCTTTTTAGAGACAACAGTTTTTATTACATTGAATTTGCTAAGCAGTACATCTCCTTTAGCTAAAGGATTAACTTGTGTTGGAATATTCTTTCACTTTTAAGTATTTGTACAAAATTTTGTGAAGGAGCTTGTATTAAGATATAAAGATCATGGGTGCTTACAGATATGGTGGGCTACAAATCAGATGTAGTGAACACAGAGGGTTGGTGGGCACTGGTTAACCTCTTCTGTACCCAGCAGTAAATGACCAATGATCAGACAAGACATCAGGCCATCCCATGTTCTCCTCAAATATGAGCAAAAAGCAGTGTCTGAGCATGAGGGTTTCACAAGGTAAGACCAAACAAACACCATTAAGGCACCTTCTGCTCAGAATCTTGTTGGATCATAACTTTAACTGACATCACACTGACATTTAATAATATCTTGAGATTGAAATCCAGCTAAAGAGCACTGAGCTAGGAGGTGAAAATTGACTTTGTTTTGAAATTCTGTTTCTAGTTGTTTTACCTCACTGGTGCAATGAAGTCCTGCAAATAACAGTAACATTTGTGAAATCCTTACTTTGCCAAGGATTTTACACGTCATTTGATCTTATAACACTTTCTAACTCCCTGGAACCTATTATTATTGTCTATTTTAGAGAGAAGGGAGCCTGGGCATTGCAATTAGCAGGAGATGGTCCCCATCTAAGTCTGTTGAACTCTGAAATGCCTCCTCTTGACTACTGTGTCTGTTGTGCAGAGGCCGTTGAGTGTATTAGAATCTTCATAGTCTATGTTAGCATCTCACAAGTATGAAGTTGAAGTGAAAGTCGCTCAGTTGTGTCCTATTCTTTGTGACCCCATGGACTATACAGTCCATGGAATTCTCCAGGCCAGGAGTGGGTAGCTTTTCCCTTCTCCAGGGGATCTTCCCAATCCAGGGATTGAACCCAGGTCTCCTGCATTGTGGGTGGATTCTTTACCAGTTGAGCCACAAGGAAAGCCCAAGAATACTGGAGTGAGTAGCCTATCCCTTCTCCAGCAGATCTTCCCGACCCAGGAATTGAAACAGAGTTTCCTGCATTGCAGACGGATTCTTTACCAACTGAGCTATGAGGGAAGCCCATACATCCCACAAGTATGGTCTAAGACAAATGCACAGGTTCTAACAGGACCCTTCCTATGTTAATAACTTGGTCTTTATTGTTATTATTTTTAAAATGTTATTCATTTATTTTTGTTTGTACTGGGTCTTTGCTTTGCGAGGGCTTTTTCTCTAGTTGTGGCAAGTGGGGGCTTCTCTCTAGTTGTGGTGTGTGAGCTTCTCATTGTAGTGGCTTCTTTTGTTGCAGAGCAAGGGCTTTTGAACTTTCAGGCTTCAGTAGAGCTTGGGCTCAGTAGTTGTGGCACATGAGCTTAGTTACCCCACAGCATGTGGAATCTTCTTGGACCAGGGATTGAACCCGTGTCCCATGCAGGCAGATTCTTAACCACTGGACCACCAGGGAAGTCCAAATCCTTGGTCTTTAGAAATGGCTGCCCAGGGCCTCTGTTTTGTGCAAACTGTGTTTGCACTCTATGATGACCATAGCTATGGTCATAGTGGCAGCTCTGACCACTAATCATCCCAGTCTCCCTGAAAGCACCATCCAGGCACCTTGTCTGTAAGAAGTAGAGCTTGTCATGGATTTTTACCTGGCTTCCCAATGGCTGCAGGTGGTTGGTAACACATTTTAAGGCTGAGTCTTTATTTTAGCTTCTGTTTCTGTGGAAGAGACTCAACAGCAGCTGTAACAAATGTGCGATTGATACTTCTCTTTGGTCTGTATTTTCCTGGAGCAAATTGTCAAAATTCACCTTCTGCTAATACCTTTGAGAAAGCATAGACTCCAATATGGGAAACCTGGATTTTGAGGGAGGGGCGTCCTGTCCAGAAAACTCAGGAATGCAGTTTTCTGTAGTACTTCCTTCTAGTGAAGAAAGTTTCATTACAGGCATTTGGATATTCTCACTTTAGCTTGGCATTGTGTCTGTTAGTCACTCAGTTGTGCCTGACTCTTCTTGACCCCAGGGACTGTAGCCTGCCAGGCTCCTCTGTCCATGAAATTATCTAGGCAAGAATACTGCAGTGGGTTGCCATTCCCTTCTCCAGGGGATCTTCCCGACCCAGGGATCAAACCCAGGTCTTCTGCATTGCAGGCAGATTCTTTACTATCTGAGCCATGAGGGAAGCCCTCAGCTTGGTGTTGGTCAGTATCTAATTATGAGACTGGATTGCTAATGAGCAGTGCTCTGCCCCACCCTGAGCAGGACTCTGTGGTTCCAGCACAGGGACCAAGGATGCTGTTCTCAGGCAGACCTGGCTCTCAGCCCTCCTTGCTTATTCCTCCTCATGGGTGGATACCTCCAAGGGCCCTGACATTGATAGCATATACATCATACTCCCCTCCATCTAATTCAGTCCTGGTCTCTCCCCCAGGCTCTGGCTAAACCAGTGTGTCCTTGTCTGGGCCCTTTTGTTACTCTGAGCTATTATTCCTCCCACCCCACGGATTTCTTTTACTTCTACCTTTAACTTAAAGTTGGTTTCTTTTTATCAGTTCATAGTTGTTTGAAATCCCACCAAAAAAAGATACACCACGCCCACGGGCAAAGGAGAAGCCCCAACAAGACTGTAGGAGGGGCAAAATCACATTTAGAATCAAACCCCATAACTGCCAGAGATGCTTGGAGGGCTCAAACAAAACCTTGTATGCACTAGGATCCACAGACCCCACAAGAGACTGGGGTCCCTGCCTTTGAGTGTCTGAGTATCTCCTGCAAAACCATGGCTCAGCAGTGGCCTGCTGCAGGGACAGGGGCTCTGGCTGCAGCAGACCTGGGAGGTGTGACATGTGAGCCCCACCACAGAGCCACTGAGTAGACAACCCACAAACTGAAGAACAATTGTCCCAAAGAAGTTCTTGCATTGTTGTGAAAGTTCTAGGGCCTACAACAGATTTTCTAACCTGGAGATCTGGAAAAGAGACTGAGAACCCCAGGGAATTTGACTTTGAAGGCCAGTGGGATTTGATTACAGAACTTACAGAGGACTGGGGAAACAAACTCTTGGAGAGCACAAACAGAACCTTGTGTGCACTGGGATCCAGGAAAAAGGAGCAGTGACCTTACAAGAGACTGAGCCAGACTTGCCTGTGAGTGTCCAGGAGTCTCAGGCAGAGGTATGGGTCAACAGTGACCTGCCATGGGTTCAGGGACATTGAATACAACAGTGCCTGCATAAGTCCTTTTGAAGGAGGTTGCTGCCATAACCTCTACCATACTTTGGCCTCAGGCAAAACTACAGGGAGGGAACATAGCCCCACCCATCAACAGAAAATTGGATTAAAGATTTATTGAGCATGGCCCTGCCCATCAGACCAAGACCCAGATTCCCCCACATCCAGTCCCTCCCATCAGGAAGCTTCTACAAGCCTCTTATCCTTATCCATCAGAGGGCAGGCAGAATGGAAACCACAATTGCAGAAAACTAACCAAACTGATCACTTGGATCATAGCCTTGTCTAACCCAGTGAAACTATGAGCCATGTCATGTAGGGTCACCAAAACAGAAAAGTCATGGTGGAGAGTTCTGATAAAACATGGTCCACTGAAGAAGGGAATGGCAAACCACTTCAGTATTCTTGCCTTGAGAATCCCATGAACAGTATGAAAAGGTGAAAAGATATGACACTGAAAGATGAACACCCCAAGTTGGTAGGTGCCCAATATGCTACTGGAGAAGAGTGGAGGAATAGCTCCAAAAAGAATGAAGATGCTGAGCTAAAGTGGAAACAATGCCCACTTGTGGATGTGACTGGTGATGGATGTAAAGTCTGGTGCTTTAAAGAACACTATTTCAAAGGAACCTGGAGTGTTAGGTTTATGAATCAAGCTAAATTGGGAGTGGTCAAACAGGAGATGGCAAGAGTGAGCATCAACATTTTAGGAATCAAACTAAAATGGACTGGAACTGGCTAATTTAATTCAGATGACCATTATATCTACTATGGCAGGCAAAAATCCCTTGGTAGAAATGGAGTAGCCCTCACAGTCAACAAAAAGTCCAAAATGCGGTACTAGGGTGCAATCTCAAAAATGACAGAAAGGTCTCTGTTCACTTTCAAGGCAAATCTTTCAATATCACAGTAATCCAAATCTATGACCCAAAGACTAATGCTAAAAAAACTGAACAGTTCTATAATAACCTACAAGACCTTCTAGAACTAACACCAAAAAAAAAAAAAAAAAAGATAGGGGACTTCATCATAGGGGACTGGAATGCAAAAATAGGAAGTCAAGAGATACCTGGAATAACAGGCAACTTTGGCCTTGGAGTACAAAATGAAGAGGGCAAGGGCTAACAGGTTTGCCAAGAGAACACACTGGTCATAGCAAACACCCTCTTTCAACAACACAAGAGACGACTCTACACATGGACATTACTAGATGGTCAATACTGAAATCAGATTGATTACATTCTTTGCAGCTGAAGATGGAGAAGCTCTATGCAGTTAGCAAAAATAAATAAATAAATAAATAAAATAAATAAAGACTGGGAGTTGACTGTGGCTCAGATCATGAACTCCTTATTGACAAATTCAGACTTAAATTGAAAAAAGTAGGGAAAATCACTAGACCATTCAGGTATGACCTAAATCAAATCCCTTATGATTATACAGCGGAAGTGACAAACAGATTCAATGGATTAGATCTGATAGACAGAGTACTGAAGAACTATAGACAGAGGTTCATGACTTTGTACAGGAGACCGTGATCAAGACCATCCCCAAGAAAAATAAATGCAAAAAGGAAAAATGATCGTCTGAAGAGGCCTTACAAATAGCTGAGAAAACAAGACTAGTGAAAAGCAAAAGAAAAACAGATATATCCATCTGAATGCAAAGTTCCAAAGAATAGCAAGGAGAGATAAGAAAGCCTTCCTAGTGATCAACGCAAAGAAATAGAGAAAAACAATAGAATGTGAGAGAAAAGAGTTCTCCAAGAAAATTAGAGATACCAAGGGAACGTTTCATGCAACTCCACTTCAGTTGGTCAGTTGTGTCAACTCTTTGCAACACAATGGACTGCAGCATGCCAGGCTTCCCTGTCCATCACCAACTCCCGGAGTTTTCAAATTCGTGTCCATTGAGTCAGTGATGCCATCTAACCATCTCATCCTCTGTTATCCCTTCTCTTCCTGCCTTCAATCTTTCCCAGCATCAGTGTCTTTTCCAGTAAGTCAGTTCTTCTTATCAGGTGGCCAAAGTATTGGAGTTTCAGCTTCATCATCAGTCCTTCCAATAAATACTTAGGACTGATTTCCTTTAGGATGGACTGGTTAATCTCCTTACAGTCCAAGGGACTTTGTAGAGTCCTCTCCAACACCACAGTTCAAAAGCATCAATTCTTCAGCACTCAGCCTTCTTTATAGTCCAACTCTCACATCCATACATGACTACTGGAAAAACCATAGCTTTGATTAGAAGGACCTTTGTTGGTAAAGTAATGTCTCTGCTTTCTAAAATGTTGTCTAGGTTGGTCATAGCTTTTCTTCCAAGGAGAAGCATCTTTTAATTTCCTGGCTGCAATCACCATCTGCAGTGATTTTGGAGCCCAAAAAAATAAAGTCTGACACTGTTTCCCCGCCCCCTCCCCCTACTGTTTCCCCATATTTGCCATGAAGTGCTAGGACTGCCATGATCTTAGTTTTCTGAATGTTGAGTTTTAAGCCAACTTTTTCACTTGCCTCTTTCACTTTCTTCAAGAGGCTCTTTAGTTTTTCTTCACTTTCTACCATAAGGGTGACGTTATCTGCATATCTGAGGTTATTTATATTTATCCCAGCAATCTTGATTCCAGCTTGTGCTTCAGCTAGCCCAGAATTTCTCATGATATACTGTGCATATAAGTTAAATTAGCATGGTGACAATATACAGCTTTGGCATACTCCTTTTCCTATTTGGATCCAGTCTGGTTTTCCATGTTCAGTTCTAACTATTGCTTCCTGACCTGCATACAGATTTCTCAAGAGGCAGATTAGGTGGTCTGGTATTTCCATCTCTTAAAGAATTTCCCACAGTTTGTTGTGATCCACACAGTCAGAGGCTTTGACATAGTCAATAAAGCAGAAATAGATGTTTTTCTGGAACTCTCTTGCTTTTTCAATGATCCAGTGGATGTTGGCAATTTGATTTCTGGTTCCTCTGCCTTTTCTAAATCCAGCTTGAACATCTGGAAGTTCATGGTTTATGTATTGTTGAAGCCTGGCTTGGGGGATTTTGAGCATTATTTTACTAGCATGTGAGATGAGTGCAATTGTGTGGTAGTTTGAACATTTTTTGGCATTGCCTTTCTTTGGGATTGGAATGAAAACTGACTTTTTCCAGTCCTGTGGCCACTGCTGACTTTTCCAAATTTGCTGGCCAATTGAGTGCAGCACTTTCACAGATTCATCTTTCAGGATTTGAAATAGCTCAACTGGAATTCTATCACCTCCACTAGGTTTGTTCATAGTGATGCTTAAAGGTGGGCACAATAAAGGACAGAAATGGTATGGACCTAACAGAAGCAGAAGGTATGAAGAAAAGGTGGCAAGAATACACAGAAGAACTATACAAAAATGATGTTAATGACCCAGATAATGGCAATGGTGTGATCACTTGCCTAGAGCCAGACATCCTGGAGTGCAAAATCAAGTGAGCCTTAGGAAGCATCATTACAAACAAAGCTAGTAGAGGTGATGGAATTCCAGCTGAGCTATTTCAAATGCTAAAAGATTATGCTGTGAAAGTCCTGCACTCACTATGCCAGCAAATTTGGAAAACTCAGCAGTGGCCATAGGACTGGAAAAGGTCAGTTTTCATTCCAACCCCAAATAATGTTCAAACTACTGCACAATTTCACTCATCTCACATGCTAGCAATATATGCTCAAAATTCTCCAAGTGAGGCTTCAATAGTATGTGAAATGAGAATTTCCATATGTTCAAGCTGGATTTAGAAAAGGCAGAGGAATCAGAGATCAAATTGCCAACATCTGTTGGATCATTGAAAAAGCAAGAGATTTCCAGAAAAAACATCTACTTCTGCTTCTTTGACTATGCTAAAGACTTTGTGTGGATCACAACAAACTGGAAAATTCTTAAAGAGATGAGAATACCAAACCAGCTTACTTGACTACTGAGAAACCTATATGCAGGTCAAGAAGCAACAGTTGGAAATGAACATGGAACAGTGGACTGTTTCCAAATTGGGAAAGAAGTATGTCAAGGTTGTATATTGTCACCTTGATTATTTAACTTATATGTAGAGTACATCATGTGAAATGCCAGGCGGGATGAAGCACAAGCTAGAACTAAGATTGGAGGGAGAAATATTAATAACCTAGGATATGCAGGTGAAACCACCATTACTGCAGAAAGTGTTGGGGGAATTAAAGAGCCTCTTGATGAAAGTGAAAGAGGAGAATGAAAAAGCTGGCTTAAAACAACAATCAAAAAACAAAGTTAATCGCAACTGGTCCCATCAGTTCAGTTTAGTCACTCAGTCGTGTCCAACTCTTTGTGACCCCATGAATCACAGTACTCCAGGCCTCCCTGTCCATCACCAACTCCTGGAGTTCACTCAGACTCATGTCCATTGAGTCAGTGATGCCACCCAGCCATCTCATCCTCTGTTGTCCCCTTCTCCTCCTGACCCCAATCCATCCCAGCATCAAGGTCTTTTCCAATGAGTCAACTCTTCCCATGAGGTGGCCAAAGTATTGGAGTTTCAGCTTTAGCATCAGTCCTTCCAATGAATACCCAGGGCTGATCTCCTTTAGAATGAACAGGTTGGGTCTCCTTGCAGTCCAAGGGACTCTCAAGAGTTTTCTCCAACACCACAGTTCAAAAGCATCAATTCTTCAGTGCTCAGTCTTCTTCACAGTCCAACTCTCACATCCATACATGACCACTGGAAAACCATAGCCTTGACTAGATGGACCTTTGTTGGCAAAGTAATGTCTCTGCTTTTTAATATGCTATCTAGTTTTGTCATAACTTTCCTTCCTAGGTGTAAGCGTCTTTCAATTTCCTGGCTGCAATCACCATCTGCAGTGATTTTGGAGCCCCAGAAAATAAAGTCTGACACTGTTTCCATTGTTTCCCCATCTATTTCCCATGAAGTGATGGAACCAGGTGCCATGATCTTAGTTCTCTGAATGTTGAGCTTTAAGCCAACTTTTTCACTCTCCTCTTTCACTTTCATCAAGAGGCTTTTGAGTTCCTCTTCACTTTCTGCCATAAAGGTGGTGTCATCTGCATATCTGAGGTTATTGATATTTCTCCCAGCAATCTTGATTCCAGCTTGTGCTTCTTTCAGCCTAGAGTTTCTCATGATGTACTCTGCCTATAAGTTAAATAAGCAGTGTGACAATATACAGCCTTGACATAACTCCTTTTCCTATTTGGAACCAGTCTGTTGTTCCATGTCCAGTTCTAACTGTTGCTTCCTGACCTGCATACAGGTTTCTCAAGAGGCAGGTCAGGTGGTCTGGTATTCCCATTTCTTTCAGAATTTTCCACAGTTTATTGTGATCCACACAGTCAAAGGCATCACTTCATTCCAAATAGATGGAGAAACAATGGAAACAGTGACAGACTTTATATTCTTGATTCTAGAATCACTGCAGATAGTGACTGCATCCATGAAATTAAAAGATGCTTGCTTCTTGGAAGAAAAGCTATGACTGTCCTAGACAGAATATTAAAAAGCACAAAATTTAGTTGAACAACAAAGGTCTTTCTTGTCAACGTTATGTTTCTTTCAGTGGTCATGTATGAATGTGAGAGTTGGATCATAAAGAAAATTGAGCACCAAAAAACTGATGCTCTTTAACTTTGGTGTTGGAGAAGACTCTTGAGAGTCCCTTGGACTGCAGGAAATTCAAACCAGTCAATCATAAAGGAAATCTGCCCTTAATGTTCACTGGAAGGACTGATGTTGAAACTGAAACTCTAGTACTTTGGCCACCTGATGCAAAGAACTGACTCACTAGAAAAGACTCTGATGCTGGGAAAGATTGAAGGCAGGAGGAGAAGGGGACAACAGAGGATGAGATGGTTGGATTGCATCACATAGTTGATGGACATGAGTTTGAGTAAGCTCTGGGAGTTGGTGACGAACAGGGAAGCCTGGCGTGTTGCATTCCATGGGGTTACAAAGAGTTGGACATGACTGAGTGACTGAACTTAAAATTGGTTTCTTTTTATCAGATGATAGTTGTTTGAAATCTCTATGTGTGTTTGCTTTCTCTTTGGTTCCCTTAATTTCATAGTGAGTGTGTGTGTGTGTGTGTGTGTGTGTGCGCACGCGCGTGCACGCATGCGTGCGCATGCACACATGCATCAGCACCTTCCTACCAGGCTATCCCCTCCCTCTACCTGCTCTCATATCACTGGGAACTTCAGCACGATGGCCCATTAGCCTGTCTCCATTTCCGCTGAGAGCTGGAGGCTCTCATAGAAACAAAGTCGTGCCACATACCATCCATAGAAACAAAGTCGTGCTACATACCAATTAGGAATTCTGTTTCTGGAACCCTTTCTGCTCTACTAAGCAGGTCTGTGCAGAGATAAACTTGCATTTCTCAGTGTTTGACCTCCTGGATTTTCCACCTTACTGCTCATTGCTTCTGACTCTCCTCCTCAGAGCTGTCAGAAGTTTTTGCAGGAAGTCCACAGAACTTTCAGGAGGCCTTTTCTTAGCCGCTTGCTTACTCTTGATCGCTCAGCACACGTTTAATTCCCTACCTCCTGCTGTTGGCCCTTCCCTGTTTCAAATGTCTTTCTTTCTTCTCAGCAACCATCCAACCCATTCATTCTGTGCTGGGACTCCTCATTTAGGGGAAGTCTATAGTTTTATGTGATCTTCCTTGATTTCATCTTGTATGGACTGATTTTTTTTATTTTTACAAATGTCTGGAAAACTTGCTTCTACTTTTCTACCAGTATGTGTTCTTTATTATCCAATTTCCAAGCCCATCAACATATTTCAGATATTTCTGAGATGATGACTATTCCCTTAATTTTGAGAATTCATTTTCCTTACTTCTAGATGGATCTCAGGCCATTTTAAACAATTCTTCCTGGAAACTCCCTTTCACTTCACTTGCTATAAAACAGATTTTTTTCCCTTTCTTCTTCCTGCTGCTAAAACGTATTGATAGAAAGCAAAAGAGACATTGATGTATAGAACAGTATTTTGGACTCTGTGGGAGAGGGAGAGGGTGGGATGATTTGGGAGAATGGCATTGAAACATGTATAATATCATATATGAAACAAGTCACCAGTCCAGGTTCGATGCACAATACTGGAGGCTTGGGGTTGGTGCACTGGGATGACCCAGAGGGATGGTATTGGGAGGGAGGAGGGAGGAGGGTTCAGGATGGGGAAGACATGTATACCTGTGGCGGATTCATTTTGATATATGGCAAAACCAATACAATATTGTAAAGTTAAAAAATAAAATTAAATTAAATTAAAAAAGAGAAAGTATAGTCCTTACAATTCTTCCCCTCACCCCCTTGTCTTTACACACATATGTAAAGACAGTGCATATGTGTGCATATGCACTGACTTGCATGCAAGTGCCCACCTCCCGTCACATCTGTAGGCTCTGATTGTGCATGTCTGTCTGCTGAAAGCCTTGACCTCCATGTTCCATTGACATCTCAGATTCAGCTTATCTGAAATCAGACTCCTTTGCAAAATGTGAAGTGATCCTTCTTTCTTGAAGGCATGACTGTGGCTTCCTTCCACCTTCCTCTGCCCTGGGGCCCTGTGGCCCCTACCTGTGCCCCTCAGCTCTTGGGAAGCCTGCCTCTGAGTCAAGGACTCCACCACCTACTTTGGGCAAGAGCCTGGATCAGTCTTCACACTTCCCACCTGCTTACTGTCATGGCTCATTCTCACCAGGACTGGGTCTGCTCTGCTTTGCTGAGAGCCCCTGTTGCTGCTCATGTGGTGTACACCCCTGCCTTAACTTCTCTCCATTGTGACTGTCCCTGGCTCCCCGAAGGTGAAGTGAAGTGAAGTCACTCAGTATTGTCTGACTCTTTGCGACCCCGTGGACTGTAGCCTGCCAGGCTCCTCTGTCCACGGGATTCTCCAGGCAAGAATACT
This sequence comes from Bos indicus x Bos taurus, assembly GCF_003369695.1. Taxonomy (NCBI): domain Eukaryota; kingdom Metazoa; phylum Chordata; class Mammalia; order Artiodactyla; family Bovidae; genus Bos; species Bos indicus x Bos taurus. The sequence continues at coordinate 531,938 of NC_040103.1, read as the reverse complement.
GAAGTGGGTTGCTATTTCCTTCTCCAGGTGATCTTCCCAACCCAGGGATTGAACCTGGGTCTCCTGCATTGCCAGCAGATGCTTTATCCTCTGAGCCACTAGGGAAGCCCCAGGTGCCCCACAATTCTCTGTCCCTGGTCTGCCGACTTCAACCTTGTCCTGAGTGCTCTCAAGCCATTAGTTTTGGTTTCCAATAATAATTTTCATTTCTTTAGTGTCAAGTTTTGTTTTTAAATATTTCTAAAATCCTTCCAGGAAGTTTTCCTGATCATCTTAACCAGGGGGAACCTGGCTTCATATTGAATCACTGCCCCAGAGGTACTTTTCCTGAGATTCCTGTCAGTCTTCCATTTTACAGTATGTTTGCACCTTTTATAAAATGCCCATGGGATTTTGACTGAAGTGTTTTGAGTTTAGACGCACTTGAGTTTGAGTCCTAGCTTGTTTACCTTGTAACTATATGATTTGGGGCAAATTATTTATTTGAGGCCCAGTTTTTTCATCCACAAAGTGAGGAAAGTCAAAAGGATTTTGATAAGGATTAAATGACATATCAGGTACTTAGGCAAGTGAAGTGATGTTTGGAGTGTATAGTTAGATTCCCAGGGGGTTTGGGTCTTGGCACTTGCCCCATGGCATTGGTCGGCTCCCATGGCCTCTATGGTCCTGTTACTACTTGGTAAAGATACATGCCCAAGACAGAGTGGGTGTCAGAGCCATCTTATTGTTCTTGTTGATACATGCATACCTGAATGTCTCCAGTCACTGTCCACATATCTCATTCTTCCTTAGTTCTCCCTCCTGCCTCCTCATAAGCTGGTTGTTTACAGACGAGGAAGCACAAGGCTCCACAGCTAAGCTTCTAGAAAATGATGGTGCCGGGATTTATGATTTAAACTGAGGAGTTGCCTGGCTTAAAGTTTATGTACTTTGTGTGAGATCATGATGAAGCTAACATGCAATAGGGGATTCTGCCAGTGTTAGTATCCATACCCACCTAGGAATAGCACACCTTCATGTCTCAGGGGAGCTCCTGCTTAACTGGGGGTGGGGAGCACACAGACCACATGTGAAAGAAGAATTGCAGGTGCTAAATGTGCTGTGGGAACACAATTCCACGCTTAAATTCCTGGCATAGGACATGGGGAGAAGGCCCCCACCACACCCAGATAGGGGGCATTCATAGTGGTACTTGAAGGCTAAGTAAGAGTTTGCCAGGTGGAAAGCCAAGGGGTCTTTGAGAGAAATCATCTGCCCCAGAAGCATGGGGCTCTGATGGATCCTGGCACATCCAGAAAACAGGGAGTCATCTGGGGTGGCAGGAGCAAAGGGGCCCTTGAGGAGTATGGGAGGAGATGTGCTGGGCAGAAGGCCATGGGTCAGGGCACATGCATAGGCCAGACCAGGACACAGAATTCTGTCACAGAATCATTGGAGATCTGTAAGGTGTTTTCCTGGCAGGAGATGGGTGTGCTTGTTGTTGCTTTAGCTGAGGCCTCCCTGCACAGTGGGAGGTGGCAGCATGAGTGTGGCAACCAAGGAAGAGATTATTGAAATCTTTTAAACAAGATTTGAGAGCTGGAGCAATTGAGGTGAATGACAGTCTCATTTTAGAGATGGATCTGAATTGGAGATGGTTGGTTTCAGCTACTGACTAGACTTAGAATGTGCAGGGTTGTCAAAAGTCAACAGGTTTCTAGATTGGGAAGTCAGATGGAAGATGTAATTTTTGAGTAATTTTAAATAATTCATACTCTCAAAGTTTTTGAACAATTCTCAGTTTGTCAATGAAAGGACTCCTTAGTTACATCATTTAACAGCAAAGAGCAAACCTGATTAGATGACTTTTAAAAATGGTGGCTGGGACTTGGGAAGGCTCTTGCAAAGAGAAGCTTTCAGCTTGGTTTGAGGCAGGACAAAACCATTCATCTAAATTCCATTCCAGCCTGCTTATGAAATTTTATTTTAGGATACTTGAGATTTATTGATTACTTGCTGAAAAGACTGAAGTCTCTGTATGGGAGCTTCTATTTAATTCATTTGTGTTGCTCATGCTATGGTTTTAAAGGCATGCTGGGATTGTCTTGCTCCATCAAGAAGCTGGCTCCCTCAGTGATGTGGGAGGCAGTGCTGGCAGGCCTGCATCTCTGAAACAGAGGCCATGAACTTGCCTCACAGGAAGGGCTTTTTTTATTTTTTTTTTTTTTGGCTTTTTTTTTTTTTTTTTTTTAAAGAAAAACAAAGACACTTCTAATGTCTGAATTAGAGCAGGACAGGGTCAGCAGGCACTTGGAGCCTGGGATGGTAAGAGAAATCCACTTTTGTGGTGAAAGGCCTCATGCAACATAGAAAAGGTGTGTTGGGCTCTGCCTCCCAAAAAGATAAAGCAAAATGTTCTGACCAAGGAGATGGAATTTGAGTGTCTGCAGGTGAGTAAATGTTGAACAGACATAGTGGTTAATCATCTGAGCAATAATTTATGCTAAAGACAAGAAAAAAGGAAAACTAAGGCTTAGAAATACAAATATATTGTGCTACTTGAGAAACCTTTTGAAATCTTTAGAAACAGTGAAAGAACAGAATTTATAATTTGGAGTTCATTTTCTCTTCTTTTCTAGTGACTTAATTTTTGTTTTTATTTAGTTGTAGGGTAATTGCTTTACAATGTTATGTTGGTTTCTGCCATACAACAACATGAATTAGTTATAACTCTATACATATCAGACTTAAATTGAAGAAAGTAGGGAAAACCACTAGACCATTCAGGTATGACCTAAATCAAATCCCTTATGATTATACAGTGGAAGTGAGAAATAGATTTAAGGGCCTAGATCTGATAGATAGAGTGCCTGATTAACTATGGAATGAGGTTTGTGACATTGTATAGGAGACAGGGATCAAGACCATCCCCATGGAAAAGAAATGCAAAAAAGCAAAATGGCTGTCTGGGGAGGCCTTACAAATAGCTGTGAAAAGAAGAGAAGCAAAAAACACAGGAGAAAAGGAAAGATATAAACATCTGAATGCAGAGTTCCAAAGAATAGCAAGAAGAGATAAGAAAGCCTTCCTGAGCGATCAATGCAAAGAAATAGAGGAAAACAACAGAATGGGAAAGACTAGAGATCTCTTCAAGAAAATTAGAGATACCAAGGGAACATTTCATGCAAAGATGGACTCGATAAAGGACAGAAATGGTATGGACCTAACAGAAGCAGAAGATATTAAGAAGAGGTGGCAAGAATACACAGAAGAACTGTACAAAAAAGATCTTCATGACCCAGATAATCATGATGGTATGATCACTGACCTAGAGCCAGACATCCTGGAATGTGAAGTCAAGTGGGCTTTATAAAGCATCACTATGAACAAAGCTAGTGGAGGTGATGGAATTCCAGTTGAGCTATTCCAAATCCTGAAAGATGATGCTGTAAAAGTGCCTCACTCAATTGGCCAGCAAATTTGGGAAACTCAGTAGTGGCCACAGGACTGGAAAAGGTCAGTTTTCATTCCAATCCCAAAGAAAGGCAATGCCAAAGAATGCTCAAACTATCGCACAATTGCACTCATCTCACATGCTAGTAAAGTCATGCTCAAAATTCTCTAAACCAGGCTTCAGCAATACGTGAACCATGAACTTCCTGATGTTCAAGCTGGTTTTAGAAAAGGCAGAGGAACCAGAGATCAAATTGCCAACATCTGCTGGACCATGAAAAAGCAATCGAGTTCCAGAAAAACATCTATTTATGCTTTATTGACTATGTCAAAGCATTTTACTGTGTAAATCACAATAAACTGTGGGAAATTCTGAAAGAGATGGGAATACCAGACCACCTGACCTGCCTCTTGAGAAACCTGTATGCAGGTCAGGAAGCAACAGTTAGAACTGGACATAGAACAGACTGGTTCCAAATAGGAAAAGGAGTTATGTCAAGGCTGTATATTGTCATCCTGCTTATTTAACTTATATGCAGAGTACATCATGAGAAACGCTCTGCTGGAAGAAGCACAAGCTGGAATCAAGATTGCTGGGAGAAATATCAATAACCTCAGATATGCAGATGACACCACCTTTATGGCAGAAAGTGAAGAGGAACTCAAAAGCCTCTTGATGAAAGTGAAAGAGGAGAGTGAAAAAGTTGGCTTAAAGCTCAACATTCAGAAAACGAAGATCATGGCATCCGGTCCCATCACTTCATGGGAAATAGATGGGGAAACAATGGAAATAGTGTCAGACTTAATTTTTTTGGGCTCCAGGATCACTGCAGATGGTGACTGCAGCCATGAAATTAAAAGACGCTTACTCCTTGGAAGGAAAGTTATGACCAACCTAGATAGCGTATTCAAAAGCAGAGACATTACTTTGCCAACAAAGGTCCATCTAGTCAAGGCTATGGTTTTTCCTGTGGTCATGTATGAATGTGAGAGTTGGACTGTGAAGAAAGCTGAGTGCTGAAGAATTGATGCTTTTGAAATGTGGTGTTGGAGAAGACTCTTGAGAGTCCCTTGGACTACAAGGAGATCAAACCAGTCCATTCTGAAGGAGATCAGACCTGGGATTTCTTTGGAAGGAATGATGCTAAAGCTGAAACTCCAGTACTTTGGCCACCTCATGCGAAGAGTTGACTCACTGGAAAAAACTCTGATGCTGGGAGGGATTGGGGGCAGGAGGAGAAGGGGACGACAGAGGATGAGATGGCTGGATGGCATCACTGACTCGATGGACATGAGTCTGAGTGAACTCCGGGAGTTAGTGATGGACAGGGTGGCCTGGCGTGCTGCGATTCATGGGGTCGCAAAGAGTCGGACACGACTGGGCAACTGAACTGAACTGAACTGAACCATACATATCTCCTCCCTCTTAAGCTTCCCTTCCATGCCCCCTGCATTCTGCCCCCTAGGTTATCTAGTGTCTTCATTCCTTCCATGCAGATAGGTTTATCAGTACCATTTTTCTAGATTCCATATATATTCATTAATTTATATTTGTTTTTCTCTTTCTGACTTACTTCACTCTGTATAACACGCTCTAGGTTCATCCACCTCACTACAACTGACACAAATTCGTTCCTTTTTATGGGTGAGTAATATTCCATTGTATATATGTACCACAATTTCTTTATCCATTAGTCTCTCAGTGGACACCTACGTTGCTTCCATGTCCTTGCTGTTATAAATAGTGCTGCAGTGAACGTTACGTTGACTGTGTATTTCAGAATTGTGATTTTCTCAGTTTATTTGTCTAGTAAGGGGGTTGCTGGATCATATGGTCATTTTATTCCTAGTCTTTAAGGAATCTCCATCGTGTTCTCTGTAGTGGCTGTATCAGGTTATGTTCCCACCAATAGGGCAATAGGGTCCCTTTCTCCACATATTCTCCAAGCATTTATTTTTTGATGGTGGTTATTCTGACTTATGTACTTGTGTTAGTCACTCAGTCATGTCCGACTCTCTTTGACCCCATGGACTGTAGCCAGCAGGCTCCTCTCTGCATAGAATTCTTCAGGCAAGAATACTAGAATGGGTTGCCATTTCCTTCTTCAGGGAAACTTCCCAACCCAGAGATTAAACCCAGGTCTCCTGCATTGCAGGTGGATTCTTTACCATCGAGTAGTGCCTGGGAAGTGGTACCAGCTGTGAAGTACCTGGTGTGAGGTGATACTTCATTGCAGTTTTGATTTGCATTTCTCTAGTAATGAGTGATGTTGAGCATCTTTTCATATGTTTATTGGCTATCTATATGTTATCTTTGGAGAAATGTCTATTTAGGTTCTCTGCCTATTTTGATTGGGTTGTTTGTTTTTCTGATTTTTGAACTGCTTATATGTTTCAGAGAATAATCCTTTGTCAGTTGCTTCATTTGCAATTGTTTTCTCCAATTCTGAGGGTTGTCTTTTCATCTTGTTTACAGTTTCCTTTGTTATGCAGAAACTTTTAAGTTTACTTAGGTCCCATGTGTTGACTTTTGTTTTTATTAACATTATTCTAGGAGGTGGGTCAGAGAGGATCTTACTGTGATTTATGTCAAAGAGTGTTCTGCCTGTTTTCCTCTAAGAGTTTTATAGTTTCTGACCTTAAATTAAAGTCTTTAATCCATTTTGAGTTTATTTTTATGTATGGTGTTAGGAAGTGTTCCAGTTTCATTCTTTTATAATACATGTAGCTGTCTAGTTTTGCCAGCACCACTTATTGAAAGTGAAGTTGCTCAGTCGTGTCCCGATTCTTTGCGACCCCATGGACTGTAGTCTACCAGGCTCCTCCGTCCATGGGATTTTCCAGGAAAGAATACTGGAGTGGGTTGCCATTTCTTTCTCCAGGGGATCTTCCTGACCCAGGGATTGAACATCTGGGTCTCCTGCATTGTAGGCAGATGCTTTACCCTCTGAGCCACCAGGGAGCCACTTATTGAAGAGGCTGTCTTTTCTCCATTGTATATTCTTGGCGCCTTCATCAAAGATAAGGTGCCCATAAATGTATGGTCTTATTTGTGGGCTTTCTATCTTATTCCATTGGTCTGTATTACTGTTTTTATGCCAGTACCATACATGTCTTGATGACTGTAGCTTTACAGTATAGTCTGAAGTCAGGAAGATTGATTCCTCCAGCTTTGCTTTTCTTTCTCAAGAATGCTTTGACTATTCAGGGTCTTTTGTGTTCCCATACAAATTGTAAAATATTTTGTTCTAGTTTTGTGGAAAATGTTATTTATCATTTGATAAGGACTGCATTGAATCTGTAGATTGCTTTGGGTGGTATAGTCATTTTCACAGTATTGCTTCTTCCAATCCAAGAACGTGGTTTGTCAGTCCATATGTTTGTGTCATTTTAAAAATTTCTTTCATCAGTGTCTTGCAGTTTTCTGCATACCGTTCTTTTGTCACTTTAGATAGTTTTATCCCTAGGTATTTTATTCTTTTTGTTTCAGTGATAAATGTCATTGTTTCCTAAATTTCTCTTTCTGATTATTCATCATTAGTGTGTTGGAATGCAGGAGATTTCTGTGTATTAATTTTGTATCCTGTAACTTTGCTAAATTCATTGATTATATTCTGATGGCATCTTTACTGTTTTCTATGTATAGTATCACATCATCTGCAAATAGTGAGAATTTTACATCTTTTTTTCCAATCTGTTGCTGCAGCTGCCACTGCTAAGTCGCTTCAGTTGTGTCTGACTCTGTGTGACCCCATAGTTGGCAGCCCACCAGGCTGCTCTGTCCCTGGGATTCTCCACGCAAGAATATTGGACTGGGTTGCCATTTCCTTCTCCAATGCATGCATGCATGCTAAATTGCTTCAGTCGTGTCTGACTCTGTGCTACCCTATGGACAGCAGCCCACCAAGCTCCTCTGTCCACAGGATCCTCTAGGCAAGAATACTGGAGTGGGTTGCCATTTCCTTCTCCACTTTTCCAATCTGGATTCCTTCTATTTCTTTTCTTATTGATTGCCATGTCTAGGTCTTCTAAAACTATATTGAATAACAATGGTGAGAATGGGTACCCTTGTTTTGTTCCTGATCTTAGAGGAAATGCTTTCAGTTTCTCACCATTGAGAATAATGTTTGCTGTGGGTTTGTCATATATAACCTTTATCATGTTGATGTAGGTGGCTCAGTGGTAAAGAATACACCTACCAATGCAGGAGACTTGGATTTGATACCTGGGTCAGGAAGATACCCCAGAGAAGGAAATGGCAACCCACTCCAGTATTCTTGTATGAGAAATCCCATGGATACAGGAGGCTGGCAGGCTACAGTCTGTGTGGTCACAAAAGAGTTGGACACAACTTAATGACTTAACAACAACAAAAGTTTCCTTCTGTGCCGATTTTTTGGAGAGTTTATTAAATCATAAATGGATACTTAATTTTGTGGAAGACTTTCTCTACATCTATTTTGATGATCATATGTTTTTTGTTTTTAATTTGTTAGTATTTTGTATCACATTGATTGTTTTACATATGTTGAAGAATTCTTACATCCCTGGGATAAACTCCACTTGATCATGTTTTTCTTATTTCTTGAAGTAGAATTGTATTGCTCTAAACTTCCCTCATAGAACTGCTTTTGCTGTATTCCATAGGTCTTGGGTTGTCATGTTTTTATTGTTACTTGTTTATAGATATCTTTTGACTTCCTCTTGGATTTCTTAGTGATCTCTTGGTTATTTAAAAGTGTATTGTTTAGTCTCCATGTGTTTGTGGTTTTTTTTTTAATAGTTTTTTTTTTCTGGTAATTGATATCTATCTAATCTTATAACATTTTGGTCATAAAAAATGACTCATACAATTGTAATTTTCTTAAATTAACCAGGGGTTGACTTTGTGACCCATGTTGTGATCTTTCCTGGAGAATGTCCCATGTGTACCTCAGAAAAAAAGTATATTTTATTGCTTTTGGATGGAATATCCTGTAGATATAAGTTAGGTCCATATGGTCTAATGTATCTTTTTTTTTTATGTTTCTGACATAATTTTATTATTTTTAAAAATGTATTATTATTAATTATTTACTTTACAATATTGTATTGGTTTTGCCATACATCAACATAAGTCTTGTGTTTCATTATTAATTTTTTGTTTGGATGATCTATCTTTGGTCTGAGTGATAGTGTTAAAGTCTCCTGCTGTTACTGTGTTACTGTTGATTTCCCCTTTTGTAGTTGTTAGCATTTGCCTTATGTATTGTGCTCCTATGTTGAGTGAATATATATTTATAACTATTATATCTTCTTCTTGGATTGATCTGTTGATTATTATGTAGTATCCTTTCTTGTCTGATGTAATATCCTTTATTTTAAAGTCTGTTTTATCTGATATGAGTATTGCTACTCCAGCTTTCTTTTGATTTACATTCATATGAAATCTCTTTTCCAAGTCCTTTACTTTTAGTATGTACATGTCCTTGGCCTGAAGTATGTCTATTGTAAATAGCATATATACGGATATTGTTTTTGTATCCATTTGGTTGGAGCATTTAATCCATTTCCATTTAAGGTAGTTTTTGATATATATGATTCTGTTACCATTTACTTTATTGTTTTGGGTTTGCTTTTGTCGGTCTTTTCTTTCCTTGTGTTTCTTGTCTAGAGAAGTTCCTTTAGCATTTGTTGTAAAGCTGGTTTGGTGTTGCTGAATTCTCTTAACTTTTGCTTAAATTAAAAAAGCTTTCAATTTCTCCATCCAGTCTGAATGAGATCTTTGCTGGTTAGGGTAATCTTGGTTGTAGTTTTTTCCCTTTCATCACTTTCAGTATATTCTGCCACTCCCTCTGGCCTGCAGAGTTTCTGCTGAAAGATCAGCTGTTAACCTTATGCGGATTCCTTTGTATGTTATTTGTTGCTTTTCCCTTGCTGCTTTTAATACCTTTTCTTTGTGTTTAATTTTTGTTAGTTTGATTAATATGTGTCTTGGTGTGTTTCTCTTCAGGCTTATCTTGTATGGGACTCTCTGGGCTTCCTGGATTTGGGTGATTATTTCCTTTCCCATGTTAGGGAAGTTTTAAACTATAATCTCCTTAAATACTTTCTAATACACTTTCTTTTATTTTCTGCCTCTCGGACCAAATGTCAGTGTGCTTAATGTTGTTATGGAGGTCTCTGGGACTGTCCTATTTTGTTTTCATTCTTTCTTTATTCTTCTCTGCTTCCATTATTTCCACCATTCTATATTCCAGCTCACTTATCCAGTCTTCTGCCTCAATGACTCTGCTGCTGTTTCACTCAAGTGTATTTTTTATTTCAATTACTGTGTTGTCATTGCTGATTGTCTGATTTTGTTTCTTCTAGGTCTTTATTAAACACTTTTTGTATATTCTCAACCCACACCTCAGTCCTATTTATCTATGCCTCCATTTTATTTCTGAGATTTTGGATCATCTTTACTATCATTACTCTGAATTCTTTTTCAGGTAGACTGCGTATTTCCTCTTGTGGTTTTTTTTTTTTTTTTTTTTTTTTTTTTTTTTTACCATGTTCCTTCATCTGCTATATGTTTTTCTGTATTTTCATTTTGTTTAATTAATGTATTTGCAGTCTCCTTTTCACAGCTTGCAAGGTTGCCGGTTCCTTTTACTTGTGAGGTTTGTTCCCCTGGATGGGGTTGGACCAGTGTCTTGTGAAGGCTTCCTGGTAGAGGGGAGACTGGTGCCTGTGTTCTGGTGAGTGGGTCTAGGTCTTGTCTTGCTGAAGGGCAGTGCCATATCCAGTGATGTGTTTGGAGTGTCTGTGAGCTTGGTATGGTTTGGGGCAGTTCTGGCACTGGAGCTTGCTGGCCTTGGGTGGGTCTTGGTGTTAGTAGTAATATGGAGGCCTTTGAGAGAGCTCTTATTGATTAATATGCCATGGGGTTGGGAGTTCTCTGGTTGTCCAGCATCCTGGACTCAGGTCTCCTACCTTGGAGGTTTCAGGCCTGACCCCTGGCTGGAGCACCAAGACTCTATACAGCACAGAGAAGAAAGAGAAAGAAAGAAATAGAAAAAAAGAAAGGAAAAAAAATCAAACATACAAATAATGGACAGACAAAACCCTGAAACAAATTATAAAACTAAACAGACAAAAACACAAATAAACTCACATCTCACACTCACAAAAAGAAAAGACAAGAAAAAAAGGAAGAATGAAAAGGGGAATTAAGAAGAGAGTAATCAGACCAATAAACAAACCCATAAATGAAAACAAACACTGAAAACTAGTAAAGTACAAAAACCAAAAACATGGGGAAAATACAACATAGTGAAAAAGTACTGTAGACATAGGAAAAAGTAAAATTTAAAAATAAATGCATAAAAAGAAAAGGTAATTAGAAAATAAAAATTAAAGGAATAATTTTAAAAAAGCAATAGAACATAGCATAAAAAAAGACAAAAACATAGAGATAGTGTTAGTAAGAAAAGTATTTTCCCTGGACTCAGTTGTGAGTGTCCTCTCCCCGACAGTGAGGTCCAGCCAATCTGCCCACTCATGAAGTCCTCTGATACTACTAGGAAGTTCTCTGGACCTGCCTTGGGCACTGTGAGGTCAGCTCAGACTCGGATCTGGCCTTACTCTAGCTTGTACTTGCTTCCAGAGTCCACCATTGCCCCCAAAGTCCACAGTCTTAAGCAACTGGGGGAATTTCATCCCAACTGGAGGAACTTGCTGTGGTTGCAAAGCAAATTTCCTTCCTCTTTAGCCACACAACCCCTGGTGTGCTCCATTTTGGTTTTGGCCCTGCTTGTGTTTTTAGGCAGTCCTCTGGCATCTGTTTCCCACCCAGACAAGGGGAAGGAGAAAGAAGTGGCTGCTTAGGGCTCACTTGCTCAGTGTGGCCAAGGAGAGGGAGGGATATGGCAGTGGGGACTGCCTGCAGCAGCAGAGGTCTGTGGGAAGTTGCTATAGTCTGGGGTGGGTCGTGCACTCTCCTATGGGAATTGGCCCTGGGTCATGGGTCCCTTAATAGTGCTAGGGTGCACAGGCTCCCAGGAAGGTGTCTGCAGTGACCTGCACCTGCTCACAGCTTGGTGGGAGTCCACACACTCACCTCTGGGGTCACAGATCACAGCCTTCTCTCCCCACTCCCCCATCCCCCACTAGCCTCTGGCACACAAGCTGGCCTTGGCAGCAGCCGGGCAGCATTCCCGCCTCTGTGGTCACAAACTGCAGCCATGGCTCATCCCACCTGTGGCACTTGCAAAGGCTGCATCTTGCTGTCTGTGAGCTTGTGGACTTAGAGCTTCCCTGTAATAATGATCTCTTGCCTCCCTGGGAGGCCCAGGTTTTTCTGTGGACTCCCTCAGCTGTATCATACTAGCCCCCTCAGGTTGTCTTCATGGCAGTCACTCCCAGTCCTCACCCTGGAATCAGACCTCCAAAGCCTGAGCCTTAGCTTCCAGCCCCTATCTGCCCTGGAAGTCATGCAGACAAGTGTCTCAGGCTGGGAAGTGGTAGTTAGCTTCCATCCCTGTGTAGAATTCTCTCAGCATTGCCTTCCACACACCTGTTGCTGCAGTCTCCTCTGAGGTTCCAAGGTTCCCCCTGTCCCCGCCCATGAGGGATTTTCCGGGTGTGTGGAAACTTTTCCTTCTTCACAGTTCCCTCCCAGAGGTGTGTGTTCCAAGCCAAATCCTTTGTATCTTTCTTTTTTTCTTATTTCTTTTGCCCTACCCCATTATGTAGAGGTTAGCTTGCCTTTTTGGAAGGCCTTCTGCCACCGTTCAATAGGTGTTCTGTAGGAGCTTTTCCATGTGCAGATGTATTTTTGCTGTGTTTGTGGGGAGGGAAGTGATCTCTACCTCTTACTCCTCAGCCTTCTTGAAGGCCTCCCTCATTTCCTCTTAATTGTATTTCTGAAATCCAGACAATGAAAATTAAAGCTTTTTTAGTCACAGAAAGTGTATAGCTATTGACTTACTTAACAGTTTGCATTGTTTACCCTGACAGATTATTTTGTCCCCAACAGTGCTGTACTATTAGTAATACTTTATGTTGAGACCATCTTCTGTGGAAATTGAGGGAACTTTATAGCATTTTCCAGTGTATCAGGAGTGAAGTCATTGGTTTCAGTTAATTATTCCTGAGAGTTGAAGTGTGTATGTAGCAGTGTGAAATCTGTGGGCATGTGTGCCTTCACTGAAATGGTGTTTTTAAAGTCATTGTTCTACTAGTTCAGTGCTTTCCTGGAAATATCAGTCATTGAGAGAAGTGATAGCTTTGACGTCTGGGTCATCTGAAGGTGAGAGTAGTAAATGATTATGAAATTAACTATTATTATTAATTGCATTTGTTGCTATTTATTGAATATTACTAGAGCTTGAGGCACTGTGATTGCAAAAATTACCTCAAGCTATAGGTAGCTCAATGGTAAAGAATCTGCCTGCCAATGCAGGAGATGCAAGAGACACAGGTTCAGTCCCTGAGTCAGGAAGATGCCCTGGAGTAGGAAATGGCAACCCACTCTAGTATTTCTTGCCTGGAAAATTCCATGGACAGAAGAACCTGGTGGGCTATAGTCCATGGGGTCTCAAAAGTCACACATGACTGAGCACACACACATGCGCAAATGCATCCTCATTTTATCCAGGAAAGAATGAGGTTCAGGGAAATTAAATAACTGTTCAAAATTAAAAATAGGAACCAAGGTGCTCATTGCCACAACATCCTACCTCTTGCATTTTTTAAAAAATTCTTACAGCTAGATAATACTAGAAGCAACGTTACATATTTAAACTAGACAGAATGTCAAGTTATATTCAGCTTGGAATTCTTTTTGAAACCATCAGTTTTCAGGGTCTCAGAGTACAGGCTCTGTGTATTGCAGGAAATCTTGTATGCTTAGTTGGATGTAGGAAAACTTACTTTTTGAGAGGGGATTTACAATGACCTTGAGTAAGTCAGCTGACCTCCCTGAATGATGTTCACAGCATTACTGCTGTTACATAATAAATATATTCTAATCTGTGCCATGAGTAAGGTCTGTGACACATGTTTCCTCCCTGGTGTATGATTAGGAAAGAGACATTGACACTTGAGTGAAAGTTTTGTTCCTTCATAGTCAACCGACAATTCAGATGTTAAGTTGAATAAAAATGAACTTCTAAGTTAAATGCTTCTTAAAAATCATAGAAGTCCATCTATTCTCCGTTGCCTGAGTTTGATCCACCTGATGGGCTCTTCCAAGGTTGTGCCTTCCCACCTCATCCCTCTTGTCAGTACACCACTGACCAGCTCACCTGTCCAGTAACTGTGTCTGCTTAATTGTTAAGAAACTTCCTTCTGAACCCTGAATGCAGCCCCTGTTGTATCCAGATTCTCTTAAGGTATCTCATTGAGAAAATGATGGGTTGAATGTTGGTAATTTAAGTGTTTGAATGTCACGTCTTGGAAGAAATGAGCTAATTAGTACCATGTTTGTATGTCCAATATCATATTTGTTATTCATTCTTTGGAATCATAATTCTTACTCTTGTCCTCATGTGAATATCCTCTACTTCCCAACTATACACTGTGCTAGTGATGCCACCAAGGAGAACTCATATGAAGTTTTCTCTCCAACTGATTTCTTAAATATTTGGACAAACAGAAATTGACCAACCACATCCTCTATAAAATTAATCAGAAACAGGTCTTACACTATTTCCAGTTCCCTATCATTACTTGTGGGATTAACTCAAGTGCTACAAAATATTATACACACTATATTATCCAGAGCCAACAAAAAGGTTTAAGGAAAGTCATTGTAAAAGCTATTCCCCCAACTTGATAGCTTTGTTTCCTTTAATTCTGAGAATGTATGTTATTTGTATTATGTTACTATTGGTAGGATATTCTTGTGGTAAAATAAAGGCAGAGACTCACAAGAAATTTTCAGAAGTTGGACTATTTGTTCAACTAATACTAAATTATGAAGAGTACCTTTTCTTGTGGTTTTCTAAATATACCCTAGGAAATGTCTCTTTATATCCATCTTCCATATGATAACTAGAGCTTAGAGTCAGTTTGTGTGGCCTCATTAGAAATATATTAATATCAGCATCTTCTAAATGACCTCTAATCATTGGAAAGATATTCTCCATTGTCCCAGGCTCAACATGAATTCCTCCTGACCTTTTATCTAACTTCTTTGTTTTTTCTATTGAACAGTAACAGCTTTACTCCTGACAAACCTGAAACATCACATCCCTTTTCCTGGTCATGAAGTTCAAAATAGTATTCCTCACCCTCCTGAAAGTCAGGTGTTACTTTGTTCTGACTATGAGAAGTGGAAGACAGGTGAAACCAGTTAATAGCATCTTCACAGTGAAACATGCTTTGCTCTAAACTTGTCACCAAGTCAGGAACCCCATTAAACCCTCTGGCTCAGAACTAGGTGTGAGGAGATTCCCCTTCCATGTATTGAAAACTCTGACTGTTATTTATTTATTTATTTGCAAATAATATATGTTCACTGAGAGTAAATTTATAAAACCCCAAGGTCATGGAAGTTTGAACATTTTTACTTTCTCTTGAGCTCTTACAAATTTTTCAAACCATCTCAGTGAATAAGAATTATTTCCATCCATGTATGCATCCACATGCACCGTTCTTTTAATGTTCTAAGTTTTTACTCCTTGTTCCTTTTTAAACTTTTTTGTCATTAATAAAACAAGCTTGTTAGCAAAACAAAGAAAATGCTGGGTTGAGGTGACTTCAGTGTTGAATTTCACTTAAAGAAGAAAAAATATCAGTCCTACATAATCTAATTCAAAAAATAGAGGAGAAGGGAACACATTCTACTTATTATGAAACTAAAATTTCCCAAGTACCATTACCAGACAGAGTTACTAGGAAATTGTAGCTGTGTCTTCTGACAGAGGTCTCATTGCTGTAGCCCTTGGCAGTTTGGAAAGAAGCAGACCCTTACCCTTCACCAAGTAGGCCTTTGTCCTAGTTTGAATGGAAAGGCAATACCTGAGCTGAGGTCAGTAAGGCGCCAGTCAAGTCAGACATGTTCCCGAGGCCTGCTCCTTCATGGACAATAATGCTAGAATCTAGGAATGTCTTTGCAAGGCTGGCAAAGGGCAGTCAGGAACCTCGACCCTGCCTCTGGAATTTCCGTCTTCTGAGCAGATCTGGAGGTCTCCTTTGCGAGAAGATAACCCATTCCTTCCAAATAGAGGCTCCCCAAAACAGGCCACTTGGCTGCCTCTTCTTGCCCGCGGGAGACTGGCTTTCCCCACCTCCTGCGAATTGTGCTTCCCAGCCTGCGGGAAAAGCCGTTCTTGGAGATCTTTTCTAAGGGGCTGTTTCCACGGAGTTGGGGCCGAGTGCGGAGACTCACACTCACAGGGGAAGGCAAAACCACACGGACAAACGTTTGCTCTGTAGGAGAGCTCTAGTGAACCTCACTCTGTCAGGAGTTTTCTTGGCTCCTACGGGGACACCTCTGTGTGTGAAGATGCGTACACAATGTAGGGGCACAGAGAGCCTGATTCTCTCTGTGCAGCTTTGAAGCTGTCATTCAAACAACAGCTTCAGAATCCATACAATGCTCTCCCTTACTGCTGAGAGACTTCTCATTGCTGTAGCCCTTGGCAGTTTGTAGAAATCCGCACCCAAACCCTTCTCCAAGTAGGCCTGGGTCCTAGTTCGGATGAACATGCAATGGCGGAGCTGAGGCCAGTAAGGCACCAGTCAGTCAGGTCTAGCACATTCTGGCAGCCTGCTCCTCCAGGGACAGTAAGGCCTCTTTTTCCCTGCAGGAGGCTCGCTGCCTGTCTCCGTGAACTGCGTTTCCCAGCTTGAGGGAAATGCGGTTCCTGGAGATCTTTTCTCAGGGGCTGTTTCCCTAGAGCTGGGGAGGCGATCGGGGACCCAACTCACAGAGGAAGACAAAACCACATGGAGAGGTCTATGCTCTGTAGGAGAGATCTCGTGAACCTCATCTGTCCAGACCATTCTTGGCTGCTATGGAGACACCTCATTGTGAAGCTACATACCCAACATAGGGGCACAGGGAGCCTGATTCTCTCCGTGGGGTGCTGAAGCATTTTGACCAAGCAAGGGCTTGAAAATCCATCCACTTACGCTTCCCTTACCTCTGACAGAGGTCTCATTGCTGTAGCCTTTGGCAATTTGGAAAGAAGCAAACCCTTACCCTTCACCAAGTAGGCCTTTATCCTAGAATGAACGGAAAGGCAATAGCTGAGCTGAGTCAGTAAGGCGCCAGTCATGTCAGACATGTTCCCGAAGCCTGCTCCTTCATGGACAATAATGCTCGGGTCTAGGAATGTCTTTGCAAGTCTGGCAAAAGGCAGTCAGGAACCTCGACCCTGCCTCTGGAATTTCCATCTTCTGAGCATATGGAGGTCTCCTTTTGGAGAAGGTAACCCATTCCTTCCAAATAGAGGCTTCCAAACACAGGCCGGTTTGCTGCCTCTTCTTGCCTGAAGGAGGCTTGCTTGACCCACCTCCTGCGAACTCCGCTTCCCAGCCTGGGGGAAAATCGCTTCCTGGAGATCTTTTCCCAGAGGCTGTTTCCCGGAGGTGGGGTGGACCTTGGGAAACCATCTCACAGGGGAAGGCAAAACTGCTTGGACAGGTCTATGCTCTGTAGGAGAGCTCTAGTGAACCTCATCTGTCAGGAACATTCTTGGCTCCTATAGATATACCTCTGTGTATGAAGCTACACGACCAACATAGGAGCACACAGGGAGCCTGACTCTCCCCGTAGGATGTTGATGCTTTGCAGCAAAGCACCTGCTTGAGAATCCATCCTCTTACGATTCCCTCACCTTGACAGAGGTCTCATTGCTTAGCCCATGGCAGTTTGGAAAGAAGTAGACCCTTACCCTTCACCAAATAGGCCTTTGTCCTAGTTTGAATGGAAAGGCAGTAGCTGAGCTGAGGTCAGTAAGGCGCCAGTCAAGTCAGACATGTTCCCGAAGCCTGCTCCTTCATGGACAATAATGCTAGAATCTAGGAATGTCTTTGCAAGACTCTCAAAGGGCAGTCAGGGACCTCGACCCTGCTTCTGGAATTTCTGTCTTCTGAGCAGATCTGGAGGTCTCCTTTGGGAGAAGCTAACCCATTCCTTCCAAATAGAGGCTCCCAAACATAGGCCGCTTGGCTGACTCTTCTTGCCCATAGGAGACTGGACTTCCACGCCTCCTGCAAAGTGTGCTTCCTAGCCTGTGAGAAAAGCCGTTCTTGGAGATCTTTTCTCAGGGACTGTTTCCACGGAGTTGGGGCCGAGCCAGGAGACTCACACCCACAGAGGAAGGCAAAACCACATGGACAAACCTTTGCTCTGTAGGAGAGCTCTAGTGAACCTCACTCTGTCAGGAATTTTCTTGGCTCCTACGGGGACACCTCTGTGTGTGAAGCTGCGTACACAACGTAGGGGCACAGAGAGCTTGATTCTCTCCGTGCAGCTCTGAAGCGGTCGTTGAAGCCACAGCTTAAGTTTCCATACAGTGCTCTCCCTTACCTCTGAGAGAGTTCTTATTGCTGTAGCCCTTGGCAGTTTGTAGAAATCCACACCCAAAGCCCTCTCCAAGTAGGCCTGAGTCCTAGTTCCAATACACAGGCCATAGGAAAATTGAGGCCATTGAGGCACTAGACAGGTGTCACACACTGGCAGCCTGCTCCTCCATGGACAGTAAGGCCTCTTCTTCCCTGCAGTAGTCTCGCTTGCCTGGCCTCCAGTGAACAGCATTTCCCAGCCTTGGGGAATAGCGGTTCCTGGAGGTCTTTTCTCAGGGGTTGTTTACCCAGAGCTGAGGCGGAACTTGGGGACCCAAATCACAGGGGACGTCAAAAATGCATGGACAGGTCTATGCTCTGTAGAAGAGCTCTAGTGAACCTCATCTGGCAGGAACATTCTTGGCTCCTATGGAGACTCCTCTGTGTGTGAAGCTACATACCCAACATAAGGGCACAGGGAACCTGATTCTCTCTGTGGGGTGCTGAAGCTTTTTGGCCAAGCAACGGCTTGAGAATCCATCCGCTTACTCTTCGCTTACCTCTGACAGAGGTCTCATTGCTCTGTCTCTTGGCAATTTGGAAAGAAGCAGACACTTACCCTTCACCAAGTAGACCTTTGTCCTAGATTGAACGGAAACGCAATAGCTGAGCTTAGGCCAGTAAGGTTCAAGTCAAGTCTGACATACTCCCGAAGCCTGCTCCTTCACTGACCATAACACTAGAATCTAGGAATGTCTTTGCAAGGCTGACAAAAGGCAGTCAGGAACCTCGACCCTGCCTCTGGAATTTCCATCTTCTGAACAGATGTGGAGGTCTCCTTTTGGAGAAGTAACCCATTCCTTCCAAATACAGGCCTCCAAACACAGGCCGCTTGGCTGCCTCTTCTTGCCCTAAGGAGACTTGCTATTCCCGCCTCCTGCGAACTCCGCTTCCCAGCCTGGGGGAAAAGCGGTTCTTGGAGATCTTTTCTCAGGGGCTGTTTCCAGGGAGCTGGGGCCGAGCCCGGACAGCCAAACGCACAGGGGAAGGAAAACCACATGGAGAAGTCTTCGCTCTCTAGCAGAGCTCTAGTGAACCTAAGTCTGTGAGGAACATTTTTGGCTCTTACTGAGACATCTCTGTGTGTGATGCTGCATACCCAACATAGGGGCACAGGGAGCCTGATTCTCTCCATGGGGGGCTGAAGCTGTGTGGCCAAGCACCTGTTTGAGAATCCATCCACTTACTCTTCCCTTACTTCTGTCACAGGTCTCATTGTTGTAGCCCTTGCATTTTGGAAAGAAGCAGACACTTAACCTTCACCAAGTAGACCTTTGTCCTCGATTGAACGGAAAGGCTATAGCTGAGCTGAGGCCAGTAAGGCGCAAGTCATGTCTGACACTCCCGAAGCCTGCTCCTTCATTGACCATAAAGCTAGAATCTAGGAATGTCTTTGCAAGGCTGGCAAAGGGCAGTCAGGAACCTCGACCCTGCCTCTGGAATTTCCGTTTTCTGTGCAGATCTGGAGGTCTCCTTTTGGAGAAGCCATTCCTTCCAAATAGAGGCTTCCAAACACAGGCCGGTTGGCTGCCTCTTCTTGCTCGAAGGAGTCTCACTTTCTCCGCCTCTTGAAAACACCCCTTCCCAGGCTAGGGGAAAAGCGGTTCTTGGACATCTTTTCTCAGGGGTTGTTACCCCAGAGCTGGGGCCGAGCTTGGGGAACCATAATCACAGGGGAAGGCAAAAACCACATGGACAAGTCTTTGCTCTGTCCGAGAGTTCTAGTGTACCTCAGTCTGTCAGGAACATTCTTGGCTTCTATGGAGAAACCTCTGTGTGTGAAGCTGCATACCCAGCATATTGGCACGGAGAGCCTGATTCTCTCTGTTCAGCTTTGAAGCTGTCATTCAAGCCACAGATTGAGAATACATACAATGGCCTCCCTGACATCTGAGATAGTTCTCATTGCTGTAACCGTTGGGAGTTTGTAGAAATCTGCACCCAAACCCTTCTCCAAGTAGGCCTGGGTCCTAGTTCCAATGCAAAGGCCATAGTAGAACTGAGGCCATTAAGGCACCAGTCAGGTCTCACAAACTCTGGCAGCCTGCTCCTTCATGGACAGTAAGGCCTCTTCTTCCCTGCAGGAAGCTCGCTTGCCTTGCCTACTGTGAACTGCACTTCCCTGCCTGGGGAAAATGTGGTTCCTGGAGATCTTTTCTCAGGGGCTGTTTCCACGGAGCTGGGGTGGAGCTCAGGAACCCACACTCACAGGTGAAGGCAAAACCACATGGATAGGTCTATGCTCTGTAGGAAAGCTCTAGTTAACCTCAGTCTGTCAGGAAAATTCTTGGCTCCTACAGAGATACCGCTGTGAGAAGCTACATACTCAGCATAGGGGCACAGGGAGCCTGGTTCTCTCCGTGGGGTGTTGAAATGCGTGACCAAGCACCTGCTTGAGAAACCATCCACTTACTCTTCCCTTACCTCTGACAGAGGTCTCATTGCTGTAGCCCTTGGCAGTTTGGAAAGAAGCAGACCTTTGCCCTTCCCCAAGAAGGCCTTTGTCCTAGTATGAATGGGAAGACAATATCTCAGCTGAAGCCAGTAACGCACCAGTCATATTGACATATTCCAGAAGCCTAATCCTTCATGTACAATAACTGTAGAATCTAGGAATATCTTTGCAAGGCTGGCAAAGAGCAGGTGAGAATCGATCCAGACTCTGGAATTTCTGTCTTCTGAGCAGATCTAGAGGTCTCCTTTTGGAGAAGCTAACCCATTCCTTCCAAATAGAGGCTTCCAAACACAGGCCGATTGGGTGCCTCTTCTTGCCTGCAGGAGGCTCGCTTTCTTCGCCTCCTGTGAAGTGCACTTCCCAGGCTGGGGGAAAAAGTGGTTCTTGGAGATCTTTTCTCAGGGGCTGTTTCCCCGGAGCTGGGGCTGAGCTCGGGGAACCATACTGACAGGGAAAGGCAAACCACATGGAGAAGTCTTTGCTCTGTAGGAGAGCTCTAGTGAACCTCAGTCTGTGAGGAACATTCTTGGCTCCTCTGGAGACACCTCTGTGTGTGAGCTGTATACCAAACATATTGGCACAGAGAGCCTGATTCTTTCTGTGCAGCTTTGAAGCTCTGGTTCAAGCCACAGCTTGAGAATGCATACAATGCTCTCCCTCCCTTGAGATAGTTCTCATTGCTGGAGCCTTTGGCAGTTTGTAAAAATCTGCACCCATATCTTTCTCTAAGTAGGCCTGGGTCACAGTTCCAATGTAATGGCCATAGAAGAACTGAGGCCAGTAAGGCACCGAGGACAGAGCAGCCTCTTGGCTGGACGTGGTGATGTGGTTTGCGGCCTTCCCCTGTGTGTTTGGGCCCCCTAGCACTGCACCAGCTCAGGGGAACCAGCCCTTGAGCAAAGACCTCCAAGAAGCGCTTTGCGCCCAGGGGGGGAAGCTCATTTCACAGCACGCAGGGAAGCGAGCCTCCTTTCAGGAGAAGAGGCAGCCCGCCGGTGGGTGCTTGCAAGCCTTTATTGGGAAGGACCGAGTGAGCTTCCACAATGGTGGAGCTCCAGATCTGCTCCCAGGCACAATAGTGCAGAACGCCTGCCCAGAGACTCCTCTGCCCTGGGCGAGCCTCGCCAACACATGCCTAGCTTCTAGCGTTCCTGCCTGGGAAGGAGCAGGCTGCTGGAGTGTGGGAGACGGGACTGGCGCCTGACTGGCCTCAGCTCAGCTATTGCCTTTCCATTCAAACTAGGACCCATGCCTACTTGGACAAGGGTAAGGGTCTGCTTCTTTCCAAAATGGCAAGGGCTACAGCAATGAGACCTCTGTCAGAGTTAAGAGTAAGTGGATGGATTCTCAAAAGGTGCTTGGCCACAAAGCTTCAGCAAACCACGGAGAGAATCAGGCTCCCTGTTCCCCTATGTTGGGTATGCAGCTTCACAAACAGAGGTGTCTCCATAGGAGCCAAGAAAGTTCCTGACAGAGTGAGGTTCACTAGAGCTCTCCTACAGAGGAAAGACTGGTCTATGTGGTTTTGCCTTCCCCTGTGCCTGTGGGTCCCCAGGCTCAGCCCCAGCTCATTGGTAACAGCCCCTGAGAAAAGATCTCCAAGATCCACTTTTCCCCCAGGCTGGGAAGCACAGTTCGCAGGAGGCGGGGAAAGCGAGCCTCCTTCGGGCAAGAAGAGGCATCCAACTGGCCTGCGTTTGGAAGGCTCAATTTGGAAGCAAAGGGTAAATTTCGCCAAAAGGAGATCTCTAGATCTGCTAAGAAGATGAAAATTTCAGAGCCTGGATCGAGATTCTTGCCTGCACTTTGCCAGCCTTGCAATAACATTTCTAGATTATAACGTTATTCTTCAAGAAGGAGGAGGCTTTTGGAGTATGGGAGATGACTCGTGCCTTACTGGTCTCAGCTAAGCTACTGCCTTTCCATTCATATTAGGACAAAGAGCTACTTGGTGAAGGGTAAGGGTCTGCTTTTTTTTCAAACTGCCAAGGGCTAAATAAATAAGACATCTGTCAAGGCAAGGGAAGAGTAAGTGGATGGATTCTCAAGCAGGTGCGTGGCCGCACTTTTCAGCCGACCATAGAGAGAATCAGCCTCCCTGTGCCCCTATGTTGGGTACGTAGCTTCACATACAGAGGTACCTCTTTAGGAGCCAAGAATGTTCCTGACAAATGAGGTTCACTAGAGCTTTCCAACAGAGAATACACCTGTTCATGTGGTTTTGCCTTCCCCTGTGAGTTGGGGCCCCGTAGTCCGCCCCAGATCTGGGGAAACAGCTCCTGAGAAAAGATCTCCAGGAACCGCTTTTCCCCCAGGCTGGGAAACGCAGCTGACAGGAGGCAAGGCAAGTGAGCCTCCTGCAGGGAAAAAGAGGTCTTACTGTCCCGGGAGGAGCAGACTGCCAGAGTGTGTGAGACCTGACTGGTGCCTTACTGGCCTCAGCTCCGCCATTGCATGTTCATCCGAACTAGGACCCAGGCCTACTTGGAGAAGGGTTTGGGTGCGGATTTCTACAAACTGCCAAGGGATACAACAATGAGAACTCTCTTAGAGGTAAGGGAGAGCATTGTATGGATTCTCAAGCTGTTTTCTGAACGACAGCTTCAAAGCTGCACAGAGACAATCAGGCTCTCTGTGCCCCTATGTTGGGTACACAGCTTCACACACAGAGGTGTCCCCGTAGAAGCCAAGAACGTTCCTTACAGACTGAGGTTCACTAGAGCTCTGCTAGAGAGCAAAGACTTGTCCATGTGGTTTTGCCTTCCCCTTTGCCTGTGGGTCTCCGGGCTAGGTCCCAGCTCCGTGGAAACAGCCCCTGAGAAAAGATATCCGAGAACTGCTTTTCCCCCAGGCTGGGAAGCAGAGTTTGCAGGAGACGGGACAAGAAAATCTCCTTAGGGGAAGAAGAGGCAGCCAACCGGCCTGTGTTTGGAAGCCTCTATTTGGAAGGAATGGGTTAGCTTTTCCCAAAGGAGACCTCCAGATCTGCTCAGAAGATGGAAATACCAGAGACAGGGTCGAGGTTCTTGAATGCCCTTTGGCAGCCTTGCAAAGACAATCCTAGATTCTAGCGTTATTGTCCCTGAAGAAGCGGGCTTCGGGGATATGTCAGACTTGACTGGCAACTTACTGGCCTTAGCTCAGCTATTGCATTTCCATTCAAACTAGGACAAGGGCCTACTTAGTGAAGTGTAAGGGTCTGCTTCTTTCCAAACTGCCAAGGGCTACAGCAATGAGACCTCTGTCAAGATGAGGGAGGCGTAAGCGGATGGATTCTCAAGCAGCTTCTTTGAAACAAAGCATCAGCACCCCACGGAGAGAGTCAGGCTCCCTGTGCCCCTATGTTGGGTGTGTAGCTTCACACACAGAAGTGTCTCTATAGGAGCCAAGAATGTTCGTGGCAGATGAGGTTCACTAGAGCTCTCCTACAGAGCATAGACCTCTCCATGTGGTTTGTCTTCCCCTGTGAGTTGGGTCCCCGATCTCCTCCCCAGCTCCAGGGAAACAGCCCCTGATAAAAGATCTCCAGGAACTGCATTTCCCCCAGGCTGGGAAACACAGTTCATAGGAGGCAAGGCAAGCGAGCCTCCTGCAGGGAAAAAGAGGCCTTACTTACTCAAGGAGGAGCAGGCTGCCAGAGTGTGTGAGACCTGACTGGTGCCTTGCTGGCCTCAGCTCCGCCATCGCATGTTCATCTGAACTAGGACCCAAGGGTACTTGGAGAAGGTGTTGGGTGCGGATTTCTACAAACTGCCAAGGGCTACAGCAATGAGAACTCTCTCAGCGGTAAGGGAGAGCATTGTATGGATTTTCAAGCTGTTTTCTGAACGACAGTGTCAAAGCTGCACAGAGACAATCAGGCTCTCTGTGCCCCTATATTGGGTATGCAGCTTCACACACAGAGGTGTCCCCGTAGGAACCAAGAACGTTCCTCACAGACTGAGGTTAACTAGAGCTCTGCTAGAGAGCAAAGACTTGTCTATGTGGTTTTGCCTTCCCCTATGCGTGTGGGTCTCCGGGTTCAGCCCCAACTCCGTGGAAATAGCCCCTGAAAAATGATATCCAAGAACCGCTTTCCCCCCAGGCTGGGAAGCTGAGTTCGCAGGAGGAAGAACAAGCAATCCTTTGGGCAAGTAGAGGCAGACAACCGGCCTGTGTTTGGAAGCTTCTATTTGGAAGGAATGGGTTAGAGTTTCCCAAAGGAGACCTCCAGATTTGCTCAGAAGACGGAAATTCCAGAGGCAGGGTCGAGGTTCCTGACTGCCCTTTGGCAGCCTTGCAAAGACATTCCCAGATTCTAGCATTATTGTTCATGAAGGAGCAGGCTTCGGGAATATGTGACTTGACTGCACCTTACTGGCCTCAGCTCAGCTATTGCCTTTCCTTTCAGACTAGGACAAGGGCCTACTTGGTGAAGGGTAAGGGTCTGCTTCTTTCCAAACTGTCAAGGGCTACAGCAATGAGACCTCTGTCCAGGCAAGGGAAGCCTAAGCGGATGGATTCTCAAGTAGGTGCTTTGCCACAAAGCATCAACACCCCACGGAAAGAGTCAGGCTCCCTGTGCCCCTATGTTGGGTGTGTAGTTTCACACACAGAGGTGTCTCTATAGGAGCCAAGAATGTTCGTGACAGATGAGGTTCACGAGATCTCTCCTACAGAGCATAGACCTCTCCATGTGGTTTTGTCTTCCCCTGTGAGTTGGGTCCCTGATCTCCTCCCCAGCTCTAGGGAAACAGCCCCTGAAAAAAGATCTCCAGGAACCGCATTTCCCTCAAGCTGGGAAACGCAGTACACGGAGGCAGGCAGTGAGCCTCCTCCAGGGAAAAAGAGGCCTTACTGTCCACGGAGGAGCAGGCTGCCAGAATGTGCAAGACCTGACTGGTGCCTTACTGGCCTCAGCTCCGCCATTGCATGTTCATCCGAACTAGGACCCAGGCCTACTTGGAGAAGGGTTTGGGTGCGGATTTCTACAAACTGCCAAAGGCTACAGCAATGAGAACTCTCTCAGCGGTAAGGGAGAGCATTGTATGGATTCTCAAGCTGTTTTCTGAACGACAGCTTCAAAGCTGCACAGAGACAATCAGGCTCTCTGTGCCCCTATGTTGGGTACACAGCTTCACACACAGAGGTGTCCCCGTAGAAGCCAAGAACGTTCCTTACAGACTGAGGTTCACTAGAGCTCTGCTAGAGAGCAAAGACTTGTCCATGTGGTTTTGCCTTCCCCTTTGCCTGTGGGTCTCCGGGCTAGGTCCCAGCTCCGTGGAAACAGCCCCTGAGAAAAGATATCCGAGAACTGCTTTTCCCCCAGGCTGGGAAGCAGAGTTCGCAGGAGACGGGACAAGAAAATCTCTTTAGGGGAAGAAGAGGCAGCCAACCGGCCTGTGTTTGGAAGCCTCTATTTGGAAGGAATGGGTTAGCTTTTCCCAAAGGAGACCTCCAGATCTGCTCAGAAGACGGAAATTCCAGAGGCAGGGTCGAGGTTCCTGACTGCCCTTTGGCAGCCTTGCAAAGACATTCCCAGATTCTAGCGTTATTGTCCATGAAGGAGCAGGCTTTGGGAACATGTCTGACTTGACTGGCAGCTTACTGACTCAGCTCAGCTATTGCCTTTCCATTCAAACTAGGACAAAGGCCTACATGGTGAAGGGTAAGGGTCTACTTCTTTCCAAACTGAATGGGCTAAGCAATGAGACCTCCGTCAAGGCGAGGGAAGCGTAAGCGGATGGATTCTCAAGCAGATGCTTTGCCACAAAGCATCAACACCCCACGGAGAGAGTCAGGCTCCCTGTGCCCCTATGTTGGGCGTGTAGCTTCGCACACAGAGGTGTCTCTATAGGAGCCAAGAATGTTCCTGACAGATGAGGTTCACTAGAGCTCTCCTACCGAGCATAGACCTGTCCATGTGGTTTTGCCTTCTGCTGTGAGTTGGGTTCCCGAGGTCCGCCCCAGCTCTGGGAAAACAGCCCCTGAGAAAAGATCTCCAGGAATCGCATTTCCCCCAGGCTGGGAAGCGGAGTTCACAGGAGTCGGGACAAGGAAGCCTCCTTCGGGCAAGAAGAGGCAGCAAACCGGCCTGTGTTTGGAAGCCTCTATTTGAAAGGAATGGGTTACCTTCTCCAAAAGGAGACCTCCAGATCTGCTCAGAAGACGGAAATTCCAGAGGGAGGGTCGAGGTAACTGACTGCCCTTTGCCAGCCTTGCAAAGATATTCCTAGATCCTAGCGTTATTGTCCATGAAGGAGCAGGCTTCGGGAACATGTCTGACATGACTGGTGCCTTACTGACTCAGCTCAGCTATCGCCTTTCCGTTCATTCTAGGATAAAGGCGTACTTGATGAAGGGTAAGGGTCTGCTTCTTTCCAAACTGCCAGGGGCTACAGCAATGAGACCTCTGTCAGAGGTAAGGGAAGACAAAGTGGATGGATTCTCAAGGCCTTGCTTGGCCACAATGCTTCAGCACCCCACAGAGAGAATCAGGCTCCCTGTGCCGCTATGCTGGGTATGTAGGTTCACAAAGAGGTGTCTCCATAGCAGCCAGGAATGTTCCAGACAGATGAGCTTCACGAGAGCTCTCCTACAGAGCATAGACCTCTCCATTTGGTCTTGTCTTCCCCTGTGAGTTGGGTTCCCGATCTCCTCCCCAGCTCTAGGGAAACAGTCCCTGAGAAAAGATCTCCAAGAACAGCATTTCCCTCAAGCTGGGAAACGCAGTTCACGGAGGCAGGCAGCGAGCCTCCTGCAGAGAAAAAGAGGCCTTACTGTCCACGAAGGAGCAGGCGGCCAGAGCGTGTGAGACATGACTGGTGCCTTTCTGGCCTCAGTTCTTCTATGGCCTTTGTATTGGAACTAGTACCTAGGCCTAATTGGAGAAGGGTTTGGGTGCGGATTTCTACAAACTGTCACGTGCTACAGCAATGAGAATTCTCTCAGAGGTAAGGGAGAGCATTGTATGGATTCTCAAGCTGTTGCTTGAACGATAGCTTCAAAGCTGCATGGAGAGAATAAGGCTCTCTGCGCCAGTATGTTGGGTACGCAGCTTCACACACAGAGGTGTCCCCGTAGGAGCCAAGAGCTTTCCTGACACACTGAGCTTTACTAGATCTCTCCTAGAGAGCAAAGTCTTGTCCATATGGTTTTGTCTTCCCCCTGCATGTGGGTCTCCGGGCTCGGCCCCAACTCCATGGAAACAGCCAATGAGAAAAGATCTCCAAGAACCCTTTTCCCCCAGGCTGGGAAGCGGGGTTTGCAGGAGGCGGGACAAGTAAGCCTCCTTCAGGCAAGAAGAGGCAGTAAACCGGCCTGTGTTTGGAAGCCTCTATTTGGAAGAAATGGGTTAGCTTCTCCCAAAGGACACCTCCAGATCTTCTCAGGAGACGGAAATTCCAGAGGTAGGGTCGAGGATCCTGACTGCCCTTTGTCAGCCTTGCAAAGACATTCCTAGATTCTAGCGTTATTGTCCATGAAGGGGCAGGCTTCGGGAACATGTCTGACTTGACTGGCGCCTTACTGACCTCAGCTCAGCTATTGCCTTTCCATTCAAACTAGGACAAAGGCCTACTTTGTGAAGGGTAAGGGCCTACTTCTTTCCAAACTGCCATGGTCTACAGCAATGAGACCTCTGTCAAGGCGAGGGAAGCGTAAGCGGATGGATTCTCAAGCAGGTGCTTTGCCACAAAGCATCAGCACCCCACGGAGAGAATCAGGCTCCATGTGCCCGCATGTTGGGTGTGTAGCTTCACACACAGAGGTGTCTCTTTAGGAGCCAAGAATGTACCTGACAGATGAGGTTCACTAGAGCTCTCCTACAGAGCATAGACCTGTCCATGTGGTTTTGCCTTCCCGTGACAGTTGGGTCCCCGAGATCCACCCCAGCTCCGGAGAAACAGCCCCTGAGAAAAGGTCTCTAGGAACCGCTTTTTCTCCAGGCTGGGAAACGCAGTTGGCAGGAGGCAAGGCAAGCGAGCCTCCTGCAGGGTAAAAGAGGTCTTATTTTCCCTGGAGGAGCAGGCTGCCAGAGTGTGTGAGACCTGACTGGTGCCTTACTGGCTTCAGGTCCGCCATTGCATGTTCATCCGAACTAGGACCCAGGTCTACTTGGAGAAGGGTTTGGGTGCAGATTTCTACAAACTGCCAAGGGCTACAGCAATGAGAACTCTCTCAGCGGTAAGAGAGAGCATTGTATGGATTCTCAAGCTGTTGTTTGAATGACTGCTTCAAAGCTGCACAGAGAGAGTCATGCTGTCTGTGCCCCTATTTGACTATGCAGCTTCACACACAGAGTTTGGCTCTGTTGGAGCTAGAAATGTTCCTGATAGACTCAGGTTCACTAAAGCTGTCCTGCAGAGCAAAGAAATTGGATGTGGTTTTGCCTTCCCTTGTCAGTATGGGTCCCCTAGCTTGGCCCCAGCTCCAGGGAAACAGCCTCTGAAAAAATTATTCAAATAACTGATTTTCCACCAGGCTGTTAAGCAGAATTCGCAGGTTGCAAGGAAAGGAAGCCTGCTTCGTGGAAGAAGAGGCAGCCAACCGGCCTGTGTTAGGAAGCCTGTATTTGGAAGGAACGGGTTATCTTCTACAACGGGAGAACCTCAGATCTGCTCAGGGGACTGAAAAACCGGAGTCAGGGTCGAAGTTCTCCCCTGTCCTTTGCGCGCCTTGCAAAGACATTCCTAGCTTCTAGCGTTAGTGTCCATGAAATAGCAGGCTGCGGGAGCATGTGATAAATGACTGGCACCTTTCTGTCCTCAGCTCCGCTATTGCCTTTCTATTGGAACTAGAACCCAGGCCTACTTTAAGAGGGGTTAGGGTCCAGTGTTTCCAAACTGCCAAGGGCTACAGCATTGCGAGCTCTGTCAGAGGTAAGAAAAGAGCAATTGGTTGGATTCTCCAGCTGTTGCTTGGCCGCACAGCTTCCGCACCGCATGGAGAGCATGAAGCTCCTTGTGGCCCTATTTTGGGTATGCAGCAACACGCAGACAGAGTGTCTGTGTTCGCACCAAAAATTTCCTGACACACTTAGGTACATTAGATCTCTCCTACAGAGCAAAGATGTGTGGATGTGGTTTTGCCTTTCCCTATGAGTTTGGGTCCCTTACCTCGGCCCCAGCCCTGGGGAAACAGCCCCTGAGAAAATACTTACAATAAGTGGTTGGTCCATCAGCTGGGAAGTGAAGTTCACAGATGCGGGTAAATGAAGCCTCCCTTGTGGAAGCAGAGGCAGCCAACTGGTGTGTGTTTGCAAGCATGTATTTGGAAGGAACGGGTTAGCTTCTACAATGGGAGACGTCCAGATCTGCTCAGAGGACTGAAACTCAGAGTCAGGGCTGAGCTCAGTGTCAGTGCCGAGCATCTCGCATGCCATTTGTGAACCTTGTAATGACATTCCTAGGTTATAGTGGCATTGCCCATGAAGGAGCAGGCTGTGGCACTGTGTCAGACATGTTTCGGCGCATTACTCTGATCAGCTCCACTATTTCCTTTCATGTACATTTTGGTCTCTAGGCCCGGTATCGAGGGGCGCACACAGGGTGTTTTCCCACAGGATGCAAAAATGTTCCAGACAGTCCTATGCTCACTAGCTGTTGCTAGGTCACACATTATGCTATACTTATTGCTACAGTAAAAACACTATTGAAGCGCTAATTAATTTCTTTTTCTTTTTATTTGCAATGCTAGTGATAGAACCAAAGGCTGACATCTGTATCAAACAGGGGAAACGTAAAGGAAACTAAACAATTTTATGTAATCACATTGCCATGATCCTATACAGTAAAATGGAAATTCAAAGGACATGATTTTTCTGAATGCAGGAGACTCCGGTTTCATTCCTGGGTCGGGAAGATTCCCTGGAGAAGTAACAGACAACCCACTCCCAGTATTCTAGCCTAGAGAATGCCATGGACTGTATAGTCCGTGGGGTCACAAAGAATCAGGCACCACTGAGCCATTTTCACTTTCACATGCGGATATTATTAAATAAAAAATGTGGTAACGGATCTAGAACCTTTGGCAATCTAACGAATGAATAATATAAATATGAATAATCAACTTTGTCCTTCATGGTGATTACCGTCTGGTATTTGCTTTGAGAGCAGTTGAACTCCTCATTGTTAAAGAGAAATAATCCTTTCCTCTCTGAAACATTTGTGAACCATTCAGTTGGGTGTGGTGAATAAAATACTTAAGGATCTAATACATAAAAATGCAATAGGCAAAGTACATTATTTTTTGCTCCTTTTCTCACAGGGTGGAATATTTTGTATTTGCCCTGATTTTGTGTCTTGACTTCATGTACCATTGTATAGTGACATTTTTAGTTGAAATACAGTAGGACTAAAAATATTGATATAATACTAATAAATCATGTTGGTATGTGTGGTTGTCACATGGGATTCACAGGAGAATTAAATTCACAGTTGTCAATGTAAAGGATTCATGCTATTTAGCTTCTTCATGAATCTATACTACGAAGGAAGAGCTTTTCACAACATATTTCACTGAGGGAACTACAAGGATGATAGGCGTAATACTATGTGTCAACTCATGGATTTCAAAGCATTGCTCACAATACAGATCTGCTTTTCAACATCAGGGTTCTTTCAGTGTCCTTGAACAGCATTTGTTTTTCAGTTCAGTTCAGTTCAGTTCAGTTGCTCGGTCTTTGTGACCCCCATTGAACCACAGCACGCCAGGCCTCCCTGTCCATCACCGACTCCCAGACTTTACCCAAACTCGTGACCATTGGGTCGCTGGTGCCATCTAACCATCTCATCCGCTGTCATCCCCTTCTCCTCCTGTCTTCAATCTTTCCCAACATCAGGGTCATTTCAAATGAGTCAGCTCTCCAAAAACTGGAGTTTCAGCTTCAACATCAGTCCTTCCGATGAACACCCAGAACGGATTTCCTTTAGGATGGACTGGTTGGACTTCCTTGCAGTCCAAGGGACTGCCAAGAGTCTTATCCAACACCACAGTTCAAAAGCATCCATTCTTCTGCGCTCAGCTTTCTTTATAGTTCACCTATATATTCTGTATACAGAAGAAAAACACTCATGAGTATAAAACTTGTTCACATAAAATGAGTGTATGAATTGTTATCTTCCCGACCCAGGGATCAAACCCACATCACTTCCATATCCTGCACTCATAGGCAGATTATTTACTGATTGTGCCACCTAGGAATTGATATACATTTGAAGAACCACTGCCATCAGCTTCTCCTGTTAATGACCAAAGTAGGAGAAAGAACACTGGCAGAAGTACCGTAAGCATATTATTTAGTCAAGGAACTGTTGTTTTGCTGGGTACTCCACTTATTACTGGAACAAGTCAGTTCCTCCATTGATGGTGGGTATACCTGAAAAATTCTTACAAATTCATGGAATGTGATGTCTATATGATCAATGTGTTCATCTTATGCTACTGCTTCAGGTAGACCTGCTTCAGTATGAAGGACTGCACTTAAAGGGATACATACTATTCCAGCTCAAGCAACAGATACTGAAGTGCAGATCACTGTCCTTTGTTGAACAGCGTCAGCAGTTTCTCAACATATGTAACATGGCAGAGCAAGCCTTGGGATGCAACTCTGAAAACAGGCTAGGCCTTCTTTTTCCCAAGCCCTGCAATAAAATACAAATCCAAAAAAGAAAAATAGCAATGGTTTTGTCAGAACTTCCTCACTTTTTCTTTCTGAATGGCAGGAAGCAGACACTGAGGCCAGATGACTGCAGGATTTAATTATGAGCTAACATTGGGTGGGGTGGAAGCTCATCACTCTAGGAAGAATGTGGCTCGATTAAACCATTTGACTTTCATTCACTTCATGTACATAGAGTTCCATAATCCTTCATTAAGGAAATCAGTAAGTTCAACTTCCTTACACCTTCACCATCTCTTGATTTACACGAATGCCAATTCCTAGTCCAGCACTTATTTATACAATGAGTGCTACAGGTAGTAATAGTGCATAAATGATGATGAGCAATGACAGGAAGTTTATTTCTTCTCTGTTTGACTTCTCTATTTTTGTACAACCAAGCAGTGAAATATACTTACGGATGTGAATATTTTAGTGGCGTGTAGAAATACACAGTGTTGGCACAATACTTATCATGGTATTGTGTCTCTTTCATATATTCCTTTGGAGATTCTGTTCCATTATACATTATCATAAGATACTCAATACAGTTTCCGAAACTATAGAGTAGATCCTTGTGGTTTCTTTCATACATAGTACTATGTAGTTGTTAATAATTCAAACAAAAACTGGTACACAAATATTCATAGCGACCTTATTCACAATAGCCCAAAGGTAGAATCCATTCAAGTGTCCATCGGTGGGTGAATGAATATGCAACACAGGGTATATTCAAAAGCTTGAACAGTATTCTACCATACAAAAAGATAAACTGAAATGGTTCTGCCACTGTGCAAGACACTACAGAAATTACTCCAAAACTAACACATGGGACAAACAGATATTTCGATTCTAATTCATGCTATGTACCCAAAAGGTTTGGAAAAGGGGGCTGAAAAAAATGCATATTTCTGCACGCATACTCACAACAGCATGATTCACACTGGCCAACAAACAGAGGCAATCTAAATGTCCATGGACAGCCAATTCCATAAACAAACTGTGGTAGACACACAATGGAATCTGATTTGGCCCTTCAAAGTCGGTAATTCTGACAATGCTACAATGAGGACGAACCTTATGGTCATTATATTAAGTGAAATAAACCAGACCAAAAACGGAGAAACGTTCTGTGATTCCACTAGTATGAGATATCCAAACAAATCAAATCCAAAGCCAGAAAAATAGAAAGTAATTCCCAGGGATCGAAGACAGTTCATGTTTCACAGAACCCGCCCAGTTTCCCTTGGGGAAACTGACTTCTCATGACATCTCCAAAACCAATTATACAAATAATTGGAAGCCATATCCAGTCAAATGAGTGTAGTCAAAATTTTACAATGTATACCAACCTCACTCAAACTTCTCAACAGACAAAAGGCAAAATTGTATCTATGGTACCTCAGCTTTGCTTAAAACTGTATCTACGGTACCTTAGCTCTGCTTATGAATTTTAACAACAACAACGACAACAAAAACACACACTAAAGTCTATCCAAAAAAGGACATAAAAATTATAACATGAACTTTAAAAAATTATAAATTTAAACTGTGAAAAACCTTATTCACAAAACTTAAACGCAAGCCACAGAAAAATATATTGACAAAATACATATACGATAAAGGATCGTACTCCGAATATACCAAAACATCTGGAACAAACAACCTCATTAAAAGTGTATAAATCTGAACTCCTGGCCAAAGAAAAGATACAGATAGTAAATCAGCATATCAAAAATACTCAAAATCATATATCATTAGGAAATTAGAAACTAAAACATCAGTGAAGTAGCACTGCACACCTATTAGATCCAGTAAGCTCAAAAAAGGGGGAGGGGGTGCAGGGTTTCTCTGGTGGCTCAGTGGTAAAGAATCTGCGTGACGATGCAAGACACTCAAGTTCGATCCCTTACCCAGGAAGATCCCACATGCCAGAGAAATTTAGCTGGAGTTTTCTACAGCTAAACAAGGCTCACCTGTGACCTGAACACTACACGCCTAGCACTTACTAAACAGCTTTGAAAAAGTGTCCAGACAAAAAGTATCACACAATTCTACACAGCTCTACTTCTAACAGCTAAAAACTTTCAAATATCAGGATGTCTTCGGGCGATGACTGTGTAAGCAATTTGGGATAAATCCACAGTGAAGGGGAGCAAATGCTACCCCAAAATATACCTCTTCAGCATGAGAATTAGTTGGACCTAATTAACTTTCTTTTTTTTTTTTTAAGAGGACAAATGCTCATCTCTGAAACCCAAGTTCAAGACGGCTCTTCTGTGAGTCACATTTACAAGAGAAGTCTCATTTCAAAGGAATCCTCGGTATATACCAGATAGAAGGATGAGAGTCTTGTGAAACTCTTTTTTTTTTTTTTTTTATCAAGAGGGAACCCTAAGATGTAAATCTGTACAGTGACCATATCCTTCCTTTCCTTTCATTTTATTTTTTAAATATATATATATATATATTTGTACTTGGCTGCACCAGATCGACCTTCGTTGAGGCCAGCCAGATATTTAGCTAAAGCATGCCAACTCTTCATTGTGGCATGGGAGATCTAGTTCTCGGATAAGGGATTGAACCTTAGCCACCTTCTTTGGGAGTGTCCAGTCTTAGCTACTGGACCACCAGGAAGCCCCTGATTTGGTTTTAGATGAAGGTGGTATCTAAGGTGATATCTTGGGCCATTTCAGTCACTGACTCAGTTTCCTGAGTTTCTTCAAAGCATGCACGAGGTACACATATTAAACCGGTTTGCAAAACAAGGAAAGGTAGTTCATACTACAACACTGTATGCTTACAAATATCTAAATGGTAAATGGCATGTTATTTATTTTTAATTACTATGGAGAAAAAAAGGAATGCAAGATTCACACATTTTATAACATGAATAAACATTAAAACCATCTTTAGTGAAAAATATCCATATAGAAAAGGCCACGCAGATCCCATATTCACCATCTGCTTTAAGTCCATCAAGTTTGTCCAAATCAATGAACATCTCAGTAACATTCTAAAAAAAAAAAAAAAAAAGGAAGAAAAGATATATTCATACAATTGAACAATTGCTGAAACAGAACTGGGGCTGTGGATTACATTATACCGTAGAAACCATATGATGTTCTGATTTTGGAGATTATATGCAGGTTCTGCAGGAGAATCCACCCATTTTGGATAAAACACATAGAGTGTTTTAGATGATGTGGCAAATGCGAGCACTTTTTCCCTTTGCTAGGAGTTTTCTGTACATTTTACCCAGAATGGAAATTATGTTTCAAAACAAACAAGTCAATACCATAAATGAAAATCAGATTAGACAGGCATGAAAATTTTCTATAGAGTTCAGACTTACCCAGGCGAAGTTCAAGGGAAGCTGTGATGCTCCACTGTCCTTGAAGGAGTCCACATGGAATGAAGAAGTACTGTGGGCAGTCTACTAGTAACCACCATGCCTTGGGTCTGCGGGACAAACAGATTTTGCAAGTAAAATGTTCCCCATAACTTCACAAAAAGTTTTTAGACTACATTCAGTAAAGTTGAATAATTTCCGATCAATTTACAATCATAGAAACTACTACAACTTACAATCCCAATCAATATGTAAAAATCACTTGCGTTTCTATAGCCTAATAACAAACAGAAATAAACATTAAGAAAATCCCACTTATAATTGCACCCAAAAGAATAAAACATCTAGCAACAGACTTAATCAAGGACATAAAAGACTAGTAGTCAGAAAACCAGAAAGCACTGAAAAAGAAACCAAAGAAAACACAAATAAACAGAAAACGACACCACGCTAAAACACTGGAACAATGAGGAATTCAAATGTCCATTCCAAGCAAAGCCATCAACAAATACACTGACTGCAATCACAAAATGATATGCAATGGCCATTTTCATAGAAAAGAAATACTCCTACTAGTAGACTGCTAATATTGAACACGACCTTAAAGGGCCAAGAAGACTCTGAGAGAGAAGAACACAGCTGGAGGCATCTTCCTCTCTGACTTCAAACTACATCATGGCCCTGTAGTAACCACCACAGTGAGGAACTGGCAGGAACACAGACACATGGACTCCAGGAAAGAAGAGAGAGCCCAGGAATGAACCCACATGGAACATGGTCAGTTCATGAAAATCAAACCAGGAATGAGCCAAGAGGAAAGGACAGTCTTCTGAAGAAACAGGGACAGGAAAACTGGCCACCTACTCGGAAGAACATCCGTGAAGGTCATCCTCTAGGCCATCGAACAGAAATCGAACTGATCGAACTGAAAACCCGCCATTTGCACATGGAGCTCTCCTCACCACCCCCCACCCCCCGAGTGCTCTGAGATGGACCTCTGGTCAGCGCTCAGCTGGACACAGGAAACGTCTACTTCGTCCTCATTTTCCCCTCTTGCAGCGCCTCCTTGCTGGCGGGCACTGAGGCAACCCTGTTCCTCTCAGCCGGGACGCAGCCCCGTGACCCCAGAGCCCGAGCCCTGAGGGCCCTGAGGAGACAAAGCTCCCGCCAGGGAAGAGTGGGCAGCCCTGCACTCACAGACCTCAGAAGGCTCACCCACAAGCAGCTCTGCTGTGAGCACTCAGACTGGAAGCCCAAACTGAAATGGAGCACAATGGCTCCATGACCCTCCTCAAAACATGGCTAAGGAACAGTCAGAGCCTGGATGGAACGCAGCCATAAAAAGGAACAATTTGAGTCCGTTCTAAGGAAGGGGATGAACCGAGAGTGTATTAAACAGGCAAGTCAGTCAGAAAGAGAAAAACATGGAATCGAGAAGGATGGGTCTGACGAATTTGTTCACATAGCAGCACCGGAGATGCAGACATAGAGGACAGACTTACGGACCAGGGTGGGGAACAAGAGGGAGAGGGTGACATGAATGGAGAGAGCAGCATGGATGCATGTACACCAACATTTGTAAATAGACAACCAGTGGGAATTTGCTGTTATGACTCAGGGAACTCAAACTGGGGCTCTGTAATAACCTAGAGAGGTGGGGATTGATGGGATGATGGAGGGAGATTCCAGAGCGAGGGGATACACGTACACCTATGGTTCGTTCGTGTGGATGTATGACAAATCAAACCGATATTGTAAAGCAGTGATCAATCAACTAGAAATAAATAACTGTTTATAAAAAAAAATGAAATGAACAGAAGCACAAACTTTGCAACTAACACCGGAATTCCTTTTAAAAAACTATATAATTTGAGAAAACAACAAAAGATCTACATGACCTTTGGTCTGGTGATGAGTTCTAACACACACAAAAAAGCCAACTTACCAAATTAGGAATGTACATTATTTCAAACATTGACTTTTACAATTTCATACATTTACTCTGTGAAGGACCTTATTCCAGAGAACCAAAAGGCACTCTGTTAAATGAACCAGTGACCACCCATCCTTGCCAGGCAACAGAGAAGAGAAAACACTTGCAGGAGTCATCTTAAAACAGGAGGTCCTGGTAAGGAACAAGGAACTAACAAGCTCCCACCAACCAGGATTCTGGAGAGGTCAACAAGAGGTCAACAAGAGATGGGAGACTGCAGTCCAGAGGTCCTAGCAACTTCCATCTAGCAACAAAGACCCAGCATAGTCAAAACGAATTCAATGTTACAAAAAATAAATAAATAAAAGGACAGAATTTCTTTGAACACATGACTGAGATTAGGGGTGAGGCAGTACATATATGTGCCAGGATAATCTTAAAGTATGAGAAAGTAAAAGACAACTATCAAGCTGTCCAAAGTGATAAAAATGAATGATTACACAGTTTTATCTGTATACACTAGCATATAATAATCTGAAAAGGAATTAAAAAAATTCCCTTTCAATAATGTCAACATGAATAAAGTACTTTGGCATGGATATAATGAGGATGACAAGACTGGCACACTGGAAATTATACACCATGGCTGAAAAATATCCTGAATACATGGACAGATATTCCATAGCGATGGAAAGACTTAAGATGGCAATACCATGGAATGCATCTTCAATCTGAAATGAAGATTTGATATGACTTAATCGCTCAGAGCTTTTGTGTCATCAAGTGTTATTAAAGTATAAAAGAGATAGAGAAAGCTGCTGACATAGACTTGCGGCGGGGTGGCGGGGGGCATAAGAGTACCCCCTGCTGGTCTTTAGCCAGATATTATACAGGCACTTGCAGTCTGCTAAGGAAAGAAAGGCACTGTCTCAGGGAATGGCACCAGGCCCTTCACCCACGACATGCATTGAGATAACATTGGCAGCAGGTGAGTCATCCCGGGCCAAAAAATGATTGACATGAATCTTGAAGAAAGGCAGTATTCCAGGCAAATATATCATTTCCTTAACATAGATTAGGAGAACAAAGTAGGAGGAAAACATACTGTTTTGTTCAAATCACTTCTGAGCCTTTTGGGGGAACCGACCTGAAGCCAGAGTCTAGCGGAAATACATAGGATACTAACATCGCTTAAGACAAAGATTTCCTTAGGAAAAAATGCATTGCTTAGCTCAAGGTTTGTCTGGGAAATTCTTACACATCAGGAGATGGCTCCGAGCTGGGTTTCCGCACACAAGAACATCCATGCAAAGGACAAGCCTGCACAGCTCTGTGCCCATCTGCCCCCCTACAGCCCGCAGCATTTCCAAGTGACCTCCTAAGGCCTTTGCCAAACTACAGGGGCACCTCTGGGTTTCCTGTTTCCCTCACTTCCAACACTTTTCTTAAAAAAAACAAAACAACAAAACCCAACACACTTCTTCATAGAATGCCACAGTGGAAGGAAAACAGGCCTTCAATAGTTAGACCTCCATTTGCAAAACACTTGGAGCTTGGTTTTGTTTTGTTTTGTTTTAATTAAACCACCACATAATTTAAAATTTTCACACGTTCTAATTATTCAGTTCCAAAATACCAAACTTTTATTGCACAAGGTCCCCATGAAAAGACCCACACAGCAGGACAGCCACAGATTCTGCCATGAAAGGGCAGCAAGGTGCCCTCCCTCCTTCTTTTCTGCCTGGGCGGCCACCAGGTTTTTAAACCCATGCACCCTACTAAGTTTCTAGGGTGCAATTCGTGCACCCTTCCCTTTCCCATCCCAGCAGGTGGTCAAGGGCCCACTGGCCTACAAAGTGCCAGAAGCAGGGCTGGGCCAGCTGGCCAGAGTTCAGGGTTCTGTCCCTTGGACTTCCAGCAGACACTACGCTGCTTGGGACAACCTCGCGGCTCTGAGCTTTCAGCAAAGGGGTGGAGCGGTAAAGGCCTTGACCGCAAAGGCTTGGGGAGCTCCGAGAATGGAATACGTGGTTCCCTGCTCCACGCAGTCCCAGTTCCCTTACCTGTGGTCCGCACCCCTCCACTGCGCCCACTGGATGCCGATCCTTGGGGACCCAGGAGCGCACGAAATGGGCGTTCCCAGCTGCAGTGGGGACCCCCGAGAGCACACCTGGGAACCCCTCCCCCACCCCTGCCAGGAGCCGACCCCCACCCCGCGCCGCCTGGGTTTGCCCTGCCCCTGTGGTGCTCCCGGTGCCTTCCCAGCCACAGTGGGGACCCCCGAGAGCACAACTGGCACCGACCCCCATCCACAGTGATCGGAATCTCGACCCGCGCAGCCTGGGTTTGCCCCGCCCCGGGTGCGCTCCCAGCTCATTTCCAGCCGCAGTGGCGACCTGCGAGAGCACAACTGGGATGCCCGCCCCCACTCCTCCATGACCGGACCCCCGACCTGCACCGCCCGGGTTCACCCCGCCCCTGGTGAGCTCCTGGTGCCTTCCCAGCAGCAGTGGTGAACCCCGAGAGCACAACTGGGACCGCCCCCCACCCCTCCTCCATGACCGGATTCCCGACCCGCGCCGCCCGGGTTCACCCCGCCCTGGGTGCGCTCCCGGCGCATTTCCAGCAGCAGTGGTGACCCCCGAGAGCACAAATGGGACCCCCCCACCCCGCCCCGACTGGAACCCCGACCCGCGCCGCCTGTGTCCGCCCGGCCCCTGGCGCGCTCCCAGTGTGCTCCCCACCTTCACCACAGGCTCCTGGTGAGCCCCACCCCCATGCCCGGTTCCAGGAGAGGCACTCTGACCTCGCTACTGCCGCCAGGTGAAACAGGAGGACAATAAACCCACCCCCACAGAGACAATCCAAGCTGTCTATGATTTAGGGATAAAACGATGACTACAGAAAGAAAGATGACCTGACCTAGGAGGGCCATGATATTCTATAGATCCAGACAAACTTGGTTACCAAGGAAACTTTTTTTCTTGGACCCCAGAAAGCTGGTTCTTTCCATATGCAATTACAAACAATGGGCTTGTTACTAAAGCCTGCCTCACCGCCACCCCCCAACCCCCCAGGAAAATGGCTCAAAGAAATACTTTAAATCTCAGGTGGAAAACTGCAAGATCTCTTGTCTGTCTGTCTGGATTTATGTATGTCTCACTGTGAGC
This sequence comes from Bos indicus x Bos taurus, assembly GCF_003369695.1. Lineage (NCBI taxonomy): Eukaryota > Metazoa > Chordata > Mammalia > Artiodactyla > Bovidae > Bos > Bos indicus x Bos taurus. The sequence continues at coordinate 491,417 of NC_040103.1, read as the reverse complement.
CTTGTGGTTTTTGATAATATTGCTCAAGTTCTGAGTTCTTATTTAAATGGTCTCCAGAAAGGGAAGCCCTTACATATCAAACTGTTGGAAATACAAAAAAACATTGACCTACATGAATGTCAGAGTCCCGTGAACTGGGAAATAGTCAATATTAAATATCTAGTATTTTTGTTTTCGCTACTCTACTCTAGACATGTCTAAGAGTCTTCACGACCCAGATAATAATGATGGTGTGATCACTGACCTAGAGCCAGACATCCTGGAACGTGAAGTCAAGTAGGTCTTAGAAGGCATCACTACAAACAAAGCTAGTGGAGGTGATGGAATTCCAGTTAAACTATTTCAAATCCTGAAAGATGATGCTGTGAAAGTGCTGCACTCAATATGCCAGCAAATTTGGAAAACTCAGCAGTGGCCACAGGACTGGAAAAGGGCAGTTTTCATTCCAATCCCAAAGAAAGGCAATGCCAAAGAATGCCCAAACGACCTCACAGTTGCACTCATCTCACATGCTAGTAAAGTCATGCTCAAAATTCTGCAAGCCAGGCTTCAGCAATACGTGAACTGTGAACTCCCTGATGTTCAAGCTGGTTTTAGAAAAGGCAGAGGAACCAGAGATCAAATTGCCAACATCCGCTGGATCATGGAAAAAACAAGAAAGTTCGAGAAAAACATCTATTTCTGCTTCGTTGACTATGCCAAAGCCTTTGACTGTGTGGATCACAGTAAACTGTGGGAAATTCTGAAAGAGATGGGAATACCAGACCACCTGACCTGCCTCTTGAGAAATCTGTATGCAGGTCAGGAAGCAACAGATAGAACTGGACATGGAACAACAGACTGGTTCCAAATAGGAAAAGGAGTATGTCCAGGCTGTATATCATCACCCTGCTTATTTAACTTACATGCAGAGTACATCATGAGAAACGCCAGACTGGAAGAAACACAAGCGGGAATCAAGATTGCTGGGAGAAATATCAATAACCTCAGATATGCAGATGACACCATCCTTATGGCAGAAAGTGAAGAGGAACTCAAAAGCCTCTTGATGAAAGTGAAAGTGGAGAGTGAAAAAGTTGGCTTAAAGCTCAACATTCAGAAAACAGAGATCATGGCATCCAGTGCCATCACTTCATGGGAAATAGATGGGGAAACAGGGGAAACAGTGTCAGGCTGTATTTTGGGGGGCTCCCAAATCACTGCAGATGGTGACTGCAGCCATGAAATTAAAAGACGCTTACTCCTTGGAAGGAAAGTTATGACCGACCTAGATAGCATATTCAAAAGCAGAGACATTACTTTGCCAACAAAGGTCCATTTAGTCAAGGCTATGGTTTTTCCTGTGGTCATTTATGGCTGTGACAGTTGGACCGAGAAGAAGGCTGAGCGCCGAAGAATTGATGCTTTTGAACTGTGGTGTTGGAGAAGACTCTTGAGAGTCCCTTGGACTGCAAGGAGGTCGAACCAGTCCATTCTGAAGGAGATCAGCCCTTGGATTCCTTTGGAGGGAATGATGCTGAAGCTGAAACTCCAGCACTTGGCCACCTCATGTGAAGAGTTAACTCATTGGAAAAGACTCTGATGCTGGGAGGGATTGGGGGCAGGAGGAGAAGGGGACAACAGAGGATGAGATGGCTGGATGGCATCACTGACTCGATGGACGTGAGTCTGAGTGAACTCCGGGAGTTGGTGATGGACAGGGACGCCTGGCGTGCTGCGATTCATGGGTTCGCAGAGTCGGACACGACTGAGCGATGGAAATGAACTGAACTGAACTGAAGAGTCATCAACATTAAGCACAAAATGTTCATAGTGCTTAGGTTTATTCTACTTTAAAAATTGCTATACTGTTATATCTGTCACAAGCTTGTCAACAAGAAAGTGTCTCTAAACAACAAGGCTAAAAAATGTAACTGTGATATGAGCTTTTAGAGAAACCATTCACAATAATTATACTCTAAAATATCTGTCTATAATTGTCTTGATTAAAGGCAGAAGAGAAGGGGATGACAGAGGATAAGATGGTTGGATGGCATCACTGCTCAAGGGACATGAGTTTGAGTAAGACCCTAGAGTTGGTGATGGACACGGAAGCCTGGCGTCCTGCAGTCCACGGGGTCCCAAAGAGTCAGACACGACTGAGCAACTGAACTGAACTGAACTTACAATCGTTTCTCCAGGTTTTTTGGGTACCTGAGTTTCTATCCTTGTGCTAAACTAAGTGACAACAGTGTATTGAATAGCTAGGTCATTTCCAAATAAATTAAAGTTCTGAAACATTCACAACTTGAAAGGACACAGAAACAAAAGAGATTTTTGACTATCCATGAATAGTGTCTGGCACGATCCTGACATGTTCAGTGTAAAAGCAATTTTTTTGTGTTTTTTCTTTTGTTCTTGGGGCCGGGGGGGGGGTGGATATTATCACTGATATGTATGTTCGCCAATCTATATAATGCCAATATAAAAGTCAGTTCTGGGTTACTTAAGGGAAATGTCTGACTTGTTATTAAAAGAAGGTATGTGGAATGAAATCGCATTTTATGAAGGAAACCGAAGTAGTTCTGTCCTACAGGTGGCAGTTTCAGGATGGGAGAAGCAAAGGAATGGGTACAGAATGGGATAAGGAGATTGTATGGAAAGTGGACCCCCAGAAAATTGTTGTCTGCCTAACACAAGTTTCCTTGAGATGTTGAACTGCCGTTGCTAATAGATTTTAATTTTGTTTATCTCTTAAGTGATCTGTTCTAAGATGACCTTTGAAATATTTTGTTAGCTTTGGCTAAGTGGAGAAGTATTGTTTCACGGTGACTTATGTGATCCTACCTGACTGTTCTAAACGCTTTGTATATCTATGCACAAGCCTGTCTAATGATTGACTTCTAGCTAACTTTGGAATGCTTCAGAGGGCCCTGAGATCTCTCAAAGAGAGACATTAAACAACCTGAGTTCATTTGGCATGTGAAACTTCATAGGAAGTGCTCTCAGAAAGAGGGATGAATCTCCCCAAGTTATATTATATGCTGGATATTACAGGAAGGTATAGTTTGAGCCGAGGTAGAAAAGGAGGAGAGCAAGATGGAATTTGTAGTTGGGCAGGGGTTGATAAGTCCCACTGACTACAATCACAAAATGATATGCAATGGCCTTTTTCACAGAAAAGAAATACTCCTACTAGTAGACTGCTAATATTGAACAGGACCTTAAAGGGCCAAGAAGACTCAGAAAGAAGAACACAGCTGGAGGCATCTTCCTCTCTGACTTCAAACTACATCATGGCCCTGTAGTAACCACCACAGTGAGGAACTGGCAGGAACACAGACACATGCACTCCAGGAAAGAAGAGAGAGCCCAGGAAAGAGCTCACATGGAACGTGGTCAGTTCATGAAAATCAAACCAGGAACGAGCCAAGAGGAAAGGACAATCTTCTGAAGAAACAGGGGCAGGAAAACTGGCCACCTACTCAGAAGAACATCCGTGAAGGTCATCCTCTAGGCCATCGAACAGAAATCGAACTGAAAACCCTCCATTTGCACATGGAGCTCTCCTCACCACCCCCCACCCCCCGAGTGCTCTGAGATGGACTTCTGATCAGCGCTCAGCTGGACACAGGAAATGTCTACTTCGTCCTCATTTTCCCCTCTTGCAGCGCCTCTCTGCTGGCGGGCATTGAGGCAACCCTGCTCCTCTCAGCCGGGACGCAGCCCCGTGACCCCAGAGCCCGAGCCCTGAGGGCCCTGAGGAGACAAAGGTCCCGCCAGGGAAGAGCGGGCAGCCCTGCACTCACAGACCTCAGAGGGCTCACCCACAAGCAGCTCTGACTGGAAGCCCAAACTGAAATGGAGCACAATGGCTCCATGACCCTCCTCAAAACACGGCTAAGGAACAGTCAGAGCCTGGATGGAATGCAGCCATAAAAAGGAACATATTTGGGTCCGTTCTAAGGAAGGGGATGAACCGAGAGCGTATTAAACAGGCAAGTCAGTCAGAAAGAGAAAAACATGGAATCGAGAAGGATGGGTCTGACGAATCTGTTCACATAGCAGCACCGGAGATGCAGACATAGAGGACAGACTTACGGACCAGGGTGGGGAACAAGAGGGAGAGGGTGACATGAATGGAGAGAGCAGCATGGATGCATGTACACCAACATTTGTAAATAGACAACCAGTGGGAATTTGCTGTTATGACTCAGGGAACTCAAACTGAGGCCCTGTAATAACCTAGAGAGGTGGGAATGGATGGGATGTGGGAGGGAGATTCTAGAGTGTGGAGACACATGTACACCATGGTTCGTTCGTGTGGATATATGACAAATCAAACTGATATTGTAAAGCAGTGATCAATCAACTAGAAATAAATAACTCTTAAAGAAAAAAAAGATGCAATGAACAGAAGCACAAACTTTGCAACTAACCGTGGAATTCAATTTAAAAAACTGTACAATTTGAGAAAACAACAAAACATCTACATGACCTTTGGTCCGCTGATGAGTTCTAACACACACAAAAAAGCCAACTTACCAAATTAGGAATATACATTATTTCAAACATTGACTTTTACAAATTTATCCATTTACTGTGTAAAGGACCTTATTTGAGAGAACCAAAAGACACTGTTAAATGAACCAATGACTGCCCACCCTTGCCAGGCAACAGAGAAGAGAAAACACCTGCAGGAGTCATCTTAAAACAGGAGGTCCTGGTAAGGAACAAGGAACTAACAAGCTCCGACCAACAAATTGCAAATTGAGGTCTAACAGTTGAAGGCTCTTTTCCTTACACTGTGGCATTCTATGAAGAAATGTGCATGGGTTTTTTTTTGTTTGTTTGTTTCTTTGTTTTTTGTTTTTCTTTTTTTAAGAAAAGAGTCTGAAAAATGAGGGAAACAGGAAACCTGGAGGTGCCCCTGTAGTTTGGAGGTCACTTGTAAATGCTGCTGGCCGGGGGCGAGGCGGGGGGGAGCAGATGGGCACAGAGCTGTGCAGGCTTGTCCTTTGCATGGATGTTCTTGTTTGTGTAAATCCAGCTCGGAGCCATCTCCTGATATGTAAGAATTTCCCAGACTAACCTTGAGCTAAGCAATGCATTTTTTTCTAAGGAAATGTTTGTCTTAAGCGATGTTAATATCCTATGTATTTCCACTAGACTCTGGCTTCAGGTCGGTTCCCCCAGAAGGCTCAGAAGTGACTTGAACAAAACAGTATGTTTTACTCCTACCTTGTTCTCCTAATCTATGTTAAGGAAACAATATATTTGCCTGGAATACTGCCTTTCTTCAAGATTCATGTCAATCATTTTTCGGCCCAGAATGACTCACCTGCTGCCAATGTTATCTCAATGCATGTTGTGGGTGAAGGGCCTGGGGCCATTCTCTGAGACACTGCCTTTATTTCCTTAGCAGACTGCTAGTGGCTGTATAACATCTGGCTTAAGACCAGCAGGGGGTAGTCTTACTGCCCACCCCACCCCCATCTGAAGACTATGTCAGCAGCTTTCTCTATCTCTGTTATACTTAGTAACACTTGATGACACAAAAGCTCTGAGTGATTAAGTCATATCGAATCTTCATTTCAGATTGAAGATGGATTCCATGGTATTGCCATCTTAAGTCTTTCCATCGCTATGGAATATCTGTCCATGTATTCAGGATATTTTTCAGCCATGGTGTATAATTTCCAGTGTGCCAGTCTTGTCATCCTCGTTACATCCATGCAAAGTATTTTATTCATGTTGACATTATTGAAAGGAAATTTTTTTAAATTCCTTTTCAGATTATTATCTGCTAGTGTATACAGATAAAATTGTGTAATCATTCATGTTTATCAGTTTGGACAGCTTGATAGTTGTCTTTATTTTCTTTACTTTCTCATACTTTAAGATTACCCTGGCTCAGGTGAGCCGAGGCTGCCCTCTAGTGGCCCTGCTCTGGCTTCTCATTGCAGCAGTTGTGGCACAGGGGCTCCACAGCATGTGGGATCTTCCCATAGCGAGGATCACAGCTGCATTTCTGGCACTGGCAGGCGGATTCTTTATGACGGAGCCACCAGGGAAGCCCTCAAGCATCTTTTTGTTTCTAGTTTTCCACACATGTACCTGGGGAGAGAGGCCAGGTTCGAGAGGCTTGGCCACTGGGGGTCCTCAGCCACAGTTCTGGCTGTGCCATCCATAGCTCTGGGGTCTTTGGCGGGCTCCTCAGCTTCCCTGGGCTGTTTCCTCCCCTCAGAAATGCCCTACTGTTGGACTGTAGCCCACCAAGCTCCTCTGTCCCTGGGATTTCTGAGGCCAGAATACTGGAGGGGGTACCATTGCCTTCTCTACAAGGTAGCATTTGGAAGATAATTTTCTCCTGGATTGTGGTCCTTGATGAAGGAAGGGGGATCCCTTCCAGGGCTTGAGAGTGGATTCGTGTCTGACACTTGGAAATGAATTGTCCGAGGAGAGGAGAGGAAAGGAGTGCCGTGCAAGCGACAGACTTCATTGGGAAGGGCTGCTGGGGCAGAGGGCAGGAGGGCGAGGGAAACAGAGAAAACTGTTCTGCCACGTGGCTCACCGTCTCAGGGTTTACGGTCATTGGGTTAGTTTCTGGTTTGTCTCTTGCCAGTCATTCTGAGTTGGGATGCTTCCTGGGGGCACATGCATCACTCAGCCGAGATGGATTCCAGCGAGGAAGATCCTGGGAAGTTGCTAGGACCTCTGTACTGTAGTCTCCCATCTCTCGTTGACCTCTCCAGAATCCTGATTGGTGGGAGCTTGTTAGTTCCTTACTCCTTACCAGGACCTCCTGTTGTAAGATGACTCCTGCAAGTGTTTTCTTTTCTCTGTTGCCTGGCAAGGGTGGGTGGTCACTGGTTCATTTAACAGAGTATCTTTTGGTTCTCTGGAATAAGGTCCTTCACAGAGTAAATGTATAAAATTGTAAAGGGCAATGTTTGAAATAATGCATATTCCTAATTTGGTAAGTTGGCTTTTTTGTTGTGTGTTAGAACTCATCACCAGACCAAAGGTCATGTAGATCTTTTGTTGTTTTCTCAAATTGTATAGTTTTTAAAAAGGAATTCCGGTGTTAGTTGCAAAGTTTGTGCTTCTGTTCATTGCACCTTTTTTTGTTTTGTTTATTAAACAGTTATTTATTTCTAGTTGATTGATCACTGCTTTACAATATTGGTTTGATTTGTCATACATCCACACTAACGAACCATAGGTGTATGTGTGTCCCCTCACTCTGGAATCTCCCTCAAACATCCCATCCATCCCCACCTCTCTAGGTTATTACAGAGCCCCAGTTTGAGTTCCCTGAGTCATAACAGCAAATTCTCACTGGCTGTCTATTTACAAATGTTGGTGTACATGCATCCATGCTGCTCTCTCCATTCATGTCACCCTCCCCCTCTTGTTCCCCACCCTGGTCCGTAAGTCTGTTCTCTATGTCTGCATCTCCGGTGCTGCTATGTGAACAGATTCGTCATACCCATCCTTCTCGATTCCATGTTTTTCTCTTTCTGACTGACTTGCCTGTTTAATACGCTCTCGGTTCATCCCCTTCCTTAGAACGGACTCAAACGTGTTCCTTTTTATGGCTGCATTCCATCCAGGCTCTGACTGTTCCTTAGCCGTGTTTTGAGGAGGGTCATGGAGCCATTGTGCTCCATTTCAGTTTGGGCTTCCAGTCAGAGCTGCTTGTGGGTGAGCCCTCTGAGGTCTGTGAGCGCGGGGCTGCCCACTCTTCCCTGGCGGGACCTTTGTCTCCTCAGGGCCCTCAGGGCTCGGGCTCTGGGGTCACGGGGCTGCGTCCTGGCTGAGAGGAGCGGGGTTGCCTCAATGCCCGCCAGCAGGGAGGCGCTGCAAGAGGGGAAAATGAGAACGAAGTAGACGTTTCCTGTGTCCAGCTGAACGCTGACCAGAGGTCCATCTCAGAGCACTCGGGGGGTAGGGGGCGGTGAGGAGAGCTCCATGTGCAAATGGCGGGTTTTCAGTTCGATTTCTGTTCGATGGCCTAGAGGATGACCTTCACGGGTGTTCTTCCGAGTAGGTGGCCAGTTTTCCTGTCCCTGTTTCTTCAGAAGACTGTCCTTTCCTCTTGGCTCATTCCTGGTTTGATTTTCATGAACTAACCATGTTCCATGTGGGTTCATTCCTGGGCTCTCTCTTCTTTCCTGGAGTCCATGTGTCTGTGTTCCTGCCAGTTCCTCACTGTGGTGGTTACTACAGGGCCATGATGTAGTTTGAAGTCAGAGAGGAAGATGCCTCCAGCTGTGTTCTTCTCTCTCAGAGTCTTCTTGGCCCTTTAAGGTCGTGTTCAATATTAGCAGTCTACTAGTAGGAGTATTTCTTTTCTGTGAAAAAGGCCATTGCATATCATTTTGTGATTGCAGTCAGTGTATTTGTTGATGGCTTTGCTTGGAGTGGACATTTGAATTCCTCATTGTTCCAGTGTTTTAGCGTGGTGTCGTTTTCTGTTTATTTGTGTTTTCTTTGGTTTCTTTTTCAGTGCTTTCTGGTTTTCTGACTACTGGTCTTTTATGTCCTTGATTAAGTCTGTTGCTAGATGTTTTATTCTTTTGGGTGCAATTATAAGTGGGATTTTCTTAATGTTTGTTTCTGTTTGTTATTAGTGTATAGAAACGCAAGTGATTTTTACATATTGATTGGGATTGTAAGTTGTAGTGTATATATATATATATATGTAAATGAAAGGAAAGGAAGGATATGGTCGTTGTACAGATTTACATCTTAGGGTTCCCTCTTGATAAAAAAAAAAAAAAAAAAGAGTTTCACAAGACTCTCATCTTTCTATCTGGTATATACCGAGGATTCCTTTGAAATGAGACTTCTCTTGTAAATGTGACTCACAGAAGAGCCGTCTTGAACTTGGGTTTCAGAGATGAGCATTTGTCCTCTTAAAAAAAAAAAAAGAAAGTTAATTAGGTCCAACTAATTCTCATGCTGAAGAGGTATATTTTGGGGTAGCATTTGCTCCCCTTCACTGTGGATTTATCCCAAATTGCTTACACAGTCATCGCCCGAAGACATCCTGATATTTGAAAGTTTTAGCTGTTAGAAGTAGAGCTGTGTAGAATTGTGTGATACTTTTTGTCTGGACACTTTTTCAAAGCTGTTTAGTAAGTGCTAGGCGTGTAGTGTTCAGGTCACAGGTGAGCCTTGTTTAGCTGTAGAAAACTCCAGCTAAATTTCTCTGGCATGTGGGATCTTCCTGGGTAAGGGATCGAACTTGAGTGTCTTGCATCGTCACGCAGATTCTTTACCACTGAGCCACCAGAGAAACCCTGCACCCCCTCCCCCTTTTTTGAGCTTACTGGATCTAATAGGCGTGCAGTGCTACTTCACTGATGTTTTAGTTTCTAATTTCCTAATGATATATGATTTTGAGTATTTTTGATATGCTGATTTACTATCTGTATCTTTTCTTTGGCCAGGAGTTCAGATTTATACACTTTTAATGAGGTTGTTTGTTCCAGATGTTTTGGTATATTCAGAGTACGATCCTTTATCGTATATGTATTTTGTCAATATATTTTTCTGTGGCTTGCGTTTAAGTTTTGTGAATAAGGTTTTTCACAGTTTAAATTTATAATTTTTTAAAGTTCATGTTATAATTTTTATGTCCTTTTTTGGATAGACTTTAGTGTGTGTTTTTGTTGTCGTTGTTGTTGTTAAAATTCATAAGCAGAGCTAAGGTACCGTAGATACAGTTTTAAGCAAAGCTGAGGTACCATAGATACAATTTTGCCTTTTGTCTGTTGAGAAGTTTGAGTGAGGTTGGTATACATTGTAAAATTTTGACTACACTCATTTGACTGGATATGGCTTCCAATTATTTGTATAATTGGTTTTGGAGATGTCATGAGAAGTCAGTTTCCCCAAGGGAAACTGGGCGGGTTCTGTGAAACATGAACTGTCTTCGATCCCTGGGAATTACTTTCTATTTTTCTGGCTTTGGATTTGATTTGTTTGGATATCTCATACTAGTGGAATCACAGAACGTTTCTCCGTTTTTGGTCTGGTTTATTTCACTTAATATAATGACCATAAGGTTCGTCCTCATTGTAGCATTGTCAGAATTACCGACTTTGAAGGGCCAAATCAGATTCCATTGTGTGTCTACCACAGTTTGTTTATGGAATTGGCTGTCCATGGACATTTAGATTGCCTCTGTTTGTTGGCCAGTGTGAATCATGCTGTTGTGAGTATGCGTGCAGAAATATGCATTTTTTTCAGCCCCCTTTTCCAAACCTTTTGGGTACATAGCATGAATTAGAATCGAAATATCTGTTTGTCCCATGTGTTAGTTTTGGAGTAATTTCTGTAGTGTCTTGCACAGTGGCAGAACCATTTCAGTTTATCTTTTTGTATGGTAGAATACTGTTCAAGCTTTTGAATATACCCTGTGTTGCACATTCATTCACCCACCGATGGACACTTGAATGGGTTCTACCTTTGGGCTATTGTGAATAAGGTCGCTATGAATATTTGTGTACCAGTTTTTGTTTGAATTATTAACAACTACATAGTACTATGTATGAAAGAAACCACAAGGATCTACTCTATAGTTTCGGAAACTGTATTGAGTATCTTATGATAATGTATAATGGAACAGAATCTCCAAAGGAATATATGAAAGAGACACAATACCATGATAAGTATTGTGCCAACACTGTGTATTTCTACACGCCACTAAAATATTCACATCCGTAAGTATATTTCACTGCTTGGTTGTACAAAAATAGAGAAGTCAAACAGAGAAGAAATAAACTTCCTGTCATTGCTCATCATCATTTATGCACTATTACTACCTGTAGCACTCATTGTATAAATAAGTGCTGGACTAGGAATTGGCATTCATGTAAATCAAGAGATGGTGAAGGTGTAAGGAAGTTGAACTTACTGATTTCCTTAACGAAGGATTATGGAACTCTATGTACATGAAGTAAATGAAAGTCAAATGGTTTAATTGAGCCACATTCTTCCTAGAGTGATGAGCTTCCACCCCACCCAATGTTAGCTCACAATTAAAAATGAGGGAAAGAGGAAACCTGGAGGTGCCCCTGTAGTTTGGAGGTCACTTGTAAATGCTGCTGGCTCGGGGGGGGGGGGGGGCAGATGGGCACAGAGCTGTGCAGGCTTGTCCTTTGCATGCATGTTCTTGTTTGTGGAAATCCAGCTTGGAGCCATCTCCTGATGTGTAAGAATTTCCCAGACAAACCTTGAGCTAAGCAATGCATTTTTTCCCAAGGAAATGTTTGTCTTAAGCTATGTTAATATCCTACGTATTTCCGCTAGACTGGCTTCAGGTCGGTTCCCCCAAAAGGCTCAGAAAGCGACTTGAACAAAACAGTATGTTTTCCTCTTACCTTGTTCTCCTAATCTATGTTAAGGAAATGATATATTTGCCTGGAAATCTGCCTTTCTTCAAGATTCATGTCAATCATTTTTTGGCCTGGGATGACTCACCTGCTGCCCATGTTATCTCAATGCATATCGTGGGTGAGGGGGCCTGGTGCCATGCTCTGAGACAGTGCCTTTCTTTCCTTAGCAGACTGCTAGTGGCTGTATAACATCTGGTTAAAGACCAGCAGGGGGTACTCTTACTGCCCCCCCACCCCCACCCCACCGCAAGTCTATGTCAGCAGCTTTCTCTATCTCTTTTATACTTTAATAAACACTTGATGACACAAAAGCTCTGAGCGATTAAGTCATATCGAATCTTCATTTCAGATTGAAGATGCATTCCATGGTATTGCCATCTTAAGTCTTTCCATGGCTATGGAATATCTGTCCATGTATTCAGGATATTTTTCAGCCATGCTGTACAATTTCCAGTGTGTCAGTCTTGTCATCCTCGTTACATCCATGGCAAAGCATTTTATTCATGTTGACATTATTGAAAGGGAATTTTTTAAAATTCCTTTTCAGATGATTATCTGCTAGTGTATACAGATAAAACTGTGTAATCATTCATTTTTATCACTTTGGACAGCTTGATAGTTGTGTTTACTTTCTTTCCTTTCTCGTACTTTAAGATTATCCTGGCACATATATGTACTGCCTCACCCCTAATCTCAGTCATGTGTTCAAAGAACTTCTGTCCTTTTATTTATTTATTTTTTGTAACATTGAATTCGTTTTGACTATGCTGGGTCTTTGTTGCTAGGTGGAAGTTGCTAGGACCTCTGGACTGCAGTCTCCCGTCTCTTGTTGACCTCTCCAGAATCCTGGTTGGTGGGAGCTTGTTAGTTCCATGTTCCTTACCAGGACCTCCTGTTGTAAGATGACTCCTGCGAGTGTTCTCTCTTCTCTGTTGCCTGGCAAGGGTGGGTGGTCACTGGTTCATTTAACAGAGTGTCTTTTGGTTCTCTGGAATAATGTACTTCACAGAGTAAATGTATGAAATTGTAAAAGTCAATGTTTGAAATAATGTATATTCCTAATTTGGTAAATTGGCTTTTTTGTTGTGTGTTAGAACTCATCACCAGACCAAAGGTCATGTAGATCTTTTGTTGTTTTCTCAAATTATATAGTTTTTTAAATGGAATTCTGGTGTTAGTTGCAAAGTTTGTGCTTCTGTTTATTTCTTTCTTTCTTTTTTTCTTTTTTTAATAAAGTTATTTATTTCTAGTTGATTGATCACTGCTTTACAATATCACTTTGATTTGTCATACATCCACACTAATGAACCATAGGTGTACGTGTGTCCCCTCGCTCTGGTATCTCCCTCCCACATCCCATCCATCCCCACCTCTCTAGGTTATTACAGAGCCCCAGTTTGAGTTCCCTGAGTCCTAACTGCAAATTCCCACTGGTTGTCTATTTACAAATGTTGGTGTACATGCATCCATGCTGCTCTCTCCATTCATGTCACCCTCCCCCTCTTGTTCCCCACCCTGTTCCGTAAGTCTGTTCTCTATGTCTGCATCTCCGGTGCTGCTATGTGAACAGATTCGTCAGACCCATCCTTCTCGATTCCATGTTTTTCTCTTTCTGACTGACTTGCCTGTTTAATACGCTCTCGGTTCATCCCCTTCCTTAGAACGGACTCAAATTGTTCCTTTTTATGGCTGCATTCCATCCAGGCTCTGACTGTTCCTTAGCAGTGTTTTGAGGAGGGTCATGGAGCCATTGTGCTCCATTTCAGTTTGGGCTTCCAGTCTGAGTGCTCACAGCCGAGCTGCTTGTGGGTGAGCCCTCTGAGGTCTGTGAGCACCGGGCTGCCCGCTCTTCCCTGGCGGGAGCTTTGTCTCCTCAGGGCCCTCAGGGCTCGGGCTCTGGGGTCACGGGGCTGTGTCCCGACTGAGAGGAGCGGGGTTGCCCCAGTGCTCGCCAGCAGGGAGGCGCTGCAAGAGGGGAAAATGAGGACGAAGTAGACGTTTCCTGTGTCCAGCTGAGTGCTGACCGGAGGTCCATCTCAGAGCGCTTGGGGGGTGGGTGGGGGTGGGTTGGGGAGAGCTCCATGTGCAAATGGCGGGTTTTCAGTTCGATTTCTGTTCGATGGCCTAGAGGATGACCTTCACGGGTGTTCTTCCGAGTAGGTGGCCAGTTTTCCTGTCCCTGTTTCTTCAGAAGACTGTCCTTTCCTCTTGGCTCGTTCTTGGTTTGATTTTCATGAACTGACCACGTCCATATGGGTTCATTCCTGGGCTCTCTCTTCTTTCCTGGAGTCCATGTGTCTGTGTTCCTGCCAGTTCCTCACTGTGGTGGTTACTACAGGGCCATGCTGTAGTTTTAAATCGGAGAGGAAGATGCCTCCAGCTGTGTTCTTCTTTCTGAGTCTTCTTGGCCCTTTAAGGTCCTGTTCAATATTAGCAGCCTACTAGTAGGAGTATTTCTCTTTCTGTGAAAAAGGCCATTGAGTATCATTTTGTGATTGCAGTCAGTGTATTTGTTGATGGCTTTGTTTGGAATGGACATTTGAATTCCTCAGTTTTCCAGTGTTTGAGCATGGTGTCGTTTTCTGTTTATTTGTGTTTTCTTTGGTTTCTTTATCAGTGCTTTCTAGTTTTCTGACTACTGGTCTTTTATGTCCTTGATTAAGTTTGTTGCTAAATGTTTTATTCTTTTGGATGCAGTTATAAGTGGGATTTTCTTAATGTTTGTTTCTGTTTGTTATTAGGGTATAGAAACGCAAGTGATTTTTACATATTGATTGGGATTGTAAGTTGTAGTAGTTTCTATGATTGTAAATTGATCGGAAATTATTCAACTTTACTGAATGTAGTCTAACAACTCTTTGTGAAATTATGGGGAAAATTTTATTTGTAAAATCTGTTTGTAGACTTCCCACAGTACTTCTTCATTCCATGTGGACTCCTTCAAGGACAGTGGAGCATCACAGCTTCCCTTGAACTTCTCCTGGGTGAGTCTGAACTCTATAAAAAATTTTCATGCCTGTCTAATCTGATTTTCTTTTATGGTATTGACTTGTTTGTTTTGAAACATAATTTCCATTCTGGGTAAAATGTACAAAAAACTCCTAGCAAAGGGAAAAAGTGCTCGCATTTGCCACATCATCTAAAACACTCTATGTGTTTTATCCAAAATGGGTGGATTCTCCTGCAGGACCTGCACATAATCTCCAAAATCAGAACATCATATGGTTTCTACAGTATAATGTAATTCACAGCCCCACTTCCCTTTCAGCAATTGTTCAATTGTAGGAATATATCTTTTCTTACCATTTTTTTTTTTTTTTTTTAGAATGTTACCGAGATGTTCATTGATTTGGACAAACTTGATGGACTTAAAGCAGACGGTGAATATGGGATCTGCGTGGCCTTTTCTATATGGATATTTTTCACTAAAGATGGTTTTAATGTTTATTCATGTTATAAAATGTGTGAATCCTGCATTCTTTTTTTTCTCCATAGTAATTAAAAATAAATAACATGCCATTTACCATTTAGATATTTGTAAGCATACAGTGTTGTAGTATGAACTACCTTTCCTTGTTTTGCAAACCAGCTTAATAATGCGTACCTTGTGCGTGCTTTGAAGAAACTCAGGAAACTGAGTCAGTGACTGAAATGGCCCAAGATATCACCTTAGATACCATCTTCATCTAAAACCAAATCAGGGGCTTCCTGGTGGTCCAGTAGCTAAGACTGGACACTCCCAAAGAAGGTGGCCCAGGTTCAATCCCTGATCCGAGAACTAGATCTCCCATGCCACAAGGAAGAGTTGCATGCTTTAGCTAAATATCTGGCTGGCCTCAACGAAGGTCGATCTGGTGCAGCCAAATACAAAAAAAAAAAAAAACAAAAACAAAAAACAAAAAACAAAACAAACAAACAAACAAAAAAACAACATTATTAAAAAAAATCAAACCAAAGGAAAGGAAGGGTATGATTGTTGTACAGATTTACATCTTAGCTTTCCCTATTGATAAAAAAAAAAGAGAGAGAGAGTTTCACAAGACTCATCCTTCTATCTGGTATGTACAGAGGATTCCTTTGAAATGAGATTTCTCTTGTAAATGTGACTCACAGAAGAGCCATCTTGAACTTGGGTTTCAGAGATGAGCATGTGTCCTCTCAAAAAAAAAAAAAAAAAAGAAAGAAAGAAAATTAATTAGGTCCAACTAATTCTCATGCTGAAGAGGTATATTTTGGGGTAGCATTTGGTCCCCTTCACTTTGGATGTATCCCAATTTGCTTACACAGTCATCGCCCAAAGACATCCTGATATTTGAAAGATTTTAGCTGTTAGAAGTAGAGCTGTGTAGAATTGTGTGATACTTTTTGTCTGGACACTTTTTCAAAGCTGTTTAGTAAGTGTTAGGCATGTAGTGTTCAGGTCACAGGCCTTGTTTAGCTGTGGAAAAATCCAGCTAAGTTTCTCTGGCACGTGGGATCTTCCTGGGTAAGGGATGGAACCAGAGTGTCTTGCATCATCATGCAGATTCTTTACCACTGAGCCACCAGAGAAGCCCCGCACCCCCTTCCCCCTTTTTTGAACTTACTGGATCTAATAGGTGTGCAGTGCTACTTCACTGCTGTTTTAGATTGTAATTTCCTAATGATATATGATTTTGAGTATTTTTGATATGCTGATTTACTATCTGTATCTTTTCTTTGGCAATGAGTTCAGATTTATACACTTTTAATAGGTTGTTTGTTCCAGACATTTTGGTATATTTGGAGTATGATCCTTTATCATATATGTATTTTGTCAATATATTTTTCTGTGGCTTGTGTTTAAGTTTTGTGAATAAGGTTTTTCACAGTTTAAATTTATAATTTTTTAAAGTTTATGTTATAATTTTTATGTCCTTTTTTGGATAGAATTTAGTGTTTTGTTTTGTTTTTGGTTAAATTTCATAAGCAGAGCTATGGTACTGTAGATACAGTTTTAAGCAAAGCTGAGGTACCATAGGTACAATTTTGCCTTTTGTCTGTTGAGAAGTTTGAGTGAGGTTGGTATAAACTGTAAAATTATGTCTACATTCATTTGACTGGATATGGCTTCCAATTATTTGTATAATTGGTTTTGAAGATGTCATGAGAAGTCAGTTTCCCCAAGGGAAACTGGGCGGGTTCTGTGAAACATGATCTGTCTTTGATCCCTGGGAATTATTTTCTGTTTTTCTGGCTTTGGATTTGACTTGTTTGGATATCTCATACTAGTGGAATCACAGAATGTTTCTCCTTTTTTGGTCTGGTTTATTTCACTTAATATAATGACCATAAGGTTCGTCCTCATTGTAGCATTGTCAGAATTACCGACTTTGAAGGGCCAAATCAGATTCCATTGTGTGTCTACAACAGTTTGTTTATGGAATTGGCTGTCCATGGACACTTAGATTGCCTCTGTTTGTTGGCCAGTGTGAATCATGCTGTTGTGAGTATGCCTGCAGAAATATGCATTTTTTTCAGCCCCCTTTTCCAAACCTTTTGGGTACATAGCATGAATTAGATTTGAAATATCTGTTTGTTCCATGTGTTCGTTTTGGAGTAATTTCTGTAGTGTCTTGCACTGTGGAAGAACCATTTCAGTTTATCTTTTTGTATGGTAGAATACTGTTCAAGCTTTTGAATATTCCCTGTGTTGCACATTCATTCACCCACCGATGGACACTTGAATGGATTCTACCTTTGGGCTATTGTGAATAAGGTCGCTATGAATATTTGTGTACCAGTTTTTGTTTGAATTATTAACAACTACATAATACTATGTATGAAATAAACCACAAAGACCTACTCTATAGTTTTGAAAACTGTATTGAATATCTTATGATAACGTATAATGGAACAGAATCTCCAAAGGAATATATGAAAGAGACACAATACCATGATAATTATTGTGTGAATACTATGTATTTCTACACACCACTAAAATATTCACATCCGTAAGTATATTTCACTGCTTGGTTGTATAAAAATAGAGAAGTCAAACAGAAAAGAAATAAACTTCCTTTCATTGCTCATCATCATTTATGCACTATTACTACCTGTAGCACTCATTGTATAAATAAGTGCTGGACTAGGAATTGACATTCATGTAAATCAAGAGATGGTGAAAGTGTAAGGAAGTATAACTTACTGATTTCCTTAACAAAGGATTATGGAACTCTATGTACATGAAGTAAATGAAAGTCAAATGGTTTAATTGAGCCACATTCTTCCTAGAGTGATGAGCTTCCACCCCACCCAATGTTAGCTCACAATTAAATCCTGCAGTCATTTGGCCTCAGTGTCTGCTTCCTGCCATCCAGAAAGAAAAAGTGAGGAGGTCCTGACAGAATCTTTGCTATTTTTCTTTTTTGGATTTGTATTTTATTGCAGGGCTTGGGAAAAAGAAGGCCTAGCCTGTTTTCAGAGTTGCATCCCAAGGCTTGCTCTGCCATGTTACATATGTTGACAAACTGCTGATCCTGTTCAACAAAGGACAGTGATCTGCACTTCAGTATCTGTTGCTTGAGCTGGAATAGTAGGCATCCCTTTAAGTGCAGTCCTTCATGCTGAAGCAGGTTTACCTGAAGCAGTAGCATAAAATGAACACATTGATCATATAGACATCGCATCCCATGAATTTGTAAGAATTTTTCAGGTATACCCATCATCATTGGAGGAACTGACTTGTCCCAGTAACAACTGGAGTATCCAGTATAACAAAAGTTCCTTGACTAAATAATATGCTTACGGGTACTTCTTCCAGTGTTCTTTCTCCTACTTCGGTCATGAGCAGGAGAAGCTGATGGCAGTGGTTCTTGAAATGTATATCGATTCCTAGGTGGCACAGTCAATAAATAATCTGCCTACCAGTGCAGAATATGGAAGTGATGTGGGTTTGATCCCTGGGTCGGGAAGATAAAAATTCATACACTCATTTTATGTGAACAAGTTTTATACTCATGAGTGTTTTTCTTCTGTATACAGAATATATAGGTGAACTATAAAGAAAGCTGAGCGCAGAAGAATGGATGCTTTTGAACTGTGGTGTTGGAGAAGACTCTTGAGAGTCCCTTGGACTGCAAGGAAATCCAACCAGTCCATTCTAAAGGAAATCCGTTCTGAGTGTTCATCGGAAGGACTGATGTTGAAGCTGAAACTCCAGTTTTTGAAGAGCTGACTCATCTGAAAAGACCCTGATGTTGGGAAAGATTGAAGACAGGAGGAGAAGGGGACGACAGTGGATGAGATGGATAGATGGCACCAGCGACCCAATGATCACGAGTTTGGGTAAAGTCTGGGAGTTGGTGATGGACAGGGAGGCCTGGCATGCTGCGGTTCAATGGGGGTCACAAAAAGTCAGACACGACCAAGCGAATGAACAGAACTGAACTGAACTGAACAGAAAAACAAATGCTGTTCAAGGACACTGAAAGAACCCTGATGTTGAAAATCAGATCTGTATTGTGAGCAATGCTTAGAAATCCATGAGTTGACACATAGAATTACGCCTATCATCCTTGTAGTTCCCTCAGTGAAATATGTTGCGAAATGCTCTTCCTTTGTGGTATAGATTCATGAAGAAGCTAAATAGCATGAATCCTTTACATTGACAACTGTGAATTTAATTCTCCTGTGAATCCTATGTGACAACCACACATACCAACATGATTTATTAGTATTATATCAATATTTTTAGTCCTACTATATTTCAACTAAAAAGTCACTATACAATGGTACATGAAGTCAAGAAACAAAATCAGGGCAAATACTAAATATTCCATCCTTTGAGAAAGGGAGCGAAAAAATAATGTGCTTTGCCTATTGCATTTTTATGTATTAGATCCTTAAGTATTTTATTCACCACACCCAATGAATGCTTCACAAATGTTTCAGAGAGGAAAGGATTATTTCTCTTTAACAATGAGGTGTTCAACTGCTCTCAAAGCAAATACCAGACGGTAATCACCATGAAAGACAAAGTTGATTATTCATATTTATATTACTCATTCGTTAGCTTGCCAAAGGTTCTAGATTTGTTACCACATTTTTTAAAAATAATATTCACATGTGAAAGTGAAAGTGGCTCAGTGGTGCCTGACTCTTTGTGACCCCATGGAGTATACAGTCCATGGCATTCTCTAGGCCAGAATACTGGAGTGGGTAGCTTGTCCCTTCTCCAGGAAATCTTCCCGACCCAGGAATCAAACCGGAGTCTCCTGCATTCAGAAAAGTCATGTCCTTTGAATTTTCATTTTACTGTATAGGATCACAGCAATGGGATTACATAAAATTGTTTAGTTTCCTTTACGTTTCTCCTGTTTGATATAGATGTCAGCCTTTGGTTCTATCACTAGCATTGCAAATAAAAAGAAAAAAAATTAGTGCTCCAGTAATGTTTTTACTGTTAGCAATAAGTATAGCATAATGTGTGACCTAGCAACAGCTAATGAGCCTAGGACTTTCTGGAACTTTCTTGGATCTTGCAGGAAAACACCCTGTGTGTGCCCCTCGATACTGGGCCTAGAGACCAAAATGTACATGAAAGGAAATACTGGAGCTGACCAGAGTAATGCACCGAAACATGTCTGACACAGTGCCACAGCCTGCTCCTTCATGGGCCATGCCACTGTAACCTAGGAATGTCATTACAAGGTTCACAAATGGCATGTGAGATGCTCAGCCCTGACACTGATCTCAGCCCTGACCCTGAGTTTTGGTCCTCTGAGCAGATCTGGATGTCTCCCATTGTAGAAGCTAACCCGTTCCTACCAAATACATGCTTGCAAACACACACCAGTTGGCTGCCTCTCCTTCCACAAGGGAGGCTTCATTTACCCGCATTCTGTGAACTTCGCTTCCCAGCTGACAGACAAACCAATTATTGTACGTATTTTCTCAGGGGTGTTTCCCCGGGGCTGGGGCCGAGGTAAGGGACCCAAACTCATAAGGAAAGGCAAAACCACATCCACACATCTTTGCTCTGTAGGAGAGATCTAGTGTACCTAAGTCTGTCAGGAAGTTTTCGACACGAACACAGACACTCTGTGTGCATGTTGCTGCATTCCCAAAATAGGGCCACAAGGAGCCTCATGCTCTCCATGTGGCGAGGAAGCTGTGCGGTGAAGCAGCAGCTGGAGAATCCAACCAATTGCTCTTTTTTTTTTTTTTTTTTTAACCTCTGACAGAGCTCGCATTGCTGTAGCCCTTGGCAGTTTGGAAACACTGGACCCTAACCCCTCTCAAAGTAGGCCTGGGTTCTAGTTCGAATAGAAAGGTAATAGCGGAGCTGAGGACAGAAACGCACCAGTCATTTATCACTTGCTCCCACAGCCTGCTACTTCAAGTACACTAACACTAGAAGCTAGGAATATCTTTCCAAGGTGCGCAAAGGACAGGGGAGGACCTCGACCCTGAATCTAGTTTTTCAGTCCCCTGAGCAGATCTGAGGTTCTCCCATTGTAGAAGCTAACCCATTCCTTCCAAATACAGGCTTCCTAACACAGACTGGCTGGCTGCCTGTACTTGCCCGATGGAGGCTTGCTTGTCCCGCCTCCTAAGAACTCCGATTCCCAGCCTGGGGGAAAAGCGGTCCTTGGAGATCTTTTCTCAGGGGCTGTTTCCACAGAGCTGGGGCCGAGCCCAGAGACCCACATGCACATGGGAAGGCAAAACCATGTGTACAAGTCTTTGCTCTCTAGGAGAGCTCTAATGAACCTCACTCTGTCAGGAACGTTCTTGATTACTACGGAGACACCCCTGTGTGTGAAGCTGTGTACCCAACATGGGGGCACAGAGAGCCTGATTCTCTCTGTGCAGCTTTGACGCTGTCATTCAGAAAACAGCTTGAGAATCCATACAATGCTCTCCCTTACCTCTGAGAGAATTCTCATTGCTGTAGCCCTTGGCAGTTTGTAGAAATCCGCACCCAAACCCTTCTCCAAGTAGGCCTGGGTCCTAGTTCGGATAAATATGCAATGGCAGAGCTGAGGCCAGTAAGGCACAAGTCAGGTCTCACACACTCTGGCAGCCTGCTCCTCCAGGGACAGTAAGGCCTCTTTTTCCCTGCAGGAGTCTCGCTTGCCTTGCCTCCTGTGAGCTGCGTTTCCCAGCCTGGGGGAAAAGCAGTTCCTGGAGATCTTTTCTCAGGGGCTGTTTCCCCAGAGCTGGGGGGAACCTTGAGGTCCCAACTCACAGGTGAAAGAAAACCAAAGGACAGGTCTATGCTCTGTAGGAGAGCTCTAGTGAACCTCATCTGTCAGGAACACTCTTGGCTCCTATAGAGACACCTCTGTGCCTGAAGCTACACACCCAACATAGGGGCACAGGGAGCCTGATTCTTTCTGTGGGGTGCTGATGCTTGTGGGAAAGAACCTGCTTGAGAATCCATCCGCTTACGCTTCCCTCGCCTTGACAGAGGTCTCATGACTGTAGCCCTTGGCAGTTTGGAAAGAAGCAGACCCTTACCCTTCACCAAGTAGGCCCTGTCCTAGTTTGAATGGAAAGGCAATTGCTGAGCTGAGGCCAGTAAGGCGCCAGTCAAGTCTGACATATTCCGGAAGCCTGCTCTTTCATACAGCAGAGAATCTAGATTAACGCTAGAATCTAGGAATGTCTTTGCAAGGCTGGCAAAGGGCAGTCTGGAATCTGGACCCTACCTCTGGAATTTCTGTCTTCTGAGCAGTTCTGAAGGTCTCCTTTTGCAGAAGCTAACCAATTCCTTCCAAATAGAGGCTTCCAAACAGGCCGGTTGGCTGCCTCTTCTTGCCCGAAGGAGGCTTGCTTCCCCCGCCTCCTGCAACCTCCGCTTCCCAGCCTGGGGGAAAAGCGGTCCTTGGAGATCTTTTCTCAGGGGCTGTTTCCATGGAGCTGGAGCTGAGCCCAGAGACCCACATGCACAGGGGAAAGCAAACCCACATGGACAAGTCTTTGCACTTTAGGAGAGCTCTAGTGAACCTCAATTCTCAGGAACATTCTTGGCTCCTATAGAGACACCTCTGTGTGTGAAGCTACACACCCAACATAGGGGCACAGGGAGCCTGATTCTCTTGGTGGGGTGCTGATACTTTGTGGCAAAGCACCTTCTGGAGAATCCATCCGCATAGGCTTCCCTCACCTTGACAGAGGTCTCATAGCCATAGTCCTTCACAGTTTGGTAAGAAACAGACCCTTACCCTTCACCAAGTAGGCCTTTGTCCTAGTTTGAATGGAAAGGCAATAGCTGATCTGAGGCCAATAAGGCACCAGTCAAATCTGACATATTCCCCAAGCCTGCTCCTTCACGGACAATAACGCTAGAATCTAAGAATGTCTTTGCAAGGCTGCCAAAGGGCAGTCAGGAACCTGGACCCTGCCTCTGGAATTTCCATCTTCTCAGCAGATCTGGAAGTCTCCTATTGGAGAAGCTAACCCATTCTTTCCAAATAGAGGTTTGCAAACACAGGCCGGTTGGCTGCCTCTTCTTGCCCAAAGGAGGCTTGCTTGTCCCGCCTCCTGTGAACTACGCTTCCCAGCCTGGGGGAAAAGCAGTTCTTGGAGATCTTTTCTCAGGGGCTGTTTCCAAGGAGCTGAGGCCAAGCCCGGAGACCCACAAGCACAGGGGAAGGCAAACCCACATGCACAAGTCTTTGCTCTCTAGGAGAGCTCTAGTGAACCTCACCCTGTCAGCAAAGTTCTTGGTTCCTATGGAGACACCTTTGTGTGCGAATCTGTGTACCCAACATAGGGGCACAGAGAGCCTGATTCTCTCTGTGCAGCTTTGAAGCTGTTGTTCAGAAAATGGCTTGAGAATCCATACAATGCTCTCCCTTACCGCTGAGAGAATTCTCATTGCTGTAACGCTTGGCAGTTTGTAGAAATCCGCACCCAAACCCTTCTCCAAGTAGGCCTGGGTCCTAGTTCCAATGCAAAGGCCATAGTAGAACTGAGGCCATTAAGGCACCAGTCAGGTCTCACAAACTCTGGCAGCCTGCTCCTTCATGGACAGTAAGGCCTCTTCTTCCCTGCAGGAAGCTCGCTTGCCTTGCCTACTGTGAACTGCACCTCCCTGCCTGGGGAAAATGCGGTTCCTGGAGATCTTTTCTCAGGGGCTGTTTCTGGGAGTTGGGGTGGAGCTTGGGAACCCACACTCACAGGTGAAGGCAAAACCACATGGATAGGTCTATGGTCTGTAGGAAAGCTCTAGTTAACCTCAGTCTGTCAGGAAAATTCTTGGCTCCTATGGAGACACCTCTGTGTTAGAAGCTACATACTCAACATAGGGGCACAGAGAGCCTGATTCTCTCCGTGGGGTGTTGAAATGCGCGACCAAGCACCTGCTTGAGAAACCATCCCTTACTCTTCCCTTACCTCTGACAGAGGTCTCATTGCTGTAGCCCTTGGCAGTTTGGAAAGAAGCAGACCCTTGCCCTTCCCCAAGAAGGTCTTTGTCCTAGTATGAATGGAAAGGCAATATCTCAGCTGAAGCCAGTAACACACCAGTCATATTGACTGGTGTGCGAAGCTTAATCCTTCATGTACAATAATTCTAGAATCTAGGAATATCTTTGCAATGCTGGCAAAGAGCAGGTGAGAATCGATCCAGACTCTGGAATTTCCATCTTCTGAGCAGATTTAGAGGTCTCCTTTTGGAGAAGCTAACCCATTACTTCCAAATAGAGGCTTCCAAACATAGTCCAATTGGGTGCCTCTTCTTGCCCGCAGGAGGCTCACTTTCTTCACCTCTTCTGACGTGCACTTCCCAGGCTGGGTGAAAATGCGGTTCCTGGAGATCTTTTCTCAGAGGCTGTTTCCCCAGAGCTGGGGCTGAGCTCGGGGAACCATACTGACAGGGAAAGGCAAAACCACATGGAGAAGTCTTTGCTCTGTAGGAGAGCTCTAGTGAACCTCAGTCTGTGAGGAACATTCTTGGCTCCTCTGGAGACACCTCTGTGTGTGAAGCTGCATACCAAACATATTGGCACAGAGAACCTGATTCTCTCTGTGCAGCTTTGAAGCTCTTGTTCAAGCCACAGCCTGAGAGTCCATACAATACTCTCCCTCCCTTGAGATAGTTCTCATTGCTGGAGCCTTTGGCAGTTTGTAAAAATCTGCACCCATATCTTTCTCTAAGTAGGCCTGGGTCATAGTTCCAATGCAAAGGCCATAGAAGAACTGAGGCCAGTAAGGCACCGAGGACAGAGCAGCCTCTCGGCCGGACGTGTTGATGTGGTTTGGGGCCTTCCCCTGTGTGTTTGGAATCCCTAGCACTGCCCCAGCTCAGGGGAACCAGCCCTTGAGCAAAGACCTCCAGGAAGCACTTTGCGCCCAGGCGGGGAAGCCCAGTTCACAGCACGCGGGGAAGCGAGCCTACTTTCAGGAGAAGAGGCAGCCTGCCGGTGGGTGCTTGCAAGCCTTTATTGGGAAGGACTGAGTGAGCTTCCACAATGGCGGAGCTCCAGATCTGCTCCCAGGTGTGATAGCACAGAACCCCGGCCCAGAGAATGCTCTGCCCTGGGCGAGCCTCACCAACACATGCCTAGCTTCTAGCGTTCCTGCCTGGGAAGGAGCAGGCTGCTGGAGTGTGGGAGACGGGACTGGTGCCTGACTGGCCTCAGCTTAGCTATTGCATTTCCATTTAAACTAGGACCCATGCCTACTTGGACAAGGGTAAGGGTCTGCTTCTTTCCAAAATGGCAAAAATGGATTCATGTAACTTACATTTCAGGTTGAGTGAGTAAGTGAAAGTCACTCAGTCATGTCCAATTCTTTGCAACCCCATGGACTATACATTGCATGGAATTCTCAAGGCCAGAATACTGAAGTGGGTAGCCTTTCCCTTTTTCAGGGGATCTTCCCAATCGAGGGAATGAATCCAGGTTGCCTGCATTTCAGGTGGATTCTTTACCAGCTGAACCACAAGGGAAGCCCTAGAATACTGTAGTGGGTAGCCTATCCCTTCTCCATGGTATCCTCCCAACCCAGGAATCTAACTAGGGTCTTCTGCACTGCAAGTGGATTTTTTACCAGCTAAGATAATCGGTCTATATGTTCTATATGTTCAGATCAATTCTTTGATTGAATGTGAAGTGACTTTTTTTTTTCATATTGTTTTCAATGGTATGGATGGATTTACACAACAGTAAAGTCATATTTTATAGAGGCAGATCATATCACCTGAAAAGAACCTTAGAGGTAATCTAGCTTAAATCGCTCTTCTACACAGGGTGATGTGAAGAATAGAAAGCAAGAGTGAGGTATTTAGAGTGGTGTTCCTGCCTGGTTCATAGCATGGTTCTAACTAAAGAGAAAGCCATCCAGGGAAGTTAAAGATTTCTGCCTCTAGCTTTAGCCCAGATCCTCCTACTTTTTGGTGTATTGAACATTACTGCTGTTCTATTTGTAACAAGTGTACTTGTACAGCCTATAACAAGTATGAGTGTGTCTGTCCTCTGCATTAGACAGACATTTACCAAATCTAACATTGCCTTGCCATGTTTCAGTTCAGTTCATTTCAGTCACTCAGTCATGTCCGACTCTGCAACCCCATGGACTACAGCATGCCAGGCTTCCCTGCCCATCACCAACTCCTGGAGCTTGCTCAAACTCATGCCATTGAGTCAGTGATTGCCATGTTTATGCTAAAGTATTTCAGTGGCAAGGATGAAGAAAGAGGTCAAGATATAGGAATTTGACTGTAATATTAAAACATTACATTTGTCATTGATAATGTCATTGTGCATTTGTACGATGATATTTTCCATGAGTCATTGGTGCACATATAAGGAGAATATGATGTGAAGACATTAAAATGGTAAAGAATGAAGAATACTGAAATTGACAGGCTAGAATAAATTTTATGTTGTATTGTTCCATTTTTTTTTTCAGATTAATATTAGGAAAGAAGAATCATTTTCCCCAAATTCCTATCTGACATAGAAATTATCTTTAAAAATTTCCATAATTTCTCATTAATTTCTTCAACTCAAGGAGAGGAAGCCTACAATCAATTGAATCAGTTCTATTTTTGAAAATCCATTTAATGGGCTTAAATTTTTCTTCTCTTTACATATTACTCACAAGATACAATAAAATGGGCTAGTATTCATATTGAATCAATTTTTAAATACTTATATAAAACTGATTATATATATGAAGATGGATTAATTAGATCCATGTTTATTAATCTCTGAATTAATGGTAATCCATTGACATCCATTTTGATTAGCTATATTTCTGATCATGTTTGCTGTCATATTGCTGCCTTGCTGTTGCAACAAGTCAAAAGAAGTTTGAGTGAATGTACGCCAGGAGTATGCATATTTAAGTCTTTTATATTATTCAAGAATTTAGAGTTTTTCTTAACATGTCATAGTGAAAGTGAAGTCACTGTCATGTCTGACTCTTTGCGTCCCCATGGACTGTAGCCTACCAGGCCCCTCTGTCCATGGGATTTTCCAGGCAGTAGTACTGGAGTGGATTGCCTTTTCCTTCTCCAGGGGATCTTCCTGACCCAGGGATCGAACCTGGGTCTCCCACATTGTAGACAGACGCTTTACTGTCTGAGTCACCAGGGAACAGAGGAATTATGTAGGCTTTATTTTCCATTCTAAAATATTGTCACATAAGAAGATTTTACAATGGCAGGTAGAAAATTGAAGACCATCAGAAGCTTTAATTTTATAATTGTAATGGATAAATATCAGTCTCTTTCAGTACATTATGGTATTTAAAATACATTGTCACATCTTAGCTTTCTCAACAAACTAATTTAGTGCTTTAGCCTTCAGGACATCAGATCAAAGGCAGATGCAATAGTCAAATAGCAAGAACTTAGAGTTTATTCTTTCTAGTGAAGTTAAAAAGCATGTCTTTATAAGTATATTATCTTAATGTCCAAAACCATTTTATGCACCTTCCAAACAAACCTGTGTATATGTGTTCAATATGTTAACTGTGTTCTGATATACATTTTAAGCTAGTTATCAAACCCTCATTTAATTTTGTGTCAAGGAAAGTGAAAGTGAAGTCATTCAGTTGTGTCTGACTCTTTGTGACCCCATGGACTGGAGCCTACCAGGCTCCTCAGTCCATGGAATTTTCCAGTTAAGAATACTGGAGTGGATTGTCATTTCCTTCTCCAGGGGATCTTCCCAACCCAGGGATCAAACCCGTGTCTCCCGCATTGAAGGCAGACACTTTACCATCTTGAGCCACCAGGATGCCCAATTTTGTATTGACATATAATCGACATACAATTAGCAGTGAAAAAGTGTTGTCTTCTATTTTTAGTTTATTACATATTTGTTTATTTCATCTTCCAGGCAACATGTAGTGGTTTATTTACATAATGCAATGCTCATACCTTAGCAAAGAACTCTGATAAACAGGATGATATAATCTTTTAAAACTGTGGTGTTTTTTTTTTTTTTTCATGAACCACAAAAGACAAAGAGGGTATTTAACCAGAGCTAAGCATAAGAAAAAAAAGGAAGGAGATTGGTGTGCAGAGAGTTACAGAAGAATCGAGAGTTGGTAATGAAGCACGATTATGTACTTTACCATGATTGTGTCCACTGTCCCTTACCTTTTTTACTGTTTTTTTTTTTTTTTTTTTTTAGCTGTATTCAGATAAAATAGACAAATAACATGCATATGGTACAGGGCATGAAGATTTAATGTATGTTTACATTGTGAAATAATTACTACTATAAAGTTAGTTAACACATTCATCAATTTACATAGCTATCACTTTGAGTGTGCATACCATGAAAACCAAACAGTTAAGGTCTACTCTCTCAGCAAATTTCAATCTTATAATACACAACTGTTAACTAGAGTCACAGTGCATACTGGACCCCCAGAATTTATCATCGAGTAACAGAAAGACTGTGAACTTTGACCAACATCACCCATTGCTCCCACCTTTCAGCCTGTAGCAACAGCCAATCTATTCTCTATTTCTATGTGTTTGACCAATTAGATTCTACATGCATATGAGACCGTACAGTACTTGTCTTCTTCTGTATGAATTATTTCATTTAGCACATGCCCCTTGTGGTTCTTCCCTGTTGTACCCAATATGCCTTCTAACAGGCATGGACTCATACACTTCAGGATCTGAGTAACTGCCAGATCCTCTGCCTGATATTTTTTCATCTCCCAAATTGAATCCTTTTCTGATTTGACTGAGTATCCAAAGATGTCCTTCCTTTAGACTGGTTTTAGATATTTTTAATCTTGAATAATAGACCACTATGTGTTATCTCATGATGAATTTCAGGCTTATTATGAATTACTTGACTGTTCAGTTAATACATTATTAATACTAGCTTATATTTAGTAGTATTTAAACTACAAGATATGTTGTAGTACATAAAGAACTGCAAAGCACAAAGATCAATGAATAAAACGCACTATAAATCTTAGTGTAATAGTGCTTGAAAAAAACTGAACAAAAACTAACATATTGAAAAAGTCAGAAAACATTTTCCCAGAAACTAATGCCATATACAAATTCTGGAAATAAAAAGAAGCATGACAGGTGGGGGAAATAGCAATACACTTCAATAGAAATTATATTTCTCATGTAACCTACCATTTAATTTTAATAAACCATCAATCACCATATATGTATGGATGTGTATATGTGCACATATACAAAATATAAATTTTTAAAACCATTTATTCTTCAATTTTTTCAGGGTCTGTTTCACATCCTTATTCCTTAGGCTATAAATCAGAGGGTTTAACATGGGAATCACAAGGGTATAAAACAAAGAGGTAATTTTGTCTTCATCTAGAGAGTAGGAAGAACTCGGCCTGAAATACATGAAGAGCATTAGTCCCTGGAAAATGGCCACAGAAGTTAGGTGAGAGATGCAGGTAGAGAAAGCTTTGAACCCCCCTTTGGCAGAGTGGTCTTCAAGACCGATAGGATGATATAACAATAAGAGACAAGGACTCCTGAAATTGTACTCAGTTCAATGAAGCCAAAAGCAGTAAATATTAGTAACTCATTGACCTGTGTATCTGAGCAAGATAGCAATAGGAAAGGAGCAACATCACAAAAAAAGTGGTTAATCTCATTTGACCCACAGAAGCATAAGCGGAATGCTAATGTCGTGTGTATCAGAGCATCTGCCATTCCCACCAAGTAAACCCCAGCCACGAGCAGGGAGCACACCCCGTTGGACATGCTGACCGCATAGATCAAGGGGCTGCTGATGGCTTTGTACCAGTCATAGGCCATCAATGCCAGCAGGAGACACTCACAATCTATAAAGGTATAGAGCACCAGTAATTGCAGAGCACAGCCATAGAAGGGAATTGATTTGTTCTTAGCAAATAGGTCCACCAGCATCTTGGGGCCAACTGCTGTGGAAATGCTGAGGTCACTGAAGGAGAGGTGACTGAGGAAAAAGTACATGGGTGTGTGCAGCTGGGGATCCATTCTGATCAGGGTTATCATTCCAAGGTTTGCCAGAAGAATAATGAGATAAACAAGGAGAAATATGGTAAATAGGATCACTTTGTTCACAGCATTATCAGTAATTCCCAAGAAAATGAATTCAGTCATGAGGGAGCAATTCCCTCTATCCATCCTTCTTTCTGATGTAAACTTTTGAGAAAATGATCAAGAAATGTACACTTGCATGTGTAACACTTTTTAGCATCTACAAAATGTCATAAGACAGAATATATTTTTCCAAAACTGTCTTTTTATACTTAGAAAATTATTCAGTCATGCACCCAGTCTTTAAAGAGGCATAGCTATCTATTCTGCAATAATAAAGTATCTGAGAAAGACCTTTGAGAAATTGGATGCAAATCTAGATGTCATTCATAAGATTTGTTACTTTCTACAAGCTCTTCTCTGAGTGTTAGTTTCTTCATCCCAGGGAATAGATTTAGAGAAATTTAACTCCTTACATCTTGAGAAAAACCTAGAAGACACCACTGTTAGAGAGGCCAGACTGTAAGACATAGGACTGAGCATTTATGAGGGCTGAAAATAGTCACTTAGATACAAAAAAACAATAACAATTTTTATGTTTCTCAAAAAAGCATTATTGGTTTCAGAGAATTTGACTCAGTTCCAGAACAGTGAGTATATAAATGACTATTAATAAAAATAATTATATTACTTGTTTTAGTTTATGTTATGTTCAGTATTTGCTGAGACATGAATTAAGTATTATTGACCTGGTATTCTAGAAATTTATTCTCAATTTCCCACAGTGCTCATTACCTCTTTGTGTAGTGGTAGTTGTCGAAAGGTGAATCTCTTAATGAGTAGGAAAAAAGAGCTAAAAGGAAGTGAAAACAACAGAATTTATTGTATGTTTAGCATTGTTTTAGATTTTAAATGGCCTATTAGTTACTAAATTGGAAATAAGATGAGGGACAATGATGTTTCTAAACTGCATAGACTTTTCTGTTTGTAATATATGTGTATGTGTATACGTGTTAATGTTTGTAAGAATAGAATGTAAGCAATGAACTTTTTTCCCTCAGAACTAAGTAAACATGGCATGTGGTTCACATGGAGATGAATTTGTACATGTTTTTATTTTTATTGTGGTACCTCTTCTATTTTAATAAAACAAAACATGCTTTAAATTCATGTATACATTTTTCCAAAGATAAAAAGAGTAAATATTCCCTGTGAATAAAGAGCAAAATAAAACAAATAAACAGTTGCATTGTGTATATTAACAAGTTCAGATTCTTGTGATTCTGAGATTGAAATATTTCTAACCATTAATTTCTGATTTTAATGAGTAAGCCGGCACAAAATCGTTCATTTACAATTTGTTTCCTCAAAATGGTAAGTATTTTCTTCTATATTCTTTAAGTTAGGAACTGGAAACCTACCTGAGATGAACAGGTCTTGGCTAGTTGAACAATAAGCAGATGACCTCTTATTTTACCAGGTACATTGGGACTGAAATCTCTGTGTTCCTGCCCCTCGGCTTTGATGTTATGCAAACATTTAATTAATTATATTTCTGCTTCAGTATTTCCCACTGAGAATTCAGAAGCTACTTAGCACAGGCTGAATTTTCATGCCTTCCTACTGTCATCAAATTGATCTATAGTAAAAAGAAAACTGCATTTTTTTTTTTTTTTTGTATGATGTGATTCACAGTTATCCTGAAATGGTTTTGTCCTTCTTTAGAGTAAACATACTGGAACTCAAAAAGATCCTCCCTTCATTATTTCCATTTCCTTAGATTTGTTCATAGTGTTTTAGAGTCTCCTTCACATCTCATTTAAGGATCTTACCACACTTGGTCCATGTTTTCTTTTTTACTAAAATGTAATGGTACATCATAAAATTCACCCTTCTAATGTATACAGTTCTTTGTTTTTCACTATGTTTTCAAGGTTCTTAGATTATCATCAGTATTTATTTCCACAGCATTTTCATCACTATGAAAAGATATCCATATTTATTAGTTGTCACTTTCCATTCCTTCCTCCCTAAGCCCTGGCAACTACTAATTTACTTTCTGATTCTTTGCACTTTCCAATTCCTGGCCTCCTTTTAAACAGAATTATGTAACATGCTTTTTTGTTTGTTTGTTTGTTTTGTTGTTATTCTTTTCATCAGCCTTCTTGTCATCAATTAAATATTTTCAAGGTTTATCTATACTGCATGCATTGCATATTCATCATTCTTTGAATTTTTGCCATACTTCATCTGTTTTGACAAATAAAATTAGCAGAAATATCGTAAGTCATTTCTGGATCTTGTCTTGAAGAAGACAGTGTGTGAAAGCTATGAATTACCATGAAATTCCAACTAGCCATCTGATTTTACAATGTGGCACATTCTGAGATTACATGAACTGAAAGGGGAGAATTTGGGTTAATCTTTATAGACATTTTCATCTAGTGTCAATTATTAAAGAACTCGCAACCTAGACCATCTTTCCACTGAATATTTCATGCAATCTCAGTAAACATGTGAAAGAACAAAATAAGGAGTCAGTCATCATCCTCTTAAGTTATTTAGTTTTGAAATGCAATTTATGTAGGAAGAGATAACTAGAACAGTGTACAAAAACAAATCAGAGAAACAAGCTTTTGAATATACATAAATTAATGTATATTCAAGGGTTTCCCAGGTGGCTCAGTAGAAAAGAATCTGACTGTCTAGCAGGAGATGTGAGTTCGATCCCTGGGTTGGGAAGATCCCCTGGAGTAGGAAATGGCAACTCACTCCAGTATTCTTGCCTGGAAAATTTCTTGGGCAGAGGAGCCTGGCAGGTTACCATCCACGGGGTGGCAAAAAGTCAGACATGACTGAGCACTCATGGTCAGTGGTCATTCTCTTAAGTTATCTAGTTATGAAATGCAGTTTATGTAGCAAGAGATATGTGGGACAGTGTGTAAAAATAAGTCAAAGAAGAAAATTTTTGAATATATACATAAATCATGTATATTCAAAGATTGAGGAAAAATGTTTGAAAACCATATACATAGATAGATAGATGTAGATATGACAAATGACTTGTAGCCAAAGTATATGAAGAATCTTCACAGACAGTAAGACAACAAACAACCTAATAAAATTTGAACAAAGAATTTGAACAAATTAAGTCTCATCAAGATGATATATACAAAGAAACCCACTTCAGACCTAGAGACACATACAGATGGAACATGAGGGGATGTAAGGAGATATTCCATGCAAATGAAAATCAAAAGAAAGCTGGAAAAGCAATACTCTTATCAGTCAAGATAGACTTTTAAAATAACAAATGTTAAAAGAGACAAGGAAAGACACTACACAATGACCAAGGGATCAATCCATGAAGAAGACATAACAATTGTAAATATATATGCATCCAACAGAGGAACACTTCAATATACAAGGCAAGTGCTAATATCTATAAAAGGGGAAATTGGCAGTAACATAAAAATAGTGGGGAACTTTAGCACTCAAATTATACCAATGGACAAATCACGCAGGCAGAAAATTAGTAAGTAAACCAATTCTTAAATGACACAATAGACCAGATAGATTTGACATTTGTAGGACATTCCATCTGAAAGAAGCAGAATACACTTTCATCTCAAGTAAACATGGAACATTTTCCACAATAGATCATATCATGGGTCACAAACCAAGAATTGGTAAATTTTTAAAAATTGAAATAGTAACAAGCATCTGTTTCCAAAGACAATATGATAAATCCATTACAAGATAAAGCTGTAAAAAACACAAACATATGCAGGCTGAACAATATGTGACTAAACAACCAACAGATCACTGAAGAAAACAAAGAGGAAAAAAAAAAAAAAAAAAAAAACCTAGAGACAAATGACAATCAAAACATGACAATCCAAAACCTAAGTTGCTCGGCAAAAGCAGTTTTAAGAAGGAGGTTTATTTCAATACAGTTTTACCTCAGGAAACAAGAAAAATCACAAATAAACAACCTCACATTACATCTAAAGCAACTAGAGAAAAAATAAACAAAACCTGAAGTTAATAGAAGGAACCAAAACATAAAGATCAGAGCATAAATAAATGAAAAATATAAGGAAAATAATAGCAAAGATCAGTGAAACTAAAAATTGGTTCTTTGAGAATATAAAGTTGATAAACCTTCGGTCAGATTCATCAAGAGAAGAAAAGAGAAGACCCAAGTCAATAAAATTAGAAATGAAAGATGAGAAGTAACAACTGACATTACAGATATTTTCCATCAGTCACTGATGATGTGTAAGAGGGATGTGCTATGGAAAGAAGAAGGAAAGTTAGTGATGAGGACTAAAGTAGACAGCCTAGAATACATTAGAGTCTTTTGATATGCTGTTCCCTATTTTTGTGGAATTTCAAGAATTTTTGTGGAATAGAAGAGTATCTCCATGCCATTGCCACAACTTGGATTTGAATTGTGAATTTCCTAAAAAAATACTCAGTTCTTCTTTAAGTTATCCGATTCTAGACATGGAAGCCTATTTTAATCAAATGTTGTCTGCTGCAATACTATTTTTGACTTCCATTTAAGGGGGTTATTTTTTTTTCTTTTATTCATATCATATTTGTTAATTCCAATAAAATGGACCAATATGTAGGTCAAATCAGTCTTTAGATGCTGTAATATACATCTGACATTTGAATGGAGACAAATTAACTAGATTACATGTTTATTTACTATCAATATCTGCCAATCCACTGATGCCCTGTTTGTCTTAGACTTTAATTTTCAGACAATATTTTTTATTAGGCTGTGTTTTATGAGCAACAGTTCCAAAAGAGTTTGGTGAATTGATAAAATATGGTAGGAATAGAAACATTTTATATAAAATAAGAATTTTATAAGTTTTTAGCTTTTTCCACAATGAAAAGTTTTCCTAACATGCCATAATGTCTCAAAAATGCCCTTAAATTTTTTATCCCATGATAATTTTGTGGATCATTTATTACTAAACTGCTTGGTTCATTAATGTCTACTACTAGTATCAGCTTAAATTAATTAGTATAGAATCTGTAAGATGTACTATAAAATATAAAAAACCTGAGTTATGAAAGATCGCTCAGTAAATCTTTGATTTACTTTATGACAAAACCTTTAAGACATTGCATAATGTTTTAGTGAGACTGAAATAATGTTTGAATGACAAATGAAGCAAAAATTAGCATAAGTAGAAAAGTCAAAAGATTTTTCAAAAACAGTAAGTGCCATATATAAACCCTGCCCACATACTAAGCATGATATCTGAGGAAACCAACAGTGAAGATGTGCTTAGTCACTCAGTGGTATCTGACTCTTTGTGACTCCATGGATTGTAGCCCACCAGGCTCTTCTCTCTATAGAGATTCTCCAGGCAAGAATATTAGAGCGGGTTGCCATTTCCTCTTCCAGTCTTAACAGTGGAGTTTAATGCAAATAATTATTCACTTAGGAATTCAAGAAAATTGTTTCTCATGTGTCATGCCATAAAATTTTAATTACACAATTATTATAAGTGTGTGGTTGTGTGCACATATGCATAATACAAATATTTAAAAATATAGTTAGGCTTCCAATTTTACTAAGGCCTCTTTTACATCCTTGTTCCATAGGCTA
The DNA here is from genome assembly GCF_003369695.1 of Bos indicus x Bos taurus. Taxonomy (NCBI): domain Eukaryota; kingdom Metazoa; phylum Chordata; class Mammalia; order Artiodactyla; family Bovidae; genus Bos; species Bos indicus x Bos taurus. The sequence continues at coordinate 455,950 of NC_040103.1, read as the reverse complement.
AATATCAGAGGATTTAGCAGGAGAATCACAAGAGTGTAAAATAAAGAGTTCACTTTGTTTTCATCTAGAGAGTAGGATGAACTTGGCCTGAAATACATAAGGAGCATGCTGCTGCTGCTAAGTCACTTCAGTCGTGTCTGACTCTGTGCGACCCCATAGACGGCAGCCCACCAGGCCCCGCCGTCCCTGAGATTCTCCAGGCAAGAACACTGGAGTGGGTTGCCATTTCCTCCACTAATGCATGACAGTGAAAAGTGAAAGTTAAGTCACCCAGTCACGTCCGACTCCCAGTGACCCCATGGACTGCAGCCTACCAGGCTCCTCTGTCCATGGGATTTTCCAGGCAAGAATACTGGAGTAGGGTGCCATTGCCTTTTCCCATATCTATGCAGTGCTGCTGCTGCTAAGTCACTTCAGTCGCGTCTGACTCCGTGCGACCCCATATGCGGCAGCCCACCAGGCCCCGCCATCCCTGTTCTCTCCAGGCAAGAACACTGGAGTGGGCCGCCATCTCCTCCTCCAATGCATGAAAGTGAAAAATGAAAGTGAAGTCACCCAGTAGCCTCCGACTCCCAGTGACCCCATGGACTGCAGCCTACCAGGCTCCTCCGTCCATGGGATTTTCCAGGCAAGAGTACTGAAGTGGGGTGCCATTGCCTTCTCCCACATAAAGAGCATAGTTCCCTGGAAAATTGACATTGCAGTTAACTCAAAGGTGCAGGCGGTAAAACCTTTGACTCTCCCCTCAGCAGAGTGGATCTTCAAGACTGAAAGGAGGATATAAAAATAAGAGCAAGGACTCCTGAAATAGTACTCAGTTCAATAAAACCCAAAGCAGGGAATATCACTAATTCATTGACCTGTGTATCTGAGCAGGACAGGGGAAAAAAAAAAAAAAAAAAAAAAGCAGAGGTAAATCACAGAAAAAGTGGTTAATCACATTTGACCCACAGAAACATAAATGGAGTGCTAATGCTGTGTGTATCTGAGAAACTGCTATCCCCACCAGGAAAACCCCAGGCATAAGCAGGGAGCACACCCCGCTGGACATGCAGACCACATAGAGCAAGGGGCTGCTGACGGTCTTGTACTGGTCATAGGCCATCAGTGCAAGCAGGAGACACTCAGAATCGGCAAAGATACAGAAGACCAAGAATTGCAGAGCACAGCCATAGAAAGAGATTGACTTTTTCTTGGCAAATAGGAAGAATTATCAATAACCTCAGATATGCGGATAATACCACCCTTATGGCAGAAAGTGAAGAAGAACTAAAGAGCCTCTTGAGGAAAGTGAAAGATGAGAGTGAAAAAGTTGGCTTAAAATTCAACATTCAGATAACTAACATTATGGCATCTGGCCCCATCACTTCATGGCAAATATATGGGGAAACAGTGGTAATGGTGGCTGACTTTATTTTGGGGGGCTCCAGAATCTCTGCAGATGGTGCCTTCAGCCAAGAAATTAAAAGATGCTTTCTCCTTGGAAGAAAAGCTCTGATCAACCTAGACAGCATATTAAAGAGCACAGACATTACTTTGCCAAAAAAGATCCATCTAGTCAAGGCTATGGTTTTTCTGATAGTCATGTATGGATGTGAGATTTGGACTATAAAGAAAGCTGAGCACGAAAGCATTGATGCTTTTAACTGTGGTGTTGGAGAAGACTCTTGTGAGCCCCTTGGACTGCATGGAGATGCAACCAGTCCATCCTAAAGGAGATCAGTCCTGAGTGTTCATTGGAAGGACTGATGCTGAAGCTGAAACTCCAATACTTTGGCCACATTACATGAAGAACTGACTCATTGAAAAAGACTCTGATGCTGGGAAAGATTAAAGGCAAGAGGAGAAAAGATGACAGAGGATGAGATGTTGGATGGCACCACTGACTCGATGAACATATGTTTGGGTAAACACTGGGAGTTGGTGATGGACAGGGAGGCCTGGCATGCTGCAGTCCTTGGGGTCACAAAGAGTTGGACATGACTGAGTGGCTGAACTGAACTGAACTGGCAAATAGGTCCACCAGCATCTTGGGGCCAATGGCTGTGGAACAGCAGAGGTCAGAGAAAGAGAGGTGACAGAGGAGAAAATACAAGGGTATATGCAACTAGAGAGCCATCCTAATTAAAATAATCATTCCAAGATTTGCCAGAATGTTAATAAGATAAACAACAAAAAACATCATAAATAGGGTCACTTTAATCCCAGACTTATCAGTAATTCCCCTAAATATGAATTCAGTTAAGGAAGAGCAATTTTCTCTTTCCATTCTTTGGGGTTGTTGTCTAAAGTTTTGAAGAAATTATGGAGAAAATCATATATATCTGTGAACCACTTCTGGACATTCACAGCATATTTATAAGAAAAGACATAACTTATTTGTTCTATTTTCTTTTTACATTCAGAAAAGTCTCGATTAAATGGCACTCTTTAAAGAGATGTTGCTATCTATCTGATAATTATAAAAATGTCTGAGATAGGCAGTTGAAAAACTTCTGTATGAATCTTTATGCCATTCCTGAAATATGATACTATCCATAAGCTCTTTATTAATAACCTCAGATATGCAGATAACACCACCCTTATGGCAGAAAGCAAAGAAGCACTAAAGAGCCTCTTGATGAAAGTGAAAGAGGAGAGTAAAAAAGTTGGCTTAAAATTCAACATTCAAAAAACTAAGATCATGGCATCCTGTCTCAACACTTCATTGCAAATAGATGTGGAAACAATGGAGATGGTGACAGACTTTATTTTTTTGTGCTCCAAAATCACTGTGGAGAGTGACTGCAGTCATGAAATTAAAAGACACTTGCTCCTTGGAAGAAAAGCTATGACCAACCTAGACACCATATTAAAAAGCAGAGACATTACTTTGTTAACAAATGTCCATCTAGTAAAAGCTATGGTTTTTCCAGTAGTCATGTATGGATATGAGAGTTGGACAAAAAGAAAGCTGAGCATGAAAGAATTGATGCTTTTGAACTGTGGCATTGGAGAAGATTCTTGAGAGTTCCTTGGACAGCAAGGAGATCCAACCAGTCAATCCTACAGGAAATCGGTCCTGAATGTTCATTGGAAGAACTGATGCTGAAGTGAAGCTCTAATAGTTTGGCCACCTGATGCGAAGAACTGACTCATTGAAAAAGACTCAGATGCTGGGAAAGATTAAAGGCAGAAGGAGAAGGGGACTATAGAGGATGAGATGGTTGGATGACATCACCAAATAGATGGACATGAGTTTGAGCAAGATTCGGGAGTTGGTGATGGACAGGGAAGCTACAGTCCATGGAGTCCCAAAGAGTCAGACACATTTGAGTAACTGAACTGAACTGAATTTTGGAATAGTGTTTATGTAGTAAACGATTGGCCTTCCCTGGTGACACAGATGGTAAAGAATTCTCCTGCAATGCGGGAGAGCTGGGTTCAATCTCTGGGTCTGGAAAATCCCCTGTAGAAGGGAATGGCAACCCACTCCAGTATATTGGCCTGGGAAATCCCATGGACAGATGAGCCTGGGGGGCTACAGTTATGGGTCACAAAGATTCAGACATAACTGAGCAAATTTCACTCACTCACAACAAAAAACAAGTATAATCGGAGAGAAGTATTTCCAAAAAATAGGAAGTATTTCAAAACCATTTATCCATATATATGACAAAGAATTCGTATCCACAATACACTAATAGCTTTCCTCATTGGGAAAAGAAAAGACTTAAACAAAAAATGACCCCCCCCCAAATAAAAATTAACAGAAATTGTCAAAAAGAAGATACATAAGCAACAAGTTAATGCACGAGAGTTTACTCAGAACCATTAGTTATTAAGGCAATGAGGATAAAGCCACAACACAATAACATAAAATAATGTCAAATGGACTGAAATTAATATTCTGAGCATAACAAATTCCCTAATTCATCGAAAATATCATTTGAGAACTAACAGGGACAGGTTTTCTTATCAGTTTGGGTGTTTTTCTTTGTTCTTTTCATTTGTTTTTTTTTTTTTTTTCTACTTTTATTTTCTACAAATCTGGGAAATCATTTAGCTTAATTCCATATAATTATTTCATATTTAATTTTGGAAATGTGATTCTTTTTTTGAAATGTGATTTTTCATTGCAACTTTTGATGCCTTTTATATGTCATTGTTATTCTTGGTTGTGAGGATCTCAACACTGAAACACCAGTTGTGCTCCTTTGGAGCTATTGGTGAGGCAAAGTTCAAACCAAAACTAATTGCTAATGTTTTCCCAGGAAAATCAAGAAATTGATACATTTATGTTTCAGAAGAATTTTACTATCATTCTACTTCTCTGTTACACATATTGCATATGTGGAATTGTTCTTGGTCACCTAATTATGGTGGTTAGTCACTCAGTTGTGTCCAACTCTTTGCTATCCTGTGGTCTCTATTTGCCAGACTCATCTGTCCATGGGATTCTCCAGGCAAGAATACTTTAGTGGGTTGCCATTCCCTTCTCCAGGGGATCTTCCTGACTCAGGGGTCAAACCTGGGTCTCCTGTATTACAGGAAAATTCTTTACTGTCTGAGCCACCAAGGAAGCTCTAATTATACTCCAATCCAAATGTTTCCCTCAGGAATCCCTGTCTTCTGGGATGCAACTACTTCTTGCAACAACTATTTGTTCAGCCAGAACCCAGCTTTAGCTTCTTAACAGGGCTGCTCCTCAAACACATGTAGATTAACATCCTTTCAATATTCCCCCAACCAGGGATTGGGGGCAGGAGGAGAAAGGGACAACAGAGGATGAGATGGCTGGATGGCATCACTGACTTGTTGGACTTGAGTCTCAGTGAACTCCGGGAGTTGGTGATGGACAGGGAGGCCTGGCGTGCTGTGATTCATAGGGTCACAAAGAGTTGGACACGACTAAGCGACTGATCTGATCTGAACAATTTAACTGAGTGTGGGTAACTACTGTTGGGAAGCGTAGTGCAAAATAGCCATAAAAGGAGAAAGTCCTTGGGAAAATGGCAAAGGGCCAGAAGTACTCGGCTTTGCCCTGCGGACAGAAAAACATCTCCTGCCTTTGGTTATGCTCAGCGCCAAGAGTTAATAATAAATAGGGATGTCACTTGTGAGAGCGGGTTGTGGGATAAGCCCATGAGTCATTTAGAGTGCGCTGTTCATGAAATGTTTTTACTGATTATGTGTTAACTCTGCATGCGCTCTGCTGGCTGTATACTCTAAGCTCTTTGTTCCTGCTTCTATAAGAAAGCTTGACTGCAGAAATAAACTTGCCAGTCCTTGCAAGAGACTGTCCGAGTGTCATTCTTTCAGGTTTGTCATTTCCAAGTCCCGGGGAGAAAAACCCCAAGAAATGGCACCCGAACAGGGACTTGAGAGGAAGGCTAAACAAAGCGATGAGCCCCTGCAGAAAGAGGTAAGCAGGATGGGACAACATAGCAGTAAAATTCCTTTCATTTCTATAATGCATCATTTTTTGAAACAAAACAGTATTAATGTTTCAAGAGATCAATTGAACAACTGCTATCATATTTTACTGGAACAATTCATGGTTCCCAGAAGAGGGGACACTCAATCTAGACATATAGAAAAGGGTTAAAAATAATGTTTTGCGAGCATGTCAGCAAGGGTTACCTGGTCACTCATACAGGCTATCATAGAACAAATTGAAGGACATAACGTTGATTTGGAAGTAAAAACTATTCAATCTTTACATGAATATGAGCTTAAGGAGCAAGATATGCAAGGTGCTTTGAAATATAAGAATGTTATGCTCAATCAGACACAATCCTTAGAAAAACAACTTAGAGACATATGTATACAGGATATGTCAAAACTGAAGCCACTTAGAACGGAGGTCATTTCATTCAACGGACAGCCCAAATCTAAGGTTTTTCCTTCTGCTCCACCTTTAACAGCAATTGCTAACTTTGCTCATACTAATCATTTCACTCCTCCTCGGGAGATGCCTGCTTGCACTTTCGCTTTCCCAATGCAATTTAATCAACCTGCCCAAGGCCAAAATACTTGGGCTAATCTAGATTTTGGCATGTTGTCTAGCTTTAAGAAAGCATGCACTGTGTATGGACCTACTTCTCCTTACTGTATAGAATTTCTCAGAGGATGGGCTAACCGTTGGATACCATATAATTTTTTTTTTCAAGTAGCAAAGATGGTTTTAAATCCTCAACAATTACTGCAATGGCAAATGTGGGTTAATGATGAGGCCCGACAACTGATGATTGACAAGCAATCTCATGGTAACCCTGCCAGTTTAACCTATGATATACTCACTGGAAACAAGAGCCATAGCCAATATGATTGCACAACTAGCTAATATTACCCTTGAGATGTTACATCTCATTACAGAAACTGCCTGCAGGGCATAAGCAAAGGTTGATAGCACTAACTCTGATGGTTCATTTGTTAAGATTATTCAAGGACATGAGGAGGAATATTCTCAATTTATAGGAAAATTAAAGGATGCAATTGAAAAATCTATTAAGGATGTGACTTTACAAAATATTATTTTAAAACAACTTGCTTTTGAAAATGCTAATGAGGAATGTCAATCCATGCTTAGACCTATTCTAGAGACTAGCTCTCTTATGGAATATTTGAAAGCATATAGGAACATCGGATCTATGTCCCATAGAGCAAAACTGGCAACATTGGGAACCTTTAATGTACAAAAGCCTGCTAATACCAAATGTTTTAACTGTGAGAAGCCCGGCCATATGAAAAAACAATGTCACCTGCCAACACAGGCCAAAAAAATAATACTACTTCTAATAGGAAGAGACCCCCCCAGGAGTATGTCCAAGATGTAAAAGGGGGTTTCACTGGCTGAATGAATGTCATTCTAAATTTGATAAGGATGGAAACACTTTGAACCCCGATGCACAGCAAAAACAACAGGGGAACTAATAAAGGGGCCATCCTCTAGCCCCACTACAAAAGGAGAACCTAATGATATGACGCTACAAGCAACTACATCTAAGAGTGTTTGCATTGATATGGAACTAATAGAATTATACAACCCCCACAAAATTCCCACTGGATATTATGGCCAATTTCACCTGGGACAATGGGACTAATTTTGGGACGTAATAACTGCACAATGAGAGGTTTAATGGTATTAACCGATGTTATGGACGAAGATTATGAAGGGGAAATACATGTTATGGTAAATGTTGTGAAAATGGGAAATGCATACTTAAAAAACATTTTGCACAATTATTACTTTTGCCATATGTTAAACCAATGAAGGCATCTAATAAAGTTCAGTAGGGAGGCTTTGGCAGACCAACCTTACTGCTGCACTATCCACCTTATTAAAGGAACATCAGAAACCCATGCTTACTTTACACATACGGGGAAAGAATTTCACAGGCATGTTAAATACTGGAGCTAACATTTCAATCATTAGAGCTGCAGAATGGCCCCTCGATTGGAGTAAGGTTATGGCTCCTTCTAGACTATTAGGGATGGGTGAAGCTAATGCCACACAAACTTTTGTCAGTGCATCCTATTTACAAATGTATGGCCCTAATCAAATTGTAGCTTATCTTAAACCATATATTACTATATCCCTATCAATTTATGGGGACAGGATTTTCTTGAACAAACAAAAGTCACAATTTCTTTAAATGAACCTTTTAATGCGGGCCATCGAGTTAACACCGCTGTCCCTCGATTGGGAATCTGATACCCCAGTATGGACACCTCAGTGGCCCCTAACTAAAGAAAAATTGGCAACTCTTACACAATTAGTTAATGAATAATTACAGAAAGCTCATATAGAACCTTCATTTTCACCCGTGGAATTCCCCTGTTTTTGTAATAAAAAAGAAATCAGGAAAATGGCAAATGTTGATAGATTTAAGAAATGTTAATAATACCATGTCACCTATGAGGCCCTTACAACCCAGATTGCCCTCCCCTTCTATGGTACCAAAAGGATGGTCTGTAGTTATTATTGACTTACAAGACTGCTTTTTTTTTTTTTTTTACTATACCTTTGCACCCTAAAGATAGAAAACGTTTTGCCTTTTCAGTTCCTTCTATAAATCACATGGCTCTGTTAAAAGATTTCAATGGAAGGTACTACCTCAGGGAAGGATGAACTCCCCTACCATTTGCCAATATCTCATATCTGTTTTATTACAATCCATTAGAGATAAATAGCTTACTACATTTATAATTCATTACATGGATGATATACTTCTTTCTATGGAATCTGAATTCTGTTTGCAACAGTTATATAATGAAGTTACTACTACTTTTCAAAATCATAGCCTGCTTGTAGCACCAAGTAAAATTCAATGGAAATCAGCCTTTAATTATTTAGGACATGTTATGGAAGAATCTAAAATCAAACCTCAAAAAACTCAAATTTCTGTGCAGTCTCTATGCACGCTGAATGATTTTCAAAAATTGCTAGGAGATATTAATTGGCTGCAGCCATCTGTCAGCATCACCACCTATGCCTTACAAAATCTATTTAAAATTTTAAAGGGATCCCCCAACCCTAATAGCCCTAGGCAGATAACAAAAGAGGCCAAAGAAGAACTGGCCTTAATGGAGAAATGCATTCAACAATCTTTTTCAACTCGGCTAGATTATGATCAACCAGTTTCTTTAGATATATTCCCCACTGAACATCCACCCACTGCAATTATAGCTCAACATAGCCCAATAGAATGGGTATATTTATACACTAAACAGTCTAAAAAAATTGTAACATATATTGAGAAAATAGGGCACTTAATTGTGTCAGGAAGAAGCCATATACAAACTTTGACTGGATTTGATCCATATGCAATACATGTTGCCTTGACAAAAAAGGAATTACAAATTGCCTTACAGTATAACCTGACCATGCAAATGGCATTAGGTGATTTTCAGAATGTTATCTCATTTCATTTACCGAAAGGAAAATTATAGGACTTTCTACAATGTACTAAATTCATTATAACTAATATCATTGCATCCCAGCCTATTTCCAATGCACCCACCTATTTCATTGATGGCAACAAGAAAGGCATAACAGGGATTGTCAGCCCTAATATCAAAGAGAAATTACCCACTACCTATTCTTCAATACAAAGAATCAAATTGTATGCTTTATATCCTCTTTTGTCACTTTAACCACTATCCTTCAACGTATATACTGATTCCAAATACCTTGCTTCCCTTTTTCCTGATTTTGTTACCGCCTTTTTATACAACCTAGATGAAGAATTATATACTCTCTTTTCACAGACTCAGGCTTTAATTCATTCACTTACGGAACCTTTCTTTGTTGCACATATACATGCTCATTCAAGTTTACCTGGCCTTCTGATCGCAAGAAATGATGCTGTTGACAGCCTCATAGCTCCCATTTTTACATCTGCCAATGACGAACGTACTAATCTTCATACCAATGCTAACAGATTGCACTCTAAATACCATATTCCTTTCACTGAAACACGGCATAGTATTAAAACCTATGATGTCTGTGCCCCTCTGCACTTATGAACTACGATTTCAGGAGTTAATCTCCAGGGGCAACACCCTAATTCCCTTTAGCAATCTGACTTCACTCACTGCTCCTTAAAGAAAATTTTCTTTACTTTCTATCTCAATAGATACATTTTCCAACTTTATCTGGATAGTACCTGTCTCTTCAGAATCCAATAAACACTCCATTTCCGCACTCTTACTCACCTTCCCCATTACGGGGATTCCTTCTGTCTTGAAAACAGACAATGGACCTGCATTCACCTCACATTTGTTTCGTTCATTTTTATCAGAATGGAACATCACACACATTACAGGAATACCCTATAATCCTCAAAGTCAAGCCATTATTGAAACAGCCCACTGCCCCCTAAAAACTCATTTATTAAAACAGAAAGGGGGAATATGGAAGAGGAGATACACTTCTTATCCCATTAACCCTCAATTACTATTATCTTTAACTCTTTATTCCCTGAATTTTTTAAACTTAACAAAAAATAATTCTGATACTCGTGCAGATAGACATTTTGCAGAAGACAAAAACAGCAAATTAGAAATCAATACACCAATATGGTATAAGCAATTTAATCAGTGGCTGCCAGGAATATTAAGACTCCTAGGCAAGGGTTATGGTCTTGTCATTGCAGATGAAGAGGAAATCTGGGTTCCCCTTCACCATGTCTGCTACCGAGAAGGACCTCAAGACCGGACTCCCTCAGGAAGTGACGTAGTTGACACGAAGGGTCTGGTCAATGACCCTGGAGGAGCCAATGAGGAAACGCCATTGTCTGAATCCTTACCCAACATGGGCTCAAATGAAAACATCACTCGTCAGGCTGAGCAGACACTGAAGAGTACTGGAACTCCTATAACTCCAGATAAACTGTTTCTGGCAATGTAAACTGTTCTGAAGAGCAGGAGGAACATCATAATTGCTCCTGGTTTAATAGATCAAGCATTGGAAGCTTTCATAAATCTAAGACAAGTTTCTGGACCAATAAGGACATATTGCTGAATTGGTATAATGGGGGCTTATCACCCCCATGGCCCAGGATTGTCGTCCCCATTGTGGGGCCAAATCAATGGCACACTTGGAAAATTCCAGCAGCTTTAGAGCACTTTGCTAATGTTTATGGGACTATGGATGTGTTTCGTCCTTTTAATTATACCTTCCTATACAATAGTACTGGCTATATTCAATCGTGTGTTCACCTTCTGTACTTGTTTATTGTAGGGCATTTTGATATTGACTTACCGGCCAAGATTGTCAATTGTACTGCATGTGCATTGTATACCGGCCTTAATCACCCCATTTCATATCACAATGCTAGCATTGCGCTAGTTAAACAAAGATCTGAGTTATGGCTTCCTGTAAACTTAACTGAGCCTTGGACTGATTCTGTATTTCTTTCTGTACTGTTGAAAACTGGGTTTAGGCGATCTAAGCACATCCTTGGGTGGATTATTGCAGGCATCTTAAGCCTTATCTCCATTGTGACTGTAGGAACTTTGTCTGGTATGGCTTTACATAATTCTATACAAAATTATGATTTTATCACTGCTTGGCACAAAGACTCATGATCTGTGGACTCTACAAGCTCAAATAGATCAGCAATTACAACACAAATTAATGAGTAACAAACCGTGGTTATCTACTTAGGAGATCAAATGCAGCAACTGACTTTCCAAACATGTATACGCTGTCACTGGAATTTTACATTCTTTTTGTCTGACTAACATGCCCTATAATAGCACTGAATATCCTTGGAATAAGCTTAAGGTACATTTGCAGGATCTCACAAGTAACTCAAATTTAGACATCAATTTGTTGAAACAACAAGTTGCTAATTTTCAAGTTAGGGTACCTAGGGAATTGTATAGCACTCAATTCTATGATACTTTAACCAAAACCCTATCGTCTCTAGACCCTAGAGCTTGGCTTTCAAGAAGCAATATTTTTATATATGTATTAATCACCCTGCTCTTTTTGTCATTGATTATAGGATACAGAAGTCTCAACTCAAGACTCCATGCCTCCCACAATGGAGTTCAACTAGCAGCCACCGTGCTTAATTTAAAAACAAAAGGAGGATATGTTGGGAAGCATAGTGCAAAATAGCCGTAAAAGGAGAAAGTCCTTGGGAAAATGGCAAAGGGCCAGAAGTACTCGGCTTTGCACTGCGGACAGAAAAACATCTCCTGCCTTTGGTTATGCTTGGCACTAAGAGTTAATAATAAATAAGGATGTTACTTGTGAGAGTGGGTTGTGGGATAAGCCCATGAGTCATTTAGAGCACGCTGTCCTTGAAATGTTTTTACTGATTATGTGTTAACTCGGCATGCGCTCTGCTGGCCGTATACTTTAAGCTCTTTGTTCCTGCTTCTATAAAAAAACTTGACTGCAGAAATAAACTTGTCAGTCCTTGCAAGAGACTGTCCGAGTGTCATTCTTTCAGGTTCGTCATTTCCAAGTCCCGGGGAGAAAAACCCCAACAACTACCTTGTTATTACAAGCTGGGTAACCTAAGAGGGGAAAATCTTCCAATGGGATTTGTGTTTCATTAAAAATGGAGAGCTTGAATAACTATAAAACATCTTTTAAAGAGAAAGTATAGACTAAGCAAGTGAGAGAAAGGATCTATATTTAGTTTTCCTGGTGCTTTGAAGACACTAAAACAATTTTAGGCAGACACATACTACCCAGACGATCTTCTTCAAAATACGGTTGTCTCTTCTTCCAACCTATTATGACATGGAGTTCATTGCATGGTATGGTATTGAAGTATTTTATAGCTTCCAGGTGCTGTGAAAATGAGGGGAGAACCAGTGGGTGGATAAAGATAGTGTTGTTCTACAAGCAGGGTGGCACTTTTAGTAACATAAAGATTAATAATGTACTGAGATACTCTAGAAAATATGCACTTATATCCATTACATAAGTGAAGTTGCTCAGTCGTGTCCGACTCTTTGCGACCCCATGGATGGTAGCCTACCAGGCTGCACTGTCCACGGGATTTTCTATACAAGAATACTGGAGTAGGCTGCCATTTCCTTCTCCAGGGGATCTTCCCAACCCAGGGATCAAACCCGGGTCTCCTGCATTGCAGACACATTGTTTACTGTCTGAGCCACCAGGGAAGCCCCTTACATAAACATATAATATCCATTATATAAACATATAAAAGGGGGAGGAGCTAAGATGGTGGAGGAGTAGGACGGGAAGAACACTTTCTCCCCCACAAATTTATCAAAAGTACATTTAAACGCTGAGTAAATTCCACAAAACAACTTCTGAATGCTGGCAGAGGACATCAGGCACCCAGAAAAGCAACCCGAGTCTTCGAAAGGAGGTAGGAAAAAATATAAAAGACAAAAAAAGAGACAAAAGAGGGAGGGACGGAGTTCCATCCTGGGAAGGGAGTCTTAAAAAGAGAGAAGTTTCCAAACACCAGGAAACCTTCTCACTGCCAAATCTGTTCTGAGCCTTGGAAGCACAGAGGGCAACATAACAGGGAGGAAAAATAAATAAACAATTAAAATCCGCATATTGCAAGCCCTAAGGTAACTCCCTCAGCGGAGAAGCAGCGCAGACGCCTGCACACGCCACTAGCAAGCAGGGGCTGGGCGGGGAGGCACGGCGCGGGCTGCATTGCTTAGAGTAAAGATCTGGCCTGAATACCCCGAGCACTATCTGAGGGAAATAATTTGGGCTAGCAAACCAGACTGTGGGATATCTACCACGCGAAAATCCAGCCCTAACCTAAGATACCACCAGGCCCACGCACGGAACAAAGGACTGAACAGAGATAGCCAGTGGCAGACCATCCCCCTCTGGTGACAGGCAGCCAGAGCCGGAAGGGGACAATCGCAGCCCCAGAGAGACATTATCTATAAAACTGTAAGCAGGCTTCTTTGCTAGCTAAAACTTCTTGGGGGTCTGGACGGTCAACATCTGCCTGAGAAGGTGCGCCGGTTGCACACCCAGATAACCGAGTGGCGGGGAGGCGATAAGTCGCAGCAATCACGCGAGCCAAACACTTCATCACCTGAGCTGCTCGGATCTGGGAAGGGCACAAAACGCAGGCCCAACCGAGTCTGCACCTCTGAGGACTACCCAAGTGCCTGAACCTGAGCGGCTTGGACCTGGGAAGTGCAGGCAGCCCAGGGCCGGCCACGGATGGTTCCCGGTGGAGCAACCTAGAGCCGGAGCATCCTGGGCAGGGAGGCTACACGTGCCATGAACGGGGGCAGACCCAGTGTGGCTGAGGCACTGCGAGCACAGGCCAGTGTTATTTGTTTGCAGCATCCCTCCTTACCTCCCCACAGCGCGACTGAACAAGTGAGCCTAAAAAAAAACAAGAAAAAGTGTCCTCCACCGTCCCCTTTGTGTCAGGGCGGAAACCAGACACTGAAGAGACCAGCAAACAGAAGAAGCTATAACAGAGGGAACCACCTTGGAAGCTACAGGCAATAGATTAAAACCCTGTGGTTAGTACCAACTACATAGGAAGGGGCCTATAGATCTTGAGAAATATAAGTCAGACCAAGGAACTAGCCAAAAATGAACTGAACCCACACTACTCACAACAAAACCAGAGAAAAGTCCTAGATATATTTTTACTATTTTTACGATCATTCTTTCTTTCTTTATTTTTATTTTTTTAATTTTTTAAAAAAAATTTAAGTCCTCGATTATTCCTTTAATTTCCGCTTTTATAACCGATTATTTTGCAAAAAAAAAAAAGACCCTATTTTTTTAAAGCAAACTTCATATATATTTTTTTTATAGTTTTTTTGACCTTGTTTTTTTTTTTTTTTTTTCCTTCTTTTCTTTAACATTGTATTTTTGAAATTCCAAACTCTACTCTAAATTTTTAATTTTACCTTTTTGGTATTTGTTATCAATTTTGTACCTGTATTTTCTTTATAATTTATGCGATCTTGTTTGTTTTTGTTTCTTCATTTTTTCTCTATTTCTTTTCCTTCTTCTTTTCTTTAACATCGTATTTTTGAAATTCCAAACTCTACTCTAGATTTTTAATTTTTGCTTTTATGTATTTGTTACCAATTTTTTACCTTTAAGGACCCAATCTTTAGTACCCATTTCTCACTAGGGAGCAAGATTACTGGCTTGACTGCTCTCTCTCCCTTTGGACTCCTTTTTCTCCACCAGGTCACCTGTGTCTCCTCCCTAACCCCTCTCTAATCTACCCAACTCTGTGAATTTCTGTGTGTTCCAGACGGTGGAGAACACTTAGGGAACTGATTACTGGCTGGATCTGTCTCCCTCCTTTTCATTCCCCATTTTTATCCTCCTGGCCACCTCTGTCACCTTCCTCCTTCTTCTCTTCTCTGTATAACTCCGTGAACAACTCTGAGCGGTCCAGTTGTGGAGTGCACATAAGGAAGAGATTACTGGCTAGCCCACCCTCTCCTCTATTGATTCAACCTCATCTCATTTGGGTCACCTCTAACTCCCTCCTCCCTCTTCTCTTCTCCATGTAACGCTGTGAACCTCTCTGGGTGACTCGCATGGTAGAGAAACTTTTCATCTTTAACGTAGATGTTTTATCAATGGTGCTGTATAGAAGGAGAAGCTTTGAAACTACTGTAAAAATAAGACCGATAACTGGAAACAGGAGGCTTAAGTCCTAACCCTGACTCCAGGGAACTCCTGACTCCAAGGAACATTAATTGACAGGAGCTCATCAAATGCCTCCATACTTGCACTGAAACCAAGCACCACAAAAGGACCAACAAGTTTCAGGGCAAGACATACCAAGCAAATTCTCCAGCAACAAGGAACAGCGCCCTGAGCTCCAAGATACAGGAAGCCCAAAGTCACCCCAAAACCATAGACATCCCATAACACATTACTGGACATTTCATTGCACTCCAGAGAGAAGAAATACAGCTCCACCCACCAGAACACCAACACAAGCTTCCCTAACCAGGAAACCTTGACAAGCCACCTGTACAAACTCACACAGAACGAGGAAATGCCACAATAAAGAGAACTCCACAAACTGCCAGAATACAGAAAGGACACCCCAAACTCAGCAATTTAAACAAGATGAAGAGACAGAGGAATACCCAGCAGATAAAGGAACAGGATAAATGCCCACCAAACCAAACAAAAGAGGAAGAGATAGGGAATCTACCTGATAAAGAATTCCGAATAATGATAGTGAAATTGATCAAAAATCTTGAAATCAAAATGGAATCACAGATAAATAACCTGGAGACAAGGATTGAGAAGATGCAAGAAAGGTTTAACAAGGACCTAGAAGAAGTAAAAGAGAGTCAATATATAATGAATAATGCAATAAATGAAATTAAAAACACTCTGGAGGCAACAAATAGTAGAATAATAGAGGCAGAAGATAGGATTAGTGAATTAGAAAATAGAATGGTAGAAATAAATGAATCAGAGATGATAAAAGAAAAACGAATTAAAAGAAATGAGGACAATCTCAGAGACCACCAGGACAATATTAAATGCTACAGCATTCGAATCATAGGGGTCCCAGAAGAAGAAGACAAAAAGAAAGACCATGAGAAAATACTTGAAGAGATAATAGTTGAAAACTTCCCTAAAATGAGGAAGGAAATAATCACCCAAGTCCAAGAAACTCAGAGAGTCCCAAACAGGATAAACCCAAGGCGAAACACCCCAAGACACATATTAATCAAATTAACAAAGATCAAACACAAAGAACAAATATTAAAAGCAGCAAGGGAAAAACAATAAATAACACACAAGGGAATTCCCATAAGGATAACAGCTGATCTTTCAATAGAAACTCTTCAAGCCAGGAGGGAATGGCAAGACATACTTAAAGTGATGAAAGAAAATAACCTACAGCCCAGATTATTGTACCCAGCAAGGATCTCATTCAAGTATGAAGGAGAAATCAAAAGCTTTTCAGACAAGCAAAAGCTGAGAGAATTAAGCACCACCAAACCAGCTCACCAACAAATACTAAAGGATATTCTCTAGACAGGAAACACAAAAATGGTGTATAAAATCGAACCCAAAACAATAAAGTAAATGGCAACAGGATCATACTTATCAATAATTACCTTAAACGTAAATGGGTTGAATGCCCCAACCAGAAGACAAAGACTGGCTGAATGGATACAAAAGCAAGACCCCTACATATGTTGTCTACAAGAGACCCACCTCAAAACGGGACACATACAGACTGAAAGTGAAGGGCTGGAAAAAGATTTTCCATGCAAATAGGGACCAAAAGAAAGCAGGAGTAGCAATACTTATATCAGATAAAACAGACTTTAAAACAAAGGCTGTGAAAAGAGACAAAGATGGTCACTACATAATGATCAAAGGATCAATCCAAGAAGAAGATATAACAATTACAAATATATATGCACCCAACACAGGAGTGCCACAATATGTAAGACAAATGCTAATAAGTATGAACGGAGAAATTAACAATAACACAATAATAGTGGGAGACTTTAATATCCCACTCACACCTATGGATAGATCAACTAAACAGAAAATTAACAAGGAAAAACAAACTTTAAATGATACAATAGACCAGTTAGACCTAATTGATATCTATAGGACATTTCACCCCAAAACAATGAATTTCACCTTTTTCTCAAGCACACATGGAACCTTCTCCAGGATAGACCACATCCTGGGCCATAAATATAGCCTTGGTTAATTCAGAAAAATAGAAACCATTCCAAGCATCTTCTCTGACCACAATGCAGTAAGATTAGATCTCAATTACCGGAGAAAAACTATTAAAAATTCCAACATATGGAGGCTGAACAACACGCTGCTGAATAACCAACAAATCACAGAAGAAATCAAAAAAGAAATCAAAATTTGCATAGAAACTAATGAAAATGAAAACACAACAACCCAAATCCTATAGGACACTTTAAAAGCAGTCCTAAGGGGAAAGTTCATAGCAATATAGGCATACCTCAAGAAACAAGAAAAAAGTTAAATAAATAACCTAATCCTACACCTAAAGCAACTAGAAAAGGAAGAAATGAAGAACCCCAGGGGTAGTAGAAGGAAAGAAATCTTAAAAATTAGGGCAGAAATAAATGCAAAAGAAACAAAAGAGACCATAGCAAAAATCAACAAAGCCAAAAGCTGGTTCTTTGAAAGGATAAATAAAATTGACAAACCATTAGCCAGACTCATCAAGAAACAAAGGGAGAAAAATCAAATCAATAAAATTAGAAATGAAACTGGAGAGATCACAACAGACAACACAGAAATAGAAAGGATCATAAGAGACTACTATCAACAATTATATGCCAATAAAATGGACAACGTGGAAGAAATGGACGAATTCTTAGAAAAGTACAACTTTCCAAAACTGGACCAGGAAGAAATAGAAAATCTTAACAGACCCATCACAAGCATGGAAATTGAAACTGTAATCAAAAAACCTTCCAGTAAACAAAAGCTCAGGACCAGACGGCTTCACAGCTGAATTCTACCAAAAATTTAGAGGAGAGCTAACACCTATCCTGCTCAAACTCTTCCAGAAAATTGCAGAGGGAGGTAAACTTCCAAACTCATTCTATGAGGCCATCATCACCCTAATACCAAAACCTGACAAAGATCCCACAAAAAAAGAAAACTACAGGCCAATATCACTGATGAACATAGATGCAAAAATCCTTAACAAAATTCTAGCAATCAGAATCCAGGCTCTCGTTCTTCCTGTCAGAGGCCGGAAGTGCGGGGCCTCGCTAGCGCTCGCTCTGCTGTCTACGGTGGCGCCTCTGGGCCCCAGGTATCCGTCTCGGCTCCTCGGGTCGAGCTTCGCCTGGCCTCCCCTGGAACGAGGTGATGGCGGACTCTAAGGAGGCCGGGGCCGAGGCTCCGCCGGCCGGGGCCGCTGCTCGGGGAGGGCTCAGCCTCCTGTCCCAAGGGGAGTCTGAGGAACCTTCTGCACAGGGATCAGCTTTATTTCTCGGAGGCAATGAAGTGCAGAGCCGAGCTGTGGTGAAATACTCTTCTGCCCCTCCTTGGACGGCATTTGCACGCCTCGAAGAGAAAACAGACTTGAAACTCCCACCTGCCAACTGGTTACGAGAGAGTGCCAAGATAGGACCGGCAGGAACTACCATTCTTGGCAATAGTAGGAAAAGCAAGCCATTTTATTTAAAAAAAAAAAAAAAAAAAAAGAATCCAACAACACATTAAAAAGATCATACACCATGACCAAGTGGGCTTTATCCCAGGGATGCAAGGATTCTTCAATACCCACAAATCAATCAATGTAATATACCACATTAACAAATTGAAAAATAAAAACCATATGATTATCTCAATAGATGCAGAGAAAGCCTTTGACAAAATTCAACATCCATTTATGATGAAAACTCTCCAGAAAGCAGGAATAGAAGGAACATACCTCAACATAATAAAAGCTATATATGAAAAACCCACAGCAAACATTATCCTCAATGGTGAAAAATTGAAAGCATTTCCTCTGAAGTCAGGAACAAGACAAGGGTGCCCACTTTCACCATTACTATTCAACATAGTTTTGGAAGTTTTGGCCACAGCAATCAGAGCAGAAAAAGAAGTAAAAGTATTCCAAATTGGAAAAAAAGAAGTAAAACTCTCACTATTTGCAGATGACATGATCCTCTACATAGAAAACCCTAAAGACTCCACCAGAAAATTACTATAATCAATGATTATAGTAAAGTTGCAGGATATAAAATCAACACTCAGAAATCCCTTGCATTCCTATACACTAATAATGAGAAAACAGAAAGAGAAATTAAGGAAACAATTCCATTCACCATTGCAATGGAAAGAATAAAATACTTAGGAATATATCTACCTAAAGAAACTGAAGACCTATATATAGAAAACTATAAAGCACTGGTGAAAGAAATCAAAGAGGGCACTAATAGATGGAGAAATATACCATGTTCATGGACTGGAAGAATCAATATAGTGAAAATGAGTATACTACCCAAAGCAATTTATAGATTCAACGCAATCCCCATCAAGCTACCAATGGTATTCTTCACAGAGCTAGAACAAATAATTTCACAATTTGTATGGAAATACAAAAAACCTCGAATAGCCAAAGCTATCTTGAGAAAGAAGAATGGAACTGGAGGAATCAACCTACCTGACTTCAGGCTCTACTACAAAGCCACAGTTATCAAGAGAGTATGGTACTGGCACAAAGGCAGAAATATAGATCAATGGAACAAAATAGAAAACCCAGAGATAAATCCATGCACCTATGGACACCTTATCTTTGACAAAGGAGGCAAGAATATACAATGGATTAAAGACAATCTCTTTAACAAGTGGTGCTGGGAAATCTGGTCAACCACTTGTAAAAGAATGAAACTAGAACACTTTCTAACACCATACACAAAAATAAACTCAAAATGGATTAAAGATCTCAACATAAGACCAGAAACTATAAAACGCCTAGAGGAGAACATAGGCAAAACACTCCAACATACATCACAGCAGGATCCTCTATGACCCATCTCCCAGAATATTGGAAATAAAAGCAAAAATAAACAAATGGGACCTAATTAAACTTAAAAGCTTCTGCACAACAAAGGAAACTATCAGCAAGGTGAAAAGGCAGCCTTCAGAATGGGAGAAAATAATAGCAAATGAAGCAACTGACAAACAACTAATCTCAAAAATATACTAGCAACTCCTACAGCTCAACTCCAGAAAAATAAATGACCCAATCAAAAAATGGGACAAAGACCTAAATAGACATTTCTCCAAAGAAGACATACAGATGGCTAACAAACACGTGAAAAGATGCTCAACATCACTCATTATCAGAGAAATGCAAATCAAAACCACTATGAGGTACCATTTCAGGCCAGTCAGAATGGCTGCGATCCAAAAGTCTACAAGCAATAAATGCTGGAGAGGTGTGGAGAAAAGGGAACTCTCTAACACTGTTGGTGGGAATGCAAACTAGTACAGCCACTATGGAGAACAGTGTGGAGATTCCTTAAAAAACTGGAAATAGAACTGCCTTATGATCCAGCAATCCCACTGCTGGGCATACACACTGAGGAAATCAGAAGGGAAAGAGACACGTGTACCCCAATGTTCATCGCAGCACTGTTTATAATAGCCAGGACATGGAAACAACCTAGATGCCCATCAGGAGATGAATGGATAAGAAAGCAGTGGTACATATACACAATGGAGTATTACTCGGCCATTAAAAAGAATGCATTTGAATCAGTTCTAATGAGGTGGATGAAACTGGAGCCTATTTTACAGAGTGAAGTAAGCCAGAAGGAAAAACACCAATACAGTATACTAATGCATATATATGGAATTTAGAAAGATGGTATCAATAACCCTGTGTACGAGACAGCAAAAGAGACACTGATGTATAGATCAGTCTTATGGACTCTGTGGGAGAAGGAGAGGGTGGGGAGATTTGGGAGAATGGCATTGAAACATGTATAATATCATGTATGAAATGAGTCACCAGTCCAGGTTCAATGCAGGATACAGGATGCTTGGGGCTGGTGCACTGGGATGACCCAGAGGGATGGTATGGGGAGGGAGTAGGGAGGAGGGTTCAGGATGGGGAACACAGGTATACCTGTGGTGGATTCATTTCTATATTTGGCAAAACTAATACCATATTGTAAAGTTTAAAAATAAAATTAAAAAAAAAACATATAATAAACCCTTTATAAGAAACCTTTAGAATTAAAAATAAAAATTAATAGTTTCCTACAATCTCATAGTGAATGTACTGTGTTTATGGAATAGTGTTTTAGATTATAATATACACATAGAAAATTTTCATCTAAATCAGTACTATTTTTGGAATTCCATTTAATGGGCTTAAAATTCCCTTCTCTTTATATCATTCCCACTAGAGCCAATAAAATGAGCCAATATTTGCAATGCAGTCTTTAGTTGGTGAAATAAATATATATCGTAAGCATGAAGAATGATTAATGTGTTCATTAACTCTTAATTAATGGCAATCCATCAACTCCCTATTTTACTTGACTTTAATATATTCCTGTCAGTGTTTTATGCCATGTTTCTCCCCATAAGCAACAATTCAAAAGATATTTGGCTGAACTGATAAAATATACCAGGAGTAGAACATTTTAACCTTTTATATTATACAATAATTCTAAGATGTTTCCACCATGAGAACTCTTTTTAACATGCTATGGTGTTTCACAAATACCACTCTGAATAACAAAGGAATTTTGTAAGTTTATATTTCCATTCTGAAATAATTTCACATAAGGACTTTTTAAAATGACATCTAGAAAATTTAAGACTATCAGAGGTCTTTTAACCTTATACTTTTAATGAATAAATAAGAGTGTTCTGTCCTTTATGGTATTTCAAATATATGTTTGTATCCTCACTTTCTGTGCTTTATCCTTCAGGAAACCAGATTCAAGGTATATGAAGCATCAAATATCAAGAACTTATAATTTCTTACATCTAGTACAATTAATGTCTTTATAAAAGTCTGTTAACTTTTTGTCGACAACCATTTCTGCACCTTCCCAAAACTGTTGTTATATGCATACAATAGTTATATTATATTGTGATATATAGGGCTTCCATGGGGGCTCAGCTGGTAAAGAATCCACCTGCATATTGTGATACACACACACACACACACACACACACACACACACACATATATATATATATATATATATATATATATATATATTTAAGGCACTTAGCAAGCTTTCAGTTAATTTTGTGTTTCTGAGATATAAGTAATAGCCAAAAAAGGTTGTCTAGTATTTTTAGATTAATATATATTTGCTTATTTTATGCTTCAGGCAACTGTCAGTGCTTTGCTTAACAAGGATGGAATGCCTTGTTCTTTACCAAAGAATGAGCACAAATAGTGTGATATAAAATAATGCTTTAGATAAGTGGATGTTTGTGAAACACAAAGAGACAAAAAAGGGGCACTTAGGGTGGAGAATGAGAGATAAGGAAGGAAAAGTATCTTGGAAGAAGTGCAGAAGAATTGATAGTTGATAACAAAAACACAATATTGTATTTTAGCAAGTTTCTTTCTATACTTTCCATAGGGCTTTATAATCTTATCTTTAGACTTCTTTCCTTCTCATTTTTTAATATAGCTACTTCAAATGTAATTGATAGATACCACATATAGTTATAAGGTATACAATGTGATGAAGTGATATATGTATACTTTGTGAAATGATCATCACAATAAGGTTAATTAATATATTCCTAACATCACATAGTTACCATTTTGAGTGTCTGTATGGTGAGGACAGTTAAAATCTACTGTTTTAGCAAACTTCAAGTTTATACTACAGTATTGTTAACTGGAGTCATCATGTAGATTAAATCCCCTAAACTTATTGAATAAATAATAGAAAATTTGTGCACTTTGACCAACATAACCCTTTTCTCCTGTTTTTCAGCCCCTAGCAACAACCAATCTACTCTCTACTTGTATGAAATTTATTTATTTACTTAGGCTACACCACAAGGCTTTCAAGGATCTTAGTTCCCTGACCAGAGATCAAACCTGGGCCTGGGCATTGAAAGCACCAAGTCCTATTCATTGGACTTCCAGGGAATTCCTGAGTTTTACCTTTTAGATTCTATCTCTATGTGAGATCATGCAGTACTTATCTTCCTCTGTATGAATTATTTCACTTAGTATGTTGCCTTCACGGGTCTTCCATGTTGTAGCAAATATGACTTCTTCTGACAAACATGGACTTGTATATTTCAGAACCTGAATAACTGTCAAATCCTTTATCTACTATTCTTCCACCTCTCAAATTCAGTCTTATTTAGATTTGACTGAATATCTCTATTCAAAGATGATTTTATTTTGGACAAGATTTAGATATTTTTGCTTTGAAATTATAGCCCTGTATGTATTACTTCATGATGAATTTGAGGTTATAATGAGTTACTTGACCATTTAATTAATATGTTATTTGCATTAGCTTATATTTAATAGTATTTAAACTACAAGATGTGCTATAGTATATAAAGAATCTACATGCTCAAAAATCACTGAGTAAATGCACAATAAGGCTCAGCATAATTGAAATAATGTTTGAATAAAAACTAAACAAAAATTAGCATAATGGAAAAGTCAGAAATGTTTTTCATTTAAACTAAAGGCCATGTACAAATTCTGGAAAGATAATTAAACATGACATGTGAGAGGAACAATAATAGATTTATGATTGAGATTTAGTGTAGTACTACTCTAAGAAGTTGAAAAATTATGTTTGTCATGTATTCTACCATATAATTTTAATAAATCGTCTGTCACTATATGTGTGTGGATGCATGTTTATTCACATACACCTAACATAAATATTTAAAGCCATTTATTTTTCAAGTTTTCTTTTTTTAATTTTATTTTTTCATTTATTTATTTATTTATTTTTGGCATTATCCATTTTTTAAAAATTTTATTTATTTATTTTTTTTAATGTCCGTAAAATGAACTTATTATTATCTTTACAGTGTTACATTTATATGATTGGGCATGTTTTGAAAGGTTTTATTTTTTAGAGAAATTTTAGATTTACAACAAAATTGAGAGGAAGATGCAGAGCTTTGATCTTATACTCCTTACTGTCACAGATGCATAACCTCCCAGTTATCAACACCACTCACCAAAATGGTGCATTTGTTCCAATAGATGAATCTTCATTGATGTATCTTAATCACGCAATGTCCATAATTTACCTTAGGTGTCACTCTAGGTACTGTGCATTCTGTGATTCTGGTCAAATGTGTAATGACTTAATCCCTCATTGCACTTCTGCACAGAGTATTTTCACTGCCCTAAGGATCCTCTCTGCTGTCTATTCATTTCGTCCCCAATGCCCTCACCCATGGCAAACATGGATTTTCTGATTGTCTCTGATGCTTTGCCTTTTCCAGAATGTCATAGAGTTGTAATTATATAGTATGTAGCTTTTTCTGGTTGTCTTTTTTCACTTAGTAACATGCATCTAAGGTTCCTCTGTGTCTTTTCAGAGCTAATAGCCCATTTCTTTTTAGCTTTGAATAACATTCCTTTGTCTGGATGGAGTATTACTCAGCCATTAAAAAGAATACATTAGAATCAGTTCTAATGAGGTGGATGAAACTGGAGCCTATTATACAGAGTGAAGTAAGCCAGAAGGAAAAACACCAATACAGTATACTAACGCATATATATGGAATTTAGAAAGATGGTAACAATAACCCGATGTACGAGACAGCAAAAGAGACACTGATGTATAGAACAGTCTTATGGACTCTGTGGGAGAGGGAGAGGGTGGGAAGATTTGGGAGAATGACATTGAAACATGTAAAATATCATGTAAGAAACGAGTTGCCAGTCCAGGTTCGATGCACGATACTGGATGCTTGGGGCTAGTGCACTGGGACGACCCAGAGGGATGGTACGGGGAGGGAGGAGGGGGGAGGGTTCAGGATGGGGAACACATGTATACCTGTGGTGGATTCATTTTGATATTTGGCAAAACTAATACAATTATGTAAAGTTTAAAAAAAAAAGAATGCTTAAAAAAATAAATAAATAAACACATTTTTTTTACCATACAAATCAACAATTTATCCAAAGGACTTGAAAACATGCATCTACATAAAAATATGCATAACGATATTTATGGCTGATTTATTCATAATCGTTAAAATTTTGAAGCAACCAAGACGTCCTTCAGTAGGTGAACAGATAAATAAACTGTGGTACATCCAGACAAAGGAATGTTATTCAAAGCTAAATTTTATTTTTTAACTTTACAATATTGTATTGGTTTTGCTGTATATCAAAATGAATCCACCACGGGTATACATGTGTTCCCCATCCTGAACCCTCCTCCCTCCTCCCTCCCCATACCATCCTTCTGGGTCGTCCCAGTGCACCAGACCCAAGCATCCAGTATCATGCATTGAACCTGGACTGGTGATTCATTTCATATATGATATTACACATGTTTCAATGCCATTCTCCCCAATCATCCCACCCTCTTCCTTTCCCACAGAGTCCAAAAGACTGTTCTATACATCACTGTCTCTTTTGCTGTCTCGTATACAGGGTTATTGTTACCATCTTTCTAAATTCCATATATATGTGTTAGTATACTGTATTGGTGTTTTTCTTTCTGGCTAACTTCACCCTGTATAATAGGCTCCAGTTTCATCCACCTCATTAGAACTGATTCAAATGTATTCTTTTTAATGGCTGAGTAATACTCCTTTGTGTATATGTACCATAGCTTTCTTTTCCATTCATCTGCTGATGGACATTTGGTTGCTTCCATGTCCTGGCTATTATAAACAGTGCTGCGATGAACATTGGGGTACACGTGTCTCTTTCAATTCTGGTTTCCTCAGTGTGTATGCCCAGTAGTGGGGTTACCTTTTGGCTAAGATCAAGTGTAGTATTTTTCAATTTTTCAAAGGCCTCTTTCACATCCTTCTTTCATAGACTGTAAATCAGAGGGTTTAACATGGAAATCACAAGGGTGTAAAACAGCAAGGTCATTTTGTCTTGATCTAGAGAATAGGAAGAATTTCGTCTGAAATACAAAAAGAGCATAGTTCCCTGGAAAATTGCCACAGAAGTTAGGTGGGAGATGCAGGTAGAGAAAGCTTTGAATTTCCCCTCAGCAGAGTGGATCTTCAAGACTGGTAGGATAATATAACAACAAGAGACAAGGATTCCTGAAATGGTACTGAGTTCAATGAAGCCAAAAACCATGAATGTCACTAACTCATTGACCTGTGCATCTGAGAAGATATCAACAGGAGAGGAGGAACATCACAAAAAAAGTGGTTAATCTCATTTGGCCCACAGAAGCATAAGCGGAATGCTAATGTCGTGTGGATCAAGGCATCTGTCATTCCCACCAGGTAAACCCCAGCCATGATCAAGGAGCACACCCCGCTGGACATGCTGACTGCATAGAACAAGGGGCTGCTGATGGCCTTGTACTGCTCATAGGCCATCACTGCCAGCAGGAGACACTCAGAATCAGCAAAGATACAGAAGACCAAAAATTGCAGGGCACAGTCATAGAGATTGACTTTTTCTTGGAAAATAGGTCCACCAGCATCTTGGGGCCAATGCCTGTGGAATTGCAGAGGTCACAGAAGGAGAGGTGGCTGAGGAAAAAGTACATGGGTGTGTGCAGCTAGGGATCCATCCTATTCAGGGTTATCATTCCAAGGTTTGCCAGAAGATTGATGAGATAAACAAGTAGGAATATGATAAATAGGGTCACTTTGTTCAAAGTGTTATTAGTAATTCCCAAGAAAATGAATTCAGTCACAAAGGAGCAATTCTCTCCTTCCATTATTTTTAGATCTTGTATAAACACTTGAGAAATTGATTTAAAAAAATGGCACATTCATGTGTAACACTTCTACGCATCTGTAAAATTCATAAGGCAGAACATGTTTTTTTTTTCTTCTGCAATTGTGTTTTTATATTCAGAAAAATATGCACACACACAAATTAAAGAGGCATAGCCCTCTATTCTGCAAGAATAAAATGAATTTGAGAAAAACCTTTTTGAAAGATTGATGTAAATCTAGATGCCATCCACAAGTTTTGTCATTTTTTACCAGCTCTTTTCTGAGCCTTACATTTTTTTTAAGCTTAGGGAGTAGATCTAGAGTAATATACCTTTTTTTCCCCTCTTGAAAACCATATGAAAGAGACTCCAATGATAGAGAGGCTAGTCTCTAACACTTAGTATTAAGTATTTTCAATGCTTGAAAATATTCACTTGGGTAAAAAACATATGATTACAATTTTTGTGTTTCTCAAAAAAAAACAAAAAAAACAAAACATGATTGGTTTAAGAGTTTTTGACTTAGTTCCCTACAGGGTGAGTATATCAATGACTAATAACAACAACAGCAACAACAACAACAAAAATATGTTACTTATTTTAATTCATGCTGTGTTTAGCCTTTGGTGAGACATGAAATAATTATTACTGAACTGTTTTCTAGAAATTTGCTATTGCTTTCCCACAATGCTCATTATCTCTTTGTGGAGTGGTTGTTGTCAAAGGATGAATCTTTCTACCAGTGGAAGAAAAGAGCTAAGAAGAAGTGAAAGCAACAAAATTAATCACACATATTTGCATCACTTTAGATTCTAAATGATGGAAATGATAGGAGGGACAATGTTGTTCATTGTTGAGTTGCCATGTCTTGTCTGACTCTTCACGACCCTATGGACTGCAGCAAGCCACACTTCCCTGTCCCTCACCATCTCCCGGAGTTTGCTTAAACATGTGTTCAGGTTGCCATCCAACCATCTCATCCTCTGTCGCCCTCTTCTCCTTCTGCCTTCAATCTTTGCCAGCATCAGGGTTTTTCCCAATGAGTTGTCTGTTCGCATCAGGTGGCCAAAGTATCGGAGTTTCAGCTCCAACAACAGTCCTTCCAGGGTGTATTAGGGGTTGATTTCCTTTAAGACTGACTGGTTTGATCTCCTTGCTGTCCAAGACACTTACAACAGCAAAAGAGACACTGATGTATAGAACAGTCTTTTGGACTCTGTGGGAGAGGGAGATGGTGGGATGATTTGGGAGAATGGCATTGAAATATGTATAATATCATATATGAAACGAGTTGCCAGTCCAGGTTTGATGCACGATACTGGATGCTTGGGGCTGGTGCACTGGGACAACCCAGAGGGATGGTATGGGGACGGAGGAGGGAGGAGGGTTCAGGATGGGGAACACGTGTAGACCTGTGGTGGATGCATGTTGATATATGGCAAAACCAATACAGTATTGTAAAGTTAAAAAATAAAAATAAATTAAATTAAAAAAAAAAAGCATCAATTCTTTGGCACTCTGCCTTCTTTATGGTCCAGATCGGACAGCCATATGTGACTGCTGGAAAAACCGTA
The DNA here is from genome assembly GCF_003369695.1 of Bos indicus x Bos taurus. Classification (NCBI taxonomy): domain Eukaryota; kingdom Metazoa; phylum Chordata; class Mammalia; order Artiodactyla; family Bovidae; genus Bos; species Bos indicus x Bos taurus. The sequence goes on along the minus strand of NC_040103.1, from coordinate 427,505 downwards.
ACTTTGACTATACAGACCTTTGTCAGCAAAATGATGAGTTTGCTTTTTAAGACACTGTCTAGGTTTGTCATAGCAACAGAATTTACCACACACATTTGTGTCGCTTTATATTCTAAATGGCTTTTTATATAATAAACTGAAAATGAGATTAGGGACGATACATACTTCTAAAATACATAGATTTCTCTCTCTGTTATACATTTGTATTTATGTGTGAACATATGTATACATTTAGGTATATGGAGAAAGAGTACAAGTTATGGACTTTTTCTTTAGACCTAAGTTAACATGGCATGTGTTCACATGGGGATACATTTGCACCTATTTTTATTTTTATTCGGGCACCTACACTATTTTTCAATACAACAAAACATATCTTAAGTTCATATATACATTGCTCAATGCTAAAGAAAGTAAAGGCTTTTGTGTGAACCAACAACAAAATAAGATAAAATGTTGTATCATGGATATTAACAAGCTCAGATCCTTTCAATTATGAGAAGAAAACACTATTTCTAGCCATTAGACCCAGATTTTAGTGAGTAACAAAGCATACAATGCTTCATTTACATATATATTTTTCTTTTTTTTCTTTCTCTTTTTTCTTTTTTTTTAATTTTATTTTTAAACTTTACATAATTGTATTAGTTTTGCCTCATTTTTTATCAAAAAGTTAAGTATTTTCTCTTATATTTCTTAAGATAGGGTCTAGGAACTTACCTGAAATAAACAGGTCTTGGTTAGCTAAACAATAGGCAGATGGCTTTTTATTTAACCAGATTCATTGGGATTTAAATCCCTGTGCCACTGCCCTTTGGTTTTGATGTTATTCAAATATTTTCTTAACTACATTTCTGCTTCTGTATATCCCCACATGAATTCAGGAACAATTTAGCAAAGGCTAAGCATTTTTGCTTCACTATTGTCAACAAATTGATTCATGGTAGAATGAAAACTGCAAATGGTCTTTGTGGTGTGCTTCACAGTTATCCGGAAACTATCTCCTTCTCTAGTCAAAGAGGAAACCTAATGAAACTCAAAAAAAATTCTCCCTCCATCATTTCTGGCTCCTTTTGATTGTTCATTTTGCTTCTGAAACACTATCCTTTACTATCTTATTTTGGAGTATTATTATACTTTGCATTACCTTTTTTATTAAATTATAATGCACATAAAATAAAGTTCACCTTTTTAATGTATACTGTTCTTATCTTTTAGTATATTTTCAAGATTGTTCAGTTATCACCTATCTACTTCAGAACATTTTCATCACTCCTATAGGAAACCACAGCTTATTAGCTGTCATTCCCCTTTCTTCCTTCCCTGAGCCCTGGAAACCACTCCTTTCTGATAGGGCATGGTTTCCTATTCTTGACCTTGCATATAAACAGAATCATGTAGTATGTGTTTTTATCCTGTCAGGCTTCTTTTCTTCAGTATACTGTGTTCAATATTCATCTATGTTCTTGAACATATAAGTTTGTTTCATTAAGTGATACAATAATAATTCATTTTCAGGCTATAACACATTTTATTGACCCTTTGTTCAGTTAGATGATCATTGGGTTATTTCTATTTAGTTGTGAATAATGACGCTATAAACATTCTTGCCAATGCTACCTTTCAAGGCAGCCCTCATCACCAAATATCATCTTATTCTCATTCTCTAACCACGTATCATCCAGGGATATTTCATTGATTTTTGTGACTCTCTCACATTCTCTAAATTGTGCACTCTTTTTTGAATTATGTTTATTTTGTTCATTTGAGAATCTCTCTACTACAATTAAGACCTCAGAAATATGATCAAAGCTTATTTTGAATTTCCTAAGCTCCCTGGTACAAGAAGATGAAAAGTAGGGCTTTCTAAACACTTATTATTAAGTATTTATTATTATCAAAGTGATATAAAATAAATAAAATATACCAGTTTGGAGGATTTTAATACTGATATGGCTAATATGTGCAAAGACGACACATTTAGAAAATTGAAGGTATGATAATTTTTCTAAATCATCAGAGTTCCATTTTATTCCTAAAATAATGTGTTCCCTGGGGGCTCAGATGATAAAGAATCTAAAATTTGATCTAACATCTTGGTATCTCTGATGTTACTGGACTATTTTCCAGCATCCCAGAACTAGTTCTCTTTTCAAAATGACCTGAATTACCAAAATGTCAGTCACTCACCCTCTATATGTGTGTTGTTTAAGAAGTGCTTCATAAAGTCACTTTTGTGTACATATATGCACAACAAAATTAAGAAGAGACTGCACACCTGATTACAGATTTAATAACAATAACATTTAAAAAACCTATTAATAAGCAAATTGGGACTTAGAAATTAACAGAGTTCTACAATGAACTCATTGATAGTTTGGGAAGAATAAAGCAAATTGTACACTTTTCCCATATTTTCCTTAGAGATAGAGTACTTGTTTATCTTTCTTTTGAATTTTTGCCATACTCTACCTGCTTTGATGAACAAAAATGGTCAGAAATATTGTAAGTCACTTCTGAGTCTAGCCTTTAAAAGGCAGTATCTAAAAGTCATGACCTACAGTACAGAACACCCAACAAATCATCTGAATAACAGATTTGACAAGTTCCAAGATAACATGGACTAGGAAGAGGAGAATTTGAGTCTATCTTGATAGTCATTTACATCCTGTGCATTTATGAAAGACCTTGCAGTCTAACCCTTCTTTCCATGAATATTTCATGTATCCTCAGTTAACATGAGAAAAAAAAAAAAAGATAATGAATCAATGGTCAATCTTTTAAGTTATTTAGGTTTGAAATACAGTTGTATGTAGTAAGAGATAACAGGAACTGTGTGGGGAAATAAATCAGAGAGAAACAAATTTTAAGTGTGTTGTGCTATGCTTAGTCACTCAGTCATGTCTGACTCTCTGTGACCCCATGGACTATAGCCCGCCAGACTCCTCTGTCCATGGAATTCTCCAGGTAAGAATATGGGAGTTGGTAGTCATTCCCTTCTCCAGGGGATCTTCCCACCCAGGCATTGAACCAGGGTCTCCTGCAGGGCAGGCAGATTCTTTACTATCTGAGCTACCAGGGAAATTATATAAATATATAATTATGTATATATATATGTATACACACACACACACACACACACACATATATATATATATATATATATATATATATATATATATATATATGAGTGAAGAAAATCTTTGAAAACCATATATTTATCTGACAGAGATATAATGCCTTTTGCAGCATAGGTCCATGAATGGACCCAAAGATTTTCATATTGAGAGAAGCAAGTCAGACAGAGAAAGATACATATCATAAAATAGCACTTATATGTGAAATCTAGAATATGGTACAAGCTAACTTTTTTACAAAACAGAAACAGAATCACAAATGTTTGGGTTCCTTTTCTAACTGTTTCTTTTATTTGTTTCTTGCTCTCATCTATGTTATTTTCTCTAAAACTACAAAATTCATCAGGTTAAACTGCATTTAATTAGTCCATTTTTAATTTGGAGGAAAAGATATCTAGTGAAAAATTGTGTTGCTTTTTAAATTCTTATTCTCATTCTTGGTATAATAATCCCAACTGTTGTTTATTACTTTTGTCATTAAGTCAAGTCTGACTCTTTTGTGGCCCCATGGACTGTAGCCCACCAAGCTCCTCTGTACGTGGGATTTCCCAAGCAAGAATACTGACGTGGATTGCCTTTTTCTTCTCCAGGGAATCTTCTCCCAGGGATAAAACATGTGTATCCTGAATTAGCAGGCAGATTCTTTACCACAGAGCCACTAGTGAAGCCAAATTACATCAATACTAAGGTATCAAGTACAGTACTCTATGGAGATATTTTTGAGGCAAAGATCAAACCACATAACTGTTAATCATTTCTCACTAAAATCAAGAAACTGATGCATTTGTATTACAAAAGAGTTTTATTATCATTATTTACTTCACTGTCACACATATGGTATATATAGAATTGTTTTAGTCATCTCATTCTATTCCAATGCATTTTAATTTTCCCCTCAGCTACATTCTTGTCTTCTGGGAAAAATCCCTTCTGTTGTACTTCATTCATCCAGAACCCAGCTTTAGATTTTTAACAGTGCTGTTATCAAGACCATGTTGACTAACACTTTTCAATCTACTCTCACCCAGCAATTTAAACCTGAGTTTGGGTAGATAAGTTATTATTTTATATTGGATAACATAAAATATCTCCCAATGGGATTTGTGTTTCATTTTAAATGGAGATCTTAAATAATTGAAAAGCATGTCTTTTAGAAGAAAATGTCTTCCTCATATATAAGCAAGTGGGAAAAAGTCTCTAGGGTTTTCCTGGTACTCCTGGTAACATTAAGAGAGTTCTCTATTGGCAAATGTGTACTGAGGAGGAAATTACTTTTTTCAGAATATAGTTTCTGTCCCTCAAACCTAGAGTACTATGACACAGAATTCATTGGCTGATACAGTACTAAATACATTATGTCTCACTGCAGCTAAGAGATGGAGAGGGCAATGGCAACCCACTCCAGTACTCTTGCCTGGAAAATCCCATGGACGGAGGAGTCTGGTGGGCTGCAGTCCATGGGGTCGCTAAGAGTCAGACACGACTGAGTGACTTCACTTTCACTTTTCACTTTCATGCATTGGAGACGAAAATGACAACCCACTTCAGTCTTCTTGCCTGGAGAACCCCAGGGATGGCGGAGCCTGGTGGGCTACAGTCCATGGGATGGCACAGAGTCGGACACGACTGAAGCGACTTAGCAGCAGCAGCAGCTAAGAGAATGACTGGGTGAGTCAGTGTGTGAATACAGACAGTGTTTTTGTATAAGCAAGGCAGCATTTCTAATAACATGAAAATGAATACTGCACAGAGATACTCTGTGGAATTATGCATTACACTAAAATCACATGTGTATATGGGCACCTTATCTTTGACAAAGGAGGCAAGAATATACAATGGATTAAAGACAATCTCTTTAACAAGTGGTGCTGGGAAAACTGGTCAACCACTTGTAAAAGAATGAAACTAGAACACTTTCTAACACCATACACAAAAATAAACTCAAAATGGATTAAAGATCTCAACGTAAGACCAGAAACTAGAAAACTCCTAGAGGAGAACATAGGCAAAACATTCTCCGACATACATCACAGCAGGATCCTCTATGACCCACCTCCCAGAATATTGGAAATAAAAGAAAAAATAAACAAATGGGACCTAATTAAACTTAAAAGCTTCTGCACAACAAAGGAAACTATTAGCAAGGTGAAAAGGCAGCCTTCAGAATGGGAGAAAATAATAGCAAATGAAGCAACGGACAAACAACTAATCTCAAAAATATACAAGCAACTCCTACAGCTCAACTCCAGAAAAATAAATGACCCAATCAAAAAATGGGCCAAAGACCTAAATAGACATTTCTCCAAAGAAGACATACAGATGGCTAACAAACACATGAAAAGATGCTTAACATCACTCATTATCAGAGAAATGCAAATCAAAACCACTATGAGGTACTATTTCACGCCAGTCAGAATGGCTGCAATCCATAAGTCTACAAGCAATAAATGCATGCTGGAGAGGGTGTGGAGAAAAGGGAACTCTCTTACATTGTTGGTGGGAATGCAAACTAGTACAGCCACTATGGAGAACAGTGTGGAGATTCCTTAAAAAACTGGAAATAGAACTGCCTTATGATCCAGCAATCCCACTGCTGGGCATACACACTGAGGAAATCAGAAGGGAAAGAGACACGTGTACCCCAATGTTCATCGCAGCACTGTTTATAATAGCCAGGACATGGAAGCAACCTAGATGCCCATCAGCAGATGAATGGATAAGAAAGCAGTGGTACATATACACAATGGAGTATTACTCAGCCATTAAAAAGAATACATTTGAATCAGTTCTAATGAGGTGGATGAAACTGGAACCTATTATACAGAGTGAAGTAAGCCAGAAAGAAAAACACCAATACAGTATACAAACGCATATATATGGAATTTAGGAAGATGGTAACAATAACCCTGTGTACGAGACAGCAAAAGAGACACTGATGTATAGATCAGTCTTATGGACTCTGTGGGAGAGGGAGAGGGAGAGGGTGGGGAGATTTGGGAGAATGGCATTGAAACATGTATAATAACATGTATGAAATGAGTCGCCAGTCCAGGTTCGATGCATGATACTGAATGCTTGGGGCTGGTGCACTGGGATGACCCAGAGGGAGGGTATGGGGAGGGAGGAAGGAGGAGGGTTCAGGATGGGGAACACAGGTATACCTGTGGTGGATTCATTTCTATATTTGGCAAAACTAATACAATATTGTAAAGTTTAAAAATAAAATTAAAAAAAAAAAAGAATACACAGAAGAACTGTACAAAAAAGATCTTCATGACCCAGATAATCACGATGGTGTGATTACTCACCTAGAGCCAGACATCCTGGAATGTGAAGTCAAGTGGGCCTTAGAAAGCATCACTACGAACAAAGCTAGTGGAGGTGATGGCATTCCAGTTGAGCTATTTCAAATCCTGCAAGATGATGCTGTGAAAGTGTTGCACTCAATATGCCAGCAAATTTGGAAAACTCAGCAGTGGCCACAGGACTGGAAAAGGTCAGTTTTCATTCCAATCCCAAAGAAAGGCAATGCTAAAGAATGTTCAAAGTACTGCACAATTGCACTCATCTCAAATGCTAGTAAAGTAATGCTCAAAACCGTGAACTTCTAGATGTTCAAGCTGGTTTTAGAAAAGGCAGAGGAACCAGAGATCAAATTGCCAACATCCACTGGATCATTGAAAAAGCAAGAGAGTTCCAGAAAAACATATATTTCTGCTTTATTGACTATGCCAAAGCCTTTGACTGTGTGGATCACAATCAATTGTGGAAAATTCTGAAAGAAATGGGAATACCAGACCACCTGACCTGCCTCTTGAGAAACCTGTATGCAGGTCAGGAAGCAACAGTTAGAACTGGACATGGAACAACAGACTGGTTCCAAATAGGAAAAGGAGTACGTCAAGACTGCATATTGTTACCCTGCTTATTTAACTTATATGCAGAGTACATCATGAGAAATGTTGGCCTGGAAGAAACACAAGCTGGAATCAAGATTGCCAGGAGAAATAACAATAACCTCATATATGCAGATGACACCACCCTTATGGCAGGAAGTGAAGAGGAACTAAAAAGCCTCTTGATGAAAGGGAAAGAGGAGAGTGAAAACCTGGCTTAAAGCTCAACATTCAGAAAACGAAGATCATGGCATCTGGTCCCATCACTTCATGTGAAATAGTTGGGGAAACAGTGGAAACAGTGTCAGAATTTATTTTGGGGGGAGTCCAAAATCACTGCAGATGGTAATTGCAGCCATGAATTTAAAAGATGCTTACTCCTTGGAAGGAAAATTATGACCAACCTAGATAGCATATTGAAAAGCAGAGACATTACTTTGCCAACAAAGGTCCGTCTAGTCAAGGCTATGGTTTTTCCAGTGGTCATTTATGGATGTGAGAGTTGGACTAAAATAAAGGATGTGAGAGTTGGACTAAAAGAAAGCTGAGCACTGAAGAAATGATGCTTTTGAACTGTGGTGGAGAAGACTCTTGAGAGTCCCTTGGACTACAAGGAGATCCAACCAGTCCATCCTAAAGGGGATCAGTCTTGGGTGTTCTTTGGCAGGACTGATGCTGAAGCTGAAACTCCAATACTTTGGCCACCTCATGCAAAGAGTTGACTCATTGGAAAAGACCCTGATGCTGGGAGGGATTGGGGGAAAGAGGAGAAGGAGACGACAGAGGATGACATGGCTGGATGGCATCATCACCTCAATGGACATGGGTTTGAGTGAACTCCAGAAGTTGGTGATGGACAGGGAGGCCTGGTGTGCTGCAACTCATGGGTTCACAAAGAGTTGGACACGACTGAGTGACTGAACTAACTAAATAAAGACCTGTCCCACCAGGCTGCCTCGAGCACAGAGTGCCTTACTCTACTCTGAACTCCTTCAGGGAGTGTTGAAGGTCAACAGCTGCAAGAGTGCAGGGTTCAGTCTCTGCAGAGGCAGATGAAAAATGCCCTTGTTCAATCGTCGGCAACGATCTCAGCAAGTGCCAACTTGTAGTCGACAGTAGTCATTTCCTCTTAAATTTTGTAACGTGTTGTTTCTTGCATTTCATGTTATAGAAAAGAAATATGAATTTTGTTGCTTTATATAATTGTTTATTCTTGAGTTATTTTAGGGATTTTTCTTTATTGTTTTAATTTCAAATAGAATACATGTAGGTATAAACATTTTAAGTACTCTTGCCTGGAAAATCCCATGGACAAAGGAGCCTGGTAGGCTGCAGTCCATGGTGTCGCTAAGTTGGGCACAACTGAGCAACTTCACTTTCACTTTTCACTTTCATGCATTGGAGAAGGAAATGGCAACCCATTCCAGTGTTCTTGCCGGGAGAATCTCAGGGACAGAGGAGCCTGGTGGGCTGCCATCTATGGGGTCACACAAAGATGGACACGACTGAAGAGACTTAGCAGCAGGTATAAACATTTTAAAGTTAATTTGGTCTAAATTAGAGATAAATTTAATCAGAAAGACATGAAATCTAAATTTAAAAAGCAAAGTTTTATTGATGTTCATAAGGCTAGATTTGAATAAAATAAAAGCAAACCATATTTTTGAAGAGGAAAAATAAATAAAATCACATGTGTACACTGAACATTCATTTTGTACCATAGGACTTTAGATTAAAAAAAATACAAATAAGATGTCTTACCATTTCTCATTGCATCTTCTTTGCTTAATGAAAATCAGAGTCTAATATGCTTACAGAAATTTTCAACTAAAAAAGTATACTGCAAGAACATTTTCAGAAATGAAAATATAACCAGACCCCCCAAAAAAACAATTTGTTGTTTTTTGGCAATTTTACCCACATCCATCACAAATTAATGTTCAATACCATATATCACTTAGCTTGTTTATTTTTAAGGTATATACCGGGGAAATCATATTGCCTTTACACTATTATGTCTGGCTTCTTTCACTCAGTATTATGTTTGTGAAATTTCTCCATATGTTGTTGTATGCAGAGGTAGTTCTTTCATCTACACTGCAGTCTACTTTTTCAACATACAAACTTACCATAAAGTCATTTATCTAATCCAGAGCAGGAGTCAGTAAACTTGATCCATGACATTTTACCTAAGCTGAGACATACCATTTATATGTGTATTACAGATGATTGTTTTTGGGATATAGCAAAAAACTGTTCAGGTGTGGCTAAGATTTTATGGCCTACAAACCCTAAAATATACAGTAAAGAAAAGCTTGTCACGTCCTATATTAATGTACTGGGAAAAAATTTAGTTATTTTCAGTGTTATAGCATTTCAAAGGAGAAGGCAATGGCACCCCACTTCAGTACTCTTGCTTGGAAAATCCCATGGATGGAGGAGCCTGGTGGGCTGCAGTCCATGGGGTCGCTACGAGTCTGGCACGACTGAGCGACTTCACTTTCACACATTGGAGAAGGAAATGGCAACCCACTCCGTTGTTCTTGCCTGGAGAGTCCTGGGGATGGCGAAGCCTGGTGGGCTGCTGTCTATGGGGTCGCACAGAGTCGGACACGACTGAAGAGACTTAGCAGCAGCAGCAGCATTTCAAATACTACTATGGTGAATATTTCTGTACATGTCTTTTGAAGATATTCATTCTTCCCTCTTGGATATATGGTTTTTTTGGCCTTAGGACACTTGTACAGCCAGCTATAGAAGACTCAGCCATGGAGTTTTACCAAGTGCAGTGGCAATTTTCCATCTACTATCAATATGTGAAGGCCATGGCACTTCACAACTTCACCAGTAGTTGATATTTCAATTGCTTATGATACAGTATGACTTTACTTTTTGTTTCAGTTTTATTTGCTTGAGCACTAATAAGGTTGAATATATACTTCTATGAGGAATCTATGAGATTCTGAATTTGACAGGACACACAATTGTTTGTGTGAACATGAAGTGCTGAAGTGACTCATTTTTCTTCCATTTTTTCAAATCTGTTCCAATAATAGGGATGTCTTTACACAGAAGTAGAGTCATATTTTATAGAGGCAGGTTTTATCATCTGGAAAGGACCTTACAGGTAATCTGGCTGAAGTTCCCATTTTACACTGGGGGATCTGAGGGATAAAAAGGAAGAGTGATGAGTTCCATATAGAGTGGCATCACTATCTGGTCCAGAGCATGCTTCTAACTAGGGAGAGAGATTTCTGGTGGGGTTAAATGTCACTCCCTTCAGCTTAAACAGAAACCCTCTTATGTATTGGTTTATTGAACATTACTACTGCTCTCTTTCTATCAAATGTAGTTATATAGCCTATGACCCCTATGCCTCTCTGTCTTCTCTGTGTTATATAGGTAACTGAGTCTATCATCATGCCACATTTATTGTTAAGAATTTAAATTCAAGGATGAAGAAAAGGATTATAGAATGGAAAGCTTATTATAATATTGACAGATTATCCACTGTTACTGATAATACTGCACTTGAACAAATATATTTTCCATCAAGATTAGTGATATGTCAGAGGGATGTAACGTGGAAAAAAGGAAAGTTAGTGATGAAGACTGAAGTAGACTGGTTAGAATATATCAGAGCCTTTTGATATGTTGCTCCCTATTTCTGAAAATTTTCATTATAGTAGAATCTTTACACATCATGTCCAAACTTCTATTTGAGTTATGAATTCCCTAAAAAAATATTCCCATAATTTCTTCTTTAACCTCTGTAATTCCAGACATGAAAGCCAGATATTATCTGGATGTTGTTTGCTGCAATTCTATTTTTGGCTATCAATTAATGGGCTCAAATTTTCTTTCTTCTTCATATCACTTACATTAGATCCAATAAAATGGGCCAACATGTAAATCATATCAGTCTTTAGATAATGTAACAAATATATGTCATATGAATGGAGATGGATTAATTAGATAATATGTTACATCACAATCCACTGTTGCCCTATTTTTCTTAGACTTTAATTTTCAGACAGTGCTTTGATCAAGCTGCTTTTTATAAGCAACAGTTCCAAAAGAGTTTGATGAAATGATAAAATATGCTAGGATTAGAAACCTATAAGTGTTTTATCTAAAATAAGAATACTTTGCAGTATTTTTCCACCATGAGAATTTTTCCTAATATGCCATGTATGTGTGTGGGCTCAGTCATGTTTGACTCTTGGCAACTTTATAGACTATAGCCTGCCAGACTCCTCTTTTCATGGATTTTTCTGAGCAAAAATCTGGTGAGGGTTGTAATTTCCTCCTCCAGGGGGAATTCCTGACCCCGGGATCAAACCCATATTTCCTGCATCTCCTGTGTTGACAGGCAGATTCTTTACAACTGAGACATCTGGGAAGCCCAATATGCCATAAAGTCTCACAAATGACATTTTAAATAAGATGTCATGGAACATGAAACATGGAGTTTGATTCCTGGATTGAGAAGATGCCCTAGAGGAGAGCATGGCAACCCACTCCAGTTCTTGCTTGGAGAATCTCATGGACAGAAGAGCCTGGATTTCTACAGTCCACTGGGTTGCAAAGAGTCAGACATAACTGAAACTGAAGTAACAACATACAAACACGGATATATTAACATACACATATATATGATTTATGAGCATTCTTTGATAAAGGATTAAACATCCCATCTCCGTTATTCAAACACTGATTATTGTCTGGTGACATAAAGTTGTAAAATAAGCAAATATGTAATAAATAGATAATAGCAAACATTTTTAGTGTTTTTTAGTGCTAATTATATCACAGTTACACAAAATTAACTGAGAGTTTAGTATGTACCATATATATTTGTGTATATATATGTATGTGCATATATATGCATATGGGCTTCCCTGGTAGCTCAACTGGTAAAGAATCCGCCTGCAATGCGGGAGACCCTGATTTGACTCCCGCGTCAGGAAGTTCTCCTGAAGAGGGGATAGGCTACCGACCCCTGTATTCTTGTGCTTCCCTGGCGGCTTAGATGGTAAAGAATCTGCCTGCAATGTGGGAAACCTGGGTTTGATGCTAGGTTGGGTAATCCCCTAGAGGAGTATCGGGAGCTGCGTTAGTCATTACTGACAAAATAGAGGCACAGCCCCAGACCCTCTCCTCATTCCTCAGGCACGGACCTGGGATGAATGAGTTAGGCCTTGTAATTCTGACTTGTTTTTTCCTCTCCTCGGTTGAGTTGACTGCAAAGGAATATTAAGGTGCTTATTGTTCATGAGAGGAGCATGAGAAGGCACAAAGCCTTCTGCAGCTGTGCTTAGAGAATAATTCATGAAGTTAATCACTGACGTTTGTTTAAGGATTTTACAAAAGAGTGTTCCAGGATGAGTACAGAGGCCGCAGCTTGGGAGGCCTCTGGGAGGGGAATGGGAAGGATTGCTATCTGAAGCCTATTTGTGAGGAAAATGTTTATGGCAAATGAGTTTACTGAATTTAGGGCTTACAAATAAGTAAAATAGTTAGAAGTTAAAGATTTAAGGAATGTTGTAAAGTTAGCATATTTTACTATAGCTTATAAAAGTTAGGAATTTTTAGAGACCCTATAGCTAGAAGATCATGGCATCCGGTCCCACCACTTCATGGGAAATAGATGAGGAAACAGTGGAAACAGTGTCAGACTTTATTTTTCTGGGCTCCAAAATCACTACAGATGGTGACTGCAGCCATGAAATTAAAAGACGCTTACCCCTTGGAAGGAAAGTTATGACCAACCTAGATAGCATATTCAAAAGCAGAGACATTACTTTGCCAACAAAGGTTCGTCTAGTCAAGGCTATGGTTTTTCCTGTGGTCATGTATGGATGTGAGAGTTGGACTGTGAAGAAGGTTGAGCACCGAAGAATTGATGATTTTGAACTGTGGTGTTGGAGAAGACTCTTGAGAGTCTCTTGGACTGCAAGGAGATCCAACCAGTCCATTGTGAAGGAGATAAGCCTTGGGATTTCTTTGGAAGGAATGATGCTAAAGTTGAAACTCCAGTACTTTAGCCACCTCATGCGAAGAGCTGACTCCTTGGAAAAGACTCTGATGCTGGGAGGGATTGGGGTCAGGAGGACAAGGGGACGACAGAGGATGAGATGGCTGGATGGCATCACTGACTCGATGGATGTGAGTCTGAGTGAACTCCAGGAGTTGGTGATGGACAGGGAGGCCTGGCGTGCTGCAATTCATGGGGTCGCAAGGAGCCAGACATGCCTGAGTGACTGATCTGATCTGATTTGATAACTAGAACCCTTGTTAAGAGATAGTGAGCTCAGGATGTTAGGGGCAAATAGGATTTAGGAAGATAAGTAGTAAACTGAGGAATGTAGTATGAGTTACAATGTAATCACAAGTTAACTATAGGACACATTAGAGGAGATAGATAATAGATGATAAGGCTGATTCCCAGAGAATCAATGAAGCAGGAACTCTGTTTGAACAGCAACTATGATTTATGGAGATAATAAATCTGGGAGAGGGAAAACTGAAAATGTCAAACCTCTGACCTAATGTTTTTGTAAAAGTATAAAAGAGAATCTTAAACTTGAAATAAATAGGCTGTCCAAGAAAACTGAGAGGCTGTCTCATTCACCGACACCATTCATCTCTTCAGGTTGAATCCCTGGCTGCTATAGCTGGACTCCAGCAGAGGAGGCCATGGCAACCGACTCCAGTATTCTTGCCTGGAGAATCCCCATGGGCTGAGGAGCCTGGTGGGCTACAGTCCATGGAGTAGCAAAGAGTCAGACATGACTGAGCAACTAAGTACAGCACAGCACATATATGTATGCATATACATATATATATGTGTGTGTGTGTGTGTGTGTGTGTATTTCATTTAAATAGTTTTAGACATTTTGTTTTTGGACTTACAGCCCTCAATTTTTATTTCATGATGACTTTAAGTCTTTTTTTTTAAATTTTATTTTACTTTTAAACTTTACATAATTGTATTAGTTTTGCCAAATATCAAAATGAATCCGCCACAGGTATACATGTGTTCCCCATCCTGAACCCTCCTCCCTCCCCATACCATCCCTCTGGGTCGTCCCAGTGCACTAGCCCCAAGCATCCAGTATCGTGCATCGAACCTGGACTGGCAACTCGTTTCTTACATGATATTTTACATGTTTCAATGTCATTCTCCCAAATCTTCCCACCCTCTCCCTCTCCCACAGAGTCCATAAGACTGTTCTATACATCAGTGTCTCTTTTGCTGTCTCGTACACCGGGTTATTGTTACCATCTTTCTAAATTCCATATATATGCGTTAGTATACTGTATTGGTGTTTTTCCTTCTGGCTTACTTCACTCTGTATAATAGGCTCCAGTTTCATCCACCTCATTAGAACTGGTTCAAATGTATTCTTTTTAATGGCTGAGTAATACTCCATTGTGTATATGTACCACAGATTTCTTAGCCATTCATCTGCTGATGGACATCTAGGTTGCTTCCATGTCCTGGCTATTATAAACAGTGCTGTGATGAACATTGGGGTACACGTGTCTCTTTCCCTGCTGGTTTCCTCAGTGTGTATGCCCAGCAGTGGGATTGCTGGATCATAAGGCAGTTCTATTTCCAGTATTTTAAGGAATCTCCACACTGTTCTCCATAGTGGCTGTACTAGTTTGCATTCCCACCAACAGTGTAAGAGGGTTCCCTTTTCTCCACACCCTCCCCAGCATTTATTATTTGTAGATTTTTGGATCACAGCCATTCTGACTGGTGTGAAATGGTACCTCATAGTGGTTTTGATTTGCATTTCTCTGATAATGAGTGATGTTGAGCATCTTTTCATGTGTTTGTTAGCCATCTGTATGTCTTCTTTGGAGAAATGTCTATTTAGTTCTTTGTCCCATTTTTTGATTGGGTCGTTTATTTTTCTGGAGTTGAGCTGTAGGAGTTGCTTGTATATTTTTGAGATTAGTTGTTTGTCAGTTGCTTCATTTACTATTATTTTCTCCCATTCTGAAGGCTGTCTTTTCACCTTGCTAATAGTTTCCTTTGATGTGCAGAAGCTTTTAAGGTTAATTAGGTCCCATTTGTTTATTTTTGCTTTTATTTCCAATATTCTGGGAGGTGGGTCATAGAGGATCCTGCTGTGATGTATGTCAGAGAGTGTTTTGCCTATGTTCTCCTCTAGGCGTTTTATAGTTTTTGGTCTTATGTTGAGATCTTTAATCCATTTTGAGTTTATTTTTGTGTATGGTGTTAGAAAGTGTTCTAGTTTCATTCTTTTACAAGTGGTTGACCAGATTTCCCAGCACCACTTGTTAAAGAGATTGTCTTTAATCCATTGTATATTCTTGCCTCCTTTGTCAAAGATAAGGTGTCCATATGTGCGTGGATTTATCTCTGGGCTTTCTATTTTATTCCATTGATCAGTATTTCTGTCTTTGTGCCAGTACCATACTGTCTTGATAACTGTGGCTTTGTAGTAGAGCCTGAAGTCAGGTAGGTTGATTCCTCCAGTTCCATTCTTCTTTCTCAAGATAGCTTTGGCTATTCAAGGTTTTTTGTATTTCCATACAAATTGTGAAATTATTTGTTCTAGCTCTGTGAAGAATACTGTTGGTAGCTTGATAGGGATTGCGTTGAATCTATAAATTGCTTTGGGTAGTATACTCATTTTCACTATATTGATTCTTCCAATCCATGAATATGGTATATTTCTCCATCTATTAGTGTCCTCTTTGATTTCTTTCACCAGCATTTTATAGTTTTCTATATATAGGTCTTTAGTTTCTTTAGGTAGATATATTCCTAAGTATTTTATTCTTTCCATTGCAATGGTGAATGGAATTGTTTCCTTAATTTCTCTTTCTGTTTTCTCATTATTAGTGTATAGGAATGCAAGGTATTTCTGTGTGTTGATTTTATATCCTGCAACTTTACTAATACCAAAACTTGACAAAGATCCCACAAAAAAAGAAAACTACAGGCCAATATCACTGATGAACATAGATGCAAAAATCCTTAACAAAATTCTAGCAATCAGAATCCAACAACACATTAAAAAGATCATACACCATGATCAAGTGGGCTTTATCCCAGGGATGCAAGGATTCTTCAATATCCGCAAATCAATCAATGTAATACACCACATTAACAAATTGAAAAATAAAAACCATATGATTATCTCAATAGATGCAGAGAAAGCCTTTGACAAAATTCAACATCCATTTATGATGAAAACTCTCCAGAAAGCAGGAATAGAAGGAACATACCTCAACATAATAAAAGCTATATATGACAAACCCACAGCAAACATTATCCTCAATGGTGAAAAATTGAAAGCATTTCCTCTAAAGTCAGGAACAAGACAAGGGTGCCCACTTTCACCATTACTATTCAACATAGTTTTGGAAGTTTTGGCCACAGCAATCAGAGCAGAAAAAGAAATAAAAGAAATCCAAATTGGAAAAGAAGCAGTAAAACTCTCACTATTTGCAGATGACATGATCCTCTACATAGAAAACCCTAAAGACTTTAAGTCTTATTATGAATTACTTCAATGTTTAGTTCCTTAATGTTCAATATTAACACTAACAACTTTTAGTATAGAATCTACAAGACTACAAGATGTACTATAACATATAAAGGAAATAAGTGCCGAAAATGCTCAGTAAATGCACAATAGGTTCTAGGGAAATTGAAATAACATTTGAATGAAAAAGTGAAACAAAAGTTGGCATAATTAGAAAACTCAAAAGTTTTTAAAAAACAGTTAGTACCACATTTAAATTCTGGGCACACACTTAGCAGACTTGTGAGGGGAACTGTAATATATTTTAGGATCCAAATACTTCTTTATTTAGGAATCTGAAAATTTTATATTTCTAATGTGTTATGTCATATAATTTTTTAATTAAACAGTACTATATATGTGTGTGGATGTGTACACATACATATGATATAAATATTTAAAAATTCAATTTAGTTTTCAGTTTTACTAGGGCCTGTTTCACATCTTCATTCCTTAGGCTGTAAATCAGAGGGTTTAACATGGGAATCATAAGGGTGTAAAACTAAGAGGACATTTTTTCTTGATCTAAAGAGTAGGAAGAACTTGGCCTGAAATATATGAAGAGCATAGTTTCCTGGAAGATTACCACAGCAGTTAGGTAGAAGGTACAGGTGGAAAAAGCTTTGAGCCTCCCCTCAGCAGAGTGGACCTTCAAGACTGAAAGGATAATATAACAATAAGAGGCATGAACTCCTGAAATGGTACTCAGTTCAATGAAGCCAAAAATGGTGAATATCACTAACTCATTGACCTGTGTATCTGAACAAGATAGCAATAGGAGAGAAGGAACATCACAAAAAAAGTGCTTACTCTCATTTGACCCACAGAAACATAAGCGGAATGCTAATGTCATGTGTATCAGAGCATCTGCCATTCCCACCAAGTAAACCCAAGCCATGAGCAGGGAGCACACACCTCTGTGTGTGTGTGGACATGCTGACTGCATACAGCAAGGGGCTGCTGATGGTCTTGGACCAGTCATAGGCCATAACTGCCCGCAGGAGACACTCACGATCTGCAAAGATACAGAAGACCAAGAATTGCAGAGCACAGCCATGGAAAGAGATTGACTTGTTCTTGGCAAATAGGTCCATCAGCATCTCGGGGCCAATGGCTGTAGAACTGTAGAGGTCACAGAAGGAGAGGTGGCTGAGAAAAAAGTACATGGGTGTGTGCAGCTGGGGATCCATCCTAATCAGGGTTATCATTCCAAGATTTGCCAGAAGATTGAGGATATAAACAAGGAGAAACATTGTAAATGGGATCACTTTGTTCTCAGTGTTATCAGTAATTCCCAAGAAAATAAGTTTGGTCGAGGAAGAACAATTCCTTCTATTCATTCTTCTTTGTTCTTGCATAAACTTCTGAGAATATGATCAAGACAATGACACTTGCATGTTGTAACACTTGTGCACATCTTTAAAATAAAGCAGAACGTTGTTTTCTGTAATAATCTTTTTATAGTCAGGAAATTTTCTAGCCATGCCCTCCCTCTTTAGAGAGGCATAGCTGTCTATTCTGCAGTAATTAAAATTATCTGAAAAAGACCTTTGAGAAAATTTGATGTAAATCTTGATGTCGTTTATGAAGTACATTACTTCCTATCAGCTCTTCACTGAGCCTTATCTTTTTTTTTTTTTTTTAATGTCAGGGCGTAGATCTGAATGAATTTACATTTCTTCACTGGTTCAAAACCATACGGAAGAGACACTACTGTTGGAGAGAGCATATTCTAAGACATAAGGAAGCCATTTCCTATGCTTGAATATATTCAATTGGGTACAAAAGTGATTACAATCCATGTTTCTCAAAAAAATATGATTAGTTGAAGAATCTTCATTTAGTTCCAGAAGTAACTAGTATATCACTGACTAGTATTAATGAAAAATAATTTTTTTACCTGTTTTAGTTTATCTTGTGTGTAGTATTTGGTGAGATATGAAGTAAGAAAATTATTACTTCTTCTATTCTAGAAATTATTATTTCTCTTTCACATTGTTCATTATTTCTTTGTAGCATGGTTGTTGTCAAAGAAAACTGTCTTAACCAGTGAAAGAAAAAAAACTAAAAGGGAGTGAAGACAACAGAATGTACCATATACGTTTGAATTAATTCATATTTTAAGTTTTTTTTTATTATGAAACAGAAATGAGATGAAGGACAGTACATGCTTTTAAAATACATAGACTGCTGTCTATACTATATGTGTGTATTTATTTTCAAGCCTGTGTTTATATTTTAATGTATACAAGAATAGAATGTATTTAATGGATATTTTTTCCCTTCAAGCCCAAGTAAACATGACATATGGTTCACAAGGAGATGAATTTGTACATGTTTTTATTTTTGTTGTGGTATCTGCAGTATTCTTTCAATAAAATAAAACAAAACTTACCTTAAATTCTTGTGTACACTTTCCCAATAATAAAAGAAGTAAAGGCTTTTTTGTGACCCAATAGCAAATACAACAAATAAAATGCTATATTGTGGATATTAACCTATTCAGACAGATTCTTCTGGGAATCTGAGATTCTGAGAAGAAAAGATTATTTCTAGTCATTAAATACTGGTTTAATAAGTAAGCTAGCATAGAATTATTCATTTACATTTTTTCCTCAAAAACTTAAGTATTTTCTCCTATATTCTTTTATTTATTTATTAATTATTATTTTTACTTTATAATATTGTATTGGTTTTGCTATACATCAACATGAATCCGCCTGTTCCCCATCCTGAACTCCCTTCCCACCTCCCTCCCCATACCATCCCTCTGGGTCATCCCAGTGTACCAGCCCCAAGCTTCCTGTATCCTGCATTGAACCTGGACTGGCGATTCATTTCTTATATGATATTATACATATTTTAATGCCATTCTCCCAAATCATACCCCCCTCCCTCTCCCACAGAGCCCAAAAGACTGTTCTATACATCTGTGTCTCTTTTGCAGTCTCGCATACAGGATTGTCATTACTATCTTTCTAAATTCCATATATATGCGTTAGTATACTGTATTGGTGTTTTTCTTTTCTTCTTCTTCTTTTTTTTTTTTCAATGTCTTTGCTTTTTAATGTGCTGTCTAGGTTGGTCATAGCTTTTTTTCCAAGGAACATTCTTTCTGGCTTACTTCACTCTGTGTAATAGGCTCCAGTTTCATCCACCTCATTAGAACTGATTCAAATGTATTCTTTTTAATGGCTGAGTAATACTCCATTGTGTATATGTACCACAGATTTCTTAGCCATTCATCTGCTGATGGACATCTAGGTTGCTTCCATGTCCTGGCTATTATAAACAGTGCTGCAATGAACATTGGGGTACACGTGTCTCTTTCCCTTCTGATTTCCTCAGTGTGTATGCCCAGCAGTGGGATTGCTGGATCATAAGGCAGTTCTATTTCCAGTTTTTAAAGGAATCTCCACACTGTTCTCCATAGTGGCTGTACTAGTTTGCATTCCCACCAACGGTGTAAGATGGTTCCCTTTCCCCCATATCCTCTCCAGCATTTATTGCTTGTAGACTTTTGAATCGCAGCCATTCTGACTAGCGTGAAATGGTACCTCATAGTGGTTTTGATTTGCATTTCTCTGATAATGAGTGATGTTGAGCATCTTTTCACGTGTTTGTTAGCCATCTGTATGTCTTCTTTGGAGAAATGTCTATTTAGTTCTTTGTCCCATTTTTTGATTGGGTCATTTATTTTTCTGGAATTGAGCTGCAGGAGTTGCAAGTTAGAATTTGGAAACCTACCTGAGATGAACAGGTCTTAGGTAGCTGAACAATAGGTAGAGGGCCTTTTATTTTACTAGGAACAATATGACTTAAATCACTAAAGCTATTACCCTTAGGTGTTGGTGTTACTTGGAGAATGAAATGTCAACCCACTCCAGAATTCTTGCCTAGAGAATCCTGTGTACAGAGGAGCCTGGTGGGCTGCTGTCCATAGGGTTGCACAGAGTCGAACACGACTGAAGCAACTTAGCATGCATTGGAGAAGGAAATGGCAACCCACTACAGTATTCTTGCCTGGAGAATCCCAAGGATGGTGGAGCCTGGTGGGCTGCAGTCTATGGGGTGGCACAAAGTCGGATACGACTGAAGCAACTTAGCAGTAGTAGCAGCAGCAGCAGCTGGTGTTATTAAAAACACTCCATTAATTACTTTCCTACTTCTGTATATTCCCCTGTGAATTCACAACTTGTCAAATGCTGAGCTTTCATGCTCCACTCTTGTTACCAAATTGATCTCTGGTAGAAAGAGCACTGCAGGTTGTTTATATTGTGTGCTTCACAGTTACCCTGAAACTATCTCCTCCTTCTCTAGTCAAAGAGGAAACTTAAGGACACTCAAAAAGATCACCCTCTTCATCATTTCCAGTTCCTCTGTGTTTTTGAAACATTCTCCCTCTATACCTCATTTAGGAATAATACTGCATTTCGGTTGTATTTTCTTTCATATTGAAATATAATGCCTGAATCATAATATTCATCATTTTAATAAGTAGAGCTTTTTGGTTTTTAATATATTTTCCAGGTAGTTCAGTCATCACCACTATCTACTTCCAGGACTTTTTCATCAGTTCAATAAAAAGCTCATACATATTAGCTATCACTCCCCCTTCCTCCCTCCCTGAGCCCTGGAAACCATTCATCTATTTTTGATTCCATGTGGTTTCCTGTTCTTTGCCTTGCCCATAAACAGAATCATGCAGTATGTTTGAGTACCTACATTTATTATTTTAATTTGGATAATATAAAATATCACCCAATGAGATTTATGTTTCATTAAAAATAGATATCTTAAAATAATTGAAAGCATGCCTTAAGAAGAAAATGTCTTCCTTAGATACAATTAAAAGAAAAAAATCTATATTTGTTTTTTTCTGGTGCCCCTGGTGACAGTAAAATTCTGTAGGCAAATGTCTACCAAGACATTACTTTTACAGAACATAGTTGTCTGTTCCTCAAACATGGAGTATTGTGATACAGAGTTCACTGCACTGTAGGGTACCAAAGTTCATTATGTCTCCCTGCCGCAGGGAGAATGACTATAGGAGTTAGTAGGGGCATAAAGACAGGGTAGTTCTACAAGCAGGGCATCACTTCAGGTAATGTAAAGATTCATTATACATTGAGATACTCCAAGAACTTATGCACCACATCAATATCAAAATATATATAATGCATACTTCTTTTGCACAAGAGACTGTTAGATTAAAAAAAAAAAAGTAACAATCTGACAGCGAACATACTTTGTGGAAACTCATTTTTAGAGTATGCTGTATCAAGAAAACTTTCATCTACAAAAGTATACTGAAAATAAATTGTCAGGAATGAAAAGATCACTTTTCCCAGAAAAAGACAAAAGACAAAAACATTATTAAGATCTCATAAATCATCTCCATATCCATCAAAAATTGATGTCCAGTATGGACTTCAGGGAGATCCAACCAGTCCGTCCTAAAGGAGATCAGTCCTGGGTGTTCATTGGAAGGACTGATGTTGAAGTTGAAATTCCAATCCTTTGGCCACCTGATGCGAAGAGCTGACTCATTGGAAAAGACCCTGATGCTGGGAAAGATTGGGAGCAGGTGGAGAAGGGGACAGCAGAGGATGAGATGGCTGGATGGCATCACCAATTCAATGAACATGGGTTTGGGTGGACTCTGGGGGTTGGTGATGGACAGGGAGGCCTGGCATGCTGTGCTTCATGGGGTCACAAAGAGTTGGACATGACTGAGCAACTGAACTGAACTGACTGAACTGATAATGCTTTAATTTGGATATTTTGAGTTATATAGTAGTAAAATCATATAGCTTTTACATCTTTATGTACAACTTCTGTCATTCATTTTTTTTGGTATATGAAATTTCTCTATACTTATGTATGCCAAGATAGTTTATTCATCCTAATAGTTGTTTAATTTTCCTAGGTACAAACTAACATACAGTTATCTATCTAATCTACAGGAGCAGTCAGTATACTTGATCTATGAAGTTTCACTGGAGCTGGACAAACTATTTATTTATGTATTTTCATGATTGCTTTTATGATACAGGGGAAGCTTGAGAGCAGTGACAAACATTTGCCATTTGGTAATGGGACCAGATACCATGGTCTTAGTTTTTTTAATATTGAGTTTTAAGCCAGCTTTTCACTCTCTTCTTTCACCCATTAAGAAACTCTTTAGTTCCTCTTCACTTCCTGCCATTAGAGTCACATCCTCTACATATGTGAGGTTATTGATGCTTTCAAATTGTGGTGCTGGAGAAGACTCCTGAGAGTCCCTTGAACGACAAGGAGATACAACCAGTACATCCTAAAGGAAATCAACCCTGAATATTCATTGGAAGGGCTGGTACTGAAGCTGAAGCTCCAATAGTTTGGCCACCTGATGAGAATATCGATTTATTGAAAAAGACCCTGGTGCTGGGAAAGATTGAAGCCAAAAGGAGAAGAGGGTGGCAGAGGATGAGATGGTTGGATAGCATCACTGGTTCAATGGACATGAACTTGGGCAAATTCTTGGAGAGTGAGGGATAGGGAGCCCTGGTGTCCCTCCATGGGGACAGGGAGGAAGAAAAGTTCCTGCTGCAGTCCCTGGGGTGACAAAGAGTCAGCACGACTTAGCAACAGAACAGAAATGACAACTTTTAATATCTGTTTTGCTTCCTGGAGGGCTAATAAATGTAAATAACCACTCCTGTGAGCAGTGTATTAGATTCCCAAAATGGAATAACAGGCCACACAAAAGTCATGTTTGAAAGTGTTTGGTCTTCTTAATCTCATACTATCCAGATGGTTTCATGCCACCACTATTTAAGGTTAAAACAGCCTACACATACAGTCCAATTACTAATTTGAACATGAAGTAACTCTATTTTTTAAGATGGTTTTCAAATATTTTCCAATACTGGGATGGATTTACACAGCAGGAGGGTCATATTTTATAGAGACAGATTGTATCATCTGGAAAGGAACTTGGAGGTATTCTAGTTGAAGTCTTTGTCTTACATAAGGGAATCTGAGGGTCAGAAAGGAATAGTGATGTGCTAAGTTCAGAGTGGAATTGCTACCTGGTTCATAGCACATGTCTAAAGCCAGAGATCTCCAAGAAGGTTGAAAGTTGCTGCTTCTGTGTTTATCATAGAATTTTGTACTTATTGGATTACTGAACATTATTTTTTATAAATGTAGCTATACAACCTACGACCCATATGATCTCTGCCTTAGACATACATTGATACCTATGATTAGAGAAAGAGAGAGAAAGTCACTCAGTCGTATCCAACTCTTGGCAATCCCATGGACTGTAACCCATAAGGCTCCTCTGCCCATGGGATTCTCCAGGCAAGAGTACAGGAATGGGTTTCCATTTCCTTCTCCAGGGTATCTTCCTGACCCAGGGGCCAAACTTGGGTCTCCTGAATTGCAGGCAGATTCTTTACCATCTGAGCTACAGGGAAATCCATTATCTACTATTGTTACACTATATTTCTACTTAAGTATTCAAGTGGCAAGGATGAAGGGGTCAGGATATGGGAACTTGCCTGCAGTATTATCCTAGTGCACTGTCATTGATAATGTTGCATTTACACAATATTTGCTACCTGACATTGTTATGTGTATGATAAAAAAAATGTGAGATAGAGGCACAAAGAAGGGAAATATGGAGGTGGGAGCTGATGTAGACAGACTCAGTTCAGTTCAGTTGCTCAGTCATGTCCGACTCTTTGCGACCCCATGAATCACAGCACGCCAGACCTCCCTGTCCATCACCAACTCCTGGAGTTCACCGAAACTCATACCCATCGAGTTGGAGATGCTACCCAGCCATCTCATGCTCTGTTGGCCCCTTCTCCTCCTGCCCCCAATCCCTCCCAGCATCAGGGTCTTTTCCAATGAGTCAACTCTTCGCATGAGGTGGCCAAAGAATTGGAGTTTCAGCCTCAGCATCAGTCCTTCCAATGAACACCCAGGACTGATCTCCTTTAGGATGGACTGGTTTGATCTCCTTGCAGTCCAAGAGACTCTCAAGAGTCTTCTCCAACACCAGAGTTCAAAAGCATCAATTCTTTGGCATTCAACTTTCTTTACAGTCTAACTCTCACAACTATACATGACCATTGGAAAAACCATAACCTTGACTAGATGGACTTTTGTTGGCAAAGTAATATCTCTGCTTTTGAATATGCTATCTAGGTTGGTCATAACTTTCCTTCCAAGGAGTATGCATCTTTTAATTTCATGGCTGCAGGCACCATCTGCAGTGAGTTTGGAGCCCCCAAAAATAAAGTTAGCCACTGTTTCCACTCTTTCCCCATCTATTTGTCATGAAGTGATGGGACCAGATGCCATGATCTTAGTTTTCTGAGCTTTAAGCCAACTTTTTCATTCTCCACTTTCACTTTCATCAAGAGGCTTTTGAGTTCCTCTTCACTTTCTGCCATAAGGGTGGTGTCATCTGCATATCTGAGGTTATTGATATTTCTCCCAGCAATCTTAATTCCAGCTTGTGTTTTTTCCAGTCCAGCATTTCTCATGATGTACTCTGCATGTAAGTTAAATAAGCAGGTGACAATATACAGCCTTGACATTCTCCTTTTCCAATTTGGAACCAGTCTTTTGTTCCATGTCCAGTTCTAACTGTTGCTTCCTGACCTGCATATAGATTTCTCAAAAGGCAGATCAGGTGGTCTGGTTTTCCCATCTCTTTCAGAATTTTCCACAGTTGACTGTGATCCACACAGTCAAAGGCTTTGGCACAGTCAATAAAGCAGAAATATATGTTTTTCTGGAACTCTCTTGCTTTTTCCATGATGCAGTGGATGTTGGCAATTTGAGCTCTGGTTCCTCTGCCTTTTCTAAAACCAGCTTGAACATCTGGAAGTTCACAGTTCATGTACTGATGAAGCCTGGATTGCAGAATTTTGAGCATTTCTTCACTAGAGTGTGAGATGAGGGCAATTGTGCAGTAGTTTGAGGATTCTTTGGCAGACAGACTTGAATACACCCAAATATTTAGTGCAGTTTCCTTATTTTGCAGAATGTTGAGAGACTAGTATTATACGTTCTTGCTCAAACTTTTGAGTTATAAATTACTTAAAATACAATTCCATAATTTGTTACTTTAGCGTACAATTTCTGGTAGAAGTAGAATCAGTCAATTCTATTTTTGGTCTTCCATTTAATGGGATGAATTTTTTTTCTTTTTTATATGACACAAGTAGATCATATAAAATGGGTTAATACTTAGATAAAATAATTCTTTAGATGCAGTAATAAATTTCTGTTATAAAGATGGAAATGTGTTATTCATGGCAACATGATGACATATTATTTTGATTGGATTTATTATATTTCATGGGTTTTCTGCCATAGTGTTGCCTATAAGCAATAATTCCAAAAGAATTTAGATGAATTAATGAAATACGCTAGAGTTAGACTTTTAAAACTTTTATCTAAAATAAGAATTCTCTGTGTATTTTTATTCACCATGAGACCTTTTCATAACATGTCATAATGTCTCACAAATACCACTCTGCGTAACAGAGGCATTTTTTAGGCTTTACTGCCATTCTAAGATATTTTCTCATAAGGGTATTTTACAATGATAGTGAGAAAATCTAAGAACTTCAGTGGCTTTTATCTTTTACAATTTTAATGAATAATTAAGAATTCTTTTCTGTCTTAAGAGATTTTTCAAATATATGGTCAAATTCACACTTTCATAATGAACAAAATTAATGCTCTAGCCTTCAATAAATAAGGGAAAAAAGCAAATAAAATAGTCAAATATCAAGAACTTATAGCTCTTTACTCTTAGTGTAATTAATATGAATGTCTTTATCAATCCATTATATTAGTATACACGCCACTTTATATATCTTCCAAAAAATCTGTTGAGTTTATGCAAATAATTTATGTTATAATGTGTGTGTGTGTGTAACATCTACATATATATATAGTAGATGTTATCCCTCTGTTGATTTTGCCACTGAGATAAAATTAATACTCAAAAATGTTATCTAGTGTTTTCAGTTTATTATGCATTTATTTATTCCTCCATTGTGATCTGGACAACATGGAATTTTCTTTGGATAATGGAGCCAATTTCTCACAAACAAGGTGAAATAAAATAATGCTTTAAGTAGACGGTTCTTTGTGAATGACAAAGAGATAAAGAGGACATTAAACAAGGGTCAAGAAGAGGAAAGAAGAGAAAGAAATTGTCATGGAGATAGTGATAAAAATATTGATAATGATAGCCCATTGATGTACTTTATCAAGGTCCTTTCCACTTTCCCTAAATTTTCTTTTTCATTTTTTTAAATTTTTATTCATACAAAATGACAATTAGCATGTATAAGGTGTACAAGGTGAAGATTAGACACATGTGTGCATTATGACTGGGCTTCCCAGGTGGCGCAAGTGGCAAAGATCTTGCCTGCCAATACAGGAGACATAAGAAACATGGTTTTAATTCCTGGGTCCAAAAGACCCCCTGGAGGAGGGCATTGCAACCCACTCCAGTATTTTGCCTGGAGAGTCCCCATGGACAGAGAAGCCTGACAGACCACAGTCCATGGAGTCTCAAAGAGTTGGGCATGACTGAAATGAATGAGAACACATTGTGACATGATCACCACATAAGATTAGTCAACACATTCATTAATTCACATAGTTACCATTTGGAGTGTTTGTATAATGAAGTCAATTAAGATCTACTTTTCTACAAAATTTAAAGTTTAAAATACAGAATTGTTAACTGAAGTCAAGTATATATTAGAGTCCCAGAAGTTTTTCCTCATACAACAGAAAAGTTGTACACTTTGACAAATATTTCAAACTTCTTTCACCTACCAGACCTTGGAAACAATCAATCTACTCTGTATTTCTATAAATTAATCCTTTTTGTATTCAACATGCATGTGAGATAATACAGTAGTTATCTTTCACTGTCTGACTTCACTTAGAGTAATGACTTCATGGTTCTCCCATGTTGTGGCGATCGAGGCTTCTTTACCTATAAAATACGTGAGCTTGTCCACCTCATAGCTCATTTAATTATCAGATTCCCTAATATTGTTTCATTTACTACGAATAATTTTTAGATTTGTGACTGAATATATCTATCCAAAGACATACTAGTTTTAGATTTTGCTTTGGATTCATAACACTCAATATTTTATTTCATGATTGTTAGGCTTCTATTGAGTTACTTACCTGCTTAGTTAGTTAATGCTTGTTGGTAACACTAGCTTATATTCATTAGTATAGAAACTACAGTATGTCCCATTAAATATAAAGAATGCTCAAAAATCTTTCAGGAAGCACATAACAAATCTTCAGGCAAGTTGAAATGTAGGTTAAATGAAAGAATAAACCAATGATATTTGATCAAGTTAGAAAATTCCAGAAAGTTTTCAACAAAGTGGAGGTGCCATATATAAATTGTTGATACATATGAACATGCTGTATTTGGAGACTGTAGCATTTCTAAAATTTGGGCTATACAACAAATGCTCATTTATAACATTGTAAGCATTGGGAAAATTTTGGTTCTCTTGTATGATGAAATATAACTCTAGAAATACAAAACCCAAAATGTGTTTATGTGTGTAAAATATAAACATTTAACCCCAGCTTTTAAGTTTCACTTTTCCAGAGCCTGTTTCACATCTTTGTTCCTTAGACTAAATCATAGGGTTTAACATTGGAGTCACAAGAGTGTCAAACAATGAGGTCATCTTGTCTTGATCTAGAGAATTAGGATGAACTCGGCCTGAAATATATAAAGAGCATAGTTTCCTGGAAAATTGCCACTGCAGTTAGGTGGGAGGTGCTGGTGGAAAAAGCTTTGAACCTCCCCTCAAAAGAGTGGATCTTCAAGACTGAAAGGGTAGTATAACAATAAGAGACAAGGACTCCTGAAATGGTACTCAGTTCAATGAAGGTAAAAATAATGAATAACACCAACTCACTGACCTGTATATCAGAGCAGGAAAGGAGGAAAATTGGAGGTAAATCACAGAAGAAATGGCTAATCTCATTTGACCCACAGAAACATAAGCGGAATACTAATGTCATGTGTATCGAGTACCTGCCATTCCCACCAGGTAAACCCCAGCCACGAGCAGGGAGCACATGTTGACCTCTGGACATGCTGACCACATAGAGCAAGGGGCTGAGGGGCTGCTGACGGCCTTGTACCAGTCATAGGCCATCACTGCCAGCAGAAGAGATTCAGAATTTGTAGAGATGTAGAAGACAAAGAACTTCAGAGCACAGCCACTGAAGGAGATGGATTTGTTCTTGGCAAATTGGTCCACCAGCATCTTGGGCACAATTGCTGTGGAATAGCAGAGGTCACAGAAGGAGAGGTGGCTGAGGCAAAATACATGGATGTGTGCAGCTGGGAATCCATCCTAATCATTCCAAGGTTTTCCAGAAGGTTAGTAAGATAAGCAAATAGAACCATGGTAAAAAGAGCTATCTTATTCTCAGTGTTATCAGTAATTCCCAAGAAAATGAGTTCAGTCAGAGAGGAGCAATTCCCTCTATCCATCCTTCTTTGTTCTGATGTAAACTTTTAGAAAATGATCAAGAAAATGATACATGGATGTGGAACACTTCTACACAACTGCAAAACATCATAAGGAGGAAGGTGATTTTTGTTTGTATTTGTGTTTTAATAATTACAACATAATCTAGATCATGGATATCCACTGTTTAAAGGTAGATCGCTATCTGTTCTGTTCTGTTCAGTTCAGTCACTCAGTCATGTCCGACTCTTTGCAAACTCATGGAATGCAGCACGCCAGGCCTCCCTGTCCATCACCAACTCCCAGAGTTTACAAAAACTCATGTCCATTGAATCAGTGATTCCATCCAACCATCTCATCCTCTGTCTTCCCCTTCTCCTCCTGCCTTCAATCTTTCCCAGCATCAGGGTCTTTTCAAATGAGTCAGCTCTTAGCATAAGGTGGCTAAAGTATTGGAGTTTCAGCTTCAACATCAGTCCTTCCAATGAACACCCAGGACTGATATCCTTTGGGATGGACTGGTTGGATCTCCTTGCAGTCTAAGGGACTCTCGAGAGTCTTCTTCAACACCACAGTTCAAAAGCATCAATTCTTTGGTGCTCAGCTTTCTTTATAGTCCAACTGTGACATCTGTACATGACTACTGGAAAAATCATAACCTTGACTAGACAGACCTTTGTTGGCAAAGCAATGTCTCTGCTTTTTAATATGATGTCTAGGTTGGTCATAACTTTCCTTCCAAGGAGTAAGCATCTTTTAATTTCATGGCTGCAGTCACCATCTTCAGCGATTTTGGAGCCCCCCAAAATAAAGTCAGCCACTGTTTCCACTGTTTCCCCTTAAATGTAGATGTCATTCATGAGTAGGTTATTTTATACAAGCTCATCTCTGAGCATTGCTTTTCTTGTCTCAGGGAGGAGCTTTTGATAAATTTAACTCACATTACCTCTTCAAAATAATATGGAAGAAACACCAGTGTTAGACCAGGCTGCAAGATCTAAGGACTAAGTGTTTCCCTGCTGGAAAATATTTACCTGGATACAAAATATGATTTAAAAAATGATTGCAATTTTTCTGTTCTTCAAGAAAGCATGATTGGTTTAAGAGTCTTTGCTCTAGTTCCAGAAATAGTGAGTGTATCAAGGACTAGAAATATTTTTTTAAAAATTGCTACTGCTTTTAGTCTATGTTGTATTTAGTATTTTCTGAAACGTGAAATAAGTATTGTTGATCTAGTTTTCTAGAGATTTTTTACTGCTTTCCCACAATGCTCATTACCTATTTGTAGAATGGTTGTTTACCAGGGTCCAGCCCCGGCAGGATCCAGGGATTCCCTCAGGATGAACGGCATCTGTGTCAGAGAGAGAGTTAAAAGTAAAGAGGAGAGAAAGAGGCTTGATCTTCCTTGGTTTACACAGAAAGCCAATAAAGCTCCTGACATGGAACTTGCTCTGTTCACGGAGGCCACAGGCGCCCTCTCAGTGGGGTGAAGACACAGGGTGTCCTCTCCCCGGTGAAGATGCAGGGTGCCTTCCTGATCTGGTCTTAGAAGCCCAGGCAAAAAAGTGAACTCAGAGGGCCTCTGTGCTCCACGGAGTCAGCCTGAAAGAAAGAGAGAGAGAGAAAGAAAAAGAAAGAAAGAAAGAAGGACACGGGGAGATCAAGCTTCGGTGAGCAAGGCCCATAACTTTATTTTTAAAAGGAGCTTTTAAACCCTCAGTTCTACATAGAGAATAATAGAGGGTGCAGAGTCATGCAGGGTCAGCAGTCCTTGACCGTTATCGAGACCAGGCTTTCTTTCTGCAAACCTATCATATACAAAGGCTTTAGGTGATTTACATCATCTTCTGGCCATGTGGCCTGTTAACATTTTTCTTCTGATAAATGTTAGTCAACCAGAAAACTTATTTTCTCTAAAAGTGATTTCTCTAAAGTTTGGCGCCACTCTCCCAAAGCACTAGATAAAGTTGCATTCCTATAGAGCAAAGGTGCAGTGGGGTATAAAAAGGAAATAATTTATTAACTCAAGGGTCTAAAGTTGTTAACACCAAGGCTACTATATATATATATATATATATATATATATATATATATATATATACCAACTATATAAACTAATATACTCCTAAGGACACAATGGGTAGGGGATATGGAAACTTGGCAGCAAGCATTGGCTCATCAATGAAATCCTTCACCAGTTCTATTCTAATATTTTTTAACTCCTCGAAAGGCTCTATATTTTTAGAATGTATTAAGCTTTCCGTGTCTCTCGTGGTTGGGAGGCTGTAAACAATCACATGTGTAGTTGTAAGAGTCTGGATAAACCTGTCAGGCAAGTTAGAAAGCCATCTGAGGGGTTTGAATTGAAACACTCCTATTATGCCCAGGAGACTTATTAACTAGAGCCTTAGGTTGATTTTATTCAAAGAAAGGTAGTCGGGGATAGCCCCTGTTAATGTCAGAAGAGTTGGTGAAAGGCATGATATAATAAACAGTAGACAGAAAGATTTTGGTTTCGGAGTGGATGCTCGAGTAGATCCAGGGAATCCCTCAAGTCCTGATCCTCCTTTGCCTGTCAGGTCTTCTTTGCATGACCCTTGTCATAGGTGGGATCTCCCGTGGTGGCCCCAGCAGTTGTTGTTAAAGGATGAATATCTTGATGAACAGAAAAAAAGAGAGAAAAATAGGAGAAAATAACAGAATTTGTCACATACATTTGCATCTATTTATCTTTTTAATGGCTTTTCTAAATTATAAAATGGAAATGAGTAGAGGAGCAATGCTGCTGCTGCTAAGTCACTTCAGTCGTGTCCAACTCTGTGTGACCCCATAGAAGGCAGCCCACCAGGTCCCGCCATTCCTTGGATTCTCCAGGCAAGAACACTGGAGTGGGTTGCCATTTCCTCCTCCACTGCATGAAAGTGAAAAGTGAAAGTGAAGTTGCTCAGTCGTGTCCGACTCTTAGTGACCCCGTGGACTGCAGCCTACCAGGCTCCTCTGTCCATGGGATTTTCCAGGCAAGAGTGCTGGAGTGGGGTGCCATTGCCTTCTCCTAGAGGAACAATAAATACTTCTAAAAAACATATACCTTGTTATTGTATGTGTATATTTATGTGTGATCATGTGTATATATTTTAATAAATATATGAGAGTAGAATGTAAGTAATGAACTTTTTCCTTAGACCTACCTAAGTATACATGCTCATGGTTCACATGGAGATGAATTTGTCCGTTTTTATTTTTATTGTGGTACCTACAAAAGCTTTTCAATAAAACAAAACATACCTTAAATTTCTGTACACACTTGCCCAATATTATTTCTAGTCATTAATATATGACTCATTTCAGTTCAGTCGCTCAGTCGTGTCCCACTCTCTGTGTCTTTCTAGTCATTAAATGCAGGTTTTAATAGGTAAGCTAGCATAAAATATTTTACTTATAATTTTTTTTCTCTAAAAGTTAAGTATTTCTCCTACATTCTTTAAGTTAGGATATGGAAACCTACCTGAGATGAGGTCTTGGGTAGCTGAACAATAGGCAGATAGCCTTTTAATGTACCAGGTACACTGGGACTTAAATCCCTGAAGTTAATGCTCATACACTTTTATTAATTGTTTTCCTGCTTCTGTATATTCTGTTATGAACTCAGAAACAGCTTGGCAAAAGCTGAGTTTTTGTGCTTCAGTATTGTCACCAAATTGCTCTATGGTAAGAAGGATACTGTGAATTGTTTGTAGGATTGTTTTACAGTTACACTGAATCTCCTCCTTCTCTAATTCAAAAGGAAACCTAATGATACTCAAAAAGATCTCTCTCAATCATTTCCAATGCCTTTGGATTGTTCATTGTGTTTTTGAAATTTTATCCTTCATACCTCATTTAGGAATTAAACTGTATTTCAACTGTATTTATACACAAAACTTAATAATATTGAAATGTAATACATATACCATAAAATTCACACTTCTAATGTATACACTTTTTTATTTGTATTGTTTTTATTATATTTTCAAGGTTGTTCAGTTATCACCAGCATCTGCATTCAGAAAATGTTCATCAGTCTCATAAGAAAACTATATCTATTAGTGCTTGTTCATCTCTGAAACCTCCCCCACCCCTGAAACCTCTCATCTACATCTCATCTCATCTATGAGTCTGTGTGGTTTCCTATTCTTGGTCTTGAATACAAACAGAAGCATGCAATATATTATTTATTTTCATGTCAGGCTTCTTTTCTTTAGTAAAATACTATATTTGCTTCAGTAAAATATTTAGGTAAATATAATATCAGCCATGTTGTGCTTGTGTCAGAAATCTGTTTTATTAGTTAGCATAATATTTCTTTTTATAGATATAGCACAGTTTATTGATCCAGTTTTCAGCTGGATGAGCATCTGGTTATTTCTACTCTTTAGCTATTAAGAATAACGATGCCATTTCATTCTGTCAGTGCTACCTTTCAAGCAGACTTCATCACCAGAGAACCCTTTATTCACATCCTCCAATCACATGCCCAAGAATATTTAATTAATTTGCAACTTCCTCATATTCTGTAAGTACTGCACCCTTCTCTGAATTATGCTTATTTTAATCATGTAAGAATCTCTTTACTACATTTAAGGCCACAAGAATAAGAGCAGTGCTTATTTTCTATTTTGTAAACCCCTTGATAAAAAGATTTGGGTAGGTAGTGCTTTTAAAATATTGATCACTCAGTACTTCTGTCTATTAAAGTGGAGAATGATATACAAAGAATAGAAATACACCTGCTTTGGGGATTTTTCTTGTGATATACATAGGCTTCCCTTGCCGTTCAGTTGGTAAAGAATTTGTCTGCAGTGCAGGAGACCTGGGTTAGATTCCTCAGTCAGGAAGATCCCCTGGAGAAGGAAATGGCAACTCACTCCAGAATTCTTGCCTGGAGAATACCATGGATAGAGGAGCCTGGCAGGCTACAGTCCATGGGATTGCAAGAGTCGGACGACATGGTGACTAAACCACACTAGCTCATATGTGCAAAAATGACTAATTTAAAATAATTATGCATGGCAATGAGTTTTCTACATCAGCAGAGTTCCACTTTTTTTCTTAAAATAATTTGCTTGTGAAAGGTTGTTGCTGAATGAAAGGATGCTGGGATTTGTGGCCTCCAGAGGAGAAGAATTCAATCTGGGGCCAGAGACGAGGCTTGATTGTACAGAGCTTTTGTATAATAAAATTTTATTAAAGTATAAAAGGAGATAGAGAAAGCTTCTGACATAGGCATCAGAAGGGGGCAGAAAGAGTACCCCCCTGCTAGTCTTCAGCTGTATGTTATATGGTCCCCCTTACCCCCACCCTGCTTCCTGAATCAAGTTGATCTGTAGGAAAGGGATGGATGAAGGTGGAAGACAAAGCAAGGACACAAGCCAAGGGTCCCAGGGCATTGTGCAGCTCCTTGGTGACGGGCAGGAGGATGGGTGGGTGGGGGGATGGAATCCTTTATTCCTGTTCCCTGCAGCTTGTACCCCGGGACTGGGAATATGCTGTCTCTGGACCACTCTGTACTCTCTGAGCCCAGATGGCCTGACCAGAGGCAAAACAAAGGTCCTCCTGCCTTCCTGGGGGGCCAGGGCTGTTGGGGCCCCCATCACCTCTGACTACAGGAGGGTCCAGCTAATGGCCACTCTCTCCCAGGTGAACCCAAGCCTGAACCTGGGGCTGTGCAAGGCCAGCCCCCAGGAGGGGGCATTCAGGGAGCCTTCGGACGGACAGGTCTGCACAGGCTCACCAGGCCTCGCTCTTTACACAGCCCCACCGGCCACAAGCTGCCAGTGTCAGCCCAGAGAGTCTGCTCCCCAAGGATGGGCTGCAGCAGCCTGTGAGGGTACAGAAGAATGGGGAAGACGAGAAGAGGAAGGCGCTTTCTGGCCTTCAGTTCAGTTCAATTCAGTCACTCAGTCATGTCTGATTCTTTGCGACCCCATGGATTGCAGCATGCCAGGCCTCCCTGCCCATCACCAACTCCCAGAGTTCACTCAGAGTCACGTCCATCAAGTTGATGATGCCATCCAGCCATCTCATCCTCTGTTGTCTCCTTCTCCTCCTGCCCCCAATCTCTCCCAGCATCACGGTTTTTTTTCCAATGAGTCCACTCTTTGCATGCGGTGGCCAAAGTACTGGAGTTTCAGCTTTAGCATCAGTCCTTCCAAAGAACACCCAGGACTGATCCCCTTTAGAATGGACTGGTTGGATCTCCTTGCAGTCCAAGGGACTCTCAAGAGTCTTCTCCAACACCACAGTTCAAAAGCAATTACAAAAAAAAAAAAAAAATCCCCTTCTCTTTTAAATGGTTCTTATATAATAAGTTTAAGTCTTAGAGGCTCCCCTTTTATTTTACACTGGGCCATTTCAACTGTTTTAACTGTGTGCTTTAAAAGCTGTCCACAGACAAACATCAAATATGGAGTCAGACTCCTTGTTACAAGTCTCTTTTCATGAAATGTAGCGTACATGTGCAGCTGAGCAGCTCTATCAGCTTAATTCCTGCCAGTAAAATTTTTGGATAATGGCTTTCTTTCATTTTGTAATCTGTCAATGAATATTGCTGTTGTTTAGTCCCTAAGTCACGTCCAACTCTTTTGCAACCTCCTGGACTATAGCCCCTCAGAGTCCCCTGTCCATGGGATTTCCAAGGCAAGAATACTGAAGTGGATGGCCATTTCCTTCTCGAGGGGATCTTCCCCGCTCAAGGATTGAACCCTTATATGCTGCTTGTCAGGTGGATTCTTTACTACTGAACTTCCATGGAAGCCTGCAAGTGAATATAAATATATATGAATACATATGCATTGCATATATACTTTTTGTGTTTACATAAAAATATATAAAACCCCTAAAATTCTGTAATAAAGAAATCAACAGCACAAGTAAAATGTTAGAAAACAATTTGAACAGATAATTCATCAAAGAAGATATACAGATGACAAATTACACCACGAAAAACTCAGTGTGAAATTACTGAGTTTGATTAGGAAATTCAAAATTAAAAAATGAAATATCACTAGACACATTAAAGTTGAAAAAAATTTAATGAAAATGAAACAACAAAAAACAATGCAAGATAATACTTAACGCTGGTGGTGATTC
This sequence comes from Bos indicus x Bos taurus, assembly GCF_003369695.1. Classification (NCBI taxonomy): domain Eukaryota; kingdom Metazoa; phylum Chordata; class Mammalia; order Artiodactyla; family Bovidae; genus Bos; species Bos indicus x Bos taurus. The sequence goes on along the minus strand of NC_040103.1, from coordinate 391,233 downwards.
AGAACAAGTGAACTTCTATGAATTTCTTGTAGGAATGGAAAACTGAGACTGCTTCTCTGAAGGTTGGTGGTTCATTATAAAGTTAATTGCACACTTACAAAACACATTTATCCAGAAGTCCCACATAATAGAGAAATGAAAACTTGTATTTACACAAAAAACAATAACCAAACATTCAGGGCAGCTATAACAGTGAAATTCTGGAAACAGCCACGTGTTCTTTACCCAGGGAATGAGTAAACAAACACTGGTATATTACATAGTGTGAGACACTACTAAGAAATATAAATAAACAAACTATATGATGTGAAATGGCTGTCTGGGCAGGCCTTACAAATAGCTGTGAAAAGAAGAGAAGTGAAAAGCAAAGGAGAAAAGGAAAGATATACACATCTGAATGCAGAGTTACAAAGAATAGCAAGAAGAGATAAGAAAGCCTTCCTCAGTGATCAATGAAAGAAATAGAGGAAAACAACAGAATGTTAAAGACTAGAGGTCTCTTCAAGAAAATTAGAGATACAAAGGGAACATTTCATGCAAAGATGGGCTCAATAAAGGACAGAAATGGTATGGACCAAATAGAAGCAGAAGATATTAAGAAGAGGTAGCAAGAATACACAGAAGAACTGTACAAAAAATCTTCACAACCAAGATAATAACTATGGTATGATCACTCACCAAGAGCCAGGCATCCTGGAATGTGAAGTCCAGTGGGCCTTAGAAAGCATCACTATGAACAAAGCAGGTGGAGGTGATGGAATTCCAGATGAGCTATTTCAAACCCTGAAAGATGATGCTGTGAAAGTGCTGCACTCAATATGCCAGAAAATTTGGAAAACTCGGCAGTGGCCACAGGAGGGGGAAAGGTCAGTTTTCATTCCAATCCCAAAGAAAGGCAATGCCAAAGAATGTTCAAACTACCGCACAATTGCACTCATCTCACACGCTAGTAAAGTAATGCTCAAAATTCTCCAAGCCAGGCTTCAGCAATACATGAACCGTGAACTTCCAGATGTTCAAGCTGGTTTTAGAAAAGGCAGAGGAACCAGAGATCAAATTGCCAACATCTGCTGGATCATGGAAAAAGCAAGAGAGTTCCAGAAAAACATCTATTTCTGCTTTGTTGACTATGTCAAAGCATTTTACTGTGTAAATCACAATAAACTGTGGGAAATTCTGAAAGAGATGGGAATACCAGGCCACCTGACCTGCCTCTTGAGAAACCTGTATGCAGGTCAGGAAGCAACAGTTAGAACTGGACATGGAACAACAGATTGACTCCAAATAGGAAAAGGAGTACATCAAGGCTGTATATTGTCACCCTGCTTATTTAACCTATATGCAGAGTACATCATGAGAAACGCTGGGCTGGAAGAAGCACAAGTGGAATCAAGATTGCTGGGAGAAATATCAATAACCTCAGATACGCAGATGACACCACCCTTATGGAAGAAAGTGGAGAGTGAAAAAGTTGGCTTAAAGCTCAACGTTCAGACAATGAAGATCATGACATCTGGTCCCATCACTCCATGGGAAATAGATGGGGAAACAGTGGAAACAGTGTCAGACTTTATTTTTTGGGCTCTAAAATGACTGCACATGGTGACTGCAGCCATGAAATTAAAAGACGCTTACTCCGTGGAAGGAAAATTATGACCAACTTAGATAGCATATTCAAAAGCAGAGACATTATTTTGCCAACAAAGGTCCATTTCATCAAGGCTATGGTTTTTACAGTGGTTATGTATGGATGCGAGAGTTGGACTGTGAAGAAAGCTGAGCGCCGAAGAATTGATGCTTTTGAACTGTGGTGTTGGAGAAGATTCTTGAGAGTCCCTTGGACTGCAAGGAGACCCAGCCAGTCCATTCTGAAGGAGATCAGCCCTGGGTGTTCTTTGGAAGGAATGATGCTAAAGCTGAAACTCCAATTCTTTGACCACCTCATGCAAAGAGTTGACTCATTGGAAAAGACTCTGATGCTGGGAGGGATTGGGGGCAGGAGGAGAAGGGGACGACAGAGGATGAGATGGCTGGATGGCATCACCGACTCGATGGATGTGAGTTTGAGTGAACTCCGGGAGATGGTGATGGACAGTGAGTCGGACACAATGGAGCGACTGAAGTGAAATGATATTGATGCAGGCAGCAATATGCTAAATGCTTTATGCAAAGTGAAAATTCAGACTTAAAAAGCTTTATGATTCCATTTATATGACAGTTTTAAAAAGGCCTATGGACAGAGTACTTGTCAGCTGGTAGTAAATTGGTAGGGTATTAACTAGAGAGACAAAAAAATGAGAATGTTGGGGAGTTATCAAGCTGTTCTGTATTTTTATCATGTTTTTGGTAACATAACTCTGTGAATTTGTCAGACTTCTCAAAAAGTTTACAACAAAAAAGTGCATTTTAATTTGCACCAAATTTAAAATATTATAAATATATTTTAAAATGCTATCAATTAATGAAAACATCTCTATGGTATTATACATGGCCATTCCCCTGAACCAGTCTAAAGAGGACCTTTTATCCTCATTTAACAATCAATTACCTTTGACAACTAGACTGCTATGGTCAGCCTGTAGGTTGATAAATAATCTCAGTTAGATGCTGGCAGGAGGTCTTTCTCAGTCCTGAGTCACTTGTTTGTCAGACACTCTCATACACCTAACTGATACAGTTTGCAGACAGGGACACACAGATGATGACAGTAAAATTTAATGTTAAGACAAAACATGTTTGTTACATCACAGTTGTTTAAATGATACATGCACAATACTGTTAAAATTATGCTATATTTCAAATACAATAGATGATTGTTTCCAGACTAGAGAACAACCCATTATTCCTTAAAGGCTATTTAGAAATACTTAACTAATTTAACTCTAATGATAAAATTTTAGTCATATGAACTTATTATCATGGTTGGCTGAACATTCAAAGGAAAGATAGATTGAAACATAACTATAGGTCACTACCAATATAGGTATCATTATTCAGAAGCAGAACATATCAAGAAAACGTGGCAAGAATACACTGATGAACTAAACAAAAAAGATCTTCATGACCTAGTTAACCTTGATGGTGTGATCACTCACCTAGAGCCAGACATCCTGGAATGTGAAGTCAAGTGGGCCTTAGGAAGCATCACCATGAACAAAACTAATGGAGGTGATGGAATTCCATTTAAGCTATTTCAAATCCTAAAAGATGATGCTGTGCAAGTGCTGCACTCAATATGCCAGCAAATTTGGAAAACTCAGCAGTGGCCACAGGACTGAAAAAGGTCAGTTTTCATTCCAGTCCCAAAGAAAGACAATGCCAAAGATTGTTCAAACTACAGCACAATTGCACTCATCTCACATGCTAGCAAAGTAATCTTCAAAAGTCTCCAAGCCAGGCTTCAGCAGTACATGAGCCATAAGCTTCCAGATGTTCAAACTGGATTTAGAAAAGGAAGAGGAACCAGAGATCAAATTGGCAACATCCATTGGATCATTGAAAAAGCAAGAGGGTTCCAGAAAAAATCAACTTGTGCTTTACTGACTACACCAAAGCCTTTGACTGTGTAGATCAACAAACATTGTGGAACATTCTTAAAGAGATGGGAATACCAGACCACCTTACCTGCCTCCTGAGAAATCTGTATGCAGGACAAAAAGCAACAGTTAGAACTGGGCATGAAACAACAGACTGGTTCCAAATTGGGAAAGGAGTATGTCAAGGCTATACTGTTACCCTGATTATTTAACTTATATGCAGAGTACATCATGAGAAATGCTGGGCTGGATGAAACACAAGCTGGAATCAAGATTGCCAGGAGAAATATCAATAACCACAGATACGCAGATGACACCACTCTTATGGCAGAAAGCAAAGAAGAACTGAAGGGCCTCTTGATGAAAATAAAAGAGGAGAGTGAAAAAGTTGGCTTAAAGCTTAACATTCAGAAAACAGATCATGGCATCCTATCCCATCACTTCATGGCAGATAGATGTGGAAACAATGGAAACAGTGACAGACTTTATTTTGAGGGGCTCCAAAATCACTTCAGATGGTGACTGCAGCCATGAAATTAAAAGATGCTTGCTCCTTGGAAGAAAAGCTATGACCAACCTAGACAGTATATTAAAAAACAGAGACATGACTTTTCTGACAAAAGTCCGTCTAGTAAAAGCTATGGTTTTCCCAGTGGTCATGTATGGATTTGAGAGTTGGACTATAAAGAAAGCTGAGCCTCAAAGAATTGATGCTTTTGAACTGTGGTGTTGGAGAAGACTCTTGAAAGTTCCTTGGACTGCAAGGAGAGGAAACCAGTGAATTCTAAAGGAAATCAGTCCTGAATATTCATTGGAAGGACTGATGCTGAAGCTGAAACTCCAATACTTTGGCCACCTCATGCTAATAGCTGATTCATTTGAATATCTTTTTTTTCCAGCCCTTCACTTTCAATCTGTATGTGTCCCCAGCTGATTCATTTGAAAAGACCCTCATGCTGGGAAAGACTTAAGGCAAGAGGAGAAGGGGACGACAGAGAATGAGAAGGCTGGATGGCATCACTGACTTGATGGACATGAGTTTGAGTAAGCTCTGGGAGTTGGTGATGGACAGAGAAGTCTGGCGTGCTGCAGTCCATAAGATCATAAAGAGTCAGATAAGACTGAGTGACTGAACGAATTGAACTGAATCATAAGCTGTGGAAATAGTTTTCCCCTTTGTTTTCACCATTATTTCAAATAATGATGATGGGGTCATATTCTTTGTAAGCCAAATTGTAAATAAAATATGCAAAGCCTGCATGTTCAACAATGCTTTTTAATGTTAAAATCATATAGGAATAGCAACAAACTGGATGACAATATGAAATACCTTTTTTACATAGTAGATATTTGTGCAAAACTGCTGTCAAATATCTAGCTATAGGATATTGAATTATGAAATCTGCACCTACAGAAGCATGCAATTATTTTCTTTAAAATAAGACCTCTTTAACTGCTCTCACATTGACACCATGAGGATATTAAATTCTTGCAAAGTACCAATGAGATGTATCTGTAATTACAGCTGATTATATTCACAGAAGTTCTTACAGCAGATGAAGTTGTGTTGAATACATACACAGCAGAAGAAAGCATTGTTTAAACATCAAAGTGCTCAGTCATAACACACACATTAAAATATCAAAACTTGCATTTCTGAGAAACATTTCCTACCACAAAAGAGCACCAGCCGAAAAGCCACGAAAAAGGTACTATCTACCACCACCAAACACTGTGAAACATGAATGCTTATTTTCTTCTTTAAAATAATATCCAAGCCTGTGTAATAAAGTACATTTATTTATTTCACACAGCAACACTTCTGGTGGGATGGTATGGCTAGCTTTCAAGTAAGTTTCATACTCATTTTAATTGTGTTCTTTAAAAATGAAGGGAGAAAATAGTAGGTGAATGACTTGCTCTAAATTTGGTAAAATTTGGTAAATTTGATTAAAAATCAATTATCTAACTCCTGGGACAGCAGTGTTCCAGGATTTTGTAAAACCTTTTTACTAAGTAATACATATATATGGAATCCAGAAAAATGATACTGATTAATAATCTATTTTCAGGAAGGGAGTGGAGACAGATGTAGGGAATGGATTTACACAGTGGGGGAGGGAGAGAGTGAGATGAATGGAGAAAGTAGCATCAACATACATACACAATCAGGTGTGAGAAGGATAGCTAGTGGGAAGTTGCTGTGCAGCACAGGGAGCCCAGCCTCAGGTGATGGCCTGGAGGAACTGGAGAGGGTGGGGAGGGAGGGGATACAGGAATAATTAAGGCTGATCTGTGTGGTGCTGGAGAATGCTCCTGAGAGTCCCTTGGACTGCAAGGAGATCCAACCAGTCCATCCTAAAGGAGATCAGTCCTGAGTATTCATTGGAAGGACTGATGCCAAAGCTTAAACTCCAATACTTTGGCCACCTGATGGGAAGAATGGACTCATTTGAAAAGACCCTGGTGCTGGGAAAGGTTGAATATGGGAGGAGAACGGGACAACAGAGGATGAGATGATTGGATGGCATCATTGACTCTATGGGCATGAGTTTGAGCAAAATCCAGGAGTTGGTGATGGACAGGGAGACCTGGAATGCTGCAGTCCATGGGGTCTCAGAGTCAGACATAACTGAGCAACTGAACTGAACTGAAAAATATAGTATAAAAAGAAGTGGTTAACTTCTAAACTGGGAAATGTAGAGATCTTTAAAAATTTCTCTGATAACCCTGTGGCCAGTATTTAAAGCACTTTAAAATAAACTCATCACACTACTTTTTTCAGTAATAATTTTATCAGTGCTGCAATCACATCCTTGTTCTGAAGGTTGTATATCATGGGATTGAACATTGGAGTCACTATGGTGTATAACAGAGAGAAGAGTCTGTCAGTTCCTGCAGAATAACTGGATTTGGGCCTTAAGTAGGTAATGGTAGCAGATACAATAAATAAAAGCACAATCAACAGGTGAGAAGAGCACGTGGGGAAGGCTTTGGCTCTTCTGGCTGTTGGCAACCTCAAAATAGTGCAGACGATTTTACTGTAAGAGGCAAGTATTAATATAAAAGGCACTGCAGCAACCAGCAGAACTACTGACAGCTCATGTGCAAAAGTGTCTCCTCAGGCCAGCTTCAGAATGGGGGGAATGTCACAGAAGTGGTTACTCTCATTCGAATGACAGAAATGCAGAGAGAAGATCTGGCACATGCCAGCTGGAGGCACGACTTTGGGGTCCTTACCAGGGGATAGTGCAGAGGGTCACAGATGGCCACACAGTGGTCATAGGCCATCACCACCAGGAGGAGACACTCAGTGGTTCCAAGGAAAAGGAAGAAGCACATTTGGGTGGCACAGTCCAGGATAGATATTCTTTTGTCCTGAGTCCAAAGGTTCACCAGAATCCTAGGGAGAGTGACAGACACATAACAGATTTCCAAGGAGGAAAAATTTGCCAGGAAGAAATAAATGGGTTTCTGCAGAGTTGGGTCAAGCCTGGTTAGTATTATTATGAGACTACTTCCAGTTATCCAAAATGATGTTTATCCATTATCCATTATCCAAGATAATGATGTAAATGATGGAGAACAAGCCCTTGAAGGTTTGGAAGGTCAGAAAACCCCAGGAGTACAAGTTGTATAACTGTAGATATGTTGTCTTCTGCTTCCATCTCTTCATATTTCATCTGTGGGAATGATTAAATCAGAAATACCATTATTTCACCTTTTGACTTGTGTTTCCTTATGTATAAATAGGATGCTATGTCCTCTTATTTTCCCAGTTCCCTATAAAAACAAAACCTATTACTGATAGACCTGTGAAAGTGTAGTGAAATATATTTTTCATTAATATTAAATATATTTTTAAGAAAATAAATCTCTTCAGTATCTTTTATCTATCATGAGTTATCATTTTTTATATCAAAGCTCATGTGTTTATAATGTAAGTATGTGTCTTCAATCAAACAATACAAAATGTAAAATATGAATTTGTATTCAGTTCTATCAGTCATTTGCTTATTCTGGCTGATCTGTTTTGCTCCTCACCTCTCAATTCTGTTTTTAATCATTATTAATGTGAAAGTAATTTGGTTGCACAATTAAACTATTTGTAAGCCATCTAAGATATTTTTAAGGGTAACTACAGTTAATTTTTAAAAGTTGTTTATTTTTTAATTGAACTATAATAGCTTTACAGAATTTTGTTGATTTCTGCCAAACATTGACATGTAGTTAATTTTGAAAGTGATGGTTTACCTGCTGTTTGTTCTTTGGACACTTGAATATTTAGGCCATTTTATCTGAAAACAAAATTGATATGTTGACCAATCAGTATTATGGAATGATAAATATTATGTAATAATATTTAAAATGATGCATTTCAATGTAGGGTCTATAAAAACAGCAGTCATAATTTATATTCAGAATTTTCAGTCAGAAGAAAAGGAACTAAACTATCTTCCTTTTCAGGAACTCTAGAGGTAAGAGGCATGTTCATCTATAACTTGTGTTCAAGTAAGCAATTCTAACAAGAATATTCACCCCTCACACACTAATTTTAAGAGACATCAGCCCAACTCACCTCTGAAACCTTTCTAAATTACCCCCTTCCCCTATAATTGCTATTGTTCTGCTAACCATTTAATACATTCATTCTTTTTTTTTTTTTTCCCGTTATGTGTATGTCTGTTAGTTCAGGCATGAGAATGTATTGAGCTGAGATTTCCCATCTTTATGTTATACTTTTCTTATTGCTATAATTAGATTATAAATTTATTTGGATATTGCAGACTTTTTTTGTACAAGACTTAGCATATCTCTTCCACAAAACTTGATACACTAACTGCTTGAATAAATTAAAAGTGAATCAATTTGACTGTTATTTTTTTTAGAATAGTCCCCAAGGTGTAAGCAACTGTTCCTAACCCAGATTCAGACCTTCTCTCCCCCTCTCTCCTGCTAGAGTTCAACCATGCCTTCAGTGGTGTGTGTGGAGGAGAGTTGCTGTTATTCAATGGCTAAGTCCATCTCTTTGCAACCCATAAACTGCAGCAAACCAGGCTTCCCTGTTCTTCATTATCTCCCTGAGTTTGCTCAAACTCATATCCATTGAATCAGTGATGCCATCCACGCATCTCATCCTCTGTTGCCCCCTTCTCATCTTGCTCTCAGTCTTTTCCAGCATCAGGGTCTTTTCCAATGAGTTGTATCTTTGCATCAGATGGTCAAAGTATTGGAGCTTCAGCTTCAACATCAGTCCTTCCAATGAATATTCAGAGTTAATTCCTCTAGAATTGACTAGTTTGACATCCTTGCTGTCCCAGGGACTCTCAAGAGTCTATGCTCGAAATTATACTTTCTACTCACTTTTTCACAGTAGCAAAATACTTCATCATTTTCAGTATGTTGTGTGTAACTTTCATACTATGTGTTAATTAATTTGAAAGCCTGTAAATCCCTGCAAAGGAAACACACTTATATCCATATTCTAAAAGGATAATATGTGAGGACAGTGGTCAAGTTTCAGCTACAAAAATATAGAGATACATGAGGCAAAAGCAATAGTCCATATAAGACTTGAGAATCCTGAGGAATACTGTAACTTAGAAAAGGAAAGTTAAGTAGAAATTTCTTTTACCATCTACACTATTCCAGACTATATACATACTAAGGAACTGAAGGTATTTGAACCTTCCCTCATTATTATACAATTCTCCCAAAGAAAATGCTATTTTAAGAAATATAAAAATGTTATGCTGCTGCTGCTGCTGCTAAGTCGCTTCAGTCGTGTCCGACTCTGTGAGACTCCATTGATGGAAGCCCATCAGGCTCCCCCATTCCTGGGATTCTCCAGGCAAGAACACCGAAGTGGGTTGCCATTTCCTTCTCCAATGCATGAAAGTGAAAAGTGAAAGGGAAGTCGCTCAGTTGTTTTCGACTCTTAGCGACCCCATGGACTACAGCCTACCAGGCTCCTCCACCCATGGGATTTTCCAGGCAAGAGTACTGGAGTGGGGTGCCATTGCCTTCTCCGATAAAAATGCTATAACTGTGTGGTTAAAAATGGTCAGAAACAAGTGGCTGATAGGAGATGTTACTAAGAAATGGTTTCATCGGTATAAGTCTAGACAACCATGAATATTTTTTTTTTTTTACTACCTCATCCTTACACTTTAACCATGTTTTATTCACCTGTTTAATTCAATGTAGATAATAGCACTGGGACAATGATTAAAACTGTCTTGTGGAATGAATCACGCTTTCTATTTCAACTAACTTGTATCATCCACCTACATTTGATGAGCTAACCATTGCCTTCAGAAACTGTCATCTGCTTTATTCTTTTTATCGTATCTGCTCTTTATGTAAGGTATTCTCACAATTTTTATTGTTCTGCTCTCTCAATTATTCCTACTGTTCAAGCAGAGTAATGCATTTGAAATGCATACTAAAAATATTGCCAGAAAAAGAAAGAACAACAGAACTTGATAGCAAGACTGTAGTGAAATCTTGCTTTGCCTCAATTTTTACTTGCCAAATGGAACCACATTTTATGACTGTTAAGCGGAATTATCAGTGTAAAGCCATTATTTACAAAGTAAGAAATATTATAATTTTTCAAATTCTATCAAACTGGATGTATCTTCAAAACTCTAAGTGTTAGTTGTTCAGTCGTGTCTGAATATTTTGCCATCCCATGGACCAAAACCTGCCAGGCTCCTCTGTCCAAGGGGTTTTGTAGGCAAGAATACTGGAGTGGGTTGCCATTTGCATTCACAGGGATCTTCCTGACCCAGGGATTGAACCCGGCTCTCCTGCACTGCAGGCAGACTCTGTGCCATCTGGGTCACTAGGGACCACACTTATGAACTCTATCTCACCAAAAATTTCCCTCAAATTATGCCACGCATGTTCTGGTTTCTGTGACTTCTAGAAACTAATGGGTCCTTCTATTATACTAATCAGAAAGAAAAAAAATTAGCTAATTCAGCCATATGTAGCAACTTTCTTTTACTCAAATTATTCAGTTTTTTAAATATATTTCCACTAAAATAATGATTTCCTTTGCTGTGGGGGTTATGATATTAAGTGTAGGTGGTATGTCATAATTAATTTATTACTATTGACATCAAGTTTATAAAATCAAATTGAAGACAGGAAATAAAATCTAAAACCGATGAAATAAGTACAGAAACCTTTTTATTTTAAGGAGAATTCTCCAAAGACAAAAAGAAAACATGCCAATATATTTTTAATACTTTCAGATTAATTAACCATAGAACTTAATTTTAACAAGCAAATGATTCCCTTGGGGTTAGTAGGATGCAGACTCATTGTAATAAAGTCCATTATCTTATCTTACTCCTTAGTAATATACAATTAGAAATTTAAGAGCTTGAATACATACAAACTGTTTGAAAGAGGTATAACACATAGTAATCCATTTATAAATACTCACAGTTAAGATGATAATGATGATGACGAAGATGTTAGTAATCTGGTATATTGGACCATTGTGTTACAAAATACTTTGTAATTTCTCATTTGATAATATAATGAGGAGAATCAGAAAAGTAAAAAGCTGTGTGAATCAGGGCTTGAAGTCAAACAACAATTACATGCAACAATTTCTTTCTTAAATTTTCCAAAATAAGTGTTGTCTTTCTGATGCTAATTATATACAGATATATATATATATAAATAATTTGCAATTGGACAAAAATGGTTCATGCTTACCTGTTTAAATTGATATCAAATATAATGCTTACCTTTATAGAGTGAAAAGACAGAGAAAATGAGAGTTTTCCCCTCATAGTTAGATAATTCAGATTTATTTAAAACAGGTTAATTGGCATCTAATAAATGTTCTATTGTTTTAACATGTAGAGTTAATTAAATAGGGAATATTTGCCCTTGGGATCCACTCCTTCCTCAGGTTACCTCCTAATTGAACTAAACAATTCTCCCTGCCACTCAAAGACCTTATTACAATAATAAAAATCATATCTGCTCATACCACTCCTCAAAATTCTCTGCCTCTCATGGTATTTTTGATCATTAAGAAATATACACAATGTAAAATCAGAAGTTTATGATTATATATTACTTGTGATATGAAATAAAGATTTTCTTAAAAAGGATGCAATTATACAATGTTTCAAATTGAAGTTAACTTAATTTTTCTGAAGTAGGAAAAAATTCAGAAGTAGGAAATCCAGGGATGTTGGGGGCAATTATGCCATCTTCAGCATGAATCTTTTCTACACAATCAAACAGTAGCCAGGTCGGCCTCTTACCTTCCCAGATGACAGAAAGGGAGCTGGTCATCAGGGAAATCAATCACTAATTCCTTTTTTTGATGTACAAGCTGGAAACAGCATGCAGAGTTTCCGGGAATAGGCCCTCATCTCAACTTTAGTTGCAAGATCACTCCAAGCAGGAAGAGAGGATGGAAATATTTCTAGATGTCCTGCCATGTGACTGGATGAGACTCCTTATTTCTATCATTAACTGCCATCACTTGGAACAACCTGAAATTCTAAGTAGTTACTGTATAGACTTCCCAATCAAGGGTGTCCTCAGATTAATTGTGAGGATTATCAGCAGTGGTTACAATGTATCAGAACAATTTTTCTCTATTACCCCTCACACACACACACACACACACACACACACACACTCATACACACACACACAAACTCATAAAATACAATGGAAGAGAATATTAGACTTAACTATAGGAAGCAGGAATACATTTACACCTGTATAAAGATTAAAGGAAATTTGAAAAAAGCATATTTTAGAAAATCATGCTGATGCATGGAAAGCTATCACTCTTCAATGGTTATATATTTATATAACATAACAATGTTTAGTTATTACTTTGTGATTTATTTTATTTTATTTCTAGGCATTAAAATACATAAAAACATAAATTATGTTTAGCATAATCTTATCTTGGTTTTAATTTGCATTTAATAATGGCTAATGGTGATGAGCATCTCTTATATGATTATTTGATTTCTGTTTATTTGCTTTAATAAAATATCTATTTAAGAATTTTGTACATTTGTTGGTTGTTGCTTAGCTTCCCTGGTGGTTCAGAAAGTAAAGAATCTGCCTGTAATGCAGGAGACCCAGGTCCAATCCCTGGGTCGGGAAGATCTCCTGGAGAAGGGAACTCTACCCACCCCATTACTCCTGCCTGGAGAATTCTATGGACAGAGGAGCCTCTTGGGCTATAGTCCCTGTGGTCATAGAGTTGGACATGTCTGAGTGACTAACACCTTTTCATACTTTCATATTTATTAATTGTATTATTTCTATTTTTACTGTTGAAGACATACTAGGTTTCAGAAAAAAATCATTAAGTGGGATTCACTAAGCTTAGTGCATAAAAATGAAGCAATAATTTATGACAGTCAAGGCAATCTGTCAAATATTCAACTCCTTTTTCACACTAGTGAAAAAAAGAGAAAGCCATCCGACATGAACAGGAAAGTGGTTTCAGCAGACTTACCATTTGAGTGGTACGCTCTTATAATGGGTCTTATAGCTAGATACAAACTCACCATAATGTCAAAATAGGCAAATTTATATATAATATACATTTTATATAATAATAAGTATTATGACATTATTATGCATGGTGATCTGTAGTATTTATAGAATTGTTATATATATGTGTATATATATACACACATATATAAAAACTTATTAAGAATGGTAATTATGCAGTGACTTATTCCCCATTTTAGTCTGAAAAGTACTTTTTTTTCATTATTTAAGAGTGAGTTTTCCTTGACAATCGTATTTAGCATGATCCTCTTCCAAAGAGAGACTAAGGTGTCTAAAGAGAAATTTGAATACATTTATTACAATTTTAGTTCTTATTACTTAAATTCACTATACCCATTGAAGAGAGTAATATATCAAGACCACGGGCAAATAGAAGGTTTTAGGAATTGTAGTTCATGACTCAGCAGCTAAAGAATCCATCTGTAATGCAGGAGACACAGGTTTGGTCCCTAGGTCAGGAAGATCTCCTTGTGGAGCCAAATGGCAACCTACTCTAGTATTCTTGCCTGAAAAATACAGAGGAGCCTGGCAGGCTACAGTCCAAAGAGTTGCAAAGAGTTGGACACGACTGAGAGACTAAGCACACACAATAAAGGCCACATGCAGTAGCAGCTTAAAGATAAGATGTTTAAAACTTTTATGTATCTTCTAAGGACACATGTTTCTATATGTCATAAATTTTTATCGAAATGGGCTTTTGTAAATTATAATTGTTACTACCTTCTTATGGGTAATTAAATTAGTTTTCCCAAGTATTTTCTTTAGAGGGCCATTTTGTTAATAACTCCAGAAAGAATGAAGGGATGGAGCCAAAGCAAAAACAATACCAGTTGTGGATGTGACTGGTGATAGAAGCAAGGTCCGATGCTGTAAAGAGAAATACTGCATAGGAACAAGGAATATTAGGTCCATGAATCAAGGCAAATTAGAAGTAGTCAAACAGGAGATGGCAAGAGTGAGCATCAACATTCTAGGAATCAGTGAACTAAAATGGACTGGAATGGGTGAATTTAACTTAAATGACCATTATATCTACTACTGTAGGCAGGAATCCCTTAGAAGAAATGGAGTGGCCATCATGGTCAAAGGAGTCTGAAATGCAGTAATTGGATGCAATCACAGAAATGACAAAATGATCTCTGTTCATTTCCAAGGCAAACCATTAAATATCACAGTAATCCAAGTCTATGGCCCAACCAGTAATGCTGAAGAAGCTGAAGTTGAATTACTCTTTATATCTTTGATAAATATTTAAATAAATAGGTCGCCTATGCCATCTCTCCTTCGAATACCCTGGATCAGCCAAGGCTGGTCCCCAGCAGGTAATAGCAGAAGAATGTAGATACTTTAAATAGAGAGGTTTTTTTGTTTGTTTCAGAAACTTACCTTTCTAACTTTGTGAGATAAGCATTTTCCTGTTACTTGGTTCTAGCTGAGATAGAGGACCTCACCAGATGTTGTCTGATGCAACATCAGACATCAGGTTATCATGGGTCCTAAAGTCTCTATTAAGGACTTCCCTGATGGCTTAGATGGCAAAGCGTCTGTCTACAATGAGGGAGATCTGGATTCGATCCCTGGGTTGGGAAGATACCCTGGAGAAGGAAATGGCAACCCACTCCAGTACTATTGCCTGGAAAATCCCGTGGTCGGAGGAGCCTGATAGACTACAGTCCGTGGGGTCACAAATAGTCAGACATGACTGAGCGACTTCAAAGTCTCTATTATGAACATAGAGGTATAAAGTCTCTTTCATGATAAATCAGGCAATCCATCAAAAACTTTTAACTATTTCATGGAATTTACATAAGAGCAGCTGGACCTGAGCAAATTCTAAAAGTTCAAATAATTTTCAGGAGAATTTCTCTTACTTTCCCAGGACAGTGTGAGGATCTCTCTGTGACTAACTAAGGGGTAAGTAACATGAAAACTTACAATACCATATGTAAAATAGATAGCCAATGGGAATTTGATGTATGACTCAGGGAGCTCAGAGAGGGGGCTCTATAACCATCTAGAGGGGTGGGAAGGGGAGGGAGATGGATAAAGGTTAAAGAAGGAGGGGACATGAGTGTCGCTATGACTGATTATTGTTGATGTTTGACAGAAAACAACACAATTCTGTAAAGCAATTACCTTAAATTAAACATTAATTAATTCAAATATAAAAACAAGAAAGCTAAATAATAATAATAATAAAAGATCAAAATCCACAAAATACTTAGCCTCCTGATAGTCGGTTTCTTACGCTATAGTGGTTACAGCAAAGAATGTATTGCTGCGGTATTATTATCCCAGAATGAAAGTGAAGGTTGCTCAGTCGTGTCTGACTCTTTGCGACCCCATGGACTATACAGTCTGTGGAATTCTCCAGGCCAGAATACTGAAGTGGGTAGCCTTTCCCTTTCCAGGGGATATTCCCAACCCACGTATCAAATCCAGTTCCCCGCATTGTGGGCAAATTATTTACCAGCTGAGCCACAAGCTTTCCTGATAGCTCAGTTGGTAAAGAATCTGCCTGCAACGAAGGAGACCTGGGTTTGATCCCTAGGTTGGAAAGATTCCCTGGAGAAGGGAAAGCTACCCACTCCAGTATTCTGGCCTGGAGAATTCCATGAACTGTATGTAGTCCACAGGGTTGCAAAGAGTTGGACACAACTGAGTGACTTTCACTTCACCCCAGAAGAGGGATTCCCTATATATATAAAACATGATAAGAGAATGTAATTAATAAATAGAGCTTCCATAAATAAACACTTTTGACTGCATTACTGGTAAGAGATCTATTTGATTTGACAGGTAAACAAGGGGAAGTTCACTTACATTGTGTGTAGATGGTCTCTCTGGTATAGCTCAGTGTTTACTATATGACATACTCATAAAAATGTTGCTACCTCACTCTGTGACTCTTGGCTTACTCACTTTAGAGACTGCTGTATGCGGGAGACCATTTCTTTTAAGGTAGCAATGGTCACTCCACAGGATTGAGTGGTGTCACAGAACCTTTTTAGGAGCCTTGACTGAGCACAGAAGATGAGGAAACATTTCTCTTCCAGCTCCCTAGAAGCTAAAGCTCAGGTGTTTATATTTTTCCTGTTTCTCTTGTGCATGCGTGCTTGGTCATGTCTGACTCTGCAAACCCATGGACTGTAGCTTCCCAGGATCTTCTGTCCATGGGATTCTCCAGGCGAGAATACCAGAGTAGGTTGCCGTTTCCTTCTCCAGGGGATCTGCCAAACCCAGGGATAGAACCTGCCTCTCCTGCATTGGCTGGTGGATTGTTTACCACTGAGCCATGGGGGGAGCCCTGTTAGTACTTTAAAGAAAGTTAAAATCTAGAACTGCTTTTTAAATTATGGAGAAATACTGTTATAAATACTGCTACAATTACAAAAGATAGTGTGCAGTCTGATGAAGCAAGGACTAACTCTTTACATGCATTATCCCAATTTTCATAAGAATTTGATGAGGTGGACAATTAGTATTTATTATTTTATAATTAATAACAATAACATTTAAGAAGTGACTCAAAGTCTCACAGCTGTGAAATGGCAAATCTCACTTTCAAATCCAGGTTGCCTGAGTTGTAAGCTCTTACAACTTATCATACAAGACATATTTCCTTCTAGTCACTAGGAAAATTGGAAGAAGCAAACTAAAATGGGGGTACCTGGGACTGCTCTCAATAGCATTGAACTTGTACTTTTAGATCGTCTCATATAACTAAAGGCTGTAAAGTACCTTTTAATATCTGGTAGAAATCATAGGATTTATAGGATTTTTTTGTCTGTTTGTTCTTTATCACCTGGCAGAACTGAAAGGGTTTTTGTTGTTGTTTAATCTTAGATTTGTCAGTTAAGGATTACATTGTAATTGGCTACATAATAGTCAATTATATTATCACTCTCCATTTTTCTCTTTGGGAATCATTCCAGCCACACCACTAGAAAAAATGTCATTGCCAATCTAAAATCCACTTGGGGTTGGGAACCATCTTGGGATATCCTACTTGTCTCATCAAGAATATATTTATCCCTTGTAACATCTATGTGCAAAGTCTGGTATCAGCCTTTTGCACAAAATAAATACTACAATTCAAACTTCCAGAAGGTGCCAAGGTAGGTGACAGATTCCCTAAAGCATTAACAAAGTGTGTGGTGTGGATGTAGCAAAGATACTGTTGCCTTAGATAAAATGTATCTTCTCTGACTCTGCAGGGTTTTCTCAGTTTGTGTAGGTATGTGGGCTAAAGGAGTGAATGGGGGGATGGTGGAGTATAAATCTGACCTGACCTTCCCCGTGGCATTTTCTGAAAGCCATTGACTGATTCACTGTGGTCCTTATTTCATTGATGAGGAATCTGAGTGTGGCTATTTTGGAAATCTTGTGAAATCCAATAATCTAATTAACTGTGCTAAATTAGGTGTGTAGCTCAGTCATGTCCAATACTCTGACCCCATGGGCTGTAACCTGCCAGGCTTTGCTGTCCATGGAATTTTCCAGACAAGAATATTGGAGTGGGTTTCCATTCCTTACTCCATAGCTAAATTTAGTAAGCTAAATTTTATCAGTAAGCCAAACCTCAGTTTCTATGAGAATATACACATATTAACATACAATATAACTATTTTATGCTTGTCCTTATAATTATCAACTGAAGGAACTTATGATTTTGAAGTCAGATATTGAATGATTAAATAATCACAATAGTATTATTATTAATGAAAGATAATGTATTTATTGTTTCATGCATCTATAATATAATAAGCCCTGTAAAGTGTCATAAATTATCCAATTTAATCCTGATTTCAATTTTATGGTATAAGATACTTGAGCTCAATCCCTGAGTCAGGAAGATCCCCTGGAGGAGGAAATGGCAATGCATTCCAGTAGTCTTGCCTGGAGAATCCCATGCACGAGGAGCCTGGTGGGCTATATAGTCCATAGGGTTGCACAGAGTCCAACACAACTGAAGTAACTTAGCACGCATGTATATATCATGCTATTTAAATGAAATTAAGAAGTTTAGGCATAGAGAAGTTCAATGACTTATAGAACACTCAATGTCACATCTGAGGTTAAACTAAATTTTGCCTGATGCCATATCCTGTGTATGTTTAATTAGTACAGTACAGCATAATTTGAAAAGGAGAGAGGGCAAACTTTATACTTAATACTTTAAGCAGAAGAACAAATTGAAAATCCATCCATGGGTAGTTTTTAGAAGTAGCTTTGTCACATAAGATTTCCTTTGGGATCAGTGGGGCTCAGCTTATGTTAGGTTAATCAAGATCTAAGTTCAAAGTAGTATGAGATGAACTCTTCAAAAGAAGTGGAATTGTTGTGGGATGCTTCACCTCCCATTCGACAACTGACTACAGAAACCCTCTAGATAGTTTTTCAATTTTAATGGAAACTCAAGGAAGAAAAATCAGACTTTGATCTCATAACCTGTTTTTGGATATGATATAATCATTCAAGTCACTAGTGGACATGCCCCATGTTGAATGATCTTGTAGTCATGGCATCTGAAGAACAAGAACCTGAGATGATGGCTGAGGTTCTTTCCCACACTGACATTCTATATTCAAATGATATATCATAAAATTCCTACAGCAGTACAAAATATTTCAACATCAGACCCATCATAGTACTTCAGTTAAGAAATGAGAACAGGATTCTATCAATGTATACTCTGAAAATTTAATTACATTTCTATGCTTCAGTTTTATCACTTATAAAGTTAGAAAAATATCTATCTATAGAATAATAGGAGGTTTCAACAAAATGATGCATGTCAAGTGATTGAAAAATGTATTGGTAATTTTAGCTTTGTTTGTTGCTTTAACCACCATCAGTATCATCTTTAACACACGTAACTAGGTATCACAGTGAATATATCAGGGCTCCAGTTCATAGAACACCCAAGTTAAAACTGTTCAAGAAAACAAGCTATAATTTGCCTTGGTTGTCTTATTGGTAGTGGAAGTTATACTCCATTTATGTTTGGTGAGAGTTTATAACATTTTTCATGCTGCATGTCTGTTCATTTTTTGTTTCCAGTTTTAATAAACTTTCCTGATTCAACAATTCCTACTAATAACATGCAAACAAATATAAAAGTTTAGTAAGCTATTATGAAGTTCTTGAATATATATATTTTCCCTTATATGACAAGCATAAAAATAAATACAGTAGGTCTGATTTTATAAATGAGGATATGATGACATAAATAAAGATGAAATAATTTAAGGTAGTAGAACCAGGATTACATTCCAGGTCTCCAGACACTTACTTTCTCACTTTCTTCATTTTTGGGGCCTCTTTTGTTCCAGTGATATCAAATAAAACAGGACCCAGGCTGTTGGAGTGTCTCACAGATAGACACACACACATACACATACACACACACACACACACACACACACAAGAAAATTAAAGAAAGTCCTTTTCATGGTTATTGAATTGATTCTTTACAGAAAGGAAGACAGAGTTAAGAATAAGAATCTGAATATTATGTAAGCATAGAAATTACACTTGTGCAACATAGACACATTAATTGCTTTCTCATTTAAGAGTTTGGATTCATCTTTTTCCAATCAATTTTTTCCTTTTAAAGATTTAATTCCCAGTGAAGACCGGATTCTCTAGAAGATTTCAGGCCATATTGTTGGACCAGGGAGAATTACAGGATTCCCACACAGCACAGAGAATAGATCCTCATTATTTGTTTCTCTTATTACTTACTGCAGAGTTACTGACTTAAGCCACTTCCAACATTACATATCTTTAATTGCCTGCAGGATACTCCATCTCACTGTATTTTTTCATTGACATTCATCCTAAGTTTTCTTCACTTGGGCACTCTCTCCTTCTGACTATATAATACATTTTCCCAATACAGTCTCAGTTTGCTGCTAAGTCACTTCAGTCGTGTCCGACTCTGGGCGACCCCATAGATGGCAGCCCACCAGGCTCCCCCGTCCCTGGGATTCTCCAGCCAAGAACACTGGAGTGGGTTGCCATTTCCTTCTCCAATGCATGAAAGTGAAGACTGAAAGGGAAGTCGCTCAGTCGTGTCCGACTCTTAGCGACCCCATGGACTGCAGCCTACCAGGCTCCTCCGTCCATGGGATTTTCCAGGCAAGAGTACTGGAGTGGGTTGCCATTGCCTTCTCCAAAAACACGCGCATGCACACACACACACAAATATCTACTTGTTTTTCCTCTAATCATCACAGAGTGGTTAAATAACTTTATTAAGCTCACATAACCAATTAGTATATATTCTATATGTAGCAAAGCTAAGATTTGAACCCAGTCATCTCTTGCATAGCTGTTATGCTCTTATCTGTTATTTTAAACTACCTCCCAAGATCATAGATATTCTGTAGACTCATCCAGTTTATCTGTGGTAGCATTCTCCCTAGACTTTTTCTCAACTATACTTTCCTATACATGGAAGAATATGATTTTAGGATTTGAAAAATAGGGGTTTGCCTATAAGGACTTTGCCAGCTCTTCTAGTTCTACCAGGATTTATCAACTCAGCCAAATTCATTCTTTTTCATCTTTAAAGGATTTAGTACTATCTCTTAATGTGAACAGTCTTTAAAGAATCGCTGCCTCTTGGAGCATCATAGCTGAATAACAGTCTCTAGTATCAATGAAGATTTTTTTTTAAATTTTATTTTATTTTTAAAACTTTACAATATTGTATTAGTTTTTCCAAATATCAAAATGAATCCACCACAGGTACACCCGCGTTTCCCATTCTGAACCCTCCTCCCTCCTCCCTCCCCTACCCTCCCTCTGGGTCGTCCCAGTGCACCAGCCCCAAGCATCCAGTACCGTGCATCGAACCTGGACTGGCGGCTCGTTTCATACATGATATTATACATGTTTCAATGCTATTCTCTCAATGAAGATTTTAATTGCTTTTTAAATAAAGTCGCAAATGAAAACAAACCAAATACATCACAGAAAATGCCTTAATGGTTATTCTATCCTTATCTTTGCCTCATTAGAAGGAAGAATAAATATATACTTGATTCATCAATCATTTGGAGAAGACAATGGCACCCCACTCCAGCACTCTTGCCTGGAAAATCCCATGGACGGAGGAGCCTGGTAGGCTGCAGTCCACGGGGTCGCAAAGAGTCGGACACGACTGAGCGACTTCCCTTTCACTTCTCACTTTCATGCATTGGAGAAGGAAATGGCAACCCACTCCAGTGTTCTTGGCTGGAGAATCCCAGGGACGGGGGAGCCTGGTGGGCTGCCATCTATGGGGTCACCCAGAGTCGGAAACGACTGAAGCAACTTAGCAGCAGCAGCAGCATCAATTATTCAAATCAATTCATGTATCCTGATACCATTTATTTCAGATGAGAAAGACAAGAAAACCAAGAAGATGTTGGAGAATAATTGTACCATGCCAATTGAGTTCCTACTTGTTGGATTCACAGATTATCTACCTCTCAGAGTTACACTATTCTTGGTATTTCTCATAGTCTATACACTAACTATGGTGGGAAATGTAGGTTTAATAATCCTAATTAATATCAATTCAAGCCTTCAAACCCCCATGTATTATTTTCTCAGCAACTTGTCTTTCTTAGACATTAGCTACTCAACAGCAATCATTCCTAAAATGCTGGTAAATTTCTTAGCATCCAAGAAAAGTATTTCCCTCTCTGGTTGTGTACTACAGATGTTTTTCTTTGGTTGTTTTGCTGATGCTGAATGCCTTATCTTGGCAGCAATGGCCTATGATCGCTATGCAGCCATCTGCAATCCACTGCTCTATTCTGCTCTTGTGTCTCGGAGAGTCTGTGTCTGCTGCATTGTGTTGGCATACTTCAGTGGGGGTGTGACTTCAATGGTCCATGTCTGCCTCACATTCAGGCTGCCATTTTGTGGCTCCAATATCGTCAACCATTTTTTCTGTGACATCCCGCCTCTCCTGGCTTTGTCTTGTACAGACACCTACATTAATGAGCTTCTGCTCTTTGCTTTGTGTGGCTTCATCCAGACCAGCACTTTTGTGGTCATATTTATCTCATACTTCTGTATCCTCCTCACTGTTTTGAGCATCAAGTCCTCAGGTGGAAGAAGCAAAACGTTCTCTACCTGTGCCTCTCATCTCTTGGCAATCACCTTATTCTATGGAACACTCCTGTTTATGTACTTGCGTCCCACTACCAGCTACTCCCCAGACACTGACAAAGTAGTTGCAGTGTTTTATACGGTTGTCTTTCCCATGTTTAATCCAATAATCTACAGCTTCAGAAACAAAGATGTAAAATATGCCCTCAGAAAGCTATTGGACAGAAACGGGACTTTCAAGTGAATAGGAATTGAAGTCATTTAAGAATATTTAAGGCATAGCCTATCCCTCCAATCTGATAATCAGCTGTACATCATCCTATATGTCAAATATTTTAAACATTTCCCCACCTTTCAGAAATAAAAAAATAACTTTTCATCCTCTATTCTGTGAAATGTTTTTATCATCTCTTACAAAAACAGATTTGTCAAAATTCTGCTCTGTGAAATGTTTCTGAATTAAAATAAATAATAGTTTCTCTTTGTACATTGATTTTTATATTCTTTGTCATCTAATATTGAAGGTAT
Source organism: Bos indicus x Bos taurus (assembly GCF_003369695.1). Classification (NCBI taxonomy): domain Eukaryota; kingdom Metazoa; phylum Chordata; class Mammalia; order Artiodactyla; family Bovidae; genus Bos; species Bos indicus x Bos taurus. The sequence continues at coordinate 368,485 of NC_040103.1, read as the reverse complement.
TTGTTGACTTGTTTGTCAACCTATCCATATGAGAAAGTCCTTGGCAGCTGGGGATATGTATCTTGGTTGATTTTTCCAACACCTATGCAGCTTGGTGTAGGGCACGTCCTCACTATATATATTCAGTGAATAAATGGATGAATGGATAGGATGAATGAATGGATAGATGAGTGAGTAAATCCAGTTTTCTGTGTTTGGGAAAATAAGCCTAGATTCTGCACTTAAAGAACATTTACCATCAGAGAAACTTTACATTACTCATGATGGATAATGGGGATTACAGTGGCTCTCAGAAAATCAGATAGAAGCACATATAGTGATAGTCACATTTATATTAGGAGAGAGTGAAATTATAGCATGTATTTTCTCTTTCAGTTCAATTCAGTTGGTCAGTAGTGTCTGACTCTGTGACCCCATGAACTGCAGCACACCAGGCCTCCCTGTCCATCACCAACTCCTAGAGTCCACACAAACCCGTGCCATCCAGCCATCTCATCCTCTGTCATCCCCTTCTCCTCCCACCCACAATCCCTCCCAACATCAGGGTCTTTTCCAATGAGTCAACTCTTCTCATGAGGTGGCCAAAGCATTGGAGTTTCAGCTTCAGCATCAATCCTTCCAATGAACACCCAGGACTGATCTCCTTTAAGATGGACTGGTTGGGCTAGATTGATTACCATAATAGGCTCTTTCATTCACTGTGGATATCTGGGAAAACCAAACAAGTTTGTGAAGATCATAAAGACTATTAACTATATATATTACTAATTATTAACACATAAGTTACTGACTCTATCTTCAGGAAGAGGTCAACAATTGCTTTGATCACTGTATTCTGTAAATTGGCCATGTAAATCAATTGACGTATGAATCCTTCTTTCTCTGGGATCAGGTTTGATGATTAAATTATCAGACATTTTCTGTGGTTGCTTTTAATCCTTGAGTCCTAATTTCCTTTTTATTTTATCTCAGCAGAGTTGAAGGAATACACTGTGTAGATAAGAATACATCATACTGTGCATTTGGTAGTAATTGTAGAGCTATAAATGGCTGTGTTTGTTACAGGATTACAACCCTGAAAATAAAGACAATACAATATTACCAATGAAATGGGTTGTTTTGAAGTATAAATGAACTAATATATGTAATCTTCCCAGTATATGGATAATTTGAGAGTTAAATGATCGAATATGTAAAAATCTCCTAGAATATATGGAAAGCTCTTGTTGCCTGTTACAATGTAACAGCATACACTTGTTCATTATTTTACCATTATTATATGATTTTAAGATAGTGGCTGGGTTTGATTTCCTAGAAGAAACTATGAATTTTAACAATATCCATGAAGCATTCTGGAGATTCTGAGATGCTGGGAGAGGTTAAAAAAACAAAATTGGAACCTAAGATTCAACTCAGTGTCTCTTCATCCTGTTGAAATATTTGCCCTCAATGAAAACTTTATTGGAGTACAGAGTACAATGTCTTTCATTCGATCTTATTCTTAAATTGTTTCTGAAAAGTAGGGGTTATTGTTCATCATTCCTTTACCGTTTGTGTTTCCTCCTGCTGCAAAAAGTTAATGAGATTTTCATGGAATGAGCTGATTTCTTCTAATCATCTATCTGTTGTGTTCATGAACATAAGGTTGCATAAAGAAGCATGTCAGCTTCCTTAATAGGGACCTGTTAAATTTAAGACATTTTTCATTTACAAAAATAAATTAGACTAAAATAAGTAAACTACAATCTCTATGTAAACTATAAAATTGTATAAGTTTAATTAGCACAGTTTCTAAAAGCAGCATTATTGACAGTTTGGGCCAATACTCCTTTGTTGGTAGAAGAAGAGGAGGAGGAGAGGTTTACCCTCTACAGTTTAGGGTTTTAGCAGCCTACCTGGTCTCTACTCACTTGATACTAGTAGCATCCCCCCTATTTAGGTTAACCAAAAATGTATCCAAACCTTGCCAATGTCCCACTGGAGGCAAATTATACCTAGATGAGAACTAAAAATCTTTCTCAGCTGTATTTATCTGTCCATAACACAAGAGAAACCCATAATAACAAGGTCACTACCTGAACTTAAGTCAGAATAATAATTTGGTAAGAAAAACTCAGATATTATTTTATTTTGGTCTGAAGTATTTCCCTAGCTCATAGTATTTGGGTTGATAATACACACACAGAAAATCATGATATAATTTTAATGAACATATAAAATTATATATATATATATATATATATATATATATACACACACACACACATAATGAAAAGCCACATTTCAGAATAAAGTAGAATATTTGCAATGATTATATTCAATTAGATTTACTTTTTTGCCTATCTATGGTCAGAGAATGAGAATACTTATATATTTCATTTCAGTCATAAGAAGGTAAATTTAAAATAATAAATTCAGGTTCCCCCTATAGAAAATATCTGCATTTTGATGACTATCTTCAGTTCAGGTCAGAATTAAAATCTATGTTCTAATTCTAATCTTGATTGCCCTTATACTGAGTCTTGGAGATTGGGTGCTAATTTGTTTTATGGCATGAGTTGAAAAATACCAATTTTTCTAGTGACATAAGGCAAAAAATTATATTTAAAGGACAAAGTAGATATCTTCAAAGGAATTTGTTGGCTTTCAGTCAATAAGTCAAGTCCAGCTCTTTAAGACTGAGGCACACCAGACTTCCCTATCCGTCACTGTCTCCCAGAGTTTGCTCAAACTCATGTCCATCAAGTTGGTGATGCTAACCAACCAACTCATTTGTCACCCCCTTTCCTTATTTTGTTCAATCTTTCCAAGCATCAGGGTCTTTCCCATGAGTTGGCTTTTCACATCAGGTGGCCAAAGTATTGGAGTTTCATCTTCAACATCAGTCCTTCCAATGAATATTCAGGGCTGATTTCCTTTAGGATTGACCAGTTTGATCTCCTTGCAGTCCAGGGGACTCTCAAGAGCCTTCTCTAGCACCATGATTCCAAAGTATCAGTTATTTGGTGCTCAGTCTTCTTTATGGACTACTGTTACATCCGTACATGACTACTGAAAAAAACATAGTTTTGATTATATAGATTTTTGTAGACAAAGTGATGTCTCTGCTTTTTAATACACTGTCTAGATTTGTCATAGTTTTCCTTCAAAGCAGCAAGCATCTTTTAACTTCATGGCTACAGTCATCATCTGCAGTGATTTTGGAGACCAAGAAAATAAAATGACGTGTCACTGTATCCACTTTTTCTCCTTCTAATTGCCATGAAATGATGGGACTGGATACCATGATCTTAATTTTTTGCATTTTGAGTTTTAAACCAGCTTTTTTCAGTCTCCTCTTTTACCCTCATCAAGAGGTTTTTCAGTTCCTCTTTGTTTTCTGCCTTTAGAGTCATATCACCGGCATATCTCATAGGTTGTTGGTATTTTTCTCAGCAATCTTAACTCTAGCTTGTGATTTATCCAGTATAGTATTTCACATGATGTACTCTGAATATAAGTTAAATAAATAGGGCAACAATATACAGCCTTGACATACTCTTTTCCCAATTTTGAACCAGAATATTGTTCCATATAAGGTCCTGTTGCTTCTTGACCTGCACATAGGTTTCTCAGGAGACAGGTAAGATGGACTGGTATTTGCATCTCTTGAAGAATTTTCCACAGTTTGTTGTGATCCACACAGTCAAAGGCGTTAGTGTATTCAAAGAAGTGGAAGTAGATGTTTTTCTGGAATTATCTTGCTTTTTCTATGATCCAATTAGTGTTGGCAATTTGATCTCTGAACTTCTGCCTTTTCTAAACCCAGCATGTACATCTGAATGTTCTTGATTCACATCCTGCTAAAGCCTAGCTTGAAGAATTTTGAACATTACGTTGTTAGAATGTGAAGTGAGTGCAATTGTTGGGTAGTTTGTCATTCAAACAATTTATCTGTAACTAATTTTTTTTTTCTCAGAAGTAAGTAATATATATATATATATTTAAAAACATGAGGTAACATTTGCCACCTTGATAAGAATGGAGATTCATAAATAACACTGAGAATCCATATTTTGTTTTAGTGACTGCAAACATTGTTAAGCATGATAGAGAGTACATGTAGTCCTTTTAACTGAAAGATCACTATTAGTCCTAACTATATATGCTTATGCTTCATTGTATTTTTATAGAAAATTAGTCACTAGTGTGGTAAAAAGCAAACAAACAAACCAACATGGTTTTATCATATCTTACATACATGCATGCTAAGTTACTTCAGTCATATCTTATTCTCTGAGACCCTATGGACTGCAGCCTACCAAGCTCTTCTATTCATGGGATTCTCCAGGCAAGAATACTAGAGTGTGTTGCCCTGCCCTTGTCCAGGGGATCTCTCCAACCCAGGGGCTGAACCCTTACATCTACCTATATTGGAAGGGCTTAAAACAAACTCAACATTCAGAAAACTAAGATCATGGGATCCGGTCCCATCACTTCACGGCAAATAGGTGGGGAAACAATGGAAACAGTTTGAGACTATTTTTGGGGGCACTGCAGATGATGATGGCAGCCATGAAGTTAAAAGACATTTACTTCTTGGAAGAAAAGCTATGATCAACCTAGACAGCATATTAAAAAGCAGAGACATTACTTTGCTAACAAAAGTCCATCTAGTCAAAGATATGGTTTTTCCAGTAGTCATGTATGGATGTGAGAGTAGGACTATAAAGAAAGCTGAGCACCAAAGAATTGATGCTTTTGAAATGTGGTGTTGGAGAAGACTCTTGAGAGTCCTTTGGACAGTTAGGAGATACAACCAGTCCATCATAATGGAAATCAGTCCTGGATATTCATTGGAAGGACTGATGCTGAAGCTGAAACTCCAATATGTTGGCTACCTGATGCGAAGAACTGACTGACTTGAAAAGACCCTGATGCTGGGAAAAATTGGAGGCAGGAGGAGAAGATGACGACAGAGGATGAGATGGTTGGATGGCATCTCCGACTCGATGGACATGAGTTTGAGTAAACTGCAAGAGTAGGTGATGGATAAGGAGACCTGGCATGCTGCAGTCCATGGGGTTGCAAAGAATCAGACATGACTGAGCGACTGAACTGAACTGATTATATTAATAAGTCAAAAAGAGAGCATACAATTGAATTAATTTCATGTGTGTGTATGTGTAATCTCTCAAAAAACTTTAATGTGAATTATTGTTAAAATTTTGGAGTATGATATTGTGCACTGTTGTTTAGTCACTCAGTCATGTCTGACTCTTTGCAACCTCATAGACTACAGCCCATCAGGCTCCTCTGTCCTCGGGATTTCCCAGGCAGGAATACTGGAGTGGGTTGCCATTTCCTACTCCAGGGGATCTTCTTGACCCAGGGCTCAAATCCGTGTCTCTTGGATTGCAGGTGGATTATTTACCATTGAGTCACTGGGTCAATTTCATAATGAAACAATGAGGTAAGTTAAGTATGCTTGAATGGTTCCATTTTACAGGAAAGAGGACAACTGCAGCTGTTTCACCATTAGAATATTTGAACACTTATCTGAGTAGTGTCTATGTCATTGAAATACACATCTTTAGTTTCTGCAATGGCATTTAGATGCAATTGCACCTCTGTGTTACACTTTATCCCAAGATGTTTAAGATTTAGAGAACACATTTTTTAAATTGCTTTATCTAAAAAATAAATACATTTTACATAAAAAGTGAGAGCAGAGGCACCTACTGAAGAGCCATTTAGACGACTTGCAGTTTTGATTAGTTTCAGTCTCAAGAGAATAGAAAAGATGCTAATGATTCAGCCTGTGGACATCTGAGATTCACTTCTACACAAGGAGCTATTAATACTAACTGTGGCCCCCAAATAAAAATAAGCAAATATAATAAAGCTTTACTTTCAATAATAAGTCCTTTAAGATCATGAAAACTTGGTCTTTTCTAGATCTTCTGCTTACTCTGGGCTTAACTGTGAGTATTTTTAGGAAGTGGCAATAATTTTATTTAAAATTTTGACATTTCCTGTTACTTCACAGTAAAAATCTGTTACCAGCTGTATGATTTCAGTATTTTTCTCAAACAGCCAGATAACAATATCCTAGTCTGTGTTTTATTTATCTTTTAAATGATTTCTTCTCATTTTTTGGAGAATGGGAACTATTTATTTAATACGTATGTTCAATATTTTCATGTGTCTGTGTATGGTTATGGTATTTGATATGGGGCTTCCCAGGTAGTTCAAATGGTAAAGAATCTGCCCACAATGTAGGAGTCCTGGGTTCAATTCCTGGATTGGGAAGATCTCATGGAGAGGGCATGATAACCCACTCCAGTACTTGCCTGGAGAATTTCATGGACAGAGGAGCCTGGCAGGCTACAGTTCATCGACTCGCAGAGTCAGACACAACTGAAGATTAACATTTTAACATTTTCATTTTCACACATGGTAACTGAAAGCCATTTTCACAGTTGCAGTAAATTTGAGATATTCTATGGAAAGTGGAATATTATATCTCAGAATTTTAATTTACTTGGCTATAGTACTAGAAAAAGCATTTCTTCCTAGTCTTATTAGCAATAGTTTTATTAATAAGAACTTTTATTCTACATTTGTTTTATGGTTCTAATAATAATATTTAAAGAATTATTTTCTACTTTTATTGAGTTTATCATTGCATCCTGTCTGTAACAAAAGCTGGTGATGCACACAGACACTTGATCTCCAGAACACAGGAATGCTTTTGCCATAAGCTGCTGCTTCTTCCCACTCCAAATCCACTGTGCCTGGATAAAGTTGTCTACAAATAAATATGTATTGTTTTTTATTATTTTATTTTATTTGACCACATTGTGCTGCTTACAGGATCTTAGTTCCCTGACTAGGGATCCAACCTGGAGTCCTGGCAGTAAGACTGCCACTGGACCATGGAAATTCCCAATATGTCTTATTAAAATTAGACAGTATGATCTATGTAGTTTTGAGTCTTTCATTATGTCAAGGTGGTGGTTGTTGATAGTATTTATTTTTAAATTTTTATTAATGACTGCTATTTAAGTTTCTATGTGTGTGTGTGGGGAGTGATGTTTTATAAACAACTTTAATCATAAAATTATAGTTTATATTATTTTAAGCTATAAGTATATTTCTATACTGGCTTCTCCATGGCTCAATAGGTAAAGAGTTTGCCTGCAGTGCAGGAGACACATGAGATGAAGGTTCAACCTCTGAATCGGGAAGACTCCCTGGAGAAGGAAATACTGCAACCCTCACCAGTGTCCTTGCCTGAAAAATCCCAAGGACAGAGGACCCTGGTGGACTACAGTCCATGGGGTCACCAAAGAGTCAGATTCAACTGAGTGGCTAAACATGGAAATACATATTTTTATACTTATAAATTTGCATAGCTGTGAATGTATAAATAACAAATAGTTCATATAGCATGCAATGAATTCTGTATGTACCTGTATACAATATACTGTAGCAACATGAACAAAATAAAAGTGAAATGCAATGTTTACACATAATACTGTACAATTTCAGTTGTAAATATTATAAAAACATAATTGTATTTGGGAAGCAAAGTTTCATGAGAGAACATAGTAAGATAGTTCAGTTTTGGTTTACAGCATGGTTATACCATCATTTTGAAATTGTTTTGACTGTTTTGATAGATACTTGGCTGGGATCACTTTTCTATTATCCTGATAAATGCTTTTAACTTAGTGATTTCTCTCACCATTATATTTTTTATTGTGACCTTGATCATTGTTGATTGTGTTTTTTCTAATGTCCGTTTGGAGTTACAAGTAAAAAGTAAACTACAGTGAAGGAATTTCATACTTTTTAAACAAATACTTTTCTCTGGGGAATCTTGACTTTTCAGGATACCTTTCTGAGATTTGGAAGAATTGCATTTAAGTATGTCTTTCAGTCACAAAAATGTTGTTTCCAGTAGTTCTTTTTCCTAAGGGAATACTTACCATTATTATTGTTCAAAAGCAGACTCTAATTTTATCAGATAAATGATACTGGTTGGTATCAGAAATCTCAAATTTAGTGACAGAATGACCCTGTGTTCTAGTTGTAATTCTAACAGCATGAGAGAAAATCATACTTTAGTGCTATGTAACACTTTTCCCTATCTAGTGTTTTCTATTATGGGTTCCATTGATAAAGCTGTTGTTAGAACTCTTGCTGTTTAACCTGTTGGATTCTCGCCTGGTTTTCCTGTGTCCTGGCATTGAGGCTTGTCTATCAGTATCATGCTTCAGGTCACTACTACATCCTCCAAGTGACATATGCTAATTAAACTGGCACAGAACTTCGTTTTTCCCTCCCTTTCTCCAAATAATGAAGGGAAATTTATACACACATGTTTGATTTGTTTCTTTATATTATTACAAGGAATATGCAACAGGTCAAAGGAAGAGTTATATTGGAACTCAAACCATCTTCTTACTGGTCAGAATTTTGACCCTTCTTAATCAATAGAAATTGATGAGGCTAGGCAAGAAATTCTGGCATGGCTTTATTGTGACCCTGATGCAGCGGGGTGGCGTGGAGTGAAAACCATTATAGGTTCCCTTGCTTGCTCCTCAAAGGGGGGCAAGCTGTTCCTTTTATGGGATGAGAGTAGAGGGGGCTCCCAAAAGTCAGGCTGGAGGGGTGATTTATATGGTTTCCCCCACCCTTTCGGTGGTATTAAATGCAGGGGGCATGCAAAGTACCCTGGTTTTGCTCTCAACAACATAATTTTGCTCCCAGCTCTTTAGAAGTGGCATTTGGGTTTTTGGTCTTATTTAATTTTTTGGGTGGAGAGGGATAGGGTTGGTCTTTTTGTATCTTGTTGTCCATAATCGGCCCCAACTGTGCATGTGCACAGTTATCTCTGAGTCCTTCACAGTTTCTTTGTATTTTGCAGCTCAAGGAGACATTTGTCCAGGTGCAAGCACTGTAACAAAGAGTCCCAGATCTCAGGTTCCAGTCTGTTTCAATCTTCATCCTAACACACCGGTGACATGATGTCCCCATTACACTAAAAAGCCTCAGGGTGGGGGAGAGGGGGGATTCCCATTAAAAAAGACATAAACATGCTTTTGGGTTTCCCATGTGGCACACTAGTGAAAGAATTCTCCTGCAAATGCAGGAGATACAAGACACAGGGGTTTGATCCCTGGGTCTGGAAGATCCCCTGGAGGAGGAAATGCAATCCTTTCCAGTATTCTTTATTGGGATAATTCCATAGACAGAGGAGCTTAGTGGTTATGGTCCATGAGGTCACAAACAGTTGGACAAGACTGATCACCTAGTACCAAATTATAATACACCAATTCTGTATTTTACAATCTAGATATTTTAACAGGAAAATAATATATAAATAAATATAAATATAAAAATAAAATATAAAATATAAATAAAAAGTTATTTATATTTTCCAACAAATTATTTTTTTCTTTTTCCTGGATATAGTAGACTTTGATTCCCAAATTAATTGATCTAAAATATAAACAGGATCAAGTTTATAATCTCAGTTTGTGAGTGATGAACCTCTGTACTAATAGAATGAAAATTTTGGTTTTGTTTAACAATACCTGAATTTTGCATCCCAAGATTATCCATATCCTGAGGTGTTTATTTGATTCATTTCTTTAATAACATGTAAACACCTTGAGAGTATGACGTTTTTCTTGTTAATCTCTAACAAATATAGCATTTCTTGGCAGAAAGTAGTAATATATATGTAGTAAGTGTGCATGCATGTGTGCTAAGTCTCTTCAGTCATGTCTGACCAGGCTCCTCTGTCCATCATAATTCTCCAGGCAAGAATACTGGAGTCGGTTGCCATGCCCTCCTTCAAGGGCTCTTCCCAGCCCAGTGATCAAACCCAGATCTTTAGTGTCCCCTGCAATAACTCAGGGTTCTTTACAGTGATGCTCTGCTGAGAGCCACCATGGCAGATCCCACCTATAACAAAGGTCATGCGAAAGAGACCTGACAGGCAGAGGTGAATCAGGCCTCGAGGGACCCCCTGAATCTGCTCGAGCATCTACCCCAAAACCAGAATCTGTCTGTCTTACTGTTTTGTGCCTTTCACCAACTCTTCTGACATTAATAGGGGCTATCTCTGACCACCTTTCTCTGGAAAAAGTCAACTTAGGGCTTTAGTTAATAAGTCTCCTGGGCATGAAAGGAATATTTCTATTTTAACCCCTCTGTTGGAATTCAAGCTTGCCTGACAGGTTTATCCATACTCTTGCAATTAACACACACGTTTGTTCACAACTCCCCAACCTGGAAAGGCACAGGAAGCCAAGACACTCTAAAAGTCCTAATGAGCATAGGGTCCTTTAAGGGTGAAAAATTATTAGAATAGATAGTACTGGTAAAGGGCTTCATTATTGGGCCAATGCTTGCTGTCAAGTGCCCATAACCCTTTTCCATTGTGCACCTGGGAGTGCATTAGTTAACATAGTTGGAATGTAAAAAAAAAAAAAAAAAAAAAACAAAAAACAAGTAGCAGCCTTGGAATTAACCACATCAAACCTTTGAGCTAGTTGGTTCTTTCTTTGTTGTGACCCACTGCACCTTTGCTCCATGAGAATGTAACTCTGTTTAGTACTTTCTGAGGCTGGGAGACATAAAGAAAAAACACTTTAAGGGAAAATAAGTTTTCTGGTTGAACAGCCTTTATCAAAAAAGGGTCATAAAATGTCCACAGGCCTCCAAGGCCAGAATAATGTACACAGCATTGTTTATGGGAAAGGTATGCAGAAAAAATCCTGGTTTTGATAAAGACAAAACAGATGTAATGTTTGGTCTGACTCTGTATAACTTTGCATCTTTCATTTCCCTCTATGTACAAGTCAAGGTATAAAAGTTCCTTTTGAAAATAAAGTTATGGGCCTTGCTCACTGAAGCTTGGTCTCCCTGTGTCATTCTTATTTTTCCTTTTCTCTCCTTTTCTCTCTCTGTTCTTCTTTCAGGATGACTCCTTGGAACACAGGAGCTTTATTGGCTTTCTGTGTTAATCAAGGAAGATCAAGCCTCTGATTTCTCCATTTTGCCATCCTTATCGCCTAAGCCATCATCCTGAGGGTACCCCTGGATCCTGCTGGGGCTGGACCCCAGCAGTGCTCCTTGGCAAGGCGTCATGTAATAAATTGTATATATTAAATATATGAAAGTGAAGTGAGTGAGTGAAGTCGCTCAGTTGTGTCCGACTCTTTGCAACCCCGTGGACTGTAGCCTACCAGGCTTCTCCATCCATGGGCTTCTCCAGGCAAGAATACTGGAGTGGGTTACCATTTCTTTCTCCAGGTGATCTTCCCAACCCAGGGATCGAACCCAGGTCTCCTGCATTGCAGGCAGACGCTTTAACCTCTGAGTCACCAGGGAAGCCCATGAAAGTATATACAAATGCTTAATTTATTGATATTGAATCATAAATATTGTTGAGTTAATATTATATGATGCCAAAAAAGTGAGTATAATTGAGTGACAGCCTACATTTTTTAAAAGCAAAACATATCTTGCCGGGGACCAGCCCCGGCTGATCCAGGGCATTCGAAGTGGGGACGGCATCAGCAACCTATTTATTTAAATATTTTATCAAAGATATAAAGAGTAATAGGATGAGGATAGCTCAGTAGGAAAATTTAGTGGAGAAAAGAGGTTGAGTAGCTTGGATTACGCGGGAGACCAATAAAACTTCAAGACAAGAAGTTTGCACCACTTACATAGGCCGCAGGCATCCTTCCATTCTCCCGAAGGAGAGGAGACACTGAGGCCTCCCTGGTCAGATCTTAGAAGCCCAGGCATAATTAGCAAGCATGGCGGGTTCCACGCTCCAGATGGAGACTCAGCCAGAATTTGAGAGAGAGAGCGACATGGGGAGACCAAGTTTCGGTGAACAAGGCCCACACTTTATTTTCCAAAGTAGTTTTTATACCTTAAATTGTGCATAGAGGATAATGGGGGAAGGGGTAGAGTCATGCAAGGACAGCAGTTCCTGGTCCTAATCGAAGCCAGGCTTTCAAACTTATCATATGCAAAAGTTCAGGTGATTTACATCATCTTCTGGCCAGGAGGCCTGTTAACATTTTAAGAAACTTATCTTTCTCTAAAGGTGATTATTCCAAAGTCAGGCACCAGCCTCCAAAAAAGCATTGGACAAAGCTGCATTCCTATAGTGCAAAGGTGAGGTGGGCTCAATCAAGAAAAGAATTAACTCAAGGGTCCAAGGTTATAAACATTGAGGCTACTACTTACATTTCTATACACCCATTATATCAAACAATACACTGCCAAGGACACGGTAGGTAAGGAGTATGGAGACTTAGCAGCAAACATTGGCCCAATAAGTGAAAAAACCTTTCACCAATACAATTTCTAATCAGTCTTTTAACTACTCAAAGGAATCTGTGTTTAGACAGTTTAGAACATCTCCTGCCTCTCACAGTTGGGAGGCTCTGAACAATCACATGTGGCCGGAAAACCTATTCAGGCAGACTAGAGGATTTCCAAAGGAGTTTGTAGGTTGAAACACTGTCACACCTAGGAATTATTAACTGGAGCTGTAAGCTAACTCTTTTTTCAGAGAGAAGTAGTGGGGGACAGCCCCCCATAAAGTCAGAGGTGTAGGTGAAAGCACAAAGCAGAAAGTAGGCAGACTCTGGTTTTTGGGGTAGATGCTCGAGAACTTCCAGGGGGACTCCTGAGGCTTGATCCCGCCTTTGCATATGCCGAGCCTTCTTCCTCATGACCTTTGTCATGGGCGGAGTTTCTCACGCTGGCTCCTGGCAGTGATAGAATTCCAGTTGAGCTAGTCCAGATCCTGAAAGATGATGCTGTGTAAAGTGCTGCACTCAATATGCAATATGCAATATGCACTCAATATGCAATATGCCGGCTCCCGGCAATATCTGACCAATATAATTTTGGTACTTCACACTCACACCTTGCCTCATCACATGACGTTTTTTGGGTTTGTTATTTTAATGCTAATAAAAACAAAACAAACAAAAATCCTCATGGATGAGAAAGTAATAGTTTTGACACTTCACACTCACACCTTACCTTCTTACATGAAGTTTTTGGGTTTGTTGTTTTCATGTTGATTAAAAAAAAATGATGGGAAGGCAAATACAAAAGTGTGATATAAAAATTATCAAGTTAAATTACACTTCTAGTTTTTTATGGGCTTTAATACTAAATAGTAAATGAAAATATGTCTCTATCACTTCCTCCTGTTTCAACTATCATGGAAGGCACAGCCCTTGTTTGTCCAAGTTGGGAATCTTAGCATTACGAAAGGAGTTGAATATTATGTAAGAGTGTCAAAAGTTAACTGGGTATTAAAAAATAGGAATAGGTTAGCCACAGGTAAGGAAATAATTTCTATTACAAAGTTTGTAACCCTCGTAAGCAGAGAACTTGTATGTGCCATTGACCAAGTCAGGTGGTTGATATAAGCCATATATGGGTTATAATGTCAATTCTTCCAATTAGTAGTTTCATTGTCTAAGATAGTTTCCTTATTGTAATGTTGACTATGTGGAAGGAAGGAATAAAATAATCTCTAGTTTCAAAAATGTGAGTCATTATAAATGTATTGTCTAGCAAACACAAGGTCTGGTGCTGGAGGTAATTTATTTTTTCATCTAATTACAGGCTAAACCTAGATGTTTCCTGTTATTATGGACACCAGATCATGGAGAAATCATATATCTATCTATCTGTGTGTGTGTGTGTGTGTGTGTGTGTGTGTGTGTGTGTGTGTGTGTCTGAGTGATACCATCTTATTCTGCAGCTAAAGAGCTATGCAAACCTGGAGGCATGGCAGATTGGAATCACACAGGTGTGAAGGAATTCCTTCTGGTAGGTATAACTGAAAATTATAAATTGCAGGTCCCTCTCTTTCTGCTTTTTTTTTTCCTTCTTTATTTTATCACTTTGATAGGCAACTGGGGGATGATCATATTGATCTGACTAAATGCCAAGCTTCATACTCCAATGTACTTCTTCCTTGGCAACCTCTCTTTTTGTGATATCTGCTACTCTATACCGGGGTCCAGCCCCAGCAGGATCCAGGGGTATCCTCAGGATGTCGGCTTAGGCAATAAGGATATCAAAGCAGAGAGCAGGGCTTGATCTTCCTTGGTTTACACAGAAAGCCAATAAAGCTCCTATGTTCCAAGGAGTCATTCTGAAAGAAGAACAGAGAGAGAAAAAGAGGGAAAAGGAAAAACAAGAATGACACGGGAAGACCAAGCTTCGCTGAGCAAGGCCCATAACTTTATTTTCAAAAGGAACTTTTATACCTTGACTTGTACATAGAGGGAAATGAAAGATGCAAAGTCATACGGAGTCAGCCCAAACATTACAACTGTTTTGTCTTTATCAAAACCAGGATTTTTTCTGCATACCTTTCCCATAAACAATGTTGTGTACAATATCTTCTGGCTTTGGAGGCCTGTGGACATATTATGACTCTTTTTTGATAAAGGTTGATCAGCCAGAAAACTTGTTTTCCCTTAAAGTGTTTTTTCTTTATTTCTCCCAGCCTCAGAAAGTACTAAACAGAGTTACATTCTCATGGAGCAAAGGTGCAGTGGGTCAAAACAAAGAAAGAACCAATTAGCTCAAAGGTTTGATGTGGTTAATTCCAAGGCTGCTACTTGTTTTTCATACATTCCAACTATGTTAACCAATGCACTCCCAGGTGCACAATGGATAAGGGATATGGGCACTTGGCAGCAAGCATTGGCCCAATAATGAAGCCCTTTACCAGTACTATCTATTCTAATAATTTTTCACCCTTAAAGGACCCTGTGCTCATTAGGACTTTTAGAATGTTTTGGCTTCCCGTGCCTTTCCAGGTTGGGGAGTTGTGAACAATCATGTGTGTTAATTGCAAGAGTATGGATAAACCTGTCAGGCAAGCTTGAATTCCAACAGAGGGGTTAAAATAGAAATATTCCTTTCATGCCCAGGAGACTTATTAATTAAAAACCTAAGTTGACTTTTTCCAGGGAAAGGTGGTTGGGGATAGCCCCCTGTTAATGTCAGAAGAGTTGGTGAATGGCACGAAATAGTAAGACAAACAGATTCTGGTTTTGGGGTAGATGCTCGAGCAGATTCAGAAGGTCCCTCGAGGCCTGATCCACCTTTGCCTGTCAGGTCTCTTCCACATGAACTTTGTCATGGGTGGGATCTCCCGTGGTGGCTCCTGGCAACTCTACTGTCTTTTCCCGTAAAATGCTGGTCAATTTCCTTTAAAAGCATAAGTCCAGCACCTTTTCTGGATGTGTTCTACGGAGTTTCTTTTTTGCATTATATGTAACTACAGAAGGCATTCTCCTGTCTATGATGGCTTATGACTGCTATGTCACAACAGCCGAGCCCCTGTTATATACAGTCATTATGACCCAACGGGTTTGTATTCAGATGGTTCTTTTATCTTACTTGGGAGGACTCTTTAACTCCCTGACACACACAATATGTTTGCTAAAACTAGACTTCTATGGTCCTAACATTGTGAGTCATTATTTCTGTGACATTCCCCCTCTTTTGAATCTCTTTTGTTCAGATGCTCATAACAATGAAATGCTGCTTTTGATATTCTCTGGGGTCATTGCAATGTTCACTTTTATTATCATCATGATCTCTTATATTCACATCATCATTGCTATCCAGAGAATCAGCTCAGCTGAGGGAAGGCACAAAGCCTTCTCCACTTGTGCCTCCCATCTGACTGCTGTGACCTTATTTTATGGGTCTGTGACCTTCAGCTACAACCAGTCAAGCTCTCAGTATTCCTTGGAACAGGAGAAGGTCTCTGCTGTGTTTTATACATTGGTGATCCCCATGCTAAACCCACTGATTTATAGTCTGAGGAATAAGGATGTAAAAGATGCAGCAAAATGGTCAATATGGCAGAAGAGAACCTCCACTTGATAAAGTTTTGTCCGTGGATTTTCCAATCTAATATTAATCTGAAAAAAATATTTTTAAACATTGTGTAACAAATACAATAACAAACACAACTGTAATCAAGACTCATGCAATTTGAGACATAAGTGTTGAGTTTGACAAGGAGACTAAAAATCACTCTATTTCACCATTCATTGTTTTGCAACTTAATGGCTTCATTCTTGAAAACCTGATATATTTTTTCTAACAAACTATATAATAAACTCTGAAAGAACTCACCATGAATTTAGAAGAAACTGTCATTGACTCAAATTAATAGAAAACTCCAACAACGGGTGCTTGTCAAATGCACTGCTATTGCAGACAACAATTGAAATGTTTCATTGGCATGGTTTTCTTTGATATTACCATTGCTTTTTGTTTGAAAAATGCCATCACTCAAGTTTCACTATATCTTCAATTTTATGCTTACATTCATATCTTATAATATCTTAGAAACATAGCTTAGAAAAATGGCTAAGGAAATGCTCATTAGTTATAATTTGCTCATTCAACACATTTTTACTGAGTACTTTTTATTGTTCAAGTTACTCTGTTTGGTCCAAAACTAAACAGATTCAATGTATGTAGATCTAAAGCTTGCTAGAGAATCTGGTGATGTAAGTGGGAAGGACCATTAACATATAAACAAATATATGAATTTTGCTCTAGGATAGAATTCTAAAACAAAAGCTGTAGAAAAGAAGTCTAGCAAGCTATTTACTGCCATATATATGAAGGCCTTTAATAACAGTGTAACACATTTTACAACCTCTCAATGGCTAATAAATGAGAGTATCAGTGATGTGCAAATAGCATTCTTTAAGAAATTTCCTGGGATATCACTGTTACCAACATTTTGGAAAATAAAAGAACAAATTAGGAAAAAGCTATTCTGAAATAGATAAGAAGAGTAATACAAAGAAGGGGACATATTCAAGAGATAGTTCATGAAAATCACCCACAAGGCTTGAAAAAAGATTAAGATTTCTTTTTCTTTCTTTTGAGAAAAAGATGTTTGACATGATAGGAAGAACTGAACCTGTGTCACTAGTCAGATACATTGGTTAAGAGAAAAAACAATAGATGTAAGATCCTCATAGCATAAAAATTTCTAAAGGAAGATTTTCTGGGAAGAAAAGATCTCCTAGGATGTTCAAGAAATAACAAAAAGATCAGAACTGGAATAAAGAGGGAAAGAGAGGTGAAACAGATGTTTCCAGAGAGGAAAAGAGGTCTAGATCATGTCTGTATATGTACAGGCTTAGAGTTTGAGTGAAGAAAAGACACAGAGGGAGTCAGACAGAAAAGTGACATGATCCAAATTACAATTTAAGAAACTCGCTCTGCCTAAACTATTGGTTCAGGCATACACCATAGAATGGCAAAATGGAAGGCAGAAATCCAGGCAGGGGACTGCACAACAATTTAGCCAAGAGTTGATGGCACATTAGACCAGTGCTGCCATGGTGAAAATTGTGAGAAGACAAATAAAATACATATACTGATGAGGGACCTGGCAAGATGGTAAGGGAGGGAGGAGTCAAAGGTGAATCCAAAGTGTTTAACAATTTTTCACCATTGAGGATAATGTTTGCTGTGGGTTTGTCATATATAGCTTTTATTATGTTGAGGTATGTTCCTTCTATTCCTGCTTTCTGGAGAGTTCTTATCATAAATGGATGTTGAATTTTGTCAAAGGCTTTCTCTGCATCTATTGAGATAATCATATGGTTTTTGTTTTTCAATTTGTTAATGTGGTGTATTACATTGATTGATTTGCGGATATTGAAGAATCCTTGCATCCCTGGGATAAAGCCCACTTGGTCATGGTGTATGATCTTTTTAATGTGTTGTTGGATTCTGATTGCTAGAATTTTGTTTAGGATTTTTGCATCTATGTTCATCAGTGATATTGGCCTGTAGTTTTCTTTTTTTGTGGGATCTTTGTCAGGTTTTGGTATTAGGGTGATGGTGGCCTCATAGAATGAGTTTGGAAGTTTACCTTCCTCTGCAATTTTCTGGAAGAGTTTGAGCAGGATAGGTGTTAGCTCTTCTCTAAATTTTTGGTAGAATTCAGCTGTGAAGCTGTCTGGACCTGGGCTTTTGTTTGCTGGAAGATTTTTGATTACAGTTTCAATTTCTGTGCTTGTGATGGGTCTGTTAAGATTTTCTATTTCTTCCTGGTCCAGTTTTGGAAAGTTGTACTTTTCTAAGAATTTGTCCATTTCTTCCACGTTGTCCATTTTATTGGCATATAATTGTTGATAGTAGTCTCTTTTTTTTTTCAATTTTAATTTAAAAAAATTATACGTGTGTTCCCCATCCTGAACCCTCCTCCCTCCTCCCTCCCCATACCATCCCTCTGGGTCGTCCCAGTGCACCAGCCCCAAGCATCCAGCATCGTGCATTGAACCTGGACTGGCATCTCGTTTCATGATCCTTTGTATTTCTGTGTTGTCTGTTGTGATCTCTCCATTTTCATTTCTAATTTTATTGATTTGATTTTTCTCCCTTTGTTTCCTGATGAGTCTGGCTAATGGTTTGTCAATTTTATTTATCCTTTCAAAGAACCAGCTTTTGGCTTTGTTGATTTTTGCTATGGTCTCTTTTGTTTCTTTTGCATTTATTTCTGCCCTAATTTTTAAGATTTCTTTCCTTCTACTAACCCTGGGGTTCTTCATTTCTTCCTTTTCTAGTTGCTTTAGGTGTAGGGTTAGGTTATTTATTTGACTTTTTTCTTGTTTCTTGAGGTATGCCTGTATTGCTATGAACTTTCCCCTTAGGACTGCTTTTAAAGTGTCCCACAGGTTTTGAGTTGCACTGGGATGACCCAGAGGGAGGGGAGGGGAAGGAGGAGGGTGGAGGGTTCAGGATGGGGAACGCGGGTATACCTGTGGTGGATTCATTTCGATATTTGGCAAAACTAATACAATATTGTAAAGTTTAAAAATAAAATTTGAAAAAAAAAAGTGTTTAACAGGCAAGTAAACAAAACACAATGACACATCCCCAAACCTACAGTGTATATAGTGTTTCAATAACCTTCAATCTTTCTGAAGTTGAGCATGAGATGGGAAAAAGAGACTTCAATACACATGAAAGGATAGTATGTCTTAATTCCATAATAGTAAACAAGATATTTAAATTTGCTAAAAACAATTTGTTTACTTATAGAGAGAAAATAAACATACCACTTTAGAGTTTTGTCCATAGATGTGTAAATATATATATATATATATAATATATATATTTATATATATATATGCTTGTTAGTTATACAGTTATAAATATAGAAACAGATTAGCATTGTTAAGAAGTGAAATCCTACAAGAGAGAAAGAATATGAAAAGTTGTATAATTCAGTCAAATTCAAGGATCTCAGATGTTAAATAATAAGAATCAAAATATTTGAAAAAAGGATTATGTGATATAGTATACTGAACAGAGCTTGTAGACTATTCTAAGATGAATGTGACCTAATATAAGATCTCAAAATTTGGGAAAGCATGAATGTGTCTTGCATACTGTAAAATATTATGTACTTATTATTCATAAATAAATATATGTATACATTTATTTTTAATTTATAAAAATGTTTTTTTTTTTAAAGAAAGCATTTCCATGTATGGGAGATTTATATCTGTGTCATTAGCAACATAAATTAGTTAAGAGGAAAAAATTAGACATAAGTACTACATGCCATATGAATCCTATGTCTATATATAGATGAAAGAGCTAGAAGTAAAACCAGTGTAGCAATTGCAATTGGTATTTATAGGTAAGGGATACATGCATGATTAACTATTTTTACAAATTTGTATTTTTCATGAATCCCTTCTATATGCTGGGCATGTGTCAAAATGAAAAACACAGGCAGCAGTTTTTATGAAATGAGAGAGCACTTTTACTTCTGGATGGATGGATGTGATTAAAACAGGATTTAATGTCATTCAAACATGTAAAATATCATGTAAGAAACGAGTTGCCAGTCCAGGTTCGATGCACGATACTGGATGCTTGGGGCTAGTGCACTGGGACGACCCAAAGGGATGGTATGGGGAGGGAGGAGGGAGGAGGGTTCAGGATGGGGAACACATGTATACCTGTGGCGGATTCATTTTGATATTTGGCAAAACTAATACAATTATGTAAAGTTTAAAAATAAAATAAAATAAAATTAAATAAATAAAAAAAATAAAGAAATTGTGACTGGCAAAAAAAAAAAAAAGCAGGATTTAAATAAAAATGAGTAGAAAAGTAAAGATAAGGTACAAATGTTATCTGTTGATAAAAGTGAATAGTTATTCAGGAAAAGAGAACTGAAATGGTTTAAAACTTAGGGAGCTGTAACCTTAGAGATGTGAGCTGCTTTTTGTCTGACTGATGCAAACACACTTGAAAATGCAGTGTTGGGGTACATGATAGGTTCCACAAGTGTTCAGGGAAAACTGTGGTGCTTTCAGCAGATATTCACAGGTTTCACTATGCATGTGTGCCTGTGTGCTCAGTCATGTACAGCTTTGTGACCCCATGGACTGTAACCTGCCAGGCTCCTCTGTCCATGGAATTTTCTAGGCAGGAACACTGGAGTGAGTTGCCATTTCCTTCTCCAAGGGATTGTCCCAGCCCAGGGATTAAACCTGTGTCATCTGCATTGGCAGGAGCCAGGTTTCACTATAGAAGTTTGTATTTCCTCATGGAACATTAGCAATGTTCTGTGCCTGAGTAAGCCCTGAGACCAAATAAGTAAATGAACAGACAGAAAACAGGTGATAGGTATAGATAGATGGAGCTTCCCTGGTGGCTCACATGGTAAAGAATCTGCCTGCAATGCATGAGACCTAGGTTCAATCCTGGGGTTGGGAATATCCACTGGAGAAGGGAATAGCAATCCACTCCAGTATTCCTTCCTGGAGAATTCCATGGACAGAGATGCCTGGCGGGCTACAGTCCATGGGGTCACAAAGAGTCAGACACGACTGAGCAACTAACACCATCTATAGATAGATACGGGGCCTCTCAGGTAGTGCAGTGATAAAAAGTCTACATCCAGTGCATGAGACCATGGGGTGCAGAAGACACAGTTTCGATCACTGGTTCGGGGAGATCCCCTGGAGGAGGAAATGGCAACCCACTCAGGTACTCCTCCTGGAAAAATCCTATGAACAGAGGAGCCTGGCAGGCTACAGTCCATGGAGTCACATGGAGTCAGACACAACTGAGTGAATGGGCACACACACACACATAGATAGATAGGGCTACCCAGGTGGTTCAGTGGTAAAGAATCTGCCTGCCAGTGCAGGAGACCCAGAAGATGCAGAGACACAGGTTTGATCTCTAGGTCAGGAAGATCCCCTGGAGGAGGGAATGGCAACCCACTCCAGTATTCTTTCCTGGAAAAATCCCATGAACAGAGGAGCCTGGTGGACTACAGTTCAAGTGGTCACAAAGAGTTGGACACGACAGAGAAACTGAGCATAGAGAGATATTGTTTAGGATGGTCCATATAATGACAGAAGTAAGTGGAGAACTTGTGAGAAACAGAGAGAAACTTTTGATATTGCCCCAAACAGTGCAAATATTAAGTATTGTGATAACACTCCTGACTCTGACCTGTGTCCTGTGACTGCTCTGGGAGAAAAGAGAAAACAGTGGAGCTTTCTGCAGTCAGAGGGGATGACAAGACGAACTGGGCTTCGGAAGCCTAAGCACACAGCTGTTTCTCCCCACAGGAAATGGGATGGGCCAGTGGGCAGAAGACTCTAAGGAGCCGGTTCTGGGCCACAGAGGCAGACTGGACGCGCCTGCTGTCTTGTGCTGCTCAGAAGACACCACATCCTCCTGGAGGGAAGAACCAGCGACAGAGGGAGCGCAGGTCTCCTCCCAAAACAGTTTCCAGGTTTGGACCCTGCTTTAAGTCAGGCACAGAGGTGCTGGGTGTTTCTTTCTGAAGCATGAGGGGATCAGACTCTGTAGATTCATACTGAACTGGAAAGACAAGGTGGAATCTCTCTTGGTCTCTCGTTCACCAGAGGCAAGAGGCCTGCATCACCACAAGGCCAGCAGCCACTTCAAGATTCGCTGTGACATGAAGTTGTGTAGGGCAGGAGGCTCAAGTTGACACCTCCAAAATGCTAAAATTGCATTTTCTGCAGTGTTTGAGGGCTGAAGAGAGACAGAGAGAGAGAGATGGAGAGAGAGAGAGAGAGAGAGAGAGAGAGAGAGAGAGAGAGAGATGGCAAGAGAGAGGGGCCCACTTCCCAGTCAACATCACCGGAATTCTACTCCCGAACAAGGACAGAATGGAAGAAAAATGAGGTCTGAATTCAAACAGATCAGTCCCAGCTCAATTAATAGTTGGATAAACACAGTCATCCTGTCATCTTTCATGCCTTTTTAAAGAGAAAGTGAAGCCCTCTCTTGTGAAAAGTAGCATCATCTTTAGTTTCTATGAAACTTTTGTTCACACTACAAGAAACCACAGAATACAAACAGGATCATAGGACATTTACATGGTGGAGCTAGAAAAGGATTTCAAAAAATACTAAGAATAACACATTAAAAATAGGGAAAATTTTGGAAAAAAATGTTTAAGATGAAATATTTCAAGAGAGAAATAAAGTTAAATGAAAATATTCTGTTCTCAGAATATAAATATATTGAAATATAAATTTCAATCTTAGTGGACTTTAATAGACCACATTAAATTAATAGATTCTATATTAGCATTAATCTGCAAATGATATGGTGTTTTCTGAACTTGGCCATTGAAAATTAAATTTTTTCCAAACTTATGTATCTAAAATATTCATAGTACTTGCAGATCCTGATTATATCAACTTTGTACTTCTGAGTCCACAAATCCTGGCATTACTTAAAGTCTAAATGGTATCTGTATGCATGTTCAGCTGATAATATCCTCAATTTTTTCATTCTTACCAAAACTTTCCAATTTTTTGAATAATACTTCCCTGAAGCAAAAGTTGATGGGGAAATTAAATTAATTAAAAATTAATTGGAAGACACTTTTTTCCAATATTACCTGTCTATAAGTATTTCAACTTCACATTTTGCTCAAAAATAAGATATGAAAACCATTTCAGTGGAAAATTTCTATCATATGATATTTGTTTTCTTTGAAGTAATTTTTTAAAATATTATGCAATCATTTTGTTTTATTTGATAAAAAGAAGTAAATCTACATATAAATTGTCTCCAGGACCTAATCAATTGTAAAATTTACTCTGAATTTATGTCTAAAAAAGGGATTTATGTAGGCAGAGCAAAGTAAGTCTTGCCTCTCATCCTGAGAACTCCAGGGTACCTCATATACTAGAGATTGATAATGCAACATTTGGTCATCCTTATGGACCAACTACCATGGAAGATTGCTTTGCATGTCTCCAAGGACAAAAGTTCAAGGACTAAATGCAGCTATGTAAGTTTTGAAAAGCTACTTGTCTTTTCCCTTAGGAACTACACAATGAAGAGCCTTATGGTGATATTCCTTTGTGATGCTCTAAACTTATTCCTAAGGTGGTAGAGCAACTGTTTCTAGAGAAATACTTAATACTCTGTAACTGAAACAAGTAGGGGAAGAATGATGCATTTCTGAAAGTGAAGCTTCTAAGTTTAAATGTGTGATATCATGTTGATATATGGCAAAACCAATACAGTATTGTAAAGTTAAAAAATTAAATTAAAAAATGTGTGATATTATTATGAGAGTAAATATGTTCATTAGAAATTGAGGAAATAACAAACTTCAAGGAATAATATGAAAATATTTCAAAGCTGTTGTAATGAATTCCTCACAATTACAATTTGTGTTCATAGAATGCTTATGTGTATGCCTCTGATGTTGCTGTTGTTTAGTCACTAAGTGAAAGAGAAGTGAAAGTGTTAGTCACTCTGAGTCATGTCTGACTCTTTGTGACCACATGGACTACATATTTATAGCTCAGGCCCCTCTATCTATGGAGTTTTCCATGCAAAAATCCTGGAGCAACTTGCCATTTCCTACTCGAGGGAACAATTCCCATTTTATAACTAAAATTTCATAATATAACAAGACTAATCTTTACATAATATAACCATACTAATCTTTCATAAATTGTTATTTCATGTTTTACACATTGACTGTCACTGCCATAACCAGCTTCCCTCTAGAAGTGTTTATGTGTGTGTGTTAAGTTGCTTCAGTCATGTCCAACTCTCTGCAAACCATGGAGTATAGCCCACCAGGGTCCTCTATACATGGCATTCCCCGGGCAAAAATGCTGAAGTGGGTTTGCATGCCCTTCTCCAGGGGATCTTTTTCACCCAGGGATTGAACTCATGTATCTAATGTCTTCTGCACTGGCAGATGAATTTTTTACCACCTAGCACCTGGGAAGCCCCAGAAGTGTTTATCTGATGTTAAGTATTTTACTGAGGCTTGCTGATCCAAGATGAGGGAGCAAAGGAAATCTCTAAAAAGTGGATAGACTTCAGATCAGATTGAAATATTCTTATGAATTAGTAATTTATGGTAAGTAAACCAATATTAACATATTTTTAAACTAACTCTTACAGAGAAGTCTTCTAGCATTCCAGAATTTTAGGAGATAATTTGTTCATATGGATAATAGAGAAAATTTATATTTTTAGGCACTTTGGAAGGGCAATTCTACTTATCCAAACTTTGTGTGGCTAAAACAGTTGTGAAATAAAATTCATGCTTTATGGAAAGACAAGAAATTTTAGACAAAAATATTTCTCTAGTCTTTGGCCTCCTTTCTCCCCTTTACTGTGCAATGTTTGTCCACATTATACATCAAACAAAAGTCCCCTATTAGCAGAGGTACCCATTCAACCATAAAGAGCTACATTCTCCCAGCATCAGCAAGACAATTTCTTAAAAGATAAGATTTGTTCTTGATCCCATATGGGGCCAAGTTGACTGATGACCCATTACTTACTTGAATCTGGATTGTGTACACTCAGTTATACATCATTTAATGTTCAGCCTGGGGCCTCCCTAGTAATCAAGTGGTAAAGAAGCCTCCTGCCAACACAGAAGACACACATTTGGTCCCTGGATCAGAAAGTTCTCCTGGAGAAGGAAATGGCAACACACTCCAGTACTCTTGTGTGGAAAGTTTCATGGACACAGGAGTCTGGTGGGCTACAGTCCATGGGGCTGCAAAGAGTCAGACATGACTTAGCTACTAAACAACAACAACAAATACAGCATTCTCTGTCTTAAAAATTTAAATAACTTTCCTTTGACTGCTACTAGGCAAAATGGTTCTTAGAGTTTTATGAGAGATTGATCCTGGGTTATAATCCTCAACATGGCTAGAATAAAATTTTCCATTTCCTTCATAGAAAGACCAATCAATTTTTCATTGATGCAGACTTATTTGTAGATGAAATGGCAGCATTAACCTAGTTGACAATAGGTAACTTTGGGAGTTAAAATGAGAGACTGATGGTAATTTTCAATGTAAATGCCATCTCTTAAGCCACTCCATTGATGATGGCAAAATTAATAGAATAAAGTTTTTCTTGCTTAATATTTTTAACGTTGGAACTCATTTTGTTCATCGTTAGGGTTATTTCTGATTTGAAGTGATTCTTTATACATACATATATATATATATATATATATATATATAGTCAAGCTATTCTTACACCATCTATTGAGTCATATAAGAAACCAAAGGTGTATTTTCACTGAAAGTGAAAGAGGAGAGTGAAAAACATGGCTTAAAACCAACATTCATAAAACAAAGATCATGGCATCCAGTCCCATCACTTCATTGCAAATAGCTGTGGAAACCATGGAAACAGTGACAGTTTATTTTCTTGAGCTCCAAAGTCACTGAAGATGGTGACTGAAGCCATGAAAAAAAAATACTTGGTCCTTGAAAGAAAAGCTATGACCAACCTCAGTTCATTCAGTCACTCAGTTGTGTCTGACTCTTTGTGACCCCATGGAATGCAGCACGCCAGGCTTCCCTCTCCATCACCAACTTTGGGAACTTATTCAAACTCATGTCCATAGAGTTGGTAATGCCATCCAACTGTCTCATCCTCTGTCATACCCTTCTCTTCCTGCCCTCAATCTTTCAGAGTATCAGTGTCTTTTCCAATGAGTCAGCTCTTCACATCAGGTGGCCAAAGTATTGGAATTTCAGCTTCAGCATCAGTTCTTCCAATGAATATTCAGAACTGATTTCCTTTAGGATGGACTGGTTGGATTTCCTTGCAGTCCAAGGGACTCTCAAGAGCCTTCTCCAACACCACAATTCAAAAGCATCAATTCTTCGGCACTCAGCTTTCCTTATTGTCCAACTCTCACATCCATAAGTGACTACTGGAAAAACCATAGTCTTGACTAGACGGATGTTTGTTGACAAAGTAATGTCTCTGCTTTTTAATATGTTGTCCAGGTTGGTCATAACTTTTCTTCCAGGGAGGAAACATCTTTTAATTTCATTGCTGCAGTCACCATCTGCAGAGATTTGGAGCCCCCAAAATAAAGTCGGACACTGTTTTGACTAATTCTCCATCTATTTCCCATGAAGTGATGGGACCGGATGCCATGATCTTCGTTTCTGAATGTTGAGTTTTAAGCCAACTTTTTCACTCTCCTTTTTCACTATCAACAAGAGGCTTTTTAGTTCTTCTTCATTTTCTACCACAAGGGCGGTGCCATCTGCACATCTGAGGTTATTGATTTTTTCCCAGCAATCTTGATTCCAGACTGTGCTTCAGCCAGCTCAGCATTTCTCATGATGTACTCTGCACATATGTTAAATAAGCAGGATGACAATATATAGCCTCGACATACTCCTTTTCCTATTTGGAACCAGTCTGTTGTTCCATGTACAGTTCTGTTGCTTCTTGACGTGCATACAGATTTCTCAAGAGACAGGTCAGGTGGTCTGGTATTTCCATCTCTTTAGGAATTTTCCAAAGTTTGTTGTGATACACACAATCAAAGGTTTTTGCATGGTCAATAAAGCAGGAGTATATGTTTTTCTGGAATTCTCTTGCTTTTCTGATATTGCAAAGGATGTTGAGAATTTGACCCCTGGTTGCTCTGCCTCTTCTAAATCCAGCTTGAACATCTGGAAGTTCACAGTTCACATACTATTGAAGCCTGGCTTCGAGAATTTTGAGCATTACTTTGCTAGCATGTGAGATTGGTGCAATTGTGTGGTAGTTTGAGCATTCTTTGGCATTGCCTTTCTTTGAGATTGGAATGAAAGCTGACCTTTTCCAGTCCTGTGGCCAATGTTGAGTTTTCTAAGTGTGCTGACTTATTTAGTGCAGCACCTTCACAGCATCATCTTTTAGGATTTGAAATAGCTCAACTGTAATTCCATCATCCCACTAGCTTTGTTCATAGTGATGCTTCCAAAGGCCCACTTGACTTCACATCCCAGGATATCTGGCTCTAGGTGAGTGATCACACCATCGTGGTTATCTGGTCATGAAGATTTTTTGGATAATAATTCTGTGTATTCTTTCCACCTCTTCCTAATATCTTCTGCTTCTGTTAGGTCCATACCATTTCTTGTCCTTTATTGAGCCCATCTTTGTGTGAAATATTCCCCTGGTTTCTCTAATTTTCTTGAAGAGATCAGTAGTCTTTTCCATTCTATTGCTTTCCTCTATTTCTTTGTATTGATCGCTGAGGAAAACTTTCTTCAGATCATGAACTCCTTATTGCCAAATTCAGACTTAAATTAAAGAAAGTAGGGAAAATCACTAGACCCTTCAGGTATGACCTAAATCAAATCCATTATGATTATAGAGTAGAAGTGAGAAGTAGCTTCAAGGGATTAGATCTGATAGACAGAGTGCCTGAATAACTAAGGACAGAGGTTCATGACATCATACAGGAGGCAGTGATCAAGACCATCCCCCCCAAAAAAGAAATGCAAAAAGGCAAAATGGTTGTCTGATGAGTCCTTACAAATAGCTGAGAAAATAAGAGAAGCTTTGGCAAAGGAGAAAAGGAAATATATACCCATCTGAATTACCAACCTAGATATTAAAAAGCACAGCCATTATTTTACTGACAAAGGTCCATCTAGTAAAAGCTATGGTTTTCCAAGTAGTCATGTTGGATGTGAGAGTTACACCATAAACAAAGCTGAGCGCTGAAGAATTCATGCTTTTGAACTGTGGTGTTGGAGAATACTCTTGAGAGTTCCTTGGACTGCAAGGAGACACAACCAGCCCATCCTAAAGGAAATCAGTTCTGAATATTCATTTCAAGGACTGATACTAAAGTTGAAATTTCAATATTTGGGCCACCTGATGTGAAGAACTGACTCTTTGGAAAAGACCCTGATTCTGGGAAAGATTGAGGGCAGGAGGAGAAGGGGACGTCAGAGAATGTCATATTTGGAAGGCATCATTGACATGATGGACATGAATTTGAGCAAGCTTCGGGAGTTGATGATGGACAGGGAAGCCTAGCATCTGCAGTCCAGAGGTTTCAAAGAGTTGGATACTAGTCTTTGAGTGACTGACTAACTGAATAGTTTCATTCTCTAAATCATTACAGATTTCACTATGTGATATATGTATGTGATATGTATATAGGAAGAAAAAATATATATATAGATATATATTTTCCTTAGAGAGCATTTTTAAAAAATATATCTGGGCATTTAATCATGAATCTGGACAAAGAAGGTATATTTCTGCTTCTTATGATTAACAAGAAAATTGTGGCATGTTTTCTGCTCTATGAGAGATAATATAAATGATACATTGAAACACATAAATGGAGATTAATTAATAATAAATATAAATCTTTGTAATTTTCTACAGTAGACTATACATTTAATGTAAGTGAAAATGAAAATAATACAATTAGAAACACAGTAAATATAAATAAGCTTCAATAGTAATTTTGTTTCATACAATTTAAAAAATATGAGCATTATAGTTAAAATGAATGAATGACAATCCCTGGTGGAGATAAAAAACAAAGGAGAATATAAGCAGCTTAATTATTCTCAATGACCATGATGAAAAATCTTGAATCAGAAATGAATCAGACACTAAATCCAATACTGTGCTTAGAAGGAAAAAAAAATACATATATATGATTAATAAAATGGTAATTGAGGAGTTAAAACAGTAATAATTGTCACCCTCCTTATTCAACTTATACACAGAGTACATCATTAGAAAGACTGGGCTGGAAGAAGCACAGCTGGAATCAAGATTGCTGGGAGAAATATCAATAACCTCAGATATGCAGATTCATGGGGTCGCAAAGAGTCGGACACAACTGAGCGACTGAAATGAACTGAACTGAACTGAACTGAAGAGTAATAAAGTGGATCAGTTCAGTTCAGTCGCTCACCATCACCCTAATACCAAAACCTGACAAAGATACCACAAAAAAAGAAAACTACAGGCCAAATCACTGATGAACATAGATGCAAAAATCCTTAACAAAATTCTAGTAATCAGAATCAAACAACACATAAAAATATACACCATGACCAAATGGGCTTTATCCCAGGGATGAAGGATTCTGCAATATCCACAGATCAATCAATGTAATACACCACATTAACAAATTGAAAAATAAAAGCCATATGATTATCTCAATAGATGCAGAGAAAGCCTTTGACAAAATTCAACTTCCATTTATTATAAGAACTCTCCAGAAAGCAGGAATAGAAGGAACATACCTCAACATAATAAAAGCTGTACATGACACACCCACAGCAAACATTATTCTAAATGGTGAAAAAATGAAAGCATTTCACCTAGAGTCAGGAACAAGAGAAGGGTGCCCACTTTCACCACTACTATTCAACATAGTTTTGGCCACAGCAATCAGAGCAGGAAAAAAAAAAAAAATAGAAAAATGGAATCCAAAATGGAAAAGAAGTAAAACTCTCACTGTTTGCAGATGATATGATCCTCTACATAGAAAACCCTAAAGACTCCACCAGAAAATTACTAGAGCTAATCAATGAATATAGTAAAGTTGCAGGATATAAAATCAACACACAGAAATACCTTGCATTCCTATACACTAATAATGAGAAAATAGAAAGAGAAATTAAGGAAACAATTCCATTCACCATTGCATCGAAAAGAATAAAATACTTAGGAATATATCTACCTAAAGAAACTAAAGACCTATATGTAGAAAACTATAAAACACTGGTGAAAGAAATCAAAGAGGACACTAATAGATGGAGAAATATACCATATTCATGGATTGGAAGAATTAATATAGTAAAAATGAGTATACTATCGAAAGCAATCTACAGATTCAATGCAATCCCTATGAAGCTTCCAACAGTATTTTTCACAGAGCTAGAACAAACAATTTCACAATTTGTATGGAAATACAAAATATCTCAAATAGCCAAAGCAATCTTGAGAAATAAGAATGGAACTGGAGGAATCAACCTGCCTGACTTCAGGCTTTACTACAAAGCCACAGTACAGTCATCAAGACAGTATGGTACTGGCACAAAGACAGAAATATAGATCAATGGAACAAAATAGAAAGCCCAGAAATAAATCCATGCACCTATGGACACCTTATCTTTGACAAAGGAGGCAAGAATATACAATGGATTAAAGACAATCTCTTTAACAAGCGGTGCTGGGAAAACTGGTCAACTACCTGTAAAAGAATGAAACTAGAACACTTTCTAACACCATACACAAAAATAAACTCAAAATGGATTAAAGATCTCAACGTAAGACCAGAAACTATAAAACTCCTAGAGGAGAATATAGGCAAAACACTCTCTTACATAAATCACACCAGGATCCTTTATGACCCACCTCCCAGAATATTGGAAATAAAAGAAAATATAAACAAATGGGACCTAATTAAACTTAAAAGCTTCTGCACAACAAAGGAAACCATAAGCAAGGTGAAAAAACAGCCTTCAGAATGGGAGAAAATAATAGCAAATGAAGTAACTTACAAACAACTAATCTCAAAAATATACAAGCAACTCCTACAGCTCAATTCCAGAAAAATAAACGACCCAATCAAAAAATGGGCCAAAGAACTAAATAGACATTTCTCCAAAGAAGACATACAGATGGCTAACAAACACATGAAAAGATGCTCCACGTCACTCATTATTAAGAAAATGCAAATCAAAACCACTATGAGTATTCGAGGTTTTTTGTATTTCCATACAAATTGTGAAATTATTTGTTCTAGCTCTGTGAAGAATACTGTTGGTAGCTTGATAGGGATTGCGTTGAATCTATAAATTGCTTTGGGTAGTATACTCATTTTCACTATATTGATTCTTCCAATCCATGAACATGGTATATTTCTCCATCTATTAGTGTCCTCTTTGATTTCTTTCACCAGTGTTTTATAGTTTTCTATATATAGGTCTTTAGTTTCTTTAGGTAGATATATTCCTAAGTATTTTATTCTTTCCGTTGCAATGGTGAATGGAATTGTTTCCTTAATTTCTCTTTCTGTTTTCTCATTATTAGTGTATAGGAATGCAAGGGATTTCTGTGTGTTGATTTTATATCCTGCAACTTTACTGTAGTCATTGATTATTTCTAGTAATTTTCTGGTGGACTCTTTAGGGTTTTCTATGTAGAGGATCATGTCATCTGCAAATAGTGAGAGTTTTACTTCTTCTTTTCCAATTTGGATTCCTTTGATTTCTTTTTCTGCTCTGATTGCTGTGGCCAAAACTTCCAAAACTATGTTGAATAGCAATGGTGAAAGTGGGCACCCTTGTCTTGTTCCTGACTTTAGAGGAAATGCTTTCAATTTTTCACCATTGAGGATAATGTTTGCAGTGGGTTTGTCATATATAGCTTTTATTATGTTGAGGTATGTTCCTTCTATTCCTGCTTTCTGGAGAGTTTTTACCATAAATGGATGTTGAATTTTGTCAAAGGCTTTCTCTGCATCTATTGAGATAATCATATGGTTTTTATTTTTCAATTTGTTAATGTGGTGTATTACATTGACTGATTTGCGGATATTGAAGAATCCTTGCATCCCTGGGATAAAGCCCACTTGATCATGGTGTATGATCTTTTTAATGTGTTGTTGGATTCTGATTGCTAGAATTTTGTTAAGGATTTTTGCATCTATGTTCATCAGTGATATTGGCCTGTAGTTTTCTTTTTTTGTGGGATCTTTGTCAGGTTTTGGTATTAGGGTGATGGTGGCCTCATAGAATGAGTTTGGAAGTTTACCTTCCTCTGCAATTTTCTGGAAGAGTTTGAGCAGGATAGGTGTTAGCTCTTCTCTAAATTTTTGGTAGAATTCAGCTGTGAAGCCGTCTGGACCGGGGCTTTTGTTTGCTGGAAGATTTTTGATTACAGTTTCAATTTCCATGCTTGTGATGGGTCTGTTAAGATTTTCTATTTCTTCCTGGTCTAGTTTTGGAAAGTTGTACTTTTCTAAGAATTTGTCCATTTCTTCCACGTTGTCCATTTTATTGGCATATAATTGTTGATAGTAGTCTCTTATGATCCTTTGTATTTCTGTGTTGTCTGTTGTGATCTCTCCATTTTCGTTTCTAATTTTGTTGATTTGATTTTTCTCCCTTTGTTTCTTGATGAGTCTGGCTAATGGTTTGTCAATTTTATTTATCCTTTCAAAGAACCAGCTTTTGGTTTTGTTGATTTTTGCTATGGTCTCTTTTGTTTCTTTTGCATTTATTTCTGCTCTAATTTTTAAGATTTCTTTCCTTCTACTAACCCTGGGGTTCTTCATTTCTTCCTTTTCTAGTTGCTTTAGGTGTAGAGTTAGGTTATTTATTTGACTTTTTTCTTGTTTCTTGAGGTGTGCCTGTATTGCTATGAACTTTCCCCTTAGGACTGCTTTTACCGTGTCCCACAGGTTTTGGGTTGTTGTGTTTTCATTTTCATTCGTTTCTATGCAAATTTTGATTTCTTTTTTGATTTCTTCTGTGATTTGTTGGTTATTCAGCAGCGTGTTGTTCAGCCTCCATATGTTGGAATTTTTAATAGTTTTTCTCCTGTAATTGAGATCTAATCTTACTGCATTGTGGTCAGAAAAAATGCTTGGAATGATTTCTATCTTTTTGAATTTACCAAGGCTAGCTTTATGGCCCAGGATGTGATCTATTCTGGAGAAGGTTCCATGTGCGCTTGAGAAAAAGGTGAAATTCATTGTTTTGGGATGAAATGACCTATAGATATCAATTAGGTCTAACTGGTCTATTGTATCGTTTAAAGTTTGTGTTTCCTTGTTAATTTTCTGTTTAGTTGATCTATCCATAGGTGTAAGTGGGGTATTAAGGTCTCCCACTATTATTGTGTTATTGTTAATTTCTCCTTTCATACTTGTTAGCAGTTGTCTTACGTACTGTGGTGCTCCCGTGTTGGGTGCATATATATTTATAATTGTTATATCTTCTTCTTGGATTGATCCTTTGATCATTATGTAGTGACCTTCTTTGTCTCTTTTCACAGCCTTTGTTTTAAAGTCTATTTTATCTGATATGAGTATTGCTACTCCTGCTTTCTTTTGGTCCCTATTTGCATGGAAAATCTTTTTCCAGCCCTTCACTTTCAGTCTGTATGTGTCCCCTGTTTTGAGGTGGGTCTCTTGTAGACAACATATGTAGGGGTCTTGTTTTTGTATCCATTCAGCCAGTCTTTGTCTTTTGGTTGGGGCATTCAACCCATTTACGTTTAAGGTAATTACTGATAAGTATGTTCCCGTTGCCATTTACTTTATTGTTTTGGGTTCGGGTTTATACACCGTCTTTGTGTTTCCTGTCTAGAGAATATCCTTTAGTATTTGTTGGAGAGCTGGTTTGGTGGTGCAGAATTCTCTCAGCTTTTGCTTGTCTGAAAAGCTTTTGATTTCTCCTTCATACTTAAATGAGATCCTTGCTGGGTACACTAATCTGGGCTGTAGGTTATTTTCTTTCATCATTTTAAGTATGTCTTGCCATTCCCTCCTGGCTTGAAGAGTTTCTATTGAAAGATCAGCTGTTATCCTTATGGGAATTCCCTTGTGTGTTATTTGTTGTTTTTCCCTTGCTGCTTTTAATATTTGTTCTTTGTGTTTGATCTTTGTTAATTTGATTAATATGTGTCTTGGGGTGTTTCGCCTTGGGTTTATCCTGTTTGGTACTCTCTGGGTTTCTTGGACTTGGGTGATTATTTCCTTCCCCATTTTAGGGAAGTTTTCCACTATTATCTCCTCAAGTATTTTCTCATGGTCTTTCTTTTTGTCTTCTTCTTCTGGAACCCCTATGATTCGAATGTTGTAGCGTTTAATATTGTCCTGGAGGTCTCTGAGATTGTCCTCATTTCTTTTAATTCGTTTTTCTTTTTTCCTCTCTGATTCATTTATTTCTACCATTCTATCTTCTAATTCACTAATCCTGTCTTCTGCCTCTGTTATTCTACTATTTGTTGCCTCCAGAGTGTTTTTAATTTCACTTATTGCATTATTCATTATATATTGACTCTTTTTTATTTCTTCTAGGTCCTTGTTAAACCTTTCTTGCATCTTCTCAATCCTTGTCTCCAGGCTATTTATCTGTGATTCCATTTTAGTTTCAAGATTTTGGATCAATTTCACTATCATTATTCGGAATTCTTTATCAGGTAGATTCCCTATCTCTTCCTCTTTTGTTTGGTTTGGTGGGCATTTATCCTGTTCCTTTATCTGCTGAGTATTCCTCTGTCTCTTCATCTTGTTTAAATTGCTGAGTTTGGGGTGTCCTTTCTGTATGGAAATACAAAAAACCTCGAATAGCCAAAGCGATCTTGAGAAAGAAGAATGGAACTGGAGGAATCAACCTACCTGACTTCAGGCTCTACTACAAAGCCACAGTTATCAAGACAGTATGGTACTGGCACAAAGACAGAAATATTGATCAATGGAATAAAATAGAAAGCCCAGAGATAAATCCACGCACATATGGACACCTTATCTTCGACAAAGGAGGCAAGAATATACAATGGATTAAAGACAATCTCTTTAACAAGTGGTGCTGGGAAATCTGGTCAACCACTTGTAAAAGAATGAAACTGGACCACTTTCTAACACCATACACAAAAATAAACTCAAAATGGATTAAAGATCTCAACGTAAGACCAGAAACTATAAAACTCCTAGAGGAGAACATAGACAAAACACTCTCCGACATACATCACAGCAGGATCCTCTATGACCCACCTCCCAGAATATTGGAAATAAAAACAAAAATAAACAAATGGGACCTAATTAACCTTAAAAGCTTCTGCACATCAAAGGAAACTATTAGCAAGGTGAAAAGACAGCCTTCAGAATGGGAGAAAATAATAGCAAATGAAGCAACCGACAAACAACTAATCTCAAAAATATACAAGCAACTCCTACAGCTCAACTCCAGAAAAATAAACGACCCAATCAAAAAATGGGCCAAAGAACTAAATAGACATTTCTCCAAAAAAGACATACAGATGGCTAACAAACACATGAAAAGATGCTCAACATCACTCATTATCAGAGAAATGCAAATCAAAACCACTATGAGGTACCATTTCACACCAGTCAGAATGGCTGCGATCCAAAAGTCTACAAATAATAAATGCTGGAGAGGGTGTGGAGAAAAGGGAACCCTCTTACACTGTTGGTGGGAATGCAAACTAGTACAGCCACTATGGAGAACAGTGTGGAGATTCCTTTAAAAACTGGAAATAGAACTGCCTTATGATCCAGCAACCCCACTGCTGGGCATACACACTGAGGAAACCAGAAGGGAAAGAGACACGTGTACCCCAATGTTCATCGCAGCACTGTTTATAATAGCCAAGACATGGAAGCAACCTAGATGTCCATCAGCAGATGAATGGATAAGAAAGCTGTGGTACATATACACAATGGAGTATTACTCAGCCATTAAAAAGAATACATTTGAATCAGTTCTAATGAGGTGGATGAAACTGGAGCCTATTATACAGAGTGAAGTAAGCCAGAAGGAAAAACATAAATACAGTATTCTAACGCATATATATGGAATTTAGAAAGATGGTAACAATAACCCTGTGTACGAGACAGCAAAAGAGACACTGATGTATAGAACAGTCTTATGGACTCTGTGGGAGAGGGAGAGGGTGGGAAGATTTGGGAGAATGACATTGTAACATGTAAAATATCATGTAAGAAACGAGTTGCCAGTCCAGGTTCGATCCACGATACTGGATGCTTGGGGCTAGTGCACTGGGACGATCCAGAGGGATGGTATGGGGAGGGAGGAGGGAGGAGGGTTCAGGATGGGGAACACATGTATACCTGTGGTGGATTCATTTTGATATTTGTCAAAACTAATACAATTATGTAAAGTTTAAAAATAAAATAAAATTTAAAAAAAAAAAAAAGATTCGCCTAGTTAAGGCCTTGGTTTTTCCAGTGGTCATGTATGTATGTGAGAGTTGGACTGTGAAGAAAGCTGAGCCTCAAAGAATTGATGCTTTTGAACTGTGGTGTTGGAGAAGACTCTTGAGAGTCCCTTGGATGCAAGGAGATCCAACCATTCCATTCTGAAGGAGATCAGTCCTGGGTGTTCTTTGGGTGTACTGATGTTAAAGCTGAAAAAAAAAAAAAACCACTATGAGGTACCATTTCACACCAGTCAGAATGGCTGCAATCCAAAAGTCTATAAGCAATAAATGCTGGAGAGGGTGTGGAGAAAAGGGAACCCTCTCACATTGTTGGCAGGAATGCAAACTAATACAGCTACTATGGAGAACAGTGTGGAGATTCCTTAAAAACCTGGAAATAGAACTGCCTTATGACCCAGTAATCCCACTGCTGGGCATACACACAAAGCAAACCAGAATTGAAAGAGACACGTGTACCCCAATGTTCATCACAGCACTGTTTATAATAGCCAGGACATAGAAGCAACCTGGATGTCCATCAGCAGATGAATGGCTAAGAAAGCTGTGGTACATATACACAGTGGAGTATTACTCAGCCATTAAAAAGAATACATTTGAATCAGTTCTAATGAGGTGGATGAAACTGGAGCCTATTATACAGAGTGAAGTAAGCCAGAAAGAAAAACACCAGTACAGTATACTAACACATATATATGAAATTTAGAAAGATGGTAACCATAACCCTGTAAGCGAGACAGCAAAAGAGACACATATGTATAGAACAGTCTTTCGGACTCTGTGGGAGAGGGAGAGGGTGGGATGATTTAGGAGAATGGCATTGAAACATGTTTAATATCATATATGAAATGAACTGCCAGTCCAGGTTCGATGCATGATACAGGAAGCTAGGGGCTTGGTACACTGGGATGACCCAGTGGGATGGTACAGGGAGGGAGGAGGGAGGGGGGTTCAGGATGGGGAACACGTGTATACCTAAATTAAATAAATAAATAAATAAATAAATAAAGCTAAAATGTTTGATACAAAATTTTAAAAAGTAAAACAAAAGATGGGAAGTATAAAATATTAATAAAGATTATATAATTTTCTAAAAATAAAAATGAATGAATAAATAAATGGATGATGCAGTTGGGATACCTCTGGCAGTCCAGAGGACAGGACTCTGTGCTTTCACTGCCCAGAGCAGAGGTTCAGTCACTGGTATGGAAACTAAGATCCCACAAGCTTCATAGTGCAGTCAAAAAAAAAAAAAAAAATACATGATACAATAAAGGCCTAATTGATTTTTTATCATATTTTTGCTTCTTAAAAAAAAAAAATATATATATATAATAGAAATGTCATTGAATTCATACCTATTTTAAACTATTTTAATGTATTTTTTCTATTAAAACATCATTGCATCTTGTAATTAAAGATAAAGAAATTGCTGCCTCATATTTGAATGTGTAAAGATTGTTCCCTTTGGGTAGATTTAATGATGGTGCATATTGTCACCCTGCTACTTGAACTTCTATGCAGAGTACATCATGAGAAATGCTGGGTTGGATGAAGAACAAGCTGGATTCAAGATTGCTGGGAGAAATATCAATGACCTCAGATATGCAGATGACACCACCTTTATGGCAGAAAGCGAAGAAGAACTAAAGAGTCTTTTGATGAAAGTAAAAGAGGAGAGTGAAAAAGATGGCATAAAGCTCAACATTCAGAAAACTAAGATCATGGCATCTGGTCCCATTACTTCATGGCAAATAGATGGAGAAACAGTGGAAACAGTGGCTGACTTTATTTTTGGATGCTTCAAAATCACTACAGATGGTGATACAGCCATGAAATTAAAAGACACTTGGTCCTTGGGAGAAAAGCTATGACCAACCTAGACAGCATATTAAAAACAGAGACAGTACTTTGCCAACAAAGGTCTGCCTAGTCAAAGCTATGGTTTTTCCACTAGTAATGTATGGATGTGAGAGTTGGACTATAAAGAAAGGTGAGCACTGAAGAATTAATTCTTTTGAACTGTGGTGTTGGAGAAGACTCTTGAGAGTCCCTTGGACTTCAAGGAGATCCAACCAGTACATCCTAAAGGAAATCAGTCCTGCATATTCATTGGAAGCACAGATGCTGAAGCTGAAACTCCAATACTTTGGCCAATCTGATGTGAAGAACCGTCTCATTGGAAAAGACCCTGATCAAGATTGAAGGCTGGAGGAGAAGGGACTGAAATAAAATGAGATGGTTGGATGGCATTACCAATGCAATGGACATGAATTTGAGTAAGCTCCAGGAGTTGATGATGGACAGGAAAGCCTGGAGTGATGAAGTCCATGGGGTTGCAAATAGTCGGACACAAGTGAGTGACTGAACTGAATTGAGAAACTGTTCCCTTTGGGTACATTTAATGATGGTGAATCTTATAATATTAAACTAGGAAATGGTCATGGTCATAAAGAGGAAGGGTGCATGGTGAGAAACATTCAGAGACAGCACTCTTGAGACATGGTAATAGCATTTTTTTTATTCTATTAGCATAATCATGGATATTGTAAAATGAAAGTGAAAGTCGTTCAGTTGTGTCCAACTCTTTGTGACCCCATGGACTTTGCAGTCCATGGAATTCTGCAGGCCAGAATACTGGAGTGAATAGCCTTTTCCTTCTCCAGGAGATCTTCCCAACCCAGGGATGGATCCCAGGTCTCCTGCATTGTATGTCAATTTTTTTTTTTTTTTTTTTTTTTTTTACCAATTGAGCTATCAGGGAAGTCTTGGATATTGTAAGCCTAACAGGGAAAAAAAAAAAAAAAAAGCAACTCTACTGCTGTCCAAGTCCTGGTCTTTTAAAATAAGTACTATGGATGAAATTAAAGCCACAGAGTTTTGATGGATTTGTCTAAAATCACATACAATGACACAGATAAAATTGCGATAAAATTAGTGTTTTCCATGTTTGCCCACTGCTTTTTAATTCATATGTTTCTCAGCTAAATATTATTTAATGACCTAAAAAAATAAAACTAACAAAGAAACACTGAATTAGATATTATTGATGTTAAAATTAAAATTATTATTTTTCTATATGCTAAAAATATCCTGACCAAGGCCTAATTACTGTATTTTGAAAGATGGTTCTGCTTAAAATACATATTCCATGAAAGTGACTCTGAAGGAATTAAACAAATTAGTAGATTGGAACAAAATTTCAGAATATGGGCGATTTTAGCTCCAAAAATAGTTTTCCCAATTCTGAAGCATAGTATTTTTTGAAATGTTTATATCTTTTTAAAAAATTCTTAATATTATTTCTTGCTAGATACTGGTTTTTCTTTTTGAAAGCTGTTTGTAATCTAGTATGTGCAATTGATCAAATATTTGATTTAATGTACTTCTTGTAGTGGAATATATATATATATATATATATATAAAACATGATATATATATATATATATATATATATATCACATGTTTTATATATATAACATGATATATATGATATCAGGTACATTTCCATAGAGAGATCTTAAGGGTGACAACCACCCTGTGTCACATTTGGCTTATAACTCTTCTGATGAATCAAGTACGTCTAAACTAACAATGACCTGAAGAGTGAAGAGTCGTAAGGTGCACTTGCGTGTCCAGTTATAGAGAGATTTACACACTCTAAGTGAGGATAGAAGTAAAATGAATCTCTCTTTTTGCATCATAAGCTACAAGTCCTTTGTTGCCTTTTGTCATATGTCTATGGCTGCCCTTCTATTCTTGAGCTGTGATGCTGTTGCTGGGACTTGCAAACTGAATCCTCAGATGCCCTTGATAGCTGGTTTCCATTTAGATTTTGCTAAAGGGATAAACCAAGGGAAATGGTGTGGGAAAGAAAAGAATATTGAAGAGAAATGGAGAGGAGAGAAGAAAGGGATTTTTTTGCTTCATGTTCTCCAGTTCTGGCTCGTTTCTCATCTTACTCTCTTCAGAGGTCAGAGCAGTAGCCTGGCATTCCCCTGGGACCAGACATGACTAGGGTTCATCTCAGTGTCTGAAAATTGTTAAGTCATAAGCCAGACTTAGACCCCAGACACCCTTACAGCCATGGCCCTTCCTCAAGGGCTTATCACTGATTAGCAGAGTACTTTCTCCAAGTTCTGAGACTCCTGTAAAATGTCCTTTCTCTACTTCTCCCAACCTCAAGAATGATGGCTGCTTCCTGATGTTATAATCATTATATTAACAGTTTTTTTTTCTTTTTGCTTTTCTGAAACATTTGAAATATTATAAGAATTATGAAATATTCACAGAAACATGAAGTGACAGATGCTATTGGAAACAGGATCATATATACTTGCTCAAAGGAGAGTGGCCACAAACCTTTAATCTATAGAAAAACTATCTTTGAATTTCAATAAAATGAGGTATGCTTGTATACACACACACATACACACACACACACCCCATGCACACAAGGGGAATTACTGATGTACCAAGGATTATTCTAAGATATTTCCACATGACCTTTAATTTAATTTTGTTAAGATTTCTTTGACATAATTATTATCCATGTGTCTATTATTCAGATATAATGATATATGAAACTCCCCAAACACTGGACACTGCAATGACAGCAAAAACAATAAAGGAAGCTAGAAATAAAATGCAGGATATATATACATATGGGAATCACACTTGTGCGTAAATTCAAACATGTGTTGTTCATTGTAAAATAATAGCCATTTGATTTTGAAATAAACCATAGTTTCCATAATGGATAGTGAAATAAAATGTGAAATCTTTAGTAAACTTATGAAACTTATACAGCAA
The DNA here is from genome assembly GCF_003369695.1 of Bos indicus x Bos taurus. Classification (NCBI taxonomy): domain Eukaryota; kingdom Metazoa; phylum Chordata; class Mammalia; order Artiodactyla; family Bovidae; genus Bos; species Bos indicus x Bos taurus. The sequence goes on along the minus strand of NC_040103.1, from coordinate 327,307 downwards.
ACTAAATGCGTGTTTTAAAAGTCCATTCAGTTCAGTTCAGTTCAGTCTCTCAGTCATGTCCGACTCTTTGAGACCCCATGAATCGCAGCATGCCAGACTTCCCTGTCCATCATCAACTCCTGGAGTTCACTCACACTGACGTCCATTGAGTTGGTGATGCCATCCAGCCATCTCATCCTCTGTTGTTCCCTTCTCCTCCTGCCACCAATCCCTCCCAGCATCCGGGTCTTTTTCAATGAGTCAACTCTTCGCATGAGGTGGTCAAAGTACTGGAGTTTCAGCTTTAGCATCAATCCTTCCAAAGGAATCCCAGGGCTGATCTCCTTTAGAATGGACTGGTTGGATCTCCTTGCAGTCCAAGGGACTCTCAAGGGTCTTCTCCAGCACCACAGTTCAAAAGCATCAATTCTTTGGTGCTCAGCCTTCTTCATAGTCCAACTCTCACATCCATACCTGACCATTGGAAAAACCATAGCCTTAACTAGACGGACCTTTGTTGGCAAAGTAATGTTTCTGCTTTTGAATATGCTATCTAGGTTGGTCATAACTTTCCTTCCAAGGAGTAAGCGTCTTTTAATTTCATGGCTGCAGTCACCATCTGCAGTGATTTTGGAGCCCAGAAAAATAAAGTCTGTCACTGTTTCCACTGTTTTCCCATCTATTTCCCATGAAGTGATGGGACCAGATGCCATGATCTTCATTTTCTGAATGTTGAGCTTTAAGCCAACTTTTTCACTTTCCTCTTTCACTTTCATCAAGAGGCTTTTGAGTTCCTCTTCACTTTCTGCCATAAGGGTGGTGTCATCTGCATATCTGAGGTTATTGACATTTCTCCCAGCAATCTTGATTCCAATTACCAAGAACCATTTAAAGCATTTTAGACTGAATAAATGTAAAGAAGTAGACTACTCTTGTAAATTGACAGGCTATAAGGTACAAAAATAAGTGAGCCAGGAAGACTCACTCAAAGCTACTCACTTCAGTTCTGCCCTTCCAACACTGCAATCATTATCACCTTTTCACCAGCCTCCAGTTTCTAACCCTGACTTCTGCTAGGAAAATATTCTGTAGGATAATATTTTGGAGCTCACCACTTTTCGGAGAGTTTCTTTCACATCCTTGTTCCTCAGACTGTAGATCAGTGGGTTCGGCATGGGGATCACTACAGTGTAGAACACCGTGGTCACTTTGTCAGTACCCATGATGTTGCCAGAGTGGGGCTGGCAATAAATGAAAAGGATCGTTCCCTGTAAGATAGCGATGGCTCTAAGGTGGGAGGCACAGGTGGAAAAGGCGTTGCACCTTCCTTCTGCAGAGGGCATCCTCAGGATGGTGATGAGAATACATAAGTAGGGTGTGAGGATGACCGGGATGATGATGATCTTATAGAAAGTGGCCCCAATGTATAGCATCAATTGATTCACAATCATATCAGAGCAAGCGAGAGACAAGAGAGAGGGGAGATCACAAAAGAAGTGGTTGATCATATTCAATCTGTAGGATGGGATTTGAAGAGCTAAACACAAGTGAATCAGAGAACACATAGCACCACTGAGGTAGCAACAAGACACCAACTCCACATAGAGATCCCGGGACACAGTGACCATGTAGAGCTGTGAGTCACAGATGGCCACAAAGTGGTCATAGGCCATCACTGCCAGCAGAATGACCTCAGTTACCACAAATGTGCAAAACAGGTAGAATTGTACAGTGCATTCCAGGAAGGAAATGGCTTTGTCTTCATTTAATATGTTAGCTAGTATCTTCGGTGTGCTGAACATGGAGTAACAGAAATCCACAAAGGACAAGTGGCTGAGGAAAAAGTACATGGGGGTGGGGAGTCCAGAGCTGACCTGAATCAGGACAATCATGCCCAGGTTTCCCAAAACTGTGACTCCATAGATGGAAAGAAACAGCAGGAAGAGGAAGACTCTGAGCTCAGGGGCATCTGAGAATCCAAGGAGGATGAAGTCTGACACAGCAGTGCAGTTTTCCTCATCCATATCTTCACTTTACTTTGGTTGCATAAAAAAAAATATTAATAGTTATTCTCTGTGAGATCATCCCCAATTATCTCCTTAAAAAGACATGAGAATAAATAAGATAGTCAACTGTTTCAGCAAAGAAATAAAACATTGACATTTTGAAGCTTAAGAAAAGTTCATTGCTTCATTTGCTATTATTTTCTCCCATTCTGAAGGCTGCCTTTTCACCTTGCTAATAGTTTCCTTTGTTGTGCAGAAGCTTTTAAGTTTAATTAGGTCCCATTTGTTTATTTTTGCTTTTATTTCCAATATTCTTGGAGGTGGGTCATAGAGGATCCTGCTGTGATGTATGTCGGAGAGTGTAATCAAAAAATGGGCCAAAGAACTAAATAGACATTTCTCCAAAGAAGACATACAGATGGCTAACAAACACATGAAAAGATGCTCAATATCACTCATTATCAGAGAAATGCAAATCAAAACCACTATGAGGTACCATTTCACACCAGTCAGAATGGCTGCGATCCATAAGTCTACAAGCAATAAATGCTGGAGAGGGTGTGGAGAAAAGGGAACCCTCTTACACTGTTGGTGGGAGTGCAAACTAGTACAGCCACTATGGAGAACAGTGTGGAGATTCCTTAAAAAACTGGAAATAGAACTGCCTTATGATCCAGCAATCCCACTGCTGGGCATACACACTGAGGAAACCAGAAGGGAAAGAGACATGTGTACCCCAATGTTCATCGCAGCACTCTTTATAATAGCCAGGACATGGAAGCAACCTAGATGCCCATCAGCCAATGAATGGCTAAGAAATCTGTGGTACATATACACAATGCCATTAAAAAGAATACATTTGAATCAGTTCTAATGAGATGGATGAAACTGGAGCCTATTATACAGAGTGAAGTAAGCCAGAAAGGAAAATACCAATACAGTATACTAACGCATATATATGGAATTTAGAAAGATGGTAACAATAACCCTGTGTACGAGACAGGAAAAGAGACACTGATGTATAGATCAGTCTTATGTACTCTGTGGGAGAGGGAGAGGGTGGGGAGATTTGGGAGAATAGCAGTGAAGCATGTATAATATCATGTATGAAACGAGTCACCAGTCCAGGTTAAATGCACAATACTGGATGCTTGGGGCTGGTGCACTGGGACGACCCAGAGGGAGGGTATGGGGAGGGAGGAGGGAGGAGGGTTCAGGATGGGGAACACAGGTATACCTGTGGTGGATTCATTTCAATATTTGGCAAAACTAATACAATATTGTAAAGTTTAAAAATAAAATAAAATTTAAAAAATTTAATAAAAAAAGAAAAGTTCAGACATCATAACCCACAAATGCATAGAGCTCACATTTAAATTCACAGATCACATGAAATAATTCACATCCATGAAAACCTGTATGATGATTTAAAGTAGTTCTACACAATTTAGAGCTTGGAACTGAATCATTAGAAAGACATCAAATATTACTTAATTAACAATGTTTGAAATTTAAATACCTTTTTACTGCTATACTGTTAAATCAATTTTGGAAACACTAGGATCCTTGGAAATTTTTTAATAGTATATAGGAAGTTTCTCTTTTTTGATGTAATGATGAGAAGTATGCTTATTTAAGATATTAACACACAAGCATTTTTATTATTACTTTTTAAATGGAAAAGTGAATTTTATAGTCTATTTTGCAATTGTTTCTATAAAATTAACCTAGTGATTTTTAAAATATGCTATATAATGTTTGTGATTTTACAGAGAATTATTACTTACATCTAAACTTTCTGTATGGGGAAGGAAATAGCAACCTATTCCAATATCTTTGCCTAGAGAATCCATTGACAGAGGAGCCTGGCAGGCTACAATCTATGGGGTTGCAAAGAGCTGGACTCGACTGAAGCAACTTAGATCAGATCAAATCAGTTGCTCAGTCGTGTCCGACTCTTTGAGACCCCATGAATCGCAGCATGCCAGGCCTCCCTGTCCATCACCAACTTCTGGAGTTCACTCAGACTCATGTCCATCAAGCCAGTGATGCCATCCAGCCATCTCATCCTCTGTCGTCCCCTTCTCCTCCTGCCACCAATCCCTCCCAGCATCAGAGTCTTTTCCAATGAGTCAACTCTTCGCATGAGTTGGCCAAAGTACTGAAGTTTCACCTTTAGCATCATTCCCTCCAAAGAAATCCCAGGGCTGATCTCCTACAGAATGGACTGGTTGGATCTCCTTGCAGTCCAAGGGACTCTCAAGAGTCTTCTCCAACACCACAGTTCAAAAGCATCAATTCTTCAGCACTCAGCTTCCTTCACAGTCCAACTCTCACATCCATACCTGACCACAGGAAAAACCATAGCCTTGACTAGACAGACCTTTGTTGGCAAAGTAATGTCTCTGCTTTTGAATATGCTATCTAGGTTGGTCATAACTTTCCTTCCAAGGAGTAAAGGTATTTTAATTTCATGGCTGCAGTCACCATCTGTAGTGATTTTGGAGCCCAGAAAAATAAAGCTTGACACTGTTTCCACTGTTTCCCCATCTATTTCCCATGATGTGGTGGGACCAGATGCCATGATCTTCATTTTCTGAATGTTGAGCTTTAAGCCAACTTTTTCACTCTCCACTTTCACTTTCATCAAGAGGCTTTTGAGTTCCTCTTCACTTTCTGCCATAAGGGTGGTGTCATCTGCATATCTGAGGTTATTGGTATTTCTCCCGGCAATCTTGATTCCAGCTTGTGTTTCTTCCAGTCCAGCATTTCTCATGATGTACTCGGCATATAAGTTAAGTAAACAGCCTTGACGAACTCCTTTTCCTATTTGGAACCAGTCTGTTGTTCCATATCCAGTTCTAACTGTTGCTTCCTGACCTGCATACAAATTTCTCAAGAGAAGCAGAAGATATTAAGAAGAGATGGCAAGAATACACAGAAGAACTGTACAAAAAAGATCTTCATGACCCAGATAATCACGATGGTGTGATTACTGACCTAGAGCCAGACATCCTGGAATGTGAAGTCAAAAGGGCCTTAGAAAGCATCACTACAAACAAAGCTACTGGATGTGATGGAATTCCAGTTGAGCTATTCCAAATCCTGAAAGATGATGCTGTGAAAGTGCTGCACTCAATATGCCAGCAAATTTGGAAAACTCAACAGTGGCCACAGGACTGGAAAAGGCCAGTTTTCATTCCAATCCCAAAGAAAGGCAATGCCAAAGAATGCTCAAACTACCGCACAATTGTACTCATCTCACACGCTAGTAAAGTAATGCTCAAAATTCTCCAAGCCAGGCTTCGGCAACACATGAACCGTGAACTTCCTGATGTTCAAGCTGGTTTTAGAAAAGGCAGAGGAACCAGAGATCAAATTGCCAACATCCACTGGATCATTGAAAAAGCAAGAGAGTTCCAGAAAAACATCTATTTCTGCTTTATTGACTATGCCAAACCCTTTGACTGTGTGGATCACAATAAACTGTGGAAAATTCTTCAAGAGATGGGAATACCAGACCACCTGATCTGCCTCTTGAGAAATTTGTATGCAGGTCAGGAAGCAGCAGTTAGAACTGGACATGGAACAACAGACTAGTTCTAAATAGGAAAAGGAGTTCGTCAAAACTGTATACATGTGCACAAACTTTCTGTAACTGTGACCCTGAAGCCTTCTAAGACCTATTTGATAAATGAAATACTTTAAATCTATTCAAGAAATCAAAATTGTGAATATCATATTAACACAAATTCTTGTTGCTGCATTGAACTACTATTTATTATAGGAGCTTAGAAACAAAATGTCAAACAGGAGGGTCAAAGTTATGCTACATGCATATTATAGGACACTATGGAGCTTTCAGAAGAACTTTAAATAACCTGAAAAATGACTATGAGAAAGTGTCAAGGTAAAAAGATCACAAAGATAGAATATGGCATACCTATACATAAGTCTCCATGCATATTTAATTTTCAAAACATCCAAGAGAATAAATATTTTTACCATTTTTTTTTTTTTAATATAGGAGAGATACATTCTAAGACCGGACATGTGGAAGATGGCAACAAAGGGTATGAACATGCTCATTTATTCGCTCTCCTGATCCTAACTAACAATAAAATGACATAGTAGCACTGACTGCTTATTCCAGGAGGAAAGTGAATCTGGACTAAAAGCCAACACAGCCAGGGTTTTCCTCATTCCTCAAATATCTTGAAGAGATAAAGGATATGTAAATTAAGGACTCCTGTTTGAACACACATGATCACTGTGATGGAAGGCTTTTCTCTCTTCAAATGGACAGTAATAAGTGAGCTGTATTTTCTGATTTCAAAGTGGTGCATAATTTTGAAAATCTTTTCCTGTTTTTAAGATCTAAAGATGAAAAGTCAGGCTGCTGATTATTTGTAGAGCAGGAGTGATGTTGATCCCTGTTGGACGTTTGTCAATGTCTGGAAATATTGTTGACTGTCACAATAGGAAGGGGTGTTATAGACGTCCAGAAGGCAGACTACAGATGCTGCTAAGTGTATAAGGTGCAGGACGGCATCTCTTTTCTCACTCCCATCCTCCCACATATCCTCAACATAAGCAAAGACCAAATATATATCTTGACCGATGTTAATCAGTCATACTTGAGAAACCTGCTGTAGATATACAATACCTTTTCACAAGGTCAAAGTTCTTGCTCTCCTGTCTGCTTCAGAGGTGGTTCACATGTCTGTGCTCCTCCTTCTGCAGTCCTGAGGACCCCTCACCACCACACTCAGCATCAAAGTGACTCTCAGGAGAATCTCCCTGCTGTCTTTCCCGCGTTCCTTGGATGGTGTTAATGTGAGAGTGAAGGCAGATGGAAGGGGAGAGGAATCAAGCATTCTTCCCAATTGGCTCACACTCTTTCCCCTGTTACACTAATAGCTGTTACAAGATATTTAATTCTATAGATTGAAGTGTCCCCATTTGCTCTCATATTGTTTCTCAGTGCATAAAGGGAAAACACTTCATCAGTTCAGTTCAGTTCAATTCAGTCCCTCAGTTGTGTCCGACTTTTTGCAACCCCAAGAATCGCAGCACGCCACGCCTCCCTGTCCATCACTAACTCCCGGAGTTTACTCAAACTCATGCCCATCAAGTCGGTGATTCCATCCACTTCATAGAGTGCTCCGAACTTGGCATTTCTTAAAACACTCTCCAAATACAGACTTGTAAAAATTATTTCTAATGCCACTGCCCTCTTTACCATTCCTCTTTCTCTTAAACATGGCTAGTAATAATTTACTTCCCTGAAAAAAAGAAGCAAACAACTTTCCAGACATCAGGAAATACCATTCATCCCTTTCCTCTCCAAAATAGAATGTAGTCTACCAACCTTTTGACAGGTATTGCTTCCTTTGTTTCTGAGGATGCTGTGAGGGAAAATGTCACAGGCTTTTTGTTTTTGTGTGTGTATCCCCAAGGCCCATATCCCTTAATTTTCCAGAACCAATCATTGGTCTCTGTGGGATCTCAATAAGATGTGAAGAAAAAAAATATCATCTTGGGACACAAACAATTAATGACTTTCATAAGATATAAAGAGAGTGGGGAGGAAACTCTCCCATGTTTGTACAGTTAAGTTCAGTCACTCAGTCATCTCTGACTCTTCATGACCCTCACTCTTTGCAAAGCCTGCAGCATGCCAGGCCTCCCTGTCCATCACCAACTCCCAGAGCTTGATCAAACTTGCATCCATCAAGCCGGTGATGACATCCAACCATTTCATCCTCTGTCATCCACTTTTCCTTCTGCCTTCAATCTTTCCCAGCATCAGGGTCTTTTCCAATGAGTCAATTCTTCGCATCAGGTGCCCAATGTATTGGATCTTCAGCATCAGTCCTTCCGATGAGAATTCAGGACTGATTTCCTTTAGGATTGACTGGTTTGATCCCCTTGTAGTCCAAGGGACTCTCTAGAGTCTTGTCCAACACCACAGTCCAAAAGCATCAATTCTTTAGCAGTCAGTCTTCTTTAAGGGCCAAATTTCACATCCATACATAGCTACTGGAAACCCATAGATATGACTAGACAGACTTTGTCAGCAAAGTAATGTCTCTGTTTTTTAATATGCTGTCTATTTAGGCCATCACTTTTCTTCCAAGGAGCAAGCTTTTTTTTTTTTTTTTTTAAATTTCATGGCTGCAGTCACCATCAGCAGTGGTTTCAGACCCAAGAAAATAAAGTCAGCCACTGTTTCCATCGTTTTCCCATCTATTTGCATGAAGTGATGGGACCGGATGCCATGATCTTAGTTTTCTGAATGTTGAGTTTTAAGCCAACTTTTTCACTCTCCTCTTTCACCTTCATCAACAGCCTGTTTAGTTCCTATTCACTTTCTGCCATAAGGGTGGTGTCATCTGCATATCTGAAGTTATTGATATTTCTCCCAGCAATCTTGATTCCAGCTTGTGCTTCATCCAGCCCAGCATTTTGAATGATGTACTCTGGGTATAAGTTAAATTCGCAGGATGACAATATACAGCCTTGATGTACTCCTTTCCCTATTTGGAACCAGTCCATTGCTCCATGTCCTGTTCTAACTGTTTTGACCTGCAAACAGATTTCTCAGGAGACAGGTAAGATGGTCTGGTATTTCCATCTCTTCAAGAATTTTCCACAGTTTGTTTTGATCCACACAGTCAAAGGCTTCAGCGTAGTCAATGAAGCAGAATAGATGCTTTTCTGGAATTATTAATTTTTCTATTATCCAGCAGATGTTCAAAGTCTGATCTATGGTTCCTCTGCCTTTTCTAAATCCAGCCTCAACATCTGGATGTGTAGAGCCCATTTTATGGATCTGCCTGAGGGCTATCTCCCAGGTCTGCTCTTTCTCTGCCTGTATAATTTTGTCCTAAACCAATAGGTTATGAATGATACTATGTGGTTTATGCCCCTGATATACCAATTATTTAAGAATTTCATGACTATAAATAGTTGGAAGTAAATTGGTTTCCATATTCTCAACAACCTTCATGTGTTTCCCTAAAATTGATTCATCTGGTTATTTTGTGAGATTGTGGAGTGTTTCTGCCTCTCCATTCCACTCAGTACTTTCACTATCCCTTGTGTTTCATTGTCCAAAAGCAAAAGTTCCTGCTATCCATTCATAGATTACCTTGGGAATTACCCCGATTAGAAAAGTAATAGAAAACTTCCAAAACCTAAAACATAACAACACTGTGAAACATTGTATTCCATGAAGCCTAAAATTTATTTTAATTAAGACATTTCAAGCCCATGGTATGACTTCCTATTTCCTTTTAGCTAATGTATCTTTCTTTTCTCAGAAAATAAGGGATTTGCAATAGACACGTGTTTTAGCCAATACAGTGATGTTTTGAAATCATATATAGTAGACGGATGATGGTATCTGATTAGTATCTATGTTTTTTTTGTCATTAGGATTGATACAAAATGCATTCCCTTGAAGGAGAGAGTCTCATGGCAGAATGACTAAAAAGACAGCATCACTGGTAGTGATGTTTTATATGCAAAACATATATGCAACCTATATATGCAACCTACTCACAGAAACCTTTGTTTATCTGTCTTAAAGACAAAACAGATTTTTAAATGATTTAAATATAAATATTTAATTGAAATTTGCTTTATTGTCTTTATCCATAAATTGAATAAGTACCAAGATTTAAGATTTTGATGAACTGTATGTATATCACATAAGATCATTGTTTTAGGAAATTATTTCATCAAAAGATTCATTAACATCAACAATGTGTTAAATTTTCTAAACTTTTTAATTGTACATTTTAATTAAGCTGCCTCCAAGCAGAAGGAAAGCAGAAATGCTTAACTGCTCTACAGTAAGACTTGGGAAGGTGTTTGTGGTAACATCAGAAATTAAGACAATTTGTGGTAACATCAGAAATTAAGACAATCAGTTGTATTTTAAGACTGCATAACAAACTACTCCAAAACATACGAGTTAAAGTGAAAGTGAAAGTCAAGTCGCTCAGTCGTGTCTGACTTTTTGCGACCCCACGGACGGTAGCCCACCAGGTTCCTCTGTTCATGGGATTTCCAAGGCAAGAATACTGGAGTGGGTTGCCATTTCCTTCTCCAGGGGATTTTCCCGACCCAGGGATTGGACCTGGGTTTCCGGCATTGAGGTCAGGCGCTTTACTGTTTGAGCCACCAGGGAATCCCAATGAGTTAAATACAGCTGCTTATTGCATGGATCACTATTACATAAGTCAGTAAGGCAGCTCTACTGATCTGATCCAGAGCTGACTGATCTGTGCTGGTCTGTTGCGTGTATGTTATCAGCTTGCCAGGCTAGGTGATCTAAGAGGGTTCATAGTGCAGTCCAGAGGTTGGCTCCATGCTACTTCATGGGATAGGGCCGTGAGCTATATATTGCTCATTATCCAATATCCTAGCCTGTGCTTGTTCACATGACAGCTATTCTAAGAGTTCGTGTAAATTCCAAGAGATTATAACATAGCTACAGGGCATTTCTTGTAACTGACACAATATGTCGCTTCAATGACCTTATATTACTCAAGTTATTCTCAAAAGTAGACTATATTTAAAAAAAATGGAGGAATTGATTTGATCATTTGATGAGAAGATAAAAGAAGAGCTGGACATGCCTTTATAAGTGGAGAATTGGGCTCCTGCTTGCAATAAACCACATTAGGTAAAAAGTCCTTTTGAAAGAATCTCCAAAAATTTAGCCTTCACCAAAACTGGAAGAGAATTTAACTTTGTTTAATGTATTACTTGGAAAACTTTGATGAAAAATAGTTTTGAAAAACTGAATGAAAGGGTGGTGTGTCATTACTATTCCAGCACAATTTCTGACAGAATTTCTAATCCCATTTACTGTTAATAGTCCCAAATATTCTCAATATTTTCATCTAAAAAAGTGAATATTTAGGAATTTATTTAGGAACATTGAATAGAGATGGAGAAGGAAATGCAACCCATACCATTATTCTTGCCTGGAAAATCCCAAGGACAGAGCAGGAGGTCGCAAAAAATTGGACATGACTGAGTAACTAACGCACACATTGAGTAGAGAAGAAAAGTGTTTAAGCTATTCAAGCAAGCCTGAGCTATTGATGTTAGAGAGATCTTATTTCTAATTTACCTTGTTAAACAGACCTTACTAATATAATATCCAGGCTTCCCAGGTGGCTCAGTAGTGAAGAATCTGCCTGCCAATGCAGGAGACACAATTTTTTTTTTCTTTTTCATTTTTTTAAATTTTATTTTATTTTTAAACTTTACATAATTGTATTAGTTTTGCCAAATATCAAAATGAATCCATTACAGGAGACACAATTTTGATCCTTGGGTCTGGAAGATCTCCTAGAGAATGTAATGACTACCCACTCCAGTACTCTTGCTTTGGTAATCCTAAGGACATATGATCCTGGTGGGCTACAGTCCATGGGGTCACAAAGAGTTGGACATGACTTAGCCACTAAATTACAACAACCACAGCAAACTAATGACTACCTAGTTTGCATTTTATTTTGAATATGGTTACACAGGCAATTAGTTTTCAACTCTTTGGGAAACTGGAAGCACTTTTTTTTTTTTTTTTAAGATACAAGTTTATTTGAGAAGGATACAGACATTAAGTTTGGTAAAAGAAAAAAAAATTGATAATACTTTTGATGTCTTCACAGGTAGAAAAACAGAATGAAATGTCAATTGGGCAGGCACTTGTCATGCTTCCTTTTTGCATGAAAGATGTTCTGAGAGCTCATCCTGCATTTTTAAGCCTCTGGTGGAGTCTATCATAGTTGCTCATGCTGCCACACTAGAGCTCTTTTGAAAATACATTCAGAATATAATCCGTGTCTTATCAACTTTGTGCCAAGTAACCCATATACACAATACAACACAACTATTCCAACATGGAGACAAATATATGTGTAACTTATGCACTAGTCACTCAGTTAAAAAAAAAAAGTTTTATCATTAACACATTACTACATTCTGATTTCCTTGTTTGCTATGCTTTAGTCTCCTGGATAAAACTCCTACATTGAAATACATTTTCTAAAAGTCTGTCTCTTAAGTTATCCAAACCAGGTCAACATAATACCTATTTTGTGAAGGACTTGAACTTTTCTTTTTTTCCTCTCAAACCCATTTCCAACTTGCACAGTTATCACTTTCTTAACTACCCTACCCTCAACACCAGATTTTCAGCCTTTGAGGATGAACACCATGACTTATTTTAACTGCTATTTGTATTTTGTAAGAGAAATGCATGTGCTAATTGAAAGCCTAGTTATTTTAGGTGTAAAAGAGACGAAATTCAATTTATTAAGTTACACAAGGTATACCACATATCTATATTGTATTTTAATCTATTTAATACATTTATCTTGTCTGAATTTTTAGACAAAAACTTAGAAAATGGTGAGATTGATAATTTTTTTCTTGGTAAGTAAGAGAGAATTAAGTTTAGCTTCTTTGAGCCAAAATGCATGTTCTTTCTATTTTAAATAATTCTCTCTTTTTTAACTTGTGTGTGTGTGTGTGTGTGTGTGTGTGTGTGTGTGTTGGGATATAACATATTAACAAAACAGGCAGGAAAATTTATTTCCTAGAAGCCCCCTTTCGAGCAGGCAATGGCACCCCACTCCAGTACTCTTGTCTGGAAAATCCCATGGATGGAGGAACCTGCTAGGCTGCAGTCTATGGGGTCGCTAAGAGTCCCACATGACTGAACGACTTCACTTTCACTTTTCATGCATTGGAGAAGGAAATGGCAACCCACTCCAGTGTTCTTGCTTGGAGAATCCTAGGGATGGGGGAGCCTGGTGGGCTGCCGTCTATGGGGTCACACAGAGTCGGACATGACTGAAGTGACTTAGCAGTGGCAGCAGCATAGCCTATTAACAAACAAGGGTCTGATAGTTTCAGGTGAATGGAGAAGGGACTCAGGCATACATATACATATATCCATTCTTTCACAAACTACCATCCCATCCAGGCTGCCACATAACATTGAGCAGAGTTCTGTGTGCTATACAGCAGATCCTTGTTGGCTGTCCATTTAAATACAAGAGTGTACACGTTCATCCCAAACTCCCAAACTAACCCTTTCCCCCAAACTTCTTGCCTCTCCTGGCAACCATAAATTTTGCAGCATTAACTCTTCATTAATTTAAACTTATCTTTAAAAACCAACCTTTGTACCTACACTTTGTTTACATATCAAGAAAAAAACTATTATTATTATAATGCTCAATAAGAAAACAGTTTAGAGCCCACTATCTTGGAGACTGTTTTGTTGACATCCTTATTTCTCAGACTGTAGATCAGGGGATTCAACATGGGGATGACCACCGTGTAAAACACAGACACCACTTTGACTGTGTGCCTGGAGGTTGTGGAGTTGGGCACACAGTAGAGGAAGACGATGGTGCTGGTGAGGATGCTGATGGCGGTCAGGCAGGAGGCACAAGTGGAGAAGGCTTTGCGGCGACCACAGGCTGAATGCATCTTGAAGATGGTGACAACAATAAAAACATAAGACAGGAGAATGATGAAGGGTGTGCTGACCTCATTAAAGGTGGCAAAAATAAAAAGCAGCAACTGGTTGAGATAAGTATCAGAGCAAGAGACGGAAAGCAGGGAGGAGAACTCACAGAAGAAGTGATTGATTGTGTTGAAACCACAAAATGGTAATTTGCTAACAGAAAATGTGAATGCCAAGGAGTAGGTTGTTCCCCAGGCAAAAGATCCAACCACTAACATAGCACAGAGTCTTGGGGACATGGCGACCATGTAGAGCAGAGGGTTGCAGATGGCCACAAAGAGGTCATAAGCCATCACAGCTAATAAAAAGGACTCAGTTACCACAAAGGTACAAAAGAAAAAGACTTGTATTACACAGACTACAAATGAAATGGTTCTGTCTTCTACCATGAGGTTCACCATGGTCTTGCGAGCAATTATGGAGGAATAACAAAAATCCACAAAGGAGGGGTGGCTGAGGAAAAAGTACATGGGAGTGTGCAGTTTGGGGTTAATTTTGATGGTTACAATCATCCCAAGATTCCCTACCACAGTGACACTGTAGATGGTGAAGAATATCAAGAAGAGGGGAACTTGCAACTCTGGGTAATCAGAGAAGCCTAGGACAGTGGACGTGGCCCCACTTTTATTTCTCTCTGATAGAAACATGGTTTCTGTTTGTCAGAATCTGAATCAGCTCTGGAAACAAAATTATTAGAGAGAATGAGGATGTAAGACCCTCGGTTAACGCCTCCTTTCCAAAGCTGGAAGAAGAAGCCAAGTGTCTCTTTTAGAACCTCTCTGTGTTTCTTATGCACTATTGCTAAATGTCTAAAATGTTCAAAAGATAACCATTTAAACTTTTCTTTAAAGAGCACAGTACCATTATTGAACCTTTTAGTTCTGAATTATAATTTTAATATTTAGAGATAATATGAAATCAAAAGACTTGGGAGTTATTTTCAGTGAAATCCTTCTATAGCACTTTTAGGTCCACTTGAACATTATAAATTAATAAAAGAGTAACCTAGCCTAGTACCATAACTGATTATTTCAGTCCTAAAACTAGTAGCAAAAGTGAGAAAATTCTAAATAAATTACACTTTACATCACATATTCACAATGTGACACTGAGAATGACCCCTTTAAGTTTCCATCTGTGCCTTTACTGTTAATTCCACATGATACTTATCATTTACTTTTGTTTCTGACTCAGTAAATCTATTGTCAAAATAAACCTTAGTTACTTTTTTTCAGAGTGTTCTCAATACAGGGAGCCCTAATTATCAATCCCACCTCATTTCTTGTGGAGTAATAACACTGAACAGATAATAAGGATAACACAGTCTATGTCTTTATCAGAAACATGACAAAGCAGAAGACAGAGATCCTTGACTTTCCCTGTAACATGCAAATGAGGATCAATCTACACATATGTGACTGAACTCTTGATCCAGACTCCCACAAATTTTCCATTTGTCTAAAAGAGAATCTATGTTCAACATCTTAGTACTAAGATACTTCATTTATTCATAATCATGTTCCAACTTGTGACAAAGTAGTGATCTTAAATCTATGGGAAATTGTCCAAAGAAAGTGTACATATCAGAGAGATATACTAGAAGGCAGCATCAGGTGAGATGAGAAAGGAAGTTGGGAAAAATTTAACTAACACTACTAAAGATTCTAACATAGAAATGTCCATAAATAAAGACATTTATTCTGTCCCTATATTACCTGTAAAAGAGAAAGACCAAACATTTAAGGTAGTTCTGCAGTGTGATGATATTTCATGAGAAAATGCTAATAGAAAAGTATTGTATTTCTCTAACTGGTGACAAATGACTTCTCAGGGGAATAGTGGTAAAGAATCCACCTGCCAATGTAGGAGATGCAAGAGATGCAGGTTCAGTCCCTGGGTTGGAAAGATTCTCTGATGGAGGAAATGGCAACCCACACCAGTATTCTTGACTGGAAAGTTATATGGACAGAGTCAGGTTGGCTATATAGTCCATGGAGTCGCAAAGAATAGGACACAACTGAGTGACTCAACACACATGCATGCACAATTGGTGACCAATATCTCTTAGACCCTACCATACCAGGACTTTTCTCTATCATTTCTGATAAAGTTGTCTCTAGTCCCATAACTCAAGAAATAGATTTTATATGGCTCGGCAGTAATGTCAAATCATAGGCAAAACTGAGATACTCAAGATCCCTTTATCTTCATATATTCATAAATTTGAGTATAAACTTTAAAAAGACAACCTCAAAAGACAATCTATCACAAAGCTAGACATCCTAAATATGGCTGATTTATCTAAGCCACTTGAAAAATAAAATTAAACTAATGTTTTATTTCATGCAATGGATTTTGTGACCCAAATGTTATTTTAAATTGCTGGTGAGTTTCTTTGCATTTAGGAAATATGACAGCTAATATCTTTCCTATATCTTTCTTCTCTATTTTGTTTAATTTTTGCTTTCAAGGCTACTTTACATACATAATTAAAAATAGTGCCTTTTGCTTTTCTTTCATAGCATTTGCTTAATCTCTGCTTATTTTTTAAATTAAATATTTGTCTTTATTTCAGTTTGACTACTCCTTCAAAAGTTTGTAGAAGCCAGATAATGCACCTTCCACAGATTCTCAGAGCTCTTCTAACCCTCCATTCCAGGCACTTTTCTGTGTTCAGTCACTCCATTGCTTCAGACTCTTTTGTGAACCCATGGACTGTATGTAGCTCACCAGACTACTTTGCCAGTGGAATTTTTTCCAGGCAAGAATACTGAAGTAGGTTACCATTTCCTACTCTAGGGGATGTTCCTAACCCAGGGGTCAAACCCGAGTCTCTTGCCTCTCTTGCACTGGCAGCAGATTCTTTACCACTGATCCACCAGGGAAGCTCTGTTGTTTTAAGGGCTTAGCTGAGCCAGTTCTCACACAAAGCTCTGTAGGCTGAGTCCACTTCCTCTTCCTTTACAGTTCAGATTGGTAATTTTCACAATGGCTCAGTATTACTCAAGGACTCTCTGTGTCTAAATGGTAAATTTTCCCTCACACTTTTTTTCTAATACCCTACCTAGAAAATAATATTAATTTTTGTTTAGAATCTTATTTTTGAATTTACTTTTGGTTGGAAGGGATATATACAGATATATCCCCTCCCTCTTGAGCCTCACCCCTCCCTCCCATGCCTCCTCCTAGGTCATCACAGAGCATCAGGCTGAGCTCCTGAGTTACACAGCAGCTTCCCATGATACCTGCTGATGGGTGAAAGTAAGATCTCTCCTGGTTGGAAGTCTTATATCTAGAGACAACCTATGAGGCATAAACCCTAGAGATTGTCTGTTGACTCATTCTCTTAAAGCCTTGAAATAATTAAAATTAATCAAAATTCTCTGATGTAATTCTTTCTTGTGTCCTATAAAACCTGGAGCAGTGTTGGGGAATTTCACATGAACATTTGTAGGTTAAAATCACTTCTCTCAGACCCTTCCTCACACTGATACTTTTTTACAATTATAAAAGTATGCAATTATAGGTGAAATCATTATTAAATATTAATTGAATGACTACAATATGCCAGGCATAACCTTGTTCCTCCATACTTTTACTCTAACATATGGAAAAAGTATGAAGGTCCACCATTTAGATTACCATGATTCATTGAGAGTTAAAGCAGAGATATTTACAAAGTTAAATATTAAGTTTGGACAATGAACTGATCCCTTTAAAATAACTGTTCTGTTCGATTGCACCACCACATCCATTCCATTAATTACTTCTGTTTATTTAATTATTGAAATAACACATATTCATTGTAGAAACCAAGGACTATAAAATTTAAATAAGGAAAATGAACACAGTAGAAATAATTTTTATCAACTCAACTCCATTTCAAATCTAACAATCAAGTTTAGTAAATATGACCAACATTACCTGAAGTAAAAGATAAAGGTGAGCATCTCCAGTGGGGCAGTGTGGGCATCGTTTATCCCTGGAAGCAACAGTTAGAACTGGACATGGAACAACAGACTGGTTCCAAATAGGAAAAAGAGTACGTCAAGGCCGTATATTGTCACCCTGCTTATTTAATGTATATGCAGAGTACATCATGAGAAATGCTGGACTGGAAGAAACACAACCGGGAATAAAGATTGCCAGGAAAAGTATCAATAACCTCAGATATGCAGATGACACCACCCTTATAGCAGAAAGTGAAGAGGAACTCAAAAGCCTCTTGATGAAAGTGAAAGTGGAGAGTGAAAAAGTTGGCTTAAAGCTCAACATTCAGAAAACTAAGATCATGGCATCCGGTCCCACAATCATGGGAAATAGATGGGGAAACAGTGGAAACAGTGTCAGACTTTATTTTTCTGGGTTCCAAAATCACTGCAGATGGTGACTGCAGCCATGAAACTAAAAGACGCTTACTCCTTGGAAGGAAAGTTATGACCAACCTAGATAGCATATTCAAAAGCAGAGACATTTCTTTGCAAACAAAGGTTCGTCTAGTCATGGCTATGGTTTTTCCTGTGGTCATGTATGGATGTGAGAGTTGGACTGTGAAGAAGGCTGAGCACTGAAGAATTGATGCTTTTGAACTGTGGTGTTGGAGACGACTCTTAAGAGTCCTTTGAACTGCAAGGAGATCCAACCAGTCCATTCTGAAGAAGATCAGCCCTGGGATTCCTTTGGAAGGAATGATGCTAAAGCTGAAACTCCAGTACTTTGGCCACCTCATGGGAAGAATGACTCATTGGAAAAGACTCTGATGCTGGGAGGGATTGGGAGCAGGAGGAGAAGGAGACAACAGAGGATGAGATGGCTGGATGGCATCACTGACTCGATGGACATGAGTCTGAGTGAACTCCAGGAGTTGGTGATGGACAGGGAGGCCTGGTGTGCTGCGATTCATGGGGTCGCAGAGTCAGACAGGACTGAGCGACTGAACTGAACTGAACTGAAGGCATATGATACATAGAAAATGCCAACAGAGGATAAGAACGGGCTCATTTCCTCTCCCTCCTGACCCTTGGTAATTTTAAATGCTTATGCTTTAGAGGCATGACTTGGTGTATCCTAGATGAAAGAGGCTCTGGACTAAAACTCAAAATGTCATTTGTACCAGGGAAACCTGCTCTGGAGAGGCAACTGTGCTCCTCTCGTGTCTACTTCAGAGGTAGGTCTCATGTGTCTGTTCTTCCGTGAACAGTTCTGGGACTTCACTGGTGGCTCAGCAGTAAAGAATCTGCCTGCAATGCAGGAGACGTGAAGACACATGTCCAATCTCTGGGCCAGGAAAATCCCCTGGAGGAGGAAATGGCAACCCACTTCAGTATTGTAGCCTGGGGAATCCCATGGACAAAGGGGCTTGGAGAGCTACAGTCCATGGTGTCTCAAAAGGGTTGCACAAAACTGAGCCACTAAACAACAACAACAGCAGCAACAACAACAACAACAACAAAAACAGTCCTGAGGATCCCTCACTGACACTCTCAGCTTCTGAGTGGCTGTCCGGATAATCTCCCTGAGGTCTTTCCAAGGTTCCCTGGAGGGAGTTAATGTGACAGAGGAGGAAGTGCCCAGGTGGGAGAAATCAAGCATTCTTCCCAATTTGGTCACACTCACATTCCTCTTACACTAATAGTTATTACAAGATATTTGGTTTTGCAGATTAAATTGCTATCAGTTCTCTTTGACATTATTACTTCAAAACCTTAAATACTTTCATAAAAGAGTGTTTGTAACATGACATTTCTTAAAACACCCTCTAAGAGAGAACAACCGCATGCCCGAGGTCAGGGGAGGTGGCTGAGAGGAGCAACCCCAAGTCCAAGGAGTGGCGGCTGTGCGGGCACAGGAGGGCTGAGAGGAGCTACTCCATGTTCAAGGTCAGAAGGGGTGGCCTTGAGGTGATACCCCTTGTCCAAGGTAAGGAGCAGTGGCTGCGCTTTGCTGGAGCAGCCATGAAGACATACCCCACGTCCAAGGTAAGAGAAACCCAAGTAAGATGGTAGGTGTTGTGAGAGGGCATCAGAGGGCAGACACCCTGAAACCAAAATCACAGAAAACTAGCCAATCTGATCACACGGACCATAGCCTTGTCTAACTCAATGAAACTAAGCCATGCAGTATGGGATCACCCAAGATGGATGGGTCATGGTGGAGAGGTCTGACAGAATGTGGTCCACTGGAAAAGGGAATGGCAAACCATTTCAGTATTCTTGCCTTGAGATCCCCATGAACAGTATGAAAAGGAAAAATGATAGGATACTGAAAGGGGAACTCCCCGGGTCAGTAGGTGCCAAATATGCTACTGGGGTATATTTGTGGAGAAATAACTCCGGAAAGAATGGAACCAAAACAAAAACAATACCCAGTTGTGGATGTGACTGGTGATAGAAGCAAGGTCTGATGCTGTAAAGAGCAATATTGCGTAGGAACCTGGAATGTTAGGTCCATGAATCAAAGCAAATTGGAAGTGGTCAAACAGGAGATGGCAAGAATGAACGTCGACATTCTAGGAATCAGCAAACTAAAATGGACTGGAATGGGTGAATTTAACTCATATGATCATTTGTATCTACTACTGTGGGCAGGAATCCCTTAGAAGAAATGGAGTAGCCATCATGGTCAACAAAGGAGTCCGAAATACAGTACTTGGAAGCAATCTCAAAAACAACAGAATGATTTCTGTTCATTTCCAAGCCAAACCATTGAATGTCATGGTAATCCAAGCCTATGCCCCAATCAGTAATGCTGAAGAAATTGAAGTTAAACGGTTCTATGAAGACATACAAGACCTTTTAGAACTAACACCCCCCTCCCCCACAAATGTCCATTTCATTATAGGACACTGGAATGCAAAAGTAGGAAGTCAAGAAACACCTGGAGTAACAGGCAAATTTGGCATTGGAGTATGGAATGAAGCAGGGCAAAGGCTAATAGAATTTTGCCAAGAGAACATGCTGGTCATAGCAAACACCCTCTTCCAACAACACAAGAGAAGACTCTTCACATGGACATCACCAGATGGTCAACATCGAAATAAGATTGATTATAATCTTTGCAGCCAAAGATGGAGAAGCTCTATACAGTCAGCAAAACAAGATGGGGAGCTG
Organism: Bos indicus x Bos taurus; assembly: GCF_003369695.1. Taxonomy (NCBI): domain Eukaryota; kingdom Metazoa; phylum Chordata; class Mammalia; order Artiodactyla; family Bovidae; genus Bos; species Bos indicus x Bos taurus. Next base: position 306,653 of record NC_040103.1, on the reverse strand, counting down.
ACTGTGGCTCAGATCATGGACCCCTTATTGCCAAATTCAGACTTAAATTGAAGAAAGTAGGGAAAACCACTAGGCCATTCAGGTATGACCTAAATCAAATCCCTTATTATTATACAATGGAAGTGCGAAATAGATTAAAGGGACTAGATCTGATAGATAGAGTGCCTGATGAACTATGGACGGAGGTTTGTGACAGGTTTGTACAGGAGACAGGGATCAAGATCATCCCCATGGAAAAGAAATACAAAAAAGCAAAATTGCTGTTTGAGGAGGCCTTACAAATAGCTGTCAAAAGAAGAGAAGCGAAAAGTAAAGGAGAAAAGGAAAGATATACTCTGCATTTGAATGCAGAGATCCAAAGAAGATCAAGTAGAGATAAGAAAGCCTTCCTCAGCGATCAATGCAAAGAAATAGAGGAAAGCAACAGAATGGGAAAGACTAGAGATCACTTCAAGAAAATTAGAGATACCAAGGGAACATTTCATGCAAAGATAGTCTCCATAAAGGACAGAAGTGGTATGGACATAACAGAAGCAGAAAATACAAAGAAGAGGTGGCAAGATACACAGAAGAACTGTACAAAAAAAGAGCTTCAAGACCCAGATAATCATGATAGTGTGATCACTCACCTAGAGCCAGACATCTTGGAACCTGAAGTCAAGTGGCCCTTAGAAAGCATCACTACGAACAAAGCTAGTGGAGGTGATGGAATTCCAGTGGAGCTATTTCAAATCCTGAAAGATGATGTTGTGAAAGTGCTGCACTCAATATGCCAGCAAATTTAGAAAACTCAGCAGTGGCCACAGGACTGGAAAAGTCTGTCGTCATTCCAATCCCAAAGAAAGGCAATGCCAAAGAATGCTCAAACTACCACACAATTGCACTCATCTCACACGCTAGTAAAGTAATGCTCAAAATTCTCCAAGCCAGGCTTAAGCAATACGTGAACCATGAATTTCCTGATGTTCAAGCTGGTTTTAGAAAAGGCAGAGGAACCAGACATCACATTGTCAACATCCGCTGGATCATGGAAAAAGCAAGAGAGTTTCAGAAAAAACATCTATTTCTGTTTATTGACTATGCCAAAGCCTTTTACTGTATGGATCACAATAAACTGTGGACAATTCTGAAAAGATGGGAATACCAGACCACCTCACCTGCCTCCTGAGAAATTTGTATGCCGGTCAGGAAACAACAGTTAGAACTGGACATGAAACAACAGACTCATTCCAAATAGGAAATGGAGTACGTCAAGGCTGTATATTGTCACCCTGCTTATTTAACTTATATGCAGAGTACATCATGAGAAACGCTGGGCTGGAAGAAGCACAAGCTGGAATCAAGATTGCCGGGAGAAATATCAATAACCTCAGATATGCAGATGACACCACCCTTATGGCAGAAAGTGAAGAGGAACTAAAAAACCTCTTAATGAAAGTTAAAGAGGAGAGTGAAAAAGGTGGTTTAAAGGTCAACATTCAGAAAACGAAGATCATGGCATCTGGTCCCATATCTTCATGGGAAATAGATGGGGAAACAGTGGAAACAGTGTCAGACTTTATTTTTCTGGGCTCCAAAATCACTGCAGATGGTGATTGTAGCCATGAAATTAAAAGACGCTTACTCCTTGGAAGGAAAGTTATGACCAACGTAGATAGCATATTCAAAAGCAGAGACATTACTTTGCCAACAAAGATCCGTCTAGTCAAGGCTGTGGTTTTTCCTGTGGTCATGTATGGATGTGAGAGTTGGACTGTGAAGAAAGCTGAGCACCACAGAATTGATACTTTTGAACTGTGCTGTTGGAGAAGACTCTTGAGAGTCCCTTGGACTGCAAGGAGATCCAACCAGTCCATTCTAAAGGAGATCAGCCCTGGGATTCCTTTGGAAGGAATGATGCTAAAGCTGAAACTCCAGTACTTTGGCCACCTCATGCAAGGAGTTGACTCATTGGAAAAGACCCGGATGCTGGGACGGATTGGGGGCAGGAGGAGAAGGGGACGACAGAGGATGAGATGGCTAGATGGTATCACTGACTCAATGGATGTGAGTGTGAGTGAACTCTGGGAGTTGGTAATGGACAGGGATGCCTGGCATGCTGCAATTCATGGGATCCCAAAGAGTCGCACACTACTGAGCAACTGAACGGAACTGAACTGAACTTCTTCTGAAGTATATTTCAGTAAAGTCATCAAGAGAATTAAATTTTTTCTCATTAAAAAATAGAAACACTCTCAAGGTTAAGCCATACTTACCTAAACTAAACTTAGGGATCATGCTGTATATTTACGTTTACCTCAGTGACTTTCTGGATTCACACCCCAGAGAATTTTGATTGAGCTGTTTTCCATGAGCTACAAACAAGACAATTTAAAGAAAATCCCATATTCCTCATTTAGTATATAATTTATTTTAAATCATTAAATCATATAGGAAGCTTGAGCATGTTTATCTTCTCATCTTAGAAAAATAACACTAGCAATCAACCTGTTTATACTTATATTTATCTTGGAAAATGTGAATTCCAATATTTAGAAATAGAAAATCACTATTACTGTCCCATAGACCAAGCATAGTGTAGTTCCTGTGTTATGTTTATTTCAGTCTTTTCTCTAAGTTTTCTTATTTGGACATCTACATTTTTGTAAAAAACACACTCAATATCACACTGAATAGATATATGATATTATGGCATTTGCAGTTTTCATTGTATCCCAATGTTTCCCTGTTTTATTAAAACTTATTGAATATACATTTTTTGATAATGCAATTGATAGGTTTGCTGAATTATGTGGTATATTAATGGTCTATTTCATCATAATCAACTGCTGCAGATTTGATGGCTTGAAAAACACTCATTTGTATCCCCGAAGTTAGGCACAATACACCTAGTCCTTCTATTCAAGTTATCACAAGGCTGAAATCAAAGTGTCATCAAGTTTCTTACCTAGAAATTGGTTGTCTTCCAAGCTCATTCATGTTGTTGGAATAATTCACTTCCTTGAAGTTGTAGGAATAAGGTCTTATTTCCTTGACATCTGTTTTTGGGTTATTCACTTATTGACTATGTCAAAGCCTTTGACTGTGTGGATCACAATAAACTGGAAAATCCTGAAAGAGATGGGAATACCAGACCACCTGATCTGCCTTTTGAGAAGCCTATATGCAGGTCAGGAAATAACAGTTAGAACTGGACATGGAACAACAGACTTGTTCCAAATAGGAAAAGGAGTACGTCAAGGCTGTATATTGTCACCCTGCTTATTTAACTAATATGCAGAAAACATCATGAGAAACTCTGGCCTGGAAGAAGTGCAAGCTGGAATCAAGATTGCTAGAAGAAATATCAATAACCTCAGATATGCAGATGACATCACCCTTATGGCAGAAAGTTAAAAGGAATTAAAAAGCCTCTTGATGAAAGTGAAAGAGGAGAGTGAAAAAGGTGGCTTAAAGGTCAGCATTCAGAAAACGAAGATCATGGCATCTGGTCCCATCACTTCATGGGAAATAGATGGGGAAACAGTGGAAACAGTGTCAGACTTTATTTTTCTGGGCTCCAAAATCACTGCAGATGGTGATTGCAGCCATGAAATTAAAAGACGCTTACTGCTTGGAAGGAAAGTTATGGCCAATCTAGATAGCATATTCAAAAGCAGAGACATTACTTTGCCAACAAAAGTCCGTCTAGTCAAGGCTATGGTTTTTCCTGTGGTCATGTATGGATGTGAGAGTTGGACTGTGAAGAAAGCTGAGCACAGAAGAATTGATGCTTTTGAACTGTGGTGTTGGAGAAGACTCTTGAGAGTCCCTTGGACTGCAAAGAGATCCAACCAGTGCATTCTAAAGGAGATCAGTCCTGGGTGTTTTTTGGAAGGAATAATGCTGAAGCTAAAACTCCAGTACTTTGGCCACCTCATGCGAAGTGTTGACTCACTGGAAAAGACTCTGATGCTGGGAGGGATTGGGGGTAGCAGGAAAAGGGGACTACAGAGGATGAGATGGCTGAATGACATCATCGACTCGATGGACGTGAGTGTGAGTGAACTCTGGGAGTTGGTGATGGACAGGGAGGCCTGGCATGCTGAAATTCATGGGGTTGCAAACAGTCGGGCACGACTGAGTGACTGAACCAAACTGAACAGTCCCTAGAATCCACTCCTAGGTATCAGCTTTGTTTTCTCCACTCAAGTCACTCTCACACTTCAAATTTCTCTTTCAACACCCTCTTATAATTCATACATCTCTTTAAAGAGGAATTCAAGCATTTTAAACAAATCATCGGATTATATGAGACTCACCAATCAGGATAGTCTTCTTTTCTCATGATCAACTGATTTAAAACTAGTCATAATTTAAAATTATGCCAGGAGCTCCCAGATTAATGTGTAATTGAATGGCTAGTTGAAGATATGTGTGTACCAGATGGTGGGGAATCTTAAGGACTAGTTTAGACTTCTACTTGTCACTCATGAGGTCAACATTTTTTGACTCTCTCTATTAATACCTCATTCTATTTAAAATAGCACCTACTTGCTTGAATGTTTCACTTAAGAGAAGAAACTTGATGATCTGTGACTCCATCTTAAGAAGATAAAAAAGCAAACATAGTTTTTAATCTCACAATAAGTAGAAGGAGGAAAAGATGAGAATGGTGATTATAAAATAGAAAATGGACAGTGAAATAGAAATAAGGGATTGAGCAAAACTAAAATTCTGATGTTTAAAATCATACATAAAATCAATCATCTGTTAGATAAATTGATTAAAAATAACAGATCATAACACAATTGCTACTCAAGAAAAAAAATGGGACTTCATTACAGACGCTGTCAATGTAGAAAAAGTAATTAGGGAGTATTATGTATGATTTTCTTCCAAACATTTAACTACTTATTTGATGTAGAAAAATCATTTGAACCATACAAATAAACTTATCAAAAATGAAATACAAAATATGAATAGCTTCTATCTTCTTATGAAATTGAATTTTCAGTTAAAAGCCTTCCCACAAGAAGAACCCCAGACCCATAATATTAAATGGTAAACTCTGTCAAGCATTTAAGTAACAAATAGCACACACACACACCCACACACACACCCTGCATTCTGAGAATGGCATTGAAACATGTATAATATCATATGTCAAATGAATTGCCAGTCCAGATTTGATGCATGAGACAGGGTTCTCAGGGCTGGTGCACTGGGATGACCCAGAGGGATAGTATGAGGAGGGAGGTGGGAGGGGGGTTCAGGATGGGAAGACGTGTACACCCATGGTGGATTCATGTTGATGTATGGCAAAACCAATAAAATATTGTAAAGTAATTAGGCTCCAATTAAAATAAATAAATTTATATTAAAAAACCTGCATGGATATTTGAATGAACAGAGCAATAAGAGATATATGCAACACTTTTTCTTCATCCCATTAATATAGCTTATACTCAAACTGGAAGCATTGGGATTTGAATTCAGTCAATCTGGTCCCAGAGTTTGTGCTCTTAGTTAAAAAGTTATGTCATTTGATTGCAACTGGGCCATAAAGATTCTTAAAGGATAAGCTTATGATTATGGGTTTTATAGTCTCACAGCTGGGGAGGTTTTTGTTAAAGGAAGGACTTGATTAGAATTTTGCACCAGGAGGATGATTCAGACAGGAGGGGGAGGAGGGACTAGTGGAGCAAATGAGACTGGAAATGTTATTTAAACTTGATGCTGTTACTATCTCGCCTATACCTTGTGTGAAACATGTACTTAAAGTTGTGTTTATTTGTATGTGACAGCTCTCTAATTCCCAAACATCCATGTACATAAAAATATTCCAAGAGTCTTGGGTTTCTCTGCCAAATATCCGTGAGTTCAACTGATTTCCCAGGTGATTCTGACAGAGATTCTAAGAATCTCTATGATCGAAACCAAAGATTTCTGGATTTGATTTTCAGCTACAAATATCTAGAACCCAGCATAGTGCAAGTACAATGATAGAATTCTTTGGCCTGCTTCCTGACCTTCAGGAGCTCAGGATTTGGTTGAAGAGGCAAAGACAACTCAATCAACAATGTACAAAACCTGAAAATGATTAATTAGTTTAGAATGTGTGAATCATAATTCTATAGTTTAAAAACTGATAGCTGAGATGCGAGTTAATGGCAAACATCAGTATATATACATACATACATATATATGTATCTATGTATGTATATATTGGTCCCCAGTAAAAAATGCATTTCTCAAGGAGGCAAAAATTGTAAATGAAGGTACGAAGTTTATTTTTAGAAATATAGCATAACAAATGGGAAAGCAGGCAGAAAAACTGTTTAGTTAAGCAAGGCAGAGATGCACACCAGGAAAGAAAGGGTGTGGGCATCTCCAAAAGTGAGGAGGAGCCACCACCAATATTTCTGATCATTTTCTGAGTTTTTGGACATCTCTGGTGTTTCATAGGTTTCCCTGGTGGTTCAGAGATACAGAATCCATCTGCCAGGCAGAGAATACATGTTCTATCCCTGGATCAGGAACATCCCCTGGAGAAGGAAATGGCAATCCACTTCAGTATTCTTGCCTAGAGAATCCCATGGATAGAAGAGCTTGGCAGGCTACCATCCATGGAGTTGTAAAAGAGATATAACTTAGTAACTAACCAACAACCATCAACATCAAAAGCAGACAAAGATGTTGGAAAAAAAGATCAAAATAACTAATGTACTTCATTACAGAAATACTGAATAAAATATCAGAAAACAAAATATCAGAAAATAAGATATCACAGTATATGATAGGAAAATAAACAATGACTTGAGAGGGGAGGGGAAAAACCAAAATAATTATCTGTATAGAAGCAAACAAGATACATAAGAAAATTCCTTCAATCTGATAAAGATCATCTACAAAAATACCTATAGCTATCATTATGTTTAATGGAAAAAAAGAAAACAGAAAAAAATCCTACATAAAGCAAAATAACTTGACTTTCTCCTAACCCTGTGTATAAAAACAGCCAAAAAATAATGTCCACAACCACTTTTTTCCAACATCTTATTTTAGATTTTTGCTGAAAAAGAAAAGAAAATTATAATTACTGGAAAGTAGAAAGTAAAACTGTCTTTATTTGCAAGCTAGATTCTGTATATAGAAAGTTCTATGGAATCTGCAACAAAAATATGAGAAAATAATAACAAAATGCAGTAGAGTTGCATAAATGAGTATATATAAAAATATCAATTGCATCATTGTATTCTAAATGTAATTTGCAAGACTTATTCATGCACGCATGTATGTGTGTGTGTTAGTCTCTCAGTCGTGTCTTTTTGCGACCCCATGGGCTGTAGCCTGCCAGGCTCCTCTGTCCTTGGAATTCTCCAGGCAAGAATACTGGAGTGGGTTGCCATTCCCTTCTCCAGGGGATCTTCCAGATCCAGGGATCAAACCCAGGTCTCCTACATTGCAGGTGGATTCTTCACCAACTTAGCCACCAGAGAAGCCCACACTCTTATCAGGAAGAGGTTAATTTCTATTCAACACATGGATAACAGAAACATTTGTCACAGCCATCTAGGAAGTACGAACTTTTCAAATAAAACTCTAGGGGTGTGCCTTTGGATTTGTACATTCTTGGGGAGATGTGTATATATATATATATATATATATATATATATATATATAGTATTACAGCCAAAGTATTTTAAAATTAATCACAGTTATTTCAGTAGTTAATATGAGGATTACTTGTTTCTTGTAGCTAACAACAATTTTATTAAATGTGAGTTGAGAAAAATCATCCATGCATAGTGGAATGAGTTTTGTATTTAACCAAATTATTTTTCTAGAACTGTGAATTGCAAGAATGATATATCTTCCCTTTTGCTTTAATATGTTGATTTGTGGTTATTAATTAATGACTGTTAAACCACTTTTCAGTTTCTGGAATAAAATCCAGTGTGTCAATATTCTGTCTTGAATATTCATTATCGAACCTCATGAGAAAGACTTATCTATAAATTTATTTCTTATAATAGCTTTGTTTGAATTGATTTTTTAAAACTCAGTGAATATAATGCATTATTAAGTATTCTTTCAATCTATTTTCTAGAAAAATTTGTGCAGTATTGACAGTATTTCTTAAATGTTTGGAGAAATTCACCAACATAATAAACAGGGCATAGGATTTCTTTGTTAGAAAGTTTTTGAAAACAAATTCCATTACTTTGGGCTTCCTCAGTGACTCAGTGGTAAAGAATCCACCTGCAATAAAGAAGACACAGGAAATGGGGGTTCAATCCTGGGTCAGGGATATCTCTTGGAGAAGGGCATGGCCACCCACTCCAGTATTCTGGCCAGGAAAATTCCATGGACACAGAAGCCTGGCAGGCTAAAGTCCATGGGGTCACAAAGAATCAGACATGACCAAGCAAACACAGATAAGACTTTACTTAGATTTTCTATTTTTATTGTACAAGATTGAATGCTATGTTTTTTCAGAGAAGGTGTTTATTTCAATAAGATTTGTAATTTAACGATTCTTCCCAATATATTCTTTTATTTTTATTTTTATTTTATTTTTAAACTTTACAATATTGTATTAGTTTTGCCAAACGTCGAAATGAATCTTCCACAGGTATACCCGTGCTCCCCATCCTGAACCCTCCTCCCTCCTCCCTCCCCATACCCTCCCTCTGGGTCGTCCCAGTGCACTAGCCCCAAGCATCCAGTATCGTTCATCGAACCAGGACTGGTGACTCATTTCATACATGATATTTTACATGTTTCAATGCCATTCTCCCAAATCTCCCCACCCTCTCCCTCTCCCACAGAGTCCGTAAAACTGATCTATACATCAGTGTCTCTTTTGCTGTCTCGTACACAGGGTTATTGTTACCATCATTCTAAACTCCATATATATGTGTTAGTATACTGTATTGGTGTTTTTCTTTCTGGCTTACTTCACTCTGTATAATAGGTTCCAGTTTCATCCACCTCATTAGAACTGATTCAAATATATTCTTTTTAATGGCTGAGTAATACTCCATTGTATATATGTACCACTGCTTTCTTATCCATTCATCTGCTGATGGGCATCTAGGTTGCTTCCATGTCCTGGCTATTATAAAGAGTGCTGTGATGAATATTGGGGTACACGTGTCTCTTTCCCTTCTGGTTTCCTCAGTGTGTATGCCCAGCAGTGGGATTGCTGGATCATAAGGCAGTTCTATTTCGAGTTTTTTAAGGAATCTCCACACTGTTCTCCATAGTGGCTGTACTAGTTTGCATTCCCACCAACAGTGTAAGAGGGTTCCCTTTTCTCCACACCCTCTCCAGCATTTATTGCTTGTACACTTTGGAATCGCAGCCATTCTGACTGGTGTGAAATGGTACCTCATAGTGGTCTTGATTTGCATTTCTCTGATAATGAGTGATGTTGAGCATCTTTTCATGTGTTTGTTAGCCATCTGTATGTCTTCTTTGGAGAAATGTCTATTTAGTTCTTTGTCCCATTTTTTGATTGGGTCATTTATTTTTCTGGAGTTGAGCTGTACGAGTTGCTTGTATATTTTTGAGATTAGTTGTTTGTCAGTTGCTTCATTTGCTATTATTTTCTCCAATTCTGAAGGCTGCCTTTTCATCTTGCTAATAGTTTCCTTTGTTGTGCAGAAGCTTTTAAGGTTAATTAGGTCCCATTTGTTTATTTTTTCTTTTATTTCCAATATTCTGGGAGGTGGGTCATAGAGGATCCTGCTGTGATGTATGTCAGAGAGTGTTTTGCCTATGTTCTCCTCTAGGAGTTTTATAGTTTCTGGTCTTATGTTGAGATCTTTATATTTTTTTTAAATTTTATTTTATTTTTAAACTTTACATAATTGTATTAGTTTTGCCAAATATCAAAATGAATCCACCACAGGTATACATGTGTTCCCCAGATCTTTAATCCATTTTGAGTTTATTTTTGTGTATGGTGTTAGAAAGTGTTCTAGTTTCATTCTTTTACAAGTGTTTGACCAGTTTTCCCAGCACCATTTGTTAAAGAGATTGTCTTTAATCCATTGTATATTTTTGCCTCCTTTGTCAAAGATAAGGTGTCCATATGTGTGTGGATTTATCTCTGGGCTTTCTATTTTGTTCCATTGACCAATATATTCTTATCTGCCATGCCTGTAGAATTTTACCTATGCCCATTTTCCCCCTAATTAGTAAATAAATAGATAAAATTCCCATTATTTTTAACTCAGTATGTCAAACTCAATATATAACATGCGTTTGTTGTTTCTCTTTTCCCTCAGAAACCGAATCAATCATAGTAATGATAATGAGAAATAAATCGAATGGCAAAGTCACATCAATAAAAACAATGGTGGGATTTCTCTGGTGGTCCAGGGGTTAAGATTCTTTGCTTCTGCTGCAGGGATCATGGGCTTTATCCCTGGTTGGGAAGCTAAGATCTCACATGCTATGCAGTACAGCCAATAAATAAATAAATAAATAAATTAAAACAATGGTAAAATAAAACCAGCTAATATGATCTTATCATCATGAAGGAGTATCGATGAATGAAGCAGAGAAGGCATGGCTACAGCCAAGAATGCTTTAACGTGCAGAGCTAGAGAAGTGACATAAATTTTACAGCCCCTAAGTGTCTCAGGGCTTAAAAGAAGGAACAGAATAAATACTGAAGTCTGTATGAAAATGAAATGGTAAAGGATAAACAATATCCACTTAGAGGGAAGAAAAGATTTCAGAAGTTGCTTTATTGAATATTGAGATTTATTTCAAAGTTATCATAAAGAATATGTGGTAAAGGCAGGTACTTCAAAGGAATATGAGAAAGACTTATTAAACTGAATGAGGTAGATTCATGATTAGGCCCAGTTATTCACAAGCATCTCTGTTAATCTCATTATAATGTTTTCATACTTCATTATTGATGAAGAACATATCTTTTCCTTTGGGTTACAAGTGCAAACCTGAGATAAGAATGATTACATGTCAGAAGAAGAGAAAATAAGGCAGTTCTTAACTTGGGCTTTATCACTGAGTAATCGTTATATCTCCCTAGAAAAACATTTAACTTTTTCTCAGTATTCAGTATCATCTTAAACACCTTTTATTGAACTGTATTATACTGGTATTAAAAAAGTGAGTGATGCCTAGAGACTAGCTATTATTTTCAGTATCTTACTTAAAATCAGGTAATACTTCTATAATGAAAACTCAAAAGTCCTCATTTTACCTGGAGTAAAATAACGTTTTGAGAAAAGCTAAAAGTTGTATTTTATAGATCTGAATCAAAGGAGTTAGTTATGAGAACCTGAGTGCAAATTTACGCTGACACTAAAAAGAGTTATCATCTCTGCAGCAGTGTTACAAATCACAGCATAAACTGCAGCATAAGGAATAAGTCTCTAACAATATATTCAATATATCTCTTTTCATCACTCTGACTTCCATAATGCATTATTTATATATTAACTGAGAAATAATTGTAGCTCATCCTGACTATCAAAAAAAAAAATGTAAAATGCAACATACAATTTATTTGAAACATAATCATCAGTTCATTTCAGTTCAGTTGCTCAGTCCTGTCCGATTCTTTGCCACCCCATGATTTGCAGCACGCCAAGCCACCCTGTCCATCACCAAGTCCGGGAGTTCACTCAAACCCACGTCCATCGAGTTGGTGATGCCGTCCAGCCATTTCATCCTCTGTCGTCTCCTTTTCCTCCTGCCCCCAGTCCCTCCCAGCATCAGACTCTTTTCCAATAAGTCAACACTTCGCATGAGGTGGTCAAATTACTGGAGTTTCAGGTTTAGCATCAATCCTTCCAAAAAACACCCAGGACCGATCTCCTTTAGAATGGACTGGTTGGATCCCCTTGCAGTCCAAGGGACTCTCAAGAGTCTTCTCCAACACCACAGTTAAAAAGCATCAGTTTTTATTTTATTTTATTTTTAAACTTTACAATATTGTATTAGTTTTGCCAAATATCGAAATGAATCCACCACAGGTATACCTGTGTTCCCCATCCTGAACCCTCCTCCCTCCTCCCTCCCCATTCAGCGCTCAGCTTTCTTCACAGTCCAACTCTCACATCCATTCATGACTACTGGAAAAACCATAGCCTTGACTAGACTGATATTTTTTTGGCAAAGTAATGTCTCTGCTTTTGAATATGATGTCTAGGTTGGTCATAACTTTCCTTCCAAGGAGTAAAGGTATTTTAATTTCATGGCTGCAATCACTATCTGCAGTGATTTTGGAGCCCCCAAAAATAAAGTCTGACACTGTTTCCACTGTTTCCCCATCTATTTGCCATGATGTGATGGGACCAGATGCCATGATCTTCATTTTCTGAATGTTGACCTTTAAGCCAACTTTTTCACTCTCCTCTTTAACTTTCATCAAGAGGCTTTTTAGTTCCTCTTCACTTTCTGCCATAAGGGTGGTGTCATCTGAGTATCTGAGGTTATTGATATTTCTCATGGCAATCTGATTCCAGCTTGCACGTCTTCCAGCCCAGCATTTCTCCTGATGTATTCTGCATATAAGTTAAATAAGTAGGGTGACAATATACAGCCTTGACGTACTCCTTTTCTTATTTGGGACCAGTATATTGTTCCATGTCCAGTTCTAACTTTTGCTTCCTCACCTGCCTATACGTTTCTCAAGAGGCAGGTCAGGTGGTCTGGTAATCCCATCTCTTTCAGAATTGCCCACAGTTTATTGTGATCCACACAGTGAAAGGCTTTGGCATAGTCAGTAAAGCAGAAATAGATGTTTTTCTGGAACTCTCTTGCTTTTTCCATGATCCAGCAGATGTTGGCAATTTGATCTCTGGTTCTTCTGCCTTTTCCAAAACCAGCTTGAGCATCAGGAAGTTTATGGTTCATGTTTTGCTGAAGCCTGGCCTGGAGAATTTTGAGCATTACTTTACTAGCGTGTGATGAGTGCAATTTTGTGGTAGTTTGGGCATTCTTTGGCATTGTCTTTCTTTGGGATTGGAATGAAAACTGACCTTTTCCAGTCCTTTGGCCACTGCTGAGTTTTCCAAATTAGCTGGCATATTGAGTACAGCAGTTTCACAGCATCATCTTTCAGGATTTGAAATAGCTTAACTTGAATTCCATCACCTCCACTAGCTTTGTTCGTAGTGATGCTTCCTAAGGCCCACTTGACTTCACATTCCAAGATGTCTGGCTCTAGGTGAGTGATCACGCCATCGTGATTATCTGGGTCATGAAAATATTTTTTGTACAGTTCTTCTGTGTATTCTTGCCACCTGTTCTTAATATCTTCTGCTTCTGTTAGGTCCATACCATTTCTTTCTTTCTTTCTTTCTTTTTTTTGAATGTATATATTTTAATTGGAGGCTAATTACTTTAAAATATTGTATTGGTTTTGCCATACATCAACATAAATCCGCCACGGGTGTTGCATGAAATATTCCCTTGGTATCTCTAATTTTCTTGAAGAGATCTCTAGTCTTTAGCATTCTGTTGTTTTCCTCTATTTCTTTGCATTGATCACTGAGGAAGGCTTTCTTTTCTCTTCTTGCTTTTCTTTGGAACTCTGCATTCAGATGCTTATATCTTTCCCTTTCTCCTTTTCTTTTCACTTCTTTTCATACCTATTTGTATGGCCTCCCCAAACAGTCATTTTGCTTTTTTGCATTTCTTTTCCATGGGGATGGTCTTGATCCCTGTCTCCTGTACAATGTCATGAACCTCTGTCCATAGTTCAGCAGCCACTCTATCTGTCAGATCTAGTCCCTTAAATCTATTTCTCACTTCCACTGTATAATCATAAGGAATTTGATTTATGTCATACCTGAATAGTCTAGCAGTTTTCCCTACTTTCTTCAATTTAAGTCTGAATTTGGCAATAAGGATTTTAGTCAGCTCCCGGTCTTGTTTGTGCTGACTGTATAGAGGTTCTCCATCTTTGGCTGCAAAGAATATAATCAATCTGATTTCAGTGTTGACCATCTGGTGATGTCCATATGTAGAGTCTTCTCTTGTGCTGTTGGAAGAGGGTATTTGCTATGAGCAGTGCATTCTATTGGCAAAACTCTATTAGCCTTTGCCCTGCTTCATTCTGTATTCCAAGGCCAAATTTGCCTGTTATGCCAGGTGTTTCTTGACTTCCTACATTTGCATTCCAGTCCCCTATAATGAAAAGGACATTTGAGGCTGAGGTGTTAGTTCTAAAAGGTATTGTAGGTCTTCATAGAACCGTTCAACTCCAGCTTCTTCAGAGTTACTGGTTGGGACATAGACTTGGATTACTGTGATATTGAATGTTTTGCCTTGGAAATGAACAGAGATAATTCTGTCATTTTTGAGACTGCATCCAAGTGCTTCATTCTGGACTCTTTTTGACCATGATGGCTACTCCATTTCTTCTAAGGGATTCCTGCCTGCAGTAGTAGATATAATGGTCATCTGAGTTAAATTCACCCATTCCAGTCCATTTTAGTTTGTTGATTCCTAGAATCATATATTTACTTAAAATACAGGTAAACTAGCATCACAAATATATGTGAAAATTATTAAGCGTAATATGAACACAAGCATATTTATTTGGCTTATACACAGGTTGACTTTAATTCAAGTGGTTTTTCAGTCCCATTGGACTTTTGAATTATACTGAAGAAGAAAGCAGCTTCATAGTTATCAAACTCCTGACTGTCTTTTTCACATTCCTAAGGCTATAGATAAGGGGGTTAAGCATAGGAATCATGCCAGTAAAACACACAGTGGCTACTTTGACCAGAAGCCATGAGCTTTTGGAGTTGGGTACACAATAAAGGAACAGGACAGTCCCATGGAAAATGGTGACAGTGCTCAGGTGGGAGGCACAGGTGGAGAAGGCTTTTTGGAGTTCACCAGCTGAAGGCATCTTGATGATTGTGAGAATTATGAAAACATAGGAGGTGAGTATAATCAGGAGGCTGCACACACTTCATTGAGTGTAGAAATGATGAAACATGTAAGTTGACTGAAATGGGTGTCAGAACAGGAAGGAGAGACAGTGCAGAATACTCACAGCCAAAGTGATATATGATGTTAGAACTGCAGATGGACAACTCCAAAAGAGAACATGTTATTGTCAACACATTCCACCCCATGTGTAGGTTCCAGAGACCAGGAGGCTGCAGAGCCTAGGAGACACAGCAACTGTGTAGAGCAGGGGGTTACAAACAGCCACAAACTGGTCATAAGCCATGACTGCTAGAATGGACATTTCTGGAATCACAAATGCACAGCCAAAGAAAACTGTGCTATGCATCCTTTGAAAGAGATAACTCTGTCTTCCACAACCAAGATGTCTAGGAGTTTGGGTGTAAATACACTGGAAGAACAAATATCCCAAAAGGATAGATGACTAAGGAAAAAGTACACCGGTGTGTGGTGTTTGGGATTGATCCTTATGACCACAGTTATGCCAAGGTTCACCACCAGAGTGACTGTGTAAATGGTCAAGAACACCAGGAAAAAGGGTGCCTGGAGGCGCAGGTGTTTTGAGAAGCCCAAGAGGATGAACATGGTCACAGGGCTCTGATTTCCTTAGTTCAGTACCATGGATCTTGATTTAAAAGATAAAGGTAAACAAGAATTAAAATTGATCAGTGGAACATGAGAAGGTGGAGTGAAAGAAACTGAAGATAGCCCAAACTAAGCTAGTGAAGGCAATGTGATCAGTGTATACCCAGGAATGTTCTGAAGTGTCAGATTGGTCTTTACTTGACAAATTAAGTGAATTTGATTATGGTAAATTAGCTTTATCCATAAGAACTTCAGTTTCCTTACCTAGAAAACAAGAGAGAATAGTGTTTATCAATAGTAGTACTTTATATAAATGATTCCTAAATAAATATGATGCATTAAATATCCTCAAGATAGAATATAATTATATGAGAACACAGGCTACATAGAAGGAAATCAGAAAAAAAATAACTAAACAAATCATTGATTGGATTATGGCAGACATATGATAACAGTACAATTGCTCTGGGAAAGATTAAACAATTTTAATACATAAAGAAAAATATAATAGCAAATTTCACTGGGGTTAAACATATAACTGCACATGCACAATGGTCCTGGGATTAATAAAAGTAGAATTTAGCCTGTATATTGCTATTTTCAGTTCATATAGATTCCTCTGCCAAAAATCTTCTGGATCCCATATCCCTCAGATTAGAGTGAAAGGATGATCCTAGGTTAAATCAACTCATCAAATGCCAGATATCCTTGGTGTATTTTTATGATGTATTCCTTGCTAACACTAATATGCTGCATATACATTTTGTATCAAAATGGAAATTTTGTTTAAATGTTTCCAGTCCTTTAATCAGAAAGTTGATGATTCCTGCAAAATATAGTTAATAAAGATAGCAAGAGATATCATGTTATTTTTGCAACAGTCAAGAAATTGCAGAATGAGAATGAACACATCTTGAGTAATAGGCAGACCTAGAAATTATACTACAGGATGGTGTTTTAATTTGCCTTATATCTAATCACCTAACCCTAGGGACTCAAACCCTGAAGAATTCTTACAGAGTTTATTGTCATGAGCTATAGACAGAATAATGGAGAAGGAAATGGCAACCCACTCCAGTACTCTTGCCTGGAGAATCCCATGGACAGAAGAGCCTGGCAGGCTACAATCCATGGGGTCGCAAAGAGTCAGACACAACTGAACATACACATGCACACACACACACACACACATGCACACACATGCATAGTTTCCTGTGTAGGAAATCTTGATATACACATATGCAGGGGCATTGGAAAACAAAGATTACACAAATTATTCAGTGATTGACAATTCTGGTGCAGCTAATTTTGGAAAATTTAGCCAAATGGGTAACCTACAACTCAGCAGCTAATTGAGGTTCCCATTTACAAGTGTAAGCTATTTTTAATATGTGAGGGTGAAGAAATAAAGAAAATATCTGCTTACTTGTTTGAGAATTTATTGTCAACCACATCAATACAGTTGGCCTGATATTTTAACTTAAGATTTGTCAGGGATTGAATTGCCAAATATGCTGGTAAATCCAACCAAAGGAACATTTTAAAAGGGAATCACTTGTACACCCATGGCTGATACATGTGAATGTATGGCAAAAAACCACTACTATATTGTAGAATACTTAGCCTCCAGTTAAAATAAATTAATTAATTTACCAAAAAAAAAAAAAAAAAAACAGAATCCCTTGAAATATAAGGTTTTTAGTTTTTTACTTTTTTGCTATTTTACAGATTTATTAGTATGCTTTTTATAAGCAAGTCAAATATAAATGATAAAGATAGCTGGAAGAAACACAAGCTGGAATCAAGATTGCCGGGAGAAATATCAATAACCTCAGATACGCAGATGACACCACCCTTATGGAAGAAAGTGAAGAGGAACTCAAAAGCCTCTTGATGAAAGTGAAAGTGGAGAGTGAAAAAGGTGGCTTAAAGCTCAACATTCAGAAAACAAAGATCATGGCATCTGGTCCCATCACTTCATGGGAAATAGATGGGGAAACAGTGGAAACAGTGTCAGACTTTATTTTTTCTGGGCTCCAAAATCACTACAGATGGTGACTGCAGCCATGAAATTAAAAGACGCTTACTCCTCGGAAGGAAAGTTATGGCCAATCTAGATAGCATATTCAAAAGCAGAGACATTACTTTGCCAACAAAGGTCCGTCTAGTCAAGGCCATGTTTTTTCCTGTGGTCATGTATGGATGTGAGAGTTGGACTGTGAAGAAGGCTGAGAGCCGAAGAACTGATGCTTTTGAACTGTGGTGTTGGAGAAGACTCTTGAGAGTCCCTTGGACTGCAAGGAGATCCAACCAGTCCATTCTGAAGGAGATCAGCCCTGAGATTTCTTTGGAGGGAATGATGCTGAAGCTGAAACTCCAGTACTTTGGCCACCTCATGCGAAGAGTTGACTCATTGGAAAGACTCTGATGCTGGGAGAGATTAGGGCAGGAGGAGAAGGGGACGACAGAGGATGAGATGGCTGGATGGCTTCACTGACTCGATGGACGTTGGTCCGGGTGAACTCCAGGAGTTGGTGATGGACAGGGAGGCCTGGTGTGCTGCGATTCATGGAGTCGTCGAGTCGGACATGACTGAGAGACTCAACTGAACTGAACTGAACTGAACTGAAAGACAGCTGAAGTCCATGTAGACCAAAGATAATTAGTGCAACAAGTTTATTAATTCTATAAAGTATTACTCTGTAATTTTAAATTCCTTTCTTCCAAATTGTGTTCAGAATTTCATGCTAGTTTTAGTTAAAGCAAGCACTGTGTATATGATACGAATTTGTTGCTTTTTAAAAATATTTATTTATTTATTTTTGGCTCATGGCTCCAGAACACAGGCTCGGTAGTCATGGTGCACAGGCTTAGTTGCCATGTGACATATGGGATCTTCCCAGACCAGGCATGGAAACAGTGTTTTTATCCTCCAATATGTAGTTTAGTTAAAGCTTGAAGACTTTAATTTCATAAGCTTTGACAGTGCTTCTAGATAGAGAAGCCCAGATTGTGCATGCTCCCACAGAAAGGTTGGGATTGCATTATGTAAACACATTTTTAAAAATATATGTCTTACTTATTTGTGATGTGGCATCTTTTTTGTTAAAAAACAGAAATTTCAAATTCAGGTTAAAGATTTGTGAGTGAGGTAAGTGCCAAATACTCATTAAATAATAAATGACTAAATGATTTTATTTTCAGAATTTGTTATATTTTAAATAACTAAAACAAGTACAGTGAGAAAGAAAAAAGAAAAATTAGAAGAAAGACAAGTTAAATTAAGGAAAATATTCATCAGGAGATATGCTGAGGTTCAAGAGTCTAGGCTAGAGAGATATTAAAATAAATTGTTAGTGGAACCAGATAGATTGTTGAAAAACGTTTTTGAAAGGAAGAACTATTTCATTTGTCTGACACAAAATCAGACTGTATCCTAACAGACACCAACCAACAGGAAAATGGGGGGAAATATCAAAATAGACTGGAATGCCAACGATATTGCAGAATGCCACAGATCATGTGATAAAATTATTTTATAATGTTGAGGACTATTATAGTCTCTGACACACAGTTTTCCCACTGAGAAATTTAGGGAACTTTCTTTGTGGCTTAATTAAAAAAAAAGAGGCTTTTAGGACTACCATAACATATTTCAACTTCTTTCAAAGTAATTTTGTCGGAGTGTTGATGCCCCAAATTTGCCCCAAATTTTGTAGTTTCCTACAAAATTTGTAAGTTCCCAAGGACAATCAAAAGAACCCATACCTCATTTTCTCCCATTTCCTGTGGTCAGAAGAACTTTCATGACAGACACCCAATTTTCAAGACATTTGATTCAGTGAACACTATATATATTACAGTCATCCACAAAGGATAATTTATAAACCATAATATTACTACAGATCATTGATTATTGGATTCCAATTTTCTATTCATATGATGCTTGGCCTGTTTTTAAGGTTAGATATTGTCCAAGTACCCATCTTTGAAAGTCTTCCAAAAAATTACCACTGCTAGCTTGAATTTCTTTGGGAAAACATAAACCTCACTACAGGGTTATGAAAGGGAATTATTATTTTTTAATATTTAAGAATTGATTAAAAATAAAAAAGAAGATATTGCACAGTAATGATCACGCTGGAAGAGTACCATCTTTAAGACTGGAGGATGCCATGTTAGTAGAATATGGAAGAATGGAGACAGGTATCACAGATCAATAAGCTATTTTTTTAATAAACTTGAATCATTTTATATTTTTAAACTTTTTACATTTTTTGATTCTGAATTTCCCTTTTAATAAACTTGAATCATTTTATATTTTTAAACTTTTTACATTTTTTGATTCTGAATTTCCCTTATGTAAGGCCTTCCCTTTAGATTTCATAAAGAATCTACCTATAATGCAGGAGACATAGGTTTGATCCCTGGATGGGGAAAGATCACCTGGAGAAAATAATGGCTATCCATTCCAGTGCACTAGCCTGGAGAATCCCATGGACAGAGGAACCCCGTGGACTACAGTCCATGCGTGCATGCTCAGTCACTTCATTATATCTAACTCTGCATACATGTGGACTGTAGCCCGCCAGGTTTCTTTGTCCATGGGGTTCTCCAGGCAAGAATACTGGAGTGGATTGCCATGACCTCCTCCAGGGGATCTTCCCCATTCAGGGATCGAACCCAGGTCTCCTGTGTCCTCTGCATAGCAGGCAGATTCTTTACCACTAGGCCACCAGGGGAAACCTGGGCTACAGTCTATGGACTCACAAACAGTTGGACATGACTGAGCCACCACACTTTGACTTTAGTTATGTAAGGAAAATGTCTTGTAACATAATAATATAATAAAATATGTGCCAAGCATCAGTCAGTATATTGACTGATGCCTTCTTTACTTAGTCAACATGTTAATATTGGCATGTATACATCATGGACCAGATCAGGTTTTGTAATTATTGCTCCACAAAGAAGTGAACATTGAACTGTACAATTCTTAGCAGTACTACGTGTATCTTCAGCAATCATTTAGTCATAGTCTTTCAAGGAAGAAAATTTATACGTATACTTGTTACATCCAAAAGTTTTAAAGATCAGTAGTATCTAAATCAATCTGTAGAAACAGTAGTTCTTAAATGTTACTTAATATAACCATTAGTGAACTAAACTATATTATCTAACATATTAATGCATTTAGCTTTGTAGTTCAAATGTTTACTCTTAGATTGAAAGTGCAATCTGAGAATTTTTGGGAAGGAGTTTTCATTGCATTTGTATAAATGAACTGCCTATTCAAAAGTATTTATCAAGCAAAAATAATCTGTGATAAAAAGATTTTGCAACTATTCAATCCTTTTCTCTTTTGTTTTATATTCTACTTAAGATAAAAATCTAATGAGAACCAAATTACAAGTTACATAACTTCAAATTTTATATTTAAAACAGTATATTTTAATTATTATCTTAAAACATTACTGAATATGTCAGACATTACATGATGCATTTTCAAATTTTCTAAATCACTTTTCTGTTAGTAACAGATCTTTATTAAACTACACACAGCACACTATTTTTGTTTCTTTTTTTTTTAATTTTTGTGATGCTGTGTTGGTTTCTGCCATCAGTTCAGTTCAGTTTAGTCGTGTCTGACTCTTGGTGACCCCATGAATCACAGCACACCAGGTCTCCCTGTCCATCACCAACTCCCAGAGTTCACTCAAAACTCATGTGCATGGAGATGGTGATGCCATCCAGCCATTTCATCCTCTGTCGTCACCTTCTCTTCCTGCCTCCAATCCCTCCCAGCACCAGGGTCTTTTCCAATGAATCAATTCTTTGCATGAGATGGTCAAAGTATTGGAGTTTCAGCTTTAGTGTCAGTCCTTCCAATGAACACCCAGGACTGGTCTCCTTTAGGATGGACTGGTTGGATCTCCTTGCAGTCCAAGGGACTCTCAAGAGTCTTCTCCAACACCACAATTCAAAAGCATCACTTCTTCAGTGCTCAGCTTTTTTCACAGTCCAACTCTCACATCCATACATGATCACTGGAAAAACTATAGTCTTGACTAGATGGACCTTTGTTGGCAAATTAATGTCTCTGCTTTTTAATATGTTATATTGGTTAGTCATAACTTTCCTTCCAAGGAGTAAGAGTCTTTTAATTTCATGGCTGCAGTTACCATCTGCAGTGATTTTGGAGCCCCAAGAAATAAGGTCTGACACTGTTTCCACATCTATTTCCCATGAAGTGATGGGACCAGATGCCATGATCTTCGTTTTCTGAATGTTGAGCTTTAAGCCAACTTTTTCACTCTCCTCTTTCAGCAACAAAATAACTGCTATACCTGCTATGATAATAGCTGAAACTATCTTGGACAAAAAGCTTTTCTTTTTCCATCAGAGCACATTGTGGAATTTTGTTGACAAAAATAAGGACTATGAAGCTACTGGACAAAGTATATAAATTTCAAGATGCAATAAAACCATGTATTACTGCATTTTGAGTTTTTAGCTTTTTCAAAGAAAAGTGTCAGAGAAAACTTATTTCAAATGGGACATCAGAACATTTCTTGATTATTACTGTCATCACAAGACATATCCTGATTAATAAGATGAGAATATTAGTATAAACTTTGAATCACCATAATGGAACTAGATATTTCAATAATGAATCCAAGACAAGGTGTGATGCATAGTAGATATTTAGCCTTCTTATTTATTGGAATTATGAATAACAGCTGTGATTTTAAAAAACTTATATGTTGTGAAAAACAGGCAGAAACACAGACAGCTGTCAATTGGTGCACACATTTGGGAAGACAGTGTAGACATCCTTTCTTCTAGAGACCACATAATAGAAACACTACAGGATTTCATTTAAACACATAGTCTACAATGCATAATTATATTTTGTATGTCCTGTAGGTTTCCTTACCATGTTACAGCTTTCTCTGATCTCCACATTCTGACCTTGTGGGAAAGATATCTTCCAAACACCATTCCCACACTAGATCGTCTGTAACAATACTGTAAGCTCTCAGTACTCCTTCGTTTAATATATTCTGTACAAGATCATGAGAATAATTCTCCATGATTATTTTAACCTGACATTCAGTGACTTTAAGATTCCAAACAAATCATATTAGTGAATCCATGACATTTCTATTATTCAGTTTGACTTTTTCAAAACTGCTTGGATCTATAAAAATGCTTATATCACTTAATGCATTCTTGTTTAGAAAAGTGAGTCTATCAAACATAGTACATGCCCATTTCCTTATATTAATACTTTATTTCTCCACTTTATTCTCTCACTTTTAATGTTTTATTTTACCACCTACTATTATAGACAGTACTCCTTGTTTTGTCCCCTTTGTATAAATATAGATGTTCATGTTTATAACTCATAAGTATGAAATGCTGTATAATTTTATTTATAAATATGATTGTTACCGTCACTTTGTTTCTTAAAGATTACAGGAAAAACTGAAGATAGTGTCCACTTTTTTATTATTCTTCGAAAATTATTTGCCAAAATATTTATTTCATTTCTGGCTATATAGTGGAAACCCAATGAGAAAACCAGGATGAATATTACTTGAAAGAAAGTATCAGAATACAATACAACAACATTAATAGATTTGTGGGTACTTTGTTCTAAACATATGTGTGTCTCATGCAAAGATTGTTGTAACTCTGTATTTTCTTTTTAAAATAAAACAAGAGTCATGAGTCAACTCACCTAAATACAGACGCCCTTGAATGAATCATTTACAAAAGAGCTCCTTGCTAAGAATTAAACACCTGGAATGCTGCTGCTTAGTACTTAATAGAAACAGAGCTGAAAAGGGTAGTGCAGCCCACCAGTATATTTATCAGCTATTTCATATATTAGTATTGTCATATATATTTTACATATATCACTACTATTTTACATATATTACTTTTGAGAAAACTCCCAGATACCAAAGGTAAGATCAAACTAAATCCTGACACCAAACTGCATCACAAATATATGCCATCAAGACCTTGGGGATGTGGAGACAGACAATATAACTGAAGTGTTGCCTTGATTACTGCAATTCAAGTAATTAGATGTTAACACTGTCCCATGTGGTATCTTGATTCATATTATTTCCCTAAAGCCTTTGTGTATTTGAATTATTGGCTTGTTTAATCTTAAAACATAAACAAAATTGTATCTGTTTCTTGATTTTATATGGATGCAAAATATAAAAATATTCAAGAGAAAAATAATCTATTTGACAGTATTATAGAAATAGCTTTGATTAAACCTTGTTTAATTATTTTTCTATTTTCTTATGACAGTATACTCTTCATGTTTTCTTATGTTTTAAAAAATAGAGTTGCCTAAACAGTAAGCCATACCGTTTATTTTGTACATTACACCATTTATATTGTAAACTTCATATTATATTTACACTATTGATTTTATCAAGAGGAAACAACTTTCACTGGCTTTTCAAATGTAAATAAAGTGTTCTCAGATGTTTATATTTACTATCAAATCTTGAAAATCAAGTCAATGGACATGGATTTGAGCAAACTCTGGAAGATAGTGGAGGACAGTGAAGCCTGGTGTGCTACATTCCATGGGGTAGCAAAGAGTTGGACAGGACATAGCGACTGAAAAACAACAGCATACCAAATCCACATTTTTGTGTGTGTTAAATCCCTCTTAGATATGATGTATTATATTATTTTATATATCAATGAACTGATTTGCTATTTGAACTAGTTGCCCATGTTTATTTATGATATATTATTCTGTACATTTATTATCTGGTGATACTGCCATCATACAATAAGCTATAAAACATTCCCTTCTTATTTTACAGAGAGGCAAAGTTTATGCAAGCTTGAGAATGATATCTTCTTAATGTGGAATCTTCCTTGAGGATAAGACTATAACATTTATAAAGACTTTTCTGGAGTTTTGATAATAACAGTAGGAAATAAACACCAAATGTAACTAGAAAATTACTCCTAGATGTTTCTTCTTTCAGGCTCTTCTTTCAAACACAGGGTTATTTTTATCTATTTTCTGTCAAGTATTATCTTTGTGCTTATAATAAAACTATTTTTCATCTACAAAACTGTCCTTGAACTTGAATGAACTATGTATCTAGGCAGCAAGATCCAGGGAAAATAGCATTGAAAAAGTGCTCCACAATCTGTTTCCCTATTAGCCCATCTAAGTTTTTCTTGATCTCTTTCAGGGAAAATATTTTTTTAAGATGATGAATAGTAGTGAAGACCAGTAGTGCAATAAAGAATGTAACCTACTGTCTATGGAGTATATGTATCATATGAGAGCTACCCAGCATCAACAAATTTGCTGAAATCTTATTTATTAACATACATGATATGAAAATTAGTATTACCTAATGAGGGTTATGGGCTTTACTAGAAGCTCAGGCAGTAAAGATTCTGCCTGCAATGCAGGAGAACAGGTTCCCCTGGAGAAGGGAATGGCTACCCATTCCAGTATTTTTGCCTGGAGAAGTCCCTGGACAGAGGAGCTTGTGGGCTATATCCATGGGGTTGCAAAGAGTCAGACAAGACTGAGCAAGTAACACAATGAGGTTTATATTGAACTTATAGCATGTTCTCCATTGGGAGACTATTCTGTACATTCTTTGTTTATCTTGTGAATAATTTCATTAAAAATATTGCCCCAACTTTTTAGAAATAAAGCAAAAAAAGCTGCACCTATGCAAACCACCAAGAAGAATTTAAAGTTAAAAGAGTATAATTCATTTGTGGAAATGAAGAGTTCATCATTAGGACTTTGTAGAACAGACTATAAAATCATTTATATTAACAGATTTCAATCTTAAAATCTTTACATTCAGAGTAAAATTTTACTGTCAAAATTTATGGAGAATTTCTGGATTAAATTTGTGTAAATAAATGTCCATTCAAAGAATTTTCCAAAATAACAAACATTCTATTCTACAGGATTCTGCAGCCATCCAGACTTTTTTTTTTTTTCCTTTATAATTTGTTCTGGTTTCTCTTAAAAGACAGAAACCTAGTTAAAGTTTCAAAATTATACTTTACCTAAAATCTATCATCTATTTTTTTCTAAGATTAGGATCTTTTTTTAAAATTTTATTTTATTTTTAAACTTTACAATATTGTATTAGTTTTGCCAAACATCGAAATGAATCTGCCACAGGTATACCCGTGCTCCCCATCCTGAACCCTCCTCCCTCCTCCCTCCCCATACCATCCCTCTGGGTCGACCCAGTGCACCAGCCCCAAGCATCCAGTATCGTGCATTGAACCTGGACTGGCGACTCGTTTCATACATGATATTATACATGTTTCAATGCCATTCTCCCAAATCTCCCAATGTTCATTGCAGCACTGTTTATAATAGCCAGGACATGGAAGCAACCTAGATGCCCATCAGCAGATGAATGGATAAGAAAGCTGTGGTACATATACAAAATGGAGTATTACTCATCCATTAAAAAGAATACATTTGAATCAGTTCTAATGAGGTGGATGAAACTGGAACCTATTATACAGAGTGAAGTAAGCCAGAAAGAAAAACACCAATACAGTATACTAACGCATATATATGGAATTTAGAAAGATGGTAACAATAACCCTGTGTACAAGACAGCAATAGAGACACTGAGGTATAGATCAGTCTTATGGACTCTGTAGGATCTTTTTTTTAATTTATTTTATTTTTTAACTTTACAAAATTGTATTGGTTTTGACATATATCAAAATGAATCCATCACAGGTATACATGTGTTCCCCATCCTGAACCTTCCTCCCTCCTCCCTTCCCATACCATCCCTCTGGGTCGACCTAGTGCTCTAGCCCCAAGCATCCAGTATCGTGCATTGAACCTGGACTGGCATCTCGTTTCATACATGATATTTTACATGTTTCAATGCCATTCTCCCAAATCTTCCCACCCTCTCCCTCTCCCATAGAGTCCATAAGACTGTTCTATACATCAGTGTCTCTTTTGCTGTCTCGTACACAGGGTTATTGTTACCATCTTTCTAAATTCCATATATATGCGTTAGTATACTGTATTGGTGTTTTTTCTTCTGGCTTACTTCACTCTGTATAATAGGCTCCAGTTTCATCCACCTCATTAGAATGTATTCAAATGTATTCTTTTTAATGGCTGATTAATACTCCATTGTGTATATGTACTATAGCTTTCTTATCCATTCATCTGCTGATGGACATCTAGGTTGCTTCCATGTCCTGGCTATTATAAACAGTGCTGCGGTGAACATTGGGGTACATGTGTCTCTTTCCCTTCTGGTTTCCTCAGTGTGTATGCCCAGCAGTGGGATTGCTGGATCATAAGGCAGTTCTATTTCCAGTTTTTTAAGGAATCTCCACACTGTTCTCCATAGTGGCTGTACTAGTTTGCATTCCCACCAACAGCGTAAGAGGGTTCCCTTTTCTCCACACCCTCTCCAGCATTTATAATTTGTAGACTTTTGGATGGCAGCCATTCTGACTGGTGTGAAATGGTACCTCATAGTGGTCTTGATTTGCATTTCTCTGATAATGAGTGATGTTGAGCATCTTTTCATGTGTTTGTTAGCCATCTGTATGTCTTCTTTGAAGAAATGTCTATTTAGTTCTTTGGCCCATTTTTTGATTGGGTCATTTATTTTTCTGGAGTTGAGCTGTACGAGTTGCTTGTATATTTTTGAGATTAGTTGTTTGTCAGTTGCTTCATTTGCTATTATTTTCTCCCATTCTGAAGGCTGTCTTTTCACCTTGCTTATAGTTTCCTTTGTTGTGCAGAAGCTTTTAAGGTTAATTAGGTCCCATTTGTTTATTTTTTCTTTTATTTCCAATATTCTTGGAGGTGGGTCATAGAGGATCCTGCTGTGATGTATGTCGGAGAGTGTTTTGCCTATGTTCTCCTCTAGGAGTTTTATAGTTTCTGGTCTTACGTTGAGATCTTTAATCCATTTTGAGTTTATTTTTGTGTATGGTACTAGAAAGTGTTCTAGTTTTATTCTTTTAACAAGTGGTGCTGGGAAAACTGGTCAACCATTTTAAAAAGATTAGGATCTTAAATACAAGGTTGTGTAACATATATCAAGCATAGTTCATTCTGTAAAATGCAGGTAAGTTTTGC
Source organism: Bos indicus x Bos taurus (assembly GCF_003369695.1). Classification (NCBI taxonomy): domain Eukaryota; kingdom Metazoa; phylum Chordata; class Mammalia; order Artiodactyla; family Bovidae; genus Bos; species Bos indicus x Bos taurus. Next base: position 278,959 of record NC_040103.1, on the reverse strand, counting down.
AAAATTAAATCAGGTTAACCAAGGTGCTCTAGCTGATATTAGCAGGGCTTCCTTTCAGTCCATCAATAATGTTACTTACCAATGAAGTTCTCTGTTATTGTATCATTATATACCAACAGAATATTATACTCAATTTAAGATTGACATGAAAGACTACTTTAGATTTTGCTGAAAGTATTTCTGAAGTGTGCAGTTCTTAATTTTATTTTTGATGTTTTATATACAAAAAGCAAATAAATTTTATATTAACAAGTACAATTTGACCACATCATATTCACAACTTTGCGGGGATAGAGATATGACTTCTTTGAACTTATAATGTCCTGATGTTTCTTGTGTGGGTATAAATAAATATGTCTTTTAAATTTAGTATATTAGTGTTGAACAATTCTCAGTTTACTATATTTCTGTTGATGCAACTCTCTTATACATTTTCTATAAATTTAGCTATAAATTAGCTTTACATTTTAGCTATACTTTTTCAGGCTGCTGCTGCTAAGTGTCAGACTCTGTGAGACCCCGTGGATGGCAGCCCACCAGGCTCCCCCATCCCTGGGATTCTCCAGGCAGGAACACTGGAGTGGGTTGCCATTTCTTTTCCAATGCATGAAAGTGAAAAGTGAAAATGAAGTCGCTCAGTTGTGTCCTACTCTTCGAGACTCCATGGGCTGCAGCCTACCAGGCTCCTCCATCCATGGGATTTTCCAGACGTTTTCAGGACAACTCTATAAATCCATTGTTCAATGACTGTGCTTTGGCAGACAAATGGTAAAGTGCACTTACTCAGAAATCTTTATATGACAAACCAACTAGAGACTAAAATGATCCAGGCTTTATTTTTTGTTGTTGTTGTTGTTGTTGTTATTTTATAGGTAATTCTCTGAGGTTTACTAAAGTTGTTGAATGTTGTATTAACTAGGGCCTAACACACTTCAAAAGTGTGTACTGTTTTCTTTTCTGAAAAAAAAATTGAGAGTACTATAAATTCTGGAAAACTTGGACAACTATGCTTTGAAAGGGCACACTAAATTTTAGTCATTGTACATTAATTGAGATATTAAGTTGTTATTGATTAACTTCCTGACAGCTGCCTTCACATCTTTCTTCCTGAGGCTGTAGATCAATGGGTTCAGCATGGGGAAGACCACTGCTTAAAACACAGAGCCCACCTTGAGCATAAGCCATGAGCTTCTGGAGTTAGGAACACAGTAGAGGAAAAGGACGCTCCCATGTAAGACAGTAATGGCGGTCAGGTGGGAGGCAAAGGTGGAGAAGACTTTGTGGTGACCCCAGTTGAAGGAACCTTCAGGAAAGTGATACAAATGCAAACATAGGAGGTGAGAATAATCATCAGGCTGCTTACTTCATTGAATGTGGCAGAGACTAAAATGATCTCCTGGCTGATGTAGGGGTCAGAGCAGGAAACAGCAACTATGGCAGCATGCTCACAGACAAAGTTATTTATGAACTTACTCCCACAAAGGGAAAAAGTCAAAAAAAGTAATGTGAATATTAGGGAACAGGCTATACCCCAAGGGTATGTAGCAATCACCAACACAAAACTAAACCTCTGGGACATGACAATTGTGTAGAGAAGAAGGTTGCAAATAGCCACAAATCGGTCATATGCCATCACTGCCAAGAAGAATGTCTCTGTCATCACAAATATGCAGGCAAAGAAGAATTGCATGAGGCATCCTGTGAAGGATATTGTTCTGTCTTACACAACCAAGTTTTCTAGTAGCTTGGGTGTAACTACTGTCGAGTAACAGAAATCAACAAAGGATAAGTGGCTGAGAAAGAAGTACATGGGTGTGTGGAGCCTGGAACTGGACTTGATGATCAGGATCATGCTTAGGTTCCCCAGCACAGTGACTGAGTAGATGGTCAGGAAGACTAGGAACAGGGGCAGCTGGAGCTGAGCATATTTTGAGAAGCCCAAGAGAATGAAAGTGACCTCAGCACAATGGTTTGCTTGGTTCCTGTGGACAAAATATCAATGTTGATCCAGAAGAGTAAAAACTAAACTTTGAAATAGGTAAGAGAATAGAAAATGTGTTGAGAAGCTCACTGGGTCTCTGTTTACAGTATTTCTGTAAATGCTATACTTCTGCTTTATTTAAAATGCGAATGCTCATATGTCAATTATACAGCCAATAATAATTTTCATTGTGTATGATCTTCAGAAACAAAGAACCAAAACAGATTAGATCTTGCTTTATTTCAAATAATAAAATTCATTATTATCAGCTGCTTTCAAGAGACATTGTCTTTGCATGATTCTGAGCTTTGTGAAAACACCTGATATGACAATCCAATTACATGTATTGGAGAAAAATATGTCATTAGTTTCCACAGTTTCTTACCTGCCTCACCTGCTGAGCTATGAGACAATTAACTTATATGCTAATTTGAATAATGGTAACATCTCTGCAAAACAGTTAATACAATATTTTCTTGGTTGTCCTATCTCCTTTCAATTCCTTTCTTATTCCTAGTTATTCCAAATCCTCAACCCATTCTGGAGCTATGCTATAAAACATACTAAACTTTTCCACTTATGTTGCATTAATTTTGAAAATATTTAAATGTATTCTTCATAGCCAATTGTAGTATTCATCAGAAGATTCAAAACAAAATAAGTGCTATGCTTTCTGTGATAATAGTTGAAAAAATATTGAACAGAAAACTTTTTTTTTTTCCATTGTAGCAGATTTTGGAATTTGGGTGACAAAAATAAGGACTGTGAAAGTACTGGAGAAAACATATAGACTTCAGAATGGATCAAATATATACTCTGCCATTTTGAATTAAGTTTTTCTTTATTCCAAAGAAAAATGGCTGGAAAACACCTATTTCAAATGCGACACCAGAATATTTCTTGATTATTACTGATTTCAGAAGGCATTTTTTCAATAATAAGATAAGAATATTAATATAAAGTTTAAATCACTAGAATGGCACTAGATACTTCAATAATGAATTTAAATTCTGTAAGACATGATAGAGCAGATATTTACCTTTTTATATATCAGAATTATGAATAATTGTGTGATTTCAAACACCTGATATGTTTATGAAAATCAGGCACAAATATGGACATCTATCAACTGGTGGAGACATTAGGGAAGACAATGCAGAAATCCCTTATTCTAGAAGCCACACAATAGAAACACTGTAGAATTTCATTAGAACACTTGGTTTAAAATGCATGTTTCCTTATTTTCCTCTAGGTTTTGTCACCACACTATAGCTGTCTCTGATTCCCACATGATAAGCTTGTAGAAAAGATACCTTTCAAAGACCATGTCCACAACAGATCTTCTGTAACAATACTTTGTAAAGTCTCAGCACTGCAAAGATTGATTATGACTATATTATTCCAGCCACACTCCTTAAATTTAAAATACTCTACAGAGGGCAGACACACTGAAACCATAATCACAGAAAACTAGCCAATCTGATCACATAGACCACAGCTTTGTCTAACTCAGTGAAACTAAGCCATGCAGTGTGGGGCCACCCAAGACAGACGGGTCATGGTGGAGAGGTCTGACATAATGTGGTCCACTGGAGAAGGGAATGGCAAACCACTTCAGTATTCTTGCCTTGAGAATCCCATGAACAATATGAAAAGGCAAAATGATAGGATACTGAAAGAGGAACTCCCCAGGTCAGTAGGTGCCCAATATACTACAGGAGATCAGTGGAGAAATAACTCCAGAAAAAATGAAGGTATGGAGCCAAAGCAAAAACAATACCCAGTTGTGGATGTGACTGGTGATAGAAGCAAGGTCCGATGCTGTAAAGAGCAATATTGCATAGAAACCTGGAATGTTAGGTCCATGAATCAAGGCAAATTGGAAGTGGTCAAACAGAGATGGCAAGAGTGAACGTCAACATGCTAGGAATCAGTGAACTAAAATGGACTGGAATGGGTGAATTTAACTCAGATGACCATTATATCTACTACTGTGGGCAGGAATCCCTTAGAAGAAATGGAGTAGCCATCATGGTCAACAAAAGAGTCCAAAATGCAGTACTTGGATGCAATCTCAAAAACGACAGAATGATGTTCTGTCAATGAAAATGTTCTGAAAATGTTCGTTTCCAAGTCAAACCATTCAATATCACGGTTATCCAAGTCTATGCCCCAACCATTAACGCTGAAGAAGCTGAAGTTGATCGGTTCTCTGAAGACCTATAAGACCTTTTAGAACAAATGCCTGGGCGGCATTAGTTCTATGACCTAAGTCTTATAGGTCTTCAGAGAACCAATCAACTTCAGCTTCTTCAGTGATACTGGTTGGGCATAGGCTGTCATCATGACCTTAGGAATATGAAAACTAGAGAACTTAACTGAAGTACTGCCTTGATGACTGCAATTCAACTAATTACATTTTAACTCTTTCCCAGGTGGTATATTGGTTGTATATTATTTCCCTAAAGCCTTAGGGCATTTGTGTTAGCAACTTTACTCATTTAATCTTATAAAAATAAACAACATCATTTTTAAAATTTTTATATGCATATAAAATACATAAATCCACAAGAGAAAATTATACAGCAATAGATTTGTCTTTTATTAATCCATATTTAATTTTTAAAATTTTCTTATGAAGGTATATATATTTTTTTTCCTATGTTTCTAAACATATGCCTGCTAAGCTGCCATTGTATGGTTTATTTTGTACATTACATTATTTATATTATAAACTTTATTTTATTTTTACACTATTGATTCTATTGATAGAAAGCTTGCATTGGCTTTTCAAATATAGTGTTCTCAGATGTTTATATTTATTATGGAATCTAAAAAACAATTTTGGATGATATGTTTTCTAAAAATATCTGTTTATGAAAAGGATGGTATTTTCACTAATTTTGGTAACTACCTGTCTTGGCTTTAAGGACACAGGTTAAGAATAATAATAACTTTATGCAGAAGGAGCTAAAAAGTGAAAGCAGTGAAATATCTTATTTTCTTGGGCTCAAAAACCATTGCTTCATGGTGACTGCAGCCATGAAATTAAAGTACACTTGCTCCTTGGGAGGAAAGTTATGACAAAACTAGACAGCATATTCAAAAACAGAGACATCACTTTGCCAACAAAAGTGCATATAGTCAAAGCCATGGTTTTTCTAGTAGTCAGGCATGGATGTGAGTTGGACCCTAAAGAAGGCTGAATGCCGAAAAACTGATGCTTCAAATTGTGGTTCTGGGGAAGACTTGAGAGTCCTTTGGGCAGCAAGATCAAACCAGTCCATCCTAAAGGAAGTCATCCCTAAGTATTCATTGGAAGGACTGATGCTGAAACAAGCTCCAGTGCTTTGGCCATCTGACATGAAGAGCTGACTCATTGGAAAAGACCCTGATATTGGGAAAGCTTGAAGGCTAATGGAGAAGAAGGAAGCAGAGGATGAGGTTGTTGGGTGACATCACTGACTCAATAGACATGAGTTTGAGCAAACTCCAGGAGACAGTGAAGGGCAGGGGAATCTGGCATGCTGCAGTCCATGGAGTGGCAAAGACTCAGGCACGACTTAGTGACTGAACAACAATAACAAGCTTATTTCTCGCTAGTGGAAGATTCAAAATACATTTTGACTGGGCAGCTGTGCTCTGTAGGGGCTCTGATTTCTCCCAGCTTGTACTTCACCATCATCATGGTGCTTCTGAGGTTATGATTCTCTTAATATTCATTGGTAAAAGAATACTTTCTTCTTCAAATAAATGATGCCAGGACAACTGGACATTCACAAGTAAAATCATGAGATTGGACACTTGCCTCATATTATATACAACAGTTAACTCAGAAACTGAACAAGGACCTGAATGAAAGAGCATAAACTATAAAACTCTTACAAGAAAAACACATGCCTTAAATTTCACGGCCTTGAATTTGTCAGTAGATTCTTAGATAGGGAAACAAAAGCATAAGCAACAAAAATAAATAAATAAATTGATAAATTGAACTTCCTCAAAATTTAAAATATTTGTATATTAAAAACATTATCAATAAACTGAAAAGAAAAAGTACAGAAAAGACACAATAAAGACAAAAAGTCAAATCAGATACAACACAAAATTTACAAATGTCCAACAAGCATGTGAAAGCATTCTCAATATATTTAGTTATTAGGAAAATGCAAATCAATATCATGATGTGATATCAAGTTTTACCCACTGAAAGTGAAGGTGAAGTTTCTCAGTCATGTCCAACTCTTAGCGACGACCCCATGGACTATAGCCCATCAGGCTCCTATGTCCATGGGATTTTCCAGGCAAGACTACTGGAATGGGTTGCCATTTCCTTCTCCAGGAGATCTTTCCAACCCAAGGATTGACCCCAGGTCTCCCACATTGTAGGCAGACACTTTACTGTCTGAACCACCAGGGAAGTCCAGTACCCACTGGATTTACTATAATAAATATATATAATAGCAATGATTAACACGGATGTGCTAGGATGTGCAAGGATGTGAGGCAACCAGAAGTGTTATATATTGTGCCTGGGAATATAAAATGCTACAGACATTGTAGAAATAAGTTTTATGGTTCCTCTCATATGGATGAACATAGAATTACTACTAGACAAAATGCTTAGCAGGAAAAAAAAAGTAGTCTTTCACAAAGAAAGGTTAGGCTTTTCTCCCAATTTCTGGCAGGTGATATGTGTCTTATGTGATAATAGAGTCTGTTTAGGGAGGAGGGGCTGGGTACACCTGATATCAAGGTGTGAGCATGCTAATTTGCTAGGCTCCACTGTCTATGGGATTCTCCAGGCAAGAATACTGAAATGGGTTGCCCTGAAATCCTCCACGGGATCTTTACAACCCAGGGATTGAAGCTGTATCTGTTATATCTCTTGCATTGGCAGGTGGGTTCTTTACCACTAGTGCCACCTGGGAAGCACCACAGCATATGTCAAATAGAATTCACTCTATAGACTGTATATGAGTTTACTGTGAAGTGTGTTATTTGCTCAGTCATGTCTGAATCTTTGTGACCCCATGGACTGTAGCCTGCCAGCTTCCTCTCTCCATGAGATTCTCCAGACAAGAACCCTGGAGTGGGTGTCATGCCCTCCTCCAGGGGATCTTCCTGACCCGGGCCTTGAACCTGCATCTCCTGTGGCTCCTGCATTGCAGGCAGATTCTTTAACCACTGAGCCACTGGGGAACCCCATAATAAAGACAGTGGAGTGGCTCAGACGGTAAGTGTCCATCTACAATGCGGGAGACCTGGGTTCAATCCCTGGGTTGGGATGATCTCCTGGAGAAGGGAATGGCAACCCACTGCAGTATTATTGCCCTCCCCCCCGCCCCAAAAAGGGGCTCAAAGAAAAGAAGTTATGCTTCCCTTTTAAATTAGCACCACTCTGTAGACTCTGGGCACTGAGGCACAACTTGAGTCCTATGAAGCAAGTAGCCAGAGTGAAATCTAGGGACTTACACTCCCTGAATTAGCATAGAATGAGAGTACTTATGGGGGAAAAAAAGTGCAATTATGCATTTATTTACTTATGTTTTAGTTAGCCTCTGTTCCTCCAAAATGCCTCTACTGTCTTTTTCTGACAGCAAAATTAATTATTTTCAAAGCTACTTCCTAACTTCTTACCAAAACCTGAAATTATGCTCAGTATAAAAATAAGTTCATTCCACATAGAATTCTCTATAAATTTTACCTCTTATTAGGAGCTGAAATTAAAACTCCATTATTTTCAGTTTTTATGACTTCATACTCCAAAAACACATACAGCAGATTAAAGGTTTCCTGTACATGTGCATCATTCACATATTCTCCCACTCTCTTTCTTCAACTGTTCCTTTAGATTCCTTTGATTTGATACATGTGATTAATTCCTTCATATTTATGACTTCCTGAAAGTCTTTTTCAATTTAACATACAAATATAGAGCATATATTCTCTAACCAAAGACACTTTTTTTTCAAAAATCAGGATCCATTCCCTATGTCTATGGTAACAAAGTTTGAATAGCCCAGGGTTGAAAGGGAAACCTTCACCAAAGATGAATACGATTTCTGATGCACACTTCTTCCTTCTTCCCCACACACCTTCTCCACACCTGTAGCTTTTTACCCCATCTCCCACACTCTGTATTTGTCAACAGCCTTGGGGCCAACATTTCCAATTGCTCATTTAGACCCAGGAAGTGCCAGCCATGCTCAGCTGTGAGCACAGGTGCTATGTACAGTATTCATCTTCTTTCCTGTGCAACTACCCTGGAATAATTTTCCCATTGCAGACCTACTATGTACTCAGTCCTGTAACAGGAATTTTACAAACTATAAAATTATAAAACATGAGCCTCAGCCTCAATTTGTTTCTTAGAGCATTATTCCAGGAAATAATCCATATAAGAACGAATGACAACTTATAATTCTTGTTTATTATTAAAGTTTGTATGTATAAAGGGAATGAAAATATTGTGATCCAGAAAAAACAAAAAATAGTTCCTCGTGATGTAGCCTGGTTAACAAAAGTAAATGTGGTGAAAGATAAATAATCAAACACTTCTAATCAACTAAACAAGTAACCTGGCAGTTAGACTTACGCATGTGCTTGTTTGCCTCCTGCAAAGATTAATGGAACATATTAGGACCACATTATTTTCCTTTTAAAGTAAAATAAAAATCAACTCACCTGAGTGTAGAATTTGACTGGTTCATTTAATAAAGCTTCTTTTCTAAGTTTAATGGATTCAAGGAAAATTTCTGCTGAGAAGTCAATTTTTTTAAATATAGTAATAAGCCTGAAAAATAGTAACAGGAATCTAGAATATATTGCAATGAATATTTCAGAACAATTAATTTCTCTTAAAATGTATTAAAAATATATTCGGGCATGACAAAGAGAAAAGGAGACCAAAAAGCTGAACCCTGACATCAAACTGTCACATATATGCCACCAAAACCCTAAGGAGGTTAACCTTAGATAATATTATTTAACTTTTGCCTTGAGACCACAAATGGGGCAATTAGATGAAATAATGTCCTTGTGATACTTTGGTTGCATGTGCATTTTTTCCCAAAGTTTGGGGAACAATTTCATCATGCATTCAGGTCCACTAATCTTTTAAAAATGTTGAACTAGACAGCATATTTTTGTCTTTAACTACTTGCACAAGGCAGAAATATACACAATCAAAATCAACTATTGGGTAACAATACAAAGATTCTTAATTTTTGTTGAATTTCTGGTTTTCCCTCTGTATCTGTTGGCTTCCCTCATAGCTCAGTCGGTAAAGAATCCTCCTGAAATGCAGGAGACCCTGGTTTGATTCCTGGGTCAGGAAGATCCCCTGGAGAAGGGATAGGCTACCCACTCCAGTATTCTTGGGCTTCCCTGGTGACTCAGCTGGTAAAGAATCTTCCTGCAATGCAGGAGACCTGGGTTCAATCCCTGGATTGGGAAGATCCCCTGGAGAAGGGAAAGGCACCCACTCCAGTATTCTGGCCTGGAGAATTCCAGGGACTGTATAGTCCTTGGGGTCACAAAGAGTCAGACACAACTGAGCGACTTGCACTTTCTCTGTATCTGAGGGACATATTGATGTGTTTGGATGTAAAATTTATACAATATGAATCATATTATAATGTTTTTTATCCTTTCTTTAACATTGTATTGTGTTTCATTTTCTATAAAAACCATTGATTTTCTTAAGGTAATACAACTCACATTACTACTACAAATATGAGCATAATTCTTTTTTATTATTACATTTATTATTGAAATTGCAAAAAAGCTGATATTCTATTTTTCAATTTGTAGTCTAGGTTTATGGGAAGTATAGTATATTTATTACTTAGGAAGCTGCCATATCTCAACATATAAACATCTCAACTCCAGTGACTTAATTTAATAGAACACGGAGTAGCAATTTTTTTCTGGAAAAAGTTGCACAGTAAATACTTTAGCCTTTGTGGGCTGCATAGTCTCAATTTCAGCTATGCATGTCTGCATCTTGCAGCCTGGATTCACCCACAGGCAATACATAAATCAATAGGCATGGCTCTGTTTCAATAAAATTTTATTTATAAAAGACAGTAGGCCAGATTTGGTTTGCAGATCACATCTTGTCAACCTATGCAATAGAATGCATTTCTTGGTTGTTCAAAGTCTAAAATTATTTCCAGAGCAGTAGGCCGATGTCTTCTGAGTGGCAATGCAGAGACTTAAGCTTGTTCTCAATATGGCTTATGGTAATGTGATAGTGTGTGTGCATGTTAAGTCACTTTAGTAGTGTCAGACTTTTTGAGAGCATATGGACTGAAGCCTGCAAGGGTCCTCTGTCCATGGGATTCTCCAGGCAGAATCCTGGAGTGGGTTGCAATGCTCCCCTCCAGGGTATCTTCCCAGCCCAGGGATCAAATCTGTCTCTCTTGCATTGGCAGTTGGGTTGTTTACCACTAGCAGCACCTGGGAAGTTCAACAATGTGATTATTATAGTAAAATTATAATGTAGTAAGAGAAACAATAATGTGCTTTAAAAAACACTGCACTTTTCTGCACTGCCACTGTTCATAATATTTTTGTTTTTTGCTTATTTATTTTTCATTAAGGTTTTGTCAAGCAATAGTACTCTTCACATGTAGAGATACTTGAATAATGACTAAGATATTTCCTGATCAATAAAATCACAAACGGACTTTGAACTTTGAGTCGAACTACAGTGTTAAGATAAAGTGAAAGGATAAGAAAGAAAAACAAAAGACATTTTAAGCAGAGAAGACTGCCTGAGCCAAGGTAGGAATTTGAATGTTCATTTTCAATGAGAAGTAGAGTTAATGCAGGGCAAACTTTGGGAGATGGTGAGGGACAGAAGGCATGCTGCAGTCCATGGGAGTACAAAGAGTCTTACATGACTGCGAGATTGAACAACAACAAAAAGTATGATATAAGATCAGAGTACTAGAGGATCTGAATTGTGGAAATGCAATTCAGATTGATACCGATTGCTGAATAGAGTTGTAACAGAGTTTCATGCCCACAGAACAAGTATGTAGTAATGAAGAGGTTGTGGTTGTAAAACGATCTGGATGATGGGAATGAAACTAACTTAGTTTCAATATTATAATCATGGCATTCAGTGTGGTTGTGTTAGTAGTTGATGTAAAGTAGTTGATGTAAACAGAAAGAAGTAACTCCCATTTTCATTTTAGTTCAGAAACAAACATTATGTTCTTGACAGCATCTCAGTGAAGACAAGTCTATGATTCTTGGAAACTAGCAATAATTATATAGGCACCTGCAGTGTGAAATAATAAACAGTGAGGTGTAATATGGGAGCTAGAGCGTCTGATAAACCAATCCAGGGCCTGAAGACATCTGGAACACAGAAGGAAAATAAAAGGAGACTCTTACAGTGTCTTCAAATATTTCAAGGCTAAAGTATGAAAAAAAAAATTGATGTCTTTTATGTGTCTTCAGGAGAGAAATTTAACATTAAATGAATTAATCTTTAAAAGCCACAGGAAACTAATTTCTGAACAACAATAACATTTTTTTTTTCTCCAAAGTGTCCAAAAAAAAAAAAAATAGTGTAACTGACTCAGAGTCTCTAGGTTGTCCAGTTGCACTAAAAGTATACAAGAAGGAGCTCTAGATACACAAGCTTTAAAGTATATTAAAGGAAGGGGGTGACTCTTCAGGGAGAATTCAGACAAGATATAAAACTTCACAAGCTTTCTCTACATTTTCCTACTGTGTGACTGGTCCTCACCTTGACCTAGAGCTTTCACTAAGATCACTTTATGCTTGGTGTTCTCAAAGTACTGTTTCAAAATTATCTGTATTTTTATACATCTCTAGCAGGTTGATTTAACTTCTCTGTCCAATAAAATATCTATTACTGTAATTAAACAGTACAGTCTAACCTCCTTAACATGTTCAATGCAAGCTTTATCGACCCTTCTCTATAACTGAGGAGGGGCTTCCCAGGTGGCTCAGATGGTAAAGAATCCTGCTACAATGTAGGAGACCCAGGTTCAGTCCCTGGGTTGGGAAGATCCCCTGGAGGAGGGCATGGCAACTCACTCCAGTATTTTTGCCTGGAGAATTCCATGGACAGGGAAGCCTGGAGGGCTACAGTATGGGGAGTTGCAAAGAGTCAAACACCACTGAGTTACTGAGCACAGCACATAACTGAGATCACTCCTGTAAGAGTATGCAGATAAAGCATACTTTTAAAAAATAAGAAATCAAATTCAAAATAGCCTCTTAAATTCAGTATTACGTGTAAACACATAGTTTTAGATAGATCCCTGGTGGCTCAGGTGGTGAAGATTTGACCTGCAATGCAGGAGACCTGGCTTCTATCCCTGGATTGGGAAGATCCTCTGGAGAAGGGAATGGCTACTCACTCCAATATTCTTGCATGGAGAATTCCATGAATGAAGGAACCTGGTGGGCTATAGTCCATGGGGTCATGAAGAATCAGACATGATAGAGAAACTAACACTTTCACTTTTTTTCCTACATGTATTTATGTGTAGATACCTGAAGTGCAGGCCATCACGGGCACCCTAGTGTCTAGGGTTACTCAGTGTGCTCACAGGCAGTTTTATTTATCTTTCTTTGATCTGGTCTGGGGCTCCAGTCTGGCACCTATTCAGAAAAGATTAAAGAAAATCTGATAATCTCAGTCCAGTATTATTTATTTCACAACAGATTATTTTTCCCCCTCAAGTTTATATACCAGTTTAAATACTAGTTTGATATAATGGGAAAGAAATGTTGATTTTATTTTCCCCCAACATTCCCAATTTGACCCTACATTGTCTATTTGTATTCTCATTCTCAGCAAAACTGCATAGTAATTGGAAGAATATTTTTCAAAGGATCGAAGAGTATAAAGTGCTAATTTCTCTGTCATCGTTGACTCTTTGCAACCCTGTGGATTGTAGCCCACTAGGCTCCTCTATGCCTGGAATGCTCCTGACAAGTATACCGGAGTGGGTTACCATTCCCTTCTCCAGGGTATCTTCCCGATCCAGGAATCCAACCCAGAATCTCTCACATTCTAGACAGATCCTTTACCTTCTGAGCTACATGTAGCATAAAATCCCTCTGCAAATTAGTAGCAAAGAACAACCCACTCCAGTACCCTTGCCTGGAAAATCCGATGGAGGGAGAAGCCTGATAGGCTACAGTCTATGGGGTCGCAAAGAGTCCGACACGACTGAGCAACTTCACTTTCATTTTCAACAAGTGATGCAAATAGCATATCCACTAGATGGCAGAGTGACACAGTAATTTAAAACAAGGCACAAATAATGGGCATTGATTGCTTTAGAGAAAGCAGCAGAAACTATTCCGTGAAGGAAAAATGTGACCTGTCATGTCGACGAACGGAGGATGCTGAGGCCACCAAGCCATCAGCATGGCTTCTGCACCCCCACCTCCCACTCAGGCTCGTGAGCCCTGAGGAATTCTGGATCAAAACAGAGCTGCACCCTGAGGGAACACAGGATAGAAAAGAATAGCGTCCTGGTCCTAAGTAGTTAAGGTGCAGCTCGAAGCGATGGTTTCAAGGAGCCCAGACTGTTCCCTCTTCAGGTGCAGAAAAAGCCTAAATTTGTTGACATGAGCTTTCTGGTTTTCTTTAATTTCCAATAATCTTCTGATGGTCTGATGCCGGTGCCAGCCGGCAAGGTCTATCAGATCCCGAGAATGTGCGCCGTGCGGCTGAGAAAGAAAACTACAGCAAAAGAATTCTACAACAAAGATGGGGTCGAGAGGATCAGACATGTCTCCACGAAGGGATGCAGTCTGACCACGACTTTATTCAGCATCTTATATTTATACAGGGGAGCGTGAGAAAGACAAGACAGTTAGCATTTTTCTTAGTTGACCTATACATCTTACAAAAACTCACAAGAAATTTTGAGAGCATGGGAATGGCATCCTGTTATTATTTCTTACACCAGATAACATTTCCCTGTGCGTGAGAAGTTTGTCCAGAACTCCAGGTGTCTGCAGTAAATAGTCGCCTAATCTCTGGGGTGGCGGGACAGAGAGCTATGTTTGCAAGCAAACCCTCAAGGACTGAGGAAGCTCCCAGAGCTGTGTCCTTTGGATAAAGGACCCCGTTCTCACTGGCAGCTCCCTGCATCTCCCCCTTTCCTTTTATATAGGCGCACGCTTATGTTCCTTTAACTGCAGACCATTTTCATAGATGGAAGCCTTTATCATCCATAGATCATCAATCAGTTTTTTAATTAAACAAGGTGCAAGAAATAAAACAGTTTCATTAGTGTATATGGGAATAGACTGACCCTCCCAGCTCACCAGTTGGAGAAGGGGAGGGTCGGGAAAATAAGTCCAGTAAGCACTTGAATATTCTTCAGAATGTGCAGTATTAATCTGATTTAAGATAATTAATAAGGTTATCAGGAAGCTTAAAGGTGATATTGGATCGCCCTGCACAGCAACACGATTCTGTGTCTCTCGCATCAATGCCTGAAGTTGTTGCCGAGATAGTAATTCATCATGCTCTTGAATCGTCAGTCTCTTCATCTGGCTTACTAGAGATCATCTCCGCCGTGCATACCAACCTTTCCGGCAGCCAGCGCGGCGCTTCGGCATCCTGTGGGAAAACACAAACATGCCCTCGTCCCCAAATTATTACAGGATCTGGTCCATACCATTTTCCCACAAATGGGTCTTTCCAAAAGACTTTAGGTCTTATTGTTTGCGCATCAAAGTTCCAAAATCGCTGTGCTGCTGAACGGCCACATATATCCAATTGTAAAAAATTTAGAACAAATAAAGCATGGTTTAGAGAGTTGGAGGGGGTACTGACATACAATTTCCCCTTCTTTAGTTTTTGCAATTTATGTTTGAGAGTTTGATGTGCCCATTCAATGATTCCTTGACCTTGAGGATTATAAGGGATACCTGTTTTATGTGAGATAGACAATTGTGTACAAAATAGTTGAAATTTTTTTCCAGTGTATCCTGGACCATTGTCTGTTTTTATGGTTTTAGGGATTCCCATAACAGCAAAACATTTAATGCAATGAGCTATACAATGTTTGCTAGCTTCTCCAGATTGTAGAGAGGCATGTAAAAAGCCAGAGAAGGTGTCAATAGTAACATGAACAAATTTTTGTTTACCAGATTCAGGAATATGGGTAACATCCATTTGCCATATGTCATTTGGCAACAATCCTCGGGGATTAACTCCATAATGGGGGATGCTAAAAAATTGAGGACATGTTTGACACTGCTGAACAATCTGTCTGGCAGCTTCTCGAGTAATGCCAAATTGAAGTCTCAAGCTATGGCTGTTTTGATGGTGCAAGCTGTGGGATGTTTTTGCCATTTGTTGCAATGAAGGAAATATCATACGTGTAGCTTCGTCAGCCAAAGCATTGCCTCGTGCTAAAGGTCTAGGAAGTCCAGAGTGAGCACGAATATGACTGAAATAGCATTTATTAACTCTGGAACAAATTAAATGTTGTATATCACGAAAAAGAGTTTGGATAGTAGAATTCAGGATACCAATAAATGGAACAGTCTCAATAGTGTTTAAGGCTCTTGTGATATATTGACTGTCAGAATATAAATTAAATGGGGCAGAGATTTGTAATAAAGCCTGAAGAATGGCAAATAGTTCTACTTTTTGAGCAGACTTATAATTAGTACGCCAGGCGGCAGTATTTTCTTGTATAATCAGACTAGCTATTCCATTAGAAGAGCCATCAGTAAATACAGTTAGGGCATCGGCAAGGGGCTGAGAAACAACGATTTTTGGAAAGAGAAATTGGTGATAGTGAACAAATTGCAAAATTTTATCCCTTATCCCGCTTTTGTTGCTGATACAGTACTTCTTTGACTGTCTTTCCCTGTAATGCCGCGGCCAAAGTTATGCCTTGAACGTACGAAGGGCCGATATCGGCACAAATCCGTACATAATCGGATAAGCCTCCCTTTTTTCTGTAAGGTCTCAGGGCAGCTTGACAAGCCAAATTGGCATTCTCATAAGCAAGCTGTTTAGCCAACACCATTCCCGCCTGCTCATCCCCTATCATTTTACTAATTGCCTCAAGCAGGCGGGCAACAAAATCCTGATATGGTTCATCTGGCCCCTGGAGAATTTTAGATAAATCTTCAGTCTTTTTATCAGAATTTGGAAGTTTTTTCCATGCTTGTAGAGCCACAGCACTAATCTGAGGGTAGGCTCCGGGCAAATAATTAAGTTGATTATTAGTGTCTCGATAATCCCCCTCTCCCACCATCATTTCATAAGTGGTGTTCAGTCCCTGTCACCGACTGATATCGGCTGTGATCCCACACTGCTCAGCAAACTCAGATTTCCATAGTAAATAATCTCTTCCAGATAAACAAGCCCGAGCAACCTGTTTCCAATCATTAGGTGGCAGATTTTGATTTCCTAAAGCCTCTATAATAGCCTGAGTAAATGGCGCAGTCGGGCCGTATTGTGCACAAGCCATTTTTAACTCTTTTAGTTGCTTAAAGGGCAGCGGTTCATAATACCTCTGCTGTTGAGCATTTTCAAATACTGGATAGATTCCTGAAAACCCGGGAATATATTCTCCTTCTTCATTAGCTCACTTAATCGCTTGCTGAAGAGGAGATAATAATATCTCACTTCTAATTTTTATGTTTTCACCGGGCAAAGAAGCAGGGATAGATATAAGCTCTTGCAGTTCTATGAAAGGCGGAGGTGGGTTGAGCCCAGCAAGAACCGAGGGAGGATATCCTGGAGGCAAAGGCTGGCTGGAGTGGGAGTCTCCCTGTGCATCCTTTTTTACTGCTATAACAATCTTCTGAATTAAATTCTCCAGCTGTTCTTCGGAAAGCCCTGAATGCTTTAATTCCCCTTTTCCTGAGGGGGGTTGCATGTTAACCATCATCTCCCAAGGCATATCCTCTCTATGGTACTGAGCTGCTTGTTCATTTAACTCTTCCTGTTCATCAGAGCTTAACACATCATCATTCCCTCCAGCCTTACAAGCTGTTCCCTCAGACACAGCATAAAGCGACTCAGGCGGAGGGGTGGAAGGCTCTGCAACTTCGGGTTCTGTGGAATCCCTGAGGGCTGTTTGAGTCTTATGTCCCTCATGTTCAGGATCCAGACAGTCTCTTATGAGAGTCCACAAAGAGAAAGCATCCACAGGGACACGATTGGGACCATGTAAGGAATAATATGTCTGTAATTGTTTTCCTACTTTCTTCCAAGTTTCCAGACTAACTGTTCCTTCTTCTGGAAACCAAGGACAAACATCTTCTATAAAAAGTAAAAACTTCTCTAGGTGTAACTTATTTACATTAATTCCCCTACCTTTTAACATAGTTTTCAACATATGTACAAATAACTGGCAGCTATTGCCTTGTCCCATGATTTATTATTCTCAACAATAACACTCCCTGCCCTTTACTTTAATTAATTAGGAATTCCTCTTTACTTACTTCAATCTTGGCAGGCAGCGGCCGTCGTCGCACTCCGATTCTCGAGTCCCTGTTCGGGCGCCACCTGCCGGTGCCAGCCGGCAAAGTCGATCAGGTCCTGAGAACGTGCATGGCGCGGCTGAGAAAGAAAACTACAGCAAAAGAATTCTACAACAAAGATGGGGTCGAGAGGATCAGACATGTCTCCACGAAGGGACGCAGTCTGACCACGACTTTATTCAGCATCTTATATTTATACAGGGGAGCGTGAGAAAGACAAGACAGTTAGCATTTTTCTTAGTTGACCTATACATCTTACAAAAACTCACAAGAAATTTTGAGAGCATGGGAATGGCATCCTGTTATTATTTCTTACACCAGATAAGCAGATTATTTCCCTGTGCAGGAGGAGTTTGTCCAGAACTCCAGGTGTCTGCAGTAAATAGTCGCCTAATCTCTGGGGTGGCGGGACAGAGAGCTATGTTTGCAAGCAAACCCTCAAGGACTGAGGCAGCTCCCAGAGCTGTGTCCTTTAGATAAAGGACCCCGTTCTCACAGGCAGCTCCCCGCAGTCTGACTACCTGGTTTTTGTTGCAAAATGCATATACATTCTGACTCCTCCTTTCCCTTTTCAGAGCAGTTTCTCTGATCTAACTGAGACGTTGTCTTTCAGGTTTGTGTTGTGCATAGTCTCTCAGTCATGTCCCACACTTTTGTGACCCCATGGGCTGTAGCCCACCAGGATCCTCTGTCCATTGGATTCTCCAGGCAAGAATATTGGAGTGGGTAGCCATTTCCTCCTCCAAGGGATCTTCCTGACATAGGGATAGAACCCAGGTCTCCTGCATTACAAGTGAATTCTTTACTATCTGAGCCACCAGGGAAGCCCCTTATTTTCTAGGTTTAAGTCCATAGAATAAAAAAATAATAATAATTCTCAACTTTTAGTTTGTGCTTTTTTTTTGGTCAATTAGTAATTTCATCTCTCTTTCAGAAATAAGGAAACAAATGTTCAAAGATGATAATTTACTTGATCACATTCAGCATCAACTCACCTTTGATTTTTATCTTTGTTGTTCTAATTTTAGATTTTGAGATGTGTTGGCTCTTGGTTACTTACATAATCACATAGTTTGGGTAATGAAAAATGTTAACACTTAATTTTGATTTTATAAGTAAATAAACAAGAATTTGGTGAATAATATATCCAGATATTAATATAAACATTAAAATCCTACAGAAAAAATACTATTAATATATTACACAACAAGAATGCATAATGAAGTTATAACTGTATATATATATATGTATATATATAACTATATATATATATATAGGTATATGCTGATGATGCAGCTGAAACTCAGGTACCCTGGCCACATGGTGTGAAGAACTGACGTATTGGAAAAGACCCTGATGCTGCGAAAGATTGAAAGCAAAAGAATAAGACAGTGGCTGAGGATGAGATGGCTGGATAGCATCACTGACTCACCAGACATGACTTTGAGCAAATTCTGAGGGAGAGTGAAGAACAGGGAAGCCTGGCATGCTGCAGTCCATGTGGTCTCAAACAGTCAAACACGGCTTAACAACTGAAAAACAAAAAATACATATAGGGATACATATTGTGTATGTATGTGTGAATATATGTATGTCTGTATGTGTATTCAAATATACTTCATTTCACTACACTACAGAAGAAAACAGCACTAAACTAGAATTCTTGTAAGCCACACAAAACCCAAGCTTACTCCACTCAGTTATTAAAAAAAAAAAAAATCTGTATCCATACATTGCTACTATAAAGGGAGGTGGGAAAAAGCATAAAATGTGTCAAAACATTCCAAACAATGAATATGTTCCCATAAAAACATCACATGCACTCAAAGACACACACAGAAAGAAGAAAATGATAACACTCTGAACTGAATTAAATATCCTTAAATAATTATATGAAAATATTAAAAGTACAGAATAAATATAAAATAAAACATGAATAGGAAAAAGAGACTATGCCAAACAAGAATTGGTTGGACTCAAGAAAATGGTGAACCACTTTAGTACTTTTGCCTTGAGAACCCCATGAACAGTATGAAAAGGCAAAAAGATATAGCACTGAAAGATGAACTCCCAGGTCAGTAGGTGTCCGATATGCTACAGGAGATCAGTGGAGAAATAACTCCAGAAAGAATGAAGAGACAGAGCCAAAGCAAAAACAACACCCAATTGTGGATGTGACTGGTGATGGAAGTAAAGTCCAATGCTGTAAAGAACAATATTGTGTAGGAACCTGGAATGTTAGGTCCATGAATCAAGGCAAGTTAGAAGTGGTCAAACAGAAGATCGCAAGAGTGAACATCAACATTTTAGGAATCAGTGAACAAAAATGGACTAGAATGGGCGAATTTATTTCAGTTGATCATCATATCTACTACTATGGGCAGTAATCCCTTAGAAGAAATGCAGTAGCCCTCATAGTCAACAAAAGAGTACAGAAAGCAGTACTTGGGTGCAACCTGAAAAATGACAGAATGATCTCTGTTTGTTTCCAAGGTAAACCATTCAATATCACAGTAATCCAAGTCTATGTCCCAACCAGTAATGCCGAAGAAGCTGAAGTTGAATGGTTCTATGAAGACTTATAACACCTTCTAGGACAAACACCCAAAAATATGTACTTTTCATCATAGGGGACTAGAATGAAAAAAGTAGGAGGTCAAGAGGTATTAGGAGTAACAGGCAAATTTGGCCTTAAAGTAAAACATGAAGCAGGGCAAAGACTAACAGGATTTGGCCAAGAGAACACACTGGTCATAGCAAACACCCTCTTCCAACAACAGAAGAGAAGACTCTACACATGGATATCGCCAGATGTCCAAAATCAAAAACAGATTGATTATATTCTTTGCAGCCAAAGATGGAAAAGCTTTATATAGTCAGCAAAAACAAGACTGGGAGCTGACTATGGCTCAGATCATGAAATCCTTATTGCTAAATTTAGACTTAAGTTGGAGAAAGTAGGGAAAACCACTAGGCCACTCAGGTATGACCTAAATCAAATCCCTTATGATTATACAGTGGAAGTGGGAAACAGATTCAAGGGATTAGATCTGATAGACAGAGTGCCTGATGAACTATGGATGCAGATTCATGACATTGTGTAGGAGGCAGAAATCAAGACTGTCCCCAGGAAAAAGAAATGCAAGAAGGTGAAATTGTTGTCTGATGAAGCCTTACAAGTAACTGAAAAAGAAGAGAAGCAAAAGATGAAGGAGAAAAGGAAATCAATGCCCATTTGAATGGAGAGTTCCAAAGAATAACAATGAGTGATAAGAAAGCCTTCCTCAGTGATCAATGCAAAGAAATAGAGAAGAACCATAGAATGAGAAAGACTAGAGATCTCTTCAAGAAAATTAGAGATACCAAGGGAACATTTCATGCAAAATTGGGCTCAATAAAGGACAGAAATGGTATGGACCTAACAGAAGAAGAAGAGATTAAGAAGATGTGGCAAGAATACACAGAAAGACTATATAAAAAATATATTCATGGCAAAGATAATCATGATGGTGTGATCACTCACCTAGAGCCAGACATCCTGGAATGTGAGGTCAAGTGGGCCTTAGGAAGCATCACTATGAACAAAGCTAGTGGAGGAGGTGTAATTCCAGTTGAGCTATTTCAAATCCTAAAAGATGATACTATGAAAGTGTTGCATTCAATATGCCAGCAAATTTGGAATTCTCAGCAGGATTGGAAAAAGTTAGTTTTCATTCCAATCCCAAAGAAGGGAAATGCCAAAGAAAGTTCAAACTGCCATACAATTGCACTCATCTCACACACTAGCAAAGTAATGTTAAAAATTCTTGACACCAGGCTTCAACAGTACATATATGATGTACTTCCAGATGTTCAAAATCCCAACATCTGTTGGATCATAGAAAAGGCAAGAGAATTCCATAAAAACATCTGCTTCTGCTTTATTGACTATGCCAAAGCCTTTGACTGTGTAGATCACACAAAAACTGAGGAAAATGTTTCAAGAGATGGGAATACCAGACCATGTTTTCTGCCTCGTGAGTAATCTGTATTCAGGTCAAGAAGCAACAGTCAGAATCAGAGATGGAACAACAGACTGGTTCCAAATAGGAAAAGGAGTATGTCAAGAATGTATATCGTCACCCTGCTTATTTAATCTATATGCAGAGTACATCATGGGAAATGTTGGGCTGGCTGAAGCACAAGCTGAAATCAAGGTTGCTGTGAGGAATATCAATAACCTCAGATGTGCAGATGACACCACCCTTATGGCAGAAAGTGAAGAGGAGCTAAAGAGCCTTTTGATTAAAATGAAAGAGGTGAGTGAAAAAGCTGGCTTGAGACTCAACATTAAAAAGACTAATATCATGGCATCCAGTCCCATCACTTCATGGCAAATAGATGGGGAAACAATGGAAATAGTGAGACACTTTTATTTTGGGGGGCTCCCAAATCTCTGTAGATAAAGACTGCAGCCATGAAATTAAAAGATGCCTGCTCCTTGGAAGAAAAGCTATGACCAACCTTGACATCATACTAAAAATAAGAGACATTATTTTACTGACAATTGTCCATCTAGTCAAATCTATGTTTTTTCCAGTTGTCATGTAGGGATGTGAGAGTTGGACTATAAAGACAACTGAGCACCAAAGAACTGATGCTTTTATACTGTGGTGTTGGAGAAGATTCTTGAGAGTCCCTTGAACTGCAAGGAGATCCAACCAGTCAATCCTAAAAGAAATCAGTCTTGAATATTCATTGGAAAGGCTGATGCTGAAACTGCAATAGTTTGGCCACCTGATATGAAGAACTGGCTTATCAAATGTACCCTGATGCTGGGAAAGATTGAGGGCAGGAGGAGAAGGGGATGGCATCTTAAACTTAAAGGACATGAGTTTGAGCAAGGTCAGGGAGTTGATGGACAGGGAACCCTGGCATGCTGCTGTACATGAGGTCGCAAAGAGTTGGGCATTACTGAGTGCCTGAACTGAGTTGAACTGAAGATTAAGTTGCTAGGTAGAAAAAAAGGATAGGGGACTTCCTTGGTGGTCCAGTGGTTAACAATCCACCTTGCAATGCAGGGGACACTGGTTCAATCCCTGACTGGGGACTAACATCCCACATGCAGAGGAGCAACTGAGACCCCACACTGCAATGAAGAGCAGAAGCAGTGCAATGAGAGATCCCTGTGCTACAACTAAGACTCAATACAGCAAAATTAACTAATTAATTTAAAAAAAGGATTGGAGAAACAAACATTGTGTGATTCCACTTATATAAAATGTAAGAAGCAGATTTACAGAGGCAGACTATATTACAGGATATCAGCGGCAGAGGGAAAGGAGGCTGAGGAGTTATTGCTTCTTAATGACTGCAGCCATGAAATTAAAAGACGCTTACTCTTTGGAAGGAAAGTTATGACCAACCTAAATAGCATATTCAAAAGCAGAGACATTACTTTGCCAACAAAGGTCCGTCTAGTCAAGGCTATGGTTTTTCCTGTGGTCATGTATGGATGTGAGAGTTGGACTGTGAAGAAGGCTGAGTGCCGAAGAATTGATGCTTTTGAACTGTGGTGTTGGAGAAGACTGTGAGAGTCCCTTGGACTGCAAGGAGATCCAACCAGTACATTCTGAAGGATATCAGCCCTGGGATTTCTTTGGAAGAAATGATTCTAAAGCTGAAACTCCAGTACTTTGGCCACCTCATGCGAAAAGTTGACTCATTGGAAAAGACTCTGATGCTGGGAGGGATTAGGGGCAAGAGGAGAAGGGGACGACAGAGGATGAGATGGCTGGATGGTATCACCGACTCGATGGACGTGAGTCTGAGTGAACTCCGGGAGCTGGTGATGGACAAGGAGGCCTGGCGTGCTGTGATTCATGGGGTCGGAAAGAGTCAGACATGACTGAGTGACTGATCTGATCTGATCTGATCTGAATGGGTGCAAAGTTTCTGTTTGGAGTGACGAAAATGTTTTGGAAATATACAACGGTTGCACAATATTTTAAATATAATTAATGCCACTGAGTTGTGTACTTAAAATTGTTAAAGTGCCTTTTTTTTTTTTTTTAATGTAAACACATTTCAGGAATATGGTCTCTGGAGCTTGAATAAAATGCTGTCAGATAAGAGAAAATACTGTCTCAAAATGTTACTGAGAAATAAGAAAAACATAAATAATCACAAAAAGACTTGGTATTGTCTTCCATTACAGGTATGAGGTAAATAAAGGAGCTGTTTGTGTGAATTGTTGACAGAAAAATCAACAGTAAAGGACATTGAGGAAGAAAGGACAACAGATCATGGTAACTTTTCAAAGTGGCTTTATTATTAATAATCTATAGGAGATGCATGCTGAAACAGCCAGCACCCTCCACAAATGGAATTGAGGCAGCATCAATATTTTCCTTTTACCTGCAACTCAGAGTTTCCTTCTTTTTCTTCACCTCTTCTTTCTGAGGTGTGGGTATTATGAGCTTTCTTTCCAGCTCATTAGAGTTTTCTCACAATTGTCCCTGGATTAAAATAGAAGATGACTTGTACTTTGTTTCCGTATGTGCATAGGGAAAATATGACTTGATCAATATAATTATTTTTATGTCTTTGAATAATGTTAAAAAAATTTCAGCTTCACTTTGGTCAAATTATTCCAAAGGGGATTTCCAAACTCACCAAGATATTGCAGTAAATGTCTGCAAGTTAAATATCTCCCTGGTAAAGTTGTTTAGAAATCAGTTAGGAACCATGTTTTGTCTTTGTTTTTACATTCGGCATAGAATATAAGTGTTATTTAAAGAGAAATAAAGAATAGTTGCTAAAATAAATGCTGATGGTATCATTTTATTCTCTGAAATATTAAAATAAAACTCAGAAAAGCCTTTTGAATTTGCTTAAGAAAAAAGCTGGACACCTTACCTTAAAGAGTAGGTAAGTTCTATTTTCAGATTTCTTCAAAATTATTTGTGTAATGAGACATATTATTACATAGTCATAGAATTTACTGGTTAACTTAAGGTATGGTACTCTGAAATATTACATGTACCTTAGATTTAAGCCAAATATCTGGTGAGTTGGACATGAGTTAACTTTTCTTTAATCAACCCACAATTAATCACTATTGCTAGATCAATATTATTTTAAAATTTATTATTTAAATATAATTTAATGATCATTTGCCCTCCGGCTAATGTTTGTTAGAAAACTTTAGCCATGTTTACATACAGCTAATACTTGAAACTATTGCTCTATCTACCTGGTTACATAGAGCATCTCTTTCATGGTTACATATTTTTATACAACTCATGTGTGATAACTTACCCTTCCTATGTCAATTGCATAAAGCAATAAACAATGACAGTGATAAATGTTTTTTCATAACTTGGGGAATATTAAAGGGAACCAAGTAATGCAGAAAGTTGGTGACTTATATTTCAGTTAAAGATACAGAAAATCTGTTAAGGAAGTACTCAAGAAGTACAGAGTATGTTAAATCACTCTGCTCTTACTTTCTATTAATTGCCTGAATGTGCCATATTTGTAGCTTGAGTTTCTCATTCCGGTATTAACACCACTTGTTCTATTACATTTCAGCCAAGACAGAGCTTTTATTAAAATAGAAAATTAATGAAGTTGATCTGAATAATTATTCAGAATAAATGAAAGAGTGGTGAATAGAGCATGGTCAGATTTAGTTCTGTATATTTTGGAGATCACCCAGGCTGGAGACACCCATGGTGTTAGGGCAAGTGACTTGAGTTTTAATGTATAAGACTACTCTTAAGGGTCTAGTCTCCATAGTAAGCCAAGGGAGTGAGAAATGGGGGAAGGTTACAGGGATGGGTTTATGTGACCTTCAAATGATTTTTGCTAATACACAGAAAACCAGTAAACATTAGAAGAGCAATTCTAAGTTGATCTTTCCGAGATATCATTCTGAAGTAAATATGATTATAAGATTCTGTGTTTCTATGTGTCTTAAATACATGACAAAACAATTATATTGACAATGAAATAATTAAAATGAATTTTCATTTCATTCTATCAAATATTGAAATAAAATTATTTCTTTGACAAATACATACTGAACACTTAAAATAATCAACATATAGAGTGAGGATATAATGAGAAAACTAATATAATTAATAATTTAATTCATGATGAGACAAACTGCACTATAATTGATTAAATGAGGAATGCATTGTATAATCTAATACATCAAATCCTTCATAAGTCATCATTTAATTATCCAGTCACAATCTTATTATAGAAGAACTAGGTAACTAACTTACTAAATGATAATTTCAGTAAAGTCTCCTAGGTGATTTTAGTCTTTTTTCCACCTAGTACAACTCCTGGCACATTGTAATTGATAACTAATTAATAATTTGAGTTTTATTTTCCTTTATTCAGAGATTAAACAAGTAAGGTGGCTCAGAAAGTTTACATAATCTGTTCCAAATTCAAGCATTCACTATTCAACATAGATCTGAATGGCATAAATTGTGTTTGGTGTTGTTTTTCATTATGTCCAAATCAGGGAGAAAATGAGGCACTGGCCCTAACTCTCACCAAGATAAGATTTTTTTACAGAGATAAGCTAAAGCATTCAACAGTATCTGACAATAATTAGATAAAAATATGAAGCAAAGTAGGCAGTTCTAAGAACCACGAGACAGAATATTTGAGTAACCATAGCACGGTGGGCTGTAGTTAGTGAGCTCTGTCTGGAAGTAGCAGGAGTTTAATACACTGTGATAGAACTGAACAAAGATTGATTTGGAACTGCTGGTCCAGCTTCACTACTTCTCGGAATCATTAGGAATTTCAGAGAAGACTATTTAAGATTGAACTATAGATGATAGAGATTTCCATATACCTGGATTGGATAAAAAAATAGCAGGCTCTAAAGGATCCAAAGTAAAGGAGAGCTTGAGGAGTTGTGCTTCTTTCTGAGATTGGATCACTTAATCTTATAAGAGATAAGAGAGACAATGGCCTGGAGGGGAGTTGTAAATTTATTCTGATTTGTTTGGAAAGTAATAGTCATCAACATCTAGCTGCAGACTCCTCAAAATTTATGTCAGAACCATGTACAAAAAGTTCAGGTCCAGCAGAGATCCTTAAAAATTTAGTTTAACTCCCATTGCTTATTGATGTCTAAACTGAAATACAAAATAGGGGTGTGGCATACTCATGGCAACAAGTTAGAAAATAGTACAATGAGATGAAGGAGACAACATTTTGTTTAAATTTCCAAATACTTCAGTATTTTATATAATATCTTCTGCTAAGATGATATAATATTTATTTTTTTAAATATGAAAATACAAAATGATGTTTGTAGACATATGAATCATATTTTTATTTCTATACAAATAATTGAAAATAGGGAAAATGCTTTCAAGTTGTTTAGGAATATAGGTTATAGTTTTTGAGTCATGGATTATACAATTTTTATATTTTAAAAAGTAAATTTTTATAGGTATTTTTCACATCTCTTTCACCTTTTCACATCTCTTTCTAATTGAGTAGATTGAGTGCATTTACATGACAACAATTTAAAAAATAATTATCAATTTTCCCTGAAATGTTCAAGTATTGGTAAGAAAAAAGAATCTTCATTTTAAAAGCTTCTGTTTACTTTCTCAATACTTCATAATCATTTCATTGATTTTCCATTTTAGTCTGCAAACACACTTACCAAAATGGCATTTACATTGTCTTTTTCAAATATAATTTGGCCTGTTATCTGATAAAGAATCTCACAGAGGCAGGGTTTTAGACATAGACTTCAGCAATAAGTGAACAGTGAACTTCCAGATGTTCAAGCTGGTTTTAGAAAAGGCAGAGGAACCAGAGATCAAACTGCCAACATCCTCTGGATCATTGAAAAAGCAAGAGAGTTCCAGAAAAACATATATTTCTGCTTTATTGACTATTCCAAAGCCTTTGACTGTGTGGATCACAATAAACTGTGGACAATACTGAAAGAGATGGGAATACCAGGCCACTGGACCTGCCTCTTGAGAAACCTATTTGCAGGTCAGGAAGCAACAGTTAGAACTGGACATGGAACAACAGACTGGTTCCAAATAGGAAAAGGAGAACAGCAAGGCTGTATACTGTCACCCTGCTTATTTAACTTCTATGCAGAGTACATCATGAGAAATGCTGGGCTGGAAGAAGCACAAGCTAGAATCAAGTTTGCCGGGAGAAATATCAATAACCTCAGATATGCAGATGACACCACCCTTATGGCAGAAAGTAGAGGAACTAAAAAGCCTCTTGATGAAAGTGAAAGTGAAGAGTCAAAAAGTTGGCTTAAAGCTCAACATTCACAAAACTAAGATCATGGCATCCGGTCCCATCACTTCATGGGATATAGATGGAAAAACAGTGGAAACAGTGTCAGACTTTCTTTTTCTGGCTCCAAAATCACTGCAGATTGTGATTGCAGCCATGAAATTAAAAGATGCTTACTCTTTGGAAGAAAAGTTATGACCAACCTACATAGCATATTCAAAAGCAGAGACATTACTTTGCCAACAAAGGTCCATGTAGTCAAGGCTATGGTTTTTCGAGTGGTCATGTACGGATGTGAGAGTTAGACAGTGAAGAAAGCCGAATGCCAAAGAAGTGATGTTTTTGAACTGTGGTGTTGGAGAAAACTCTTGAGAGTCCCTTGGACTGCAAGGAGATCCAACCAGTACATTCTGAAGGATATCAGCCCTGGAATTTCTTTGGAAGGAATGAGGTTAAACCTGAAACTCCAGTACTTTGGCCACCTCATGCAAAGAGTTGACTCATTGGAAAAGACTCTGATTCTTGGAGGGATTGGGGGCAGGAGGAGAAGGGGACAACAGAGGATGAGATGGCTGGATGGCATTACTGACTCAATGGACGTGAATCTGTGTGAATTCCGGGAGTTGGTGATGGATAGGGAGGCCTGGCGTGCTGCGATTCATGGGGTCACAAAGAGTCGGACATGACTGACTGACTGAACTGAACTGACTGAAGGGAAAAAAGGTTGAGAAAATGAAAGATAACTGATCAGTTCATGTAGCAAGTCAAGAATTATATAAAGAATAATCTGTGATTGAATATTGAATTTACATTGTTTCCCACCAAATCAGAAGAATATAATTTAGGGGATAAGTTAAAATAGAGCATTCAGTTCAGTTCAGTTCAGTCTCTCAGTAGTGTCTAACTTTGTGGTCCCATGAATTGCAGCACACCAGGCCTCCTTGTCCATCACCAACTCCTGGGGTTCACCCAAACCCATGTCCATCGAGTCAGTGATGCCATCCAGCCATCTCATCCTCTGTCATCCCCTTCTCCTCCTGCCCCCAATCCCTCTCAGCATCAGAATCTTTTCCAGTGAGTCGATTCTTCACAGGAAGTGGCCAAACTATTGGAGTTTCAGCTTTGGCATCAGTCCTTCCAAAGAACACCCAAGATTGATCTCCTCTAGAATGGACTGGTTGGATCTCCTTGCAGTTCAAGGGACTCTCAAGAGTCTTCTCCAACACCACAGTTCAAAAGCATCAATTCTTCTGCTCAGCTTTCTTCACTGTCTGACTCTCACATCCTTACATGACCACTGGAAAAACCATAGCCTTGACTAGAGGGACCTTTGTTGACAAAGTAATGTTTCTGCTTTTCAATATGCTATCTAGGTTGGTCATAACTTTCCTTCAAAGGAGTAAGCATCTTTTGATTTCATGGCTGCAGTCACCATCTGCAGTGATTTTGGAGCCCCAAAAAAGAGTCTGACACTGTTTCCTCATCTATTTCCCATGAAGTGATGGGACCAGATGCCATGATCTTCATTTTCTGAATGTTGAGCTTTAAGGCAACTTTTTGACTCTCTTCTTTCACTTTCATCAAGAGACTTTTTAGTTCTTCTTCACTTTCTGCCATAAGGGTGGTGTCATCTGCATATCAGAGGTTATTGGTAATTCTCCTGGAAATCTTGATTCCAGCTTGTGCTTAAATTATTAAGAATAATTTTAAAAGCCTAAAACGCAATTGTCAGTTGAATGGGATGGCTTATTTGATAACTACAAATATCCCCTCTTCTTTATTCAGGATGATACATATTTAAATGTCATTTTGAAGGAGGAGCCAAGATGGCGGAGGAGTAGGACAGGGAGAACACTTTCTCCCCCACAAATTCATTAAAAGAGCATTTAAACGTCAAGTAAATTCCACAAAACAACTTCTGAATGCCGGCAGAGGACATCAGGCACCCAGAAAAGCAATCCAACTCTTCGAAAGGAGGTAGGAAAAAATATAAAAGACAAAAAAAGAGACAAAAGAGGGAGGGACGGAGTTCCGTCCCGGGAAGGGAGTCTTAAAAAGAGAGAAGTTTCCAAACACCAGGAAACCTTCTCACTGCCGAATCTGTGCCGAGCTTTGGAAGCACAGAGGGCAACATAACAGGAAGAAAAAATAAATAAACAATTAAAACTCGAAGATTGCGAGTCCTACGGTAACTCCCCCAGCGGAGAAGCAGCGCAGAAGCCTGCACGCGCCATTAACAAGCGGGGGCTGGGCAGGGAGGCGCAGCGCGGGCTGCATCGCTTAGAGTAAGAATCTGGCCTGAATACCCTGAGCACTATCTGAGCGAAATAATTTGGGCTAGCAAACCAGACTGTGGGATATCTACCACGCGAAAAGCCAGCCCCAACCTAAGACACCGCCAGGCCCGCGCACGGAACAAAGAATTAAACAGAGATAGCCGGCTGCAGACCTTCCCCCTCCGGTGACAGGCAGCCAGAGCCAGAAGGGGGCAATCGCAGCCCCAGAGAGACATTATCTATAAAACTGTAAGCAGGCTTCTTTGCTAACTAAAACTTCTTGGGGGTCTGGACGGTTAACATCTGCCTAAGAAGGTGCGCCGGTTTTACGCCCAGATAACCGAGTGGCGGGGAGGCGATAAGTCGCAGCATTGGCGCTCGCCAAACACCTCATCACTTGAGCTGCTCGGACCTGGGAAGAGCACAATACTCAGGCCCAACTGAGTCTGCGCCTCTGAGGACTACCCGAGTGCCTGAACCTGAGCGGCTTGGACCTGGGAGGTACATGCAACCCAGGGCCAGCCTCGGATTGTTCCCGGCGGAACAACCTAGAGCCCGAGCAGTGTGGGCAGGGAGGCTACACGTACCGTGAGCGGGGGCAGACCCAGTGTGGCTGAGGCACTGCGAGCGCACGCCAGTGTTATTTGTTTGCAGCACCCCTCCCTCCCTCCCTCCCCACAGCGCGACTGAACAAAGAGAAGAAATACAGTTCCACCCATCAGAACACTGACACAAGCTTCCCTAACCAGGAAACCTTGACAAGCCACCTGTACAAACCTACACACAGCGAGGAAAAGCCACAATAAAGAGAACTCCACAAACTGCCAGAATACAGAAAGGACACCCCAAACTCAGCAATTTAAACAAGATGAAGAGACAGAGGAATAGCCAGCAGATAAAGGAACAGGATAAATGCCCACCAAACCAAACAAAAGAGGAAGAGATAGGGAATCTACCTGATAAAGAATTCCGAATAATGATAGTGAAATTGATCCAAAATCTTGGAATTAAAATGGAATCACAGATAAATAGCTTGGAGACAAGGATTGAGAAGATGCAAGAAAGGTTTAACAAGGACCTAGAAGAAATAAAAAAGATGCAACATATAATGAATAATGCAATAAATGAAATTAAAAACACTCTGGAGGCAACAAATAGTAGAATAACAGAGGCAGAAGATAGGATTAGTGAATTAGAAGATAGAATGGTAGAAATAAATGAATCAGAGAGAATAAAAGAAAAACGAATTAAAAGAAATGAGGACAATCTCAGAGACCTCCAGGACAATATTAAACGCTACAACATTCGAATCATAGGGGTTCCAGAAGAAGAAGACAAAAAGAAAGACCATGAGAAAATACTTGAGGAGATAATAGTTGAAAACTTCCCTAAACTGGGGAAGGAAATAATCACTCAAGTCCAAGAAACCCAGAGAATCCCAAACAGGATAAACCCAAGGCGAAACACCCCAAGACACATATTAATCAAATTAACAAAGATCAAACACAAAGAACAAATATTAAAAGCAGCAAGGGAAAAACAACAAATAACACACAAGGGAATTCCCATAAGGATAACAGCTGATCTTTCAATAGAAACTCTTCAAGCCAGGAGGGAATGGCAAGACATACTTAAAATGATGAAAGAAAATAACCTACAGCCCAGATTATTGTACCCAGCAAGGATTTCATTCAAGTATGAAGGAGAAATCAAAAGCTTCTCAGACAAGCAAAAGCTGAGAGAATTCTGCACCACCAAACCAGCTCTACAACAAATACTAAAGGATATTCTCTAGACAGGAAACACAAAAATGGTGTATAAATTCGAACCCCAAACAATAAAGTAAATGGCAACGGGATCATACTTATCAGTAATTACCTTAAACGTAAATGGGTTGAATGCCCCAACCAAAAGACAAAGACTGGCTGAATGGATACAAAAACAAGACCCCTACATATGTTGTCTACAGGAGACCCACCTCAAAACAGGGGACACATACAGACTGAAAGTGAAGGGCTGGAAAAAGATTTTCCATGCAAATAGGGACCAAAAGAAAGCAGGAGTAGCAATACTCATATCAGATAAAATAGACTTTAAAACAAAGGCTGTGAAAAGAGACAAAGAAGGTCACTACATAATGATCAAAGGATCAATCCAAGAAGAAGATATAACAATTATAAATATATATGCACCCAACACGGGAGCACCACAGTATGTAAGACAAATGCTAACAAGTATGAAAGGAGAAATTAACAATAACACAATAATAGTGGGAGACTTTAATACCCCACTCACACCTATGGATAGATCAACTAAACAGAAAATTAACAAGGAAACACAAACTTTAAACGATACAATAGACCAGCTAGACCTAATTGATATCTATAGGACATTTCATCACAAAACAATGAATTTCACCTTTTTCTCAAGCGCACATGGAACCTTCTCCAGAATAGATCACATCCTGGGCCATAAAGCTAGCCTTGGTAAATTCAAAAAAATAGAAATCATTCCAAGCATCTTTTCTGACCACAATGCAGTAAGATTAGATCTCAATTACAGGAGAAAAACTATTAAAAATTCCAACATATGGAGGCTGAACAACACGCTGTTGAATAACCCACAAATCACAGAAGAAATCAAAAAAGAAATCAAAATTTGCATAGAAACGAATGAAAATGAAAACACAACAACCCAAAACCTGTGGGACACAGTAAAAGCAGTCCTAAGGGGAAAGTTCATAGCAATACAGGCACACCTCAAGAAACAAGAAAAAAGTCAAATAAATAACCTAACTCTACACCTAAAGCAACTAGAAAAGGAAGAAATGAAGAACCCCAGGGTTAGTAGAAGGAAAGAAATCTTAAAAATTAGAGCAGAAATAAATGCAAAAGAAACAAAAGAGACCATAGCAAAAATCAACAAAGCCCAAAGCTGGTTCTTTGAAAGGATAAATAAAATTGACAAACCATTAGCCAGACTCATCAAGAAACAAAGGGAGAAAAATCAAATCAATAAAATTAGAAATGACAGTGGAGAGATCACAACAGACAACATAGAAATACAAAGGATCATAAGAGACTATTATCAACAATTATATGCCAATAAAATGGACAACGAGGAAGAAATGGACAAATTCTTAGAAAAGTACAACTTTCCAAAACTCGACCAGGAAGAAATAGAAAACCTTAACAGACCCATCACAAGCACGGAAATTGAAACTGTAATCAAAAATCTTCCAGCAAACAAAAGCCCAGGTCCAGACGGCTTCACAGCTGAATTCTACCAAAAATTTAGAGAAGAGCTAACACCTATCCTGCTCAAACTCTTCCAGAAAATTGCAGAGGAAGGTAAACTTCCAAACTCATTCTATGAGGCCACCATCACCCTAATACCAAAACCTGACAAAGATCCCACAAAAAAAGAAAACTACAGGCCAATATCACTGATGAACATAGATGCAAAAATCCTAAACAAAATTCTAGCAATCAGAATCCAACAACACATTAAAAAGATCATACACCATGACCAAGTGGGCTTTATCCCAGGGATGCAAGGATTCTTCAATATCCGCAAATCAATCAATGTAATACACCACATTAACAAATTGAAAAACAAAAACCATATGATTATCTCAATAGATGCAGAGAAAGCCTTTGACAAAATTCAACATCCATTTATGATCAAAACTCTCCAGAAAGCAGGAATAGAAGGAACATACCTCAACATAATAAAAGCTATATATGACAAACCTACAGCAAACATTATCCTCAATGGTGAAAAATTGAAATCATTTCCTCTAAAGTCAGGAACAAGACAAGGGTGCCCACTTTCACCATTACTATTCAACATAGTTTTGGAAGTTTTGGCTACAGCAATCAGAGCAGAAAAAGAAATAAAAGGAATCCAAATTGGAAAAGAAGAAGTAAAACTCTCACTATTTGCAGATGACATGATCCTCTACATAGAAAACCCTAAAGACTCCACCAGAAAATTACTAGAACTAATCAATGATTATAGTAAAGTTGCAGGATATAAAATCAACACACATAAATCCCTTGCATTCCTATACACTAATAATGAGAAAACAGAAAGAGAAATTAAGGAAACAATTCCATTCACCATTGCAACGAAAAGAATAAAATACTTAGGAATATATCTACCTAAAGAAACTAAAGACCTATATATAGAAAACTATAAAACACTGGTGAAAGAAATCAAAGAGGACACTAATAGATGGAGAAATATACCATGTTCATGGATTGGAAGAATCAATATAGTGAAAATGAGTATACTACCCAAAGCAATTTATAGATTCAATGCAATCCCTATCAAGCTACCAACAGTATTCTTCACAGAGTTAGAACAAATAATTTCACAATTTGTATGGAAATACAAAAAACCTCGAATAGCCAAAGCGATCTTGAGAAAGAAAAATGGAACTGGAGGAATCAACCTACCTGACTTCAGGCTCTACTACAAAGCCACAGTTATCAAGACAGTATGGTACTGGCACAAAGACAGAAATATAGATCAATGGAACAAAATAGAAAGCCCAGAGATAAATCCACACACATATGGACACCTTATCTTTGACAAAGGAGGCAAGAATATACAGTGGATTAAAGACAATCTCTTTAACAAGTGGTGCTGGGAAATCTGGTCAACCACTTGTAAAAGAATGAAACTAGAACACTTTCTAACACCATATACAAAAATAAACTCAAAATGGATTAAAGATCTCAACGTAAGACCAGAAACTATAAAACTCCTAGAGGAGAACATAGGCAAAACACTCTCTGACATATATCACAGCAGGATCCTCTATGACCCACCTCCCAGAATATTGGAAATAAAAGCAAAAATAAACAAATGGGACCTAATTAAACTTAAAAGCTTCTGCACATCAAAGGAAACTATTAGCAAGGTGAAAAGACAGCCTTCAGAATGGGAGAAAATAATAGCAAATGAAGCAACGGACAAACAACTAATCTCAAAAATATACAAGCAACTCCTACAGCTCAACTCCAGAAAAATAAATGACCCAATCAAAAAATGGGCCAAAGATCTAAATAGACATTTCTCCAAAGAAGACATACAGATGGCTAACAAACACATGAAAAGATGCTCAACATCACTCATTATCAGAGAAATACAAATCAAAACCACTATGAGGTACCATTTCACACCAATCAGAATGGCTGCGATCCAAAAGTCTACAAATAATAAATTCTGGAGAGGGTGTGGAGAAAAGGGAACCCTCTTACACTGTTGGTGGGAATGCAAACTAGTACAGCCACTATGGAGAACAGTGTGGAGATTCCTTAAAAAACTGGAAATAGAACTGCCTTATGATCCAGCAATCCCACTGCTGGGCATACACACTGAGGAAACCAGAAGGGAAAGAGACACGTGTACCCCAATGTTCATCGCAGCACTGTTTATAATAGCCAGGACATGGAAGCAACCTAGATGTCCATCAGCAGATGAATGGATAAGAAAGCTGTGGTACATATACACAATGGAGTATTACTCAGCCATTAAAAAGAATACATTTGAATCAGTTCTGATGAGGTGGATGAAACTGGAGCCTATTATACAGAGTGAAGTAAGCCAGAAGGAAAAACATAAATACAGTATACTGACGCATATATATGGAATTTAGAAAGATGGTAACGATAACCCTGTATACGAGACAGCAAAGGAGACACTGATGTATAGAACAGTCTTATGGACTCTGTGGGAGAGGGAGAGGGTGGGAAGATTTGGGAGAATGGCATTGAAACATGTGAAATGTCATGTATGAAACGAGATGCCAGTCCAGGTTCAGTGCACGATGCTGGATGCTTGGGGCTGGTGCGCTGGGACGGCCCAGGGGGATGGTATGGGGAGGGGGGAGGGAGGAGGGTTCAGGATGGGGAGCACGTGTATACCTGAAATTAAAAAAAAAAAAAAAATGTCATTTTGTGGCTGTTGATGATGACTCTAATACACTAGATAGATTTGCAGTTTTACTCTTCCAAACCCCATTTTATGTACACAGGTTTGAATGGTAATTTCTCTGTAAATGAAAAAGAAGGAGAGGAGCATTACAGGTTTGAAAATAAATTGTGAATATAATGGTTCTGAAGTCTGGAGTAAATTAAATACAATATTTTAAATACTAAAGTCCTGTGTTTTATATAGCTGAAGTAAATTTTAGTGTGATTTAGTGGAATAATTAGTTCTCAGTAGTTTTCCCTA
The DNA here is from genome assembly GCF_003369695.1 of Bos indicus x Bos taurus. NCBI lineage: Eukaryota > Metazoa > Chordata > Mammalia > Artiodactyla > Bovidae > Bos > Bos indicus x Bos taurus. The sequence continues at coordinate 242,656 of NC_040103.1, read as the reverse complement.
GTCTATCCTTCTTGAACTTCTACCAGTAGAAAGATATTGCTTTATTCAAAGGATTAATAGTTATAAACACATTATTAGAGCTGGTCTTACATTACTTTATAGCAGTGACTTGGAGGTGAAGGAGGTAAAAAATAACAGAAATGAAAGAGAGAAAAGCCAGTCTGAGACACTAAGACATGTGATATAGGAACAGAAAGAATTAAACATTTTCAGGATGATTGATTATTAGAAAGAGTAGAACAGTCTGCATACATCAGTTAGAAAGAAAACAATTTATGCTAGTGAATAAAACACTGTGTGAGACTAAAATTCAAGTGAAACTTATTAGTATCCTCAAATGCCTTACTGAATATCTAAAACATATATTTTTAAAGTTTGAGATGATATATTTTGAAAAAATAGAGGTAATTAACCAGTTCATTCTGAAGGAGATCAGCCCTGGGGTTTCTTTGGAAGGAATGAGGCTAAAGCTGAAACTCCAGTACTTTGGCCACCTCACGTGAAGAGCTGACTCATTGGAAAAGACTCTGATGCTGGGAGGGATTGGGGGCAGGAGGAGAAGGCGACAACAGAGGTTGAGATGGCTGGATGGCATCACTGACTCGATGGATGTGAGTCTGAGTGAACTTTAGGAGTTGGTAATGGACAGGGAGGCCTAGAGTGCTGCAATTCATGGGGTTGCAAAGAGTCGGACACAACTGAGTGACTGAACTGAACTGACTGATACTTTGCTTGTTATCCTTTTAACTATAAAATATAATATTTTATCTGTAAATTAAGCACACTTTTAAATTAGGCACAAGATAAATATAGATGATTTTGGCCATGTATATATACCTCATGATTCCAAATGTGTTGATTTTTTTTTTCTATTTATCACATTTCCAGCTAGAATGGATGGAAGGAAATTTCTCAAATATAAGATTATCCACATATTATCTCTTATTTTCTCTTAGGGTTTCATTTCTGTGTCTATTTTCTCAATAACTAATAGTGAGAATAGGAAAGTGATGACTGACTTTTTTCCCTACAGTACCATTTCTTGAATTCTACCAGGGCATAATATCCAGTTATGGTTGATAATACATGCTAATAGAATGGTTATGTAAATATACTGCATTCCACAGTGTTAGTTTTCAAATCAGGTATCAAAGTTGTTTATGAGAAATTAATATTTTCCTCATAAACAAAAAGAACTTAAGGAAAGCTTTTCAAAATAAAAATCAAATATTTTTCTTCAAGTTTTGAAACCTTTCTGTTATAAAATGCCCCATGCTGCAGTCCATGGGGTCGCAAAGAGTTGGATCAGACACAAACTGAGTGACTGAACTGAACTGAACTGATGACAAGGAATGATATATTTATAAAGATTGATAACTGATTGCAGATGGCTACAAACCACTCTGAGTCATGGAAAATAGGAATAACATCACAGAATTTTTTCTCTTAGGACTTTCTCAGAAAAAAGGAAATTGACATTCTCTCTCTCTCTCTCTTTTTTTTTTTTTTTTACTGTTCTTACTTTGTTACATTGCAATTCTGATCGGAAACCTACTTGTCATGAGTTCTACTGCCTCCAGTCAACTTATGAAGCAGCCCATATATTTCTTCCTGAGTCACCTCTTCCTCACAGACCTTTGTTACACCTCCACTGTCACCCCCAAGTTGATCGCTGACTTACTGGCAGCAAAGAAGACCATTTTCTACCATGGCTGCATGACACAGGTCCTCACCATGCACTTCTTTGGGGGGATTGAGGTCTTCATCCTTGCGGGGATGGTCTATGATCGCTATGTGGCCATCTGCAAGCCTCTGCGCTGCACTCTGATCATGACCAGACAGAAGTGCGTTGCCATGATCGCTGCTTCCTGCGCTGGGGAATTCCTGCATTCCTTCAATCAGTTTCTCCTGGCCATCTTTTTACCCTACTGTGGGCCAAACGAAATAGTTCATTACTTCTGTGATGTGTATCCTCTGTTGAAACTGGCCTGCACTGACACCACCAGAATCGGTCTCTTGTCATCGCCAATTCGGGCCTCATGGGCCTGGACTTTTGTGGTCTTGTTGATATCCTACTCTGTGATGTTTTACACTGTCAGGTCCTACTCTGTAGAGAATTGCCACAAAGATCTCTCCACCTGCAGTTCCCACATCACTGTGATAGTCCTCTTTTTCGCTCCTTTATTCTTCATTTACATTGGACCAGCAACTACTTTCAGTTCAGTTCAGTTCAGTCGCTCAGTCGTGTCCGACTCTTTGCAACCCCATGAATTGCAGCACATCAGGCCAGCAACTACTTTACCAGAAGACAAAGTGTTTGCTCTTTTTTATACTATCATTTCTCCTATGTTCAACCCTCTAATCTACACACTGATAAACATGGAGATGAAGAATTCCATAAAGAAACTCTGGTGCCATATCACAGTAAGAAAAGAAATGAACTAAAACATACCTCTGATTTTCACCACTGAACTTGTTGAATATATGAATTTTATACACTGAAAACTTTAAAATGTATAATGCTTGCCTATGTTTTTTGTTTTGTTTTAGCAACATATAGATTCAAATATGAGCAAAATCTTACAACTCCCTGGATTTATCCAGACTCTCTGCTGTACTCTTTTCTAGTTTTCTTGTTTTCTTATTTATAGCTCCTCTTCCCCTCTGATCTTTTGGCTGTGTAATCAATTTAGATATTTAGCAGTAGACTATCAAAGGTATCATGTAATACAAATCAACACTGAGAACCCATAGAGCCCATTCTTGTATGTGACTTTAATCAATAAAGCCAATTCCAGGTAGCAATGATTTAGAAGATAATTCCAACATTTACTTGCATAATTTAAAGAATATTCTAAATGACCAAATTTTGGACAAACTTTTGAGACAAACCCTCAGATGATTGTCTTTGAAGCCCTTCCCATACAGGCATATTGGGACCTGCCACTGTCACATATTGTAAGTTGAACCCACAACCCTCAACCATTGGCCCCAGACTTTTTATGAAGATCAGTCATTCTCTAGTAGCCCTGCCCTCAAAGGAAGAGTTGTAATGATGCAAGCCAGGGCCCAGCTCCCAGATTCCAGCTAACAAATGCATTCCAAGAGGAAAGAATTCACACAGAGAAAAACATTGTTTTCCAGTGGAAATCATTGAGACCTCTCTGGCTCTCTTCATAAAACTCAGAAGAATCTAAGCTAACAAGGTTTTCATTTGGGGACCCCAGGACTGATTAATAAACAGTTCACCCCAAGTGGAAAAGGAAGCACAGAGAGTTGAGAAATGCTGTACAGAAAAGCTGCCATCCTTATGCTTTGGTTCTGACCTACTGAGGTATGGTGCCTCCCATTGTCTCTGGTTTGTTTGAATGCTGTAACACCAAATAACCATTTGGCACTGGATGAGCTTGATGTTTCAAAAATGAAGATATTTTAGACTTCTAAATAAGTTGCCCTACTGGTTGTAAACCACAGAGTACAATGTGTGATGGCCATCTTCCATCACACTTATTATTGGAAGCATTATTTTTTTGTTCCTGTCCATAGGTCTTAAGAAGAGTAAGAACATGTGATAAGTGGATATACCTGGGAAACACTAAGAATAAATGCTAGTAGAAAAATAGATGCCTTTTATCATGAATTCCTATCTCTGAGGTGCTACAAGAATATGAAACACAACAGAACTTTGTTATCCTGTAAATAAATTGGCTCTTTACCCTTCCAAACAAATTTACCAATAAAAATGGACAGTTTTATGGACATTCTTAATGGTTGTCTTATACCATCTACCTTTGGATTTCTTTGTGAATGTTATGGTTCAGTGAATACACTGAAATATGGACAAGGAAATCAAATGGTATTTGGGATTTGCTTTAAAACACTGCAGAAAAGGAAAATGTGTGTGGTGGATAAATAAAGCAAGAATGACAAGTTATAGGTAATTATTAAAGTCGGGTGATAGACCCATGGGAGTTCACAATACTTTTGTATTTGCTTAAAATTTCTAAATTAAAAGAAAAGTCAAAGACATGGAAATTTTCCAGTGTTAAAGAACTAACATAAAAACACTCATTAGAGTATGGAGAAAAGGGAACCCTTCTAAACTGTTGGTGAAAATGTAAATTGGTGATGTCACTACGGACAACAGTTTGCAGGTTCCTTAAAAAACTAAAAATGGAAATACCATGTGATCTAGTAGTCCCACTCCTGGGCATATATCTGGGAAAAACAAAACAAAAAAACCCTCTAATTCAAAAAAGATACATGCACCTCAGTATTCATAGCAGCACTATTTACAAAAGCCAAGAAGCAATCAAAGTGTCCATCAACAGACAATTGCCTTAAGTTGTGGCACATATATAAAGAAAGAATGGAATATTACTTGGCCATAGAAAAGGAACAAAGTATTGCCATTTTCAGCCACATGGATGGACCCAGAGAATACTGTATTTAGTGAAGTAAGTCAGACAGAGAAAGACAAATATATGACATCACTTATATGTTATGTCTAAAAAGTGATACAAATGAATCTATATATGAAACAGAAACAGACTCACAGACATTGAAAAATAAATTTATGGTCACCCAAGGGGAAAGAGAGGGGAAAGGGATAAATTAGTGGTATGGGATTAACAGATACAAAAAAAATTATGTATAAAATAGATAAGCAACAAGAATTTACTACTATATAGCCCAAAGAACTATATTAGGTATCTTGTAACAACCCATAATGGAAAATAATCTGGAATATGTGTATATATCTGAATCACTTTGTTGTACACCTGAAACTCCTTAAGCTAACTGGAAGACATGCAAAGAGGGTATAACCAATCTTGCTGGTACATTTTGGTTAAAATGAAAAACAGATTGCCGTGCTACTATTCTAACAAAATAAAGGTGTCAATAAATGAAGATGTCAATGTAAATGGCCCTCAAAAAAATAAAAATATAGCTTTCTACTCTGATAATTTTGTAGCCAATGGCGATCTGGAGCTTCTCATATGTCCAACACCAGTACTCTTACCTAAGTCCCTTACATCAATCAAGTCCCTTACACTCTTACATCAATCTCTTTTCTTTTGTTCAAAGGAACTGTTTTTCCCAACTCTGTCCATGTAAACATGAACTGCAACTCTGGCTAATTCTAGCACCCGATAGTATATATTTGTTACGGGCATGTGTTCCGGACCCAGAATTGCTTACTAACTATGAGGACTAGGACATATGCTCAACAAACCATCCATCAAGTGATAATAATAGCCCAGCACACAGTATTATAAAGATATGTGCAGGACCGAAATACTGGTCATACAGTAAGTGCTCAGTTAGTATAAGCCATTTTATAGCCCAGTATCCTGTTATGCATTAGAAATGTAACCATTCTGATAATAACTTTCCTTTGGAGTGGTGAGGGTGTGAGAATGGGACTCATATTAATGTCATGCTCCGACTAGTTTCCCTGGTGGATCAGACAGTAAAGAATCCACCTGCAATGTGGGAGACCTGGGTTTGATTTGCTTTCATGAGAATTTGTTTTCAAGTTGTAGAGAGAGCCATGCTAGATACAAAATGAGTTGTCAGTGTTGAGAATTCTCAAAATGGGTGCACAATTCAAAAAAAAAAAAAATAGCATATTTCTATGACTCAGTTTTAAATGCCCAGCAAACAGACCTAAAATATGTGCTAGAAATTCTTGCAAAAAATATCCTAACATATTTGCTTGTTGTTTTAAACCTAGCTCTTGACAGCTATCTGAAAACTCCTGGATAGGGAATGCACAGTATACACATCAGAGAACATAACAGAGCAGGAAAGTGAAAGATCACCTTCTGGTGTGAAATAAGCAAGGTCTTTGATAAGAAGACCAACCAGCCCTCAAAGTTTCCCTCTGCTTCAGAAGCCCTATCCTCCAAGCAACCAGACTTGTATTATTGAAAAATAAAACTTCAAAAATTAACACAAATGTTTCTGTTTTATTTTTACTCTTGGAATAAAAGTTGTGAATATGGATTACTAAAATAATTGGAGACTGCAGCAACATAGATGGACCAAGAAATTATCTTACTAAGTAAAATAAGTCAGACAGAGAAAACCAAATATATGCAATCACTTATATGTGGAATCTAAAAAAAAAATAAAATTACACAGATGGACTTATTTACAAAACAGTAACAGACTCACAGATGCAGAAAACAAACGTATGGTTACCAAAAGGAAAAGGGGAGGGGAAGGATTAATTAGGAGTCTGGGATTAACAGAATCAGACTACAAAATATAAAATAGATAAACAATGATCTATTATATAGCACAGGGAACTATACTCAATATCTGTAATAACCTATAATGAAAAGTAGTGAGATGGAAAATATACATGCATATAAACACACATATATATGAACTGAATCACATGACTATATACCTGAAACCAGCATGACATTTTAAATAGACTGCAGTTTAATAAAATAAACAAACATGTCATTGCCAATATCAATCACTAAGTAGGGAATTCCTTCACTTTTGCACTTTGATTTCCTCCCTTCTCAGCTTCTCAAGAACATCAGCCATATTTCTCTCTCCAGCTGGATCATTAATAGCATGTAAAATATCAAGAAATGATGGTGAGATTCTTTGTAATTTAGTGAGTGACCTTACCAGTTCTTGCATTCAGGTTATTATCCACCTTTCATTAACTTTGGCTAAAATATTTTGCAAGTCAAAATAGAGAAGTTGATTCACACAAAATAATATCAATGCTAACAATGTCTGGCCATAGAAATTCAAATTGTGTCAGGAAAAATGCAATTAATGATAGCCCTTTGTATATTTGACTAGTTTTGCATCAACTTATAAATTCATTTTAGCACCATTTAATGACTATAAATATGTGGGGGAACTCTTGTCTGAACCAATGGTAACATCTTAGTGGTTTCTACATTAAATATTAATTATAAGTTCAATAGAATCTTTGACATGTTCATTCAACATTTGTATAAAAACACAAATATGTTCTGTCTTAAAATGCATCATTTGACAAATGATAAGCTTTAAAGAAACTATAGAATTAGATCTATTCATAGATACCCACTGACTGTTTAAAAAAATTTAGTGGTACATGAAAAGATCTTAGAAGCTTTAGATAGACAATAAAGACAAAGTAAATTTTTTAAAAGACGAATTCAGTTGTATGATTTCAGCTTTTGAACATACATAAATACCACATTTTCAGGTACCAAATGGATGAGAAAATACAATTGTCTTATGGAATTACATAAAGTAAAATTCAAGAAACAACTAAATAATAAATATCTGTATAACATTAAAAAGTCAAAGATTTACAACTGAGTAAAACTTCTATAAATTAAAATGAAAAGACGCACAGCTTCCTATTCATTTATTTAAAATATACTATTTGTAATTATACGTTTGCTTGTTTATTTACTTCATTGTCTGACTCCTTCTTTAGTCTCCAGCATCACTGAGGGTTTTGTTCACCACAGAGCATTTCCTAGGGCTTCCCTGGTGGCTTTGTTGTAAAGAACCCATCTGCCAATGCAGGAGATGTGAGTTTGATCCCTGGCTCAATAAATTCCCTTGGAGAAGGAAATGCAACCCACTCCAGTATTCTTGCCTGCAAAATCGCATGGACGGAGGAGTCTGGTGGGCTACATTCCATGGGACTCCAAAGATTTGCACATGACTTAGCAGCTAAACAACAGCAAATGCATTCTCCATAGTAAGGTTTATCCAATCAGACCTTTTAGAAGTAGGAAATAGTAAATATTTTATATGAATGAATTTATGAGACCATTTTATGTTTCTGTTATAGTTCTTTTAAAAATAAATTTTATACAAAATACATACACCAGAAAAAGCACATCTTTTTAGTAAAGAGTTAGCCATACAAAGATAAATTGGGAAATTATCTGTGCATCTGACAAGAGAACCCATGGGGTCATGTGAGCTTCCACCCCACAAAAAAACCAACCAACCAACCAAACAATAACCACTCTAAAGCATAGGAGACTTTTCTGGGCATCACTTAGAAACTGTAATGCCCTAAAAAAAAATTTTCCCCCCTAGGGAAAATTCAACCTTAAATCCTGGGTCTACACTCTGAACTTTTAATTCTGGCCATAGGGTTCTCAGTATTTCCCATGGCAGCTCACTTCAGTCTCCCTCAGCTAACTGACTTTGCCCTGTCCTGACAAATGGGCATTATATACAACATTCCTTACATTCTTCACATCCCATGTCTAATTGTAGTGCCTTGGATGTTGATGCAATAGGGAAATGCAATTAAGGACTTCAGTGTATTTATTTATTAGGTAGAAATTGAGAAACTGAAGCTATTGTTTACATCTTTGGCAAAGTGTACTGATGGGAAATGTCTAAATCTTCAGAGATATTGAGACCTATTCTATAGTAAACATTTTTCAGAATTCTCCTTAAATGCCAATTCAACATCCAAAAGAATATATCATACATATGTACATACATATATATATATACACACATATACATATGCAAATTTTGTATAGAGGCAAAGGCAAAATATCAAAGAGACACATTTATTTTTTAGAAATGGAAAAACTGCTTGCTAAAAGTATCTCAAAGTTAGTTCAATTTGCCAAATATATCCCTATCAGTGGAACTCAAAAGCTCTCTTATAAGATGTTATGCAGTTAGAGATGGAATGCTGCATGGAAATGGTAATTTTCAAAATTCTGACTTTATTCTAGGTGTGAAGCCTCATCTTATAAGAAATCTGTCTGATAAGTTAAGTAGCTGGTAAGTTAAATCCAGTTCCTAATTATACTAGTGACTTTCCTTAAAATGAATATTTGAATCATTCTGATTGTATTTATGATCTAAGCATTCTAACAAAACTTTGAAAAATGCCAGAATCTTTAAAATGCTACTTTTACTATTAGTGAAAATGTTCTGGCTTCAACTATCATGAACTGTGATTTGCACATGAGCTGTTAAAGTTATCAGTGCTATATCTCTCAGCAGCTATAAAAATATTACCAGATTTACTTATCTTTTTAATATTTCATAAATCTGATCATACAGTTAGTCCTTTGGATTCCATGATGGAAAAAAGTTGAATATGAAGAAGAATAGAGTGGCCCAAAAGATAAGTGGACAGTACTGCCGTGAAGGAACTGAATATTACAAAGAAAAATCTAATCAAATCAAAACACCAGTATGCTTCTAAAATTATGCAGAAGCAAACATGAATGATGAAATTTTCAAACAACCTACTTGAATGGATAGTATTTAAGTGGTAGACTTATTTTTCCTATGTTTAGATAATGTGTTTTTTGAAATGAATAAAAATTATCAAAGGGAAATACAAACATTTGTCTAATTTGGTTAGGGTTAATTAGTTGAAAATAAAGAAAACAAAAGTATTAGCTGACTGAAATAAGCAGAACATTTATCTTCAGAAATGTGGGGAAGTCAGCTCAATCCAGACCAGAGAGAAAGATTTGCTTAATGATAGAATGTTTCTCTGTAAACTACAGCCTTCAGGTAAGAAAGAACAGATTGTTTACAGCAGGGAAAGTATGCTATGTCTTATCTATCTATCTTTATCCCATGTTACAATATTACATATTTTAAGTAAGCTCAAAATGTATAGTAAGAATAATACAATATACCCATTGATATGACAAATATAATGTCAATGACAATGAATGTTTACTAAATGTTTTTTCTTAACATATACCAGTGTCTGTCCGAAGGGCTTCCCCAGTGGCAGGGCTGGTAAAGAATGCACCAGAAATGCAGGAGACCTGGGTTCAATTCCTGGGTTGGGAAAATGCCCTGGAGAAGGGAACGGCTATCCACTCCAGTATTCTGGCCTGGAGAATTCCATGGGCTGTATAGTCCATGAGGTCACAAAGTGTGGGATACAACTGAGCCACTTTCACTTTCTGTCCTAGTGAAAATTGCTCAGTCATGTCCAACTCTTTGTGTTCTAAGCTGTTACATGAGTGAACTCATCACATCTTTATAGCAGATCTCGGAGTTAATTACAGTATTGCTCATTTTATAGATGAAGAAGTTGAGGTTACATATTTTGTCTGTGATTATGCTCCAAGAGGATTTTGGAGCTGGTATCTCATTCTATGTAGGTCCAGAATTTATAACCTTAATTGCTAGAATCTAGTCCTACTTGAATAGTTAAAGGACTGCTTAAATGCTTAAATTTATAACACTATGGGGGTTTCAAGAGGAAGGAGGTGAAACTAGCATGTTTTTGAGCATCAAGTTCTGTATATGTAAGCTTATTTACATTCCACAATAGTCCTGTAAATTAAGCACTGCATGCTTATTTTAAGGAAGAAGGACAAAGTGTTAAAGGAGGTGAAGACTCCTGAATTTGAGTATCAGAGCTGTGTGCTGAACTCGGGTCTATCTCCAAATTTCTGATATTAATATTAATAATATTTCTTATATTGTTCAGAGAAGAATAGTATAATACGCAATTCCTGAGCTGGTATACTTGCATTTTCTCTGGGGCCTTGATCTTGTATTTAGTAACTATGTGTTATTACCTCAGTTGTGTCTGACTCTTTGTCACTCCATGGACTATAGCCCACCAGGCTTCTCTGTCCATGGAATTCTCCAGGCAAACTTATTTATTGAAGTGGGTAGCCATTCCTTTCTCCAGGAGATCTTCCCAACCCAGGGACTGAACCCTAGTCTCCCTCATTGCAAGCAGATTTTTACCATCAGAGCCACCAGGGAAGCCCTTAGTAACTTAGAGGATGGCCAAAAATTATTCAATGTATAGTACTTTCCATATATGCTTTAAGAAATTTCATATTCAGTAATTTTTATTTAATAAAATAGCATATAAAGAGATATTATCTTTACCTCAGTTTTACAGTAAACTGAGGCACAGGAACTGTAATGAAATAACCACTTGCTGATACTGTATTTTTTATTTTTTATGGTCTCCATGTATCAAGCAGAGAAAGGCAAGCAGGAGAGAGGGAGACAGATATCTTCCCCAGATTAATGGAGAATCAGAAGTCACACAGTATTGGAATCTTGGGAGATCTTCAGACACTATCTTATCTCTTATTTTATGAGTGGGAGCCTGGGATCGTAGAGAATGAAGAACTAAACAACAGAATGAGAGAGGAAAAACTAGGTAGTTTGTCTATTCGTATAGTGTATTTACCAGATGATTAGCTGAATGTAGGTATAAGTGTTTCTATTTTAGAGAATTGAAAACATTCTTTTATATAGTCTTGCAGATTGTGTGGGTGAATTCTCTAAGAAATTAAGGGAAGAAGTGCTACATTTTGTTTATTGTATTGTGTTTGGGGGAAATTATTTTTGAATTAAAGGAGTCCATTTCTCTATATTTCCAACTTAGGCAACTATAAGATGTAAGTCAAATAGCTTCTGAAAGTAAATTTATCTTGAAAGAGGAAATAATCTTGCAAGAGAAATGCAGGCAAATAGAAAAAGCAGAGTTGTAGATACATTAACCTATAGATGTTACAAATAAAGTTTAAGAAATATAAAAGTTTCATTGAGTATTTCACATGATGGAATTATTTCCTCTTATAAATCAAAAAGGATTATGAGTCCACTTATAGAAATTATTTGTTCCTCAGTTTTATCATGAACTACCTGACTAATGGGTGATTGCTTATTTCTTTTATTATTCCTTCAAAACTATAGCACATTGTTTGCTTTCAATTTTGCTTTTTTAATTTAGTTTATATTTATTTAGCATTGACTATGTGCCAAGCACTGTAAAACCCACCCACACATCCTACACCAATTTTGTGATTTCATTTGAAACCATTTAATCAAGCAAATTCTGTAGTTACCTCTATTTTACATCCTAAATTGGCACATTATATGTCACCCTACTTAACACTATTAAGATTATCTCTTCTTTCATTCTTGACAAATGTAATTTCTTGTTTCCTCACAAAATAATTTAAATTATATAAAAACTGGAACTTTCTCTAATTTGCCATTGTATTCTTAGCTCTTAGAAGAATATTAGTACAGATATTCAAAAAAGTTCCATTAAATGAAAGTGATTTGAGTGGGTCTCAACATGTCTTTAAAAGGCATTGGTACCATTTTAAGTAAATATTAGGTTTCCATTTTCTCATCATTGATTCATTTCATTACCTTTGTCATTTCAGATAATTTTCTTGAACATCATCAAATCAGGGAAGATTGAAGTAATGTTACTAAATTTATTCTCTTGGGACTTTCTATGGACAAGAAATTCCAGATTCTCTGCTTTTTATTTTTCTTACTCTGTTACCTGGCTATTTGGTTGGGGACTTTGATCATGATTTCTATTACATGCAGTCAGCTAATCACCCATCCCATGTACTTCTTCCTTAACTATCTTCTTAACCCTCAGATCTCTTCTACACCTCCACTGTGACACCCAAACTCATGACTGACTTACTGATGGAGAAAAAGGTTGTTTCTTATAAAAACTACATGACACAGCTTTTCACCACACACTTCTTTGGGGGGACTGAGGTCTTCATCCTCACAGGGATGGCGTATGACCACTATGTGGCCATCTGCAAACCTCTCCACTAAGCCATCATCATGAACAGGCAAAGACGTCACTCAATTCTCATAACATCATGTACAGGGGACTTCTTCATTCTCTTGGTCTCTTTCTTCTTGCAATTGTTTTACCTTTCTGTGGCCCCAGTGAAATATATCACTATTTCTGTGATGCATATCCTTTGATGAAACTAGCCTGCCCTGATACACACAAAATTGGCTTTTTTGTCATTGCCAATTCTGACTTGATGGGACTGGTGCTCTTTGTGGTTTTGATGGCCTCCTACATTTTGATTTTGTATAATGTGCACACATATTCTGCAGAAAGCTGCCATAAAGCACTTTCCACCTATAGTTTCCACATCACAGTCATGATCCTCTTTTCTCCACCTGTCTTCTTTGTTTACATTAGACCTGTCTCAACACTACCAGAAGATAAGGTGTTCGCACTCTTCTACACAATTATTGTCCCCATGTTCAACCTACTTATCTACACACTTAAAAACATGGAGATGAAAAATTCCATAAGAAGAGTTTGGTGCAATAAAAGATTCTGGGAAGGAAGGTTAATGACTTGAAGGTCATTCGTCTTTGATGCCAGTAACTGTCTTCTCATCACTCCTTCTGTTGCTAATTCTCTCATGCTAATGGGAAAAACAGTCAGAATGTGTAAAAGCCAAGCCTTCAACAACAGCTTGCCTTCAGTGTTTCCTTTTTTATTTTCCTCTCAAAGTGTTTTCCTTGATTTCACTTTTCACTAATAATCCCCTCTGTTAAAAGAAAAAAAAGAAAAAGAAAAAAGAAAACATTTTACAGAGTAAAAACACATTGAAAAGTCTGGAGAAAGAGTGATACTGCTAGTATTGAAGGCTAAACCTGGGGGAGACATAGCCCTCAAAATACTCGGCCTCAAGGTGTAAAAGGTAATAATATGTTAAAAAGCCAAAGACAGTTAAAGAATCGGCCTGCTAATGCATGAGACACAGGTTCCATCCTTGGGCTAGGAAGATCCCCTGGAGAAGGAAATTGCTACCCACTCCAGTTTTTTTTTTTTTTTGGAAATCCTGTGGAGAGAGGAGTCTGGTTGGCTATAGCCCATGGGGATGCAAAACAGCTGGACATGACTCAGTGACTAAACAACAACAAAAAGACAGTTATAGGAAATTAGGAACAATCACATACTGCAAACTCCTTTCAGAACTATATACCTAGCCTCATGTCCTACAACTCTAGATTTTTTTTTAAATCAAATATCTACAGATTTTTTTGTGTGTATCTGTACACCACTATTATTTTACTTAAGTGAAAAGAATATATAGATCTAAGTAGAACATAGTGTAAAGTCCAGTCTTATAGTCTACATGGCATGTCCCTCTGAAAAGCAAGTCATTGTGTGATCTGCTTCCAACGTGACATTGTAAGTACTGGGGAAAATATATGTTTTTTATATGTGTATGTATATACACACACATGAACTCCTGCTATTTTAACTGGGTTTGACATTAAGTATATATGATCAAAGAATAAATAAACCACAAGTGACTTTGCTACAAAAAAGAAAATATAAATCCCTTAGTTCCTCAAAATAGATGATTTTTCTCAAAGTAAAAGACTTTCACTTACTATTTAAATTCAAGTGTAGAATAATCCTAAAAAAATATTTGACAAAATATAGATCAGAGTCAGTGATGGGAATGTATATTCTGCTGCTGTGCTTAGGTGTATCAGAGGAAGACAACATAAAGGTGAAGATCAAAGATTTAATCCTCAATAATGACATGTATGACAATAATGAACACAATGACAGTTCAGTTCAGTTGCTCAGTCATGTCTGACTCTTTGGAACCCCATGGACTGCAGCAAGCCCACATTTCCTCCCTTTCCTGAATTGGCAGGTGGGGTCTTTACCACTAGCTCCACCTCGGAAGCCGCTATACATGTGCCATATAATACATTATTCCTCCCCTTCAAGTTATTTTCATGATGTCGAATGAATCTTATTTATTAAAGAATTAAGTAAAAAAAAATAAAATTCAATTATTTGAAAAGAGATACTTATTTGTATATATATCTAGGGATATCAAAGTGTATAGAAATTATATGGAAATTGAAAATGTGTACCCTTTGCTTTGGGCTTGCCAGATGGCTCTAATAAAGAATGTGCCTGCAATGAAGGAGTTTCAGGAGGCCTGGGTTGGATCCCTGGGTGGGGAAGATCCCCTGGAGGACGACATGGCAATGCAATGGCAATGGAAAAACAAAAGCATACACTAGATTGAATAGATTCAGTACCAGCATTTACATTTATTTTTACAATCCTATTGACTTCATCTAAGATTACATGCAGATTCTGCAATGTTCCTGCCAATAACTTTTTCAGAAGTATAGAGTATCCATACTTCTCAGACATTGAAAAGTGGGCAGACATCCTACTTGTTTGATACAATCCCATTTTATTTCAACATAATTATTAGCAGAACTCCTCTTTTTACAGTCAAATTATCTCAATTTTAGCAATAAATCATATAGTTCCCCTTTTTATTTCCAAACTAATTTTTCAGTATATATGAAGATATTGTCATGGTAAAAGCTTATATAATTTTTAATTTTGTCATTTTTAAGATGATTTCATTAAAATCACTTTAAAAACAAGTTCCAATTTTTATATAGTGATTTTCACATAAATCGTATTTTTGGTGTTCAGTTCCTACCTAATTTTTGCTTTTCAAATAGTTGCAATGAATATGGGAAGTCCTCAGCTGAGTAGAAAATAAGACTTTAAATTTCTGATACTCCTTTTTTTATGAGAATGCAGGGAGTACAGCAAGGTTCTATGGACTTTCTCTCTGGGATGATCAACATGACTGTAGCTTATGTACATTTAGAGATTCTTTCCATGGAATTAAAGTATGGGGAGATTAGAATGGTAACCTCCATTTAGTGACTTATGGAAAGAGAAAAAAAAATCAAAGCAAAATGTAACTTCAACAAGGAATTGATGACTCTTATTACTAGGGGAAGATGTTAATAAGAAACATAGATTGATAGAAGAAAGGATTTCAACTGATGCTAGTGTTTATGCTTAATTTTTCTAGAGCAAAGTCCATTGTTTATTAAACTAAAGTAAGCAAATATTACTTGAATAAGATGTGTAATGAGAAAGCAAAGTGATTTCATTTGATTTGCCTTGCAGTCAAAAATAGTTTCTAGCACCACACCTTCCTTAAGGCATTCTTCATCTCTGCATTTCTGAGAGTGTAAATCAGAGGGTTGAACATGGGAGGAATGATGATGTAGAAGAGAGCAAACACCTTTTCTTCTGGAAACGTTGTGGCCGGTCTAATGTAAATAAAGAAAGTAGGTGCAAAGCCCATGGTGGATGCATGTTGATGTATGGCAAAACCAATACAATATTGTAAAGTAAAAAAAAAATAAATAAATTAAAAATTAAAAAAAACCCACAACTGTGATGTGGGAACTACAGGTGGAAAGAGCTTTGTACCAGCTTTCTGTAGGGTAAGGCTTGATGGTATATAATATCAAAATGTAGGAAAGCATCACTACCACAAAGATCACCAACCCCATCATGCCTGCATTGGCCACCACTAGGATCCCAACTCCATAGGTGTCCTTGTTGACCAGTTTCAGCAAAGGATACACGTCACAGAAATAGTGATCTATTTCATCGGAGCCACAGAAAGGTAAGTTAATGGTGAGGAGACCCTTGGGAAAGGAGTGCAGAAATGCCCCAGCACAACAAGCACTGACCATGGCACAGCGTCTGTGCCTGCTCATGATGACGGTGCAGTGCAGGGGCCTGCAGATGGCCACAAAGCAGTCAGAGGCTGTCATGGTGAGGATACAGACTTCAATCCCCCCAAAGAAATGCGTGGCAGAAAGTTGTGCCATGCAGTCTATGTATGAAATTGTGCTACTTTCTGCCAGCAAGTCAGTGACTAACTTGGGTGTCACTGTTGAGGTATAACACAGGTCTGATAGAGCAAGGTAATTAAGGAAGAAATACATGGGTTGATTATTTAGTTGACTGCATGTGATAGAAATCATTATGAGCAAGTTTCCCATCCAAATAGCTATGTAACAAAATAAGAATACTAGGAAGCACACATGTTTGATTTTCATGTTCTGGGAAAGTCCCAAGGGAATAAATTCAGTGATGTTACTGGTATATTTTATGGTCTAATGCAGTGAAGACTCAGTGAGTTTGCCTTAAAAAAAAATATATATATATATATATATATATATATAACAGGTTAGCATGAGAAATATTGACTAAGCATGGTGTCAATCAGAGTGAGTGTTGGAGAAATACATTCATTTGGTAAATCAGCTTCCAACACTATACTTTTAAATAGTTAATTCTAAACCCCATATGATTAGCTTGCCATATAATACACCAGATCCAATTATTTTCTAGAGTGAAAGAGAATAGTATTAATAAGTACATTTGCTCAAGTATAAACAAACATGCACAGTCATCTTATGTATGGGATGAAAAGTGAGCTTAGGAAAGATACATTTGTTTTCCTGAAGCAGCTTGTTTGCTTAGGAGATTCACACAACCAGACTTAAAGTGAAGGGAGTAAGGTAAGTTGTGCAATTTCAAGATAGAACCCTGTCTTTATTTAAAATATTTGTAATTTTCTTGTGGAACATTATTTTTTTAAAAATATTGCACTAAATTATTATTATATTTATCAATGTGTTGCTGGCACACAGGGCAAGTGACTCATTTGACTCACTGAATAAAAGCTATAGCAAACCTAGACAGCATAAGAGATATCACTTTGCCAACATAGGTCCACATAGTCAAAGCTTCAGTTTTTCCAGTAGTCATGTATGGATGTGAGAGTTGGAGCATAGAGAAGGCTGAGTGAGGAAGAATGGAGGCTTTCAAACTGTGATGTTGGAGAAGACTCTTGAGAGTCCAAACAGCAAGGATGACAAACAAGTCAATCAATCCTAAAGGAAATCAATCCTGAACATTCATTGGAATGACTGATGCTGAAGCTGAAGTTCCAATATTTTGGCCAACTGATGTGAAGACCTGACTCTCTGAAAAAGACCCTGATGCTGGGGAAGATTGAGGGCAGAGGGAAATGGTAATGACAGAGGATGAGATGGTTGGATGGCATCATCGACTCAATGGACATGAATCTGAGCAAACTCCAGGAGACAATGAAGGACAGGGAAGCCTGGCATGCTACATGTAGTCCATGTAGCAACAAAAAGTTGGACACACTTAAGACTGAACAAGAAAAAGTCTTGATTCTGGGAAATAGACTGATATATTTACAAACATTGTGGAGAATAATAAAGAAAATACTGTATCAGGTGAACCAAAAGTGGCTGTGGCATTTCTTTTTAATTTAAATTATTAAAAGTAATAGTAATTATATGTAAAATTAAGAAACAAAGGTTGCCTAAAAGACTAATAACAGTAATAAGGAAATGAATCAAACACTCCCTTGATACAGATCAGGTTTCAATAATTTCTATAATAGAATATTTTGCAATTAGACTAATTATAATCTTTCTGCTTTGTTACCTTTTAGGTTACAATGATTTCTTCACAAATAATATATCCCCAAAAATATTTTTCAAAGTATCACATATATTATTAGTATTTCTATAATCAGAAAAATATGTAAAAGTACTTCCTTAAATAGCTTTAGTTTAGGTTGTAGATGCTTTCATTTCCAATTAATTTTCCATTATGCTTCTATAATTTATAAGCATATTTTTAGTCCAAAGTATCAAAGTAACAAAATGGGAAAATAATTAGAAAACTTAACTGGTTCCCTTTTTTCCCTCTTAAATGTTTCTCCTTGACAGCCTCCAACTTAATATCAGGGACTTCATACTCATGTTATTTAAATTATAACTTACATTTCCAAAACTCCCATGTTATTTCCAGTTTCCTTTGTTAATATTTGAGTTACTCATTTTATATATACAAGATCTTCATTTTCATATCTAAGTGATTTAAAGAGAACATTTCCTATCATAAACTACAAGGGCTAACATTGCTGCTAACACAAATTCATTATATATGACAACAAATTTTTCCTTTTTAATATGAGCATTTCTAGTGTAAATATAAATATTTCATGGTAGTGCAGGTAGAATTAGCAGGTACATACTATGAAATGGGCACTGATTATTTTCTCTTTCACTTTGTTTCTCTTCATATCATTATGTATAGATTGAGTATCCCATACACCATGATAAAAAAATAAACAAAAGTGTGCTGAAAGATTAACAGCTAAAAATGAAGCTATTACAACTCATATCAAATTGATTGTTATTGCAGGTCCTTCACAGACATAAAAGATAAGTAACGATAATAATACCTAATATTTCCTGGAAGCAGTTTTAAATATTTCACATTTATTGAACCATTAATCCTGATAAATGATCATTTTTTATCTCTCTTGCAAATAATGGAAGCCAAACAGTTAACAATTTGCATAAATACTGATAAATATTAAAGACTGTTTTTAGGTTCATTTTAATTTTTTTTTCACTATCCGGATGTTGCTAATTTGGTTGTCAGGTACAAATTATGATTCTAGGGACATTTTTTTGTTGTTGTTCTTATTTCTTTCATAACCAAGTTGTCTCACATGACAAAAAGTCATGAATAAGTTAAATTTTTCCTGACAGCTTCAAAGTTTTCTCTTAACACCTGTACCAATTATTGGCTAAACTAATTCTATTTGCTCTCTGTTCATCCTGTTCTAATTCTTCCTTATTGAATTTGCTCTACCTTTACATTCCAGATCCTCTGCTGATATTAAGTTTTTCTATACTATAGCCTTCTGCTATTTCAATTAGTCAGTATATACATATTGTGCAGAGTAGCAAAGTAGGCAGAAGAGTGATGAATCTCTATACTAGTACATTCCCTTAACTTATTTTAACTGTAACCCTTTTTTTCTTTATTTTTTTTTTCTCTTCTGTCTGAAGCATAACGTCTTTTTTTTTTTTTTTTTTTACTTTTCTCTTATATAGCCCCTATGTGACACAAATGCTATCATTTTCTCATGAATTTCTCAAACTCATACCAAAAGAAGTCTGCTTAACTTTGGCATCTTCTGAGGCATATGACAAGGGGAATGAACATATGGAATCAGGATTTTTATAGATAAAATTTAATTTAAATGATATATGCAAAATTTATTTTTTTGTATTTGAAAGATATTATTATTTACTATAGCTTGATTGAAATTTTACCAGATGATTATATCACTAGATAAATTCTTTTATCTCTGAGTAAATGGTGGCAATGTTCTGAATGCAGTCAGAATCTTAACTGCATTGCTAAGATTAATGAATTTTAACATATAATCAGCTCACATGAATCCTGGTTCTAGGACTTTCCTGCTGTCCTTATAGAAATAGGAAATGCTCTTCTGATTTTTGAAAATAAAATAAAGTGAAATCATCTCTAGCATTTATATTGAATAGTTGTTTTTTTTTTTTTTTTCCTACACAAATGTTGTATCTCCTCTGTGGTTCTTGGAATGGAATGTACATATAAGCCTTCTGTTTGATTTCCAAAGGTGTTTAAATTAGGTGACCTGGGAGATTACATGAGTTGAGTGAACTCTGGGAGTTGGTGATGGACAGGGAGGCCTGGCATGCTGTGATTCATGGGGTCACAAAGAGTCGGACATGACTGAGAGACTGAACTAAACTGAACTGGGAGATAATAACCCCCAACCTCCCTGTCATCTTTTTTAAGGTTGAGACAGTTCCCCAAAGAAGATCTGGCCAAGTCTTGCCAGCTAATATGCCGCAGCTAATAATTGCTTATACTCTGAGGAGTTTGAGTACTAACTGAAAGCCCAATTTTGTTCAATACTGAGACTGTAAATCATGTTCTTTATGTTGAAACAAAATTTGAGGAAGCCAAAGGCCCAGATAATCAGAAATAAATTTTTATTTATTTATTTATTGATATGGACCATTTTTTAAGTCTTTATTGAATTTGTTACAATATTGCTTCTGTTTTATGTTTGGGTATTGGTCATGTGGGATCTTAACTCCCTAATCCAGGGATTGAACCCACACTTTCTGCACTGGAAGGCAAAGTCTACTGAACTGTCAGGGAAGCCCCAGAACCAAGTTTTGAAGTTTGGTTTATTATAGAATAAACGGTTTGAAAAGAGAATGAAAACATCTTGTGTGTTGCTTGAAATCTAAAGGACCCTCCGAACGTTACTAGTTGCTGTATTGTATAATTTTAAATTTCAATTTGTTTAAAATATGTGCTTATTGCAGTAGACACTTAACTGAATTGTCATCAGACGAGGCGGTCAAAGTAATGAGGATTTGAAGAAAATTAATTTATAATACAACATATACTATTTTAAAAAGTAATAACTGTGTGCTTAAATTGAATTTAACAGAGACTCTGGTTCAAGTGAGCTGTAGCTGTCCATGAGATCTCATTATATTTATAAACCTCTATTTCCATAGAATATACAAACTTCTATTTCCATAGAATTTTTATAGTTTCCTAGTGCAAAGAAATGTCATTGACATAATTTTTTCTGTTAATTTTTTCTTCTGACATTAATACAAACACTATCTTTCTTTTCATTAGTACTTACCCACTCAATATTCTTCCTTTACTTTTAACCATTTACTGTTGAGGTTAATCTCAGCTACATTTAAAAGTCTAGTCTGGGGGCTGGCGGGCAAAGCGGGAGGCACTGCAACTCGGCCAGAGGTGGCTGCTGCAGCTGCTGCCCTCTTTCCTGCCACTGCTTCTCCAGTCCCATCAGTGGATACCCCACCAGCTACTGGGAATGGACAAGAGAGAGGAGGAGGAGGAGAAACTCCCACCGACCCACAGAGTGTGTCCCCCTGAATGGCAAGGTGTCGAGTGCTGGGAAGGAGAAGGAGCATGACTTCAGCAACTTCACCCATCATTTTAAGTTGGGACCCCAAAAGTTTGGAAATCCTGACCCTAACAGTGGAGAGACTTTTGGAACCACTTGTTACAGAGATGGAGAAGTCTTGAGGCTATTGTAAGAATAAGACTGAAAACCAGAGGAAGGGGGCTTAAGTCCAAATCCTGAGACCACCAGAGAACTCCTGACTCCAGGGAACATTAATCAATAGGAGCTCATCAAATGCCTCCATACCTACACTCAAACCAAGCACCACACAAGGGCCAAAAGTTCCAGAGAAAGACACCAGTTCAGTTCAGTTCAGTTCAGTAGCTCAGTCATATCCAACTCTTTGTGACCAGATGAATCGCAGCATGCCAGGCCTCCCTGTCCATCACCAACTCCTGGAGTTCATTCAGACTCACGTCCATTGAGTCAGTGATGCCATCCAGCCATCTCATCCTCTGTCGTCACCTTCTCCTCCTGCCCCCAATCCCTCCCAGCATCAGAGTCTTTTCCAATAAGTCAACACTTAGCATGAGGTGGCCAAGTACTGGAGTTTTAGCTTTAGCATCATTTCTTCCAAAGAAATCCCAGGGCTGATCTCCTTCAGAATGGACTGGTTGGATCTCCTTGTGGTCCAAGGGACTCTCAAGAGTCCTTTCCAACACCACAGTTCAAAAGCATCAATTCTTCGGCACTCAGCCTTCTTCACAGTCCAACTCTCACATCCATACCTGACCACAGGAAAAACCATAGCCTTGACTAGACCGACCTTTGTTGGCAACATAATGTCTCTGCTTTTGAATATGCTATCTAGGTTGGTCATAACTTTCCTTCCAAGGAGTAAGTGTCTTTTCATTTCATGGCTGTAGTCACCATATGCAGTGATTTTGGAGGCCCCAAAAATAAAGCTTGACACTGTTTCCACTGTTTCCCCATCTATTTCCCATGAAGCTATGGGACCGGATGCCATGATCTTCATTTTCTGAATGTTGAGCTTTAAGCCAACTTTTTCACTCTCCACTTTCACTTTCATCAAGAGGCTTTTGAGTTCCTCTTCACTTTCTGCCATAAGGGTGTTGTCATCTGCATATCTGAGGTTATTGAGATTTCTCCCGGCAATCTTTTTTTTTTTTTCTGCTGATGAGTAATATTAATTTTATTAGGCTATTGAAAAAGTATTTCCAGTGTTAAAAATATGCTGAGATTAAAATGATGGCTATTGACATTATTTTATCATAATTATTATATCTTTTCATAATAGAGAAATCTTGACTAACTTCACTTAGTCTTTCAATTTAAGATAACATTGATTTGTTTTATTTTTTTTTTAATTTATTTTATTTTTATTTTTATTTTTTTTTCTTTTTTTTCTCTCTAATTTTATTTTAGCAATCTTGATTCCAGCTTGTGCTTCTTCCAGTCCAGCGTTTCTCATGATGTACTCTGCATATAAGTTAAATAAGCAGGGTGACAGTATACAGCCTTGATGTACTCCTTTTCCTATTTGGAACCAGTCTGCTGTTCCATGTCCAGTTCTAACTGTTGTTTCCTGACCTGCATACAGATCTCAAGAGGCAGGTCAGGTGGTCTGGTATTCCCATCTCTTTCAGAATTTTCCACAGTTTATTGTGATCCACACAGTCAAAGGCTTTGGCAGAGTCAATAAAGCAGAAATAGATGTTTTTCTGGAACTCTCTTGCTTTTTTGATGATCCAGTGGATGTTGGCAATTTGGTCTCTGGTTCCTCTGCCTTTTCTAAAACCAGTTTGAACATCTCGAAGTTCACGTTTCACGTATTGGTGAAGCCTGGCTTGGAGAATTTTGAGCATTATTGTACTAGCATGTGAGATGACTGCAATTGTGTGGTAGTTTGAGCATTCTTTGGCATTGCGTTTCTTTGGGATTTCACTGAACACTGACCTTTTCCAGTCCTGTGGCCACTGCTGAGTTTTCCAAATTTGCTGGCATACTGAGTGCAGCACTTTCACAGCATCATCTTTCAGGATTTGAAATAGCTCATCTGGAATTCCATCACCTCCACTAGCTTTGTTTATAGCGATGGTTCCTAAGGCCAAATTGACTTCACATTCGAGGATTTCTTGCTCTAGGTGAGTGATCACACCATCGTGATTATCTGCTATCTTTTTTGTACAGTTCTTCTATGTATTCTTGCCACCTCTTCTTAATATCTTCTGCTTCTGTTAGGTCCATACCATTTCTGTCCTTTATCGAGCCCATCTTTGCATGAAATGTTCCCTTGGTATCTCTAATTTTCTTGAAGAGGTCTCTAGTCTTTCCCATTCTGTTGTTTTCCTCTATTTCTTTGCATTGGACGCTGAGGAAGGCTGTCTTATCTCTTCTTGCTATTCTTTGAAACTCTGCATTCAGATGCTTATATCTTTCCTTTTCTCCTTTGCTTTTCACTTCTCTTCTTTTCACAGCTATTTGTAAGGCCTCCCCAAACACCCATTTCCCTTTTTTGCATTTCTTTCCCATGGGGATGGTCTTGATCCCTGTCTCCTGTACAATGTCACAAACCTCAGTCCATAGTTCATCAGGCACTCCATCTATCAGATCTAGGCCCTTAAATCTATTTCTCACCTCCACTGTATAATCATAAGGGACTTGATTTAGGTCATACCTGTATGGTCTAGTGGTTTTCCCTACTTTCTTCAACTTAAGTTTGAATTTGGCAATAAGGAGTTCATGATCTGAGCCACAGTCAGCTCCCGGTCTTGTTTTTGTTGACTGTATAGAGCTTCTACATCTTTGGCTGCAAAGAATATAATCAATCTGATTTTGGTGTTGACCATCTGGTGATGTCCATGTGTAGAGTCTTCTCTTGTGTTGTTGGAAGAGGGTGTTTGCTAATACCAGTGCATTTT
Source organism: Bos indicus x Bos taurus (assembly GCF_003369695.1). NCBI lineage: Eukaryota > Metazoa > Chordata > Mammalia > Artiodactyla > Bovidae > Bos > Bos indicus x Bos taurus. Next base: position 218,280 of record NC_040103.1, on the reverse strand, counting down.
CTTGGCAAAACTCTATTAGTCTTTGCCCTGCTTCATTGCTTTTTCCAAGGCGAAGTTTGACTATTACTCCAGGTGTTTCTTGACTTCCTACTTTTGCATTCCAGTCCCCTATAATGAAAAGGACATCTTTTTGGGTGTTAGTTCTAAAAGGTCTTGTAGGTCTTCATAGAACCGTTCAACTTCAGCTTCTTCAGTGTTACTGGTTGGGGCATAGACTTGGATTACCTTGATATTGAATGGTTTGCCTTGGAAATGGGCAGAAATCATTCTGTAGTTTTTGAGATTGCATCCAAGTACTGCATTTTGGACTTTTTTGTTGACTATGATGGCTACTCCATTTCTTCTGAGGGATTCCTGCCCGCAGTAGTAGATATAATGGTCATCTGAGTTAAATTCACCCTTTCCAGTCCATTTTAGTTCGCTGAGTCCTAGAATGTCGACATCCAGTCTTGCCATCTCTTGTTGGACCACTTTCAATTTGCCTTGATTCATGAACCTCACATTCCAGTTTCCTATGCAATATTGCTATTTACAGCATTGGACCTTGCTTCTCTCACCAGTCACATCCACAGCTGGGTATTCTTTTTGCTTTGGCTCCATCCCTTCATTCTTTCTGGAGTTATTTCTCCACTGATCTCCTGTAGCATATTGGGCACCTACTGACCGGGGGAGTTCCTCTTTCAGTATCCTATCATTTTGCCTTTTCATACTGTTTATGGGGTTCTCAAGGCAACAGTACTGAAGAGGTTTGCCATTCCCTTCTCCAGTGGACCACATTCTGTCAGATCTCTCCACCATTCCCCGCCGATCTTGGTTTGGCCCATGTGAATGGCTTAGTTTCATTGAGAAACTAAGAGAAAGCATACCATGCAAATTCTCCAGCAACACAGGAACATAGCCCTGAGATTCAAGATACAAATTGGTATTTGTTATCAATTTTGTACCTATAGTTTTTTTTTTTTAATAATTTCTGTGACACTTTTTTCTTTTTCTTTTCCTCTGTTTCTTTCTCTTCTTCTTTTAAATAACATTGTATATCTGAAATTCCAAACTCTACTCTAGATTTTTAATTTATGCTTTTTGGTATTTGTTATCAATTTTGTACCTGTATTTTCTTTATAATTTTTGCGACCTTGTTTGTTTTTGTCTGTTCGTTTTTTCTCTCTTTCTTTTCCTTCTTCTTTTCTTTATTTATTTTTAATTTTTTTAATTTTATTTTATTTTTAAACATTACATAATTGTATTAGTTTTGCCAAATATCAAAATGAATCTGCCACAGGTATACATGTGCTCCCCATCCTGAACCCTCCTCCCTCCTCCCTCCCCATACCATCCCTCTGGGTCGTCCCCGTGCACTAGCCCCAAGCATCCAGTATCGTGCATTGAACCTGGACTGGTTTCTCGTTTCATACATGATATTCTACATGTTTCAATGCCATTCTCCCAAATCTTCCCACCCTCTCCCTCTCCCACAGAGTCCATAAGATTGTTCCATACATCAGTGTCTCTTTTGCTATCTCGTACACAGGGTTATTGTTACCATCTTTCTAAATTCAATATATATGCGTTAGTATACTGTATTGGTGTTTTTTCTTCTGGCTTACTTCACTCTGTATAATAGGCTCCAGTTTCATCCACTTCATTAGAACTGATTCAAATGAATTCTTTTTAATGGCTGAGTAATACTCCATTGTGTATATGTACCACAGCTTTCTTATCCATTCATCTGCTGATGGACATCAATGTTGCTTCCATGTCCTGGCTATTATAACAGTGCTGCAATGAACATTGGGGTACACGTGTCTCTTTCTCTTCTGGTTTCCTCAGTGTGTATGCCCAGCAGTGGGATTGCTGGATCATAAGGCAGTTCTATTTCCAGTTTTTTAAGGAATCTCCACACTGTTCTCCATAGTGGCTGTACTAGTTTGCATTCCCACCAACAGTGTAAGAGGGTTCCCTTTTCTCCACACCCTCTCCAACATTTATTTGTAGACTTTTGGATCACAGCCATTCTGACTGGTGTGAAATGGTACCTCATATTGGTTTTGATTTGCATTTCTCTGATAATGAGTGATGTTGAGCATCTTTTCATGTGTTTGTTAGCCATCTGTATGTCTTCTTTGGAGAAATGTCTATTTAGTTCTTTGGCCCATTTTTTGATTGGGTCATTTATTTTTCTGGAGTTGAGCTGTAGGAGTTGCTTGTATATTTTTGAGATTAGTTGTTTGTCAGTTGCTTCATTTGCTATTATTTTCTCCCATTCTGAAAGCTGTCTTTTCACCTTGCTGATAGTTTCCTTTGATGTGCAGAAGCTTTTAAGTTTAATTAGGTCCCATTTGTTTATTTTTGCTTTTATTTCCGCTATTCTGGGAGGTGGGTCATAGAGGATCCTGCTGTGATGTATGTCAGAGAGTGTTTTGCCTATGTTCTCCTCTAGGAGTTTTATAGTTTCTGGTCTTATGTTTAGATCTTTAATCCATTTTGAGTTTATTTTTGTGTATGGTGTTAGAAAGTGTTCTAGTTTCATTCTTTTACAAGTGGTTGACCAGTTTTCCCAGCACCACTTGTTAAAGAGATTGTTTTTAATCCATTGTATATTCTTGCCTCCTTTGTCGAGGATAAGGTGTCCATATGTGCGTGGATTTATCTCTGGGCTTTCTATTTTGTTCCATTGATCTATATTTCTGTCTTTGTGCCAGTACCATACTGTCTTGATGACTGTGGCTTTGTAGTAGAGCCTGAAGTCAGGTAGGTTGATTCCTCCAGTTCCATTCTTCTTTCTCAAGATAGCTTTGGCTCTTCGAGTTTTTTTTGTATTTCCATACAAATTGTGAAATTATTTGTTCTAGCTCTGTGAAGAATTCTGTTGGTAGCTTGATAGGGATTGCATTGAATCTATAAATTGCTTTGGGTAGTATACTCATTTTCACTATATTGATTCTTCCAATCCATGAACATGGTATATTTCTCCATCTATTAGTGTCCTCTTTGATTTCTTTCACCAGTGTTTTGTAGTTTTCTATATATAGGTCTTTAGTTTCTTTAGGTAGATATATTCCTAAGTATTTTATTCTTTCTGTTGCAATGGTGAATGGAATTGTTTCCTTAATTTCTCTTTCTGTTTTCTCATTATTAGTGTATAGGAATGCAAGGGATTTCTGTGTGTTGATTTTATATCCTGCAACTTTACTATAGTCATTGATTAGTTCTAGTAATTTTCTGGTGGAGTCTTTAGGGTTTTCTATGTAGAGGATCATGTCATCTGCAAATAGTGAGAGTTTTACTTCTTCTTTTCCAATTTGGATTCCTTTTATTTCTTTTTCTGCTCTGATTGCTGTGGCCAAAACTTCCAAAACTATGTTGAATAGTAATGGTGAAAGTGGGCACCCTTGTCTTGTGCCTGACTTTAGAGGAAATGATTTCAATTTTTCACCATTGAGGATAATGTTGCTGTGGGTTTGTCATATATAGCTTTTATTATGTTGAGGTATGTTCCTTCTATTCCTGCTTTCTGGAGAGTTTTTATCATAAATGGGTATTGAATTTTGTCAAAGGCTTTCTCTGCATCTATTGAGATAATCATATGGTTTTTATTTTTCAATTTGTTAAAGTGGTGTATAACATTGATTGACTTGCGGATATTGAAGAATCCTTGCATCCCTGGGATAAAGCCCACTTGGTCATGGTGTATGATCTTTTTAATGTGTTGTTGGATTCTGGTTGCTAGAATTTTGTTAAGGATTTTTGCATCTATGTTCATCAGTGATATTGGCCTGTAGTTTTCTTTTTTTGTGGGATCTTTGTCAGGTTTTGGTATTAGGGTGATGGTGGCCTCATAGAATGAGTTTGGAAGTTTACCTTCCTCTGCAATTTTCTGGAAGAGTTTGAGCAGGATAGGTGTTAGCTCTTCTCTAAATTTTTGGTAGAATTCAACTGTGAAGCCATCTGGACCCGGGCTTTTGTTTGCTGGAAGATTTTTGATTACAGTTTCAATTTCCGTGCTTGTGATGGGTCTGTTAAGATTTTCTATTTCTTCCTGGTTGAGTTTTGCAAAGTTGTACTTTTCTAAGAATTTGTCCATTTCTTCCACGTTGTCCATTTTTTGGCATATAATTGTTGATAGTAGTCTCTTATGATCCTTTGTATTTCTGTGTTGTCTGTTGTGATCTCTCCATTTTCATTTCTAATTTTATTGATTTGATTTTTCTCCCTTTGTTTCTTGATGAGTCTGGCTAATGGTTTGTCAATTTTATATATCCTTTCAAAGAACCAGCTTTTGGTTTTGATGATTTTTGCTATGGTCTCTTTTGTTTCTTTTGCATTTATTTCTGCTCTAATTTTTATGATTTCTTTCCTTCTACTAACCCTGGGGTTCTTCATTTCTTCCTTTTCTAGTTGCTTTAGGTGTAGAGTTAGGTTATTTATTTGACTTTTTTCTTGTTTCTTGAGGTATGCCTGTATTGCTATGAACTTTCCCCTTAGGACTGCTTTTAAAGTGTCCCATAGGTTTTGGGTTGTTGTGTTTTCATTTTCATTCGTTTCTATGCAAATTTTGATTTCTTTTTTGATTTCTTCTGTGATTTGTGGGTTATTCAACAGCGTGTTGTTCAGCCTCCATATGTTGGAGTTTTTAATCGTTTTTCTCCTGTAATTGACATCTAATCTTACTGCATTGCGGTCAGAAAAGATGCTTGGAATGATTTCTATTTTTTTGAATTTACCAAGGCTAGCTTTATGGCCCAGGATGTGATCTATCCTGGAGAAGGTTCCATGTGCACTTGAGAAAAAGGTGAAATTCATTGTTTTGGGATGAAATGTCCTATAGATATCAATTAGGTCTAACTGGTCTATTGTGTCATTTAAAGTTTGTGTTTCCTTGTTAATTTTCTGTTTAGTTGATCTATCCATAGGTGTGAGTGGGGTATTAAAGTCTCCCACTATTATTGTGTTATTGTTAATTTCTCCTTTCATACTTGTTAGCATTTGTCTTACATACTGCGGCGCTCCCGTGTTGGGTGCATATATATTTATAACTGTTATATCTTCTTCTTGGATTGATCCTTTGATCATTATGTAGTGACCTTCTTTGTCTCTTTTCACAGCCTTTGTTTTAAAGTCTATTTTATCTGATATGAGTATTGCTACTCCTGCTTTCTTTTGGTCCCTATTTGCATGGAAAATCTTTTTCCAGCCCTTCACTTTCGGTCTGTATGTGTCCCCTGTTTTGAGGTTGGTCTCTTGTAGACAACATATGTAGGGGTCTTGTTTTTGTATCCATTCAGCCAGTCTTTGTTTTTTGGTTGGGGCATTCAACCCATTTACGTTTAAGGTAATTACTGATAAGTATGATCCCGTTGCCATTTACTTTATTGTTTTGGGTTCGAACTTATACTGTTTTTGTGTTTCCTGTCTAGAGAATATCCTTTAGTATTTGTTGGAGAGCTGGTTTGGTGGTGCTGAATTCTCTCAGCTTTTGTTTGTCTGAAAAGTTTTTGATTTCTCCTTCATACTTGAATGAAACCCTTGCTGGGTACAATAATCTGGGCTGTAGGTTATTTTCTTTCATCATTTTAAGTATGTCTTGCCATTCCCTCCTGGCTTGAAGAGTTTCTATTGAAAGATCAGCTGTTATCCTTATGGGAATTCCCTTGTGTGTTATTTGTTGTTTTTCCCTTGCTGCTTTTAATATTTGTTCTTTGTGTTTCATCTTTGCTAATTTGATTAATATGTGTCTTGGGGTGTTTTGCCTTGGGTTTATCCTGTTTGGGACTCTCTGGGTTTCTTGGATTTGGGTGATTATTTCCTTCCCCATTTTAGGGAAGTTTTCAACTATTATCTCTTCAAGTATTTTCTCATGGTCTTTCTTTTTGTCTTCTTCTTCTGGAACCCCTATGATTCAAATGTTGTAGCATTCAATATTGTCCTGGAGGTCTCTGAGATTGTCCTCATTTCTTTTAATTCGTTTTTCTTTTATCCTCTCTGATTCATTTATTTCTACCATTCTATCTTCTAATTCCCTAATCCTATCTTCTGCCTCTGTTATTCTACTATTTGTTGCCTCCAGAGTGTTTTTAATTTCATTTATTGCATTATTCATTATATATTGACTCTCTTTTATTTCTTCTAGGTCCTTGTTAAACCTTTCTTGCATCTTCTCAATCCTTGTCTCCAGGCTATTTATCTGTGAGTCCATTTTAAATTCAAGATTTTGGATCAATTTCACTATCATTATTCGGAATTCTTTATCAGGTAGATTCCCTATCTCTTCCTCTTTTGTTTGGTTTGGTGGGCATTTATCCTGTTCCTTTATCTGCTGGGTATTCCTCTGTCTCTTCATCTTGTTTAAATTGCTGAGTTTGGGGTGTCCTTTCTGTATTCTGGCAGTTTGTGGAGTTCTCTTTATTGTGGCGTTTCCTTGCTGTGTATGGGTTTGTACAGGTGACTTGTCAAGGTTTCCTGGTTAGGGAAGCTTGTGTCGGTGTTCTTGTGGGTGGAGCTGTATTTCTTCTCTCTGGAGTGCAATGAAATGTCCAGCAATGAGTTATGAGATGTCTATGGTTTTGGGGTGACTTTGGGCAGCTTGTATCTTGAAGCTCAGAGCTGTGCTCCTTTGTTGCTGGAGAATTTGCTTGGTATGTCTTGCCCCGGAACTTGTTGGCCCTTGTGTGGTACTTGGTTTCAGTGTCAGTATGGAGGCGTTTGATGAGCTCCTGTCAGTTAATGTTCCTTGGAGTCAGGAGTTCCCTGGAGTCAGGGTTTGGACTTAAGCCTCCTGCTTCCAGTTTTCGGTCTTATTTTTACAGTAGTTTCAAAACTTCTCCTTCTATACAGCACCATTGATAAAACATCTAGGTTAAAGATGAAAAGTTTCTCTACTGTGAGGGTCACTCAGAGAGGTTCACAGCGTTTCATGGAGAAGATAAGAGGGAGGAGGGAGTTAGAGGTGACCCAAATGAGATGAGGTGGAATCAATAGTGGAGAGAGTGGGGTAGCCAGTAGTCACTTCCTTATGTGCACTCCACAACTGGACCACTCAGAGATGTTCAGGGAGTTATACAGAGAAGAGAAGAAGGAGGAAGGAGACAGAGGTGGCCAGAGGGATAAAAGGGGGTAATGAAAAGGAGGGAGACAGATCCAGCCAGTAATCAGTTCCCTAAGTGTTCTCCACCATCTGGAACACACATAAACTCACAGAGTTGGGTAGAGTAGAGAGGGGTTAGGGAGGAGACACAGGCAACCTGGTGGAGAAAAAGGAGAGTCCAAAGGGACAGAGAGCAGTCAAGCCAGTAATCTCGCTCCCTAGTGAAAAATGGGTCCTGAAGATTGGGTTCTTAAAGGTAAAAAATTGGTAACAAATACATAAAAGCAAAAATTAAAAATCTAGAGTAGAGTTTGGATATCAAAAATACAATGTTAAAAAAAAGGAAGAAGAAACATAAAGAGAGAAAACAAACAAAAACAATGTCGCAAAAATTATAAAGAAAACACAGGTACAAATTTGATATCAAATACAAAAAAGCATAAATTAAAAATCTAGAGTAGAGTTTGGAATTTCAGATATACAATGTTATATGAAAGAAGAAGAGAATGAAACAGAAAAAAAGTCACAGAAATTATAAAAAAAAAAAACCTGTAGGTACAAAATTGATAACATATACCAAAAAGCTAAAATTAAAAAACTAGAGTAGAGTTTGGAATTTCAAAAATACAATGTTAAAGAAAAGAAGAAAAAAAAAAAGGTCAAAAATTATAAAATATATATATATGAAGTTTGCTGAAGAAGAAAAAAATAGGATCTTTTTTTTTTTTGCAAAGTAATAGGTTATAAAAGTGAAAATTAAAGGACCAATAGAGGACTTAAAAAAATTTTTTTTAATTAAAAAAAGAAAGAAAGAAAGAAAGAATGATCGTAAAAATAGTAAAAATATATCTAGGACTTTCTCTGGTTTTGTTGTATTGTGGGTTCAGTTCATTTTTGGCTAGTTCCTTGGTCTGACTTATATTTCTCAAGATCTATAGGCCCCTTCCTATGTAGTCCGTAGTAACCACGGGGTTTTAATCTATTGCCCGTAGCTTCCAGGGCGTTTCCCTCTGTTATAACTTCTTCTGTTTGCTGGTCTCTTCAGTGTCTGGCTTCCGCCCTGACACAAAGGGGATGGTGGGGGAAACTTTTTTTTTTTTTTTTTTTTTAGGCTCACTTGTTCAGTCGCGCTGTGGGGAGGGAGGGAGGGATGCTGCAAACAAATAACACTGGCGTGCGCTCGCAGTGCCTCAGCCACACTGGGTCTGCCCCCGCTCACGGTGCGTGTAGCTTCCCTGCCCACACTGCTCGGGCTCTAGGTTGTTCCGCCGAGAACAATCCGAGGCCGGCCCTGGGCTGCATGTACCTCCCAGGTCCAAGCCGCTCAGGTTCAGGCACTCGGGTAGTCCTCAGAGGCGCAGACTCAGTTGGGCCTGCATTTTGTGCTCTTCCCAGGTCTGAGCAGCTCAGGTGATGAGGTGTTTGGCGAACGCCAATGCTGCGACTTATAGCCTCCCCACCACTCGGTTATCTGGGTGTAAAACCGGCACACCTTCTCAGGTGGATGTTGACTGTCCAGACCCCCAAGAAGTTTTAGTTAGCAAAGAAGCCTGCTTACAGTTTTATAGATAATGTCTCTCTGGGGCTGCGATTGCCCCCTTCCGGCTCTGGCTGCCTGTCACCGGAGGGGGAAGGTCTGCAGCCTACTATCTATGTTCAGTCCTTTGTTCCGTGCGTGGGACTGGTGGTGTCTTAGGTTGGGGCTGGCTTTTCGCGTGGTAGATATCCCACAGTCTGGTTTGCTAGCCCAAATTATTTCGCTCAGATAGTGCTCAGGGTATTCAGGCCAGATTCTTACTCTAAGCGATGCATCCCGCGCCGCACCTCCCTGCCCAGCCCCCGCTTGCTAATGGCGTGTGCAGGCATCTGCGCTGCTTCTCCACTGGGGGAGTTACCATAGGGCTCGCAATCTGCGAGTTTTAATTGTTTATTTTTTCTCCCTGTTATATTGCCCTCTGTGCTTCCAAAGCTCGGCACAGATTCGGGAGTGAGAAGGTTTCCTGGTGTTTGGAAACTTCTCTCTTTTTAAGACTCCCTTCCTGGGACGGAACTCCGTCCCTCCCTCTTTTGTCTCTTTGTTTGTCTTTTATATTTTTTCCTACCTCCTTTCAAAGAGTTGGGTTGCTTTTCTGGGTGCCTGATGTCCTCTGCCGGCATTCAGAAGTTGTTTTGTGGAATTTACTCGACGTTTAAATGCTCTTTTGATGAATTCGTGGGGGAGAAAGTGTTCTACCCGTCCTACTCCTCTGCCATCTTGGCTCCTCCCCCTCTTCTTTTCTTTAACATCGTATTTTTGAAATTCCAAACTCTACACTAGATTTTTAATTTTTTCTTTTATGTATTTGTTACCAATTTTGTACCTTTAAGAACCCAATCTTCAGTACCCATTTTTCACTAGAGAGTGGGATTACTGGCTTAACTGCTCTCTCTCCCTTTGGACTCTCCTTTTTCTCCACCAGGTCGCCTGTGTCTCCTCCCTAACCCCTCTCTACTCTACCCAACTCTGTGAATTTCTGTGTGTTCCAGATGGTGGAGAACACTTAGGGAACTGATTACTGGCTGGATCTGTCTATCTCCTTTTCATTCCCCCCCTTTATCCTCCTGGCCACCTCTGTCTCCTTCCTCCCTCTTCTCTTCTCCACGTAACGCTGTGAAACTCTCTGGGTGTCACTCACTGTGGAGAAACTTTTCATCTTTAACCTAGATGTTTTATCAATGGTGCTGTATAGAAGGAGAAACTCTGAAACTACGGTAAAAATAAGACTGATAACTGGAAGCAGGAGACTTAAGTCCAAACCCTGACTCCAGGGAGCTCCTAACTCCAAGGAACATTAATTGACAGGAGCTCATCAAATGCCTCTATACCAGCACTGAAACCAAGTACCACACAAGGGCCAACAAGTTCCAGGGCAAGACATACCAAGCAAATTCTCCAGCAACAGGGAACACAGCCCTGAGCTCCAAGATACAGGCAGCCCAAAGTCACCCCAAAACCATAGACATCCCATAACTCATTACTAGACATTTCACTGCACTCCAGAGAGAAGAAACACAGCTCCACCCACCAGAACACCGCCACAAGCTTCCCTAACCAAGAAACCTTGACAAGCCACCTGTACAAACTCACACAGAGCGAGGAAACGCCACAATAAAGAGAACTCCACAAACTGCCAGAATACAGAAAGGACACCCCAAACTCAGCAATTTAAACAAGATGAAGAGACAGAGGAATACCCAGCAGATAAAGGAACAGGATAAATGCCCACCAAACCAAACAAAAGAGGAAGAGATAGGGAATCTACCTGATAAAGAATTCCGAATAATGATAGTGAAATTGATCCAAAATCTTGAAATCAAAATGGAATCACAGATAAATAGCCTGGAGACAACGTTGAGAAGATGCAAGAAAGGTTTAACAAGGACCTAGAAGAAATAAAAGAGAGTCAATATATAATGAATAATGCAATAAATGAAATTAAAAACACTCTGGAGGCAACAAATAGTAGAATAACAGAGGCAGAAGATAGGATTAGGGAATTAGAAGATAGAATGGTAGAAATAAATGAATCAGAGAGGATAAAAGAAAAATGAATTAAAAGAAATGAGGACAATCTCAGAGACCTCCAGGACAATATTAAACGCTACAATATTCAAATCATAGGGGTTCCAGAAGAAGAAGACAAAAACAAAGACCATGAGAAAATACTTGAAGAGATAATAGTTGAAAACTTCCCTAAAATGGAGAAGGAAATAACCACCCAAGTCCAAGAAACCCAGAGAGTCCCAAACAGGATAAACCCAAGGCAAAACACCCCAAGACACATATTAATCAAATTAGCAAAGATGAAACACAAAGAACAAATATTAAAAGCAGCAAGGGAAAAACAACAAATAACACACAAGGGAATTCCCATAAGGATAACAGCTGATCTTTCAATAGAAACTCTTCAAGCCAGGAGGGAATGGCAAGACATACTTAAAGTGATGAAAGAAAATAACCTGCGGCCCAGATTATTGTACCCAGCAAGGATCTCATTCAAATATGAAGGAGAAATCAAAAGCTTTTCAGACAAGCAAAAGATGAGAGAATTCAGCACCATCAAACCAGCTCTCCAAAAAATACTAAAGGATATTCTCTAGACAGGAAACACAAAAATGGTGTATAAATCGAACCCAAAACAATAAAGTAAATGGCAACGGGATCATACTTATCAGTAATTACCTTAAACGTAAATGGGTTGAATGCCCCAACCAAAAAACAAAGACTGGCTGAATGGATACAAAAACAAGACCCCTACATATGTTGTCTACAAGAGACCCACCTCAAAACAGGGGATACATACAGACCGAAAGTGAAGGGCTGGAAAAAGATTTTCCATGCAAATAGGGACCAAAAGAAAGCAGGAGTAGCAATACTCATATCAGATAAAATAGACTTTAAAACAAAGGCTGTGAAAAGAGACAAAGAAGGTCACTACATAATGATCAAAGGATCAATCCAAGAAGAAGATATAACAATTATAAATATATATGCACCCAACATGGGAGTGCTGCAATTTGTAAGACAAATGCTAACAAGTATGAAAGGAGAAATTAGAATAACACAATAATAGTGGGAGACTTTAATACCCCACTCACATCTATGGATAGATCAACTAAACAGAAAATTGACAAGGAAACACAAACTTTAAACGATACAATAGACCAGTTAGACCTAATTGATATCTATAGGACATTTCATCCCAAAACAATGAATTTCACCTTTTTCTCAAGCACACATGGAACCTTCTCCAGGATAGATCACATCCTGGGCCATAAATCTAGCCTTGGTAAATTCAAAAAAATGGAAATCATTCCAAGCATCTTTTCTGACCACAATGCAGTAAGATTAGATCTCAATTACAGGAGAAAAACTATTAAAAATTCCAACATATGGAGGCTGAACAACACGCTGTTGAATAACCAACAAATCACAGAAGAAATCAAAAAAGAAATCAAAATTTGCATAGAGATGAATGAAAATGAAAACACAACAACCCAAAACCTATGGGACACTTTAAAAGCAGTCCTAAGGGGAAAGTTCATAGCAATACAGGCATACCTCAAGAAACAAGAAAAAAGTCAAATAAATAACCTAACCCTACACCTAACGCAACTAGAAAAGGAAGAAATGAAGAACTCCAAGGGTAGTAGAAGGAAAGAAATCTTAAAAATTAGGAAAGAAATAAATGCAAAAGAAACAAAAGAGACCATAGCAAAAATCAACAAAATCAAAAGCTGTTTCTTTGAAAGGGTAAATAAAATTGACAAACAATTACCCAGACTCATCAAGAAACAAAGGGAGAAAAACCAAATCAATAAAATTAGAAATGAAACTGGAGAGATCACAACAGACAACACAGAAATACAAAGGATCATAAGAGACTACTATCAATAATTATATGCCAATAAAATGGACAATGTGGAAGAAATAGACAAATTCTTAGAAAAGTACAACTTTGCAAAACTCGACCAGGAAGAAATAGAAAATCTTAACAGACCCATCACAAGCACGGAAATTGAAACTGTAATCAAAAATCTTCCAGCAAACAAAAGCCCAGGTCCAGACAGCTTCACAGCTGAATTCTACCAAAAATTTAGAGAAGAGCTGACACCTATCCTGCTCAAACTCTTCCAGAAAATTGCAGAGGAAGGTAAACTTCCAAACTCATTCTATGAGGCCACCATCACCCTAATACCAAAACCTGACAAAGATCCCACAAAAAAAGAAAACTACAGGCCAATATCACTGATGAACATAGATGCAAAAATCCTTAACAAAATTCTAGCAATCAGAATCCAACAACACATTAAAAAGATCATACACCATGACCAAGTGGGCTTTATCCCAGGGATGCAAGGATTCTTCAATATCCGCAAGTCAATCAATGTAATACACCACATTAACAAATTGAAAAATACAAACCATATGATTGTCTCAATTAGATGCAGAGAAAGCCTTTGACAAAATTCAACATCCATTTATGATAAAAACTCTCCAGAAAGCAGGAATAGAAGGAACATACCTCAACATAATAAAAGCTATATATGACAAACCCACAGCAAACATTATCCTCAATGGTGAAAAAATGAAAGCATTTCCTCTAAAGTCAGGAACAAGACAAGGGTGCCCACTTTCACCATTACTATTCAACATAGTTTTGGAAGTTTTGGCCACAGCAATCAGAGCAGAAAAAGAAATAAAAGGAATCCAAATTGGAAAAGAAGAAGTAAAACTCTCACTATTTGCAGATGACATGATCCTCTACATAGAAAACCCTAAAGACTCCACCAGAAAATTACTAGAACTAATCAATGATTATAATAAAGTTGCAGGATATAAAATCAACACACAGAAATCCCTTGCATTCCTATACACTAATAATGAGAAAACAGAAAGAGAAATTAAGGAAACAACTCCATTCACCATTGCAACAGAAAGAATAAAATACTTAGGAATATATCTACCTAAAGAAACTGAAGACCTGTATATAGAAAACTATAAAACACTGGTGAAAGAAATCAAAGAGGACACTAATAGATGGAGAAATATACCATGTTCATGGATTGGAAGAATCAATATAGTGAAAATGAGTATACTACCCAAAGCAATTTATAGATTCAATGCAATCCCTATCAAGCTACCAACAGTATTCTCCACAGAGCTAGAACAAATAATTTCACAATTTGTATGGAAATACAAAAAACATCGAATAGCCAAAGCTATCTTGAGAAAGAATGGAACTGGAGGAAACAACCAACCAACCTGACTTCAGGCTCTATTACAAAGCCACAGTTATCAAGACAGAATCAAGGCACAAAGACAGAAATATTGATCATTGGAACAAAATAGAAAGCCCAGAGATAAATCCGTACACCTATGGACACCTTATCTTTGACAAAGGAGACAAGAATATACAATGGATTAAAGACAATCTCATTAACAAGTGGTGCTGGGTAAACTGGTCAACCACTTGTAAAAGAATGAAACTAGAACACTTTCTAACACCATACACAAAAATAAACTCAAAATGGATTAAAGATCTCAACGTAAGACCAGAAACTGTAAAGCTCCTAGAGGAGAACATAGGCAAAACATTCTCCGACATATATCACAGCAGGATCCTCTATGACCCACCTCCTGGAATATTGGAAATAAAAGCAAAAATAAACAAATGGGACCTAATTAAACTTAAAAGCTTCTGCACAACAAAGGAAACTATTAGCAAGGTGAAAAGGCAGCCTTCAGAATGGGAGAAAATAATAGCAAATGAAGCAACTGACAAACAACTAATCTCAAAAATATACAAGCAACTGCTACAGCTCAACTCCAGAAAAATAAATGACCCAATCAAAAAAATAGGCCAAAGAACTAAATAGACATTTCTCCAAAGAAGACATACAGATGGCTAACGAACACGTGAAAAGATGCTCAACATCACTCATTATCAGAGAAATGCAAATCAAAACCACCATGAGGTACCATTTCACACCAGTCAGAATGGCTGCTATCCGTAAGTCTACAAGCAATAAATGTTGGAGAGGGTGTGGAGAAAAGGGAACCCTCTTACACTGCTGGTGGGAATGCAAACTAGTACAGCCACTATGGAGAACAGTGTGGAGATTCCTTAAAAAACTGGAAATAGAACTGCCTTATGATCCAGCAATCCCACTGCTGGGCATACACACTGAGGAAACCAGAAGGAAAAGAGACACGTGTACCCCAATGTTCATCGCAGCACTCTTTATAATAGCCAGGACATGGAAGCAACCTAGATGCCCATCAGCAGATGAATGGCTAAGAAATCTGTGGTACATATACACAATGGAGTATTACTCAGCCATTAAAAAGAATACATTTGAATCAGTTCTAATGAGGTGGATGAAACTGGAACCTATTATACAGAGTGAAGTAAGCCAGAAAGAAAAACACCAATACAGTATACTAACACATATATATGGAATTTAGAAAGATGGTAACAATAATCCTGTGTACGAGACAGCAAAAGAGACACTGATATATACATCAGTCTTATGGACTTTGTGGGAGAGGGAGAGGGTGGGGAGATTTGGGAGAATGGCATTGAAACATGTATAATATCATGTATGAAACGAGTCGCCAGTCCAGATTCAATGCACGATACTGGATGTTTGGGACTGGTGCACTGGGACGACCCAGAGGGAGGGTATGGGGACGGAGGAGGGAGGAGGGTTCAGGATGGGGAACACGGGTATACCTGTGGCAGATTCATTTCGATGTTTGGCAAAACTAATACAATATTGTAAAGTTTAAAAATAAAATAAAATTAAAAATTAAAAAAAATGTTCATGAAACTCTTGCCAAATCATTTATTTTCCCTCAGTCCACAACTGTGATCTTATGGGGAGTTGGCAGAGGACAAAACGTGATTGCATCTGTTTGCATTTAGTTCTACAAGAAAATTTGGCACTGACTGAACATGGACTATTATAGCATTGCAGCCTCAAACATGAATATTTCTAAAAGGAAAACCTCGGCCAATGCATTTGATTGTCTAGTTTGTATAGACCACAAGATATCTAGATGTGTAGGTCTATTCCAGTTAGTGACATTTGGTTTCACTGAATGTTTAACTTTAGAAACCGTAGAATAGAAGGCGTGAAAGAATTTTTTTTTCAGGTTCCATACTGTACAGAAACCAAACCAGTCCACTGAAAACCCACACATACAAGACAGATACAGATTTTTATGGCCAACATCTCAGCTGAGGTCCTAGTTCACAACCAGCATCAACTTTCAGGCATGTAATTTAAGGTGATAAGCAATTTCAGCTGCCAGTTAATGAACTTTTGAATTTTATAAGCTGCAACCCCAGACATCACAGAGCAAAGATAAGCCATCTTCACTATGTCTAAATTCTTGATCCCAATCACAGAAACAAGGGCTAATTCAGTATTGCATAATTTTCATACATTTAATTACATACTTCTATTTTATTTTTTAAGTTTGGATTATTAATTTTACAATCTATTCTTAGTGTTACAGATTATTCAAGAAAGATTTCAACCTGAACTAGAAGAGAAACTAGCATTGTCCAGAATGTTCAGGATTTGCATTTCCTTTTTGGGAGAGAAAGAGGGAGACTATCTTTGTAGAAGCATCTTGTTTGGTAAAAGCATAGAGATACTATTGGTTTTTGTAAGGAGGTCCAAATTTAACGTAGAGGAGTGTTTATAAACAGTAGGAAAAGGAGTTAAATGTTGTACTCGTGTACTTATTAGCCTCAGCTCAATAATTGACCTTTAAATGTTCTCTGAGATGCTGGGAGTAAAATTTCACAATATTTTTCCTTTAGCAGATGACTTCCTATTAGTTTATGTCATTAAGAGCACACTAGAATAAGATTGGAAGTCCAAAAGAGAGAAAATTAGCTATAAGATACTAGAGAATTTACGTTTCAGTAATTAAGGATGCTTATTTAATATTAGTCTGATATTTTAAGAGAGCTTCTTTGGTAGCTCAGATGGTAAAGAATCTGCCTGGAATACTGGAGACCTAGTTCCAATCCCTGGGTCAAGAAGATCCCCTGGAGAAGGGAATGGCTACCCACTTCAGTATTCTGGTCTGGAGAATTCCATGGGCAGAGGAGCATGGTGGGCTACAGTCTATGGGGTTGCAAAGAGTCAGACACAACTGAATGACTAACACTTTCACTTTCATTTTAAGAATTGACAAAATCATTTTACTCAAATTTAGTAAACATCCACTTCCCACTACCCACCACCTACCATTTCCTATAAATTAAGCATTTCAAAGAAAGAAAGAAAAAAAAATATATATATAGCACAGTCAAAATATAATGTCAAATTAAGGAATCTTGAGACATGTATGAGAAGGGCAAAGGGGGAAAATAAACATGAAAAAATCAAATTTCCCAAGAAAGAGAGATCTGAGAAAATGCTGAAGATTCTGTAGCCAGCTTTTGCAATCACTGTAAATCTATCCAAACATTTTTCTCATCAATTTTATTAAATATTTTTCCCTATATAGCATATATTCTTAATATGGACCTCAGTCAGTAAATAGAATTAATTTTCTCCACTTCCCTATGATTTGTGAACATTGCTCACCTCTTAAAAACACATTGTCTATATGTATAGATTTAATATGCTACTACAAAAACTCATAATACAATGAATAAGGTAAGAAATAATTTGAAATACCCCAGTGTCATACATGGGTATGATGTGCTAGTTAATTTTTCTTACTGTATTTTTTGAGTGAGCAGTTTCTGAAATTGCCATATATGCATTTCATTAAAAAATACAATAAAGTTCTTTGGCCCATTTTTTGATTGGGTCATTTATTTTTCTGGAGTTGAGCTGTAGGAGTTGCTTGTATATTTTTGAGATTAGTTGTTTGTCCATTGCTTCATTTGCTATTATTTTCTCCCATTCTGAAGGCTGCCTTTTCACCTTGCTAATAGTTTCCTTTGTTGTGCAGAAGCTTTTAAGTTTAATTAGGTCCCATTTGTTTATTTTTTCTTTTATTTCCAATATTCTGGGAGGTGGGTCATAGAGGATCCTGCTGTGATGTATGCCGGAGAGTGTTTTACCTATGTTCTCCTCTAGGAGTTTTATAGTTTCTGGTCTTACATTTAGATCTTTAATCCATTTTGAGTTTATTTTTGTGTATGGTGTTAGAAAGTGTTCTAGTTTCATTCTTTTACAAGTGGTTGACCAAATGCAAATCAAAACCACTATGAGGTACCATTTCACACCAGTCAGAATGGCTGCGATCCAAAATCTACAAGCAATAAATGCTGGAGAGGGTGTGGAGAAAAGGGAACCCTCTTACACTGCTGGTGGGAATGCAAACTAGTACAGCCACTATGGAGAACAGTGTAGAGATTCCTTAAAAAACTGGAAATAGAACTGCCTTATGATCCAGCAATCCCACTGCTGGGCATACACACTGAGGAAACCAGAAGGGAAAGAGACACGTGTACCCCAATGTTCATCGCAGCACTGTTTATAATAGCCAGGACAAGGAAGCAACCTAGATGCCCATCAGCAGGTGAATGGCTAAGAAATCTGTGGTACATATACACAATGGAGTATTACTCAGCCATTAAAAAGAATACGTTTGAATCAGTTCTAATGAGATGGATAAAACTGGAACCTATTATACAGAGTGAAGTAAGCCAGAAAGAAAAACACCAATACAGTATACTAACGCATATATATGGAATTTAGAAAGATGGTAACAATAACCCTGTGTACGAGACTTCAAAAGAGACACCGATGTATAGATCAGTCTTATGGACTCTGTGGGAAAGGGAGAGGGTGGGGAGATTTGGGAGAATAGCATTGAAACATGTATAGTATCATGTATGAAACGAGTCGCCAGTCCAGGTTCGATGCACGGTACTGGATGCTTGGGGCTGGTGCACTGGGACGACCCAGAGGGAGGGTAGGGGAGGGAGGAGGGAGGAGGGTTCAGGATGGGGAACGCGGGTATACCTGTGGCAGATTCATTTTGATATTTGGCAAAACTAATACAATTTTGTAAAGTTTAAAAATAAAATAAAAGTTAAAAAAATACAATAAAGATGAAAGAAATATCACAGCACAAATTTATGAAGTAGTTTTAATTTTGATAGTCTGTTAATAAAAATGAAATTACTGTAAGATATTGGTTATCTTAGGGTACTTCTTAACACTAAGTCACAATTTTCTCTGCACTACAAAAATATAGTTAAATAATTATTTTTATTTCTTTAGTATCATTTCACAAAAATTCAGCATTCTTTTTTCATTTTGCTGCTTAAATTATAAGAATAGTTATTATTATAGTTAAAGTAAATTTTATGCCATAAGTTCAAATTTTCTCCTAGTTGTATCAGAATATGGTTTCCTATAAAATTACCTTAATTGAATTGAATGACTCTATCCCATTTCAGGATGGCAAGGATTTTGAAGCTAGGAAATTATTAGTCAGTGGAGATATACAAGCATAAACTGGGCTATTCTTTGATAAGAATACGGAGGAAAGAGGAAAATATAAGAGAATCAAAATAGGACTCAATGCAATTCACTATGGATAGAATATTTTATAACTCTAACTCAACTGGGATTCTACTTGTGAATAATGTGCTACTAACACTAAAGTTAGCCAAATAATTTTATGGTAATCAAAATTTAAACTAAAGAGAATAGATTTAAATGATGTATAATGCACATTTGTTCAAATATTCTTTTTAAAAAGTGAAATGGTTATTTCATTAATTCATTGATCATTACATCTAAGTGGCTGTACAATGAATTTTTAGGTTGAATCAGGAATAGTTTCTTCTTGAGACACTCACTTTGCAGAGTCTTAGAAAATTGTATATATTTGCCCAGGGAGTAGAATGTGAGTCAGTGATGGAACCAATGGATCTTCAGATTAAAACAAATAAATAAAACAAGTATTCTGCAATTCTCACACAAGCAAACAAACATTTTCAATCATGGGAGTCATAGAGTCATTTATTTTGTGTCTATGCCTAAAGGAAATTTGGTTGAGAAGAACAGAATGTGACTTATATGACAATGTAAGAATTAATTAGCCTTTGAATATTCTAAGAAATCGTGTTCCCAGAGGCATTTCTAAACAGAGCTTCACAAAAAGCCTCCCACCTTGCTGTCCAAGGTCATGTCCCTGGAGCTGTGGACATTGCCTGTCTTAGCAGAGCTTCTATTCTGCTGTTTGTTTTGTTTTTCTCTTATGCCACTTCATTTCCACAGATCATATACGCTCAGCCCCAAAAGTACTTCAGGTATTTAATCTCTTACTTCATACTGAAATCCATGTGTTAATGGTTTCTTTCAAGTATATAAGACTTCAGAAAATCAATTTTTATAATATCTTAAGTATTAGAAAGTAGTAATAACAATAGTTTACTGAGAGATTATTTCATGCTTCAAATTTATAATTCCATCTCACAATAATGACATAAATGGCATTACCTCTATTGTGTTAATCTGGACTTCCCTGGTGGCTCAGAAGGTAAAGCATCTGTCTACAACGCGGGAGACCCTGGTTTGATCCCTGGGTTGGGAAGATCCCCTGAAGAAGGAAATGGCAATCCACTCCAGGACTATTGCCTGGAAAATCCCATGGACAAAGGAGCCTGGTAGGCTACAGTCCATGGGGTCACAAAGAGTCAGACACTACTGAGCGACTTTACTTTACTTACTTTACTGTTATGTTAAGAAGAACATAAAGTAATTACCAAACTAATCAGAATCCGTTTTATTATTCACTCTCAGAAAGCACTCAATTATTTTTCTCCTATTTACTAGCTGTTTGAACTAGCCACTTAACTTCTAGAGACTCATTTTTTTTTTTTTTTTATCTTTTACCTAACAATATTCATTTATGTGTCCACCATATCTTCTCATGGCTTGGTAGCTCATTTCTTTTTAATACTGAGGTGTATTACATTGTCTAAATGTGCCAGTTTTGGGCTTCCCTGGTGCCTCAGCCAATGAAGAATCTGCCTGTAATTTGGGAGACCTGTGTTCAGAAGATTCCCTGGAGAAGGGAATTGAAACCCACTCTACTACTCTTGCCTGGAAAATCCCATGGATAGAGGAGCCTGGCAGGCTATAGTCCATGGGATTGCAAAGAATGGGACATAACTCTTTCACTTTATTTACTGAAGGGCATCTTAGATGCTTCAAGGTTTGGCAGTCATAAATGAAGTTGGTATAAGCATCCATGTGCAAACAAATGTATTTTGCAGTCAGTTTGCTTGTTCTTTTCTAGATCACATTTGTCTTTTGCTGATTTTATTTACTTTTTTCCTAAGTGTATAAGGTAAGGTCTTTGGTTTTGACTTCCATTCACTTATCAGTTTTAGATAAGTAGGAGTGGGTGAATATTTATACACATTTTAATTTAGTTCCTTAAGTTTTATGCAGAATGTTTTTAAAATCTGGTCAGTAGGTATAGTATACGTTAGTCTGAGTTTTTGCTTCTTCCTCTGTCTACACTAATTACTATTATTATTTTTTCCCCCAAAGGGAAGTCAGGACAGTTGACCCAGAAACTACTTTAAAACATAACCTACATACTTGTATTTTTTGTTGCTGTTGTTGCACAATTCATTTCTCAATGACTCTAGGGAATGTATATATAAAAGTTCTATCAGAAATTGCAAATGTTACTTTAATTTTAGATTTCAATTTCTCCAGTACCACAGAATCAATATCAGTACATGATTTGACTCCTAAGTGCAATGTTTTTAATAAAATTATAATTAAAATATATTTGCTTATAATTCACTGATCCATTACATCTCATTACATAATGAAAGTCATTTATGACAAACCCATAGGAAACATCATGCTCAATGGTGAAAACGGAGAGTCTTTTTGCTAAATCAGAAATGAAACAAGCCTGCCCACACTCACCACTTCTATTTAACATAGTGTTTGAAGTCCCACACAACAATCAGACTAGAAGAAGAAATAAAAGCAATCCACACTTAAAGTGAAGAAGTAAAAGTCACTCTTTGCAGATGACATAACTTTATATAGAAAACTCCAAAGTCTCTACCTTTAAAATATTAGAAAAATGAACTTAGCAAAAGTTACCAGATTTAAGATTTGTATATACCTGTTGCATGTCTATACACTAATAATGAATTAACAGAGAGGGACAATATATATATTTTTAATTCCTGGTTAAAATCACATCAAAAAGAATAAACTATCTAGTAATAAACTTAATGAAAGTAAAAAGCCTACACTCTGAAAAAGAAAAGAAAGAGAAAATGGTGGGAGAAATTGTAGAAAATGCAAATAAATGAAAACACATCCGTTGCTTCATTTGCTATTATTTTCTCCCATTCTGAAGGCTGCCTTTTCACCTTGCTAATAGTTTCCTTTGATGTGCAGAAGCTTTTAAGTTTAATTAGGTCCCATTTGTTTATTTTTGCCTTTATTTCCAATATTCTGGGAGGTGGGTCATAGAGGATCCTGCTGTGATGTATGTCAGAGAGTGTTTTGCCTATGTTCTCCTCTAGGAGTTTTATAGTTTCTGGTCTTACATTTAGATCTTTAATCCATTTTGAGTTTATTTTTGTGTATGGTGTTAGAAAGTGTTCTAGTTTCATTCTTTTACAAGTGGTTGACCAGTTTTCCCAGCACCACTTGTTAAAGAGATTGTCTTTAATCCATTGTATATTCTTGCCTCCTTTGTCAAAGATAAGGTGTCCATAGGTGCATGGATTTATCTCCGGGCTTTCTATTTTGTTCCATTGATCAATATTTCTGTCTTTGTGCCAGTACATACTGTCTTGATAACTGTGGCTTTGTAATAGAGCCTGAAGTCAGGTAGGTTGATTCCTCCAGTTCCATTCTTCTTTCTCAAGATAGCTTTGGCTATTCGATGTTTTTTGTATTTCCATACAAATTGTGAAATTATTTATTCTAGCTCTGTGAAGAATAATGTTGGTAGCTTGATAGGGATTGCATTGAATCTATAAATTGCTTTGGGTAGTATACTCATTTTCACTATATTGATTCTTCCAATCCATGAACATGGTATATTTCTCCATCTATTAATGTCCTCTTTGATTTCTTTCACCAGTGTTTTATAGTTTTCTATATATAGGTCTTTAGTTTCTTTAGGTAGATATATTCCTAAGTATTTTATTCTTTCTGTTGCAATGGTGAATGGAATTGTTTCCTTAATTTCTCTTTCAGTTTTCTCATTATTAGTGTACAGGAATGCAAGGGATTTTTGTGTGTTGATTTTATATCCTGCAACTTTACTATAATCATTGATTAGTTCTAGTAGTTTTCTGGTGGAGTCTTTAGGGTTTTCTATGTAGAGGATCATGTCATCTGCAAATAGTGAGAGTTTTACTTCTTCTTTTCCAATTTGGATTCCTTTTATTTCTTTTTCTGCTCTGATTGCTGTGGCCAAAACTTCCAAAATTATGTTGAATAGTAATGGTGAAAGTGGGCACCCTTGTCTTGTTCCTGACTTTAGAGGAAATGCTTTCAATTTTTCACCATTGAGGATAATGTTTGCTGTGGGTTTGTCATATATAGCTTTTATTATGTTGAGGTATGTTCCTTTTATTCCTGCTTTCTGGAGAGTTCTTATCATAAATGGATGTTGAATTTTGTCAAAGGCTTTCTCTGCATCTATTGAGATAATCATATGGTTTTTATTTTTCAATTTGTTAAAGTGGTGTATAACATTGATTGACTTGCGGATATTGAAGAATCCTTGCATCCCTGGGATAAAGCCCACTTGGTCATGGTGTATAATCTTTTAAATGTGTTGTTGGATTCTGATTGCTAGAATTTTGTTAAGGATTTTTGCATCTATGTTCATCAGTGATATTGGCCTGTAGTTTTCTTTTTTTGTGGGATCTTTGTCAGGTTTTGGTATTAGGGTGATGGTGGCCTCATAGAATGAGTTTGGAAGTTTACCTTCCTCTGCAATTTTCTGGAAGAGTTTGAGCAGGATAGGTGTTAGCTCTTCTCTAAATTTTTGGTAGAATTCAGCTGTGAAGCCGTCTGGACCTGGGCTTTTGTTTGCTGGAAGATTTTTGATTACAGTTTCAATTTCCGTGCTTGTGACGGGTCTGTTAAGATTTTCAGCCTTCAGAATGGGAGAAAATAATAGCAAATGAAGCAACGGACAAACAACTGATCTCAAAAATATACAAGCAACTCCTACAGCTCAACTCCAGAAAAATAAATGACCCAATCAAAAAAATGGGCCAAAGAACTAAATAGACATTTCTCCAAAGATGACATACAGATGGCTACCAAACACATGAAAAGATGCTCAACATCACTCATTATCAGAGAAATGCAAATCAAAACCACTATGAGGTACCATTTCACACCCGTCAGAATGGCTGCGATCCAAAAGTCTACAAGCAATAAATGCTGGAGAGGGTGTGGAGAAAAGGGAACTCTCTTACACTGTTGGTGGGAATGCAAACTAGTACAGCCACTATGGAGAACAGTGTGGAGATTCCTTAAAAAACTGGAAATAGAACTGCCTTATGATCCAGCAATCCCACTGCTGGGCATACACACTGAGGAAACCAGAAGGGAAAGAGACACGTGTACCCCAATGTTCATCACAGCACTGTTTATAATAGCCAGGACATGGAAGCAACCTAGATGCCCATCAGCAGATGAATGGCTAAGAAATCTGTGGTACATATACACAATGGAGTATTACTCAGCCATTAAAAAGAATACATTTGAATCAGTTCTAATGAGATGGATGAAACTGGAACCTATTATACAGAGTGAAGTAAGCCAGAAAGAAAAACACCAATACAGTATACTAACGCATATATATGGAATTTAGAAAGATGGTAACAATAATCCTGTGTACGAGACTTCAAAAGAGACACTGATGTATAGATCAGTCTTATGGACTCTGTGGGAGAGGGAGAGGGTGGGGAGATTTGGGAGAATAGCATTGAAACATGTATAGTATCATGTATGAAACGAGTCACCAGTCCAGGTTCGATACACGGTACTGGATGCTTGGGACTGGTACACTGGGAGGACCCAGAGGGAAGGTAGGGGAGGGAGGAGGGAGGAGGGTTCAGGATGGGGAACGCGGGTATACCTGTGGTGGATTCATTTCTATATTTGGCAAAACTAATACAATATTGTAAAGTTTAAAAATAAAATAAAAATTAAAAAAAAAAAAAGAAAACACATCACAGGCTCTTGGATTAGAATAATTAATATTGTTAAAATGTCTATGCTATTCAATACAATCTAGAAATATAATACAATTCCTATCAAAATACCAATGAAATTTTTACAGAAGTGGAACAAATAATTCTAAAATTCGTATGAAACCAAAAGACCCCAAATTAACAAAGCAAACTTGAACAAAAACAAAAGCAAAAAAACCCTGAAGGTATCACAATTCCACTCTTCATACAATATTCAAAGCAACAGTACACGAAATGCATGGTATTGATACAAAAACAGACATATGGATCAATGGAACATAACAGACAGCACAGAAATGAACCTATGGACACCTATGGGCAATTATCTTTCACGTAAATGCCAAAAACAAATAATGGGGGGAAATATAGTTTCTTCTGCATTCCATATCTGATATATCATGGGATTTATGCTAATATTTAGTCTTTCTGATATATTATTAATAAATAAGGGGAATTTTATATACAAGAGAACAATATATACATTCATATTAAAAGGAAAATACAGAGTCTTTGAATTTAATTTCATAAATGTTTAATCACAGCTTAATTTGCCTTGGGTTTATTATGAAAAACTTCAGGGGTACAAATAAATAGAAAGATATATAATTTTTGCCTCAGTCAAACAGGGAAAATGCAATTCACACACACACACACACACACACACACACATACACACACACACACAAAGTAGTATGGGGTTTGGATTATTTCATATACAGTAAAAGTACAGCTAAAAACCTATAAAAGGAAAAGAAAAGCAAAAGGGAAATACTTCTGGTCTATTTCAGTTCAATTCAGTCACTCAGTCATGTCCGTCTCTTTGTGACTCCATGGACTGCAGCACGCCAGGCCTCTCTGTCCATCACCTACTCCCAGAGGCCACCTAAAACCATGTCCATTGAGTCAGTGATGCCTTCCAACCATCTCATCCTCTGTTGTCCGCTTCTCCTGCCCTCAATCTTTCCCAGTATCCCAGTCTTTTCCAATGAGTCAACTCTTCACATCAGGTGGCCAAAGTATTGGAGTTTCAGCTTCAACATCAGTCCTTCCAATGAACACTCAGGACTGATATCCTTTAGGATGTACTGGTGGGATCTCCTTGCAGTCCAAGGGACTCTCAAGAGTCTTCTCCAACACCACAGCTCAAAAGCATCAATTCTTTGGCACTCAGCTTCCTTCACAGTCCAACTCTAACATGCATACATGACCACTGGAAAAAAACATAGCCTTAACTAGACAGGCCTTTGTTGACAAAGTGATGTCTCTGATTTTTAATATGCTGTCTAGCTTGGTGATAACTTTCCTTCCAAGGAGTAAGTGTCTTTTAATTTCATGGCTGCAGTCACCATCTGCAGTATTTTGGAGCCCCCAAAAATAAAGTCTGACACTGTTTCCACTGTTTCCTTGTCTATTCCCCATGAAGTGATGGAACCAGATGCCATGATCTTAGTTTTCTGAACGTTGAGCTTTAAGCCAACTTTTTCACTCTCCTCTCCTTTTTCACTTTCATCAAGAGGCCCTTTAGTTCTTCTTCACTTTCTGCCATAAGGGTGGTTTCATATGCATATCTGAGATTTTGATATTTCTCCCAGCAATCTTGATTCCAGCTTCTGCTTTCTCTAGCCCAGCATTTCTCATGATGTACTCTGCATAGAAGTTAAATAAACAAGGTAACAATATACAGCCTTGACATACTCCTTTTCCTATTTGGAACTAGTCTGTTGTTCTATGTCCAGTTCTGACTGTTGCTTCCTGACCTGTATACAGGTTTCTCAAGAGGCAGGTCAGGTGGTCTGCTATTCCTATCTCCTTCAGAATTTTCCACAGTTTATTGTGATCCACACAGTCAAAGGCTTTGGCATAGTCAATAAAGCAGAAATAGATGTTTTTCTGGAACTCTCTTGCTTTTTTGATAATCCAACAGATGTTGGCAATTTGATCTCTTGTTCCTCTGACTGTTCTAAAACCAGCTTGAACATTTGGAAGTTCACTGTTTATGTATTGCTGAAGCCTGCTTGGAGAATTTTGAGCATTATTTTACTAGCGTGTGAGATGAGTGCAATTGTGCAGTAGTTTGAGCATTCTTTGGCATTGCCTTTCTTTGGGATTGGAATGAAAACTGACCTTTTCCAGTCCTGTGGCCATTGCTGAGTGTTCCAAATTTGCTGGCATATTGAGTGCAGCACTTTCACAGCATCATCTTTCAGGATTTGGAATAGCTCAACTGGAATTCCATCACCTCCACTAGCTTTGTTCATAGTGATGCTTCCTAAGGCCCACTTGACTTCACATTCCAGGATGTCGGGATCTAGGTGAATGATCCCGCCATCATGATTATCTGGGTCATGAAGAACTTTTTTGTACTGTTCTTCTGTATGTTCTTGCCACCTTTTCTTAGTATCTTCTGTTTCTGTTAGATTCCTACCATTTCTGTCCATTATTGGTTTATTTATAGATCTGCAAAATATTCCTGAATAAGATAATATCTGAAATGTGAATAATATTTATGACATGGACCCTAAAACATAAGAGTGGAGGGATCCTAGTCAGAGAAAATAGAAGAAAAACAGTCATAGATTTCCAGATTTTAGGGTCAGTTTAGAGAATGTAGAGGGGCCCAGTGTAGCTGGATAAAAGCTTCTAATGAGAGGGAACTGAGGGGTAAAAGATGAAGAAACAAGAAAGAATCTACTATGAGTTTATTATTGCCAAATCTGGTGCAAAGCACCTAGTATGAGTTTCTTGTAGCCATACCCCAAGCAAAATTTAACAGATGGTGGCCCAATTAATATTTCATTTTATGAAGCATAATATTATCTCATTTCATAGGTATTCATTTTCAAAAACAATATAATTAGAACAAATTTCCAAGACAAAGGCATAAAACCAAAAAAATTGAGAAGTCACCCAGGTTTCCTTGACCACCTAGTCTCTTTGTAACTCCATAATTTCTTTCAATGTGATGACTTATGAAATTAGATAGTTATACCTAATTTTCTAATGCATGAGTGAGAAGGTTGGATTGTATTCCAAGGAAAATAGGTTCCTCAGGAATTATTGGGCAGGTCGGTCATACAATAAGAGATGAGTTTTAGAAGGACAATTCTTGCATTCCTTCAGTGCTCACACACGAAACTAGCTGGGTTCTTTAAAGTGCATATTGTAGTCTGAATCACAGTAGCATGCTTCATTGGCTAACCTAATGTCAGGCATGAGAGATGGACTATAAAGAAATCTGAGTGCCAAAAATTCATGCTTTCAAACTATGGTGTTGGAGAAGACTCTTGAGAGTCTCTTGGACATCAAGGAGCTCCAACCAGTCCATCCTAAAGAAAACAAGTCCTGAATATTCATTGGAAGGATTGATGATGAATCTGAAACTCCAAAACTTTGGCCACCTGATGAGAATAACTGACTCATTGGAAAAGACCCTCATGCTGGGAAAGATTGAAGGCAGGAGGAGAAGCGGACGGCAGAGGATGAGATGGTTGGATGGCATCATCGACTCAATGAACATGAGTTTGACTAAACTCCGGGAGCTGGTGATGGACAGGGAAGCCTGGTGTGCTGCAGTCCATGGGGTTGCAAAGAGTTGGACATGACTGAGCGACTGAACTGAATGCCTGAAGACATTTATTTCAATTCCTCAAAGAAATGGTATACGTTTTCTGCTAATACCTCAAAGGACACAGGTCCTAGAGACGAGACATGAATTCTAAATCATAATGAGTATCACCCTATTTACTTTAAACCTGAATGTGCCACTTTAGCCCATACCTTCCTCATGGCGATTTTCATCTCCATGTTTCTCAGGGTGTAGATGAGAGGGTTCAGCATGGGGGCAATCACAGCGTAAAACACAGAGATGTCCTTGTCCTTGTTCTTGCTCCCTGCAGGTAGAATGTAAGTATAGATACAGGGCACAAAGAATAAAACTACAACTGTTATGTGAGAACTACATGTTGAGAGAGATTTTTTTCGCCCTGCAGAAGAATGTATTCTAAGGTTATATAATATGACTATGTAAGAAGCTACTAGAACAAGAAATATGACAACCACCACCATTCCTGAATTTGCAATCACTAAGATACTCACAACATGAATATCTTTGCACACCAGTTTTAAAAGAGGCTTCACATCACATAGGTAGTGATCTATCTGATTAGGACCACAGAAAGGTAACTTGAGTACCATGAGAAGTAAAGCAATAGAATGCCAAAAACCTACAGCCCAGGCCAGGACCATCAACATGTCACAACTCTGTCTGTTCAGGGGCTTGACGATGGCGATATAGTGATCAAAAGCCATGAACACCAAGATGAATATTTCCACACCTGCCAGCAAGTGGGCAGTGAAGATCTGGGTCATACAATTGTTATAGGAAATGTTTCTTCGTGCTGCAGCTAAGTCCGTGATTAGCCTGGGGATCACAGTGGAGGTGTAGCTGAAATCCATGAAGGAGAGGTGACAAAGGAAGTAGTACATCGGTTGTTGCATTAGATGGCTGCAGGTGATGGTGAGAAAGACGATGAAATTCCCCATTAAGACAGCCAGATAACAGAGCAGGAACAAGAAGAAGAACAGTAACTATATTTTCTTATTTCCCCACAACCCTATGAAAACAAATTCTGTGACATTGTTTTGGGTTTCCATGAAGTTGTGTAGAGTTTGGAGGACACAACAGAAATTCAGTTCATCTAAAACAATAAAGAACATAATACATCTTTAATTGCATATTTAAAGTTTTGGATTATTGTACATTGGGCAAAGATGTAGGGCACAGAAAATTTACTATAAGCAATCTATTATTTGATATTAAGAGCAGCATATTTTGAACAATATTTAATAAAATAATAATTATGTCTGGAACATAACAACCCAACCAAGAGGTGGTATTCTGATACTCATTTTATACTTGTAAAATAAAAGCAAGAGTTTTCAGAATTTGCACCAAGTCATTAAGAGATTAAGTTGCAATCAAACTAAGATGAACCTGACCCTGATACCGGAGTTCATGTTCTTGGGAACTATGCAACAACATTCACTGATCACAGAAATTTCAGCTTTTGTCCATCTCTATAAAAAATATAAAGTCATTCTCCATCCCAGCCTTTAGTCATCTATGTAATGGCTATTTACATATTTAAGAAAATCTCTCGACTTCTCCATGTGCATGTAAATCATGTACAAAGTCCCAATTTCAGATGAATATTCAATGGAACTAAATATTACTTTTGAAAATTTTGAAAAATGCTTTTAGTCATAGCAGAGCATACCTGTATTAGTTTAAAATATTTTCAGTGACTCTCCTTGTACTCATGTGTGATAAAGATTCAGAACATGGAGAGACCAGAAATAGAGAAGTTAACCACAATGTAAACCATCTGAATATAGGAAGAAATATTATTGTTACATAAAAATCCACTTTAACCTTAATTTCAATAAATGTATGTTTCAGAGGTTTCTGTTGATAGTCCTTAGAGCTAGTAATTTTTTTTTTTTTTGACATTGGGCGAACTCAACACAAGGAATGACTTATTTAGTTAAACACTAAATGCCACCTTTTGGATGTTGTAAACCAAGGAGAACAGAGTGAGTATGTTGAAAAAATCAACTTTTACCCAAAACCAAATGTTTTCCACAGTAAAATCATTGTTTTAATCAAATGTTGTTAATTGTAATGAGTTGTAGAAAATGCAGCTCTTAGTTTAGCATCTTTTTTAAACAGCAGTACAAGCCTCAGCATCCCTTAATATTTGAATTAGTCATGCACTACTTACAGTGGTTCATCAGAACTTTGGAAAATACAGACTCATGGAAAAAGATCCCTCAGTGAAGGCTTTATTCTTCTTCTGGTCTTCCTTTAAACCAAAAAAAAAAAAAAAAATAGACTGCCTCGTCCCTTTCTTTGTCCCTCCCTGTTTTCTCTCACACTCTCTTTCCCTGCATCCAGCCCACACACATACCACCATCACCCAAATACATATTTAGATACCAAGGATTTTGGGAGTGAAGGAAGAACATTGAGTCCAACTTTTCACATATTTTTCAGTTAAGGTGTTTCTTCCCAAAATCCCTCCTTCAAACTTTAAATTCTTAAAAAAAAAAAATCATTGAGGGATAGTTTCAAAAGATATATCAAGCTACAGTTTGAAAGAGAAAAAAGCACTTAAATAAGCATATTAAGAAAGGGGATTTATAATTAAGGTCATGATTGTACATGGACAGTATAAAAACCCATCAAGGGCAATTTGATAAAATTGTTATCAACATTTTAAGTGTTTATCATATTAGTAATAAATAAACGTATCATGAAATTAACATGTATGGTTTTCATTATTTTCTGTGTTTAGAGTAAAGTGTTAAGATGAAAACAGAAAGTGCAAGTGTAGTTTTCTCAGTCATGTCTGACTCTTTGAAAGCCCATGGGCTGTAGCCCTCCAGTCTCTGTCCATGGAATTCTCCAAGAAAGAATATTGGAGTGCATTGCCATGCCCTTCTCTAGAAGATCTTCCCAATCCAGGAATCAAAACCAGGTCTCCTGTATTGCAGGCAAATTCTTTACCATCTGAGCTGCTAGGGAAGCCCAAATGTTGAGATACTATATACTAACTAATTAAATGATCTGAGCATAAAACTTAAAAAAAAAAATCATTTACTGACCATTTCACCTTTACCAACACGTACTAAGGCATATAAAATTTCAATTACTATAATCAAAAATTACATAAAATTTTTCTAAATCCCAATTATTTTTATAGAAATTTAATGTGCATCTGTGCAACTAATCATAACACTGATTTCTGCAAAACTTTGCAGTCATTTGAAATTTCAAGTGATGCTTCAGACTGTTTCTTTTTTTTTTTTTTCTCTGAGACTGGGCTTTGAAACAGCGAATAGATAGATAATATATCTGACCCTCTCAGGAACTGTCCATCCAAAAGACTCTTTGAGGAAGGCATTGCTGTATATAACTTGAATTGAAAGCACACCAAAGGAAATTAGGGGAAAAAAAATTCCCATAGGCATTTTACAGCAGCCAGTGTGTATAACGTTATAATTATAAGAATAAAACTACTAATATTAATGGGGTATATAAGACGGGTTTGAGGCTTCTTTCTTTAACTAAATATCTTGAGGGTTATCATAGGAATGATTCAATAACTTTATAATGTTATAGAAACTAATGAAATATTATGGATATTTATTTTTCTATATCTCACTTCTCCTAAAATAATTTCCTCAAAAACTGAGTTTGCTGATGTTTACCAAGGTATATATAAAACACATTTAATATATTTGAAATCTTTATTATTTAATTGTGTAAATGTGGTAAGAGATAATCAGAACATGTATACTTAAAATCACTATCAAAATTTGGAAATTATTTCTCAATGCTTATTTACTCCCACTTGAAATTTAAAAGCCTTGAACAGAAATTTGTGTCAACAGGTGTCATCTAGTATTAGATTATTATTAGTTTAGTTTTTTTTTTTTTTTTTGCTTTCCTTGGTCCCTTTTAATCCCTTTGGCAAGCAGGGTGTCAGTAGAAACTAAGGGACCAGGTGTAGTAAACTGTAGTCCTTAGTTCCTATTTCTTATCAAGCGATTTTTATGGGTCATGAAGGATCCTTCTAAGGTTTTGTTTATTTTACAATATATTTTTCCTTTTTAAATTGCTCATTTCCACTCTAGATACTCACTGTACCCTAATGTATTTAACTCTTACTAGCTTCAGGGTATTTCATATTTGTTGTACTCTCCCCACACTGTCAGTATCTAGAAATAATCTTTTAATAAAATCACCTTAAATTGTGGTGTTTGACTCTGTCTTCTCCTTGCTGCTTGATACTGGGAAGCAATAAAAGTCCTTAAATGCAAATTTGATTAAATAAGAAACAGTATTTGAAAGATCAAATAAAACTGGTAATATCTCAAAATAAGGAAAAGGGGGAGAGAAATAAAGAAGAGAATGAGAAAAAATAGAGAAAAAAACACTTGAACCAAGAATGAAATAATGTACAGCATTGCAGAATCTATGGATTTTAACAGGGTGGTAGAAAATATTAAAAATAATTGTAATAAAAATATTGTCAAATCTAACAGAAGATACAGAAAAGCAGAATTGTTGTATATCAGCTAAAGAAATTAAATTAATTGCTAAACTTCTTGACAAATAAAACTTCTGGTCCAATGAATTTAATAATAATTTATCATGATCATGTGGAAATTATCCCAGGAATAAAAGACTCAAAATGCAGCAGTTCAATTCACTGTATTAGCACAATAAAGAGAATCACAAGGTTATTTCAATAAATGCATGAAGTTAATTATAATTTTAAAATTCAATTTTATATATATATAATATTTTTCAAACATTTCAGCAAATGAAATTGCCTAACCTAATATAGCAACTGTATAAGACTTACAACTACCATCACTTATAATAATGAATACTCGGTAAGTTAAGACAAATAAAAGACTGTCCACTCTTATTTCTGAATTAAATCCTAAGTTCTAGACACTGCAGTGAGGTAAAATAAAGAAACATAAGACATAGAGCTTCAAAAGGTAGGAGTAAATTTTTAATAAATATACACATATACAGAAAGAATGGTTATATGATAGAAAATTCTAAGTGTTCTGTAAAGAATCTAAGGTGGACCTAGTAGTGGTAAAGAAACCATCTGCCAATGCAAGAAACACAAGAGACAGGGGCTTGATCCCTGGGTCAGGAAGATCCTCTAGAGGAAAGCATGGCAATCCACTCCAATATTCTTGCCTGGGGAATCCCCATGGAGAGAGGAGACTGGTGGGCTACAGCCCAAGGGGTCTCAAGGAGTCTGACACAACTGAAGCGAGTTAGCATGCATGCAATCAGTTAGTTTAGCAAGTTCACAAGATAAAATTTTAATACAAAAATTAAGTGCATTTCTATAATAGCAACAATTAAAAATTGAAATTAGGATCAACATCTATATTAATGAATTAAAATTCATTAATTAAAAATATGAAACTTGAGAGATAAAGTTGAGTATATAATAATACTTGTAGAACATTTAACCTGTATATCAAAAGCAGAAAGTATTTCTTAGAAAAATTCAATACATAAGTAAGTAGATATGCCATATAGGTGAATTATAAGACATTATATTCTACCATTTTGCTTTTTAAATTTCAATGTAATTCCAATAAAATAAAACAGAATAATCAGAATAGATCAATAATCCCATTCTAGAATATACAAGCTTAAAGAAACCTGGGATACTTTCAAAAATCTTTTGTGACCACAATAAAATCAACCACAGAGACAAGAAGAAAAAAAATTATGGAGACTAAAAAACACGTTACTGAAAAACCAACGGGCTACTGATGAAATCAAAGAGGAAACTAAAAAATACCTTGAGATAAATGACAATGAAAACACAACTATACAACCTATGGGATGCAGCAAAAGTGATTCTTAAAGGGACATTCATAGCAATACAGGTCTTCAAAAAACAATAAATAACTCAAATAAACAGTCTAATATACCACTTGAAAGGATTAGAAAAAGAAGAACATACAAAACCTAGAATATGCAGAAGGAAGGAATAAAGATCACATAGAAATAAATAAAATAGAGATGTAAAATAATAGAAAAGTAATAAAACCAAGAGCAGGTTCATTGAAAAAATAAACAAAGTAGACAAACCTCTGGCCAAGCTCATGAAGAAGAAAACAGACAGGATCCAAATAAACAAAATAAGAAATGAAAGGTGAGAAATAACAAACAATACCACTGTAATACAAAAGTATGTAAGTGAATACTAAGAATAATTATATGCCAATAAATTGGACAAAGTAGAAGAAATGAACACATTTCTGGAAACATATGATACACAAAAACAGAATCAAGGAAAAATAAATAAATTGAACACACTAATCACTAGAAGTGAAACAGAATCTGTTAATAAAAAAAAAAAAAAAAGTAAGAAAAGAAAAACCTCCCAGCAAAAAAAAAAAAAAAAATCCAGACCCAGAAGGCTTCACTGGGAAACTCTACCAGACAAAAAAGAACTTACACTAATCCTTCTCAAACTCTTCCAAACGATTGAAGAGGAGGGAACCCACCCAAAATCATTGTATTAAGCCATCATCACTCTGAAATCAAAATCAGACAAAGACAGTACCAAAAAGATATTATAGCCCAATATCTTTTTTTTTCTCATTTTTAAATTTTTATTTTTTTCTTTACAATATTGTATTGGTTTTGCCATACATCAACATGCATCTGCCACAGGTGTACACGTGTTCCCCATCCTGAACCCCCCCTACCACCTCACTCCCCATACCATCCCTCTCGGTCATCCCAGTGCACCAGCCCCAAGCTTCCTGTATCCTGCATCGAATCTGGACTGGTGGTTCATTTCTTATATGATAATATACATGTTTTAATGCCATTCTCTCAAATCATCCCCCCCCACCGCCCCGTCCCTCTCCCACAGAGTCCAAAAGACTGTTCTATACATCTGTGTCGCTTTTGCTGTCTCGCATCTTTTATGAATACAGATGAAAAATTTCTAAACAAAATATTAACAAGCCAAATTCAACAATATGCATAAAGGTCATAATTAAGTAAAGAGATATGCCATATAGGTGAATTATAAGACTTATTCTATTTTACCATTTTGCTTTTTAATTTCAATGTGATTCCAATAAAATAAAACAGAATAATCAGAGTAAATCAATAATCCCATTCTGAAATTTATGTAGAAACATACAAGTTTAAAGAAACCTGGAAGAGGAACTAAAAAGCTGCTTGATGAAAGTGAAAGAGGAGAGTGAAAGAAAGCTTAACGCTCAACATTCAGAAAACGAAGATCATGGCATATGGTCCCATCACTTCATGGGAAATAGATGGGGAAACAGTGGACACAGTGTCAGACTTTCTTTTTGGGGGATCCAAAATCACTGCAGATGGTAATTGCAGCCATGAAATTAAAAGACACTCCTTGGAAGGAAAGTTATGATCGACCTAGATAGCATACTCAAAAGCACATTACTTTCCCAACAAAGGTCTGTCTAGTCAAGGCTATGGTTTTTCCAGTAGTCATGTATGGATGTGAGAGTTGAACTGTGAAGAAAGCTGAGTGCCAAAGAATTGATGCTTTTGAACTGTGGTATTGGAGAAGACTCTTGAGAGTCCCTTGGACTGCAAGGAGATCCAACCAATTCATTCTGAAGGAGATCAGCCCTGGGATTTCTTTGGAAGAAATGATGCTAAAGCTGAAACTCCACTACTTTGGCCACCTTGTGCGAAGAGTTGACTCATTGGAAAAGACTCTGATGCTGGGAGGGATTGGGGGCAGGAGGAGAAGGGGACGACAGAGGATGAGATGGCTGGATGGCATCACCGACTCGATGGACGTGAGTCTGAGTGAACTCCGGCAGTTGGTGATGGACAGGGAGGCCTGGCATGCTGCAATTCATGGGATTACAAAGAGTAGGACACGACTGAGCGACTGAACTGAACTGAACTGGAATACATTCAAAAATCTTTTATGACCACAATAAAATCAACCACAGAAACAAGAAAAAAAAATATGGAGACTTAACAACTTGTTACTGAAAAACCAAGGGTCATGCAAGGGTCATACAAGCATCACAAAGATGATGCAACATGCACAAATCAATTCATGTGACACACCACATCAAAAAAAGAAAAAAATAGAAAGTATTCAATTATCTCAGTAGATGAAAAGGTAATTGATAAAATTAAATATCCATGCATTATAAAAACTCAAAGTTGGTATGTAGAAAACATATCTTAAGATAATAAAAGCTATTTATGACAACCCACAGGCAACATAGCACTCAATGTTGAAAAGCTGAAAATCTTCTTGCTAAAATCTGAAACAAGATAAAGATGCCCACTCTCATCACTTCTACTCAACATAGTTTGGGATATCCTAGTCATAAGAAATCAGATAAGAAAGGGAAATAAAACATGTCCAAATTGGAAAAGAAAAGGTAAAATTATTATTACATGCCAGCAATATAATAAATATATAGAAAACCCTAAAGACTCACAAAACTATTAGAACTGATAAATTCAGCAAAACCAGTAGGATACAAGATTAAAATACAGATATTGGTTGAATTTCTTTATTATTAACTATATATATATATATATATATATATATATATATATATATATATATGGAGAAGGCAATGGCACCCCACTCCAGTACTCTTGCCTGGAAAATCCCATGGGCAGAGGAGCCTGGTGGGCTACAATCCATGGGGTTGTGAAAAGTCAGACACAACTGAGTGACTTCACTTTCACTTTTTACTTTCATGCATTGGAGAAGGAAGTGGCAACCCACTCCAGTGTTCTTGCCTGGAGAATTCCAGGGACAGGGGAGCCTGGTGGGCTGCCTCCTATGGTGTCGCACAGAGTTGGACACGACTGAAGTGATTTAGCAGCATATATATCAGAAAATGAAAGTAAAAGCAAAACAAATTTTTTTTTCCTAAAACTGAATTAAAAAAAAAAAAAAACTTACAAATACACCAGACCATGGAGGTGAAACACTTATATGCTAAAAACTATAGCACACTAAGAAAAGACCTTGAAAATGATTGAAAGAAATGGAAAGATAGTCCATGCTCTGGGATTGAAAGAATTAATATTGTTAAAATGGCCATTTTACTCAAAGCAATCTACTGATTTAATGTGAATTCCTATCAAATTACTCATGATATATATTTTTTCACATTCACCTGTTTATTTGTGTGTTTTTTTGGTTTATTTTTTTTCTTCTTTTTTATTTTATTTTTTAACTTTACAATATTGTATTGGTTTTGCAATATATCAACATGAATCTGCCACAGGTATACACGTGTTCCCCATCCTGAACCCTCCTCCCTCCTCCCTCCCCGTACCAAATGTGGAAATAGACTTTTAACAAATTATGCTATTTATTATAAATAGCAAACCAATTGGTCATGCATAAGAAAAAAAAAAATGAACCTTAAACATTACCACACACTACAGAAATACTAACTCAAAATGAATCAGAGACCTAGAGACACATATGTTATAGCTAACTTTGTAGAAAACCTACAAGATTTTTTTGAGTTGGAGTTAGAT
Organism: Bos indicus x Bos taurus; assembly: GCF_003369695.1. Lineage (NCBI taxonomy): Eukaryota > Metazoa > Chordata > Mammalia > Artiodactyla > Bovidae > Bos > Bos indicus x Bos taurus. The sequence continues at coordinate 180,272 of NC_040103.1, read as the reverse complement.
CAATTATATATATATATATATATGACACAATAAAAACTTTAGGAAAAATTAAAAATTCAGTTCAGTTCAGTTCAGTCACTCAGTCGTGTCCGATTCTTTGCGACCCCATGAATTGCAGCAGGCCAGGCCTCCCTGTCCATCACCATCTCCTGGAGTTCACTCAAATTCACGTCCATCGAGTCGGTGATGCCATCCAGCCATCTCATCCTCTGTCGTCCCCTTCTCCTCCTGCCCCCAATCCCTCCCAGCATCAGAGTCTTTTCCAATGAGTCAACTCTTCGAAATGGGGGTAAATTCTTCATGTATATATACAAGTTTATGTATACACAATGGTACATATTTTTAAGTTTAAATTTTACAAAAATGAAATTTTATATATAATTCTATATAATTATATGTAAATTAATTATTGATTCATATATCTATATATACACAAAAAGCATAAATATTACAAAACAGTTGTATGTAAGCTGTGTAAAGAAGAGATTAGTAATAAGAAACCCATAATCCTTAATTTTGCATTATGTGAATAATTTGATCATAAGCTCTACAAAGTAAGATAAACAATGTTCAATAATAACATAAAAATTTTAAAAATACCCTCACCATCATTAATCGTCAGAGCATGCATGTTAAAATCACAATAATTTGCCACCACATAGCACCTAAAAAGACTAAAAGGAAAATAACTCATTAAACCAAGTGGCAAGCACATATATGCTAAGTAACTTCAGTCGTGTCTGACTCTGTGTGACCCCATAGACGGCAGCCCATCAGGCTCCCCCGTCCCTGGGATTCTCCAGGCAAGAACACTGGAGTGGGTTGCCATTTCCTTCTCCAATGCATGAAAGCAAAAGGTGAAAGTGAAGTTGCTCAGTCATGTTCGACTTAGCGACCCCATGGACTGCAGCCTACCAGGCTCCTCCATCCATGGGATTTTCCAGGCAAGAGAACTGGAGTGGGGTGCCATTGCCTTAGAACAACTGGAAATCTCTTCCTGTGTTTTTTATATTTCTCCACCTTTATAATATTGCCTAGCATTCCATACAAACCAAGCTTTGAGTCCCAGAGATAACTAATTGGGAGCTTCCTAGAATTTCTGTCTACTTCTATAACCCACTGATGATTAGTTTTAGAGTCAGATACTTTAAAATGGCTGCCGTTAATTTTATGCCCTTACTGATCTGACTCTCAAGCAATCAATAGTAGTTTTCCCATAAAATATTTGATATTGAAAAGAAAAACAAAGTTCTTTCTCTGACATAATTGAATAACAAAACTACATCACTCATTCCCACACTGGAATTGTGTGTGTGTATGGGCTCAGTCATGTCTGACTCTTTTCAACCCCATGGACTATATTCAGCCAGGCTTTTTTCTCCATGAAAATTTCCAGGTAAGAATACAGGAGTGGATGTTATTCCCTACTGCAGGCGATCTTCTGACCCAGGGATCAAATCCATGTCTCGTGTCTCTTGCATTTGCAGGTGGATTTTTGAGAAGCCTCACAATGTAATTATGCCACCTTGTTATTAGGTTGGTACAAATGTAATTGAGGTTTCAGATTGTGAATTTCTAATCATGATAACTAGGTTCAAACATATCTTCATTAATCAAAATAAGAATCATTAAAATCAACACATTTTTGCCAATGAGAAATAAGTCTCTAACCCTTTAGAGTAAAAATTTGTACTTCAGCCTTCAAGAAACTCTTGGAAAACATTTTCTGTCTCCGTCTTGTGGAAGCATTTGTCCTGAAAAATGTTGTTGAGATACTTGAAGAAGTGGTAGTAGGGTGACAAGAGGTCAGGGTAATATGGCAGATGGGACAAAACTTCATAGCCCAATTTATTCAACTTTAGAAGCATTGATTGTCTTTGAGAAAGTCTGGACCCATTCTGTTGAAAAGTGCTGCTGGAGAGTTGCAATTTTCTGTGTATCTCATAGATTTGCTGAACATATCTTTCAGATGCAATGGTTTTGCCAGGATTCAGAAAGCTGTAATGGATCAGACTGGCATCAGACCAAGAAACAGTGGCCATGACCTTTTTTCTGGTGCAAGTTTGGTTCTAGGAAGTACTTTGGAACTTCTTGTGGGTCCAACCACTGAGCTGGTGGTTGCTGGTTGTCATAAAATCCATTTTTCCTTGCACATCACAATCTAACAGAAATGATTTATTGTTTCATAGAATAAATGACAACACTTCAAAATGATGGTTTGTTTTTGATCTGTGGTTAGCTCATGAGGCTCCCACATATAGAGCTTTTTCACCTTTCCAATTTGGTTCAAATGCCCAATGAAGATAGAATGGTTGATGCTGAGTTATTTGGCAGCTTCTTGTGTGGTTAGCTGTAAGAGATCAGCTTTAATGATCCTCTCAGTTGGTCATTGTCAACTTCTAATAGCCAGCCACAGTGCTTCTCGTCTTCAAGGGCCTTCTCTCCTTTCTGAACCTTCTTGATCCACTACTGCACTGTCTGTTCCTTAGCAGTTCCTGGGCCAATTGTGTTGTTCATGTTGCGAGTTGCCTCAGCTGCTTTATGACCCATTTTAAACTCAAATAAGAAAATCACTCTAATTTGCTTTTTGTCAAACATAATTTCCCTAGTCTAAAATAAACATAAAATAAACAGCAAATAATGTCATTAACAACAAAAAATTAAAGTGAAAAATGTGTTTTAAAATGATGTAAAACATAACTGTATTTATTTAAGAATTCATTCCAATATCAAAGGGCAAATAAAAACTGCAATTAGTTTTGTGCTAATCTAATATTCATATGAATTTAGCTTTCTTAGAAACACATAAACACATGTTCAAATAGAATCTTACATGTTCAGGCATGAACAATCTTACAAATACAATCTTACATTGTACACAATGTAAGAATACATTAATGAGACAACTCCTTAATACAAATCCCCACTCAAATTTAAGAGTTTTTCAAAGGTGTTTCTTCAGAATACCTGTTTTTAAGACAAAACTTTTCTATCAAAGAAAATAATTAATCCCTGAGAAAGAAAGTTGCAGCTACAAGACAAAGTCCTTTAGCCTTGTAGCAATTTCTTTAAATATTCATGTAATGCAAGGTGAAAATTGTGTGTGTGTGTGTGTGTGTGAATCTCCAGAACAAGAGTCACCATAGGTAGAATGATCCATTTAAATGTGTTTCCACCACATCTTTTGCCTCTTGATTACAGAACCAGAGCTGTCTAAAGAAGACCATGCCTCTAAGTGGTTCAACTGAATCCATTCCAAGCTCAAATTCTAAATTTTGAATAGAAACATTTTGAGGCTTTGGGCTACAAAAAATAATCAGACTTTTAGAAACAAAACAAAACTTGCTTGCTGACTACTGCCTTGATACTGAATTATCTGAATCGTCTCTTTCCAAGTGTGGCATATCTTTCATATTCAAAGAAGAGGTCATATTCAAGAAGAGGTCAGTTTGAAGATGGCATTGTTTCTGAATACTCTCAACTCTTATTAAGATCAAACCAGGGCTGTGTGACAACCTAGATGAGTGGGATGGGGTAGGAGATGGGAGGGAGGTTCATGAGGGAGGGGATATATATATATACCTATGCCTGACCCATGTTGATATAGGGCGGAAAGCAACACAATATTGTAATTTTTATTCAATTAAAAATGAATAAATTAAGGAAAATGTTAATTTAATATTGAAGCAAGCTTTTCTATAATCTAAATCTAAAGCTTATTAACAATTGTTAACTTTCTATATAATCATTGTTCCAATATTTTTCAAAGAGAGCAGTTAATCCTTACCCCAAATCTTTTTAGAGCTTCCCTGGTGGCTCAGATAGTAAAGGGTCTGCTGCAATGCGAGAGACCCGGGTTTGATTCCTGGGTCAGAAGATGCCCTGAAGAAGGAAATGGCAATCCACTCCAGCACTCTTCCTTGGAAAATCCCATGGACGGAGGAGCCTGATAGGCTACAGTCCATGGGGTCGCAAACAGTCGGACACGACTGAGCGACTTCACTTCCACTTTCCAAATCTTTTTTGATAAATACCATTAACATTCTTTGAAATAAATTTTAGGCTCATTGAAGTTAAGAAAATGAAAGGGCCCAGTTTTCCTATTCCAAAACCAGGCTTTTACAGTGAGACAACTCCTTTAGTAATCAATCACAACTAATAATAAGAATGAAGACAAAATTCAAATATACAGTAGGTGCATCAATATAATTATTAAATAAATAGATCAACAACTGTTTAGTTCAGGCATGAATGTGAAGCACTTTGCTATGATCAACCACTAAGGATGACATGACTCTGTTTGTCCTCACTAAAAGTAAAATTAGACATGAACTTAATGTACAGTTAAATGTTTCTCTGCCTTACTAATCAAATATTAATTCACTTTCTAAATGTATACACAGCCACAAAAATAGATAAAATATATATACATATATATACTTACATTACAGTGATGGTTATGTTCATATGTTTCCTCATTCAATTATTATAAAAACTGCTAAGTATATAATATTATTTTCTCTTTATAGATGAAAAAGCAAAACTTTAAAGTGCCAAGAAATATATCCTAGGTAAAATAAATTTAAACTGAAAAAACCAGGATTCTAGTTTGATCTTTCTGACTCTTAAACAAATATACTTACTCACAAGTTGCTTTTAACAACTTTCAGAATTGGAGAAGGAAAAGCTATGTCTGAGAGAAAGGTCAAGGTCAAAACACTTTCAAAGATGCAATACCACATTCTATTTGAAATTTGGAAGTACAAACATGGTATTGTTTGAGCTTGGTTTAAGATTGGTAAAGGATTATGACAAGGTTGTATATTGTCACCTTGCTTGTTTAAATGCCAGGATGGATGAATCACAAACTGGAATCAAAAATGGCAAGAGAAATATCAATAACCTCAGATACATAGATGATAGCACTCTAATGGCAGAAAGTGGAGAGAAATTAAAGAGCCTCTTGATGAGGGCGAAAGAGGAGAGTAAAATAACTAACTTGAAAAATCAACATTTTAAAACCTAATACCATAACATCTGGTTCCAACACTTTATGGCAAATAGAAGGGGGGCAGGGAATTTGAAGCAGTGACAGATTTCATTCTCTTGGGCTCCATAATCACTTCAGATGATGACTGTAGCCATGAATTTAAAAGACAGTTACTCCTTGAAAGGAAAGCTCTGGCAAACCAAAAAAAGCATATTAAAAAACAGAGACATCATTTTGCCAACAACGATCCGATAGTTAAAACTATTGTTCTTCCAGTAGTCATGTACAGATGTAAGAGCTGGACCATAAACAAGGCAAGCAGCAAAGAACTGATGTCTTCAAATTGTGGTGCTGGAGAAGACTCTTGAGAATCCCTAGGACTGCAAAGAAGATCAAACTGGTCAATTCTAAATTAAATCAACACCAAATATTCATTGGAAGGATTAATGCTGAAGATCCAATACTTTGGCCATCTGATGCAAAGAGCCAACTCATTGGAAAAGACCCTGATGCTGGGAAAGATCAAAAGTAAAAGGAAAAGAAAGCAGGCAGCAAAGGATGAGATGGCTAAATGGCATCACCGACTCAGTGGACATGACTTAGAACAAACTCTGGTAGACAGAGAAGGATAGGGGAGCCTGACATGCTGAATTCTATGAGCTAGCAAAGATCTGGACATGACTTAGCAACTGAGCAATAAAAACAGCAAGAATAAGGAAGTTTAATAAATTCAAGGTTGCCTTAATAATTTTTCAAGTAATATAAATAATCATAACATGAAATACATGGAGAATAAGAACAGCATGACACCATTTCTTCTCCTAGGACTCACACAGATTCCAAAGATTCAGAAAACCATCTTTGTGTGTTAGGTCATCTACATCATCTCTGTGGTCAGAAATGTGCTCATGGTGGTCACCATCACTGGCAGATCATTACAAGAGTTCCCCATGTACTTTTCCCTGGCCCATTTCTCTCTCTTTATCTCTCTCTCTCTCTTTTTTTAATGTTTGCTATTCCTCTGTGAATACCCCTATATTGATTATAGTCTCAATCAATTAAAAAAAAAAAAAGACCATCTTATTCAAAGGATTCATGCCCCAAATCTTTTCAGAACATTTACTCAGAGATGTTGAGATCATCCTGCTTAGTGTGATAGCCTATGTCTGATATGTGGCCATCTGTAAGCTCTTGTACTAATCAACCATCATGGACTGGTGGGCATGTGGACTGCTACTGACAGTGGTGTGCATGGGAGGTTTTCTTCATGCAACCTCTTACTTTTCTGATTACTCTTCTGTGGTCCTAATGTCATAGATCAGTTTTTGTGTGATCGGAGTCCTTGCTTAATTTTGCCTGCACAGATACACTCTAGGATTACTTGTCTCTGCCAAAAGTGGATTCATCTGTCTGCTAAACTTTCTTCTCCTCATGGTCTCTAATGAGGTCATCCTGTCCACCCTATGACCCGCCACCTAGAGTCAAGGCACAAGGCACTCTCCATTGTTTCTCTCATATCACAGTGGTTGTTTTCTTCTTTGTGCATTGTATATTCATGTACGTGAGACCTGACACTACTTTATAAATTCATAAAAATATATATTTATATATAAAATTTATTACCAAGTTCTAATAATTTTGCATAAATAGCTGCTCATTTTTATATATCACAATGGTAATGGTAGTATACTGGTATTTCAATACTTAACTAGGTTACAAAAGAAATTAGTCATTGAACCTCCAAAGGGTAAATAAAAAAGAGATTGTTTCAAGTTTTCAAATTCTTGCAGCCTTCAGAACTTATTGGCATTGCTCATACCACCACCTTAGGATGCTAACCTAACAGAATGAGTGATGACTCAAACAAAAGGGCACTTTAATGTCAGGCAGGATCTTCAACTTATTAAAAAAAACAAAACAAAACAGTTCTACTCCATAAAGCACTTGCCTGCTTGCTATCATTGGATATGAGGTCAGTGTGATTGTTGACTGTGAAAGGATGAAGACTGAGCTCTTGTGGTGCCATGGAACATGCAGGATGCAGTGCACAAAGCTGCACCCATCAGGATGAAGACTGAACTCTTGTGGTGTCATGGAGCATGCAGAACATAGCACACAAAGCTGCATCCATCAGAGCCCCTTCACTGACTCAGTGTCCCCATGCTCCAGCTGCTGTAGCTCTGGGCTTCTAACAGCTCACAGCCCCACCCTGCTCTGGACAAACTAATCTGAGAAAATGAAAGCTGTCTCATCTGTGTCATTATGCTCACCATCCCAGGGCCCATCAGGGAGCAATGGCTGACTTAATGGAGCAAAAAGAGCTGATCTTCTTATCTTAGGTTGGAGCCAGTTCTGTTGTACTCTGAATACTTCAGAGCTCCTGTGGCTCCAGGCTGAAGTCATACCTTAGTAAGGACAACATCCTTCTTCCCTCTACTATTGTCAGGTGCTCTCAACTATTTTTCTACATTTCATCAGAACTATAAAGGAAAGTTATGACCAACCTAGATAGCATATTCAAAAGCAGAGACATTACTTTGCTGACAAAGTTTCATCTAGTCAAGGCTATGGTTTTTCCTGTGGTCATGTATGGATGTGAGAGTTGGACTGTGAAGAAGGCTGAGCACCGAAGAATTGATGCTTTTGAACTGTGGTCTTGGAGAAGACTCTTGGGAATCCCTTGGACTGCAAGGAGATCCAACCAGTCCATTCTGAAGGAGATCAGCCCTGGGATTTCTTTGGAAGGAATGAGGCTTAAGCTGAAACTCCAGTACTTTGGCTACCTCATGTGAAGAGTTGACTCATTGGAAAAGACTCTGATGCTGGGAGGGATTGGGGGCAAGAGGAGAAGGGGACGACAGAGGATGAGATGGCTGGATGGCATCACAGACTCGATGGACGTGAGTCTGGGTGAACTCCAGGAGTTGGTGATGGACAGAGAGGCCTGGCATGCTGCAATTCATGGAGTCAGAAAGAGTCAGACACGACTGAGTGACTGATCTTATCTGATCTGATGAGAAATAAATATTGAAGAGAAATTTTTGTGTAGCTCCATTGTTTTGCCCTTTCTTGGACATCATGTATGTAAAATCACAGAATATGTGGTCTTACCACATTGGCTTATTTGACTTCACAATATGCATTCAGATGCCCTCCATGTCTTCTCATAGCTTGGTAGGTCATTTATTTTTAGCACTGAATAATATTCCATTGTCTTGATATATAATAGTTTATACATTCACCCATGAAAAGACATGTTAGCTGCATTCAAGATTTGGTAATTATAAGTAAACTTGTTTGGTGGCTCAGACAGTAAAGGATCTGCCTGCAATGCAGGAGACCCGGGTTCAGTCCCTGAGTCAGGAAGATCCCCTGGAGAAGGGAATGGCAATCCATTCCAGTATTCTTTTCTGGGAGAATTCCATGGACAGAGGAATTTGCAGGCTACAGTCTATGGGGTAGCAAAGAGTCAGAAATGACTGAGCGACTAACTCTTCATACACTTGTAATAAACAGTCATGTTTAGCCTAGTTAATATTTGGGGTTTTTTATTTGTTTGCTTGTTTTTTTTTTTTTTTTTGGTCTTTAGACCATATCTTATTTGTCCTTTGCTAGTCCCCTTCCCCGTATGTAGCAGAAAACGTCTGAATCCAGTAACTACTCATTTACTTATCTATTTTAAGCATTTAGGAGTTTGGCAATACATACAATTTATTATTCAGTTTCTTAAGTTTTATGGGAAATGTTTTATATTCTGATTAATAAGTGCAATAGTAGTCACTGTTTTTTCAGCATTCTGAATGAGTGAATCTTTCTCTGTGCTCAGTTGTTAATATTAATTTTTAAACGTGACCTCAGGAGTACAGATCACCTTGATCTCAAGCTCAGTCACTCATCTGTGTCTGACTCTGCAACCCCATAGACTGTAGCCCACCAGGCTCCTCTGTCCATTGAAATATCCTGGCAAGAATAATGGAGTGGGTTGTCATTTCCTACTCCAGGGTATCTTCCTGACTCAGGGATGGAACCCACATCTCTTTTGTCTCTTGCTTTGGCTGGTGGATTCTGTACCACTGTACTACCTGGGGAGTCCAAGTTATATTTAAGCTATGGGTCCTAAAGCATATGGGTAGGGCTATCCTAGTCAGAGGAAATAGAAGAGCAGAAGAAGAGTTTAAAGATTTAAGGTAAGTTTAGAGATTGTAAGTTGAATAAATGCATGATAATCAGCTGCCTTGAAAGTTACTCTCTGCATATACTTAGGTGTCACAGGCAGTCTTATCTAGAACATATATTTGGAGAAGTAGTACTAGTAAAGAGTATGGAATAAATCCCTTGGGAAAGAACTATGGACAGAGTAGGCAGCTTATCTATTTTTATAGACAAAGATTTCATTAGGATTAATTATCTTTAAAAATCTAAAGTGTTTGGAAATGCCCAGATAATTCTTTCCTGCAGACTCTTCTCCTTTTCCATGGAGAGATGATTTTCTTTAATTTCAGTCACGAAGAGTTGAGCACGACTGAGCGACTTCACTTTCACTTTTCACTTTCATGAATTGGAGAAGGAAATGACTACCCACTCCAGTATTCTTGCCTGGAGAATCCCAGGGACAGGGAGCCTGATGGGCTGCCATCTATGGGGTCGCACAGAGTTGGACACGACTGAAGCGACTCAGCAGCAGCAACACAAAGAAAAACCATCAACATAAACTTCAACATCAACATAAATTCTCTAGTAAAATGGTCTTGAAAGTTCCACAGAAACAGACAAAATGGAAATTCTGGACTATGAAAGATCACATGATTCTACATACAATGTTTTATTAAATCTATACTGCCTTTGATTTTAAAGATATTAATATGTGTTAAAAAAGTCATCTTAGAATTGATAAGTAGTATTTCATTTAAAAATCATCTTTAATAAAAACAAGGGGTATATTTCAGATTGTTTCATACTTATTCATTGGAATAAAAATTTTATGATTGGCCTCCTATGTGAGAGGTCTTCTTTGGTGGCTCAGAGGTTAAAGCATCTGTCTGCAATGTGGGAGACCCAGATTCGATCCCTGGGTGGGGAAGATCCCCTAGAGAAGGAAATGACAACCTGCTCCAGTATTCTTGTTTGGAGAATCCCATGGATGGAGGAGCCTTGTGGGCTACAGTCCATGAGGTTGCAAAGAGTCGGACACGACTGAGAGACTTCACTTTAACTTTCATTCACTTTAGACAATGTAGAGGGGCCCAGCATAGCTGGATGAAAGCATCCAAACAAAGCAAATTGAGGGAAGAATGATAAAGAAAGCAGAAAAGCACCGAATATCAGTTTCTAGTAGCCACATGCCTTGCAAAATTTCACAAGTATTGAAAGAAAGAAAATGCTAGTTGCTCAGTCATGTCCAACTTTTTGCCACCCCTTGGACTATAGCCCACCAGGCTCCTCTGTCCATGGAATTCTCCAGGCAAGAATACTGAAGTGGGTTGCTATTCCTTTCTCAAGGGGATCTTCCCTACCCGGGGATCAAACCCAGGTCTCCCACAATGCAGGCATATTCTTTACCATCTGAGCCACCAGGGAAGCTCTTAATATTACGTTTTATGAACTATAATATTATCTCATTTTAAAGCAATGGCACCCCACTCCACTCTTGTCAGACACGACTAAGCGACTTCACTTTCACTTTTCACTTTCACACATTGGAGAAGGAAATGGCAACCCAATCCAGTGTTCTTGCCTGGAGAATCCCAGGGAAGGGGGAGCCTGGTGGGCTGCTGTCTATGGGGTTGCATAGAGTCGGACACGACTGAAGTGACTTAGCAGCAGCATAGATATTTTCAAAATGAAAACAATATAATTAAAACAAATTTCTAAGACAAAGGCATAAAAACTTACAGAGTCAGTAGTTACCCATGTCTCCTTGATCCCATAGCCTATTATTATAACACCATATTTTTCTTTCAATGTGGTGTGACCTCTGAGATTAGCTTGTTACAATCAAATAATTTTCTAATGCACGGATCAACAGGTTAGATTTTATTCCAAGGAAAATAAGGTTTAACAGCAATTTTGCAGAGGGCTGTTATATGACAGGAGATGTGCTTTAGGATAGTTCTTATATTAAAATGTCTCAAATCCAAGTGGTCACACCCAGAACTAGCTGGATCCCTAAAAGAGCAGACCGTGATCTGAATCATAGCAACATGCTTATTTGACTCATAAAATGTCAGGGGTCATTGAGTCCAACTCCTCAAAGAAAGCTAATATGTTTCAATAATATTTCAATGGATACATGTCCTCAGGACATCAAGTACATCACCCTATTTACTTTAAATCTAAATGTATCACTTTAGACCATACTTTCCTCATGGCGATTTTCATTTCCATGTTTCTCAGGGTGTCGATGAGAAGGTTCAGCATGGGAGAAATCACAGTGTAAAACAGAGATTTCCTTATCCTTGTCCTCTCTCTCTGCAGGTAGAATACAAATGTAGATACAGGGCACTAAGAATAACAGTACAACTGTTATGTGAGAACTACAAGGAGAGAGAGCTTTCCTTCACCCTGGAGAGGAATGTGTTCTAAGATTATATAATATGACTATGTAAGAAGCTACTAGGACAAGAAAAATGGCAACAGCTACCATCCCTGAATTTGCAATCACTAGGATACTCACAACAAGAATGTCTTTGCACACCAGTTTCAAAAGAGGCTTCACATCACACATGTAGTGATCTATCTGATTAGGACCATAAAAAGGTAACTAGAGTACCATGAGAAGTAAAGCAATAGAATGCCAAAAACCCACAGCCCAGGCCAGGATGATCAACATGTCATACCTCTGTTCATGATGACCATGTAGTGCAGGGGCTTGACAATGGCGATGTAGTGGTCAAAAGCCATTGGCACCAAGATGAATATTTCCACACCTGCCAGCAAGTGGGCAGTGAAGAGCTGAGTCATATAGTTGTTATAGGAAATGTTTCAACAGTTGTTATAGGAAACATTTCTTCGTGCTGTAGCTAGGTCCCTGATTAGCCTGGGGACCACCGTGGATGAGGGAGAGGTGACAGAGAAGGTAGTACATCGGTTGTTGCATTAGATGGTTGCAGGTGATGGTGAGCAAGATGATAAAATTCCCCATTAAGACAGCCAGGTAACAGAGCAGGAACAAGAAGAAGAAAAGTAACTCTATTTTCTTATTTCCCCACAGCCCTATAAAAACAGATTCTGTGACATTGTTCTGATTTTCCATGAAGCTGAGCTGAGTTCAGAATACACAACATAAATTCAGTTTATCTGAAATGAAACAGATCATGATACATATTTAAGAGCATTTTAAAACTTTGTGTTAATTATGCAATGAAAAAAGATGTTGTTCATAGAGGATTTACTACAGACAGTCTATATTTTCTGTTGTTTTTAGATCATGGACATCATATTTCTAATGATATTTTAAAAGAATATGTATATAAATCTGGATCATTTGTAAATATTTTTCAGGGATTTAACTCATAACCAACTAACAGGTAGTTTCTGATAGTCATTTTGCATATTGGAAAACAAAAGTATTGGAGGATTCAGTTAATTACACCAAATAATTACGATATTAAATTAAAGTCAAGCCAAGATGAACCTGACTCTGATACCAGACTTCATGCTCTTGGGAACTATGTAACAACATTCACTGAATGTTGAGGAAATTCCAGCTCTTGTCCATCTCTATAAAAGATAAAGGTCATTCTCCATTTCAACCTTTAGTCATCTACATAACTTTAAGAAAATCTCTCCCATTCTCCATGTGCATATGAATCTTGTATAAAGTTTCAGTCACAGAGGAACATTTCCTACAATCAGTGGAGCTCCATATATATTCTTGAAATTAAAACAAAGCATGTAATACTTATAGTAGAGCCTACCTAAATTAGTCAAAAGTATCAATAGTTTCAAGGGTTCTCTTAGGCAGGTGTGGTCAAGATTCAGAATATGGAGTAGCTGGAAACAAGAGATTCAAGTACAATGTGGGGCATGTGAATATAGGATATTACTATATTAAAACTCCATTTTTCTGATTATTCAAAATATAGAGGTTACTGTTGATAATTTATAAACATTTTCAAGAACTAGAAGTTTTCTTTTGAAATCTGAAGAACTTTGTGTGATTAAAAAATAACCTACTTATTTAAATACACATTTCATTTTATTTTTATTTTTTTATATTTATTTTTTGAGAATTTTATACTTTTATTCAGTGCTTTGCATTTTAGTTTTTTTTTATTTTAAATTTTATTTTATTTTTAAACTTTACAAAATTGTATTAGTTTTGCCAAATATCAAAATGAATCCACCACAGGTATACATGTGTTCCCCCATCCTGAACCCTCCTCCCTCCTCCCTCCCCATACCATCCCTCTGGGTCGTCCCAGTGCACTAGCCCCAAGCATCCAGTATTGTGCATTGAACCTGGACAGTGCCACCTTTTTGATGTAGTATACCTAGAAGCAGAGAAGTCAATATGTTGAAAGCATCACCTTCTACCCATAATCAAACGTCCTCCACAGCAAAGTCATGGTTTGCCTCAAGTACTGTTAATTTCAATGACCTGTGTCCTAATAGTACTACTGAGGAACACTATGATGTATTGTACAGATCCATCATCAAATGATCATAAAGATGAGCATCTGGGCTCACATGTTCTTGTTAGTTTTGTTTGTTTGTAGGTGGTGTTGTTGTGAGCGCTGAGTAGTTAATACTCTGTAAGCCTCTTTTTTCAACTGATAAGTGAAAATGGTAACAGTAGATCTGTTTGCTTCATATCAAAAAAAAAATGTGCAAAGAATATCCAGTATAAATAGCCTATTGTTCAGACTTGTCAACTCCACAGGACAATACTCCAACAAGTAATTGGAGAAAAACCACTGTTCTCTAAGAAAATAAATACTGCCATGTTCATCAGTTAATTATTTTATCTTTAGATTTTCTATTCTGTAATAGGGAAATTGGTTGACAAATCCATATTAGACTTACATAAACATAAGGAAGAAACATCAGTGTTTCTGTTACACAGACTAACATAAGTTTAGTCTGTGTATGAAAGAGAGCTTATTAAAGAATTATTTATATATAAATGGAGGAAAAAACCTACTTTATGTGGAAGACTGATCACATGACACAAACAAATTTAAGATAACTTTTTATTAAGATTTTAGTAAAAAATTGTAGAAAAACTGTAGGAAGTGTATCTCTTGTTTTAGAATGTTTCTTATATATTGGTTTAAGTCTCAGCATTCAACATCTGGAGCAGTGTTGCACTAATTTTCCAAAGTGAACATCACTTTGGAAAATGCATTCTCATGAGAAAATATCCTTTAGAGCAGGTCTCATTTTCCTTCTGATCTTCTCTAACTAAAATTCATGAAAACTGCCTATGGTTTGTTGTTCGTTTCTGTCTCCTACCCTGTTTCCTTTCTTTATCCCTCTCTCTCTCCCTACCCACTCACATATCCACACTGCCCCCCGCCCACATACACCCACAACACACACCACCCATATATATGCTTAGATGCATGTGTTTTTTGAGTGAAGGAAGAATATTGAGTTAACTTTTCCCACATACTTTCTTGTTAAAGAATTTCTTTCAAGAATTCCTTCTTCAGACTTGAAATTCTTCAAGAAAAATCTCTGTGAGGAACTGTTTGGAAAGACATCAGCTACAGTTTAAAAGAAAAAAAAAAAAAAAACCACTTAAATAAAGTGTATTACGAAAAAGGATTTATGACTAAAGTTAAAAAGTACATAAACAGTGTAAAAACCCATCAAGGGAAATTTGATAGGATTTTTTTTTTTCTTTCAGTGTTTAACATATCAATAGAAAAGAAAATCATGAAATTAAAATTTGTAGTATTCTTTATTTGCTGTAATTAGAGTAAAAAGCTGAAATAACCATATGCTAACTATGTGTTCTGGCATTTGTGCTCAGTCATGTTTGACTCTTTGCAACCCCATGGACTGGAGAGCTCTTCTGTCCATGGAATTTTCTAACAAGAATACCGGAGCAGGTTGCCATTTCTTACTCTAGGGGATGTTCTGTGAACCAGGAACTGAGCCACTGTCTCCTGGGTCTCCTGCACTGTCATGCAGACTCATTACCACTGTGCCATGTAGGAAAATCTGTATATGTTCTAGACACAATACTAAAAACTTTTCATTTACTAATCATTTTCCCTTTACCACCAATTGTTAGGGAAGGTATAAGTGCCCCTGTTTTGCAGATAAGGGAGCTGGAACACAAGTTTCTACAACAACTAAGGGGAATTCTATATCTAGACAAATTCTGTATGGCTTAGAACCTCATACTATTTTCACTATACTGGAATTTATTTTCCCAGACACAAATAAATAAAGGCTTAAAACTCTCAGTTTGTCCTCAAATTAATGTCTGGATTTTTCTGAATTCCCTCTCTTGAAAATAACCACCAAGAAAATTAATCTAGAAGATTTCAAGTTTTAAGATTCCAATCACTCGGATCAAAAAATTATGTAAAGTTGTTCAAAATCCCAATATTTAATAGAAATTTAAGGTACACACAAGGCTTCCTTGGTGGCTCAGTGGTAAAGAATCCATCTGTCAAGCAGGATACTCGGGTTCTATCTCTGGGTAGGGAAAAAAGACTCTGGAGAAGGAAATGTCAACCCACTTCAGTATTCTTGACTGGGAAATCCAATGGAGAGAGAAGCCTGGCAGGCTACAGTCCATGGGCCTGCAAAGAGTTGGGCATAACTTAGTTGTTTACATGTTAAACAACACCACCAACAAAATATACATGTGTAACTCAGAACAAAGCTCACTTCTGTAAGATTTTCCATTTATTTGAAATGTCAGGCAACCCTTCAGGCTGTTTCCTTTTATTTTTCTGAGGTGTGATCTGACACAGCAAATAAATATGGAATACATCTGACTCCCAGCCACCACCCCTGGCCTCAGGCATGGGGGCGTGGGGTAGCTCCTCCTGGCCGGCATCCCTGGCCCAAGTATATGCCCCAACCAGTAATACTGAAGAAGCTGAAGTTGAACGGTTCTATGAAGACGTACAAGACCTTTTAGAACTAACACCCAAAAAAGATGTCCTTTTCATTATAGGGGACTGGAATGCAAAAGTAGGAAGTCAAGAAACACCTGGAGTAACAGGCAAATTTGGCCTTGGAATACAGAATGAAGCAGGGCAAAGACTAATAGAGTTTTGCCAAGAAAATGCACTGGTCATAACAAACACCCTCTACCAACAACACAAGAGAAGTCTCTATACATGGACATCACCAGATGGTGAACATGAAAACAGATTGATTATATTCTTTGCAGCCAAAGATGGAGAAGCTCTATACAGTCTGCAAAAACAAGACCAGGAGCTGACTGTGGCTGAGACCATGAACTCCTTATTGCCAAATTTAGACTTATATTGAAGAAAGTAGGGAAAACCACTAGACCATTCAGGTATGAACTAAATCAAATCCCTTATGATTATACAGTGGAAGTGAGAAATAGATTTAAGGGCTAAGATCTGATAGAAAGAGTGCCTGATGAACTATGGACTGAGGTTCGTGACATTGTACAGGAGACAGGGATCAAGACCATCCCCTTGGAAAAGAAATGCAAAAAAGTAAAATGGCTGTCTGGGGAGGCCTTACAAAAGAGAAGCTAAAAGCAAAGGAGAAAAGGAAAGATGTAAACATCTGAATGCAGAGTTCCAAAGAATAGTAAGAAGAGATAAGAAAGCCTTCTTCAGCAATCAATGGAAAGAAATAGAGGAAAACAACAGAATGGGAAAGACTAGAGATCTCTTCAAGAAAATCAGAGATACAAAAGGAACATTTCATGCAAAGATGGGCCCAATAAAGGATAGAAATGGTATGGACCTAACAGAAGCAAAAGATATTAAGAAGAGATGGCAAGAATACACAGAAGAACTGTACAAAAAAGATCTTCACGACCCAGATAATCATGATGGTGTGATCACTGACCTAGAGCCAGACATGCTGGAATGTGAAGTCAAGTTGGCCTTAGAAAGCATCACTACGAACAAAGTTAGTGGAGGTGATGGAATTCCAGTTGAGCTATTTCAAATCCTAAAAGATGATGCTGTGAAAGTGCAGCACTCGATATGCCAGCAAATATGGAATGCTCAGCAGTGGCCACAGGACCAGAAAAGGTCATTTTTCGTTTCAATCCCAAAGAAAGACAAAGGCAAAGAATGCTCAAACTACCACACAATTGCACTCATCTCACACGCTAGTAAAGTAATGCTCAAAATTCTCCAAGCCAGGCTTCAGCAGTACGTGAACCGTGAACTTCCTGATGTTCAAGCTGGTTTTAGAAAAGGCAGAGGATTGATATTTGGCAAAACTAATACAATTATGTAAAGTTTAAAAATAAAATTAAATTAAAAAAAAAAAAGAAGAAAAGGCAGAGGAACCGGAGATCGAATTGCAAACATCTGCTGGATCATCGAAAAAGCAAGAGAGTTCCAAAAAAACATCTATTTCTGCTTTATTGACTATGCCAAAGCCTTTGACTGTGTGGATCACAATAAACTGTGGAAAATTCTGAAAGAGATGGGAATATCAGACCACCTGACCTGCCTCTTGAGAAATTTGTATGCAGGCCAGGAAGCAACAGTTAGAACTGGACATGGAACAACAGACTGGTTCCAAATAGGAAAAGGAGTATGTCAAGGCTGTATATTGTCACCCTGTTTATTTAACGTATATGCAGAGTACATCATGAGAAACGCTGGGCTGGAAGAAACGCAAGCTGGAATCAAGATTGCTGGGAGAATTATCAATAACATCAGATATGCAGATGACAGCACCCTTATGGCAGAAAGTGAAGAGGAACTAAAAAGCCTCTTGATGAAAGTGAAAGTGGAGAGTGTAAAAGTTGGCTTAAAGCTCAACATTCAGAAAACGAAGATCATGGCATCCAGTTCCATCACTTCATGGCAAATAAATGGGGAAACAGTGGAAATAGTGTCAGACTTTATTTTTCTGGGCTCCAAAATCACTTCAGATGGTGACTGCAGCCATGAAATGCTGCTTACTCCTTGGAAGGAAAGTTTTGACCAACCTAGATAGCATATTCAAAAGCAGAGACATTACTTTGCCAGCAAAGGTCCGTCTAGTCAAGGCTATGGCTTTTCCAGTGGTCATGTATGGATGTGAGAGTTGGACTGTGAAGAAGGCTGAGCGCTGAAGAATTCATGCTTTTGAACTGTGGTGTTGGAGAAGACTCTTCAGAGTCCCTTGGACTGCAAGAAGATCCAACCAGTCCATTCTAAAGGAGATCAGCCCTGGGATTTCTTTGGAAGAAATGATGCTAAAGCTGGAACTCCAGTACTTTGGACACCTCATGCGAAGATTTGACTCATTGGAAAAGACTGATGCTGGGAGGGATTGGGGGCAGGAGGAGAAGGGGACAACAGAGGCTGAGATGGCTGGATGGCATCGCTGATTCGATGGACCTGAGTCTCAGTGAACTCCGGGAGTTAGTGATGGACAGGGAGGCCTGGCGTGCTGCGATTCATGGGGTCGCAAAGAGTCGAACACGACTGAGCGACTGATTTGATCTGACATCTGACTCTCCTACGAATGTCCATCCAAAAGATGCATTTAGGGAAGTATTGTTGGGGATAACTTGATTAAAAGCACAACAGAGGCAATAGGGAAAAAAAATCCCACATGCAGTCTATAGCAGTCAATGTGTATGAGGTTATAATTATAGGAATTGTCAATAATATTAAAGGGATCTATAAGAGAGGCTTGAGTCTTATTTAATGGAATCTCAAGGGTTACCACAGGTATGGCTCCATATTTCTATAATATGATAGCACTGATGAAATAGCATAGATATTTATCTATTTTTCACTTTTCCTAAAATAATTTCTTCAAAGACTGAAGTTGCTGTTTTTTACCATGGTATATATTAAAATATAAATTAATAATCTTGTAATCTTTATTATCATTTTACATAAATGTAGTAAGAGAGAATAAGAAGATAATTTCTGTTCCTTATAAACATTACATCATTGCCATTAGGATAGAAATTAGGAAATTATCTATCAAGATTTAATTATACCCACTGGAAACTTAGAAGCCATATACTGACTTGTGTTACTCAATATTAATTATTTTTATGTGCTATTTAAGGTCAAGTAGAAATCCATAATAGATCTTTCTTTCTTTATTTAGCTTCTTTTGCTTTGTTTAGTCCCTTTTCACTTGTTGTGAATGTGTGAATGAGGAGGAGGAGTGTCAGTAGAACCTAAGGAAACAGGTTGAGTACAAAGTAGTCCTTAGTCACTATATCTATCAGATGTTGTTCATGGGTTCATGTAAGGTTTTACTTTTATATATATATATATATATATATATATATATATATATATATATATGTATGTATTTAAAATGTTTAATTCTTCACTTCTACTCCAGGTACTCACTGGACTCTAAGATATTTAAATATAGCCAAAAGATATTACATGTTCTGACCCCAGGTGGTACAGTGGTAAAGAATCCACCTTCCAATACAGGAAATGCATGAGACATGATTTGATCCTTGATCTGGGAAGATCCCTGGAAGTAGGAAATGGTAATCCACTCCAGTATTCCCACTTGGGAAAATTTCATGGACAGTGGAGCCTGATGGCCTATACTACATGGAGACACAAAGAGTCAGACATGACTGAGTGACTGAGCACACATATTACACATTAGTTGTGGTTGTCCTACAGTGATTCACATCCAGAAATAATCTCTTACTATACTCAAAATTCTCCAAGCCAGGCTTCAGCAATATGTGAACCGTGAACTTCCTGATGTTCAAGCTGGTTTTAGAAAAGGCAGAAGAACCAGAGATCAAATTGCCAACATCCGCTGGATCATGGACAAAGCAAGAGAGTTCCAGAAAAACATCTATTTCTGCTTTATTGACTATGCCAAAGCCTTTGACTGTGTAGATCACAATAAACTGCGGAAAATTCTGAAAGAGATGGGAATACCAGACCACCTGACCTGCTTCTTGAGAAATCTGTATGCAGGCCAGGAAGCAACAGTTAGAACTGGACATGGAACAACAGACTGGTTCCAAATAGGAAAAGGAGTACGTCAAGGCTGTATATTGTCACCCTGCTTATTTAACTTATATGCAGAGTACATCATGAGAAACGCTGGGCTAGAAGAAGCACAAGCTGGAATCAAGATTCCCGGGAGAAATATCAATAACCTCAGATATGCAGATGACACCACCCTTATGGCAGAAAGTGAAGAGGAACTAAAAAGCCTCTTGATGAAAGTGAAAGTGGAGAGTGAAAAAGTTAGCTTAAAGCTCAACATTCAGAAAACGAAGATCATGGCATCTGGTCCCATAGCTTCATGGGAAATAGATGGGGAAACAGTGGAAACAGTGTCAGACTTTATTTTGGGGGGCTCCAAAATCACTTCAGATGGTTACTGCAGCCATGAAATGAAAAGATGCTTACTTCTTGGAAGGAAAGTTTTGGCCAACCTAGATAGCATATTCAAAAGCAGAGACATTACTTTGACAACAAAGTTCCGTCTAGTCAAGGCTATGGTTTTTCCAGTGGTCATGTATGGATGTGAGAGTTGGACTGTGAAGAAAGCTGAGCACCGAAGAATTGATGCTTTTGAACTGTGGTCTTGGAGAAGACTCTTGAGAGTCCCTTGGACTGCAAGGAGATCCAACCAGTCCATTCTGAAGGAGATCAGCCCTGGGATTTCTTTGGAAGAAATGATGCTAAAGCTGAAACTCCAGTACTTTGGCCACCTCATGCAAAGAGTTGACTCATTGGAAAAGACTCTGATGCTGGGAGGGATTGGGGACAGGAGGAGAAGGGGACGACAGAGGATGAGATGCCAGGATGGCATCACTGACTCTTTGCATGTGAGTCTGAGTGAACTGCAGGAGTTGGTGATGAACAGGGAGGCCTGGAGTGCTGCAGTTCATGGGGTCGCAAAGAGTTGGACATGACTGAGCGACTGAACTGAACTGATCTGAACTGATCGGACCAGATGCCATGATCTTAGTTTTCTGAATTTGAGTTTTAAGCCAATTTTTTTCACTTTCATCTTTCACTTTCATCATGAAGCTCTTTAGTTCTTCTTCACCTTCTGCCATAAGGGTGGTGTCATATGTATATCTGCGGTTATTGATATTCCTCCTGGAAATCTCAGTTCTAGCTTGTGCTTCATCCAGCCTAGCATAAATAAGCAGGGTGACGATATACAGACTTGTCTTACTTCTTTCCCAATTTGGGACCAGTCTGTTGTTCCATGTCCAGTTCTAACTGTTGTTTCTTGACCTGCATACAGATTTCTCAGGAGGCAGGTCAGGTGTTCTGGCATTCCCATCTCTTTAAGAAATTTCCACATTTTATCATGATCCACACAGTCTAATTTTTGGCGTAATCAATAAAACACAAGTAAATGTTTTTTTCTGGAATTCTCTTGGTTTTTCTATGATCTAACAGATGTTGGAAGTTTGATTTCTTGTTCTTCTGCCTTTTCTAATCCAGCTTGAACATCTGATAGTTCACATTTCATGTACTGTTGAATCTCTCTTGGAGAATTTTGAACATTACTTTGCTATCATGTGAGATGAGTGCAGTTGTATGGTAGTTTGAATATTCTTTGACATTGCCTTCCTTTGGGACTGGAATGAAAACTGACCTCTTCCAGTCCTGTGGCCTCTGCTGAGTCTTCCTAATTTGCTGGTGTATTGAGTGCAGCTCTTTCACAGCATCTTTTAGGATTTGAAATGGCTCAACTGGGATTTCATTAACTCCACAAGCTTTTTTCTTAATGTTCCTTCCTAAGGCCCCCTTGACTTTGCATTCCAGGATGTCTATATCTAGGTGAGTGATCGCACCATTGTAGTTATCTGTGGTATATATATCTCTTCCTCAAATTTCCTTGTCATCAGTCTTCTAACCATATCCCCTCACCCCCCAAAGTCCCTGAGCATCCAGCCAATTCATTGGCCAAAACCATGAATCAGTATATATTTTACATTTTGGAACTCCTTCCAAGTTAAATAATTGACTAGTTTCACCCCTTGAAATGTACCCATTGGGAGGATTTCCTTTTGCTACTATTGTTCTGGTACTTTTCAGGACGAGGTTGCATTTCTGCAGCTGCCAATTTAAAAGATCATTGCGGAAATATTCCTTTACAAGTCTGAAGTCTTATATTCCTTTGTTAATTTATCATAAGTTATAGATGAAGGCAGGGTGAGATAAGGAAGTGTAATGGGAGTGGGGACCATGATCATTTTTGCCACTTTTCCCTGAAAATTTGCCTTCAGGACTTACTTGGGCCAGATCATGCCTCTATCACTTTATTTTTTGATGGGGTACTGCTGTGCACACCCAGCTTTATGGCTTAGACAGTTTTGATAATACCAAGTGCATGAAAGAAGCTTCGGTTGCATAGTGACTTGGTGACCCATGGTGAACCACTCAGTTTCCATTAAGGTGCAGTGGCAGGCCAAACTATTTCAGAAAAGGAGAGTAGTTATCTTGGAAGTATGGCAAGACTATTTTTCCAAAATCCTACTTGTCTGCACTGAAATTCATATATGGAAGCCTGGCAAGTTTTCCAACATTACTACCTGTGACTGAAACATCAAGCAACATAGATCTACTGGATTATTAATACTTGTCCTCAGTCTCAGAGATGCTTGTATGCCAGGTTGAACCTATAGCAGAGCCTTTTCTATTTCTGGAACTCATTTAAAAGTCGAATCTTTTTGAGTAACTTTACAATTGAGCCAGAGAAATATACCCAAATGTATGATACGATGACTATGATGACTCTCCAATCCAATAAGGCAAAGAGGCATTGAGCATCATCTCTGGTTATAGGAGAGGCCAGACGGAACAAGTTATACATCATATTAAGAGGGATAGATAGCACTATGTACCCATACTACTGGTCTCCTGGAAATTCCAATGAGTTTATTAGTAGTTTATTTGCTAAGTCGTGACCAACTCTTGAAACCCCATGGACTGTAGCCTGCCAGGCTGCTCTGTCATTGGGATTCTCCAGGCAAGAATACTGGAGTGGGTTGCTGTTACCTTCTCCAGGAGATGTTCCCAACCCAGGAATCAAACCTGGGTCTCCTGCATTGCAGGCAGATTCTTACTGACTGAGCTACAAGGGAAGCCCAATGAGTTTCAGTTTAGTTCAGTTCAGTTCAGTCGCTCAGTCGTGTCCAACTCTTTGAAACCCTTCTTCACAGTCCAACTCTCACATCCATACATGACCACAGGAAAAACCATAGCCTTGACTAGATGAACCTTTGTTGTCAAAGTAATGTCTCTGCTTTTGAATATGCTATCTAGGTTGGTCAAAACTTTCCTTCCAAGGAGTAAGCATCTTTTCATTTCATGGCTGCAGTAACCATCTGAAGTGATTTTGGAGCCCCCCAAAATAAAGTCTGACACTGCTTCCACTGTTTCCCCATCTATTTCCCATGAAGATATGGGACCAGATGCCATGATCTTCGTTTTCTGAATGTTGAGCTTTAAGCTAACTTTTCCACTCTCCACTTTCACTTTCATCAAGAGGCTTTTTAGTTCTTCTTCAATTTCTGCCATAAGGGTGGTGTAAATCTGAGTATCTGAGGTTATTGATATTTCTTTCAGAAATCTTGATTCCAGCTTGTGCTTCTTCCAGTCCAGCATTTCTCATGATGTACTCTGCATATAAGTTAAATAAGCAGGGTGACAATATACAGCCTTGACGTACTCCTTTTCCTATTTGGAACCAGTCTGTTGTTCCATGTCCAGTTCTAACTGTTGCTTCCTGACCTGCATATAGATTTTTCAAGAGGCAGATCAGGTGGTCTGGTATTCCCATCTCTTTCAGAATTTTCCACAGTTTATTGTGATCCACACAATCAAAGGCTGTGGCATAGTCAATAAAGCAGAAATAGATGTTTTTCCTGGAACTCTCTTGCTTATTCGATGATCCAGCGGATGTTGGCAATTTGATCTCTGGTTCCTCTGCCTTTTCTAAAACCAGCTTGAACATCAGGAAGTTCACGGTTCACATATTGCTGAAGCCTGGCTTCGAGAATTTTGAGCATTACTTTACTAGCCTGTGAGATGAGTGCAATTGTGCAGAACTTTGAGCATTCTTTGGCATTGAGTTTCTTTGGGATTTCACTGAACACTGACCTTTTCCAGTCCTGTGACACCTGCTGAGTGTTCCAAATTTGCTGGCATACTGAGTGCAGCACTTTCACAGCATCATCTTTCAGGATTTGGAATAGCTCAACTGGAATTCCATCACCTCCACTAGCTTTGTTCGTAGTGATGCTTTCTAAGGCCCACTTGACTTCACATTCCAGCATGTCTGGCTCTAGGTCAGTGATCACACCATCATGATTATCTGGGTCGTGAAGATCTTTTTTGTACAGTTCTTCTGTGTATTCTTGCCATCTCTTCTTAATATCTTTTGCTTCTGTTAGGTCCATACCATTTCTATCCTTTATTGGGCCCATCTTTGCATGAAATGTTTCCTTGGTATCTCTAATTTTCTTGGAGAGATCTCTAGTCTTTCCCATTCTGTTGTTTTTCTGTATTTCTTTGCATTGATCACTGAAGAAGGCTTTCTTATCTCTTCTTGCTATTCTTTGGAACTCTGCATTCAGATGCTTATATTTTTCCTTTGCTCCTTTGCTTTCACAGCTATTTGTAAGGTCTCCCCAGACAGCCATTTTGCTTTTTTGCTTTTCTTTTCCACCGGGATGGTCTTGATCCCTGTCTCCTGTACAATGTCACGAACCTCAGTCCATAGTTCATCAGACACTCTATATCAGTTCTAGGCCCTTAAATCTATTTCTCACCTCCACTGTATAATCATAATGGTTTTGATTTAGGTCACACCTAAATGGTCTAGTGGTTTTCCCTACTTTCTTCAACTTAAGTCTGAATTTGGTAATAAGGAGTTCATGATCTGAGCCACAGTCAGCTCCTGGTCTTGTTTTTGTTGACTGTATAGAGCTTCTACATCTTTGGCTGCAAAGAATATAATCAATCTGATTTCGGTGTTGACCATCCGGTGATGTCCATGTATAGAGACTTCTCTTGTGTTGTTGGAAGATGGTGTTTGTTATGATCAGTGCATTTTCTTGGCAAAACTCTATTAGTCTTTGCCCTGCTTCATTCCATATTCCAAGGCCAAATTTGCCTGTTACTCCAGGTGTTTTTTGACTTTCTACTTTTGCATTCCAGTCCCCTATAATGAAAAGGACATCTTTTTTGAGTGTTAGTTCTAAAAGGTCTTGTAGGTCTTCATAGAACCGTTCAATTTCAGCTTCTTCAGCGTTACTGGTTGGGGCATAGACTTGGATTACTGTGATATTGAATGGTTTGCCTTGGAAATGAACAGAGATCATTTTGTCATTTCTGAGATTGCATCCAAGTACTGCATTTTGGACTCTTTTTTGACCTTGATGGCACTCCATTTCTTCTGAGGGATTCCTGCCCACAGTAGTAGAAATAATGGTCATCTGAGTTAAATTCACCCATTCCAGTCCAATATTTTAGTGAACTAAAAGTTCACTCATTCCTAGAATATGGACATTCACTCTTGCCATCTCTTGTTTGACCACTTCCAATTTGCGTTGATTCATGGACCTGACATTCCTGGTTCCTATGCAATATCACTTTTTACAGCATCAGACCTTGCTTCTATCACCAGTCACATCCACAGCTGGGTATTGTTTTTGCTTTGGCTCCATTACTTCATTCTTTCTGGAGTTATTTCTCCACTGATCTCCAGTAGCATATTGGGCACCTACTGACTTGGGGAGTTCCTCTTTCAGCATCCTATCATTTTGCCTTTTCGTACTGTTCATGGGGTTCTCAAGGCAAGAATACTGAAGTGTTTTGCCATTCCCTTGAGTCTCCTAATTTTAGTTTACAAGGAAATGTATTACCAAAAAGATCTAAAGTAGTTGCCACTTCTGACACAGTAATGAAAATCACATTTCCAGCTAAATACCAAGTACCAGCAGCTCCGACAATATGTTCTTGCGTTGAAATACATCTGGCACAGAAGCTGGCTAACCTTAGAATTATACACTGTCACTCTCCAAGATCCATGCCTATCCTGCAACAGGCAAAAATAGGAGAGCTGAACACATATGTGGTGGTAACTCCCATCCCACATCTTTCAAGGTTTGATGGTGGCACTAATCTCTACAGTCCCTCCAGGCATATGGTACAACTTTTAGTTTACTATTTTTCTAAGGACAGGCAGTAATAATGCCTTCCACTGAGGTTTTTCTCACATAATATCCCTTATTCCTCAGGACAGTGAACTAATGTAATAATTCTGTCAGTCGCTAAGTATGTCTGTTCCAATTATCCATTCTGAAATTGGAAAATAACCACAGCATGGGTTCCATGACCACAGGACCCACTGTAAATAGACTTGAGCTAAACTTCCATTGGTCACCAGACCTCCATTATTTCAACTCTAATTGAGGGGCTACGGTAATGTTTTGACCTCCTGGAATAAGTTTCATGTTAAAGTCAGTGTCCTGAAACTTCTGATTATTAACTTTTCCACAGTGCATAGTTAACCTGATAAAAGGTCAAAGGTCCCTCTAGGGAAATATGAGGTAAAGATAAATTATACATTTTAGCAAGGTACCAGAGTCCTGCTTCAAGGGGACTGGATATCCCTTTTTTCTTAGGATTCAGAATCTGTAAGCTGGCTCAAGTCTGGGAACTCATTTGATGACATGAATTTCTATATTCATGATTTGAGTTAGAATTTTTTTTTTACTTTATTTAAAACTTTTCTGCTGACACAGGTCAGTGGAGAGTCGAGTAAAATCCCTCTCTTTTTATCCTAGGAACATCATGATCAGCTAGACAACACGTCTTGTGCTGATTATTTAGATTGTCATTTTGATTCTACTATCCATTTTGGTAACTAAGCCCACCTTGCCTTTCAGATTAAGTGCCATCACTTGACTACTGGCTGCTCCCTAGGATCAAATCACTCTTAACACATTTGCATTTCACAAACCAGCAACCAGTTTTCATTAGAGACCTGGGCTTTAGAAAATAGACATCTCAGCTTTTCAAGGATACTGAAGCATTCAAATTTATTTCTCATGGTTGTGATGAATGGTGAACATTTGGGACCCTTTCAGGGAGGCTTAGTAGATTTTTAATAACAAATCCATTCTAATATTTCAATTTCAGGAGAGTTCAGTTCGGTTCAGTTGCTCAGTCGTGTCCAACTCTTTGCGACCCCATGGACCGCAACATGCCAGGCTTCCCTGTGCATCACTAACTCTTTGAGTTTACCCAAACTCATGTCCATTGAGTCAGTGATGCCATCTAACCATCTCATTCTCTGCTCTCCACTTCTCTTCTCACCTTCAATCTTTCCCAGCATTGGGGTCTATTCAAATAACTCAGGTCTTAGCGTCAGGTGGCCAAAAACAAAATATTGGAGTTTCAGCTTCAACATCAGTCCCTCTCATGAATATTCATGACTGATTCCCTTTAGGATGGACTGGTTGGATCTTCTTGCAGTTCAAGGAACTCTCAGGAGTCTTCTCCAAAACCACAGTTCAAAAGCATCAATTCTTCAGCGCTCAGCTTTCTGTATAGTCCAACTCTCACATCCATACATGATTACTGGAAAAACCATAGCCTGGACTAGACGGACCTTTGTTGGCAAACTAATGTCTCTGCTTTTTAATATGCTGTTTAGGTTGGTAATAACTTTCCTTCCAAGGAGTATGTGTCTTTTTTATTTCATGGCCACAGTCACAACATACAGTGAATTTGGAGTCCAAAAAAAATAAACTGAGCCACTGTTTCCACTATTTCCCCATCTATTTGCCATTAACTGATGGAACCAGATGCTATGATCTTAGTTTTCTGAATATTGACCTTTAAGCCAACTTTTTCCACTCTCTTTTTTCACTTTCATTAAGAGGCTCTTTAGTTCTTCTTTACTTTCTGCAATAAGGGTGGTCTCATTTGCATATCTGAGGTCATTGATATTTCTCCTGACTATCTTGATTCCAGCTTGTGCTTCATCGAGCAAGTGTTTCTCATGGTGTACTCTGCATATAAGTAAAATAAACAGGGTGACAATATACAGCCTTGACGTACTCCTTACCCTATTTGGAACCAGTCTGTTGTTCCACGTCCTGTTCTAACTGTTGCTTCCTGATCTGCATACAGATTTCTCAAGAGGCATGTCAGGTGGTCTGGTATTCCCATCTCTTTTAGAATTTTCCACAGTTGTGGTGATCCACACAGTCAAAGGTTTGGCATAGTTAATAAAGCAGAAATAGATGTTTTTCTGGAACTCTTTGCTGTTTCAATAACCCAACAGATGTTGGCAATTTGATCTCTGGTTCCTCTGCCTTTTATAAATCCAGTTTTAACATCTGGAAGTTCACGGTTCTCATATTGTTGAAACCTGGTTTGGAGAATTGTGAGCATTGCCTTACTAGTGTGTGTGATAATTGCAATTGTGAAGTAGTTTGAGTATTCTTTGGCATTGCTTTGAGGGTTAGGGTTAGGGTTAGGGTTACATCCATTGGGTTATTGAAAAAGCAAAGAGTTCCAGAAAAACATCTATTTCTGCTTTATTAACTATGCCAAACCTTTGACTGTGTGGATCACCACAACTGTGGAAAATTCTAAAAGAGATGGAAATACCAGACCACCTGACATGCCTCTTGAGAAATCTGTATGCAGATCAAATTTGGAATTTGAGTATTTCTTTGGGATTGGAATGAAAACTGACCTTTTCCAGTCCGTGGCCACTGCTGTTTTCCAAATTTGCTGGCATATTAAGTGCAGCACTTTCATGGCATCATCTTTTAGGATTTGAAATAGCTCAACTGAAATTCTATCACCTCCACTAGCTTTGTAGTGATGCTTCCTAAGGCCCACTTGGCTTCGCATTCCAGGATGTCTGGCTCTAGGTGAGTGATCATTCCATCGTGATTATCTGGGTCATGAAGATCTTTTTTGTCTACCTACCTTTTAATCACTTCTGCTACATTAAACCAAAGTGGAGGGGACATTTCTATGGAACTCACAATGGACCATTATTTTGTTCATGTATTAGCCACCACAAGCTATTTGAGGCTTTCTTACCTCATCCAGTTGCAACATTAAATGGAGATATCCGTTTAATGAGCCCATATCAATAAATTATGCCTGATCAAATTTGATGATTTTTCTACCTCCCTCAAGTTCCATATACATTCCCTAGATTTATATCACAAAGGTTTAGAGATTTTCTTTACTTCCCTCCAGCTGCAACATGAAGAGTAAAATCTCTGCTTGGTAAGCACACCTCAATTAGCAGTTAGGTCTGATCAAAGTTTATTTCTTTCTATAATTGTCCCATACTGGTTATCTCTATTCCCACATATATTCCTTGGATTTCTGTTTGTGTAAATTAGAAAACTCAAGTAGCTCTTTTGGAGTGTAGTGCACCTCCTCCAATGTCACTGTCTGTACCTTGCTTTCAGATGCCTGCTGGGGCCTGAGACAAGTTACAGAATCAGAAACAATGAGGGGAGCTGAGGTGGGTCCTCAGGAGAATCAGCATGGTCTTTCTTTTTTTATTTTATTTTATTTTTAAACTTTACAATATTGTATTAGTTTTGCCAAATATCAAAATGAATCCGCCACAGGTATACCCGTGTTCCCCATCCTGAACCCTCCTCCATCCTCCCTCTCCTACCCTCCCTCTGGGTCGTCCCAGTGCACCAGCCCCAAGCATCCAGTACCGTGCATCGAACCTGGACTGGCGACTCGTTTTATACATGATATTATACATGTTTCAATGCCATTCTCCCAAATCTCCCCACCCTCTCCCTCTCCCACAGAGTCCATAAGACTGATCTATACATCGGTGTCTCTTTTGCTGTCTCATACACAGGGTTATTGTTACCATCTTTCTAAATTCCATATATATGCGTTAGTATACTGTATTGGTGTTTTTCTTTCTGGCTTACTTCACTCTGTATAATAGGTTCCAGTTTCATCCATCTCATTAGAACTGATTCAAATGTATTCTTTTTAATGGCTGAGTAATACTCCATTGTGTATATGTACCACAGCTTTCTTATCTATTCATCTGCTGATGGGCATCTAGGTTGCTTCCATGTCCTGGCTATTATAAACAGTGCTGCGATGAACATTGGGGGTGCACGTGTCTCTTTCCCTTCTGGTTTCCTCAGTGTATATGCCCAGCAGTGGGATTGCTGGATCATAAGGCAGTTCTATTTCCAGTTTTTTAAGGAATCTCCACACTGTTCTCCATAGTGGCTGTACTAGTTTGCATTCCCACCAACAGTGTAAGAGAGTTCCCTTTTCTCCACACCCTCTCCAGCATGGTCTTTCATGGCAGCTGATGCAGGGGAGGCCACTGCAGTTTCTTCAGCCAAGGGAGGGTTAATTCTATAGACAGGAGGTATAGCCTTGTCTTCTGGGGTTGGAGACACCACTTCACTGGCAAAGAACACTCACCTTATCCTTGTTTCTTCTTTTAAGTTTCCTCAAACCTTTGGTGATCTAAGCTGGAATCTGGAATTTATTCATGACTCTTCTCATACCTTCATCCTATATTAAGTTTTTTTTTTTTCTTTGCTGTTTATAATTCCTAAGTATTGCTTTGACTCTTCTCTATCTCTCAGTTTTAGTTTGGGTTCCCCAAGATGAAGACACTGAGATGAAATTTTCATGAAAGCTTAGCTTTAGCCTAGAGCCCTGGAGCCCTGGAATATATGTTGTCCTGCAGTACTGGTTCCACCATACATCAAGGGGATCAGCCTTTTCATTGCTGCTTCTGTCATTCATTATTAACTCCTGGCCCCTTGGATGGTGGGTATAATCTCCAGTGAGGCAGTTCCAATTATCTCTCCTGCAGCTGTCCAGAAAAAATGGGACTGTGAGCTTTTAGCAGCCCAGGCAAACAGCAGCTGTGTTCTAGGTGTACCTGTGCAGTGAATGAGGTCTGACCAGATGCAGAGGGTCTACAACATTCTTCACCATCACTGGCACCACTGGAAGTCACACCTCCATCATTTCATGTCCAAATCATTACAGTAGCTTCCCTAACATTCTGCTACTTGTGCTCTTCAATTTATTTTCTCTACTATAGCCAAACACCTTCCCCAGTGGCTCAGATGGCAAAGAATCTGTCTGCAGTGCAGGAGACCCAGGTTTGATCCCTGGTTTAGGAAGATGATCTGGAGAAGGGAATGACAACCCACTCCAGTATTCTTGCCTAGAGAATCCAAATAACAGAGGAGACTGATGGACTACAGTTCATGGGATCACAAAGAGTCGGACATGACTGAGTAACTAAAATGTTTTCACTATAACCAAAGTTATTATTCTAAAATTGTAAATCTAACTGCATCATGTGCTAGCTCAGTCTTATGGACTCTGTGGGAGAGGGAGAGGGTGGGAAGATTTGGGAGAATGGCATTGAAACATGTAAAATATCATGTATGAAACGAGATGCCAGTCCAGGTTCAATGCACGATACTGGATGCTTGGGGCTAGTGCACTGGGACGACCCAGAGGGATGGTATGGGGAGAGAGGAGGGAGGAGGGTTCAGGATAGGGAGCACATGTATACCTTTGATGGATTCATTTTGATATTTGGCAAAACTAATACAATTATGTAAAGTTTTAAAATAAAATAAAATTTAAAAAAAATACTTTCCAAAAAATATCTGAAAAAATATTTATATAACTGAAATCACTCCACTGTACACCTGGAACCCACAATGTCAGAAATTATCTGTACTTCAATATGAAAAATAAAAATCTTTTAATATCATGGCAACCCACTCCAGTATTCTTGCCTGGAGAATACCCATGGACAGAGGAGCTTGGAGGGCTAGAGTCCATGGGTCACAAAGAGTCAGACATGACTGAGTGACTCAGCACAGCACACAGTACTTAGTTTTAAGCCTTAACACAATCATGAGCCCCGTCCCAGTCTTTTCTGTCCCTATCACTCCAGCTTCAATTCAGTTCAGTCGCTCAGTCAAGTCCAACTCCACAAAGTCACACGCATCAGCTCCCTATCTTGCTATTTATCCTTTAGAAACTGTCTAGCATGCTTTCTGGAGTGTAGTGCATATTCAATAAACAGTTGTTGAACCAGGAGTTTAGTAACCACAGCTATGTGACATTTATGAGGAGTCAGTGTACACACTTCACCTTCTGGACTTTGTTACATATTTCCTCTCCTAAAACATTCTTGCTCCATCTGATGTCTATTCATGCCTCTGATTCTTTGAGTCCCATTTCTGATGTATTTTCACCTTGGAGTGTTTTCTGAACCCCCAGGTCTTTGTTCTGTGTTCCTCAAAAGTGCTTTCAGAGTAAGTACCCTTGTTTCCATTATCTTACTGTTTATAGTACTGTGTTGTAATTTTTTGCTCTCTTCTGAGAATCTATGAATCTAAGGTCTGTGGAGACATCATTCAGGTTTTTCTTTATTCATGCTGAAGCCCCAGCAACTGTCACTATTTGATACGTTCCTTGGGCTGAAAAATATGTGTTGTTTAATGAATGTAGGGTGGGTGAAATGAATGGAATATACTTATGCTAGGGTTGCTTTTTGTGTAAATGGGGCTACAAATTCAAAACAAAACACGTGTATACCCATGGTGGATACATGTTGATGTATGGCAAAACCAAAGCAATATTGTAAAGTAAAAATAATGATAATAATAAAAAATAAAGTAACATAAAAATTTAAAAAATAAATAAAAATAAAAAACAAAAAATATATTTTTATAATGAAATTTTACCAAAAAGTAAATGCAGGAAATATGTTTTGATTTTTAAATCAAAATATAAAAACCAATAAATATGAAATAATCAATATAAAATAATAAATATTGAAAAAATATTGACAGAGAAATATAGGGAAAAACAGAATGATGATATCATGCTTAGGACTGGTAGAGTATTTTGTTCAAAAGATAATGAGGTTATTTTCAATTTATTCCTTATTCCTAGTTTATGCAGGAATAAAACCACATCTTAGTTTTCAAAAGACATATACCTAGATAACTTGCCTGAGTCTGAAACCGGTAAAGGTAGAAAAAAATTCCTAGTCTGCAATACTACATTTTGCCCAATATTTTGTTGAATTTATTCATCTTCCCTTATACTTACACTTATTCATCTAACATTTATCATAAATCAGACATTGTGACTTGAAGATATTATTAGCAGGTAGGGAAATACTTTACAGAGTATGACTTAATTTCTTTAATTAATTGAAATTCCTGTCTGATATTAGACCATTCTTTTACATGGATCTTAACTCTTTTTGATGGGTTTTCAGGATAAGATTGTAACATGAGCAATACAAAGTGATTTTTAATGCATTAAGAAAATTTGGAATATTGTACAACATTCCTTGAATTCCCCTTAGAGTTTAAATGTTCCATTGTTTATCATATATTAATGCATATGTATGGAATCTAGAAAAAAGGCAAAGATGAACCTATGTGTAAGGTAGGACTAGAGGTGCAGATGTTGAGAATTGATTTGTGGGCACAGTGGAGGAAAGAGGGTCTGGATGAACTGAGAGAATAGCATTGAAAATATCATGTGTAAAATAGTTAGAGGAAAGCTGCTGTACAGCACAGGGAGCTCAGGTCGATGCTCTGTGATGACCTAGAGGGGAGTTATATACCACGGTGTTACATATCACATACCATATATACACATATATATATATATATATATATGGACAGAGGATCCCGGTGGGCTACAGTCCACAGGGTCACAAAGAGTCGGACATGACTAAAGCGACTTAGCACACATCATATACACAATTTCAGCACAGTCCCTGTCTCAATAAATGGTAAGTAGTATCAATATGTTTTTCCAATAGTCATATGTGCATGTGATATTTTGACTATAAAGAAGTCTGAGCACAGAAGACTTAATGCTTTCAAACTGTGGTGCTGTGGAAGACTCTTGAGAGTCCCTAGGACTGCAAGGAGATCCAACCAGTCTTTCCTCAAGGAAATCAGCCCTGACTCTTCATTGGAAGGACTAATGCTGAAGCTGAAGTTCCAATATTTTGGCCACTTGATAGAAAGAGCTGACTCATTGGAAAAGATCCTCATGCTGCAAAAGATTGAAGGCAAAAGGAGGAGGGGAGGCAGATGAGATCATAGGATAGCATCACCAACTCAACAAACATGAGTCTGAGCAAACTCTAAGAGAGAGTGGAGGACAGAGGAGTCTGGGGTGCTGCAGTCTATGGGGTCCCAAAGAGTCAGAAATGATTTAGCAACTGAACAACATAATTATGTTACCTTTGTATCATTGTCTGACAGCATATTTCTGCAGTTAAGAACATGGTCTGAGACAGCAGCTAAAAATATGGTTCTTCAATATTTCCGTTTTGGAATTTTCCCATTCTATTTATTTCATCACCTATAAAATGAGGATAATAGCAATGCCTACTTATTTGGATAGTTACAGCGATATCAGTTCAATATCAATGTATTTATTTTTTGTTTTATTAGAATGAATTTATTAAGGCATATAGATAGATAAAGCTAGAAAAACTAAGTCTTAGTTTTCTCAGAATGTTCCAAACATTAAAAAGTAGTCTCCTGCCACTTTGTCTCACATTTCATGCATCATTTCTTCTCCTCATTGTGGAATCTATGATTTATAGTGGCTATTTTCCCCCCTTTATCTCAAAGGTCTTTTTTGCTGAAAGTATCAACAATGTCCTTCTGAACTTTGCACCAGGAGAATCAATGCTGGTCTCTGTGTACCTCTTATTTATCACCTGAAATAGATTTTCTATTATACAAATTCCTAATGGCATTTTTCATCTGGGCATTTCTCAAGGTATAGATGAATGGATTTAACATGGGAGTTATCATAGTGTAGAATACAGCCACTGCTTTATCAATTGGTAAAGAAACTGGTGGTCTCAGATATACAAAAATGCAGGGCACAAGGAGCATGGTGACAACTGTGATGTGGGAGACACAAGTGGAGAGGGCCTTGCGCCTTGCCTCCAAACTGTGGTTCCTTAGGGAGTGCAGAATGACCACATAGGAGCCCACCAAGAGGATGAAGTTTATAAGACAAATGAAACCACTGTTGGCAGCAACAAATAGTCCTAGAATGTGAGTATCAGTGCAGGCAAGATTTAGCAAAGGGTTCAGATCACACAAAAAGTGGTCTATGACATTAGGGCCACAGAAGGGTAATCTGAAGATGAAAAAGATCTGTATGATTCCATGAAGAAAGCCTCCCGCCCATGCTACTCCAATTAGCAGCCAACACACCCTCCAGTTCACGATGCTTGTGTAGTGCAAGGGCTTGCAGATGGCCACATAGCGGTCATAGGCCATCACAGTGAGCAGGATGGCCTCAGCACTTCCGAAGAAATGTTCCCCAAAGATTTGCATCACGCATCCATTGAAGAGGATGGTATTCCTTTCACGGAGGGAATCGACAATCAGTTAAGGGGTATTCACAGAGGAGTAGCAAGCATCAATAAGGGAGAGATAAGCCAGAAAAAAGTACATGGGAGATCCCAGTAATGGACTGACTATAATGGTGACCATGATGAACAAATTTCCTACCACAGAGATGATGTAGACAACCAAAAACAAAACAAATATGATCTTCTGCAACTTTGAATTCTGTGTGAGCCCCAAGAGAACAAACTCTGTCACGTTGCTCCTATTCTCCATTTATTTTGTATTATGGTTCATTATGTTACCTGAAAAAAAAAAAAAAAAAAAAGTTACTTTTCAGCACCTCAACCTTGATTTCACTAAGCCTCTCCATGTAATAAAAAATAAATGCCCAGGTTATATGGAGTTCTGAATTTTTGAGTTCTTTTCTTGACATAGGAAAAATATTTCTGATCTGTTAAAGATAACTTACATACTCCCCTGAGGAGAGAAAATACTTAGAGTTAGAGACATGAGGGACTCTGAACACAAAGGTGGGAGAATTTCTGTGCACATATACTTATGTGAGATGACGCAAGCCCAATATGAATCAATAGATCCCACATACAGTGGCAGCCAAACCTGAGATGAAAGGTAGAATATGGATGTAAAGGGTAAAGGGTATGAATGCAAAACCACGGGGTTTTCCCTTTATTCTTAGGAAATGAGAAACCATGTAAGTTAAATGAAAATGTGAAAATAAGGATGAAGAGGGATGTGAGAGAGAGAAGGTGTGTTGGATTTAATTCCAAAAATGATCTTTTTCTTACTTGTATGAAGTGCGATGAGGTTTAGTAAGGGGAGGGAAGATAGAACAACATTAGTATCAGACTGTAATATTTCACATAAAGTGTAACAGAGCTTTGGAAATGGGAAAATAATGAAAAGGTAAAGAAGCTACTGTGCCAGAATACTGGAGTGGGTAGCCGTTCCCTCCTCCAAGGCATCTTCCCAACCCAGGGATCAAACCCAGGTCTCCCACATTGCAAGCGGATTCTTTACTAGCTGGGCCACTGGGGAGCCCAATAAAATAAACATGTTTCCTAAATCCAATAACATTAAAATAATTGATAAATATACTTTAATGATCAATTGCTATATGCACAGCATGATTACAGTCTATGTATATTTCTTTCACATAGCATATGAGAAGGAATCTTAGTATATAATAGTAAAAATATAGTAGTAATAATACTATTAGCTAAAACTTGCTGAACATTTACTGTGCTCTAAGAGGCCATCCAATGCTTTGGCCACCTGATGTGAAGAGCTGACTCATTTGAAAAGACCCTGATGCTTTGAAAGATTGAAGGCTAGAGGAGAAGGGGAAGATAGAGGATGAGATGGTTGGATGGCATCACCGACTCAATGGACATGAGTTTGAGTAAACTCCTGCAGTTGGTGATGGACAGAGAGGCCTGGCGTGCTGCAGTCCAGGGAGTCACAAAGAGTCAGACATGACTGAGAAACTGAAGTGAACTGAACTGAAGATACTTCATTATTCAAGCTTCATTAAAAACTTGTGTTTACTACTATCATTTTTATACTTATTTTACACATTAGGAAGTAGAAGCTTAGAGAAGTTAAGAATTCTGCGTAAACTCAGGCAGCTACAAAGGACAGAGTTAAGATTAGTTTAAATTATACTTTTATTTTTTGTTGTTCCAAATTTTTAAACCATAACCTATAAAATTATTACAATAAACAATGCTAAATTAGTAAACTTTAAAAAATGAAACCA
Organism: Bos indicus x Bos taurus; assembly: GCF_003369695.1. Lineage (NCBI taxonomy): Eukaryota > Metazoa > Chordata > Mammalia > Artiodactyla > Bovidae > Bos > Bos indicus x Bos taurus. The sequence continues at coordinate 142,949 of NC_040103.1, read as the reverse complement.
ATATAGTCATATTTATCTTTATCTTACCTCAGAGGCAGTTTTATATATAAATTTAATCAACCTATACAAAGATCAGAGATGTACACACACAGTATAATTTACTGAACTCCCCCAATATTAATAACTATATGGTACTGCTTTCATCAAAGGTCCATTTTATCTTTTTTTTTTCCCCTACCCACACTTCTTCCATCGAAAATTTCCCTATAAAGCATGAACCCACACTCTTCTGCAAAATGTTGTAAATGACTTTGAAAATGACAATCCCATTGGGAGAGCATATTGATTTGGGAATCAGAAGGTCCAGATTATAATCTTGCCTTTTCCCTCTTGCTACTTGTTGATCTGAGGTGCATTTCTTGGCATCTTACATTTTTGTTTTTCAGTATCAAGTGAGAAGTATAATCCACCTCACCTCCCAGGCCATCATGAGAACTGATTGAAGAGATCTCTGAATGCAAACACCACATTATTGGGACACACAGAGGACCTTCCTCACTTATATGGCTATTTATGCACTCTGGATTAGGAGAAATCTATATTTTTGGAAATGATATATCTAAACATTTGACCATACAATAGACTAAGGAAGAATCATCTCCAATTTTACATTTAAAGAAGTCACAGAGATCCATATTATGTTCAGCATTTGCTCCCAGGAAGTTCTTCATATGCATATTTGAACAAAACAAGTGATGGTTCATATCATCTAATATTTACATTGATATCTTTTTGTGTGTGAAATTCATTTAGGTTTTATTTTCATACTCATGAGTAGTCTTAATTATTAAAATAATTGTCTGAGACAAAATAAGTATAACTGATGTTAGAGAAAAGGGTTTTAACAAATTTATTAATCCCAGTGAGACTAGTATTTTCTTCTGTCAAATTAGGTTTATGAAATTTACCAAATATCTTTTGAAGAAAGGTGGTGAATATAAAAGGTTTTACTATTGTATTTGAAAAGTATTAAAATATAATAATTACTATATATGGAAAATAACAACCTTTTCTAATTTACTAACAGAACTGTTGAAAAACTTACCTTCTGGTCTTAGATGATATTAATGATATTTGAGGGTGTTCAGAACTAATTCCATTTTAAAATTGACCTCCTCTTTGGATAAGAAACTTTCAATAGGAATAATATGACACACTCAGAAAGAGGCTATTCAGATAATTCAATATCAAGTCAATAGAAAATAAGTAAGTCTTTGGATAGGTCTAAATCTTTTCTTCTAGCTTAAAGACTGAAAAAGTTTTCACAGAAAATCTGGGACTTGAATTTAGAATAAATTCGCTTAAAATACCAAGGTAAAATTATCTTCCATGAATGGCCTGATCCAAAAGCTAGGAGGCAGAATGTGTGGAGGAAATATATTCAAATGAGTCTTTCCACTCTTGACATATATTTCTTTGGAAAATGTAAACAAGAAAAGACATTTTCGATTGCATGTGTGGCCATTTACCAAGTTTGCCATATAGGTTCTAGGACCTGATCTATAGCAGCAATTTTCTCTCCCAGGAATTAATTATCTGCTTTGATGGAAAGATTTTGTCTTAGAAACAGGTGTTCTCTGGAGATATGGTTGGGAAACACTCATTTTGAGTGGGGAATTGTGTTCCCTGCACTTGCAGCCAAAATATGTGAGTGTCTTTTCTCTGTCTGAACCTGGCTTTCTAAGTATGCTGCTGCTGCTAAGTCACTTCAGTCGTGTCCAACTCTGTGCGACCCCATAGACGGCAGCCCACCAGGCTCCCCCATCCCTGGGATTCTCCAGACAAGAACACTGGAGTGGGTTTCCATCTCCTTCTCCAATGCATGAAAGTGAAAAGTGAAAGGGAAGTTGCTCAGTCGTGTCTGACTCTTAGCGACCCCATGGACTACAGCCTACCAGGCTCCTCCATCCATGGGATTTTCCAGGCAAGAGTACTGGAGTCAGGTGCCATTGCCTTCTCCCTAAGTATGCTGACTGTTGTATAAATAGCAAGGATGGTGTAATTCCATCACAGTAATATCTGTGATGTAGTTACCCTGTGAGATCATGTCAGAGAGAAAACTTCCATTATATATATGTACTATATCTTCCTTATCCATTTATCTATTGATGGACAATTAATTGCTTCTTTGTATTGACTATTGTAAACAGCACTGCAATGAACACTGGAGTGCATGTATCCTTATGAAACATGTTTTTCCCAGATATATATCCAGGAGTAGGATTTCTAGGTCGTATGGTAGCTTTATTTTTAGTTTTATTTAATAAAAATCCATATTGTTCTCCGTACTGGTTGTATCAATTTACGTTCCCTTCCACAGTGTTGGAGTGTTCTTTTTTCTCCACACCCTTTCCAGTATTTACTGGTTGTAGGTTTTTTTGATGATGGTCATTCTGACAGGTGAGTTGATGTCTCACTGTAATTTTAATTTGCATTTCTGTGATACTTAGCAATGTGTGCATCTTGTCATGTGCCTCATGGCATCTGTATGTTTACATTGATGAAATGTCTATTTAGATCTGCTCTTTTTTTTTTAAATTGAGCTGCATGAGGTTTGTAAATCTGGGAATCTAATCCTTTGTTAGCTGTGTTATTTGCAAAGATTTTCCTCCAATCTGTGGGCTTTATTGTTTTATTATTATTTTTAGATTTATTTATTTTAACTGGAGGCTAATTACTTTACAATATTGTATTGGTTTTGCCATACATCAACATGAATCTGCCATGGGTATACACGTGTTCCCCATCCTGAACCCCCCACCTACCTCCCTCCTTGTACCATCCCTCTGGGTCATCCCAGTGCACCAGTCCCAAGCAACCAGTATCATGCATTGAACTTGGACTTGCAATTCGTTTCATATATGATATTATACATGTTTCAATGACATTCTCCCAAATCATCCCATCCTCTCCCTTTCCCACAGAGTCCAAAAGACTGTTCTATACATCTGTGTCTCTTTTGCTGTCTCGCATACAAGGTTATCATTACCATCTTTTAAATTCCATATATATGCATTAGTATACTGTATTGGTGTTTTTCTTTCTGGCTTACTTCACTCTGTATAATACGCTCCAGTTTCATCCACCTCATTAGAACTGATTCAAATTTATTCTTTTTAAGGCTGAGTAGTACTCCATTGTGTATATGTACCACAGATTTCTTATCCATTCATCTGCTGATGAATATCTAGGTTTCTTCCATGTCCTGGCTATTATAAATAGTGCTGCGATGAACACTGGGATACACTTGTCTCTTTCAATTCTGGTTTCCTCGGTGTGTATGCCCGGTAGTGGGATTTCTGGGTCATGAGTTCAGTTCAGTTCAGTTCAGTCACTCAGTCGTGTCCAAATCTTTGTGACTTCATGAATTGCAGCATGCCAGGCCTCCCTATCCATCTTAAGGCAGTTCTATTTCCAGTTTTTTAAGGAATCTCCACACTGTTCTCCATAGTGGATATACTAGTTTGCATTCCCACCAACAGTGTAAGAGGGTTCCCTTTTCTCTACACCCTCTCCAGCATTTATTGCTTGTAGACTTAGATCACAGCCATTCTGACTGGCGTGAAATGGTACCTCATAGTGGTTTTGATTTGCATTTCTCTGATAATGAGTGATGTTGAGCATCTTTTCATGTGTTTGTTAGCCATCTGTACGTCTTCTTTGGAGAAATGTCTGTTTAGTTCTTTGGCCCATTTTTTGATTGGGTCGTTTATTTTTCTGGAATTCAGCTGCAGGAGTTGCTTGTATATTTTTGAGATTAGTTATTTGTCAGTTGCTTCATTTACTATTATTTTCTCCCATTCTGAAGGCTGTCTTTTCACCTGGCTTATAGTTTCCTTTGTTGTGCAGAAGCTTTTATTTTAATTAGGTCCCATTTGTTTATTTTTGCTTTTATTTCCAGTATTCTGGGAGGTGGGTCATAGAGGATCCTGCTGTGATTTATGTCGGAGAGTGTTTTGCCTATATTCTCCTCTAGGAGTTTTATAGTTTCTGGTCTTACATTTAGATATTCAATCCATTTTGAGTTTATTTTTGTGTATGGTGTTACAAAGTGTTCAGTTTCATTCCTTTATAAGTGGTTGACCAGTTTTCCCAGCACCACTTGTTAAAGAGATTGTCTTTTCTCCATTGTATATTCTTGCTTCCTTTGTCAAATATAAGGTGTCCATAGGTGTGTGGATTTATCTCTGGGCTTTCTATTTTGTTCCATTGATCTATATTTCTGTCTTTGTGCCAGTACCATACTGTCTTGATGACTGTGGCTTTGTAGTAGAGCCTGAAGTAGGCAGGTTGATTCCTCCAGTTCCATTCTTCTTTCTCAAGATTGCTTTGGCTATTTGAGGTTCTTTGTATTTACATACAAATTGTGAAGTTATTTGTTCTAGCTCTGTGAAAAATATGATTGGTAGCTTGATAGGGATTGCACTGAACCTATAAATTGCTTTGGGTAGTATACTCCTCTTCACTATATTGATTCTTCCGATCCATGAACATGGTATATTTCTCCATCTATTAGTGTCCTCTTTGATTTCTTTCACCAGTGTTTTATAGTTTTCTATGCATAGTTCTTTAGTTTCTTTAGGAAGATATATTCCTAAGTATGTTATTATTTTCTTTGCAATGGTGAGTGGAATTGTTCCTTAATTTCTGTTTCTATTTTCTAGTTGCTAGTGTATACGAATGCAAGGGAGTTTTGTGTGTTGATTTTATATCCTGCAACTTTACTATATTCATTGATTAGCTCTAGTAATTTTCTGGTGGAGTCTTTAGGGTTTTCTATATAGAGGATCATGCCATCTGCAAACAGTGAGAGTTTTACTTTTCCAATTTGGATCCCATTTATTTATTTTTCTGCTCTGATTGCTGTGTCCAAAACTTCCAAAACTATGTTGAATAGTAGTGGTGAAAGTGGGCAACCTTGTCTTGTTCCTGACTTTAGGGAAAATGTTTTCAATTTTTCATATTGAGGATAATGTTTGCTGTGGGTTTGTCATATATAGCTTTTATTATGTTGAGGTATTTTCCTTCTGTTCCTGCTTTCTGCAGAGTTTTTATCATAAATGGATGTTGGATTTTGTCAAAGGCCTTTCTGCATCTATTGAGATAATCATATGGCTTTTATTTGTATTTTTTTATATATTTTTTATTTTTATTTTTTAACTTTACAATATTGTATTGGTTTTGCCATATATCAAAATGAATCTGCCACAGGTATACACGTGTTCCCATTTGTTAATGTGGTGTATTACTTTGATTGATTTGTGGCTATTGAAGAATCCTTGCATCCCTGGGATAAAGCCCACTTGATCATGGTGTATGATCTCTTTAATGTGTTGTTGGATACTGATTGCTAGAATTTTGTTAAGGATTTTTGCATCTATATTCATCAGTGATATTGGCCTGTAGTTTTCTTTTTTTGTGGCATCTTTGTCAAGTTTTGGTATTAGTGTGATGGTGGCCTCATAGAATGAGTTTGGAAGTTTACCTTCCTCTGCAATTTTCTGGAAGAGTTTGAGTAGGATAGGTGTTAGCTCTTCTGTAAATTGTTGGTATAATTCAGCTATGAAGCCGTCTGGACCTGGGCTTTTGCTTGCTGGAATATTTCTGATTACAGTTTCAATTTCTGTGCTTGTGATGGGTCTGTTAAGATTTTCTATTTCTTCCTGGTTCAAATTCCTGGAAAGTTGTACTTTTCTAAGAATTTGTCCATTTCTTCCAAGTTGTCCATTTTATTGGCATATAATTGCTGATAGTACTCTCTTATGATCCTTTGTATTTCTGTGTTGTCTGTTGTCATCTCTGTATTTTCATTTCTAATTTTATTGATTTGATTTTTCTCCCTTTGTTTCTTGATGAGTCTGGCTATCTGGCTAATGGTTTGTTAATGTTATTTATCCTATCAAAGAACCAGCTTTTGGCTTTGTTGATTTTTGCCATGGTCTCTTTTGGTTCTTTTGCATGTATTTATGCCCTAGTTTTTAAGATTTCTTTCCATCTACTAACCCTGGCGTTCTTCATTTCTTCCTCTTCTACTTGCTTTAGGTGTAGAGTTAGGTTATTTATTTGACGTTTGTCTTATTTCTTGAGGTATACCTGTATTGCTATGAACCTTCCCCTTAGCACTGCTTTTACAGTGTCCCACAGGTTTTGGGTTGTTGTGCTTTCATTTACATTTGTTTCTATGCATATTTTGATTTCTTTTTCAAATTCTTCTGTGGTTTGTTGGTTATTCAGCAACGTGTTGTTCAGTCCCCATATGCTGGAATTTTTAGTAGCTTTTCTCCTGTAATTGACATCTAATCTTACTGCATTGTGGTCAGAAAAGATGCTTAGAATGATTTCATTTTTTTTTAAATTTACCAAGGCTACATTCATGGCCCAGGATGTGATCTATCCTGGAGAAGGTTCCATGTGCGCTTAAGAAAAAGGTGAAATTCATTGTTTTGGGGTGAAATGTCCTATAGATATCAATTAGGTCTAGCTGGTCTATTGTATCATTTAAAGTTTGTATTTCCTTGTTAATTTTCTGTTTAGTTGATCTATCCATAGATGTGAGTGAGGTATTAGAGTCTCCCACTATTATTGTGTCACTGTTAATTTCCCCTTTCATACTTGTTAGCATTTGTCTTACATATTGTGGTGCTCTTATGTTGGGTGCATATATATTTATAATTATTATATCTTCTTCTTGGATTGATCCTTTAATCATTATGTAGTGTCCTTTTGTGTCTCTTTTCACAGCCTTTGTTTTAAAGTCTATTTTATCTGATATGAGTATTGCTACTCCTGCTTTCTTTTTGTCTCTATTTGCTTGGAATATCTTTTTCCAGCCCTTCACTTTCAGTCTGTATGTGTCCCCTGTTTTGAGGTGGGTCTCTTGTAGACAACATATATAGGGGTCTTGTTTTTGTATCCATTCAGCCAGTCTTTGTCTTTTAGTTGGGACATTCAACCCATTTACGTTTAAGGTAATTATTGGTAAGTATGATCCCATTGCCATTTACTTTATTGTTTGGGGTTTGAGTTTATATACACCCTTTTTGTGTTTCCTGTCTAGAGAAGATTCTTTAACATTTGTTGGAGAGCTGGTTTGGTGGAGCTGAATGCTCTCAGCTTTTGCTTGTCTGTAAAGCTTTTGATTTCTCCTTCATATTTGAAATAGAGCCTTACTGGGTACAGTAATCTGGGCTGTAGGTTATTTTCTTTAATCCCTTTAAGTATGTCTTGCCATTCCCTTTGGGCCTGAAGAGTTTCTATTGAAAGATCAGCTGTTATCCTTATGGGAATCCCTTTGTGTGTCATTTGTTGTTTTTCCCTTGCTGCTTTTAATATTTGTTCTTTGTGTTTGATCTTTGTTAATTTAATTAATATGTGTCTTGGGGTGTTTCACCTTGGGTTTATCCTGTTTGGGACTCTGGTTTTCTTGGACTTGGGTGATTATTTCATTCCCCATTTTAGGGAAGTTTTCAACTATTATCTCCTCAAGTATTTTCTCATGGTCTTTCTTTTTGTCTTCTTCTTCTGGGACTCCTATGATTCGAATATTGGGGCATTTAACATTGTCCTGGAGGTCTCTGAGATTGTCCTTTAATGTTTCTTTTAATTCATTTTTCTTTTTCCCTCTCTGATATATTTATTTCTACCATTCTATCTTCTACTTCACTAATCCTATCTTCTGCCTCTGTTATTCTACTATTTGTTCCCTCCAGAGTGTTTTTGATCTCATTTATCACCTTATTCAGGAGAAGGCAATGGCATCCCACTCCAGTACTCTTGCCTGGAAAATCCCATGGATGCAGGAGCCTGGCAGGCTACAATCCATGGGGTCGCTAAGAGTCAGACACGACTGAGTGACTTCACTTTCACTTTTCACTTTCATGCATTGGAGAAGGAAATGGCAACCCACTCCAGTGTTCTTGCCTGGAGAATCCCAGGGATGGGAGAGCCTGGTGGGCTGCCGTCTATGGGGTCACACAGAGTCGGACACGACTGAAGCTACTTAGCAGCATTGCATTGCATTGCATTATTCATTATATATTGACTCTTTTTTTATTTATTCTAGGTCCTTGTTAAACCTTTTTTGCCTCTTCTTAATCCTTGTCTCCAGGCTATTTATCTGTGATTCCATTTTGATTTCAAGATTTTGGATCATTTTCACTATCATTATTCGGAATTCTTTATCAGGTAGATTCCCTATCTCTTCCTCCTTTGTTTGGTTTGGTGGGCATTTATCCTGTTCCTTTACCTGCTGGGTATTCCTCTGTCTCTTCATCCTGTTTTTATTGCTGTGTTTGGGATGGCCTTTCTGTATTCTGGCAGTTTGTGGAGTTCTCTTTATTGTGGAGTTTCCTTGCTGTGGGTGGGGTTGTACTGGTGGCTTGTCAAGGTTTCCTGGTTAGGGAAGCTTGTGTCCGTGTTTGGTGGGTGGAGCTGGATTTCTTCTCTCTGGAGTGCAATGAAGTCTCCAGTAATGAGTTATGAGATGTCAATGGGTTTGGTGTAACTTTGGGCAGCCTGTATATTGAAGCTCAGGGCTGTGTTACTGTGATGTTGGAGAATTTGTGTGGTATGTCTTGCTCTGGAACTTGTTGGCCTTTGGGTGGTGCTTGGTTTCAGTGTAGATATGGAGGCATTTGATGAGCTCCTGTCGATTAATGTTCCCTGGAGTCAGGAGTTCTCTGGTGTTCTCAGGATTTGGACTTAAGCCTCCTGCTTCTGGTTTTCAGTCTTATTTTTACAGTAGCCTCAAGACTTCTCCATATAAACAGCGCCATTGATAAAACATCTAGGTTAAAGATGAAAAGTTTCTCCACAGTGAGGGACACCCAGAGAGGTTCACAGAGTTACATGGAGAAGAGAAGAGGGAGAATGGAGTTAGAGGTAACCCGAATGAGATAAGGTGGAATCAAAAGAGGAGAGAGCAAGCTAGCCGGTAATCACTTCCTTATGTGTGATCCACAGTCTGGACTGCTCAGAGATGTTGACGGAGTTATACAGAGAAGAGAAGAGGGAGGAAGGAGACAGAGGTGGCCAGGAGGATAAAGGGGGGAATCAAAAGGAGAGAGACAGATCCAGCCAGTAATGAGTTTCCTAAGTGTTCTCCACCATCCAGAACACACAGATATTCACAGAGTTGGGTAGAGAAGAGAAGGAGGAGGGAGGAGATAGAGGCAAACTGGTGGAGAAAAAGGAGAATCCAAAGGGGGAGAGAGCAGTCAAGCCAATAATCTCACTCCCAAGTAAAAACGAGTACTGAAGATTGGGTTCTTAAAGGTACAAAATTGATAACAAATACCAAAAAGCAAAGATTAAAACTCTAGAGTAGCAGTTGGATTTTCAAAAATACAATATTAAAGAAAAGAAAAAAAAAAAAAAACCAAAGTTACAAAAATTATATATCAGATCAGATCAGTTGCTCAGTCCTGTCTGACTCTTTGTGACCCCATGAATCACAGGACGCCAGGCCTCCCTGTCCATCACCAACTCCCGGAGTTCACCCAGACTCACGTCCATCGACTCAGTGATGCCATCCACCCATCTCATCCTCTGTCGTCCCCTTCTCTTGCCCCCAATCCCTCCCAGCATCAGAGTCTTTTCCAATGAGTCAACTCTTTGCATGAGGTGGCCAAAGTACTGGAGTTTCAGCTTTAGCATCATTTCTTCCAAAGAAATCCCAGGGCTGATCTCCTTCAGAATGGACTGGTTGGATCTCCTTGTAGTCCAAGGGACTCTCAAGAGTCTTCTCCAAGACCACAGTTCAAAAGCATCAATTCTTCGGTGCTCAGCCTTCTTCACAGTCCAACTCTCACATCCATACATGACCACAGGAAAAACCATAGCCTTGACTAGACGAACCTTTGTTGGCAAAGTAATGTCTCTGCTTTTGAATATGCTATCTAGGTTGGTCATAACTTTCCTTCCAAGGAGTAAGCATCTTTTAATATGAAGTTTGCTTTAAAAAATAGGGTCTCGTTTTTTTGCAAAGTAATAGTAGGTTATAAAGATGAAAATTAAAGGAGTAATACATACAACACAGAAGTCGCTCAGTCATGTCTTACTCTTTGCGACCCCATGGATTGTAACCCACCAGGCTCCTCAGTCCATGGGATTTTCCAGGCATGAATACTGGAGTGGGTTGCTGTTTCCTTTTTAGAGGACTTAAAATTTTAAAAATATTAAAAAATGATAGTAAAAATATATCTAGGACTTTCTCTGGTGTTGTTGTGGGCAGTGTGGGGTCAGTTCATTTTCGGATAGTTCCTTGGTCCGGCACATATTTCTCAAGATCTATAGGCCCCTTCCTATGTAGTCAGTACTAACTACAGGGTTTTAATCTATTGCACCTGTCACTTCCAAGGCGGTTCCCTCTGTTTTAGCTTCTTCTGTTTGCTGGTCTCTTCAATGTCTGATTTCCACCATGACACAAGCAGGTGGTGGTGGACACTTTTTTAGGCTCACTTGTTCAGTCGTGCTGTGGGGAGGGAGGGACGCTGCAAACAAATAACACTGGCATGTGCTCGCAGTGTCTCAGCCACACTGGGTCTGCCCCCACTCATGACACGTGTGCCCTCCCTGCCCACACTGCTCAGGCTCTAGGTTGCTCTGCTGGGAACCATCCGAGGCTGGCCCTGGGCTGCATGCACCTCCCAGGTCTAAGCCGCTCGGTTCAGGCACTCAGGTAGTCCTCAGAAGTGCAGACTCACTTGGGTCTCACCTCAGGTGATGAGGTGTTTGGCGAGCATGGTCGCTGTGACTTATCGCCTCCCCCATCCATGCTGTTTGGTTTTCTGGGTGTAGAACCCCAAGAAGTCTTAGTTATCAAAGAAGCCTGCTTGCAGTTTGGTAGATAATGCCTCTCTGGGGCTGTGATTGCCTCCTTCCAGCTCTGGCTGCACTCGTGGCCTGTCACTGGAGGGGGATGGGCCTGCCTGCAGCCAGCTAGCTCTGTTCAGTCCTTTGTCCTGTGAGCGGGCCTGGTGGTGTCTTAGGTTAGGGCTTTTCATGTAGTAGCTATCCCACAGCCTGGTTTGCTAACCCAAGTTAGTTCCCTCAGATTGCCCTCAGGGCATTCACCTCCCTGCCCAGTTCCCACTTTCTAGTGTCGGGTGCAGGCGTCTGCCCTGCTTCTCCACTGGGGGAGTTACCGTTGGGCACGTAATCTGTGAGGTTTAATTATTTATTTATTTATTTTTTCCTCCCAGTTATGTTGCCCTCTGTGGTTCCAAGGCTCGCCACAGATTCAGCAGTGAGAGTGTTTCCTGGTGTTTGGAAACTTCTCTCTTTTTAAGGCTCCCTTTCTGGGATGGAGCTCCATCCCTACCTCTTTTGTCTCTCTTTTTGTTTTTTATATTTTTTCCTACCTCCTGTTGAAGACAATGGGCTGCTTTTTTGAGTGCCTGATGTCCTCTGATGACATTCAGAAGTTGTTTTGTGGAATTTACTCAGCGTTTAAATGTTCTTTTGTTGAATTTGTGGGGGAGAAAGTGGTCTCTCTGTCCTATTCCTCCGTCACCTTCAGGATGGCTTCAAGGGCATTTCATATGAAAATTTATTTGTTTAACTTACTCCTCACAGATTCTTCATCACTCCAATGCTATTTTTCACTTATCAAAAGTATGTAATTATAGAAGTCAGCATTATCAAATATTAATTGAATGACTACAATATGCCATGCATAACCCTCTTCTTCCAGACTTTCACTTTAATCAAATGGCATTAGAATGAAGATTTCTTCATGATATTGACTTAAAGCAGAAATATTTACAAGCTTAAATATTAAGTTAGGAAAATGATCTAGTCCCTTTTAAACATCTTTTATTACATCACCACGTCCACTCCATTAATTACTTTTAGATATTGAATTATTGAAATAACACTTATTTCTTGAAGAAAACATGAATTATATAATTTAAAAAGGAAAAACACTCTAGAAATAATTGTTATCAACTCAACTACATTGTAAAGCTTGCATTGTAAAACTTTAGAGAAATGTGACTGATATTACCTGACTACCTAAAGTAAAAGAAAAAGGTGACCATCACCATAGTGGTTTAATGTGGCTCTCATTTATCCCCTGGTATGATGTGATGAGAGAAGCTTTACTTCTGTGATATTCCTTCCCTCAAACCAATGTGAAAAAATCATTAGAAAAGTCCACATTTGAAAGTATTCTACAGGATACCTCACCAGTATCCCTTAGAATTGTAAGACCCAAGAAAAAGAAAATTGAAGAAGCATCACAGACCGAGGAGATTTGGAAGACATGATGACTTAATGCAATATGGTACCTAGACTGGATTCTAGACAAGAAAGGTGGCATTAGTGGTGAGGGGAGCAAGAAACTGATAAAATGCAATAAAATTTACTTTATCAAAATAATAGTTTACCTATATTTATTTTTTTTTATTTTATTGTGGTAAAAACACAACATGACAAACCCTCTTAGATTTTAAGGGTACCCACACAGCGTTAAGGCTTGTAAGAGAGGACAATGAAGAGATGTTTGTCAAGGGGACAAAGTTTCAGTTATGAAAGATGAATAAATTTTTAAAATGTGCAACAATATAATTGCAATTAACAGTACAATTTATACTTGAAATGTGATAAGAGAGTAGAATTTAACTGTTTTCAACATGAAGAAAAAAATAAAAGAAAATTATAAGACATAAAGTAATTGCTAATTGCTAATTTACTAATTATCTCGACTGTGATTATTTCACTATATATATATATATATATATATATAAACATCAATTATACTCCTTAGATCTGTACAATTTGTTTTTGTCAATTATACCTCAATAAATCTAAAAAAAATAAAATTAGAAGTATACTTTAAAAAGATAAATATTTATTAAATAACAAAGATAAATTTTGATGTGACTTTTTATTACCCAACATTTTTGGAGTCTATGGGAATGATTATGGAGCATGGGGAGAAGACACTTAAGCTTTTAACTTTCATACATAAATGTTTCTAAAGCCGCTGTTAATGTTTCTTCAGCTTTTCCAAGAAAATAGAATTACATGAGGAAGCAATAATTAATTATAATTGCATGCTTTGAGGCCTCTGAAGAATAAGGCAAGTGATTTTCTCCAGGCTCTTGTGCCACAAGGAGTGGAGAGACATATCTCAACCTCTTCCCCAAACTACTGAGACCTCCAGAGGCTGGAAGGTGGGATGCCTTTTCCACCAGCAGGTCCATCTGTAGGTCTGAGAAGATATGGATATTCTTTACCATGTAATGTATCTAAAAGATACCTTGCTGCAGCTGCTGCTAAGTCACATCAGTCGTGTCCAACTCTGTGTGACCCCATAGACAGTACCCAACAGGCTCCTCTGTCCCTGGGATTCTCCATGCAAGAATACTAGAGTGGGTTGCCATTTCCTTCTCCAGTGCATGAAAGTGAAAAGTGAAAGTTAAGTCACCCAGTCATGTCCGACTCTTAGCGACCCCATGGACTTCAGCCTACCATGCTCCTCCATCCATGGGATTCTCCAGGCAAGAGTACTGAAGTGGGTTGCCACTGCCTTCTCCAAAGATACCTTAGGTTCTCTCGTTCTTTCATGAGAAAAAGTCTTTTGGGGGAAATTTAGAGTCACTGCCAACATTAAGTATCAGGAACAGGAAGTGCATATTTTCTAGCAAGCTTTGTAGAGGGGGCCTGGCTTAGCTGAGCTCCTTTGTAGTAGTGTCCTGAACAAGTGTTTCCTGGGAGTGGGGAAGCAGAGGGTCTCTTAGAGTTTTCAGGTACATGTCTCTCTAATTCTGTGAGTTTTTGGAAGAATTTTTCAAGGGAACAGAGGTAGGTATTTAAACAAAACTAAATTAAGGATAAAATGAACCTCTGGAGACAAAGAATCAAAAGGTTCAGCTCCAAATCAGATTTTAGAGCATGGGAAAAACAAATGCTTACTCACAAGAGAAAAAAGAAAAAAAAAAAAAAAAAGGAAGAAATTACAAGGATAAAGATTTTAGATACCAGTGCATTCCAGATTCAAAAATAATACAGATTGTTTAAACTATACAATAGCATCATTTGGGAGATAAGAAACTAAATGTTTAATTTGGACATAATTCAGACAGAAGAACCTGAAAATCTACAAGGAAATAAGGCAATATTTCTCAACTACAGATGATTATGAACCTCCCCTCCCCCCACATGGACATTTGACAATATCTAGAGGTGTTTTTGATTGTCATAGTGAATGTACTAGAGTGATTGGACAGAGGTCAGAGATGCTGCTATACATGGTAGCATGCACAGGGTAGCTCCCTATAAAAATAAAAATCCAACACAAAATATCAATAGTACCAAGCCTGAGAAACTCTGAAAATTATAATCAATAAATAATTTATAACAATAAGAATTGACTTGGGAAGATTTCCTTCTGATTAATCCTTAAATCCTTGGATATCTGAACACACAGAGCCATCAAGAGTTCTCACTGTTATGTGGGACCTCTTGCCTTTAATGCTGAAACATCTAGAACCAGTTGGTTCTAGGTTTGAGAAGTAGAGATGATCTTACCAGAAATGTTAGTCTAAGGAAGAAGTCTTGTTCATAAGGAAAGATAACTAAAAGAAATTAATTATCTGGTGTGTATGACTCACAGCTCTAAAGCAAGGATAGCTCCGGGTGAGCTGAGATGTGCCACATTGTTAACACCTCACACCATTGCCACCACGTGTTTGTCAAAACCTCTGCACAACAAAATAAATGATCAACAGAGAGAAGAGGCAGCAGAGTGGGAGGAAATATTTGCAATGCATGCATCTGATAAAGCAAGGGTCCTCAAATTCCAGGATTTAATGCCTGACAATCTGAGGTGGGTCTGATAATAAAAGTTTTACAGCAAACTAAATATGTGTGTCTTAACAGCACATTACCCAAACCCATTTAAAACATTGTAGGTCGATCAAAGCAAAGAAGTAGGCTGCAAATTTTGAAATAAGTTCAATTCTATTCTTATAAGTTGACAAGGTACAAAGATTGTTGTTCAGTCACTAAGTCATGTTCAATACTTGTGATCCCACGGGTTGCAGCTCATCAGGCTTTCCTGTCCTTCCCTATCTCTTGCAGTTTGCTCAGACTTATGTCCATTGAATCAGGGATAAGTGAGTCAAAAAGACTCACTCCAAGGCACCCTCTTCTTGACTGATCTTCCACTTCAAACACTGAGTCCACCATTTCACCCTTCTGCCAGCCTCTGATTTGGGACTTAGAGTCCCACTAGGAAAATATTTTGGAGCTCACCACTTTTCTGAGAGCTTCTTTCACATCTTTGTTCCTCAGACTATAGATCAGGGGGTTCAGTATGGGGATCACTACAGTGTAGAACACTGTGGCCACTCTGTCAATGTCCATGCTGTTTCCAGAGTGGGGCCAGCAATAAATGATAAGGATTGTTCCCTGTAAGACAGCAATGGCAGCGAGGTGGGAGGCACAGGTGTAAAAGGCTTTGCACCTTTCCTCTGCTGAGTGTATCCTCAGGATGGTGATGAGAAAAAACAGGTAAGAGATAAGGATGATCACGCTTGTAATGATCTCACTGAAAGTGGCCACAGTGTATAGCACAAATTGATTCACAGTGACATCAGAGCAAGCAAGAGACAACAGAAGGGGAATATCACAAAAGAAATGGTTGATCACATTTGATCTGTAGGATGGGATCTGAAGATCTAAACACAAGTGAATCACAGAACATACAGTACCATTGAGATAGCAACAAGACACCAACTCCATGCAGAGATTTCGGGACATGGTGACCATGTAGAGCAGTGGGTCACAAATGGCCACAAAGCGGTCATAGGCCATCACTGCCAGCAGAATGACTTCAGTTACCACAGATGTGCAAAACAGGTAGAATTGCACAGTGAGTTCCAGGAAGGAAATAACTTTGTCTTCTTTTAAGATGTTAGCTATCATCTTTGGTGTGCTGATCATGGAGTAACAGAAATCCACAAAGGACAAGTGGCTAAGGAAAAAGTACATGGGGGGTGTGGAGTCTAGAGCTGACCTGAATCAGGGCAATCATGCCCAGGTTTCCCCAAACTGTGACTCCATAGATGGAAAGAAACAGCAGGAAAAGGAAGACTCTGAGCTCAGGGGCATCTGAGAATCCAAGGAGGATGAAGTCTGTCACAGCAGTGCAGTTTTCCTCATCCATGTCCTCACTTTACCATGGTTGCAGAAAAATATTAATAGTTATTCTTCATTGGATCACTCCCAATTAGCTACTAAAAAGGGCATGAGAATAAATAAGATAGTCAAGTTTTTTCAGTAAAGAAATAAAACATTGATATTTTGAAGCTTAGGAAAAGTTCAGATATAGTAGCCCACAAATGCATAGAGCAGAGCTCACATTTATATTCACAGATCACATGAAATAATTCACATCCATGAAAACCTATGTGTTTATTTAAACTAGATCTACACAATTTTTAGCTTGGAACCGAATCATTAGAAAGACATCAAATGTTATTTAGTTAGCCATATTTGAAATTTAAATATCTTTTTTTTTATCTGTAGACTTTTTAATCAGTTATTGAAATACTGGGATCTCTGGGGATTTTTTTTTTTTAACACTACACAGGAAATTTCTTTCTTTCTTTTGATGAAATGATGAGAAGTATGCTTATTTAAGATTATTAACACACAAGCATCATGTTTTTATTATTACCCTTTAAATAGAAAAGTGAATTTTATACTCTCTTTTAGCATGCTTTTTCTATACAATTAGCCTAATGATTTTTAAATTATGGTATACAATGTTAGTCATTGTTCAAGGAATTGTTACTTAGGTCTAAACTTTCTGAACTGTGACTGAAGCCTTCTAATACCTATTTGCCAAATGAATTCACTAATATATTCAAGATATAAAATTTGTGAATATTAAATTAACACAAGTTTTTATTGCCACATTGCACTATTATTTATGATAGGAACTTAGAAACAAAATGTCAAAGAGCAGGGTAAAAGTGGTGCTACATGTATGTTATGGGAAATTATGCAGGTTTCAAAAGAGCTTTCAATGACCTGAAAAGTGACTAAGAAAATGGCAAGTTAAAAATAGAAAACCAGATCACAAAGATATAATACAGTATATCTATACATGTCATAGTCATATTTAATTCTCAAACCATCCAAGAAACATAAATATTTTTACCAATATTTTACTCCAATTGCTTTAAAAGTGCATTCAGAAATTTGCCTACTTTTTTTAAATAAAGGAGAGATATATTCAAACCCTTTGATATGTAGAAAATGCCAACAAAGGGTAAGACCATGCTTATTTATTCTCTCTCCTGATCCTAAGTAACAATAAAATGACTTAGTAGCACCTACTACTTATTCCTGGAGGAAAGGGAATCTGGACTAAAAGTCAGCACAGCCAGATTTTTCCTTATTCTTCAAATAACTTGAAAGAGGTAAACGATATGTGAATTAAGGAATCCTGGTCTGAATACAAATAATAATTCTGATGACATGCATTGTTCTCTTAAATGGCCAGTAATAAGTGAGTTGCCTTTTCTGATTTTGAAGTAGTAAACAATTTTGAAAACCTTTTCCTGCTTTTTTAAGTTTTAAAGATAAAAATTTGGCTGCTGATTACTTATAGAGCAGGAGTGATGTTGATCCCTGTTGTACATTTGTCAATGTCTGGAGTTACAGTTGGCTGTCACAACAGGAAGGGGTGCTCCTGACATCTAGAGGGCAGACTACAGATGCTGCTAAACAGTTTGCAGGCACAGGGCGGCATCTCCTTCCCCATTCCCAACCTCCTCACACACCCACAACATAAGCAAAACCCAAAATATAATCTGGCCCCAAATGTTAACAGTATCACATTTGAGAAAACTGTTGTAGCGATACATGGCCTTGGCACAAGATCAAACTACTGGCTCTCCTGTCTGCTTCAGAGGTGGTTCACATGCCTCTGCTCCTCCATCCGCAGTCCTGAGGACCCCTCACCACCACTCTCAGCATCAGGGTGACTCTCAGGAGAATCTCCCTGCTATCTTTCCCAGGTTCTGTGGATGGAGTTAATGTGAGAGAAGAAGAGGGAAGGGGAGAGGAATCAAGCATGTTCCCCAACTGGCTCACACTCTTTCCTCTGTTACACTAATAGCCATTACAAGATATTTCATTCTACAGATCGAATTGCTCCCATTTCCTGTCGAGATCATTTTTCAGTAGGTAAAGGGAAAACACTTTCATAGAGTTCTCCAAAATTGGCATTTGTTAAAACACTCTCCAAATACAGACTTTTAAAAATTAATTCTGATGTAATTTCCCTCTTCTACAATTCCTCCTTCTCTGACACGTAGCTAATAATAAATTAGCCTCATTAGAAAATAAACAGAGAAGTTTCCAGACATCAGGAAATATCATTCAGTCCACTCCTACCCAAAACATAGTCCAACCAACCTGTTGATAAGTATTGCTCCCCATGTTTCTGAGGATGCGATGAGGGAAAGTGTCACAGGCTTTATGTTTTCATGCCTGTGTATCCAGGGGGCCCACGTCCCTTGAGATGCCAGAACCAGTCATTTATCTCTGTGGGATCTCAAACAGATATCAGGAAAACAACATCGTCTTGGGACTCAAACAATGAATGGCTTTCATAAGATGTAAAAAGAGGGGGGAAACTCTCCTGAGTTGGTAAATGTTATTGTAAGACAACATGACTCCTTTCAGAGTTTATGATAAATTAGAGTGTTGTATGCCTCATCCAAACATTGCACTATGAACCAGATAATGTTGCCATTATGACATATGTGAATGAGTCTTATAAACTCTGCCAGTCTTACACTCAAAGCTCCTTTCTGGAGGACATAGGGTCTAAAGACACAACAGCATCCTACCAAATACCAGAAAGGGGTGGGAACAATGAATCTCCTTTGTTGAGAATAATAGTAACTGCTCACACTTACTCACCACTTTCTATGTGTTAGGTACTGTTCTGAACATAACTGTTAACACATTTCTTTTTAAGTACAGTTATGCAGCTTTGTTAACGTGGCGTTGAGAGACAGGCAGTTGTCACTTGCACAAAGTCATAATGGAATCACTGATAGAATGAGCATATGTGTTGCATTTTGGTTTCTGCAACCATATGGCTCTGTGAGGAAGAGCAGAGCTGATGGACGGTGCTGGTTGCAGACCCTACTCACTGCAGAGTCTGTTTATGTGTCTGCCTGCAGGGTCTCTCCCAGGTCTGCTGCTTCTCTGCCCATGTAATCTTTTCCTAAACCAACAGGGTTAGAACGATTCAATGTGGTTTGTGCTCCTGGATATAACAAACATTCACAAACTCCATGACTCTAAATAGTACCAAGTAAATTGATTTCCAAATTCTCAACAGCTTTCATGTGTTTCCCTAAAATTGATTCATCTGACAATTTCCTGAGATTGTGGAGTGTTTCTGCCTCTCCATTCCACCCAGTACTTTCACTATTCCTTTTGTTTCACTTTTCAAAAGTAAAGATTCCTGTTATCCATTCACATATTATTGTGAGAATTACCCTAATTAAAAAACTAATAGCAAACTTCCAAAATCTAAAACATAAGAACACTGTGAAATGCTGTGTTCCATGAAGCCTGAAATTTGTTTGAATTAAGACATTTCAAAAGCAGAGACATTACTTTGCCAACACAGGTCTGTCTAGTCAAGGCTATGGTTTTTCCAGTGGTCATGTATGGATGTGAGAGTTGGACTGTGAAGAAAGCTGAGTGCCGAAGAATTGATGCTTTTGAACTGTGGTGTTGGAGAAGACTCTTGAGAGTCCCTTGGACTGCAAGGAGATCCAGTCCATTCTAAAGGAGATCGGTCCTGAGTGTTCTTTGGAAGGAATGATGCTAAAGCTGAAACTTCAGTACTTTGGCCACCTCATGCAAAGAGTTGACTCATTGGAAAACACTCTGATGCTGGGAGGGATTGGGGGCAGGAGGAGAAGGGGACGACAGAGGGTGAGATGGCTGGATGGCATCACTGACTTGATGGCCATGAGTTTGACTGAACTCTGGGAGTTGGTGATGGACAGGGAGGCCTGGCGTGCTGCAATTAATGGGGTCGCAAAGAGTCGGACACGACTGAGTGACTGAACTGGACTGAGCTGAAGACATTTCAAGCCCATGGTATGACTTCTTGTTTCCTTCTAGATTATATAACTTTCTTTTCTCAGAAAATACGGGCATTGGACATGTATTTTAGCCAGTACAGTGATGTTTTGGTATTATATATAAAACTCATTACTATTATATATAGTAAATTCATGATGATATCTCATTAGCATCATTTTTTTGTCATTGTTCTTATTATACTCTGAAAGCGTTGCCACAAAATGCATCTCCCTGGAGAGAGTCTCATGGCAGAAAGACTAAAAAGACAACATTATTTGCAGTGATGTTTATATTATCTATGCAACCCACTCATAGAAAACTGCTTTGCATATCTATCTTAAAGACAAAGCAGAAACTTTTCTTAAAATTGATTTAAATATATTTAACTGAAATTTATTTTATAGGTATTGATAAGTTAAGTACTACAAATAATAAGATCTAAGTTTTTGATAACCTGTATTTATATAACATAAGACCATATTGTTTGAGTGAATCATTTCATCAAAAGATTCAATGACACCAACAATATGTCAAATTTTCTAAATTTTTTAATTGTACATTTTAACTGAGCTGCTTCCAAGCAGAAGGAAAGCAGAAATGTTGAATTTCTATATGATAAGACTTGGGAAGGTGATTGTGGCTGCATCATGAATTAAAATCAGTTGTATTTTAAGACAGCACAACAAACTACTCCAAAACATAGGAGTTAAAAAGAGCTGTTTATTGTTACACAGCTGTTTATAGTTACTTATGTAACTGAATCACAGTTACATAAGTCACTCAGGCAGTTCTGATGATCTGATCCAGAGGTGACTGCTCTTCGCTAGTATGTTTGTGAAAGTCTCTCAGTCATGCCCAACTCTGCGATCCCATGGACTTCTCCATGTTTGCCATCTTATGGAGTTCTCCAGGCCAGAATACTGGAGAGGGTAGCCTTTCCCTCCTCCAGGGGATCTTCCCAACCCAGGGATCGAACACAGGTCTCCCACACTGCAGTGGATTCTTTACGAGCTTAGGCACAAGGGAAGCCCAAGAATACTGAAGTGGGTAGCCTGTCCCTTCTCCAGCGAATCTTCACGACCCAGGAATCAAACCAGGGTCTCCTGCATTGCAAGAAGATTCTTTACCAACTGATCTATCAGGGAAGCTGGTATGTTTATGTGTGTTATTAGCTTGTTAGGCTTGGTGATCTAAGAGAGCTCATACATCAGTCTGGAGGTTGGCTAGATGCTGTTTCATGGGATAGTGTTGTGACCTATATTGCTTATTTACCAATACGCTAATCTGTGCTTGTTCACATAACTTCTATTCTAAGAGTTTGTGCAAATTCCAAGGGATTTTGACATCGCTACAGGACTTTCTTGTAACTGACACAATATTTCACTTCAAGAACCTTATGTTAGCCAAAATCACTAACAAAAGTAGCCTAATTTTTTTTAATGGAGGAATTGATTTGACCATTTGATCAGAAGAAAAGGAAAATGTGGGCATGCCTAGTTAAGTGGAGAATTGGGATCATGCTTGAAATATATCACACAGGGTAAAAAAAAAAAAAAAAAGTCCTTTTGAAAGACAGAATCTCCAAAAATTTAGCCTTAAGCAAACTGGAAGACAATCTAATTTTGTTTAAAGTGTTACTTTGAAAAATTTGGTGAAAGATCATTTTAAAAAATTGAATGAAAGATCGACATGTCAGTACTATTCCAGCACAATTTCTGACAGAGTTTCTATTCCCATTTACTGTTAATACTTCCAAATATTCTCATCTATTAAAAAGTGGGCATTGAGAAATTTGTTTAGACATATTGAGCAGAGAAGAAGGGTGTTTAAATTATTCAGGCAAAAGTGAGATATTGACTTTTCTTATTCCCCCATCATTGCTCCCAAGACCATGGTGAACCTCATGGTAGAAGACAGAACCATTTCATTTGTAGGTTGTGTAATACAATTCTTTTTCTTCTGTACCATTGTGGTGACTGAGTCCTTGTTATTAGTTGTGATGGCCAATGACCGCTTCGTGGCCATCTGCAACCCTCTGCTCTACATGGTGGCCATGTCCCCGAGACTCTGTGTGATGTTAGTGGGTTGGATCTTATGCCTGGGGTGTAGCTTACTCCTTGACATTCACATGTTCTGTTACCAAATTATCATTTTGAGGTTTCAACACAATCAATCACTTCTGTGAGTTCTCCTCCCTGCTTTCCCTCTCTTGCTCTGATACTTATTTCAACAAGTCACGGCTTTTTATTTTCTCCACCTTTAATGAGGTCAGCTCACTCTTCGTCATTCTCCTGTCTTATGTGTTTATTGTTGTTACCATCCTCAAAATGCCTTCAGCCTGTGGTCACCGCAAAGCCTTCTCCACCTGTTCCTCCTGCCTGACCACCATCAGCATCTTCCCCAGCACCATCCTCTTCCTCTACTCCGAGCCCAACTTCGCAACCTCCAGGCACACAGTCAAAGTGGTGTCTGTGTTTTACACAGTGGTTAGCCCCATGTTGAATCCCCTGATCTACAGTCTGAGAAATAAGGATGTCAAGGACACAGTCTCCAAGATCATGAAATCTAAAATATTTCTTATTGAGCATTATTATAATAGTAGAGTTATATAGTGTGCCTGCAGAGATTGGATTTTAAAGATACATTTAGATTAATGAAGAGTGAATGCTGTAAAATTTGTGAATGCTGGGCTTGGAGAAGGATTGGGGGAAGGATAGTTAGAGTGGTTGGGATGGATATGTACATTCTGTTACATTTAAAATGTATAGCCAACAAGGATATAGCACATGGAACTCTTCTCACTGTTATGTGGCAGCCTTGATAGGAGAAGTGTCTGCGGGTGAAAGGACACATGTGTGTATATATATATATATCTGAGTCCCTTCACTTTTCACCTGAAAGTATCACAACATTGTTTGTTAAAAGGCTATATCTGAGTATAAAATAAAATGTTAAAAAAATGTTAAATGCTGTAAATTTGAAGAACATGAATTTTGGGTCAAAGACACTAAACTTGACTCTGTTTCTCTTGGTATAAAAAACAAAGATGAAATTAAATTTATTAAGATTACACTAGGTATGCCACATGACACCTATACTGTATTTTCATCTGTGTAATACAATTGTTTTGCCTGAAATTTTAGATGAAAAATTTAAAAATTGAGAGACTGTTATATTTTTCCTAGTAAGAGACAGAGTCAAGACATGAGTTGGACATGACTGAGCGACTGAACTGAACTGATGCAGTTACAGGAGAAGGCAATGGCAACCCACTCCAGTGTTCCTGCCTGGATAATCCCAGAGATGGGGGAGCCTGGTGGGCTGCAGTCTGTGGGGTCGCACAGAGTTGGACACGACTGAAGTGACTTAGCAGCACTCTATTTCTTTACCAAAGACATGACAAGGCAGAAGACAGAAATCCTTGACTTTACCTGTGACATGAAAATAAGGATCAATCTACACATCTGTGACTGGAATCTTAATCCAGACTCCCAGACATTTTCCACTTGTCTAAAAGAGAATCTATGTTCAATGTCTTAGTACTAAGATGCTCCATTTATTCATAATCATGTTCCAAATTATGACAAACTAGTTAACTTATATGCAGAGTACATCATGAGAAAGGCTGAGATGGAAGAAGCACAAGCTGAAATCAAGATTGCCGGAAAAAAAAGTCAATAACCTCAGATATGCAGATGACACCACCCTTATGGCAGAAAGTGAAGAGGAACTAAAAAGCCTCCTGATGAAAATGAAAAAGGAGAGTGAAAAAGTTGGATTAAAGCTCAACACTCAGAAAATGAAAATCATGGCATCTGGTCCCGTCACTTCATGGGAAATAGATGGGGAAACAGTAGAAAAAGTGTCAGACTTTATTTTTTGGGGGCTCCAAAATAGCTGCAGATGGTGACTGCAGTCATGAAATTAAAAGACGCTTACTCCTTGGAAGGAAAATTATGACCAACCTAGATAGCATATTCAAAAGCAGTGAATTATTTTGCCAACAAAGGTTCGTCTAGTCAAGGCTATGGTTTTTCCTGTGGTCATGTATGGATATGAGAGTTGGACTTTGAAGAAGGCTGAATGCTGAAGAATTGATGCTTTTGAACTGTGGTGTTGGAGAAGACTCTTGAGAGTCCCTTGGACTGCAAGGAGATCCAACCAGTCCATTCTGAAGGAGATCAGCCCTGAGTGTTCTTTGGAAGGAATGATGCTAAAGCTGAAACTCCAGTACTTTGGCCACCTCATGTGAAGAGTTGACTCATTGGAAAACACTCTGATGTTGGGAGGGATTGGGGGCAGGAGGAAAAGGGGATGACAGAGGATGAGATGGCTGGATGGCATCACCAACTCAATGGATGTGAGTTTGAGTGAACTCAGGGAGTTGGTGATGGACAGGGAGGCCTGGTGTGCTGCAATTCATGGGATCACGGAGTCAGACATGAATGAGTGACTGAACTGAACTGAAGTGAGTGATCTTAAATCTATGGGAAATTGTCCAATGAAAATGTACATATCAGAGAGCTATACTAGAAGGCATAAGCAGGTGAGATGAGAAAGGAAGTTGAGAAAAATGTAACACTACTAAAGATTCTAACATAGAAATGTCCATAAATAAAGACATTTATTCTGTCCCTATATTACCTGTAAAAGAGAAATATCAAACATTTAAGGTAGTACTGCAGTGTGATGATATTTCATGAGAAAATGCTAATAGAAAATATTTGTATTTCTCTAATTGGCGACCAATGACTTCTCAAGTGATAGTGGTAAAGAATCCACCTGCCAATGTAAGAGACAAAAGAGATGCAGGTTCAATCCCTGGGTTAGGAAGATCCTCTGGTGGAGGAAATGGCAACCCACTCCAGTATCCTTGAGTGGAAAATTATGTGGACAGAGTCGGGTTGGCTATATAGTCCATGGAGTCACAAAGAATAGTACACAACGGCATGCACAATTGGTGACCTACACCTTGTAGACCCTATCATACCAGGACTTTTCTCTATCATTTCTGATAAGGTTGTCTCTAGTCCCATAACTGAAGAAACAGATTTTATATGGCTCAGCAGTGATGCCAGATCACAGGCAAAACTGAGACACTCAAGATCCCTATGTCTTCCTATACTCATAAATCTGAGTATAAATTTTAAAAAAGACAACCTCAAAAGACAATCTATCACAAAGCTAGACATTCTAAATATAGCTGATTTGTCTAAGCCACTTGAAAATTAATATTAAACTAATGTTTTATTTCATGCAATGGATTTTGTGACCCAAATATTATTTTTAAATTGCTGATGAGTTTCTTTGCATTTAAGAAATATGACAGCTAATATCTTTCCTATATCTTTCTTCTCTATTTTGTTTAATTTTTGCTCTCAAGGCTGCTTTACATACCTAATTAAAAATAGTGCCTTTTACTTTTCTTTCACTAGCATTTGTTTAACCTCTGCTTATTTTTTGCTAAATATTTGTCTTTATTTCAATTTGACTACTCCTTCAAAAGTTTGTAGAAACCAGACAATGTACCTTCCACAGATTCTCAGAGCTCTTCTAACCCTCCATTCCAGGCACTTGTTTGTGTTCAGTCACTCCATTGCTTCAGACTCTCGTGAACCCATGGACTGCATGTAGCTCACCAGACTCCTTTGCTCATGGAATTTTTTCCAGGCAAGAATACTGAAGTGGGTTACCATTTCATACTCCAGGGGATGTTCCTAACCCAGGGATCAAACCCAAGTCTCTTGCATCTCTTGCATTGGCAGCAGATTCTTTACCACTGTTCCACCAGGAAAGCCATGTTGTTTTAAGGGCTCAGCTGAGCCAGTTCTTACGCAAAGCTCTGTAGGCTGAGTCTACTTCCTTTTCCTTTACATTTCAGATTGGTAACTTTCACAGTGGCTCAGTATTACTCAAGGACTCTCTATGTCTAAATGGTAAATTTTCCCTCACACTTTTTTTCTAATACCCTACTTAGAAAATAATATTAACTTTTGTTTAGAATCTTATTTTTGAATTTACTTTTGGTTGGAAGGGATATATACAGATATACCCCCTTCCCTCCAGTGCCTTCTCCCGGGTCATCACAGAGTACCAGTTTGAGCTCCTGTGTTTCACAGAAGCTTCCCATGATACCTGCTGATGGGTGAAAGTAGGATCTCTCCTGGTTGGGAGTGATGGATATAGTCTTGTATCTAGAGTCACAATCTATGAGGTATAAACCCTAGAGACTGTCTGTTGCCTCATTCTCTTAAAGCCTTGAAATAATTAAAATTAATCACAATTCCCTTATGGAATTCTTTCTTGTGTTCTATAAATCTGGAGCAACGTTAGGGGCATTTCACATGAAATGTAGGTTAAAATCACTTCTCTCAGACCCTTCCTCACACTGATACTTTTTCACAATTATAAAAATTGTGCAATTATAGATGAAATCCTTATTAAATATTAATTGAAGGACTATAATATGCCAGGCATAATGTTGTTCCTCCATAATTTTACTCTAACATATGGGAGAAGTATGAAGGTCCAGCATTTAGATCATCATGATTCATTGAGAGTTAAAGGAGAGATATTTACAAAGTTAAATATTTAGTTTGGACAATGAACTGATCCCTTTAAAATAACTGTTCTGTTCGATTGCACCACCACATCCATTCCATTAATTACTTCTGTTTATTGAATTATTGAAATACCACTTATTCATTGTACAAACCAAGGACTATAAAATTTAAATACGGAAAATGAACACAGTAGAAATAATTTTTATTAACTCAACTCCATTTCAAACCTATCAGTCAAGTTTAGTAACTATCACCAACATTACCTGAAGTAAAAGATAAAGGTGAGCATCTCCAGTGGTGCAGTGTGGGCATCATTTATCCCCTGACATGATGTGATGAGAAACTTCACCTCTGTGACATTCTTTCCACAGAATCTATTATCTCATCTTACTGTGAGAAAATTATTAGGCAAACCTATATCTTCAAGCATTCTACAGGATACCTCATCCATACTCCTTAAAATTATTGAAGCCAAAAAAAAGGAAAGAGTCAAAATTTGTCACAGATCAGACATTAGGGAGACATGATGACAGTACAGTGTGGTACCTGGATTGGGTCCAAGAAAATAAAGAGGGGAAAAGGGATGGAATA
Organism: Bos indicus x Bos taurus; assembly: GCF_003369695.1. Taxonomy (NCBI): domain Eukaryota; kingdom Metazoa; phylum Chordata; class Mammalia; order Artiodactyla; family Bovidae; genus Bos; species Bos indicus x Bos taurus. The sequence continues at coordinate 115,668 of NC_040103.1, read as the reverse complement.
AATAAATAAAGGGAAAAAAACTGATGGAATCCAAGTAAAATTTAGATTTTAGTGATCATATTGTACTAATATTTATTTTTATTTTATTGTGGTAAGAACATTGCACATAAGACCTACCAATTTAAGATATTTTAAATGTACAATACAGTATTGTTGACTACTAATATGATTTTTGTACAGTATACCTCTAGAACCCATTTAACTTGCTTAATTGATATTTTATGTGCATTGATTTGTAACTTCCTGTTTTCCCCTCCTCTTGCCTCGGACATCTATCATTCTACTTTTTGACTCTATGAACATAAAAGTGGAGTCATACAGTATTTGTCTGTCTGTGACTGCCATATTTCACTAAGCACACTGTCATCCATGTGGTAATTTACTGCATAATTTCTTTTTTTATGCCATTTTTATGTACATGCCACATTTTCTTGATCCACTTTTTGGTCCATAGACATTTAGATTATTTCTAATCTTTGTTATTGTGAATAGCTCTGCAATGAACAAGGGAATGCTAATATCTCTTTGAAATAATCATTTTAATTCTTTTGAATTAAATAAATATTTGAATTAAATAAATAAATATTCAGAAGCAGGGTTTCTGGATTATCGGAGCATATATTTAATTTTTATACTATGAAAAGCCACCATACTATTTTCACAAGTATATTTAAGTAACAATCAGAAGGCAATTTTTCCATGTCAGTTCTCACTATGATAAAATTCTGTATCAGTGATTTTTTTTTTTTAATGGGGAGCTATCCTGTGCAGCTTCTCTGGCCTCTGTCCACTAGATGATAGTACCTTCACCCCTAGTCCCTGCATTTTGACACCAAAAATACCTCCAGATATTGTCTATTGTCCCCTTGGGAGGTAAGGGGGAGTGAATAAACCACTGGCAATCTTTCACTCGATTCTGGTAGATTTTCATGTCTTTCAAGTTAACTTATATGCAATTAAATATCTATTTCCTCATCTCCCAAATACTATTATATAAGCCACCTGTATTATCGTCAATCCTGGGAAGCATGGTATCTAAAATATTTATCCTTACAATTTCTTCCCATTGTTTTTGTTTGTGGTCTTCTGAGTTAGCACTTGTATTTTCCATGCCTTAAAATCCTATTTAGAGCAACCTTGTTGATTCTATTTTTCCAGAAGTTACCTTTTAATTCTTTTAAATTCAATTTTGGTTAAATACCTGCCTATTCTCCCTTGCACAGTTCTACCCCAAATTGGCAGAAGCAGAGAGACATGCACCAAAGAGTCTCAGGGGCCCTCTGTCTTCACTCCCTGGAAACACTTGTTCAGGACACTGCTATGAAGGAGTTCAGTTAAGCCAGGCCCTTCTACATATCTTTCTGGACAGTATGCACTTCTGTTCCTGATATGTAATGTTTTCAGTGACTCAAAATTCCCCCCAAGTGATTTCCCTCATGAAGAAATAACTGAAGCTAAGGTATCTATTAGATACCCTACATAGGACTGTGGGAAAGGCAGCCCCCCTCTGCCCTCCAGAGGACTTGTTGATTTACTGGTAAGGCTGAGACCCTTATGTCTCCTTCACTCCCTGTGGCACAAGGCCCTAGAGAGAATCCCTTGCCTTCCTCTTCAGAGGTTCAAAACAAGCAATTAAAGCTAATTATTGTTTTCTGATGCAATTTATATTTCTTGAAAACATGAGGAAAAATCAATAGCAGCTTAGAAGTGTTGTATATGAAAGTAAATCAAAAGTTTAACTGTCACCTTCTCACTAAGTCCCATTATCATTCTCAGAGACTCCAAAACTGTTGGATAATGACATCATAGCAAAAGTTATCTAGATTGCATAGCAAACATTTTTCTGTTGTAAATGAATTGTTTTATGCTTTTAATTTCTTTTAGATTTACCAAGGTATAATTTACAAACAGAATTTATATATATGTAAGGTATAAATTTGATGTTTATATATATATACACACACACACATATATATATATATATATATATGGTTCAGTTCAGTTCAGTCGCTCAGTCGTTTCTGACTCTTTGTGACCCCATGAATTGCAGCATGCCAGGCCTCCCTGTCCATCACCAACTCCCTGAGTTCACTCAAACTCACGTCCATCGAGTCGGTGATGCCATCCAGCCATCTCATCCTCTGTCATCCCCTTCTCCTCCTGCCCCCAATCCCTCCCAGCATCAGAGTGTTTTCCAATGAGTCAACTCATCACATGAGGTGGCCAAAGTACTGGAGTTTCAGCTTTAGCATCATTCCTTCCAAAGAACACTCAGGGCTGATCTCCTTTAGAATGGACTGGTTGGATCCCCTTGCAGTCCACGGGACTCTCAAGAGTCTTCTCCAACACCACAGTTCAAAAGCATCAATTCTTTGGCACTCAGCTTTCTTCACAGTCCAACTCTCACATCCATACATGACCACTGGAAAAACCATAGTCTTGACTAGACGGACTTTGACTACTTTGTTGTCAAAATAATGTCTCTGCTTTTGAATATGCTGTCTAGGTTGGTCATAACTTTCCTTCCAAGGAGTAAGTGTCTTAATTTCATGGCTGCAGTCACCATCTGCAGTGATTTGGGAGGCCCCCCCCCAAAATAGTCTAGATTTGTCTAAAATCACATACAATGACACAGACAAAATATGCAATAAAACTAGTGTTTTTCTTATTGCTTGCCTGTTTTCTTCTCAATTCATGTATTTCTCAGCTAAATATTGCCTAATCACCTAAAAAATTCAAAGGAAGCTAACAAAGAAACACTGAATTATAAGCTCTTGATGTTAGAATTATAAATTATAATTTTCTGTATGACAAAAATATCCTGAACAATGTCTAATTCCTCTAATTTGAAAGATAGTTCTGCTTAGAATGTGTGTTTCATACAAAAACTTTAAAGGAATTAAACAAGCTACTGTAGTGGAATAGAATTTAAGAATATGCTCATTTGTGCATAAAATCAAACATGTGCTCTTCACTGCAAAATAAAAGCCGTTCAATTTTGAAATAAACCATAATTTCCATAATGGATAGTGAAATAAAATGTGAGTTCTTTAATAAGCTTATGAAAGTTTTACAGCAAACTAAATGTGTGTTTTAACAGTCCATTGCCTAGAACCATTGAAATAATTTTAGATTGAACAAGAGCAAGGAAGCAGACTGAATTTTGATATTCAACTCAAATTGACAGGATACAATGTACAAAGAAAAATGAGTCAAAAAGACTCATTCATAGCTAACCACTTCTGTTCACCCTTTCCAACATTACAGCACATCATCACCCTTTCACCTGCCTCCGATTTGGAAGCCTGAGTCCTGCTAGGAAAATATACTCTGGGAAAATATTTTGGAGCTCACCACTTTTCTGAGAGCTTCTTTCACATCCTTGTTCCTCAGACTGTAGATCAGGGGGTTCAGCATGGGGATCACTACAATGGAGAACACTGTGGCCACTTCATCAGTATCCATGCTGTTGCCAGATTGGGGCTGGCAATAAATGAAAAGGACTGTTCCATGAAAGACAGTGATGGCAGCAAGGTGGGAAGCACAGGTGGAAAAGGCTTTACACCTTCCCTCTGCAGAAAGCATCCTCAGGATGATGATGAGAATAAACAAGTAGGATGTGAGGATGACCACAATGGTGATAACCTCATTGAAATTGGCCACAATGTATAGCACCAATTGATTCATGGTGACATGAGAGCAAGCAAGAGACAAGAGAGGCGGAAGATCACAAAAGAAGTGGTTGATCACATTTGATCTGTAGGATGGGATCTTGTCGGGGTCCAGCCCAGGTGGATCCAGGGAATTCGAAGGGGAGACAGCTTCAGAGATCAGAATATGATAGAATTAAAGATATAAAGAGTAGTTAAATAAGGATAGCTCAGTGAGAAAATTCAGTGGAGAAAAGAGGCTGAATAACTTGGTTTACGTGGAAAGCTAATAAAATTCCAAGACAAGGGATTTGCATCACCTACGTAGGCCACAGGCGTCCTCCCATTCTCCCGAAGGAGAGGATACACTAAGGTGTCCCCGGTCAGATCTTAGAAGCCCAGGCAAAATTAGTAGGCTTGACGAGCCTCCACGTTGCAGATGGAAATTCAGCCAGAAGGTGAGAGAAAGAACGGCATGGGGAGACCAAGTTTTGGTGAACAAGGCCTGCACTTTATTTTCCAAAGTAGTTTTTATACCTTAAGTTGTGCATAGAGGATTATGGGGGAAGGGGTAGAGTCATGCAAGGACAGCAGTCCTTGATCCTAATCGAAGCCAGGCTTTCTTCCTGCAAACATCATATGGAATAGTTTAGGTGATTTACATCATCTTCTGGCCAGGAGGCCTGTTAACATTTTATGACTCTTTCTTCAGAAAACGTATTTTTCTCTAAAGGTGATTATTCTAAAGTCAGGCACCACCCTCCGAAAATATTAGATAAAGTTGCATACCTATAGGGCAAAGGTGTGGTGGGCTATAACAAGAAAAGAATTAACTCAAGGGTCCAAGGTTACAGACATTAAAGTTACGACTTACATTCCTATACACCAATTATATTAATCAAAACACTCTCAGGTACACAGTAGGTAAGGGATATGGAAACTTAGCAGCAAACATTGGCCCAACAAGTGAAAAACCCTTCACCAATACAATTTCTAATCAATCTTTTAACTGCTCAAAGGAATCTGTATTTAGAAAGTTTAGAACATCTCATGCCTCTCATGGTGGGAAGAACCTGTTCAGGCAGGCTAGAGGACTTCCAAAGGAGTTTGTAGGTTGAAACACTCTTGTCACGCCCAGGAACTTTATTAACTGGAGCTGTAAGTTAACTCTTTTTCAGAGAGAGGTGGTGGGGGACAGCCCCCCCCCCCACCCCTCGTAAAGTCAGAGGTGTAGGTGAGAGCACAAAGCAGTAAAGTAGGCAGACTCTGGTTTTGGGGGTAGATGCTTGAGAATTTCCAGTGGACTCCTGAGGCTCGATCCCTCCTTTGCATATGCCGAGCCTCCTTCCTCATGACCTTTACCGTGGGCGGAGTTCTTCACGCTGGCTCCCAGCAGGATCTGAAGAGCAAAACACAAGTGAATCACAGAACATACAGTACCATTGAAATAGCAACAAGACACCAACTCCATGCAGAGATTTCAGGACACGGTGACCATGTAGAGCAGTGGGTCTCAGATGGCCACAAAGTGGTCATAAGCCATCACTGCCAGCAGAATGACTTCAGTTACCACAAATGTGCAAAACAGGTATAATTGCACAGCACATTCCAGGAAGGAAGTGGCTCTGTCTTCATTTAAGATGTTAGCTAGCATCTTCGGCATGATGGTAGTGGAATAACAGAAATCCACAAAGGACAAGTGGCTGAGGAAAAAGTACATGGGCATGTGGTGTCCAGAGCTGACCTGAATGAGAACAATCATGTCCAGGTTTCCCAAAACTGTGTCTCCATAGATGGAAAAAAACAGCAGGAAGAGGAAGACTCTGAGCTCAGGGGCATTTGAGAATCCAAGGAGGGTGAAGTCTGTCACAGAAGTGCAGTTTTCCTTGTCCATGTTCCTAATTTACTGGGTATGGAGTCAAATATTAATGGTTATTCTGTATTATATCATCCTTGATTCAGTTTTGCCTCTCTTAAAAAAGACATGATAATGTATACTGTCCTATAAAATTAGTGTAGTGATTTTATTAATTACACTATACAATTTACTATGCAAATTCACTGCTTTATATTTATTTGAAGCTCTAAACAAGGAAAGAGAAAGTGTTAATCTCTCAGTCGTGCCTGAATCTTTGCTACCCCATGGACGAGACTTTTCTGTCTATGGGATTCTTCAGGCAAGAATACTGAAGTGGGTTGCCATTACCTTCTCCAGGGGATCTTCCCCACTCAGAGATCTAAGCTGGGTCTCCCCACTGCAGGCAGACTCTTTACCATCTGAGCCACCAGGGACAACAAAGATGTGAATATAAAATTAACAGAAATGCTTGCTGCTGCTTATTTATCAAATCAAAACTTAGAAATACAGTGTAAATCTCAAAGAAATATCAAAGTTATGGTATACATTTATATACAGGACTTCCCTAGTGGCTCAGATGGTAGAGAATCAGCCTGCAATGTGGGAGGTCCAGATTCCATCCCTGAGTTGTGAAGATCCCCTGGAGAAGGGAATGGCTACCCACTCCAGTATTTTTGCCTAGAGAATTCCGTGAGCAGAGGAGCCTGTGGGGTTACAGTCCATGGAGTTGCTAAGAGTTGTACACAACTGAGTGACTAACATTATATATATATGCTAGAGTTTCATATTTATACTATATATCCATAGTTATACTATATATCCATAGTTTCATATTTATACTATATATCCATATATATGTATGTATGTATAAATTATGCAGCTTTTTGAAGAATTGTTAAGGACTTTATTAATGACCATGAGAAGTGGCAAGTGACAAATGCAAAAATATTATATATGTACATAAATTTCATCATATATCAAAGCATTACAACATCAATGAAGCATAACTATTTTATAACAAATTTTTACAAAGAAAAAGCAATGGAGAATCTTATCGGTTGCATTGGAGAAGGAAGGTGGGATTTTTTAAAGAAAAGATAAGGCATGTGTTACATAGAAAATGCCAACAGAGGATAAGAACATATTCATTTCCTCTCCCTCCTGACCTTTGGTAATTTTAAATGCTTTAGAGGCATGTATTGGTTTATCTTGGATCAAAGAGGCTCTGGACTAAAACTCAAAATGTCATTTGTACCAGGGATAAGAAACCTGCTATGGAGAGACACCTCTGTTCCTCTCGTGTCTGCTTCAGAGGTTGGTCTCATGTTTCTGTTCTTCCATGGACAGTTATGGGACTTCACTGGTGGCTCAGCAGTAAAGAATCTGCCTGCAATGCAGGAGACATAGAGACACATGTCCAGTCTCTGGGCCAGGAAAATCCCCTGGAGGAGGAAATGGCAACCTGCTTCAGTAGTCTTGCCTGGGGAATCCCATGGACAAAGGGGCTTGGAGAGCTACAGTCCACGGGGCCTCAAAAGGGTCAGACACAACTGAACGACTAAACAACAACAACAACAACAACAAAAACAGTCCTGAGGACCCCTCACTGCCACTCTCGGCCTCTGAGTGACTGTCCGGAGAATCTCCCTGAGGTCTTTCCCAGGCTCTCTGGAGGGAGTTAATGTGACAGAGAAGGAAGTGCAAAGGTGGGAGAAATCAAGCACTCTACCCACTTTGTTCACACTCGTTTTCCTCTTACACTAATAGCTATTATATTTGGTTTTGCAGATTAAATTGCTGTCATTTCTCTTTGAGACAGTTCCTCCAAAACTTTAAATACTTTCATAAAGTAGTGTCTGCAACATGACATTTCTTAAAACACCCTCTAAGACAGAACTAAATACAGAAGCTTAAAAATAAATCAGTATCACTGCTCTCCAACTGCCCCCAAATCAGGGTGTCAACCTACCAACGAACCTGAGGGATACACATTGCTTCTTTTGTTTCTGAAGATCGTATGTGGTGAAATGATACAGATTTTATGTTTTTATTTGTATCTATTTCTGGGGCCAATGTTCCTTAAGCTTCTGAATCATTGACCTCTGAAGGCCTTCAGCAGAATGTCAAGAAAGCAACATCATCTTGGGGCTCAAATATAATTAATGAGTTTTATGAGATAAAAGAGGGATAAAACTATCCCAAGTGGGTACATGTTATTATCAATATAATCAAACATGATTAACTCCAGAGGTCATGATGAACTGCAGACCACCATAGGCTGCATTCAAACATTGCTCTGTTCACCAGGATCTACATTGTTATTATGAATATAATAGGACTTCTAAACTTTGCCTGTCATATACAAAATCTTCTTTCTTGAGGGCTTAGTGTCTGAAATCACACCAGAGTTTTGCCAAATATCAGAGAAGGGTAAGAATATTGAGTCTCCTTTCCTGAGAATAATAGCTGATCACACATACTTTGCATGTTCTGAATACAATTATGAACACTTTTGATTTTTATTAAATTTGTTAGGTAAGTACAGTTATGTACCTTTACTAAGAAGGTGCCTGAGGCAAAGACAGCTGTCACTTGCACAAAATCATAAGTGCAATCCCTGATAGGATGAGCCTGCATGCGGCATTTGGGTTTCTGCCATCCACGTGACCCTGTGTGGAAGAGCAGAGGTCCTGCATGGTTCTGAATGGCATCTCTCCTGCTCAGTGCAGAGACCATTTAATGGGTTTGCCTGAAAGATCTCTCCCAGGTCTGCTCCTTCTCTAACTGTATGAATGATGTCTCCCTAAACCAACACTGTTCAAAGGACAGGCTGTGGTTTGTGTCTTTGGATATACAATATGTTTCAAGAATTCCTTGAATATAATTAGTTGCAGGTAATTGGTTTCCAAATTCTCGACAATTTATATGGCCTTCCCTAAACGGATCCATCTGATAAGTTCCTGAGTTTGAGGAGTGTTTCTGTATCTTCTTTCTATCTGGCACTCTAACTATTCCTTTTATGTCCTTTTTTTCAGAAGCAAAGATTCTTCTTTTCCATTCACATAACACTCTTGAACTACCTCAATTAGAAACACAAAATCAATTTTCCAAAACCTAAAATACAAGAACATTGTGGAATATTACTTTCCAAGAAGCCTAAACTGTGTTTTACGGGATACTCTTCAAACTTACAGTTTGACTTCTTATTTCTCTCTGACACATAAATGTAAATAAATATATAATTATATATATATATATATATGTTCACGGAAAATTATTACACTAAATGTGTTTTACCCAATACAGTGATGTCTTGAAATTGAATATTAATTGATTGTCATTTTATTTGAAATTCTTAATACACCCTAAACTTGTTTCCACAAAATGCATCATCTGAAGAAGGCTGTATATTGTCAAGGTGGTATATTGTAACTCTGCTTATTTAACTTATATGCAGATAGCATCATGAGAAACGCTGGGCTGGAGGAAGCACAAGGTAGAATCAAGATTGCAGGGAGAAATATCACTAACCTCAGATATGCAGATTACACCACCCTTACAGCAGAAAATAAAGAAGAACTAAAGAGCCTCTTGATGAAAATGAAAGAGGAGAGTGAAAATGTTGGCTTAAAGTTCAACATTCAGAAAATTAAGATCATGGCATCTGGTCCCATCACTTCATGGCAAATAGATGGGGAAACAGTGGAAATAGTGGCTGACTTTATTTTTCTGGGCTCCAAAATCACTGCAGATGGTGATTGCAGCCATGAAATTAAAAGACACTTACTCCTTGGAAGGAAAGTTATGACCAACCTTAGACAGCATATTATAAAGCAGAGACATTACTTTGCCAAAAAAGGTCCATCTAGTCAAAAATATGGTTTTTTCCACTGGTCATGTATGGATGTGAGAGTTGGACTGTAAAGAAAGCTGAGTGCTGCAAAATTGATGCTTGTGAACTGTGGTGTTGGGGACTTGAGAGTCCCATTGACTGCAAAGAGATCCAACCAGTTCATCCTAAAAGAGATCTGTCTTGGGTGTACATTGGTAGGACTGATGTTGAAGCTGAAACTCCAGTACTTTGGCCACCTGATGCAAGGACCTGACTCATTTGAAAATACCCTGATGATGGGAAAGATTGAGGGCAGGAGTAGGGGATGGCAGAGGATGAGATGGTTGGGTGGCATCACTGACTCAATGGACATGGGTTTGGGTGGACTCTGGGTGTTGGTGATGGACAGGGAGGCCTGGTGTGCTGCTGTTCATGGGGTTGCAAAGAGTCAGACATGACTGAGTGACTGAACTGAATGAAACTGAAGAAGGGAGTCTCATGACAAAAACACAAAACCAAAATCTATAAAGAGCATCATCGGCAGTGACCGTTTATATAACTGGGAAACACATTCACAGAAAAGCTGCTTTGCATATTTGTTTATCTTAAACTTATATACATGGCAGGTGTTTTAAATAATTGATTTAAATATAAAAAATTATTTCATAGTCATTAGTCATAAATTGAGTAAGATAAATATGCAGTTCTGTTTGATGAACTGTATTTACACCACATAAAACAACATTTTAGAAGAATATTAGAAAGGTGGAATGATATCAACAATATGTTAAATTTTCTAACTTTCAAATTTCATTGTTTTAATCAAATTTATTCTATGTGGATAAGGCAATGTCACCCCACTCCAGTACTCTTGCCTGGAAAATCCCATGGATGGAGGAGCCTGGTAGGTTGCAGTCCATGCAGTCGCTAAGAGTCAGACACAACTGAGCGACTTCACTTTCACTTTTCACTTTCATGCATTGGAGAGGCAATGGCAACCCACTCCAGTATTCTTGCCTGGAGAACCCCAGGGAAGGGGGAGCCTGATGGGCTGCCATCTATGGGGTTGCACAGAGTAGGACACGACTGAAGTGACTTAGCAGCAGCAGCAGCATGCAGCAGCATTAGCAGGCATGTGTAATTATTATATAACAACCAGAATTTAATACTAAGTACATAATGAGGATACATAATTACTCATTCATTTATTCATTCATGTTTAAACATGTTTATTACAGGCTTACCTAGAGACAAGTACTATTTTAGGTATTGCAGGAAGAAAGAAAGAATGTTCCTTTGTCAAAATTTTATATTTATGGGGAACAGTTTAATAGATTAATATCTTAGTCATCTATAAATACCTCATGTAAATATATGCTACACATCTTGGAATGCTCTTTTCCCATTGTTAATGAAGATTGAAGACTTCTTTGGACATTGGTTCAGTGAAATGAGGCTTTTGTGTCTATTAATTTTTGGAAGGCATCCTTCACATCTTTATTTCTCAGGCTGTAGATCAGAGGGTTCAGCATGGGGTTGACCACTGTATAGAACACAGAGGCCACCTTGACAGTTTGTCGAGAGTTCTTGGAATTGGGCACACAGTAGAGAGAAAGGATTGTCCCATGGAAGATGGTAATGGCAGTCAGGTGAGACGCACATGTGGAGAAAGCTTTGCGACGTCCACTGGCAGAACGGATGTTTAGCACAGTGACAAAAATAAAGACATAGGAAGTGAGGATGATCAGAAGTGTACTCACCTCATTGAAGGTGGCAAAGGTAAAGAGCAGCAGGTGGGGGATGTGTGTATTGGAGCTTGAGACAGCAATGAGAGCAGTGTATTCACAGAAAAAGTGATTGATCACTGTATGTCCAGAAAAGCTTAATTGAAGGGCATAGCAAAGGAGTACCAATGGACCAAACATGCCCCAGAGATATGACCCAGACACCAGCAGGGCACACAGCCTCTGTGACATGACCACTGTGTAAAGCAGAGGGTTACAGATGGCCACAAAGCGGTCATAGGCCATCACTGCCAACAGGAAGGACTCAGTCACCACAGCAGTGCAGGACAGGAAGTACTGCAGCATGCAGCTAGTATAGAAGATGCTCTTATCAGCCATGACCAAGTTCTCGAGCAGCTTGGGAGTAACAATGGAAGAGTAACAAAAATCAACAAAAGAAAGATGACTAAGGAAAAAGTACATGGGGTTGTGAAACTTAGGGTTAATTTTGATGATTACCATCATGCCCAGATTTCCTACCACAGTGATAATGTACATGATCAGAAACACTAGGAAGAGAGGAATCTGAAGCTCTGGGTAATCTGTGAAACCCAAGAGAGCAAACGTTGTCTCCAGACTCAGATTTCTTGCAGTCATCACTATAATGCCCTTGAAAAGAAAGGATGGGAGAAGGGAGTTTTTCTTGACAAAGAGGAGATTTACAGAAATAAGTGAAAATCATATGACATTCTATGATGGACAAAGTAAAATGAAAAGAGTTATTAGTTCTAACTTTTTCCATTTGCAACATTCCTTATTTAGATAACTACTGTGGATGGATCTACCAATCCAACTGAGTCTCTGAACTGTTTTTGCATATCCATTGCAGCTGGTATTTTCCTAAGGAATACTTAAAACATTGAAGTGAGTACATTCACTGATCAGTTAGAAGCATAGTATACGCATAACTGATAAAAATATTTTCACATGAATGCATAAGCAAGTGAAACTGTCTAAGAAAAATGTGAGATGTTTGCCTCAAAGAACAACACATATTGTTACTGTATTTTGCATGCATACACAAATCAATTAAAGCCTTGAAGATAATATGTTTGTATTCTAAGTATCAATAAAAATAATAGAGACATCTAAGAAGAGAGCATAGCAATCCCACTTTAGCACGTTTCGTTCAGCAAAGGATACTCCTTTCCTGGGACAGCTTCACTGCTGAGGAGGATGATGGTTCGTTTGAATTCTAAGTGGAGTGTACACTTTATCAGGATTTATAGCTTATGGCTTAACTTCTATCACAGACCTAGACATTGTATACACGTCTCTTAAGGGTCTCAAGATTTATCAGATAAGAGTTCTCTCAGAATTAACTACTTCTCATTTTTGTAAAAGTTTATATACCAATTTAAACTACACATAAATAATTATGTATAAATGTCCATTTCCCAGTAGCAAGTTTATTCTCTTATTTGTGAAATAGTTGTCAGTGGTCTTGAAGCACGATTGTTAATTTATTTCTTTAATATTATTGGACTCGGAATTGGCCAGCATTTACAGTGGTTTAACATAAAAAGAAAAGTGAAAAGAAGACATCAGTTACCATTTCAAGAAAATAATATTTTTACTGTGTCAAAAATAACTTTAAAAACTTGCCTGCAACAGACAAGCAGGTCTCCATCATCCTGTTTCTCTGTGGGCTGAGTATAACCGGGAGACCAAGGCTCTTATATCTGAGTCTGTAGCTCTGGGGACTCAAACCCTGGAGGACCACTAGCAACATTTTCTTCACAAGCATCACAACAGATCATTAAGGCAAATGGCAGGTCTTGTACCATTTTTAATGACTAGAAATTTTTTGGAATTACACAAAAAAGTGCAGCTTGAAATTGGCTGCTGGGCTTTGTTTCCATGTAACTAAAATGCCCCTGGAATGAATGGCATGAAATTGAAGCTTAGGGAAAAGAGCTATATTGCCGGGGACCAGCCCCGGCTGATCCAGGGAATTCGAAGCGGGAACGGCGTTGGCGAGGATCAGGAAACAACTGCTTTATTAAACGTTTATTAAGGATATAAAGAGTGGTGAAATAAGGATAGCTCAGCGAAGAAATTCAGTGAAGAAAAGAGGCTGAATAAAATTCCAAAGCAGGGAATTTACGTCACCTACGAAGGCCGCAGGCGTCCTCCCGTTCTCCCGAAGGAGAGGAGACACTAAGGCCTCCCCGGTCAGATCTTAGAAGCCCAGGCAAAATTAGTAGGCTTGACGAGCTTCCCTGCCTCAGAGGAAAAGTTCAGCTAGAAGATGAAAGAAAGAACGACATGGGGAGACCAAATTCCAGTGAACAAGGCCCGCACTTTATTTTCCAAAGTAGTTTTTATACCTTAAGTTATGCATAGAGGATAATGGGGGAAGGGGTAGAGTCATGCAGTAAGCCAGGCTTTCTTCCTGCAGACTTATCATATGCAAAAGTTTAGGTGATTTGCATCATCTTCTGGCCCGGAGGCCTTTTTCTCTAAAGGTGATTATTCTAAAGTCAGGCGCCAGCCTCCAAAAAGCATTAGATAAAGTTGCATTCCTACACAGAGCAAAGGTGTGATGGGCTATAACAAGAAAAAGAATTAACTCAAGGGTCCCAGGTTACAAACATTAAAGCTACTACTTACACCAATTATATTAATCAATACACTGCCAGGGACACAGCAGGTAAGGGACATGGAGACTTAGCAGCAAATATTGGCCCAACAAGTGAAAATCCCTTCACCAATACAATTTCTAATCAATCTTTTGACTGCTCAAAGGAATCTGTATTTAGACAGTTTAGAACATCTCATGCCTCTCACAGTTTGGAGGCTCTGAGCAATCACATGTGGCCGGAAAAACCTATTCAGGCAAGCTAGAGGACTTCCAAGGGAGTTTGTAGGTTGAAACACTGTCACACCCAGGAATTATTAACTGGAGCTGTAAGCTAACTCTTTTTTCAGAGAGGTAGTGGGGGACAGCCTCCCGTAAAGTCAGAGGTGTAGGTGAAAGCACAAAGCAGAAAGTAGGCAGACTCTGGTTTGGGGGGTAGATTGCTCGAGAATTTCCAGGGAGACTCCTGAGGCTTGATCCCGCCTTTGCGTATGCCAAGCCTCCTTCCTCATGACCTTTGCCAGGGGCGGAGCTCGCTCCCCACCATCTCCCCCTTTTTTATTTCTTAAAACAGCCAGATGCAGCTCAGTCGCGAGCTTTTGAATGTTCTGCCAAAGAATCCTGACAATACAAGGAAGACTGATTATGAGAAGCAAAATTAGAACTAAAGATATTAGACAGAATGTTTTTTCCAGAAGTAAAGTTAGAGAAGGTGGGAAATAAGTCATTAGCTGCTCCAGCGGTGGTAAAATCCAGTCGACAGTGTTCCAGGGTCTGTATTTGATTATGAAATTTCCCTAAGTCCAGGCCAATGTCAGAGCTGTTGCAAACACCTGAGATATGTTTTTTGATTTTTTCCCATTCATAATCTGTCTCGTTTACCTTTAAGGATGTCACGCATATCCACCGGTAATCAGCGTGGCATGACAGAGCCATTTTCACTTTTAAAGCCTGTAACTCAGTCCCAATATGCATTATTGCCTCTTCTAAGGCGTCTACTCTCATCTCCAATTTTCTATCTATAACTTCCTGTGTTACTAGACTTAAAGAGACATTTTTAGACATAGCATCAACATATTGGGCAGTATGCACTTGTTGAGTCAATGATATTGCTGCCACAGTAACAGAAGTAATTGCTGCTATTAAAGCTGATATTCCTAAAATAAGTACCCACAAATCGTCATGATCACATTAAATCTTGTAGTTGTTGTAACACAGCAAGACTATAGTTATATCAATAAGTGGTTACATCATAAGATAAGGTGGACATTGTAACACTACCAAAGAGCAAACATTATATTGAGGGTTTAAACAAGATGAGAGCATGCATTGTTCACAAGTCACTACATTGGGTCCACCAGTGAAAGTCACATGTACATTAAGTTTTCCAGAATCATTGGTAAAGAGAAAAAACATAAGGAGAGGGTAGACAAGCCAAAACAGAATAAAGTAGAATTATTTTCTGGTTGGAGTTCGCGCTGCAGCAGCCCCGTCGGTCGTGCCAGGATCTCGATGTTTATCTTGCCTCCCCTTCCGGCGGACTCCTCTTTTGTGATCGAAGCAATGGGGGAACTGGATGTCTGGGGGTCTGCAACAGGGCGAATCAACCTGTCTTGGATCTAAATTGGAGAATCTGCATCCTGTGGAAAAATGCAAGCACATCCTCGACCGCTAGTTAATAATGGGTCAGGACCCTTCCATTGTCCGGAGAGGAGGTCCTTCCATTTAACTAATGGTTTTGCATTCAATTGCTCCAGGCACCAATGACGAAGCATTGCAGTAGTTCCAGCCAGATCAGTATTTAGAATATTTATTACGAAAAGAGCAAATATTTATTACGAAAAGAGCATGTTGCAAGATTTGATGGGGAGAAAGATACTTAAACTCCCCTTCTTTTAGTTTTTGAATTTGGATTTTTAATGTTTAATGTGCTCTTTCAACAATGGCCTGTCCCTGGGGATTATAAGGGACGCCTGTATTATGTTTAATTTGAAACTTTATACAAAATTCCTGAAAAGACTTAGAAGTATAAGCAGGAGCATTGTCAGTTTTCAAAGCTTTTGGTAGGCCCAAATATGAAAAACAAGTAAAGAGATGTTGTATTACATCTTTAACTGCCTCTCCGGCACGAGCAGTTGCAATAATAAAATGAGAAAAGGTGTCTACAGTTAAATAACAAAGGACAGTTTTCCAAATGAAGAAACATGAGTTAGATCCATTTGCCAGAGTATGTTAGGTTTGAGACCGCGAGGATTAATTCCCATAGGTAGACCTACTATAAACAGTGGGGCAATATAAGCAAGAACGCACAATTTCTCAAGCAGTCTCTCTGGGAATTTGGAATTGATATCTTAAAGCAGTAGTGTATTGATGAAGTGAATGAGAGGCTCTGGCCTCCTCAATCACAGAAGCCACTGTATTTCTGGTTAACAATTTAGCCAAATTATTAAAGGCATTTTAAGGGCCGGGCAATCTGGAATGAGCCCGAATGTGTCCAATGAAAAATATTTTATTTCTTTTCCAAATTTGTTGCTGTAATTTAGTTAAAAAATGAAATATGGTAGTTTTATTTTCAGACAAAAACCGCAGTTTCAATGTGTGGAAACAACCTGACAATATACTGAGAATCAGAATAAAGGTTAAATTCCTCATCTGCAAACATAGCAAAAGCCTTTATGACTATTGTTATTTCAGCTCTTTGAGCTGAAGTTTCCTGTGTTTCTAAAACTTTTTGGTGATTTTTAGTAACTATGGAGGCTTTACCGTTTGCTGACCCATCAGTAAAAACTATCTGAGCATTTGGAATAGGAGATTGTCATCAAACATTAGAAGAGCACCAAGTTGTTCCTCATTATATGGAATTACAATTTCAATGCTCCGCTTTTTTGCTTTAATATCAAAGTAGCTATCAATCCTGGATAAGAAGCCACTACATTTTTAGTTTGAGTGGGAAGATGGACCCACTCTAGGGGGCCGTTTTGCTATAAAACCAATTTTTTGTCTGGTTACCCCAATTACACCTATGGGGAGGGGGGTTTTATGGCAAAGGAATTGTCAAGCAGTTGTCAATTTAATTTTTAAAATTTTTTAAATTTACATTTTAACAACATAAATTTAGAGATATGTTAATTTAGGTCTAATGTTTAGTTTAGGTCTCTATAAATTTAAATAATAAATGTATAACCTCCTTATCTCATTTTGATATACAGATATACCTAAATGCAAAATGTATTTATATATGGCAACAAGTATAGACTTATTGACATAATATACTTGAATTAATCTTTATAATTAATGTTAATTAATATATATTACAGCAATACAACACGTACACAGCTAATACCAACCAACACAAACCAATGTACTGTAATAATACATGTCACACATATATATTTATACAGTATACAGAACATATATCATTACAGCACATCAATCCATACCAATTAATATCAGCCACACACATTACATTACTGCAATATATATTTAATTATACAGTATATATATAATATGCATATATAGTATACATACTAATTTATATACAAATTAATTAAGTATAGATCTATAAATAGAATTAGGTATACCTTTATTATATTTTATTTATACCCATATCTAATTAGGCAAACTGTAATTAGGCAAATATATTTATATTACGTATTTATAACAATATATAAAGTATTGTTAATTGTACCTCCTGTTGATAACTAAGAAATTGAGAAAACCCTTCTCTGAGTATCTCCTATTTGAGACAGCACGTCCCTCCCCCATAGGGTAAAGGGGAGCATAGGAACTACATAGGGTTGGAAAGTTCCACAGGTATCCTCAAACTGCCAATCTAACATTTTTGAACTTTTAACTACTGTGGAGGCTTGAGGGCAAATGAAACAAAATTTGACCCCTGAAATCTATCAGGGCAACTTGCCAATCATCACTACTTTGTAAAAGACTTGCAGTTGATCCTTATTGAGTGAAATTATTATATTTGCTACTTCTTTTCTAAAAAGTTCCACACTTTTTTTCCCCCCTCCTTTTATAATTAATTGTGCCACCAAGCTGGGATAAGATAAAACTATTTTTCTTGGGGTCACTGGTAGATGGAACCAATGGGCCTTTTTGTCACAAGCACCCTGTAGGTGTATGTTTTATGGCAAGAATACTTTAATCTCATCTTTTGGTAATATTAATCCTAATTAACTGATCATTTAAAGTCTCATACACTTCAACAAGAGCTAACTCTGTCTCATTAGTCAACTTTCTCTTAGAACTGGAATTAGGATCAATTTTTAAGCAATCAAATAAAGGCTTTAAATCTGCAGTAGTCAGTTTTAAATGAGGGCGTATCCAGTTAATGTCCCCTAATAATTTTTGGAAATCATTTAAAGTTAGCAAACAATCTCTCCGCAGCTTCAAAGGGGCATTATCAGTTTTTAAAACTTTTGGCAGACCTAAATATGAGAAGCAAGTAAAGAGGTGTTGCACAACATGTTTATAAGCTTCTCCAGTTATCGTTTTGTAAACTAAATCTGGTCTATAGCCTTTTAGATGACAAGCAACCATCTAATCTTTGCTTGAATACTTCAGCAATGGGGAACTCACTACTCTTCAAGGTTTTAAACTCTCCCTCACCTTTTTCTCTACAGCATTCCCATCCCACATACCACTTTCTCTAATCTCAACTCATTTTCAGTAGTATGTGTTGGCCAGGAGCTGGGTCAGTCTTTCCCAGCAATGTTAACAGACGTCTGTTCCTGTGTCTAATAGCCCTGACATTTTATTTTCTTGAATTAAAAGATCTTTTAAAGGCCTTGGAGCTGTAATTTCCTGCACCCAAAAGGCTGGATCACTAGATCTAAACGCTCTGTGGCTCTTAGCTTGAGAAGTCAAGTTTTTTCCTGCCTGATAAGGTAAAAGCAAAAACTGTGTTATTCTTTGACCTTTATTAATTTGCACAGTTTTGGTAAGCGGCGAGATCAAAACTATAATGTCTCCAATATAATCAGAATCTACCACACCATATACCACCGAAATTTCTTGAAAAGAAAGCGAGCTACACCCTAGCACAAGTCCTACAATGCCCTCAGGCAGGGGGCCAGCCACTCCCATTGGAATCGGAGCAACCGGCATATCAGGGGTTAATATTGTTGCTAAATCCCTTTACCGTCCGCTTTTTTCTTAGCCTGGGTGAAGGAGCACTGCATATTGTGCACGCAGTCTGTTTTAAAATCTCCACTGTTCAAAAAACTTTTTATCTTCCTCAGGCTTAGGCAACACTTTGAGAGGCTTTGGGGGCAAAGTGGGGAACTCTTGGGCCCTGGAAGGTGCAAACGGAGGCGGCAGCAATGGCCTTAAATCAGAAAGTGGTGGATAAGTTTTTTTTTTTTTTAAGGTTTGCGCAGGGAGGGTGGGGGGGAGGGGGAGCTCGCCAGGGCACCTGGTCTCAGCGTCTCTTACAGTCTCTCTCTCTCTCTCTTTTCCTCTCTTCCTGCTTTTCTCACTTTTCTCTCCCCCTTCCTTTTTCGCTACCCTTCTCTTTCCTTCGTTTCTTTCCCTTTACCCTCTTCTCTTCCCTAATCTTTTTTTTTCCCCTTTCTCCCTATCTTTTTCTCTGTTATCTCCTTTTTTAACTTTCTTTCTCTATCTTGCTGCGTTCCCTGATTCCTTCATTCTCCGTTCCTCTCCTTTTCACTCTTTAGCTCTTTCTCTATCTTTAGATCTTTCTCTATTTTCTTTCCTTTTTTCTTTTTCACTTTTTTTTTCTTTTTCTTTTTTCGCTTGGGTGAGCCCCCCCTGAGGGGGTTTTCTGCAAGGAGCAGGCTCTATATATTGTGTATTTTTTTTTAAAGGCTCCTTTGTTTAAAAGAAATCTTTTTTATCTTTTTCAGCCTTATGCAATGCTCTGGGAGACTTTGGATGTAAACTGGGGAATTTTTAGGCCCTGGGAGGTGCAAGCGGAGGTGGAGTAGTCGCCTTAAATCAGAAATTGTTGGATAAAGTTTTAAAGGTTTGTGTAGAGGGGGAGGGGGCTCTCCAGGGTGCCCGGCCGCAGCGTCCTGTAAGCCCTCTCCTTCCTCAGGAGGTAGAGCACAGTCTCCCTCCTTTTCTTCGTCAATGGCAGAAAATATGATCTGCGCAGAAGGTGGAGACCCACTACCATCCACCGCTATAGCCTCTCCCATAGGCTATCCCACAGCCTCATGATGAGGGTCCAGAACATTTTTAATCATATTTATAGGATAAGTTTTTAGTTGTTTTTTACCTTCACCCAAGTATCTAAATTAACAGTAGCCTCTTTAACAGTTTCAAGATTACTTGTATAAAGAGTTGCCATTCTTAGTTTCAGTGTTACCCATGTCAGAAAATTAAGTATAATAGAAGACAAAGCTTTTAGCTTTTAAAAGATCAGGCTTTTCTTTGGCCTTTTAACTCTAGAAACCGGGTTTTCTCTCAAACCCCTTTGACACTTTCAATAAAAACCGGGTTTTCTCTCAAACCCCTTTAACACTTCCCACCACTACTCGCCCTGTCTGTCCTACTGGGGGGTCCGCGGCACCCTGGGTGGCGGCCTATCCGTCCTGTAAATTCAACACTTTCTCAACACTTTTTCAATTCAACACTTTCTCAACACTTTTTCTGAGGTACCTACCTTCGAATTAGCCTGTTCTGGCGCCACTTGCCGGGGACCAGCCCCGGCTGATCCAGGGAATTCGAAGCGGGAACGGCGTTGGCGAGGATCAGGAAACAACTGCTTAATTAAACGTTTATTAAGGATATAGAGTGGTGAAATAAGGATAGCTCAGTGAAGAAATTCAGTGAAGAAAAGAGGCTGAATAAAATTCCAAAGCAGGGAATTTACGTCACCTACGAAGGCCGCAGGCGTCCTCCCGTTCTCCCGAAGGAGAGGAGACACTAAGGCCTCCCCGGTCAGATCTTAGAAGCCCAGGCAAAATTAGTAGGCTTGACGAGCTTCCCTGCCTCAGAGGAAAAGTTCAGCTAGAAGATGAAAGAAAGAACGACATGGGGAGACCAAATTCCAGTGAACAAGGCCCGCACTTTATTTTCCAAAGTAGTTTTTATACCTTAAGTTATGCATAGAGGATAATGGGGGAAGGGGTAGAGTCATGCAGTAAGCCAGGCTTTCTTCCTGCAGACTTATCATATGCAAAAGTTTAGGTGATTTGCATCATCTTCTGGCCCGGAGGCCTTTTTCTCTAAAGGTGATTATTCTAAAGTCAGGCGCCAGCCTCCAAAAAGCATTAGATAAAGTTGCATTCCTACACAGAGCAAAGGTGTGATGGGCTATAACAAGAAAAAGAATTAACTCAAGGGTCCCAGGTTACAAACATTAAAGCTACTACTTACACCAATTATATTAATCAATACACTGCCAGGGACACAGCAGGTAAGGGACATGGAGACTTAGCAGCAAATATTGGCCCAACAAGTGAAAATCCCTTCACCAATACAATTTCTAATCAATCTTTTGACTGCTCAAAGGAATCTGTATTTAGACAGTTCAGAACATCTCATGCCTCTCACAGTTTGGAGGCTCTGAGCAATCACATGTGGCCGGAAAAACCTATTCAGGCAGGCTAGAGGACTTCCAAGGGAGTTTGTAGGTTGAAACACTGTCACACCCAGGAATTATTAACTGGAGCTGTAAGCTAACTCTTTTTTCAGAGAGGTAGTGGGGGACAGCCTCCCGTTAAGTCAGAGGTGTAGGTGAAAGCACAAAGCAGAAAGTAGGCAGACTCTGGTTTGGGGGGTAGATTGCTCGAGAATTTCCAGGGAGACTCCTGAGGCTTGATCCCGCCTTTGCGTATGCCAAGCCTCCTTCCTCATGACCTTTGCCAGGGGCGGAGCTCGCTCCCCGCACTATATATATATATATATATATATATATATATATATATGTATATGTATATGTATACACACACACACAAAATGATGTCTAGAATTGGAAGTTTACATACATAGTTTTCTTTGCAATTTGGTTTGTCTGTTTCTTGAGTATATGTTTAATATCTATTCTTTCTTGGATTTAATTACCATTTACCAAAAAATGTAAAAGATTCAGATATAATTTTCCAACTTTTTTTTTTCACATGTGATATGCCCAGTGTTGTCATTACTTTCCTAGAAAGCATATTGTCAGAGATATATTTCATATTTGAGTTATAATGAACAGGACACAAGTCAATTCACAGTCAGCTATATCAGCAATACATGAACCATGCACTTCCAGATGTTCAAGCTGGTTTTAGAAAAGGCAGAGGAACCAGAGATCAAATTCCCAACATGTGTTAGATCATTGAAAAAACAAGAGAGTTCCAGAAAAACATCTATTTCTGCTTTATTGACTATGCCAAAGACTTTGACTGTGTGGATCATGATAGACTGTGGAAAATTCTGAAAGAGATGGGAATACTGGACCACCTGACCTGCCTCTTGAAAAATCTGTATGCAGGTCAGGAAGTGACAGTTAGAACTGGACATGGAACAACAGACTGGTTCCAAATAGGAAAAAGTGTACATCAAGGCTGTATATTGTCACCCTGCTTATTTAACTTCTATGCAGAGTACATCATGAGAAATGCTGGGCTGGAGGAAGTGCAAGCTGGAATCAAGATTTCCAGGAGAAATATCAATAACCTCAGATATGCAGATGACACCACCCTTATGGCAGAAAGTGAAGAAGAACTAAAGAGCCTCTTCATGAAAATGAAAGAGGAGAGTGAAAAAGAGGAGAGTGAAAACTAAGATCATGGCATCTGGTCCCATCACTTCATGGCAAATAGATGGGGAAACAGTGGAAAAAGTGGCTGACTTTATTTTTCTGGGCTCCAAAATCACTGTAGATGGTGATTGCAGCCATGAAATTAAAAGATGCTTACTCCTTGGAAGGAAAGTTATGACCAACCTAGACAGCATATTAAAAAGTAGAGACATTACTTTGTCAACAAAGGTCCTTCTAGTCAAGGCTATAGTTTTTCCAGTGATCACGTATGGATGTGAGAGTTGGACTATAAGGAAAGCTGAGTGCCAAAGAATTGATGCTTTTGAACTGTGGTGCTGGAGAAGACTCTTGAGAGTCCCTTGGACTGCAAGGAGATCCAACCAGTCCATCCTAAAGGAGATCAGTCCTGGGTGTCCATTGGCAGGACTCATTTCGAAGCTGAAACACCAATACTCTTCCCACTTGATTCAGAGACCTGACTCATTTGAAAAGACCCTGATGCTGGGAAAGATTGAGTGCAGGAGGAGAAGGGAACATCAGAGGATAAGATGGTTGAATGGCATCACCAACTCAATGGACATGGGTTTGGGTGGACTCCGGGAGTTGATGATGGACAGGGAGGCCCGGCATAATGTGGCTCATGGGGTCAGAAGGACTCGACTGAGCAACTGAACTGAACTTATCCTGTGTGTAATTGGATCACCTGTGATGTACAGGGAAGGCTGACGTGCTGCAGTCCATGGGGTCACAGAGTCAGACATTCCTGAGTGACTGAACTGAACTGATAATGGTATCATTAATATTTGATTTCCACGCAATTGAAATCAGACAAGGACATTATCCTGGCCTCTCTGTCTTTGTGGCTGAACTCACTGTTTACCTCTTACCTCATCTGTTTGTATAAAATATCTAATACATTAAACACAATGCACCTTCCATATAGCTCACACAACAATTTGCCAGTTCTGTGAAACTGTACCCCTTTTATTTGTAAATCAGTTTGTGAAAAGTAGTCTAGGTGATTTTTGAATGACATTCATATAGGCCTTTATCTTATATTTCAAGAAAATTTTGTCAGTTTTGATTGACAAATGAGAGAGGAATTTAGGTTTGCCTCTGTCAATTTTTCTCAAACAGCACAATTTACTCTCCTCTGGTGTAACTCCATCCAGAATAACTAGATTGCTCTCCTCTAATATATTATAAGTATAACCTATAACATTACTCTTATAGGATTAAGAAAAAGCTTCAGAGGCATCCATACCATGACTCCTTTTTCTCATTATTTTCCTAGAGTGAGGTCAGTCTAAATAATACAGAGCTGCTTTGAAAGTACTAATGTCCTAGATTTCTGATTTTCTTGTGATATTCTTGCCCCATATCTTTGGCTAAGAGATTAATCAACATATTAAGTTGTGGTCATTTTTTTTTTTTTTTTTTAGCCTCTGATCATGCATCTTAAAAGGTTCAATATTTAGAAAGATCACTCTATTAGTTTCCTATTGTTACTGTTAAAATTTTGCCTCATATTTAGTGGCCTATAACAATTCATAATTATTATCTTGCTAGCAAGAAGTCCAAAATGAGTCTTATGGGGCTTGAGACAGGGAACGTACACAGCTCTTTCTGGAGATTCCAGGAACCATTCATCCTTCTCGTTTTCCTGCTTCTGGTGGTTGCTGGCATTCCTTGACTTGCAGCAGCCTCACTCCAGTCTCTGGTGCATTGTCACATTGTCATCTTCTCTGTAACAAATCTCCCCCACCTGCCTCTTGTAAAGACCCTTATATTTAGTACTCCGATGATCTTCCTATCTCAAAGTCCTTATCACAGCTGTAAAGTCCCCTTGTAATAGGTCACAGTCACAGATTCCAGAGTTTAGAGCCTGAGTGACTTTGGGAGCTATTATTCAGTCTCTCGCAGTAATTCTCTAATTTTGTCCTGAGAAGACTTTTTAAGTATGTATGTATTTGTGTGTATGCATATGAATGTATTTGTGTATTTATATGCTTACACTGTCATGTGTGTATTTATCTATCTTCTTCTTCCACCAAGATACACAAAGTATTGAACAATGATACTCGTTATGAGGAAATAACCACCCTGGCCTCTCAGGACTTTGCTGCTGTTATAGTCCTCTACTGTATCTGCACTTATTTGAAAATTTTGTCTCCTGTTTGTATCATCTTCTCCATTTAATAAAGAGATGAAATTTGCTACTTTCTCCTCTTTCCCACTTTTATTGAGGCATACTATTTTCTAGCTTTATTAACCTATAACACTATATAATTTTAGTGTGTACAATGGGATGATTTGATATACACATGTATTGGGAAACATTACAATAAAGTTAGTTAGCATATCTGTCATATCACATAGTTACTAATGTGTGTGTGGTGAGAGCATTAAGATCAACTCTTTAGAAACTTTCAAGTATACACTAGAGTATTTTTTAACTACAGTCACCATGCTGTACATTGGATCTTCAGAACTTATTGTGTTCTTTTTTTTCTGAAAAACTATTTATTTTTAATTTATTTATTTTAATTGGAGGCCAGTTACTTTACAATATTGTGATGGTTTTTGCCATACATTGACATGAATCAGCCATGGATGCACACACATTCCCCATCCTGAACCTCACTCCCACTCAGGGTCATTCCAGTGCACCATCCCTGAGCACCCTGTCTCATGCATCAAACCTGGACTGGCGAACTTATTGTCTTATAACTGGAAATTGCACCCTTAGACCAGTATCTCCCTGCTTCCCTCACTCCCTAACCCTTGCTGCTAAGTCACTTCACTCGTGTCTGACTCTGTGCGACCCCATAGATGGCAGCCCACGAGGCTACCCCGTTCCTGGGATTCTCCAGGCAAGAACACTGGAGTGGGTTGCCATTTCTTCCCCAACCCTTGCAAATCACCATTAAAGTCTGCTTCTATGAGGTCATTTTTTCCTGATTCCATATATAAGTGAGACAACATGGCATTTGTCTTCCTTTGTCTTACTTTATTTAGCATATTGCCCTCAAGATTCATCCATGTTGTTGAAAATGGCAGGATTTCCTTGTTTTCTATACCTGAATAATATTATATATTACTATACATACTCTTAAAATTCTTAATCCTTTCATTTGTCAATGGACACTTATGATACTTGTATGGTTTCCATGTCTTGACTATTGTGAATAATGCTGCAATGAATGTAAGGATGCAGATATATCTTCAAGATAAATTGATTTCATTTCCTTTGGACATGTGCTCAAAAGTGAGATTACCAAATCATATGGTAGTTGTATGTTCATTATTATGCACCATTTTCTATACAGTCACCAACAGTGCACCAAGATTCTATTTTCTCTTTGCTAGTAGCAAATTCTTGCTAGGATTTTCTCTCCTATCTTATTTTTGTTTTTGTCTTTCTGTTTAGTTTTTGGATAATAGCCATTCTTAAAAAGGTGTTGCTGCTGCTGAGTCGCTTCAGTCGTGTCCAACTCTATGTGACTCCTTAGATGGTAGTCCACCAGGTTCCTCAGTCCCTGGGATTCTCCAGGCAAGAACACTGGAGTGGGTTGCCACTTCCTTCTCCAAAAAGTGTTAGGTGATATTTCATTTGGGGTTTAATTTGCATTTCCCTAATTATCAGTGATGTTGAACATGTCTTAGTGTATCTTTTGGCTATGTGTATATTTTCTTTGGAAATAAGCTGCTTCTCTTCTGGAAAAAAATATCATTATAATTATGTTGTAATTTAAGGTGACTCTGCCTTTTGGCTAAGACTTTAATTTTTTTCCGTGAGTTAAACATTTCAGAGTACTAAATAGTAAGGTCAGTTAAAGAGCAGTTTCATCTTTTAATTTTCTAGGGCCTGCTTTTTTCTTTACCAATATATCATTGGATAAGAACCATTTACCATTCACAGCATTTCTAAATCTTCTACATGTGGAATGTCTAAATGGTTTTGGATTTACACCAGAGATTTATGTCACACTGGTTATAAACGAGAAAACTAAATATGAAGACACGTTGCTTTATCTACTCCAAACTCCCTGAACATCAAAAAGTAATTGCTTCCTAAGAAAAGATATTTTGGTACTTTTAATGATCTCCTTTGGGGAAGAAATAAAGAACACTGAGACTTTCAATTGTGACTTTTCTTTCCCACTGAAGCACTGAGAGCTCGATCTAAAAAAAAAAACAAAAACAAAAACAAAAAAACATTGCTTATTTATTTTTTTTAGAACACACTACATCACAGATCAAAGATCCTTTCATAACCTCCTGGCAGTTCAGTTCTATTCAGTTCAGTCCCTCAGTCGTGTCTGACTCTTTGCGACCCCATGAACTACAGCACGCCAGGCCTCCTGTCCATCACCAACTCCTGGAGTTTACCCAAACTCATGTCTATTGAGTCGGTGATGCCATCCAACCATCTCATCCTCTGCTGTCCCCTTGTCCTCCTGCCCTCAATTCCTCCCAGCATCAGGGTCTTTTCCAATGAGTCACCTCTTCACATGAGGTGGCCAAAGTACTGGAGTTTCAGCCTCAACATCAGTCCTTCCAATGCACACCCAGGACCTCTCTCCTTTAGGATGGTAGTTTATTGGTGAGTAGCTTTGTCTATAATTTGGTTATTTTCATGCCCATGATGTTGTTTATCTTGTAGTACCTATGTGAATATTTATAATCAAGATATATAGTATTTACTGTACTTTTGAATATAAATGAGGTTGAATGATATTTATGCTAACTGGTATACTTTTCTAATGCAATAGTTTTAACTTGTACAGTATTTAATTGTGTGACTATACCATTTTTTTAATGTCCATTAAGGCTATTTCTATTTTTTTTATTGCAATCTATATGCAGCTGAATGTTTTTTAACATCTTTTTGTGCATATACATTTGAGTTTCTCCAGAGCAGTGATTTGCTATGATTTTTCATGTGATGACATACAGGAAAAAAAAAAAAAAAAGCCTGTTGTATACACAAGGAAAAACAAGATGATTTGTTCCACATATTTTCTGTTTTATTACTTCTTTACTGTATTTTCCTAATTATTTTGTCATAGATATTGTAATATTGATATTTAGTAGATACTGATTGTAGATATTGATCTTCAGCTTCTTAAATATATTTAATTTTTTTTCTATCATTCTGAGGCTCCTTTATAATGTTTCCATGTGCTTCAATAGAACATACTTTAATTCTAACATGGTACATTTATTTTGATTTTTAATATTTACCTACTCTGAATTCATAATTTGTTCATTACCTTAAGAGAGACCAACTTTTATAAGAATTTTTAATTGAAATATTAGCATAACAAGTAAGTATAATAGCTTAAAGAGAGATTTTCACAGACTTTCTAAAGGGTTTTTACATATTTTAGACACATTTTCTTGTGAATCATACAATTTTTCTGGAACCCAAATATTTTTGAGGTGCTATACTTCAGGACTACAAGTATCAGTATTTCAAGCTTTCCCATAAGCACAAGTATCACTTAGTAGGTGTCCCAAAGCAGTTTAGCTAGAAATATGTGGAATGATCCAGTATCATTCTGGCTTTTAATCCAAGTTATAAACAAATTTCTCCAATTGTGGTGGACCAGAATCAACCTAATCAAGGATATTACTTATCAATTATATCTAGTACCCTACAAGTTTGAATTTCTGGGTCCAAGTAATTCAAATGAACTAATATATCTAAACTATTAACTACATTACTGAATAAACACTTCAGATTTTCTGAAATCTGTATTAGCTTAGAAATGGCAAGATCCCTAAACTGAACGTGGCCAATTTTAATAAACTACATTCAAGGCCTAATTATGAGACACTTTTGATAATGGAAGTGTCATTTCTGTGGTTCTGAAAACTGCAAGAGTCAAATGTTTATAGAATATTCAACTACAACTAAATACTTAAAATTAGACAAAGAAATATATTCCAGGGTACAGTATTCAGCAATAGAAGCATTTATATAAGTATGGCTATTTTTTATCTTTGAGTGTATTATTTACGTTATTTTACCTTTTTAAATTTCATGTGACAACTATATTCATTAAAGAGACATCACCTAGGTGAAGTGTTAATCACTTAGTTCTATCCATCTCTTTGTGACCACATGGACCATAGCCAGGCTACTCTGTCCATGGAATTCTCCAGACAATCATACTGGAGTGGGTTGCCATTTCCTTCTCCAGGGGATCTTCCCAATCTGGGGATCAAACCTGGGTCTTCTGCATTGCAGGAGGATTCTTTACTATCTGAGCCACCAGGGAAGCTCCCTTACCTAGGTGAGCACAGTGCTAATTATTATTATTATTATTAATTATTATTACTAATTATTATTTAGTCAGAAATTTTCATTTCTTTTCATCTTTTATTCATCTGACAAGTATTCAATGAAGGCCAAACATGTTTCTAGGTAATTTTTTACGCATTAAAGATATAAGATACAATAATAATACCAGAAATTTCTGCTCTCTTGGAGTGTATACAGGGAGAAGGAAATAAGAGACAAATAAATTGTAGCATGTACTAAACATATCATCAATTTCTAGGAAAAATATAAATCAAGTTAAGGGAATAAGGAGTGATTATCTCATTATGTTAGGTTTTCAGAAAAGAACTTTCTTGGAAGGTGATAGTCGAATACGCACATACATGATTTCATTGAAATATATTTATTAATGCTGGATTGAGCACTAAAATATTTTGGAGCCTATTAACTTATTTACAAGGTGTTTCATGTTTTTGTATTTCAAATATTATGTCAGTGAGTTCAGCATGAGGACTAGCATGGTATAAAAGAGACTGTACTTGAACAATTATTTATGAGAATTTGGAACTGAACATACTATAGAGGGGCTTCCCAGGTGGCGCTAGTGATAAGGTACCTGCAGGAGACATAAGCCACTCGGGTTCAATCCCTGTGTCCAGAAGATCCCCTGGAGGAGGGCATGGCGACCCACTCCAATATTCTTGCATCAAGAATCCCATGGGCAGAGGAGCCTGGTGGCTACAGTCCAGGGTCTCAAAGAGTCAGACACGAATGAAGTGACTTAGCACACAGCATGCATATACTATAGAGAGAAAGGATGATGATGTGTGGAGGACACAGGTAGACAGGACTCTGTGATGCCCACAGGTAGAAAGTATCTTTAAAATAGTGACAGAGGGAAAGCTAGGAAATGATGACTATGAACTTTCTTAGTTCATTGAATTGGCTAAAGTAAAACAAGATCTAAAAGGGCAGCAGACTATTCATATCAAATATTTTTTTTTTCAATTGTTTCTGTCCATATTTTTTTTCTAATTTTATTTTATTTTTAAACTTTACATAATTGTATTAGTTTTGCCAAATATCAAAATGAGTCTGCCACAGGTATACATGTGTTCCCCATCCCGAACCCTCCTCCCTCCTCCCTCCCCATACCATCCCTCTGGGCCGTCCCAGTGCACCAGCCCCAAGCATCCAGCATGGTACATCGAACCTGGACTGGCAACTCGTTTCCTACATGATATTTTACATGTTTCATTGACATTCTCCCAAATCTTCCCACCCTCTCCCTCTCCCACAGAGTCCATAAGACTGTTCTATACATCAGTGTCTCTTTTGCTGTCTCGATCAAGTGGGCTTTATCCCAGAGATGCAAGGATTCTTCAATATCCGCAGATCATATCAAATATTTTAACTATGATGGACTCACAGTAGGGAGTACAACTGAAAGGATGAGTGTAAGAAATAGTCTACGCTCTGCTGTAGCATCAGCCAGAAGGATGGAACACAGCTTCTGGGGCACAACAGCTGTGTAAAGTGCAGGTTTACAAACATCCAGGAAGCAGTTATGTACCAACAATACTAAAAATGAGTTTTTTTTTTTTTATTTTAAGAATTGTGTGTGGTTTAAGAGGAAAGAGAGAGAAGCAGAATTCACACACCCTCCTTCCCTGTGTGTCTCTGTGTATCTTTTTCTGTCTTTTACAAGGACACTCATTGGATTTGGAGTTCACTTTGAGCTCATCTTAACTCTTACCTTGATTACATCTGCAAAGATCTTATTTTCAAATAAGGTGACATTCTGAGTTCTGGGTGACATGGATATTTGTGGGACACTATTCACCCACAGCACTTCCATGGTGGCTCTGAAGGTAAAGAACCTCCCTGAAATGCAGGAAACCCAGGTTCAAACCCTGGGTCAGGAAGATCCCCTGGAGAAGCAATGGCTACCCACTCCATTATTCTTTCCTGGAGAGTTCCATGAAGAGAGGAACCTGTCAGGCTATAGTCTGTGGGGTGGCAAAGAGTCAGACATGACTGAACAACTCACAGTTTCACTTTGCATACACCCACAACACATATCATTTTACACATGATATATAGCTATTTTATTTGACACTGAGTTGAACAGAAACTAAAAGATCAAATAGCCAATTTATGACTCTAAATTTATGATCTAGCGAGTTGACTACATAATTTGAGTCATCGTCTCTACAAGAAGATTTAATCAACACTGTAATAGATCAAATTTCTTTTGGACATACAAATCTTCAGCAAAATTGTATTAAGTGATAAATTAATTTCCTGACACTCTCTTTCACATCTTTGTTCCTGAGGCTATAGATCAGATGGTTCAGCATGGAACTCACCACTGTATAAAATATATAACCTGCTTTGACCATAAGCCATGAGTTTTTGGAGCTGGGCACACGATAAAGGAACAGAACAGTCCCATGGAGCATGGTGATGGTGGTCAGATGGGAGGCACAAGTAGAGAAGGCTTTTGGCAAATCCCAGCAGAGGGCATTTTTATGATAGTGACAAAAATAGAAATATAAGTAGTGAGGATAATTTCCAGGCTGCTCACCTCATTGAATATGGCAATGGCAAAATAGCACTTGGCTGATGAAGGGGTCAGAGCAGGAGATGGAGACAATGACAGAGTGCTCACAGAGGAAATTACTTATGATGTTAGACCCACAGAAGGATAATGTCTGGAGAGAACAGGTGAGTGTCAGGGAGGAGACTACACCCCACGTGCAGGGACCAGCCACTAATGATGCACAGAGCTCTGGGGACATGCCCACTGTGTAGAGTAGAGGCTTAAAAATGGCCACAAATTGGTCATAGGCCATCACTGCAAACATGAATGCCTCTGCCACTGCAAACGTACAAGCTGAGAAGAATTGCATGATGCATCCTGTGAAAGAGATGGTTCTATTTTCCACACCAAATTCTCCAAGAGTTTGGGTGTAACTGTGGTGGAATAGCAGAAATCAACAAAGGACAAGTGACTGAGAAAAAATTACATGAGGGTGTGGAGTTTGGGACTGATCCTGATTATGGTGATCATGCCCACATTCCCCAACATGGTGACTGCATAGACGATGAGGAAAACCAGGAACAAGGGAACCTGGAGGTCGGGATATTCTGAGAAGCCCAAGAGGGTGAACATGGCTCCAGCACTCTTATTTCCTTCAGCAAACCACATAGCTGTTGTTGGAGAAAATATGAAATAGTGATAATAAAATGATAACAATGATAATGATGACAATACATGGATATCACATTTATTGTGTGGCAGACATTGTGCTAAAATATTGGTACATTAGTTTTGACCACTAAATAAGACTTGTGAATTTCAAAACAACCAGTCTCATATTTTACAAAACGAAATGGTAGCATATATGAGTTAAGAAACTTGTTTGAATTAACACAGCCTGCTGGTGATGAGTTAGATTTGAGTGACAGTGAGTGACAGGAATTGAATTTAGTTTAGAGTCAGAGAAATATTTTCTGTAGTGTCATGGAAAAACATGTTTTTCACAGTTCCATCATTCTGAAGGTCTGTGCTGTTTAATGAGAGTAACATAACAATAAATGAAAACACAGCACTCAAATTTATTTTAAAAAGCAGGAGGAGTAATATTTTTAGAGGCAGTAGTACTTCCATCATTATGTTCAAACTGAAGATCATCATCAAACTGAAGATCAGAGGTCATGAGTCACCACAAGAATTTTCACATTTTGGAAAACATAAATGGACATTGAAGGAAATAAAGCTCTATCTTCAAGTTTTCCAATGATTTCAGTTTGATGCTGAAATTATTGGCTTTGTGTTCAATGCTGTGACCTGGTAAAGTAATTACGCCGTATTATAATTTGCAGTGCCCTCACTGTTGTTTTCTTTCCCGTTTGACTGTTTATTGTTTGTCTCACATATTGCCACTGATGCTCTCAATATAGTCTTTTAAACTCTTTGATCAATATCTCTATTAGAATATTATAGCATTAAATGCTTATAGAATATCTGAATTACAGGATAACTTAAAATATATTTTGCTCAACTATTCCACATTCTATAATGTTTCTCAAGAAAATCAGAGAATACAGTAATAAATACAAGTGGTTACATTATCACCCTCAAAACTTCTGGTGACAGGAATATTGAGTTTGA
Organism: Bos indicus x Bos taurus; assembly: GCF_003369695.1. Taxonomy (NCBI): domain Eukaryota; kingdom Metazoa; phylum Chordata; class Mammalia; order Artiodactyla; family Bovidae; genus Bos; species Bos indicus x Bos taurus. Next base: position 82,766 of record NC_040103.1, on the reverse strand, counting down.
TTAAAACTACAGGTGATAATCTTGCTTTGAGTCATACAATTATTTGTATACATTATTTTGAGAAAGCAAAAGCATCTTTTACTGGTAAGCAGTTTATAACAACAGAAGCATATTTATTTAGCAAAGATTTTAAAATAAGCTAACCAATAACAAGCACACATCTGAAATATTCAGATTAATAAAGACTATTAGTTCGACTCTCATAAACACAGATGCAATTTTAGTTTTATCTGACCATGAGAAGGGAGAAATAATTCATTATTTCTTGAATAGCTTAATGGTACTTTTGACACTCAAAAACTGTATTTCCTATATGCAGAAAAGGGAATGGGTGGGAAGTGGAAAAGAGTTAGTGACAGACAGACTGGAACAATGAAAGAAGGAGTTGGAAACATAGATTTAAATGCAGTTCCAAGGTTTGGCATTTACTGTGTGACCTTTAGTGAATCACTCAGATTTTATGAGCCTCAACTTCTTTATCAATAATAGTGACATGATAATATATATTTTATAGGTGTATAAGTATTAAGTTAGGAAATGAGATTAATATAATTAGCACAAAGTTTGACAGTTCTGGAGTTCAAAATATATAGCTTTTCCACTCCTCATTCTTTTTAATTCTTAGCACTCTGAATAATTGGTATTATTTTTAAACACATATTATTTTAAAGAATCTAAGAAACAGGTCAAGGTCCAAAGTTGGCAGCAACAAAAATGAAGGAACAATTTGTGATGTTGAAGAATAGCTCAACTCTCTCTCTCTTTTTTTTTTCTGAATTTCCTCTTGGCCCTGTTCATGTTAATTCATCAATCACTATCCTTTAATAAATTGTCTCCGTTTCCCCTTTGTTTTCTCATTATTATCTGATTCTTAATAATCATCCAATTCTATTTATTTATTTTTATTTATTTATTTTTTCCTTTGTAAAACTATTTTGGTCTCTTTTTTTCCTTTATTTTATTTTTTAACTTTATAATATTGCATTAGTTTTGCCATATATCAAAAAGAATCTGCCACAGGTATACATGTGTTCCCCATCCCGAACCCTCCTCCCTCCTCCCACCCCATACCATCCCTCTGGGTCGTCTCAGTGCACCAGCCCCGAGCATCCAGTATCATGCATCGAACCTGGACTGGTGACTCATTTCATATATGATATTATACAGGTTTCAATGCCATTCTCCCAAATCATCCCATCCTCTTCCTCTCCCACAGAGTCCAAAAGACTGTTCTATACATCAGTGTCTCTTTTGCTGTCTCGTATACAGGGTTATTGTTACCATCTTTCTAAATTCCATATATATGCATTAGTATACTGTATTGGTGTTTTTCTTTCTGGCTTACTTCACTCTGTATAATAGGCTCCAGTTTCATCCACCTCATTAGAATGTATTCAAATGTATTCTTTTTAATGGCTGAGTAATACTCCATTGTGTATATGTACCACTGCTTTCTTATCCATTCATCTGCTGATGGGCATCTAGGTTGCTTCCATGTCCTGGCTATTATAAACAGTGTTGCAATGAACATTGGGGTACACATGTCTCTTTCAATTCTGGTTTCCTCAGTGTTTATGCTTAGCAGTGGGATTGCTGGGTCATAAGGCAGTACTATTTCCAGTTTTTTAAGGAATCTCCACACTGTTCTCCATAGTGGCTGTACTAGTTTGCATTCCCACCAACAGTGAAAGAGGGTTCCCTTTTCTCCACACACTCTCCGGCATTTATTTCTTGTAGACTTTGGGATCGAAACCATTCTGACTGGCATGAAATGGTACCTCATAGTGGTTTGATTTGCATTTCTCTGATAATGAGTGATGTTGAGCATCTTTTCACGTGTTTGTTAGTCATCTGTATGTCTTCTTTGGAGAAATGTCTATTTAGTTCTTTGGCCTATTTTTTTATTGGGTCGTTTATTTTTCTGGAATTGAGCTGTAGGAGTTGCTTGTATATTTTTGAGATTAGTTGTTTGTCAGTTGCTTCATTTTCTATTATTTTCTCCCATTCTGAAGGCTGTCTTTTCACCTTGCTTATAGTTTCCTTTGTTGTGCAGAAGCTTTTAAGTTTAATTAGGTCCCATTTGTTTATTTTTTCTTTTATTTCCAATATTCTGGGAGGTGGGTCACAGAGGATCCTGCTGTGATGTATGTCGGAGAGTGTTTTGCCTATGTTCTCCTCTAGGAATTTTATAGTTTCTGGTCTTACATTTAGATCTTTAATTCATTTTGAGTTTATTTTTGTGTATGGTGTTAGAAAGTGTTCTAGTTTCATTCTTTTACAAATGGTTGACCAGTTTTCCCAGCACCATTTGTTAAAGAAATCTCTTTAATCCATTTTAATCTCATGGTCACCTAGGCTCAGCCAGCTTGCCTGTTGTGCTGCTACCCTGCACCATGAGAAAACCAATTTCTTCTTTTCTTGATTACTGTATCTGTTATGACAGTTTCTGACTCTTAAAAACTTTAATTTCTTCCTATTAACTAATTTATCAAGCCTAAATTTCTCTGCTCAGTTTTACCTAAAGCCTTACCCTAGCTATATTCTTAAATTTTCAACCTTCTTTAATCGCCAGTATTCTCAGAATATAATGTCTGTAATTTCTTCTTTTCTTACATACTGATACAGCACTTGAACAATATACAAAGCATTTCATGAAAATTGCTATCATAAAGACACTTTTCCTTTTCACTTCAACAATATTTCCTACACCCTTGACATACCTGCAGACATTACTGTCAGAAAAATTGAATTTTATATTATGGTGTTCATTATTATTATATACATATGTTTCTTACCTTCTTTTGACTCAATTTTGAGGTGTTGAGGAATTCTCAGGCATTATAATATTTTTAAAATTTTCATTGTGACTATTCTGCTAAGCACAGTGTGGATATCCTCAGAGCAAAAATCAGGATGATACCCCAGTGAAGGGGAAGGAGATCAAAGCTCAGCCTTCAGGAAAATGGACTCGGGAGACATCACCACACAAAGACTGACAAAGAGTGTCCACTACTTTAGAGGTTTCAGGATCTCAGAGTTCCCCAAAGGAGAGAAAAGAAACACGATAGAACATCCCACCTGAAACCAACTCACCTGAAGATCCTGTTTCTACTATTACATGTCTCCAGGGGAGTTCCCACTCTGAATTCAAATATCATGTGAAATATGAAGGAGTTGGTCAATGTAGCAGGAGCCCACAAAAATGTAATGGGGCTGGAATATAATTCTTTCTTAATATCCAGAAAAACTAAGAGAAAGGAAAAGCCAGAGAGATAGAGAAAGAGAGAGAGATTTGGAAGCTGAATGTGATTCCTATGAACAAAATGTAGGGCTTATTTATGCTTCCATGACCTTGAGGATTTAGACCACAGAGAGTATTTCTTGAGCTATTTCCTTTTATATCCCACATCCAGAAAATAGCTTGAATACTTTTTTATGTGGCAATTTGCAAGAAGGTAATTTCTTCTAAATCACTGGAGATAGAGCCTCAATAGCCTATTTCATGGATTTCTTCAAAAAATTATAGAAAAATACATGAACTGAGTAAGAAAACACAGTGACTACAATAAAACCTCAAATGAAAGATAAATAAGTTACTCTTTCAGAGATATTAATAACTGCTATTATATATATTTATGTGAACCGTGAACTTCCTGATGTTCAAGCTGGTTTTAGAAAAGGCAGAGGAACCAGAGATCAAATTGCCAACATCCGCTAGATCATCGAAAAAGCAAGAGAATTCCAGAAAAACATCTATATCTGCTTTATTGACTATGCCAAAGCCTTTGACTGTGTGGATCACAACAAACTGTGGAAAATTCTGAAAGAGATGGGAATACCAGACCACCTGACCTGCCTCTTGAGAAACCTGTATGCAGGTCAGGAAGCAACAGTTAGAACTGGACATGGAACAATGGACTGGTTCCAAATAGGAAAAGGAGTATGTGAAGGCTGTATATTGTCACCCTGCTTATTTAACTTATATGCAGAGTACATCATGAGAAACGCTGGACTGGAAGAAGCACAAGCTGGAATCAAGACTGCAGGAGAAATATCAATAACCTCAGATATGCAGATGACACCACCCTTATGGCAGAAAGTGAAGAAGAACTAAAGAGCCTCTTGATGAAAGTGAAAGAGGAGAGTGAAAAGTTTGGCTTAAAGCTCAACATTCAGAAAACAAAGATCATGGCATCTGGTCTCATCACTTCATGGCAAATAGATGGGGAACAGTGGAAACAGTGTCAGACTTTATTTTTTTGGACTCTAAAATCACTGCAGATGGTGACTGCAGCCATGAAATTAAAAGACACTTACTCCTTGGAAGGAAAATTATGACCAACCTATATAGCATATTCAAAAGCAGAGACATTACTTTGCCAACAACGGTCTGTCTAGTCAAGGCTTTGGTTTTTCCTCTGGTCATGTATGGATGTGAGAGCTGGACTATAAAGAAAGCTGTGCATTGAATAATTGATGTTTTTGAACTGTGATGTTGGAGAAGACTCTTGAAGTTCTTTGGGCTGCATGGAGATCCAACCAGTCCATCCTAAAGGAAATCAGTTCTGAATATTCATTGGAAGGACTGGTGCTGAACTCCAATACTTGGCCATCTGATGGGAAGAAATGACACCTTGGAAAAGACCGTGATGCAGGGAAAGATTGAGGGACAGAGGAGAAGGGGACGACAGAGGATGAGATGGTTGAATGGCATCAGAGATGCAATGGGCATGAGTTTGAGTAGGCTCCAGGAGTTGGTGATGGACAGGGAGGCCTGGTGTGCTGCAGTCTATCAGGTCGCAAACAGTTGAACACTACTGAAGAACTGAAGTGAACTGAATAGCAATTAACTTATAGTTTTTTTTTTTTTAATATGAATACCATCTTTGTGTGTCTCCCTATCACACTCTCTTTTTCATTTCTACGTAATTTTCACTGAATTGAATAATATTCTCTTACCATTTTTAAGAGACAAATGTAATCTTGATGGCAAAAACTTACAAGTAAAGCCCAATAAAAGAAAATTACAGACCAGTCTTACTAATGATCATAGAATTTTAAATTATACATAAAACATTGACACATTAAACTGATCAACTTATAAAGAGATAAATAGATAATGGTTATAGTAATTTTCTCAGGAAAAAACACATATTTTGATCAGAAATTTTTTTTTATTTTTATTTTTTGGGTTGTAATTCACAGGAAGTTTATTATATCATATGGTGGCCGTTAGTTCTAACTTTCCTGACATTACAAAATAGTCACAGAAATTTTTAAAAAATATGTTACCATATCAAAATATTAAAGGAATTAAATGAGGAAAATTAGCTTGATAAATTCACCATTCACTCACTAAAAAACAAAATATAACAGACACATACAAAAAATAATACATGAGATAATTTTGCTTAACATTTTAAGCATGAAATGTTAAGTATTGATACTTTTCTCATTAGATGAGGAAGTCAAGGATACCCACTTTTACTGTTTATTTAAAATTGTACTGTTTTCAGCTAGTGTACCAAACACAAGAAAAAAATAAAAGGAAAAACATTGAAAACAACATATCCAGAAAACATTTAATTAGAGATTGTATGATATGCATGTTGAAAATCCAAAATAATCTACAAATAAATTATAATATTATTTAGAGATATTTTTAGGGTTGCCAAAATGCATTGAATCCTAATGGAAAAACAATATACATTTTACAAATGACATTTAAAATAGTATGAAAAATTATCACATATCCAGATTAATACACATGTATACCTGTGGCGGATTCATTTTGATATTTGGCAAAACTAATACAATTATGTAAAGTTTAAAAATAAAAAAAAAAATATATATGTGAGAACTTTATAAAAAGTATGATATATATATATAATATTGTAAAACATGAAGTAGATCTAAATAAACATAATAATGTAGCATCTTATGATTTGGAAGACTTGAGAATGCAAACTTATCATTCTCTGCAAATAGATCTACAATTCTACTGTTTTTCTACACTAAATCTAAACAAGAATAATTCTAAAGTCTGATTTAAAAGGTAAAGATAAAGAATATCTTAAACACTCTGCAAGATAAAGAGTAATTTTTTAGGAGTTGCTCAACTTGATGTTAAAGCCTATTAGTTAAGGGTAGTTCTGATTATAAAACACCTAGAAGCATACAGAAAGTCCAGAAACAGCACTATAGATATACTGATATTTACTTTATGAATATTCTGGCACCACAGAGCAGTGTTAAAATGATTGAATTTCTCAATAAGTATTTCTGGGGTAAATATACACCAATAAGTCAAAATATAAAATTAGCTTATAGTCATGCCCCATCAAAATTTACTTTCAGTTTGAAATAAATTTAAAAATCAATATAAAAAGAGAAAATAAAACTCCAAATTGAAAATAGAAGAAGTAGAATATAAAATATAATACTGTATGAAATTTGTGGTAATTTAGCACATAAAATATGAGAATATCTTTATTATTTTGGAAGTAAGAAGTGGATCCTAAATAAGACATTAGAAGCACTTCACTATGTAAATAAACAGTTTGATAAACATTGATTCATTAAACATAAGGAAATGTCTGCACCTAAATACATCACCAACTGAGTAAACAGATCAGCCACAACCTAGGAGAAAATATTCATGATACATACATCAAAGGCATTTTATTTAGAATGCATAATGAATGAAGTATGTATTATACTTCATAAAAAAATATTAGAAACCCAATAGAAAAATAGGTAAAAAAAAAAAAAAAAAAACCTGAATAGGCCCTTCACAAATAAATAAGACAAATCAAATGACTAATAACTAAATTATAGGAATTCAACCACATTAGTAAAGTGGAATTGAATTCATAACCAAATGAAGTACCCCTACTCATCCACCAACCTGAAAATATTAAAATGTCTGCTATGACAATATTAAATGTTGGCAAGAATGAACAATAATTAGAACCCACATGCAATATCAATTCAGTTCAGTTCAGTCACTCAGTCGTGTCCGACACTTTGCGACCCCATGGTCGCAGCACGCCAGGCCTCCCTGTCCATCACCAACTCCCGGAGTTCACTCAAGCTCATGTCCATTGAGTCGGTGATGCCATCCAGCTATCTCATCCTCTGTTGTCCCCTTCTCCTCCTGCTCCCAATCCCTCCCAGCGTCCAGGTCTTTTCCACTGAGTCAACTCTTCGCATAAGGTGACCAAAGTATTGAAGTTTCAGCTTTAGCATCAGTCCTTCCAATGAACACCCAGGACTGATCTCCTTTAGAATGGATTGGTTGAATCTCCTTGCAGGCCAAGGGCCTCTCTAAGTCTTAATCTCACTTATATGTTTGCCAACATTTTTGCTTTACTGTATTTGCCTATACTGATTCTTGAATTTTTAGCTTCAAAATCGCAATAAATCTGGTTTCTCTTCACTTCTTTGCATGCATCTATCAGCCTAGTGATTTGAGGAAGCAGCGTCAAAAGGTAAACTATTTAGTAATTTAGCAGGCCTTTGTTTCTCTGTGAAGTATTAAAGAGTCCTTATCGCGTTACATGAATGAACACTGTATAGTTATGGACTGGTGAATAATTGACGTTTTAATGGAAGTTTTGAAACTCACCCACCAATTAAAATATGCTGATGGTTCTGTTGGAAATAGGTCATTCGTTGGGACAATTGTGACAGTTTGCCTTTCTGCCACGTGTTTGCCTTTGAATCATCTCATGCTTATTTATAATAGACATAGTATTTATTATTTTTTGAAAAAATGTTTTACTTATTTTTTGGCCATGCTGCACAGCTTATGGGATCTTAGTTCCCCAACCAGGAATCAGACTGGTGTCCTGGCAGTGAAAGTGTCAAGTCTTAACCTCTGGACCACCATGGAATTTCTGCTTAGTGTTTTTTGTTTGTTTGTTTGTTTGTTTTTTTATGATTGAATCAGAGCCATGGATGTTAGATTCGTGGGAAATCAAATTAATGATAGGAGTAGCAGTGTGCAGGAGACTCTGTGCACCAGGCGCTGTTTGAGTGCTTTCCGAGTCTGTCATCTCATCCCACAGACACCTAGGTGAGGACCAGGATGCTGTTATCCCCTTTCAACAGACATGGACACTGAGGCTTAGTAAGGCCAGGCACCATGCCCAGGCTCACACACCCAGCAGTGCTGTGCAGACTGGTTTGATTCTGGGCACTTAACCATGGTGCTGTCCAGCCTGCTTTCCTCCAGAGGCTCTTGTGTCCATCACAGCATCCCTGATGGAGGGAGCATCAGGAGGGTGCTCTCTGCCTCTCCCCTCGGGTCACTTGGATGAGCCCCTGTTGTTGGAGTCCAGTGCCCAGAGGGCTGGACTTCCCTGTCCCTCTCGTGAACCAGTCCACTGATCGAGCACTCCTGTGGCCTTCCCGCAGGACTTGGGCGGCCGTGCTCCAGTTCAGGCAGCTCAGTGCCCAGGAGGCCTTCTGCTGGGCACAGCAGAGCAGCTCCGTCATCCTGGGGTTGGTGACCTGGGTGTGCCACCTGCCCACTTTGTGCCTGCTTTGCCCTCCTGTTAAGTGAGGACATGTAGGCACCAGTGGGGCGGGCTGCCATTTTGGGGGATGGCCGCCCGGCTGAGGATCCTGAGACCTTCCTCAGGAGGAGGTCCAGAGGAAGGGGCGTGGCCATGATCCCTGACTTTGAGGCATAGTCATTGAGTCCATAGTCAACCCAGGTGTGTCACTTCCCTGCTCTGTTCTTTGTTGTTTTCTGATTTTTATAAATGCTTATTTTAACTTGAATTTGAGATTGATCCCTGTTCAGTTCTATGGATAATTTCTAGCCTTCTTTTTTCTGGGGGTTGTTGTTAGAGATCAGGAGAGGGTGCAGAATTTATCCAGCTGCTGTTAAACCGAGTTCAGCTGTATTTTTCACTAAGTTACTTTGTTGTCACCAAGCTCCTGTGGGGCTGCAGTGGATCAGTATTCTTTACAGAATCCCACTAAAAAGGCACAGGTTAGTTGGTTAAAACAACGCACTCATTGTTTATAAAAATACTTGCCATGCGTGTTTCCTAAAACCTCCCCTGGCTTAACCACAAACCTGAATTTATAACAGAGACCTGTCTGGATCCTGAAAGGGGGTTAATATATTCCCCACACAGTTGCCACCACTGTCTTTCCTGTCTTCACATCCAGGACCAGTGGAAAAATTGGGAGTCCAGGAGAGATCATCTTTTTTTTTTTATTAGTTTATTTTTTAATTGAAGGATAATTGCTTTACAGAATTCTGTTCTTTTCTGTCAAACCTCAACATGAATCAGCCATAGGTAGCCATATATCACCTCCCTTTTGAACTCCCCTCTCATCTCCCTCCCTATCCCACCACTCTAGGTTGTTAGAAGATCATCTCTAAGTGAAGACCTAGGAGTGCTTTATGTAAACCACAGTGAGCGAATTACACTCAAACAGCGTGTAAACACTTCAGTGTGTAGCCCCCAGTCTGTGTGTTACCGAGAAATATGAGCCAGACACATGGTGTTCGCATGGATGTATTGCATACCTTTTCTGTGTTTCACTTGTTGTCATGGGTTCCAGTATCATCACTACAAATGATCTTGTCTGGTGGCACAAGCTATGTCCTTTTCACCTTCAAACAGAAAGGACTGGATGGATTTGCTGAGAGGTTTCTTACTCTAGCTGTGGTGCTTCTGAGCAGCATCTGGCAACGAGCACAGTCCTTGCATTGGGGCAGTTCATGCCATGCAGGGTTCACGGTGCTGGCGTCACTCTGCTGTCCTGCCTGGTGGGGCCATCTGGTCACTGGATTCCAGGGAGGGTGGAGCCCAGCTGCAGGGTGGCTCCCGTCCAGGGTCTCTGCACTCAGTCACGTGCTCTTGCTGCCCTATGATCCCGCTTCTCTTGAGAAAGACAGTCCTTTAAGATGGCATTAAGCTAGAACAAGTTTTTTTTGTTTTTTGTTTTTTTTTGTACTTGGTGGATAGCATAGCTAATAGATTTTCAAATAAGTTTCTGGTTATAATGTAAATCCTGTGAGATTGCTTTTTTGACACAGTCTATTGTTAGCCAATTTTACACTTACCTCTCTTACTCAGCTGCCAGCTTTATGGGAAGAGGTACGAGATGACAAGAGCACCATCAAATGTGAAACTTCGACGCCCACCTCGCCGTGGTCCCTTTGGCTGGACCGGCTGCACATGGGGGCGCTGCACACAGCCAGCCAGGAGGACATCAGGGACGCCCACAAATAAGGGGCCTGCACGCCTCGTCATCAGTTTCAGGAGCCCTGAGCCTCTTTTCTTGGAAGAGTTGCAAGAATGATTGTAAAGGAATCCCACTGGTTTTGGGTGCCTGTGTTTAGTGGTGAACTTCAGGTGCTGGGGGAGAAGAGCTCAGTGACCTCAGTGATTTTAGAAAACCTCCTCTCTTTGGATTGACTCCTGTGGGAGCTTTGTTCCTGCTCTTGCTAGCGGTCTGCCTGGCCCAGGGAGAGTTCCTGACGGTGACGGCCCCATGCCTCTCAGGTTCACTCTTAAGGGTCCCTCCCTTTTCCTCAGGAGTCTCCTCTCAGGAGATTCTGTCCCCTCCTATGACTTACACTGTCCTCATTCAGACCGCCACCTGCTGAGGTCCCGTCCTGAGCCAGGCAGCACTTGATGGATGGCACATGTGGTCACCTGACCAGCAGCCCTGCACAGTGACGGTCACTCTCCTGCCATGGCTGGGGGCAGTCACCCTGCTGGAGGCAGGGGGAACTGCCCAGAGCCTGGGAGCTCGCCTTCTCCTGTAGCATCATCACCTGCTGAGCAGAGACCCTGATGGAGGGTCGGAGTGCTCTCTGCACCAGCTGCCCTGGAGTCAAGCCCTCCTCGGGGAAGAGCTCGAGGCAGAGAATCTCAGCTTCCTGGGGTGGTTGTATGTGGCCTGGAGCCTGCATTGCTCATGAGGAGTGTGGTTGATGAGGGAGACTCCACTGTCTGCTGCGAGGTTGAGGCACAGGTGTTGCTAGGTGCCCGTTTCTATCAGTAGGTCTTGTGGAGGGTGTGTGTTTGCATAAGGGCGCTAGTTAAAGGTTGTTTTCTCTCCCTGAAGCTTGACAGGCTCTCAGAATGGCCCTGGGGGTAACCCCAGCAGCAGCACCAGCAGCCAGGACTCGCTGCACAAAGCCCGAAGAAGGGCATCAAGTCCTTCATGGGAACCGACAGAAGGTTCGATGAAGTAAGTTTTCAGCTTAATGATTTTTAAAGTTGCCTTAATGTAAATTATTTTATTACACTTGTATGAGCCATGTAGATGAAAGGTTGTTGTTGAATCACTCAAAGACACCGGGATTCTTGGCCCCCGGAGGAGAATAATTCAATCTGGGGCCAGGGACGAGGCTTGATCACTCAGAGCTTTTGTGTAATAAAGTTTTATTAAACTATAAAGGACATAGTGAAAGTTTCTGACATAAGCATCAGAAGGGGGCAGAAGAGTACCCCCCTGCTAGTCTTCAGCTGGATGTTATATAGTCACTAGCAGTCTGGTAATGAAAGAAAGGAATGTCTTAAAATTCGGAATGGTACCAGGCCCCTCACCCATAAGATGTATTTTGGGATAATCTTGGCACCAAATGGTTTATCCTGGGCCATAAAATTATTAACTTAAATCTTGAAGAAGGGCAGACCACCATACAAATAGTTTCATTTATATAGATTAGGGAAACAGTATCTGAGTATAACATACTGGTTTGTCAAGTAGGTTCTGAGTCAAGAGGTGGAACCGACTTGAAGACAGTTTGGGGGTAAATGCATAGTACAGTAGCATAGCTTAAGACAAACATTCCCATAAGAAAAAGGCATTGGTTAACTTCAGGTGAAACCAGGTGTCATTATGGCAACACAACATTTTAAGAGAAACCTCCTTTTAAATTTGTATAGAGAAGAAAAAAAAAAATCTATCCCTAGTTTGTTTCCTCCTGCCACTTAAGAGAGATAAAAATGTCTGACACTTGCAGGCTATTTCCTCCATTTGGAGACCCTGGCCTTCCTGCCTGTTACCCTCTCATAGTCAGGGTATCTCTTCTAAATGTGGAGATAAGTTTACTTTACAAGTTAATCTTTGCTCTTAAAATTTTATCAACAAATGAGTCATTAAAAAAACTAGTGTCTTCACTAGTAAGATAGAGGGTGGGTTAGGTTTTTTTCTTTTTTCTTTTTTTGCTATTTAAGTTTTATTCCCCCTCAAAAATATTTCATATTAAAACATTGGTTTCTGCTTAGGAATGGTGTCTGTGAGTTGTGCTTTGGGGAGCAACTGGATGGCCTTACCCTATTCTAGGGTCGTTTGGGGGACTGTTTCATAAGTGTATTGAAAACACACAAAACATTAATTTCCTCTGACACACAACCATGACTTATTTACTCCCACACTATAGTTCTTCTCTTCATTGGACCTTAAGGAGACTTGAATTTGACAAGAAGAATCAGACACCTGAAGAAGCATCCATTGTCTCTGTCCCAGCGTGAGACGGAACTAGTTACAGCTTGAAAATGTTTCCATGGCAAATGACAATGTGTTGTATTATATAGCAACAGACAATTTCTCCAAGATGAGAAGCAAAACCTGCTAACTGTCAGGAAGAACGTCCACCCGGGTAGCGAGGGTGGTCCAGTTAGGGTCCAGTCAGGGTTCCAGTACGTGTGTTACCCCACCCTGTGCCACGCTCCTTTGTTCCCAGTTTGGGCATATCAGTCACACAGTCATCACAAATGGGGTCAAATACACGTGGACAAAAGTGCAGTAGCAAACTCAGCCATTTTAAAGGGCTGATGGCTTTTTGTCCTTTGTTTTAAATTCTGTCTTGTTTTCTGTCCTGTAATTTCTAAGCATGATGATAAAAGCTGTAGGAGGGCACCTTGTTGGAGGAAAAAATTCAGACCAACGGATGTCCGTGGCTTAGCTGCTGCATGTGCAGAGATTCTGCCTGCAAACTTCCGGGTCCTGTCCTCTCTGCCTTCACCCTCAATGCAGCCAAAGAAGATGCAACTGGATGGTAGTTGACAGGTTGGGCAGCGTGTGCAGCCCTGGGCTAGAATGGTGATGAGCTGGAATGGCCTGCTTCCCAGGTTACAGGGCTCTTTAGTCCCATTGCATGCCCAAAGGTCAGTGTTCTACAGTGAATCCTAACATCTGTTTATAAACGTTTAACAGTCATGGTTGTTGTTGTTGTTGTTTTAAAGTTCTTATCTGGTTGAATATTAGCATATTCTTCCAACTAATAAAACTGAGACTCGTTTGTGTTCTCAGAGCATTAGATTGACACCCATGCTTGTAGAGATTTGTGTGTGGCCAGCAGTGCTCAAGAGCTCTTTCATAAACAGTAGGGTCGCTCTCAGGCCACACAGTTGCCTCTCAACGACTCTCCACACTGGGAAGATGGCCAAGTCCATATTCAGTGACAGCAGCATCCACCTTCCTGTCCTCCCTCCATCCCCACCATCATCGGTCCCTTGCACACTGTCAGTCGATGGGGCAAAGGAAGATGCTGAGACTAGAAGAGATCCTCCCCAGAGTTCGGCTGGACTGTATACACTGGCCTGGCAGTTGTCCTTCAAACACAGCTCTGGTTTTCCCTCTGACAGCCTCTCTACCAGAGAACGCTGTTAGTTCAGGCTGGGTGCTCAGGGCCACTGTGTCCCCACTTAATGGCAAGATAGACAGCCAGACAGCCTGGGTTGTAGTCAGGCTCTGTGGCTCAGGAGATGCCTTGTGCACAACCCCCCCCCCACCCCGCCCAGTGTCTTGTCCATGACAGGGGTGTCTCAGTGGCTCCTTTCTCCCTGGTTGGCTGTGCTGGCCACACTGGGGGTTCCCAGAGGGAGTGTGTGCTTACCCCATGGGAGAGGGGCCTGGAGGGTATCTTTGGTGCCAGTTTTTTCCTGTTATTAGCCCTTCCCATGAGTAGACTTATAAGCTTTGCTCTCACTTGCTCTCACAGAGCAAAGTGCATTTAGGTAAAGCCTGTGCTATGCTGGGCACTTTCAGTGAGGGGGCTTATGGGGAAGCTGCATTGTCTCTTCACCAGAACTCAATAATATGCTTAACCAGTGGTGGAGGGGAACCAGTGACTCTCTCCTTTTTTAAACAACATTTTTCTTCCAAGGAGCATGCAGCTCATTTTTACAAATCTTAACTGTAGCTTAGCTTTCAGTCAATTGAAGAGTCTAACTGCTTGCTTTTTTATTTTCCATTCTCCTCATTATAAATCCAACATTTACCTGTAAGATGCACACAGTGACATAGACATTAGAGTTTAGATAAATTAGAAATAATCCTAGAAAGAGATATTGGGAATATAATATACGGGATCTGACCTTTTACAAACCACCTGAGATAGGCAGGGCATAAACAGTATAACTGGGTTGTTTTCATGGCTTTTGTAGTCGTAGTGCAGCAGGTGTCTGGGGCTTCTAGAATCATAAGGACTTGGACAGGTGGCCTGCTCCATCAGCAGCACCTGCTATCTTCATCCCTCTATGAAACCCTGGCCAGAGACTTATCAGATGTGTCCTGATGGCCCCAGGGGAAGACAGAAAAGGTTGAAATGGGAGCAGTGGGCTTCTGCTAGGGGGTTATGGAGATTTCTTAGTCAACTTGGAACGAGGGTCCAGGCTGACCCATTGGGCCCTACAGCCCGTGTTGTGATGAGAAAACAACGTCAGTGATGACATTTCTGAGGGAGGCTGAGACTGAGTTTCTGGTTTCTTAGATCAGCCTGGTGCTCTGCCCTCCCTGAAGCAGCCTGGGGAACAATTGGAGAGGCAAGCGGATTTCCATTCCTCAACACAAGACTAGGCCTGACACTCCTGCCCCAACTCTGCAGGGACATTTGGGTCGAAGTCAGAAGTGGAGAGGAACCCTGAGGTTCCCGCCTCAACTCAAGATGAGGTCCTCTTCCATTACACCAAACCCAGTGGACTCCTAAGAAACCCCTCAAAATGGCACAGTATTCCTGAATTGCCATAAGCATCCTGAGAAGCTCCCTGAGGTCACCGGCACAAGTCAAGGGAATCCAGGGGTTCCTGTCGCAATTCGAGAAAGAACTTGAGATTCTCCCTTCAACTCGTGTTGAGGCCCAATTCCATGCCATGACTCAAGAGCAATGCCACGCTCCCGCTCGCAAATCGAAGGGAGATTTGACTGCCATGGGACCACACGAAAGGCTCCCTGAGTTCCCCATCGTAACTCGAGAGAATCCTCACACGTCTCACCACAGCTCGAAAAAAACCACGAGATTCCCCCGTTATCACGAAATGAGGCCCTTTCCCGCTGCAGCATGTCATGAGAAATCCTACGTTCCCTCTTGAAATTCGAAAAGGTACTTGGCACCTTTGATGCAACTCAAAAAGTTTCCCGACATACTGGTCTCAGGAACACCGAGTTTTCCGGCACAACTTAATCTGAGCCCCTTCTCCGCTCCTGATATCGACATTAGGGTGGATTACCCTGCTTTCTTGAAAGGTATCCCGACCTTACTGTCCACCCTCAGGAGGAGGCCGGTCTCACATTGAAACTCGAGACGAAGCCTCATGGGTCATGCCACATTCCACAAGAAACCGATTTCCCCTTCCACTCAAGAAAAGACCTGATTCTTGGGCACCTCTTCGAATGTAACTGAGGATGAAGTCACAACACGAATGGGCACTGACACCCAAGTTGCATCGTCCGGAATCATCCCCAGGTTCCAAATACAACTCGACAAGTGGCCTAGCAACCAGTGAACAACTGGACAGGCAAGTAGAGTTCCATTCTTCAACACAAGACGAGGCCTGACTCTCCTGTTCCAACTCTGCAGAGATCCTGAGATCGAAGTCAGAAATGGAGAGGAACCCTGAGGTTCCCGCCTTAACTAGAGTTGAGGCCCTATTCACCCCTGCAGCAATGCACGAGGAATCCCGAGGTGCCCCTCGAAACACCAAAGGAGATCTGTCTTCCCTGAGGAGACACGAGCGGTCCCCCAGGTCGACACGCAACTCGAGAGGAACCCTAAGCTTCCTGCCACAACTCCACACAAACTGCGAAATTCTCTCCAGCACTATTGAGGAGGCCCTTTTACGCTGCAGCATTTCTAAAGAAAGCCCAAGTTTCCTTTGGAACTTGAAAGGGTCCTCGACACGCTTTATGAAACTACAGAAGATTCCCGAGATACCTGTCCCACTCGAGAGGAACGCTGAGTTTCCCACCACAAATCAAGAGGAGCCCTG
Organism: Bos indicus x Bos taurus; assembly: GCF_003369695.1. Lineage (NCBI taxonomy): Eukaryota > Metazoa > Chordata > Mammalia > Artiodactyla > Bovidae > Bos > Bos indicus x Bos taurus. The sequence goes on along the minus strand of NC_040103.1, from coordinate 66,516 downwards.
TTTTCACCACCTCAAGTCGAGAAGAGGGTGGATTGCCCTGCTTGACCTAGAAAGGAATGCCAATGTCCCCATAGCACCTTGAGAGGAGGCTGGTATCTACTTGACACTGGAGGGGAATCTGGGGGCCTTGTCACAATTTGAAAGTTACGTATTTCCCCATCCACTCGAGATCAGGCCTGATTTCCTTGCACCGATTCGAATGTCAGCCGAGAATCAACTCAACATGAAGGGAGTTCTGATGCCCCAGTTGCTAATCCGTAAAGAGCCCCAGGTCCCAAATTTAAGTCTGCTGGAGGCCTGAAACCCCTTTGACAACTTGAGAGGAAAGCAGAGTTCCTTTCCTCAACACATGTCCAGACCTGATTCCCTGTTTGAAATGGCATACACAGCCCGAGACACACGTAAGAACAGGAGAGGAAACCTGAGATTCCTGCCTGAACTCGAGATGAGGTGCTCTTCCATTGTACCAAACCCAGTGGAGTCCCGAGAGGCCCCTCCCAACTCCACAGTATTCCTGACTTCCCATAGGTACCCTGAGAAGCTCCCTAGGTCACCTTCACAAGTTGAGGGAACCCAGAGTTTCTTGCCACAACTCGAGAAAGACCTCGAGATTCCCCCTTCAATGTGTCTTGAGGCCCGATTCCACTGTCGTAACTCGAGAAAAATGCTGCGCTCTGCGTCTCAACTCAAATGGAGACTGGACATCCCTGGTGCCACATGAGAGGCTCCCTGAGTTCCCCATCGTAACTCAAGAGAAACACCACAAGTTGCACCACAGCTCGAGAAAAACAATCTTCCCTCATCATCGCGAGATGAGGCCCTTCTTTTCCTGCAGTGTCTAGAGAGCAATCCCAAGTCCTCTCTCAAAACTCCACAGGAGGCTTGACTCCCTTTAGGCCATTCAGTGGGCTCCAAGAGATACCCGTCGCAACTCGAAAGGAGTGCGCAGTTCTTTATTCCACTCGAGACGAGGCCTGACTCACCTGGTGAATCTTGACTGCAACCCGAGATCCCTGTCGCCACTGGAGAGGAACACGGACTTACTGGACAGATGCCTAGATGAGGTCTATTTGCCCTGCAGTGAATCGAGAGCAATCCCCAGCTCCCCGTCACAACTCGAATGGAGACTAGACATCCCTGGGGCCACACTTGAGGCTCCGGGAGTTCCCTGTTGTAACTCGAGAATCCCGCTGAAACTCGAGAAAAACCACGAGGATCCCCAGTCATCGCGAGATGAGGCCCTTTCCCACTGCAGCATCTGAAGAGAAATCCCACGTTCCCTCTTGAAATTCGAAATGGTACTTGACACCCTTGATGCAACCCCAAAAGTTCCCCGACATACCAGTCTCACTCAAGAGGAACACCGAGTTTCCCAGCACCAATTAATCTGAGCCCCTTCTCCCCTCCTAATCTCGACATGAGGATTGATTCCCCTGCTTTGTCTGGAAAGGGATCCCGACCTTCCTGTCACACTTCAGGAGGAGGCCGGTCTCACAAAGAAATTCGAGACGTACCATCGTGGGTCATGCCACATTCCAAAAGACACCGATTTCCCCGTCCACTCTTGATAAGAAACCGATGCTTGGACACCTCTTCGAATGTAACCCTGAGGATGAAGTCACAATATGAAGGGGCATTGACACCCCAGTTGCATCGTCCAGAAACAGCTGCACGTTCCAAATACAACTCGACAAGTGGCCTGTCACCCGGTGAACAGCTAGAGAGGCCAGTGGAGTTCGAAACTCATCACAAGACGAGGCCTGATGCTCTTGTTGCAACTCTGCAGAGACACTGCGATCGAAGTGTAAATGAAGAGGAAACCTGAGTTCCCACCCCAATTCGAAATGAGACACTCTTCCATTGCACCAAACCCAGTGGAGTCCCGAGAGGCCCCTCCCAACTCCACAGTATCCCTGACTTCTCATAGGCACCCTGAGAAGCTCCTTGAGGTCACCGGCACAAGTCGAGAGAACCCAGGGTTTCCTGCCGAAACTTGAGAAACACCACGATATTCCTTCTTGAATGCGTCTTGAGGACCGATTCCCCTTCCGAGACTCGACAGCAAAGCCGCGCTACCCCTCGTAATTCAAATGGAAACTGAACTTCCCTGGGGCCACACGAGAAGCTCTCTGAGTTCCCTGTCGTAACTCGTGTGAAATCCCACACTCGCGCCGCAGCTTGAAAAAACCATGAGATTCGCCCATCATCGCGAGATGAGGCCCTTCTTTTCCTGAAGGGCCTAGAGAGCAATCCCGAGTCCTCTCTTAAAACTCCACAGGAGGCTTGACTCCTTTTAGGCCACTCAATGGGCTCCAAGAGATACCCGTCGCAGCTCGAGAGGAGAGTGGAGTTCTTTGCTTCCACTCGAGACGAGGCCTGACTTCCCGGGTGAATCTCGAATGCAACCCCGAGATACCTGTCCCTACTGGACAGGAACACGTAGTATCAGGATGCAAGCCTAGATGAGATCTATTTGCCCTGCAGTGACTCGAGAGCAATCCCCAGCTCTCCCTCGCAACTCGAATGAAGATTGGACTTCCCTGGGCCACACGAGAGGCTCCCTGAGTTCCCTGTCGTAACTCAAGAAACCCGCCGCAACTGGAGAAAAACCACGAGGTTCTCCCGTCATCGCGAGATTAAGCCCTTTCCCACTGCAGCATCTCAAGAGAAATCCCACCTTCCCTCTTGAAATTCGAAACTGTACTTGACACCCTTGATGCAACCCCAAAAGTTCCCCAACATACCGGTCTCACTCAAGAGGAACACCGAGTTTCCCGGCACCATTTCATCTGAGCCCCTTCTCCTCTCCTGATCTCGACATGATGGTCAACTTCCCTGCTTTGTCTGAAAGGGAACCCTACCTTCCCGTCGCACCTCAGAAGGAGGCCGGTCTCACAAAGAAATTGGAGAGGTAGCCTCATGGGTCGGGCCACATTCCAAAAGACACTGATTTCCCCATCCACTCTTGATAAGAACCCGATGCCTGGACATCTCTTCAAATGTAACCCTGTGGACGAAGTCACAGCACGAAGGTGCACTGACACCACAGTTGCACCATCCGGAAAAACCCACAGGTTCCAAATAGAACTCAACAAGTGCCCTGTAACCCCGTAAACAACTCGAGAGGCAAGCGGAGTTCCATTCCTCAACACAAGACGACGCCTGACTCTCCTGTTCCAACCCTGCAGAGACCCTGCGATCGATGTCAGAAATGGAGAGGAACACTGAGGTCCCTGCCTTAACTCAAGACAAGGCCCTCTTCCATTGCACCAAACCCAGGGGAGTCCTGAGAGGCCCCTCCCAACTCCACAGTATCCCTGACTTCTCATAGGCACCCTGAAATGCTCCCTGAGGTCACCGGCACAAGTTGAGGGAACCCAGGGTTTCCTGCCACAACTCGAGAAAGACCTCGAGATTCCTTCTTCAATGCGTCTTGAGGCCCGATTCCCCTACCGTGACTCAAGAGCAATGCCGTGCTCCCCCTCGCAACTCGAATGGAGAGTGGACTTTCCTGTCACCTCACGAGAGGCTCCCTGAGTTCCCCGTTGTAACTCGAGAATCCCGCCACAACTCGAGAAAAACCATCAGGTTAGCCCGTCATCGCGAGATGAAGCCCTTTCCCGCTGAGCGTCTAAAGAGAAATCCCATGTTCCATCTTGAAATTCGAAACGGTACTCGACACCCTTGATGCAACTCAAAAAGTTCCTCGACATACGGGTCTCACTTGAAAGGATCACCAAGTTTCCTGGCACCACTCAATCTGAGCCCCTTCTCCCCTCCTGATCTCAATCTGAGGGTCAATTACCCTGCTTTGTCTCGAGGGGATCCCAATCTTCACATGCCACCTCATGAGGAGGCCAGTCTCACACGGAAACTTGAAAGGAGGCCTCATGTGTCGTGCCACATTCTGAAAGACACCGATTTCCCAGTCCACACAAGAAAGGTCCCGATGCCCGGGCACCTCTTCGAATGTAACCCTGAAGATGAAGTTACAAAACGAATGGGCACTGACACCCCAGTTGCATCATCTGGAAACAGCTGCAGGATCCAAATACAACTCGACAAGTGGCCTGTCACCCCCTGAACAACTCGAGAGGCCAGCGGAGTTCCAACCTCATCTCAAGACGAGGCCTGACTCTCCTGTTCCAACTCTGCAGAGACCCTGCAATCGAAGTCAGAAATGCAGAGAAACACTGAGGTTCCCCCCTCACTTCGAGATGAGGCCCTATTCATCCCTCCAGTGATGCACGAGGAATCCCGAGGTGGCCCTCACAATGCCAAAGGAGATCTGACTTCCCTGAGGAAACACGAGTGGTCCCCCAGGTCGAAAGAAAACTGGTGAGGAACCCTAAGCTTCCAGCCACAACTCCACCCAAATGACGAAATTCTTGCCTGCAAGCTTGATGAGGCCCTTTTTTACTGCAGTCTTTCCAAAGAAATCCCACGTTTCCATTGGAAGTCCTCGACACACTTTATGAAACTCAAGAAGTTTTCCAGATACACGTCCCCACTCGAGAGGAATGCTGAAATTCCCTCCACAAGTCAAGAAGAGCCCCGTTATCCCCGCCTCAAGTCGAGATGAGGATCCATTTCCCTGCTTCCCCTGGAAAGGAATGCCAACATCCCCGTCACTCCTGGAGAGGAGACTGGTGTCTACTTGACACTGGAGGGGAATCCAGGGGCCTTGTCACAATTCGAAAGTCACTGATTTCCCCATCCACTCAAGATCAGGCCTGATTTCCTTGCACTGATTCCAATGTCAGCCGAGAATCAACTCACAACACAAAGGAGTTCTGATGCCATGGTTTTTAATCCGAAAAGAGCCCCAGGTCCCAAATTCTATTCGGCTGGAGGCCTGAAACCCCTATGACAACTCGAGAGGAAAGCAGAGATACATGCCGTCAAACACGTCAACACCTACCTTCTTGTTTGAAACCTCATACACAGCCTGAGACCCAAGGCAAACAGGAGAGAAAACCTGAGGTTCCCACCTCAACTCGAGATGCGGCCCTCTTCCATTGCACCAAATCCAGTGGAGTTCCAGAGGTCACGCCCAAGTCCACTGGATTCCTGACTTCCAATAGGCACAATGAGAAGCTCCCTGAGGTCACCATCACAAGTGGAGGAAACCCAGGGTTTCCTTCCACAACTTGAGAAAGAACTCGAAAATGCCCCTTCTGCGCGTCTTGAGGCCGGATTCCCCTGCAGTGAATTGAGAGCAATGCCACGCTCCCCCTCGCAAGTCAAATGGAGACTGGACTTCCCTGGCACCACACTAGAGGCTCCCTGAGTTCCCCATTGTACCTCATGAGAAACCCCACACTGGGGCCGCAGCTCGAGAAAAACCACGAGATTCCCCCCTCATCGCAAGATGAGGTCCTTCTTTCCCCGCAGGGCCTGAGGAGCAATCTCGAGTCCTCTCTCCAAACTCCACAGGAGGCTTGACGCCCTTTAGGCCACTCATTGGGCTCCAAGAGATACCCGTTCCGACTTGAGAGGAGAGCGGAGTTCTTTGCTTCCCGTCAAGATGAGGCCTGACTCCCTGGGTGAGTCTGGAATGTAACCCCGAGATCCCTGTCGCCCCTGGAGAGGAACATTAGTTTCTGGACACAAGACTATATGAGGTATAATTGCCCTGCAGTGACTCGAGAGCAATTCCCAGCTCTCCCTCGACACTCGAATGGAAGACTGCACTTCCCTGGACCAACACAAAATGCATCCTGAGCTCCCCATCGTAACTCGAGAATCACGCCGCAACTCGAGAAAAACCAAGTTCCCCCGTCATCCCAAGATGAAACCCTTTCCCACTACAGAGTCTAAAGAGAAGTCTCACGTTCCGACTTGAAGTTCAAACAGTACTTGACATCCTTGATGCAACCCAAAAAGTTCCCCGACATACCGGGCTGACTCGAGAGGAACACCGGGGTTCCCGACAAAACTTGCTCTGAGCCCCTTCTCCCCTCCTGACCTCGACAGGAGGGTCGATTCCCCTGCTTTGTCTGGAAGGGGTTCCCGACCTTCCCATTGCACCTCAGGATGAGGCCAGTCTCACGAAGTACTTCGAGACGTAGCCTCATGGGGGGTGCCACATTCCAAAAGACCCCGATTTCCCGGTCCGCTCTTGATAAGAACCCGATGCCTGGACACCTCTTCGAATGCACCGCTATGGATGAAGTCACAACCCGAAAGGGCACTGACACCCCAGTGCATCGTTCGGAAAAACCCACAGGTTCCAAACACAGCTCGACAAGTGGCCTGTCACCCCGTGAACAACTCAAGAGGCAAGCGGAGTTCCATGCCTCCATACAAGACAAGGCCTGACTCTCCTGCCCCAACTCTGCAGGGACCCTGCAGTTGAAGACATAAGTGGAGAGGAACTCTGAGGTTTCAACCTCAACTCATGATGAGGCCCTCTTCCATTGCACCAAACCCAGTGGCGTCCTGAGAGGGACCTCCCAACACCATAATATCCCTGACTTCTCAAAGGCCCCTGAGAAGCTCCCTGAGATCACAGGCACAAGTCAAGGGAAACCAGGGTTTCCTGCCACAATCCGAGATAGACCTCGAGAATCCTTCTTCAACACATCGTGAGGCCCGATTCCCCTACCATAACTCGAGAGAATTCCCCCGCACCCCTCACCACTCGAAAGGAATGCAGACATGACTTCCCTGGCGCCACACGAGAGGCTCCCTGAGTTCCACATCGAACCTCGTGAAAAACCCCACAATTAGGCAATAATCACACAGCTTAGCAGGCAAGAAAAATGCAGCTCAGCAGGCTATATTAAAGGAGCTGAGCAGGCACGAATCACGCAGCTCAGCAGGCAATAGTCATGGAGCTGAGCAGGCACATATCACGCAGCTCAGCAGGCAAAAATCAAGGAGCTGAGCAGGCACGAATCACGCAGCTCAGCTGGCAATAATCAAGGAGCTGAGCAGGCACGAATCACGGAACTCAGGAGGCAATAATCATGGAGATGAGCAGGCACAAATCACGCAGCTCAGCAGGCAATAATCATGGAGCTGAGCAGGCACGAATCACGGAGCTCAGCAGGCAATAATCATGGAGCTGAGCAGGCACGAATCACGCAGCTCAGCAGGCATGAATCACGCAGCTGAACAGGGACTAATCACACAGCTGAGCAGGCACTAATCATGCAGCACCGCAGGCAATAATCAAAGAGCTAAGCAGTCACATATCACTTGGCTAAGCAGGCACTAATGACGGAGATGAGCAGGCAATAAACACGCAGCTGAGTAGTGACTAATCAAGCAGCTGAGCAGCCGCTAATCCCGTGACTCAACAGGCTCTAATCACCTGGCTGAGCAGGCCCTGATAACCTGAGTGAGCAGGAATTGATGACGTGGCTGATCATGCACTGATCTCGTGACTGAGAATGCACGGATCACGTGGCTATCATGCACTGATCACTTGACTGAGAGGCGCTGATCACCTGACTGAGCAGGCATTGATCAGGTGGCTGATCATGCACTGATCACCTGACTGAGAATGCACTGATCACGTGGCTATCATGCACTGATCACGTGACTGAGAGGCGCTGATCACGTGATGACAGGCGGTGATCACGTGGCTATCATGCACTGATCTCGTGCCTCAGCAGTCAATAATCAAGGAGCTGAGAAGGCACTAATCACTTGGCTAAGCAGGCACTAATCACGGAGCTGAGCAGGCAATAATCAAGGAGCTGATCAGGCACGAATCACGCAGCTCTGAAGGCAATAATCAAGGAGGTGAGCAGGCAGGAATCACGCAGGTTAGCAGGCAATAATCAAGGAGCTGAGCAGGCACTAATCATGCAGCTCAGCAGGCATTAATCCAGGAGTTGAGAAGGCGTTAATCATGAAGCTCAGCAGGCCATAATCAAGGAGCTGAGCTGGCATGAATCCCGCAGCTGAGCAGGGACTAATCACACAGCTGAGCAGGCATTAATCCCGGAGATGAGCAGGCAATAATAACGCAGCTGAGCAGGCGCTAATCCAGTGACTCAGCAGGCTCTAATCACATGGCTGAGCAGGCCATGATCCTGTGACTGAGCAGGTACTGATGACGTGGCTGCTCATGCACTGATCACGTGACTGAGTATGCATTGATCACGTGGATATCATGTACTGATCATGTGACTGAGAGGCGCTGAGCACGTGACTGAGCAGGCACTGATCACGTGGCTATCATGCATTGATCACGTGCCTCAGTAGTCAATAATCAAGGAGCTGAGCAGGCACTAATCACTTGGCTAAGCAGGCACTAAACACGGAGCTGAGCAGGCAATAATCAAGGAGCTGAGCAGGCACCAATTACTCAGCTCATCAGGCAATAATAAAGGAGCTGAGCAGGCACGAATCATGCAGCTCAGCAGGCAATAATCAAAGAGCTGAGCAGGCACTAATCACGTGGCTAAGCAGGCAATAATCACGGAGCTGAGCAAGCAATAATCAAGGAGCTGAGCAGGCACGAAACACGAAACTGATCAAGCACTAATCACGCAGCTCAGCAGGCAATAATCAAGGAGCTGAGCAGGCTCTAATCACTTGGCTAAGCAGGCACAAATCAAGGAGCTGAGCAGGCACGAATCACGGAGTTCAGGAGTCAATAATCATGGAGATGAGCAGGCACGAATCATGCAGCTCAGCAGGCAATAATCATAGAGCTGAGCAGGCACGAATCACACAGCTCAGCAGGCAATAATCAGGGAGCTGAGCAAGCTGTAATGACATGGCTAAGCACACTCTAATCACGTGACTCAGCAGGCTCTAAACCGGTGACTTACCAGACACTAATTACACAGCTCAGCAGGCATGAATCACACAGCTGAACAGGGACTAATCACAAAGCTGAGCAGGCACTAATCACGCAGCACCGCAGGCAATAATCAAAGAGCTAAGCAGTCACATATCACTTGGCTAAGCAGGCACTAATCATGGAGATGAGCAGGCAATAAACACGCAGCTGAGAAGGCACTACTCACGTAGCTGAGCAAGGACTAATCAAGCAGCTGAGCAGCCGCTAATCCCGTGACTCAGCAGGCTCTAATCACGTGGCTGAGCAGGCCCTGATCACGTGAGTGAGCAGGAATTGATGACGTGGCTGATCATGCACTGATCACGTGACTGAGAATGCACTGATCACGTGGCTATCATGCACTGATCACTTGACTGAAGGCCCTGATCAACTGACTGAGCAGGCATTGATCACGTGGCTGATCATGCACTGATCACCTGACTGAGAATGCACTGATCACGTGGCTATCATGCACTGATCACATGACTGAGAGGCGCTGATCACGTGACTGACAGGCGGTGATCACGTGGCTATCATGCACTGATCTCGTGCCTCAGCAGTCAATAATCAAGGAGCAGAGAAGGCACTAATCACATGGCTAAACAGGCACTAATCACGGAGCTCAGCAGGCAATAATCAAGGAGCTGATCAGGCAGGAATCACGCAGCTCTGCAGGCAATAATCAAGGAGGTGAGCAGGCAGGAATCACGCAGGTTAGCAGGTAATAATCATGGAGCTGAGCAGGCAATAATCACGCAGCTCAGCAGGCAATAATGAAGGAGGTGAGCAGGCACGAATCATGCAGCTCAGCAGGCAATAATCAATGAGCTCAGCAGGGACAAATCACGCAGCTGATCAGACACTAATCACGCAGCTCACAGGCATTAATCCAGGAGTTGAGAAGGCACTAATCACGGATCTGAGCAGGCAATAATCACGAAGCTCAGCAGGACACAATCAAGGAGCTGAGCAGGCACGAATCACGCAACTAAGCAGGCCATAATCAAGGAGCTGAGAAGGCACGAATCTTGCAGCTGAGCAGGGACTAATCACACAGCTGAGCAGGCATTAATCACGGAGATGAGCAGGCAATAATCACGCAACTGAGCGGTTGCTAATCCCGTGACTCAGCAAGCTCTAATCACATGGCTGAGCAGGCCCTGATCACGAGACTGAGCAGGCACTGATTATGTGGCTGATCATGCACTGATCACATGACTGAGTATGCATTGATCACGTGGATAGCATGTACTCATCACGTGACTGAGAGGGGCTGAGCTCCTGACTGAGCAGGCACTGATCACGTGGCTATCATGCACTGATCACCTAACCGAGAGAAGCTGATCACGTGACAGACAGGCGCTGATCACGTGGCTATCATGCACTGATCACGTGCCTCAGTAGTCAGTAATCAAGGAGCTGAGCAGGCACTAATCACTTGGCTAAGCAGGCACTAAACACGGAGCTGAGCAGGCAATAATCAAGGAGCTGAGCAGGCACCAATCACTCAGCTCATCAGGCAATAATCAAGGAGCTGATCAGGCACGAATCACGCAGCTCAGGAGGCTATAATCATGGAGCTGAGAAGGCACTAATCACGCAGCTCAGCTGGCAATAATCAAGGAGCTGAGCAGGCACGAATCACTGAGCTCATCAGGCAATAATCAAGGAGCTGATCAGGCACGAATCACGCAGCTCAGCAGGCAATAATCAAGGAGCTGAGCAGGAAATAATCACTTTTCTAAGCAGGCAAAAATCCTGGAGTTGATCAGGCAAGAATCTCCCAGAACAGCAGGCAATAATCATGGAGCTGAGCAGGCTGTAATGAGGTGACTAAGCACATTCTAATCACGTGACTCAGCAGGCTCTAAACACGTGACTGACCAGACACGAATCACACAGCTCAGCAGGCAATACTCAAGGAGTTGAGCAGGCACAAATAACGCAGCTCAGCAGTCAATAATCACGGAGTTGAGCAGGTACTAATGACGCAGCTCAGCTGGCAATAATCAAGGAGCTGAGCAGGTACGAATCACGCAGCTCAGCAGGCAATATCAAGGAGCTGAGCAGGCACTAATCACTTGGGTAAGGAGGCACTAATTAAGAAGCTGAGCAGGCAATAATCAAGGAGCTGAGCAGGCACGAATCACGCAGCTCAGCAGGCAATAATAAAGGAGCTGAGCAGGCACAAATCACTTGGGTAAGGAGGCACTAATTAAGAAGCTCAGCAGGCAAAATCAAAGAGCTGAACAGGCAGGAATCACGAAGCCCAGCAGGCAACAATCAAGGAGTTGAGCAGGCACGAATCACACAGCGGATCAGGCACTAATCACGCAGCTCAGCAGGCAATAATCATGGAGCTGAGCAGGCACGAATCACGCACATCAGCAGGCAATAATCATGGAGCTCAGCAGGCACGAATCACACACCTCAGCAGGCAATATTCAAGGAGCTGAGCAGGAACGAATCACGCAGCTCAGCAGGCAATAATCATGGAGCGGAGCAGGCACGAATCACGCAGCTCAGCAGGCCATTATGAAGAAGTTGAGCAGGCACGAATCACGCAGCTCTGCAGGCAATAATCATGTATCTGAGCAGGCACGAATCACACAGTACAGGAGTCAATAATCAAGGAGCTGAGCAGGCACGAATCACGCAGCTCAGCAGGCCATTAACAACAAGCTGAGCAGGCACGAATCACACAGCTCAGCAGGCAATAATCATGGAGCTGAGCAGGCACAAATCACACTTCTCAGCAGGCAATAATCAAGGAGCTGAGCAGGCATGTATCACGCAGCCGATTAGGCAACAATCACACAGATCAGCAGGCTATAATCATGGACCTGAGCAGCAAGAATCAAGGAGCTGAGCAGGCACAAATCACTTGGCTAAGCAGGCAATAATCACGGAGTTGAGAAGGCAATAATCACGGAGCTGAGCAGGCAATTACCATGGAGCAGAGCAGTCATGAATCACGCAGTTCAGCAGGCGATAATCAAGGAGCTGAGCAGGCACGAATCCCGCAGCTCAGCAGGCATGAATCACGCAGCTGAACAGGGATTAATCACACAGCTGAGCAGGCACTAATCACGCAGCACCGAAGGCAATAATCAAAGAGCTAAGCAGTCACATATCACTTGGCTAAGCAGGCACTAATCACAGAGATGAGCAGGCAGTAAACACGCAGCTGAGCAGGCACTAATCAAGCAGCTCAGCAGGCAATAATCAAGGAGCTGAGCAGGCACGAATCACGCAGCTCAGCAGGCAATAATCAAGGAATTGAGCAGGCATGAATCACGCAGCTCAGCTGGCAATAATCAAGGAGCTGAGCAGGCACGAATCACGCAGCTCAGCTGGCAATAATCAAGGAGCTGAGCAGGCATGAATCACGCAGCTCAGCAGGCAATAATCACTGAGCTGTGCAGGCACGAATCACGCAGCACAGCAGGTAATAATCAGGGAGCTGAGCAGGCTGTAACGACATGGCTAAGCACACTCTAATCACGTGACTCAGCAGGCTCTAAACTGGTGACTCACCACACACTAATCACACAGCTCAGCATGCACGAATCATGCAGTTGAGCAGGGACTAATCACACAGTTGGGCAGGCACTAATCACAGAGCACCGCAGGCAATAATCAAAGAGCTAAGCAGTCACATATCACTTGGCTAAGCAGGCACTAATCACGGAGATGAGCAGGCAATAAACACGCAGCTGAGCAGGGACTAATCACGCAGCTGAGCAGGGACTAATCAAGCAGCTGAGCAGCCGCTAATCCCGTGACTCAGCAGGCTCTAATCACCTGGCTGAGCAGGCCCTGATCACTTGGCTGAGCAGGCACTGATCACGTGGCTCTCATGCACGGATCACGTGGCTCTCATGCACTGATCACGTGACTGAGAGGCACTGATCAGGTGACTGACAGGCGCTGATCACGTGGCTATCATGCACTGAATTTGTGCCTCAGCAGTCAATAATCAAGGAGCTGAGAAGGCACTAATCACTTGGCTAAGCATGCACTAATCACGGAGCTAAGAAGGCAATAATCACGGAGCTGAGCAGGCACAAATCACGCAGCTCAGCAGGCAATAATCAAGGAGCTGAGCAGGCACTAAACATGTGACTGAGCAGGCAATGAACACGTGGTTGATCATGCACTGATCGCCTGACTGAGTAGGCACTGATCACGTGACTCATCATTCACTAATCATGTGACTCTGCAGGCACTGATCACGTGGTTGATCATGCACTGATTACGTGACAGAGTAGACACTGATCATGTGACTGAGCAGGCACTGATCACTTGGCTGAACAGGTACTGGTCAGGTGACTGAGCAGGAACCGATCACCTGGCTGATAAGGCACTGATCACGTGACTGATCAGGCACTGGTCAGGTGACTGAGCAGGAACTGATCACCTGGCTGATAAGGCACTGATCACGTGACTGATCCTGCGCTGATTACTTGACTGAGCATGCAATGAAGACGTGGCTGAGCATGCACTGATTATGTGACCGAACAGGTACTGATCATGTGGCTGAGATTGTAGTGATTATGTGACTGAACATGTACTGATCCGGTGACTGAGCAGGCACTAATCATGTAGCTGATCATGCACTAATACGTGACTGAGCAGGCACTGATCACATGACTGATCAGGCACTGATCACGTGACTGATCATGCACTCATCACGTGACTGAGTAGGCACTGATCACGTGACTGATCTGGTACTGATCACGTGGCTGTGCATGCACTGATCACGTGACTGAGCATGCAATGATTACGAGACTGAGCAGGCACTGATCACGTGACTGAACAGGTACTGGTCAGGTGACTGAGCAGGTACTTTTCTCGTGGCTGATCATGCACTAATCACGTGACTGAGCGGGCACTAATCACGTGACTCAGCAGGCACTAATCACCTGGCTGAGCAAGCACTAAACCCGTGACTGAGAAGACACTAATCATGCAGCCCAGCAGGCAATAATCAAGTAGCTGATCATGCACTAATGACGTGGCTAAGCAGCCACTAAACCCGTGACTGACCAGGGACTAATGAACTGGCTAGCAGGCATTAAACCCGTGACTGAGCAGACACTAATCACTAGCTCAGCAGGCCATAATCAAGGAGCTGTGCAGGCAGGAATCACGCAGCTCAGCAGGCAATAATCAAGGAGCTGAGCAGGCACGAATCACGCAGCTCAGCAGGCAGAAATCATGGAGCTGAGCAGGCACGAATCACGCAGCTGAGCAGGCATGAATCATGCAGCTCAGCAGGCCATAATCAAGGAGCTGAGCAGTCACTAATCACGCAGTTCTGTAGGAAATAATCAAGGAGCTGAGCAGGCTCTAACCACTTGGCTAAGCAGGCACAAATCACGGAGCTGAGCAGGCAATAATCATGGAGCTGAACATTCATGAATCAGTCAGCTCAGCAGGCAATAATCATGGAGCTGAACAGGCAGGAATCACGAAGCCCAGCAGGCAAAATCAAGGAGCTGAGCAGGCACGAATCACTCAACGGATCAGGCACTAATCACGCAGCTCAACAGGCAATAATCATGGAGCTGAGCAGGCCATAATCAAGGAGCTGAGCAGGCACGAATCACACAGCTCAGCAGGCAATAATCAATGAGCTCAGCAGGGACAAATCACGCAGCTGATCAGGCACTAATCACGCAGCTCACAGGCATTAATCCAGGAGTTGAGAAGGCACTAATCACGGATCTGAGCAGGCAATAATCACGAAGTTCAGCAGGCCATAATCAAGGACCTGAGCAGGCACGAATCACGCAACTAAGCAGGCCATAATCAAGGACCTGAGCAGGCATGAATCACACAGCTCAGCAGGCAATAATCAAGGAGCTGAGCAAGCAGGAATGACGCGGATGAGCAGGCACAAATCACGCAGCTCAGCAGGCCATAATCAAGAAGCTGAGCAGGCACTAATCATGCAGCTCAGCTGGGAATAATCAAGGAGCTGAGCAGGCATGAATCACGCACCTCAGCAGGCAATAATCATGGAGCTCAGCAGGCACTAATCACGCACCTCAGCAGGCAATAATCAAGGAGCTGAGCAGGCACGAATCACGCAGCTCAGCAGGTAATAATCATGGAGCTGAGCTGGCAGGAATCACGCATCTCAGCAGGCAATAATCAAGGATCTGAACAGGCACGAATCAAGCAGCTGGGCAGGCATGAATCACACAGCTCAGCAGGCCATTATGAAGAAGTTCAGCAGGCACGAATCACGCAGCTCAGCAGGACATAATCAAGAAGCTGAGCAGGCACGAATCACGCAGCTCAGCAGACAATACTAAAGGAGCTGAGCAGGCAGGAATCACGCAGCTCAGCAGGCAATAATCAAGGAGCTGAGCAGGCACGAAGCACGCAGCCGATTAGGCAATAATCACACAGATCAGCAGGAAATAATCATGGAGCTGAGCAGCAAGAATCAAGGAGCTGAGCAGTCACTAATCACTTGGCTAAGCAGGCAAAATCACAGAGTTGAGCAGGCAATAATCAAGGAGCTGAGAAGGCATGAATCACGAAACTGATCAGGCACTAATCACGCAGCTCAGCAGGCAATAATCAAGGAGCTGAGCAGGCTCTAATCACTTGGCTAAGCAGGCACAAATCACGGAGCTGAGCAGGCAATAATCATGGAGCTGAGAAGGCACAAATCACGCAGCTCAGCAGGCAATAATCAAGAAGCTGAGCAGGCACTAATCATGCAGCTCAGCTGGCAATAATCAAGGAGCTGAGCAGGCATGAATCACGAAGCCGATTAGGAAATAATCACACAGATCAGCAGGAAATAATCATGGAGCTGAGCAGCAAGAATCAAGGAGCTGAGCAGGCACTAATCACGTGGTTAAGCAGGCAATAATCACGGAACTGATCAGGCAATAATCACGGAGCTGAGCAGGCACAAATCACGCAGCTCAGCAGGCAATAATCAAGGAACTGAGCAGGCAGGAATCCCGAAGCTCAGCAGGCAATAATCAAGGAGCTGAGCAGGCACTAAACATGTGACTGAGCAGGCAATGAACACGTGGTTGATCATGCACTGATCGCCTGACTGAGTAGGCACTGATCACGTGACTGATAAGGCACTGATCACATGACTGAACAGGTACTGGTCAGGTGACTGAGCAGGAACTGATCACCTGGCTGATAAGGAACTGATCACGTGACTGATCAGGCACTGATCACATGACTGAACAGGTACTGGTCAGGTGACAGAGCAGGAAATGATCACCTGGCTGATAAGGCACTGATCACGTGACTGATCCTGTGCTGATTACTTGACTGAGCATGCAATGAAGACGTGGCTGAGCATGCACTGATTACGAGACCGAACAGGTAGTGATCACGTGGCTGAGACTGCAGTGATTATGTGACTGAACATGTACTGATAAGGTGACTGAGCAGGCAATAACCACGTGGCTGATCATGCACTAATAACGTGACTGAGCAGGCACTGATCACATGACTGATCAGGCACTGATCACGTAACCGATCATGCACTCATCACGTGACTGAGTAGGCACCGATCACGTGACTGATCTGCCACTGATCACGTGGCAATCATTCACTGATCATGTGACTGGCCATGCAGTGATCACGTGGATGATCATCCACTGATCACGTGACTGATCATTCCCTGATCACGTGACTGATCAGGCACTGATCACGTGGCAATGATTCACTGATCACGTGACTGGCCATTCAGTGATCACGTGGATGATCATCCACTGATCACGTGACTGATCATGGCCTGATCACGTGACTGATCAGGCACTGATCACGTGGCTATCATGCACTGATCACGTGGCTGAATATACACTGATCACGTAACTGATTATGCACTGATCACCTGTCTATCATGCACTGATCACGTGGCTGAAAATTCACTGATCATGTGGATGATCATTCCCTGATCACGTGGCTGATCATGCACTGATCACATGACTGATCATGCACTGATTACGTGGCTATCATGCACTGATCACGTGGCTGATCATACACTGAATACGTGACTGATCGACCACTGATCACATAGATATCATGCACTGATCATGTGGCTATCATGCACTGATCACATGACTGATCATGCACTGATCATGTAACTGTAGGCACTGATCACGTGGCTGATCATGCACTGATCATGTGAATGATCATGCACTGATCACGTAGCTATCATGCACTGATCACGTGACTGATTATGCACTGATCACGTGGCCCTCATGCACTGATCACGAGCTGATCATGCTCTGATCACGAAGCAATAATGCACTGATCTCGTGACTGCCCATGCACTGATCACGTGGATATTGTACACTCATCACTTGACAGATCATGCACTGATCACGTGACTGATCATGCACTGATCACCTGGCTATCATGGACTGATCACATGGCTTATCATGGAGTGATGACGTGAGTGACCATGCACTGATCATGTCGCCATCATGCATTGATCACGTGATTGCGCATGCACTGATCATGTGACTGATCATGCACTGATCACGTGGCTATCATGCACTGATCACGTGGCTATCATGCACTGATCACGTGACTGCGCATGCACTGATCACGTGGCTGATTATACACTGATCAGGTGGCTGATTATACACTGATCACGTGGCTGATCATGAACTGATCACGTAACTGATCATGCACGGATCACATGGCTATCATGCACTGATCATGTGGCTGATCATGCACTGAACACGTATCTATCAGGCCCTGATCACGTGACTGCGCATGCACTGATCACGTGACTGATCGTGCTCTGATCACGAGGCTACATGCACTGATCACTTGGCTATCATGCACTGATCACGTGGCTGATCATATACTGATCACGTAACTGATCATGCACTGATCACCTGGCAATCACGCACTTATAACTTGACTGTGCATGCAGTAATCACGTGAATTATCATGCACTGATCACGTGGCTGATCATGAACTACTCACATGGCTGATCATGCACTAATCACATGGCTGATCAGGAACTGATCACGTGACTGAGCAGGCAGTGATCACGTGTCTGAATGGTGCTGATCATGTGACTGATCATGCGCTGATCACGTAGCTCTCATGCACTGATGATGTGCCTCAGGAGGCAATTATCAAAGAGCTGAGCAGGCACGAATCACGCAGTCAGCAGGCAATAATCATGGACCTGAGGTGTAATGAATCATGCTGCTCAGCTGGCAATAATCAAGCAGCTGAGCAGGCAGGAATCACACGGCTCAGCTGGCAATTGTCAAGCAGATGAGTAGGCAGGAATCCCGCAGCTCAGCTGGCAAGGGTCAAGCAGCTGAGGAGACAGGAAACACGCAGCTCAGTAGGCCCTGATCACATGACTGAGCACGCACTGTTCACGTGTCTGATCTTACACTGATCACCTGACTGATCATGCACTGATCACATGGCTATCATTCACTGATCACTTGACTGTGCATGCACTGACCACGTGGATGATCATACACTGATCACGTGACTGATCATGCACTGATTACGTGGTTATCATGCACTGATCACGTGAATGTGCATGCAATGATCATCTGGATGATCATACACGGATCACGTGACTGATCACGCACTGATCACGTGGCTGATCATGCACTGATCACGTGGCTGATCATGCACTGATCACGTGACTGATCACGCACTTATCACGTGGCTATCATGCACTGATCACTTGACTGCGCAAGCACTGATCACGTGACTGATCATGCACTGATCACATGGCTATCATGCACTGATCACGTGGCTGAAAATTCCCTGATCACGTGGATGATCATTCCCTGTTCACGTGGCTGATCATGCACTGATCACATGACTGATCATGCACTGATTACGTGGCTATCATGCACTGATCACGTGGCTGATCATACACTGAATACGTGACTGATCGTCCACTGATCACATAGATATCATGCACTGATCATGTGGCTATCATGCACTGATCACATGACTAATCATGCACTGAACATGTAACTGTAGGCACTGATCACGTGGCTGATCATGCACTGATCATGTGAATGATCATGCACTGATCACCTAGCTATCATGCATAGATAACGAGACTGCGAATGCACTGATCACGTGACTGATTATGCACTGATCACGTGGCTATCATGCACTGGTCACGTGCTGATCATGCACTGATCACGAAGCAATAATGCACTGATCTCGTGACTGTGCATGCACTGATCACCTGGATATCGTACACTGATCACTTGGCAGATAATGCACAGATCACGTGGCTATCATGCACTGATCACGTGACTGCACATGCATTGATCACGTGGCTGATTATACACTGATCAGGTGGCTGATTATACACTGATCACGTGGCTGATCATGAACTGATCACGTAACTGATCATGCACGGATCACATGGCTATCATGCACTGATCATGTGGCTGATCATGCACTGATCAGGTGACTGATCATGCACTGAACACGTATCTATCAGGCCCTGATCACGTGACTGCGCATGCACTGATCACGTGACTGATCGTGCACTGATCACGTGGCTATTATGCACTGATCACGTGGCTGATAATTCACTGATCACGTGGATGATCATACCCTGATCATGTGAGTGATCATGCACTGATCATGTGACTGATCATGCACTGAGCACGTGGCTACATGCACTGATCACTTGGCTATCATGCACTGATCACGTGGCTGATCATACACTGATCACGTGACTGATCATGCACTAATAACGTTGCTGATCATGCACTGATAACATGGCTGATCATACACTGATCACGTGACTGTGCATGCACTGATCACGTGGCTGATCATGCATTGATAACGTGGCTATCATACACTGATCACGTGACTGATCATGGACTCTTCATGTGCCTGATCATGCACTGATCACGTGGCTGATCATGCACTGATCATGAAGCTGATCATAAACTGATCACATAACTGTGCATGCACTGATCATGTGGCTGATCATGCAATGATCATGTGACTGAGCATGCACCGATCACGTAGCTATCATGCATTGTTCACTTGGCTATCATGCACTGATCACGTGGCTGATCATACAATGATCAGGTGGCTAATCATGCACTGATCACGTGGCTGATCATGCACTAATCACGTTGCTGATCATGCACTGGTCAGGTGGCTACATGCACTGATTACCTGGCTGATGATGCACTGATCAGGTAGCTATCATGCACTGATCACATGGCTATCATGCACTGATCCCGTGGCTGATCATGCACTGATCACGTGGCTATCATGCACTGATCACGTGGCTGTTCATACTCTGATAACCTGGCTATCATACACTGACCACATGACTGATCATGCACTCTTCAAATGCCTGATCATGCACTGATCCCGTGGCTGATCATGCACTGATCACGAAGCTGATCATACACTTATCACGTGACTGTGCATGCACTGATCATGTGGCTATCATGCACGGATCACGTCGCTGATCATACATTAAACACGTGGCTGATCATGCACTGATCACCGGTCTATAATGCACTGATCACGTAGCTGATCATGCACTGATCACGTGACTCATAATGCACTCTTCAAATGCCTGATCATGCACTGATCTCGTGGCTGATCATGCACTGATCACGAAGCTGATCATACACTGACCACGTGACTGTGCATGGACTAATCTCGTGGCTGATCATACACTGATCACATGACTGATCATGCACTGATCATGTGACTGATTATGCACTGATCACGTACCTGAACATGCACTGATCATTTGGCTGATCATACATTGATCACGTGACTGTGCATGCACTGATCACGTAGCTGATCATGCACTGATCACCTGGCTGATCATACACTGATCATGTGGCTGATCATGCACTTATCACATAGCTATCATGCACTGATCACATGACAGTGCATGAACTGATCACGTGGATATCATACACTGATCAAGTGACAGATCATGCACTGAACACGTGACTGATCATGCACTGATCTGGTGGCTATCATGCATTGATCACATGGCTATCATGCACTGATCACGTGTCTATCATGCACTGATCACGTGGCTATCATGCACTGATCACTTGGCTATCATGCACTGATCTCGTGGCTGATCATGCACTGATCACGAAGCTGATCATACACTGATCACGTAACTGTGCATGCACTGATCACATGGCTGATCATACATTGATCACGTGGCTGATCATGCACTATTCACGTTGCGGATCATGCACTGATCACGTGGCTGATCATGCACTGATCTCGTGGCTGATCATACACTGATCACTTGGCTGATCATACACTGATCACGAGGCTGATCATTCACTGATCACGTGACTGATCGGGCACTGATCGCGTGGCTGAATATGCACTGATCACGAAGCTGATCATAAACTGACCACAGGACTGTGCATGCACTGATCACTGGGCTGATCATGCACTGATCACCTTGCTGGTCATGCACTGATCACGTGGCTGATCGTGCACTGATCACGTGGCTGAGCATACACTGGTCACGTGGCTGATCATGCACTAATCATGTTGCAGATCATGCAGTGATAACATGGCTGATCACACACTGATCACGTGACTGTGCATGCAATGATCACGTGGCTGATCATGCACTGATACCCTGGCTATTATACACTGATCAGGTGACTTATCATGGACTCTTCAGGTGACTGATCATGCACTGATCACGTGGCTGATCATGCACTGATCACGTGGCTGACCATACACTGATCACATGACTGATCATGCACTGATCACATGCCTGATCATGCAATGATCACGTGGTAGATCATGCACTGATCACGAAGCTGATCATACACTGATTATGTGACTGAGCATGCAACGATCACGTAGCTATCATGCACTGATCACATGGCTATCATGCACTGATCACGTGTGTATCATGCACTGATCACTTGGCTATCATGCACTGATCACTTGGCTATCATGCAATGATCTCGTGGCTGATCATGCACTGATCACGAAGCTGATAATACACTGAACAGGTGACTGTGCATGCACTGATAACGTGGCTATCATGCACTGATCACGTGGCTGATCATACACTGATCATGTGGCTGATCATGCACTGATCTCGTGGCTGATCATACACTGATCACGTGGCTGATCATGCACTGATCTCTTGGCTGATCATGCACTGATCACGTACCTGAACATGCACTGATCATTTGTCTGATCATAGACTGGTCATGTGAATGTGCATTCACTGATCACGTGGCTGATCATGCACTGATCACCTGGCTGATCATACACTGATCATGTGGCTGATCATGCACTGATCACATAGCTATCAGGCACTGATCACATGACTGTGCATGAACTGATCACGTGGATATCATACACTTATCAAGTGACAGATCATGCACTGATCACGTGATTGATCATGCACTGATCTGATGGATATCATGCATTGATCACATATCTATCATGCACTGATCACGTGTCTATCATGCACTGTTCACGTGGCTATCATGCACTGATCACTTGGCTATCATGCACTGATCACGTGGCTGATCATGCACTGATCACGAAGCAGATCATACATTGATCACGTTACTGTGCATGCACTGATCACATGGCTGATCATGCACTGATCAAGTGGCTGATCATGCGCTGATTACGTGGCTAATCATGCACTAAACACGTTGCATACCATGCAGTGATCAGGTGCATATCATGTACTAATCACGTGGCTGATCATACACTGATCACGTGACTGTGCATGCACTGATCATGTGACAGATCATGCACTGATCACGTGGCTATTATGCACTGATCACGTGTCTATCATGCACTGATCACGTGACTTTGCATGAACTGATCACGTACCTGTTCATGCACTGTTTTCGTGGCTATCATGCACTGATCACGTGGCTGATCATGCATTGATCACGTGACTGATTAGGCACTGATTGCGTAGCTGTCATGCACTGATCACATGACTTCGCATGCTATGATCACGTGACTGATCATGCACTGATCACGTGGATATCATGCACTGATCACGTGGCTGATCATGCATTGATCACGTGACTGATGATGCACTGATTGCCTAGCTGTCATGCACTGATCACGTGACTGTGCATGCCCTGATCACGTGGCTGATCATGCACTGATCATGTGGCAGATCATGCACTGATCACGTGGTTGATCATACACTAACCACGTGGCTGATCATGCACTAATCACGTTGCGGATCATGCACAGATCACATTGCTGATCATACACTGATCACGTATCTGTGCATGCACTGATCACGTGGCTGATCATGCACTGATTATGTGATTGAGAATGCACCGATCACGTAGCTACCATGCATTGTTCACTTGGCTATCATGCACTGATCACGTGGCTGATCATACAATGATCAGGTGGCTGATCATGCACTGATCACATGGCTGATCATGCACTAATCACGTTGCTGACCATGCACTGGTAATGTGGCTATCAATCACAGATTACGTGGCTGATAATGCACTGATCACGTAGCTATCATGCACTGATCACATTGCTATCATGCACTGATCCCGTGGCTGATCATGCACTGATCACGTGACTGATCATGCACTGATCACGTGGATATCATGCACTGATCACCTGGCTGATCATACACTGTTCACGTAACTGATCATGCACTGCCCACGTGCCTGATCATGCACTGATCACGTGGCTGATCATGCATTGTTCACGTGACTGATCAAGAACTGATCACATGACTGATCATGCACTGATCACTTACCTGATCATGCACTGATCACGTGACTGTGCATGCACTGATCACCTGGCTGATCATGCACTGATCACCTGCCTGACCACACACTGATCATGTGGCTGATCATGCACTGATTACATAGCTATCATGCAATGATCACATGACTGCCCATGAACTGATCACGTGGATATCATACACTGATCACGTGACAGATCATGCACTGATCACGTGACTGATCATGCACTGATCTGGTGGCTATCATGCATTGATCACATGGTTGATCATACACTGATCACGTGACAGATCATGCACTGATCACGTGGCTATCGTGCACTGATCACGTGGCTATCATGCCCTGATCACTTGGCTGATCATACACTGATCATGTAGCTGATCATGCACTGATCACCTGGCTGATCATACACTGATCACGTGGCTGATCATGCACTAATCACGTTGCGGATCATGCACTGATAACATGGCTGATCATACACTGATCACGTGACTATGCATGCTGTGATCACGTGGCTGATCATGCACAGATAACCTGGCTATCATACACTGATCACGTGACTGATCATGGACTTTTCACGTGCCTGATCATGCACTGATCACGTGGCTGATCATGCACTAATTACGTGGCTGATCATGCACTGATCACATGACTGATTTTGCACTGATCAGGTGGCTATCATGCACTGATCACGTGGCTAATCATACATTGGTCACTTAACTTATCATGCACTGATCACGTGGCGATCTTGCTGTGATCACTTGGGTGATCATGCACTGATCACATAGTTATCATGCACTGATCACTTGACTGCGCATGAACTGATAACGTGGACATCATACACTGATCCTGTGAAAAATCATGCACTGACCACGTGACTGATTATGCACTGATCTGGTGGCTCTCATGCATTGATCACGTGGTTGATCATACATTGAACACCTGACTGATCATGCACTGATCACCTGGCTATCATGCACTGATCACGTGACTGATCATGCACTGAAGACGTGACTGATCATGCACTGATCACGTGGCTATCATGCACTGATCATGTGACTTCGCATGCACTGATCTCGAGGATGATCATACACTGACCACGTGGCTGATCAGGAACTGATCAGGTGACTGAGCATATGGTGATAACGTGTCTGAATGTTGCTGATCATGTTATTAATCATGCGATGATCACGTGGGAATCATGCACTGATTACGTGACTGCGCATGCACTGATCATGTAACTGTAGGCAATGATCACATGGCTATCATGCACTGATCACTTGGCTGATCATTCCCTGATCATGTGAGTGAGCATGCACTGATCACGTAGCTATCATGCATTTATCACTTGGCTATCATGCAGTGATCACGTGGCTGATCATACACTGATCACGTGACTGCACACGCACAGATGACGTGGCTGATCATACAGTGATCACGTGATTAATGATGCACTCATCATGTGGCTGATCATGCACTAATCATGTTGCTGATCATGCATTGGTCAGGTGGCTATCATGCACGGATTACGTGGCTGATCATGCACTGATCACATGGCAATCATGCACTGATCACGTGGCTAATCATACACTAATCACGTGACTGATCATGCAGTGATCACGAGCCTGATCTTGCACTGATCACGTGTCTGATCATGCACTGATCACGTGACTGATCATGCACTGATCACGTTACTGATCATGCACTGATTACGAAGCTGATCATACACTGATCACGAGACTCTGCATGCACTGATCACAAGGCTGATCATGCACTGATCACGAGGCTGATCATGCACTGATCACGTGACTGATCATGAACTGATCACATGACTGATCATGCACTGATCATATGACTGATCATGCACTGATCACGTACCTGATCATGCACTGATCGTTTGGCTGATCATACACTGATCAGGTTTCTGTGCATGCACTTATCACGTGGCTGATCATGCACTGATCACGTGACTGATCAGGAACTGATCACGTGACTGATCATGCACTGATCACGTACCTGATCATGCACTGATCATTTGGCTGATCATGCACTGATCACGTACCTGATCATGCACTGATCATTTGGCTGATCATACACTGATCACATGACTGTGCATGCACTCGTCACGTGGTTGATCATGCACTGATCACCTGGCTGATCATACACTGATCACCTGGCTTATCATGCACTGATCACGTAGCTATTGTGCACTGATAACATAACTGCGCATGAAATGATCACGTGGATATCACACATTGATCACGTGAGAGGTCATGCACTTATTACGTCACTGATCATGCACTGATCTTGTGGATATCCTGCATTGATCACGTGGATGATCATACACTGATCACGTGTCGGATCATGCAATGATCAGGTGGCTATCATGCATTGATCACGTGGCTTTCATGCACTGACCACTTGGCTATCATGCACTGATCATGTGGCTGATCAGGCAGTGATCTGTTGGCTATCATGCACTGATTACGTGCCTATCATGCACTGATCACGTGGATGATCATACACTGATCACGAGGCTGATCATTCACTGATCACGTGACTGATCATGCACTGATCGCTTGGCTGAATATGCACTGATCACGAAGCTGATCATACACTGACCACGGGAATGTGCATGCACTGATCACTTTGCTGATGATGAACTGATCACGTTGTTGATCATGCACTGATCACGTGGCTGATCATGCACTGATCACGTGGCTGATCATGCACTGAACACGTGACTGATCATGCACTGATCACGTGGCTATAATTCCATGATCACATGACTGTGCATGCACTGATCACGTTGCTGATCATACACTGATCACGGGATTGATCATGTACTTATCACGTGACTGCCCATGCAATGATCACGTAGATGATTATGCACTGACACGTGCCTGATCATGCACTGATCACGTGACTGATCATGCACTGATCACGTGGCTGTCATGCATTGATCAATTGGCTATCATGCACTGAACACGTGGCTGATCATACACTGATCACGTGACAGATCATGCACTGATCACGTGACTGATCATGCACTGATCAGGTGGCTATCATGCACTGATTAGGTGGCTATTATGCACTGATCACGTGACTGCGAATTCACTGATCAGGTGCCTGATCATACACTGATCATGTGGTTGATCATGCACTGATCACATGGCTGATGATGCACTAATCACGTTGCTGAACATGAACTGATCACGTGGCTGAGAATGCTGTGACACATATCTGAATGGCGCTGATCATGTGACTGATCATGCGCTGATCACTTTGCTATCCTGCACTGATGATGTGCCTCACGAGGCAATAATCAAAGAGCTGAGCAGCCACGAATCACGCAATCAGCGGGCAAAAATTATGGACTTCAGCTGTGACGAATCATGCAGCTCAGCTGGCAATAATCAAGCAGCTGAACAGGCAGGAATCACATGGCTCAGCTGAATATTGTCAAGCAGATGAGCAGGCAAGGATCACGCAGCTCAGCTGGCAATAATCAAGCAGATGAGCAGGCAGGTATCCCCAGCTCAGCTGGCAAATATCAAGCAGATGAGCAGGCAGGAATCACGCAGGTCAGCTGGCAATTATGAAGCAGATGAGCAGGCAGGAATCACGAAGCTCAGCTGGCAGTTTTCAAGCAGATGAGGAGGCAGGAATCACGCAGCTCAGCTGGCAATAATCAAGCAGATGAGCAGGCAGGAAGCACGCAGCACAGTTGGCAATTGTCAAGCAGCTCATCAGACAGGAATCACGCAGCTCAGCATGCCCTGATCACGTGACTGAGCATGCACTCTTGACGTTGCTGATCATACAGTTATTACGTGACTGATCATGCACTGATCACATGGCTATCATTCACTGATCACGTTACTGCCCATGCACTGAGCAAGTGGATGATCATACGCTGAACACGTGACTGATCATGCACTGATCACCTGGCTATCATGCACTGATCACTTGGCTGATCAAGGACTAATAACGTGACTGATCATGCACTGATCACGTGACTGATCATGCACTGATCAGTTGGCTATCATGCACTGATCACCTGGCTATCATGCCCTGATCACGAAGCTGTTCATACACTGATCACGAGACTGCCCATGCACTGATCACGTGGATGATCATACACTCACCACGTGACAGATCATGCATTGATCTCATGACTGATCATGCACTGATCAGTTGGCTTTCATGCACTGATAACGTGGCTATCATACACTGATCACGTGACTGCACATGCATGCA
This sequence comes from Bos indicus x Bos taurus, assembly GCF_003369695.1. NCBI lineage: Eukaryota > Metazoa > Chordata > Mammalia > Artiodactyla > Bovidae > Bos > Bos indicus x Bos taurus. The sequence continues at coordinate 38,682 of NC_040103.1, read as the reverse complement.
ATGATCACGTGGCTGATCATACACTGATCACGTGGATGATAATGCACTGATCACATGGCTGATCATACACTGATCACGTGACTTTCATGCAGTGATCTCGTGTCTGAATGGTGCTGATCATGTGACTGATCATGAACTGATCACGTGGCTATCATGCACTGATGATGTGCCTCAGGAGGCAATAACCAAAGAGCTGAGCAGGCACGTATCACGCAATCAGCATGCAATAATCATGGACCTCAACTGCGATGAATCATGCTGTTCAGTTGTCAGTCATCAAACAGCTGAATAGGCAGGAATCAGACGGCTCAGCTGGCAATTGTCAAGCAGCTCAGCAGACAGGAATCACGCAGCTCAGTAGGCCCTGGTCACGTGACTCAGCAGGCAATGTTCACGTGGCTGATCACACACTGATCACGAGACTGATCATGCACTGATCACATGGCTATCATTCACTGATCACATGACTGTGCATGCACTGATCATGTGGATGATCATACACTGATCACGTGACTGATCACACACTGATCACGTGACTGATCATGCACTGATCACGTGGCTATCATGCACTGATCAGGAGACTGCGCATGCACTGATCACATAATTGTAGGCAATGATCACTTGGCTATCATGCACTGATCACGTGGCCGATGATGCACGGATCATGTGACTGAGCATGCACCGAACATGTAGCTATCATGCATTGATCACTTGGATATCATGCACTGATCACGTGGCTGATCATACACTGATCACGTGACTGCACATGCACTAATCATGTTGCTGATCATGCACTGGTCAGGTGGCTATCATGCACTGATCACGTGGCTATCTTGCACTGATCACATGGCTGATGATGCACTAATCACGTTATTGATCATGAACTGATCACGTGGCTGAGCATGCAGTGATCACGTGTCTGAATGGCACTGATCATGTGACTGATCATGCGCTGACCACTTGCCTATCATGCATTGATGATGTGCCTCAGGAGGCAATAATCACAGAGCTGAGCAGGATCGAATCACGCAATCATCAGGCAATAATCACGGACCTCAGCTGTGAAGAATCATGCTTCTCAGCTGGCAATAATCAAGCACCTGAGCAGGCAGGAATTACATGGGTCAGCTGGCAATTGTCAAGCAGATGAGCAGGCAGGAATCACGTAGCTCAGCTGGCAATAATCAAGCAGATGATCAGCAGGAATCATGCAGCTAAGATGGCAAACATCAAGCAGATGAGCAGCCAAAAATCACACAGCTCACCTGGCAATAATCAAGCAGATGAACAGACAGGAAGCACACAGCTCATCAGGCCCTGATCATGTGACTGAGCACGCACTGTTCATGTGACTGATCATGCACTGATCACGTGCCTCATCATGCACTGATCACGTGGCTGATCATGCACTGATCATGAAGCTGATCATACACTGATCACGTGGCTATCATGCCCTGATCACGTGGCTGATCATGTACTGATCACCTGACTGATCATGCACTGATCACGTGCCTGATCATGCACTGATCACCTGGCTGATCATGCACTAATCCCGTTGCGGATCATGCACTAATCACGTGGCTGATCATACACTGATCACGTGGCTGCATGCACTGATCACTTGACTGTGCATGCACTGAACACGTGGATGATCATGCACTGATTAATCATGTACTGGTCAACTGGCTATCATGCACTGATCACGTGGCTGATCATACACTGATCACGTGACTGATCATGCACAGATCACGTGGCTATCATGCACTGATCACTTGATTTTGCATGCAATAATCACGTGGATGATCCTGCACTTATCATGTGGCTGATCATGCACTAATCACATGGCTGATCATGAACTGATCACGTGACTTAGCATGCAGTGATCTCGTGTCTGAATGGTGCTGATCATGTGACTGATCATGAACTGATCACGTGGCTATCATGCACTGATGATGTGCCTCAGGAGGCAATAACCAAAGAGCTGAGCAGGCACGTATCACGCAATCAGCATGCAATAATCATGGACCTCAGCTGTGATGAATCATGCTGTTCAGTTGTCAGTCATCAAACAGCTGAATAGGCAGGAATCAGACGGCTCAGCTGGCAATTGTCAAGCAGATGAGCAGGCAGGAATCACGCAGCTCAGCTGGCAATTGTCAAGCAGCTCAGCAGACAGGAATCACGCAGCTCAGTAGGCCCTGGTCACGTGACTCAGCAGGCAATGTTCACGTGGCTGATCACACACTGATCACGAGACTGATCATGCACTGATCACATGGCTATCATTCACTGATCACATGACTGTGCATGCACTGATCATGTGGATGATCATACACTGATCACGTGACTGATCACACACTGATCACGTGACTGAGCATGCACCGAACACGTAGCTATCATGCATTGATCACTTGGATATCATGCACTGATCACGTGGCTGATCATACACTGATCACGTGACTGCACATGCACTAATCATGTTGCTGATCATGCACTGGTCAGGTGGCTATCATGCACTGATCACGTGGCTATCTTGCACTGTTCACATGGCTGATGATGCACTAATAACGTTATTGATCATGAACTGATCACGTGGCCGATCATGCACTCTTCAAATGCCTGATCATGCACTGATCTCGTGGCTGATCATGCACTGATCACCTGGCTGATCATACACTGATCAAGTGGCTATCTCGCACTGATCACGTGGCTAGCATGCACTGATCACGTGAATGATCATGCACTGATCAGATGGCTATCATACACTTATCACGTGACTGCTCATGCACTGTTCACATGGATGATCATACACTGATCATGTGACTGATCAAGCACTGATCCCTTGGCTATGATTCGCTGATCACATGACTGCGCATGCACTGATCATGTGGCTGATCATGCACTGAACACGTGACTGATCATGCACTGATCACGTGCCTATCATGCACTGATCACGTGGCTGATCATAAACTAATCACGTCACTGATTATGCACTGATCACGAGCCTGATCATGCACTGATCACGTGGCTGATCATGCACTTATCACGAAGCTGAGAATACACTGATCACGTGACTGTGCATGCACTGATCACGTGGCTGATCATGCACTGATCACGTGGCTGATCATGCACTCTTCAAATGCCTGATCATGCACTGATCACGTGGCTGATCATGCACTGATCACGTGGCTGATCATGCCCTGATAACCTGGCTATCATACACTGATCACATGACTTATCATGCACTCTTCAAATGCCTGATCATGCACTGATCTCGTGGCTGATCATGCACTGATCACAAAGCTGATCATACACTTATCCCGTGACTGTGCATGCACTGATCACGTGGCTATCATGCACTGATCACGTGGCTGATCATACATTGAACACGTGACTTATCATGCACTGATCACCTGGCTATCATGCACTGATCACATAGCTGATCATATACTGATCACGAGGCTGATCATTCACTCTTCAAATGCCTGATCATGCACTGATCTCGTGGCTGATCATGCACTGATCACGAAGCTGATCATTCACTGATTATGTGACTGTGCATGCACTAATCTCGGGGCTGATCATACACTGATCACATGACTGATCATGCACTGATCATGTGCCTGATCATGCATGGATCACGTACCTGAACATGCACTGATCATTTGGCTGATCATACACTGATCACGTGACTGTGCATTATCTGATCACATAGCTATCATGCACTGATCACATGACTGTGCATGAACTGATCACATGGATAACAAACACTGATCAAGTGATAGATCATGCACTGATCACGTTACTGATCATGCACTGATCTGGTGGCTATCATGCATTGATCACATGGCTATCATGCACTGATCACGTGTCTATCATGCACTGATCACGGGGCTATCATGCACTGATCACTTGGCTATTATGTGCTGATCTCGTGGCTGATCATGCACTGATCACGAAGCTGATCATTCACTGATTATGTGACAGTGCATGCACTGATCACGTGGCTGATCATACATGGATCACGTGGCTGATCATGCACTAATCACGTTGCAGATCATGCACTAATCACGTGGCTGATCATACACTGATCACTTGGCTGATCATGCACTGATCTCGTGGCTGATCATACACTGATCACATGACTGATCATGCAATTATCATGTGCCTGATCATGCACTGATCACGTACCTGAACATGCAGTGATCATTTGGCTGATCATACACTGATCACGTGACTGTGCATGCACTGATCACGTGGCTGATCATGCACTGATCACCTGGCTGATCATGCACTGATCACATAGCTATCATGCACTGATCACATGACTGCGCATGAACTGATCACGTGGATATCATACACTGATCAAGTGACAGATCATGCACTGATCACGTGCCTGATCATGCACTGATCTGATGGATATCATGCATTGATCACATGGCTATCATGCACTGATCACGTGTCTATCATGCACTGATCACGTGGCTATCATGCAATGATCACTTGGCTATCATGCACTGATCACGTGGCTGATCATGCAGTGATCTGTTGGCTATCATGCACTGATCACGTGGCTGATCATACACTGATCACGTGACTGTGCATGCACTGATCATTTGGCTGATCATACACTGATCACGTGACTGTGCATGCACTGATCACGTGGCTGATCATGCACGGATCACCTGGCTGATCATACACTGATCAAGTGGCTATTTGCACTGATCACGTGGCTAGCATGCACTGATCACGTGAATGATCATGCACTGACCACGTAGCTATCATACACTTATCGTGTGACTGCTCATGCACTGTTAACTTGGATGATCATACACTGATCATGTGACTGATCAAGCACTGATCCTTTGGCTATGATTCCCTGATCACATGACTGCGCATGCACTGATCACGTGGCTGATCATGCACTGAACACGTGACTGATCATGCACTGATCACGTGGCTATAATTCCATGATCACATGACTGTGCATGCACTGATCACGTTGCGGATCATACTCTGATCACGGGATTGATCATGCACTTATCACGTGACTGCCCATGCAATGATCACGTGGATGATTATACACTGACACGTGCCTGATCATGCACTGATCACGTGACTGATCATGCACTGATCAGGTGGTTAACATGCACTGATCACGTGGCTATCATGCATTGATCAATTGGCTATCATGCACTGATCACGTGACTGATCATACACTGATCACGTGACAGATCATGCACTGATCAGGTGGCTATCATGCACTGATCACGTGACTGCGCATGCACTGATCACGTGTCTAATCATACACTGATCACGTCGTTGATCATGCACTGATCACATGGCTGATGATGAACTAATCACTTTGCTGAATATGAAATGATCACGTGGCAGAGCATGCAGTGATCACATATCTGAATGGCGCTGATCATGTGACTGATCATGCGCTGATCACTTTGCTATCCTGCACTGATGATGTGCCTCACGAGGCAATAATCAAAGAGCTGAGCAGCCACGAATCACGCAGTCAGCGGGCAAAAATAATGGACTTCAGCTGTGACGAATCATGCAGCTCAGCTGGCAATAATCAAGCAGCTGAGCAGGCAGGAATCACATGGCTCAGCTGAATATTGTCAAGCAGATGAGCAGGCAGGAATCACGCAGCTCAGCTGGCAATAATCAAGCACCTGAGCAGGCAGGAATTACATGGGTCAGCTGGCAATTGTCAAGCAGATGAGCAGGCAGGAATCACGTAGCTCAGCTGGCAATAATCAAGCAGATGAGCAGGCAGGTATCAAGCAGCTCAGCTGGCAATTATCCAGCAGATGAGTAGGCAGGGATCACGCAGGTCAGCTGGCAACTATGAAACAGATGAGCAGGTAGGAATCACGAAGCTCAGCTGGCAGTTATCAAGCAGATGATCAGCAGGAATCATGCAGCTAAGATGGCAAACATCAAGCAGATGAGCAGCCAGAAATCACACAGCTCACCTGGCAATAATCAAGCAGATGAACAGACAGGAAGCACACAGCTCATCAGGCCCTGATCATGTGACTGAGCACGCACTGTTCATGTGACTGATCATGCACTGATCACGTGCCTCATCATGCACTGATCACGTGGCTGATCATGCACTGATCATGAAGCTGATCATACACTGATCACGTGGCTATCATGCCCTGATCACGTGGCTGATCATGTACTGATCACCTGACTGATCATGCACTGATCACGTGCCTGATCATGCACTGATCACCTGGCTGATCATGCACTAATCCCGTTGCGGATCATGCACTAATCACGTGGCTGATCATACACTGATCACGTGGCTGCATGCACTGATCACTTGACTGTGCATGCACTGAACACGTGGATGATCATGCACTGATTAATCATGTACTGGTCAACTGGCTATCATGCACTGATCACGTGGCTGATCATACACTGATCACGTGACTGATCATGCACAGATCACGTGGCTATCATGCACTGATCACTTGATTTTGCATGCAATAATCACGTGGATGATCCTGCACTTATCATGTGGCTGATCATGCACTAATCACATGGCTGATCATGAACTGATCACGTGACTTAGCATGCAGTGATCTCGTGTCTGAATGGTGCTGATCATGTGACTGATCATGAACTGATCACGTGGCTATCATGCACTGATGATGTGCCTCAGGAGGCAATAACCAAAGAGCTGAGCAGGCACGTATCACGCAATCAGCATGCAATAATCATGGACCTCAGCTGTGATGAATCATGCTGTTCAGTTGTCAGTCATCAAACAGCTGAATAGGCAGGAATCAGACGGCTCAGCTGGCAATTGTCAAGCAGATGAGCAGGCAGGAATCACGCAGCTCAGCTGGCAATTGTCAAGCAGCTCAGCAGACAGGAATCACGCAGCTCAGTAGGCCCTGGTCACGTGACTCAGCAGGCAATGTTCACGTGGCTGATCACACACTGATCACGAGACTGATCATGCACTGATCACATGGCTATCATTCACTGATCACATGACTGTGCATGCACTGATCATGTGGATGATCATACACTGATCACGTGACTGATCACACACTGATCACGTGACTGAGCATGCACTGAACACGTAGCTATCATGCATTGATCACTTGGATATCATGCACTGATCACGTGGCTGATCATACACTGATCACGTGACTGCACATGCACTAATCATGTTGCTGATCATGCACTGGTCAGGTGGCTATCATGCACTGATCACGTGGCTATCTTGCACTGTTCACATGGCTGATGATGCACTAATAACGTTATTGATCATGAACTGATCACGTGGCCGATCATGCACTCTTCAAATGCCTGATCATGCACTGATCTCGTGGCTGATCATGCACTGATCACGAAGCTGATCATTCACTGATTATGTGACTGTGCATGCACTGATCATTTGGCTGATCATACACTGATCACCTGACTGTGCATGCACTGATCACGTGGCTGATCATGCACTGATCACCTGGCTGATCATACACTGATCAAGTGGCTATCTCGCACTGATCACGTGGCTAGCATGCACTGATCACGTGAATGATCATGCACTGATCAGATGGCTATCATACACTTATCACGTGACTGCTCATGCACTGTTCACATGGATGATCATACACTGATCATGTGACTGATCAAGCACTGATCCCTTGGCTATGATTCGCTGATCACATGACTGCGCATGCACTGATCATGTGGCTGATCATGCACTGAACACGTGACTGATCATGCACTGATCACGTGCCTATCATGCACTGATCACGTGGCTGATCATAAACTAATCACGTCACTGATTATGCACTGATCACGAGCCTGATCATGCACTGATCACGTGGCTGATCATGCACTTATCACGAAGCTGAGAATACACTGATCACGTGACTGTGCATGCACTGATCACGTGGCTGATCATGCACTGATCACGTGGCTGATCATGCACTCTTCAAATGCCTGATCATGCACTGATCACGTGGCTGATCATGCACTGATCACGTGGCTGATCATGCCCTGATAACCTGGCTATCATACACTGATCACATGACTTATCATGCACTCTTCAAATGCCTGATCATGCACTGATCTCGTGGCTGATCATGCACTGATCACAAAGCTGATCATACACTTATCCCGTGACTGTGCATGCACTGATCACGTGGCTATCATGCACTGATCACGTGGCTGATCATACATTGAACACGTGACTTATCATGCACTGATCACCTGGCTATCATGCACTGATCACATAGCTGATCATATACTGATCACGAGGCTGATCATTCACTCTTCAAATGCCTGATCATGCACTGATCTCGTGGCTGATCATGCACTGATCACGAAGCTGATCATTCACTGATTATGTGACTGTGCATGCACTAATCTCGGGGCTGATCATACACTGATCACATGACTGATCATGCACTGATCATGTGCCTGATCATGCATGGATCACGTACCTGAACATGCACTGATCATTTGGCTGATCATACACTGATCACGTGACTGTGCATTATCTGATCACATAGCTATCATGCACTGATCACATGACTGTGCATGAACTGATCACATGGATAACAAACACTGATCAAGTGATAGATCATGCACTGATCACGTTACTGATCATGCACTGATCTGGTGGCTATCATGCATTGATCACATGGCTATCATGCACTGATCACGTGTCTATCATGCACTGATCACGGGGCTATCATGCACTGATCACTTGGCTATTATGTGCTGATCTCGTGGCTGATCATGCACTGATCACGAAGCTGATCATTCACTGATTATGTGACAGTGCATGCACTGATCACGTGGCTGATCATACATGGATCACGTGGCTGATCATGCACTAATCACGTTGCAGATCATGCACTAATCACGTGGCTGATCATACACTGATCACTTGGCTGATCATGCACTGATCTCGTGGCTGATCATACACTGATCACATGACTGATCATGCAATTATCATGTGCCTGATCATGCACTGATCACGTACCTGAACATGCAGTGATCATTTGGCTGATCATACACTGATCACGTGACTGTGCATGCACTGATCACGTGGCTGATCATGCACTGATCACCTGGCTGATCATGCACTGATCACATAGCTATCATGCACTGATCACATGACTGCGCATGAACTGATCACGTGGATATCATACACTGATCAAGTGACAGATCATGCACTGATCACGTGCCTGATCATGCACTGATCTGATGGATATCATGCATTGATCACATGGCTATCATGCACTGATCACGTGTCTATCATGCACTGATCACGTGGCTATCATGCAATGATCACTTGGCTATCATGCACTGATCACGTGGCTGATCATGCAGTGATCTGTTGGCTATCATGCACTGATCACGTGGCTGATCATACACTGATCACGTGACTGTGCATGCACTGATCATTTGGCTGATCATACACTGATCACGTGACTGTGCATGCACTGATCACGTGGCTGATCATGCACGGATCACCTGGCTGATCATACACTGATCAAGTGGCTATCTTGCACTGATCACGTGGCTAGCATGCACTGATCACGTGAATGATCATGCACTGACCACGTAGCTATCATACACTTATCGTGTGACTGCTCATGCACTGTTAACTTGGATGATCATACACTGATCATGTGACTGATCAAGCACTGATCCTTTGGCTATGATTCCCTGATCACATGACTGTGCATGCACTGATCACGTGGCTGATCATGCACTGAACACGTGACTGATCATGCACTGATCACGTGGCTATAATTCCATGATCACATGACTGTGCATGCACTGATCACGTTGCGGATCATACTCTGATCACGGGATTGATCATGCACTTATCACGTGACTGCCCATGCAATGATCACGTGGATGATTATACACTGACACGTGCCTGATCATGCACTGATCACGTGACTGATCATGCACTGATCAGGTGGTTAACATGCACTGATCACGTGGCTATCATGCATTGATCAATTGGCTATCATGCACTGATCACGTGACTGATCATACACTGATCACGTGACAGATCATGCACTGATCAGGTGGCTATCATGCACTGATCACGTGACTGCGCATGCACTGATCACGTGTCTAATCATACACTGATCACGTCGTTGATCATGCACTGATCACATGGCTGATGATGAACTAATCACTTTGCTGAATATGAAATGATCACGTGGCAGAGCATGCAGTGATCACATATCTGAATGGCGCTGATCATGTGACTGATCATGCGCTGATCACTTTGCTATCCTGCACTGATGATGTGCCTCACGAGGCAATAATCAAAGAGCTGAGCAGCCACGAATCACGCAGTCAGCGGGCAAAAATAATGGACTTCAGCTGTGACGAATCATGCAGCTCAGCTGGCAATAATCAAGCAGCTGAGCAGGCAGGAATCACATGGCTCAGCTGAATATTGTCAAGCAGATGAGCAGGCAGGAATCACGCAGCTCAGCTGGCAATAATCAAGCAGATGAGCAGGCAGGTATCCCCAGCTAACCTGGCAAATATCAAGCAGATGAGCAGGCAGGAATCACGCAGGTCAGCTGGCAATTATGAAGCAGATGAGCAGGCAGGAATCACGAAGCTCAGCTGGCAATAATCAAGCAGATGAGCAGGCAGGAAGCACGCAGCACAGTTGGCAATTGTCAAGCAGCTCATCAGACAGGAATCACGCAGCTCAGCATGCCCTGATCACGTGACTGAGCATGCACTCTTGATGTTGCTGATCATACAGTTATTATGTGACTGATCATGCACTGATAACGTGGCTATCATACACTCATCACGTGACTGCGCATGCATGCAATGATCACGTGGCTAATCATACACTGATCACGTGGCTGATCATGCACTGATCACGTGGCTGATCATACACTGATCACGTGGCTGATTATGCACTGATCACATGGCTGATGATGCACTAATCACGTTATTGATCATGAACTAATCACGTGGCTGAGCATGCAGTGATCACGTGTCTGAATGGCGCTGATCGTGTGACTGATCATGTGCTGACCACTTGGCTATCATGCACTGATGATGTGCCTCAGGAGGCAATAATCACAGAGCTGAGCAGGATCGAATCACGCAATCATCAGGCAATAATCACGGATCTCAGCTGTGAAGAATCATGCTTCTCAGCTGGCAATAATCAAGCACCTGAGCAGGCAGGAATTACATGGGTCAGCTGGCAATTGTCAAGCAGATGAGCAGGCAGGAATCACGTAGCTCAGCTGGCAATAATCAAGCAGATGAGCAGGCAGGTATCAAGCAGCTCAGCTGGCAATTATCCAGCAGATGAGTAGGCAGGGATCACGCAGGTCAGCTGGCAACTATGAAACAGATGAGCAGGTAGGAATCACGAAGCTCAGCTGGCAGTTATCAAGCAGATGATCAGGCAGGAATCATGCAGCTAAGATGGCAAACATCAAGCAGATGAGCAGCCAGAAATCACACAGCTCAGCTGGCAATAATCAAGCAGATGAACAGACAGGAATAACAAAGCTCCTCAGGCCCTGATCATGTGACTGAGCACGCACTGTTCATGTGACTGACATGCACTGATCACGTGCCTCATCATGCACTGATCATGTGGCTGATCATGCACTGATCACGTGGCTGATCATACACTGATCACATGACTGATCATGCACTGATCATGTGCCTGATCATGCACTGACCACGTACCTGAACATGCACTGATCATTTGGCTGATCATACACTGTTCACGTGACTGTGCATGCACTGATCACGTAGCTGATCATGCACTGATCACCGGGCTGATCATACACTGATCATGTGGCTGATCATGCACTGATCACATAGCTATCATGCACTGATCACATGACTGCGCATGAACTGATCACGTGGATAACATACACTGATCAAGTGACAGATCATGCACTGATCACGTTACTGTTCATGCACTGATCTGGTGGCTATCATGCATTGATCACATGGCTATCATGCAATGATCACGTGTCTATCATGCACTGATCACTTGGCTATCATGTACTGATCTCGTGGCTGATCATGCAATGATCACGAAGCTGATCATACACTGATCACGTGACTGTGCATGCACTGATCACGTGGCTATCATGCACTGATCACGTGGCTGATCATATATTGATCACGTGGCTGATCATGCACTAATCACATTGCGGATCATGCACTGATCACGTGGCTGATCATACACTGATCATTAGGCTGCTCATGCACTGACCTCGTGGATGATAATACACTGATCACATTACTGATCATGCAATGATCATGTGCCTGATCGTGCACTGATCACGTACCTGAACATGCACTGATCATTTGGCTGATCATACACTGATCACGTGACTGTGCATGCACTGAGCACGTGGCTGATCATGCACTGATCACCTGGCTGATCATGCACTGATCATGTGGCTGATCATGCACTGATCACAGACTGCGCATGAACTGATCACGTGGATATCATACACTGATCAAGTGATAGATCATGCACTGATCACGTGGCTGATCATGCAGTGATCTGTTGGCTATCATGCACTGATCACGTGGCTGATCATACAATGATCACGTGGCTAGCATGCACGGATCACGTGATTGATCATGCACTGATCAGGTGGCTATCATACACTTATCACGTGATTGCTCATGCACTGTTCACCTGGATGATCATAGACTGATCATGTGACTGATCAAGCACTGATCCCTTGGCTATGATTCCCTGATCACATGACTGCGCATGCACTGATCACGTGGCTGATCATGCACTGAACACGTGACTGATCATGCACTGATCACGTGGCTATAATTCCCTGATCACATGACTGTGCATGCACTGATCACGTTGCTGATCATACACTGATCACGGGATTGATCATGCACTTACCACGTGACTGCCCATGCAATGATCATGTAGATGGTTATGCACTGACCCGTGGCTGTCATGCATTGATCAATTGGCTATCATGCACTGAACACGTGGCTGATCATACACTGATCACGTGACAGATCATGCACTGATCACGTGACTGATCATGCACTGATCAGGTGGCTATCATGCACTGATCAGGTGGCTATCATGCACTGATCACGTGACTGCGCATTCACTGATCACGTTCCTGATCATACACTGATCACGTGGTTGATCATGCACTGATCACATGGCTGATGATGCACTAATCACGTTGCTGAATATGAACTGATCACGTGGCTGAGCATTCAGTGACACATATCTGAATGGCGCTGATCATGTGACTGATCATGTACTGATCACTTGGCTATCATGCACTGATGATGTGCCTCAGGAGACAATAATCAAAGAGCTGAGCAGCCACGAATCACGCAATCAGGGGGCAAAAATCATGGACTTCTGCTGTGACGAATCATGCAACTCAGCTGGCAATAATCAAGCAGCTGAGCAGGCAGGAATCACACGACTCAGCTGAATATTGTCAAGCAGATGAGCAGGCAAGGATCACGCAGCTCAGCTGGCAATAATCAAGCAGATGAGCAGGCAGGTATCCCCAGCTCACCTGGCAAATATCAAGCAGATGAGCAGGCAGGAATCACGAAGGTCAGCTGGCAATTATGAAGCAGATGAGCAGGCAGGAATCACGAAGCACAGCTGGCAGTTATCAAGCAGATGAGGAGGCAGGAATCACGCAGCTCAGCTGGCAATAATCAAGCAGATGAGCAGGCAGGAAGCACGCAGCACAGTTGGCAATTGTCAAGCAGCTCATCAGACAGGAATCACGCAGCTCAGCATGCCCTGATCACGTGACTGAGCATGCACTCTTGACGTTGCTGATCATACAGTTATTACGTGACTGATCATGCACTGATCACATGGCTATCATTAACTGATCACGTGACTGACCATGCACTGAGCAAGTGGATGATCATACGCTGAACACGTGACTGATCATGCTCTGATCACCTGCCTATCATGCACTGATCACGTGGCTGATCAAGGAATGATAACCTAACTGATCATGCACTGATCACGTGACTGATCATGGACTGATCAGTTGGCTATCATTCACTGATCACGTGGCTATCATGCCCTGATCACGAAGCTGTTCATACACTGATCACGAGACTGCCCATGCACTGATCACGTGGATGATCATACACTCACCACGTGACAGATCATGCATTGATCTCGTGACTGATCATACACTGATCAGTTGGCTTTCATGCACTGATAATGTGGCTATCATACACTCATCACGTGACTGCGCATGCATGCAATGATCACGTGGCTGATCATACACTGATCACGTGGCTGATCATGCACTTATCACGTGGCTGATCATACACTGATCACGTGGCTTATCATGCACTGATCACATGGCTGATGATGCACTAATCACGTTATTGATCATGAACTGATCACGTGGCTGAGCATGCAGTGATCACGTGTCTGAATGGCGCTGATCGTGTGACTGATCGTGAGCTGGCCACTTGGCTATCATGCACTGATGATGTGCCTCAGGAGGCAATAATCACAGAGCTGAGCAGGATCGAATCAGGCAATCATCAGGCAATCATCAGGCAATAATCACGGACCTCAGCTGTGAAGAATCATGCTTCTCAGCTGGCAATAATCAAGCACCTGAGCAGGCAGGAATCATGTAGCTCAGCTGGCAATAATCAAGCAGATGAGCAGGCAGGTATCACGCAGCTCAGCTGGCAATTATCAAGCAGATGAGAAGGCAGGAATCACACAGGTCAGCTGGCAATTATGAAACAGATGAGCAGGTAGGAATCACGAAGCTCAGCTGGCAGTTATCAAGCAGATGATCAGGCAGGAATCATGCAGCTAAAATGGCAATCATCAAGCAGAAGAGCAGCCAGAAATCACACAGTTCACCTGTCAATAATCAAGCAGATGAACAGACATGAAGCACACAGATCATCAGGCCCTGATCATGTGACTGAGCACCCACTGTTCACGTGACTGATCATGAACTGATCACGTGCCTCATCATGCACTGATCACGTGGCTGATCATGCAATGATCACGTGGCTGATCATGCACTGTTCAACTGCCTGATCATGCACTAATCACGTTGCAGACCATGCACTGATCACGTGGCTGATCATACACTGATCAAGTGGCTGATCATGCACTGATCACGTGGCTGCATGCACTGATCACTTGACTGTGCATGCACTGATCACGTGGATGATCATGCACTGATTAATCATGTAGTGGTCACTTGGCTATCATGCACTTATCACGTGACTGATCATACACTGATCACGTGACTGATCATGCACAGATCACGTGGCTATCATGCACTGATCACTTGATTGTGCATGCAATAATCACGTGGATGATCCTGCACTTATCACGTGGCTGATCATGCACTAATCACATGGCTGATCATGAACTGTTCACGTGAATCATGCTTCTCAGCTGGCAATAATCAAGCACCTGAGCAGGCAGGAATTACATGGGTCAGCTGGCAATTGTCAAGCAGATGAACAGGCAGGAATCACGCAGCTCAGCTAGCAATAATCAAGCAGAGGAGCAGGCAGGAATCACGCAGCTCAGCTGGCAATTGTCAAGCAGCTCAGCAGATAGGAATCTCGCAGCTGAGTAGGCCCTGGTCACGTGACTCAGCAGGCAATGTTCACGTGGCTGATCACACAGTGATCACGAGACTGATCATGCACTGATCACATGGCTATCATTCACTGATCACAATACTGTGCATGCACTGATCATGTGGATGATCATACACTGATCACGAGACTCATCATGCACTGATCATGTGGCTGATCATGCACTGGTAAAGTGGTTGATCATGCTCTGAAAACGTGGCTATAATGCACTGATCACGTGACTGCGCATGCACAGATTATATGGATGATCATACACTGATCACGTGACTGATCACACACTGATCACGTGACTCATCATGCACTGATCAGGTGGCTATCATGCACTGATCAGGAGACTGCGCATACACTGATCACATAACTGTAGGCAATGATCACTTGGCTATCATGCACTGATCACGTGGCCGATCATGCATGCATCATATGACTGAGCATGCACCGTAGACGTAGCTATCATGCATTGATCACTAGGATATCATGCACTGATCACGTGGCTGAACATCCACTGATCATGTGACTGCACATGCACTGGTCACGTGGCTGATCATACAGTGATCACGTGGCTGATCATACACTGATCACGTGGCTGATCATGCACTAATCATGTTGCTGATCATGCACTGGTCAGGTGGCTATCATGCACTGATCACGTGGCTATCATGCACTGATCACGTGGCTGATCATACACTGATCATGTGACTGACCATGCACTGATCACGAGACTGATCATGCACTGATCACGTGACTGATCATGCACTGATCACGTGGCTGAATATACAATGATCACGAAGCTGATCATACACTGACAACGGGACTGTGCATGCACTGATCACTTGGCTGATCATGCAATGATCACTTTGCTGATCATGCACTGATCACGTGGCTGATCATACACTGATCACGAGGCTGATCATGCACTAATCACGTTGTGGATCATGCACTGATAACATGGCTGATCATACACTGATCACGTGACTGTGAATGCACTGATCACGTGACTGATCATGCACTGATCTCGTGGCTGATCATGCACTGATCACGAAGCTGATCATACACAGATAACGTGACTGTACATGCACTGATCACGTGGCTGATCATACACTGATCACGTGGCTGATCATGCACTGATGACATGGCTGATGATGCACTAATCACGTTATTGATCATGAACTGATCACGTGGCTGAGTATGCAGTGTTCACGTGTCTGAATGGCGCTGATCATGTGACTGATCATGCGCTGACCACTTGGCTATCATGCACTGATGATGTGCCTCAGGAGGCAATAATCACAGAGCTGAGCAGGATCGAATCACGCAATCATCAGGCAACAATCATGGACCTCAGCTGTGAAGAATCATGCTTCTCAGCTGGCAATAATCAAGTACCTGAGCAGGCAGGAATTACATGGGTCAGCTGGCAATTGTCAAGCAGATGAGAAGGCAGGAATTACGTAGCTCAACTGGCAATAATCAAGCAGATGAGCAGGCAGGTATCACGCAGCTCAGCTGGCAATTATCCAGCAGATGAGTAGGCAGGAATCACGCAGGTCAGCTGGCAATTATGAAACAGATGAGCAGGTAGGAATCACGAAGCTCAGCTGGCAGTTATCAAGCAGATGATCAGGCAGGAATCATGCAGCTAAGATGGCAATCATCAAGCAGATGAGCAGCCAGAAATCACACAGCTCACCTGGCAATAATCAAGCAGATGAACAGACAGGAAGCACACAGCTCATCAGGCCCTGATAATGTGACTGAGCATGCACTGTTCACATGACAGATCATGCACTGATCACGTGGCTGATCATGCACTGATCACGTGGCTGATCATGCACTGATCACGTGGCTGATCATGCACAGATCACGTGGCTATCATGCACTGATCACTTGATTGTGCATGCAGTAATCACGTGGATGATCATGCACTTATCACATGGCTGATCATGCACTAATCACATGGGTGATCATGAACTGATCACGTGACTTAGCATGCAGTGGTCTCGTGTCTGAATGGTGCTGATCATGGGACTGATCATGAACTGATCACGTGGCTATCATGCACTGATGATGTGCCTCAGGAGGCAATAACCAAAGAGCTGAGCAGGCACGAATCACGCAATCAGCAGGCAATAATCATGGACCTCAGCTGTGATGAATCATGCTGCTCAGCTGGCCATCATCAAGCAGCTGAATAGGCAGGAATCAGACGGCTCAGCTGGCAATTGTCAAGCAGATGAGCAGGCAGGAACCACGCAGCTCAGCTGGCAATTGTCAAGCAGCTCCGCAGACAGGAATCATGCAGCTCAGTAGGCCCTGGTCATGTGACTCAGCAGGCACTGTTCACGTGGCTGATCAAACACTGATCACGTGACTGATCATGCACTGGTCACATGGCTATCATTCACTGATCACATGACTGTGCATGCACTGATCATGTGGATGATCATACACTGATCACGTGACTGATCATGCACTGATCATGTGTCTGATCATGCACTGGTAAAGTGTTTGATCATGCACTGATGACGTGTCTATCATGCACTGATCACGCAACTGCGCATGCACTGATTACTGGATGATCATATACTGATCACGTGACTGATCACGCACTGATCACGTGACTGATCATGCACTGATCACGTGACTGCGCATGAACTGATCACGTAACTGTAGGCAATGATCACTAGGCTATCATGCACTGATCACGTGGCTGATCATGCACTGATCATGTGTCTGATCATGCACTGGTAAAGTGTTTGATCATGCACTGATGACGTGTCTATCATGCACTGATCACGCAACTGCGCATGCACTGATTACTGGATGATCATATACTGATCACGTGGCTGATCATGCACTGATCAGGTGACTGAGCATGCACCGATCACGTACCTTTCCTGCATTGATCACTTGGCTATCATGCACTGATCACGTGGCTGATCATACCCTGATCACGTGACTGCACATGCACTGATGACGTGGCTGATCATACAGTGATCACGTGATTGATCATGCACTGATCATGTGGCTGATCATGCACTAATCACGTTGCTGATCATGCAGTGGTCAGGTGGCTATCATGCACTGATCACGTGACTGATCATGCACTGATTATGTGTCTAATCATGCACTGATCATGAAGCTGATCATAGACTGATCACGTGACTGCATGCACTGATCACCTGACTGTGCATGCACTGATGACGTGGCTGATCATAGAGTGATCACGTGGCTGATCATACACTGATCACATGCCTGATCATGCACTAATCATGTTGCGGTCATGCACTGATCACGTGGCTGATCATACTCCGAACACGTGGCTGATCATGCACTGATCACAAAGCTGATCATACACTGATCACGTGACTTTATGCACTGACCACTTGACTGTGCATGCACGGATCACGTGGCTGATCATGCACTGATCACGTGGCTGAGCATGCACTCATCACGTGGCTGATCATACACTGATCACGTGCCTGATCATGCACTAATCACGTGACTGCATGCACTGATCACTTGACTGTGCATGCACTGATCACGTGGATGATCATGCACTGATTAATCATGTACTGGTCACGTGGCTATCATGCACTGATCACGAAGCTGATCATACACTCATCACGTGACTGTGCATGCACTGATCACATGGCTGATCATGCACTGATAACCTGGCTATCATACACTGATCACGTGTCTGATCATGGACTCTTCATGTGCCTGATCATGCACTGATCACGTGGCTGATCATGAACTGATCATGTTGCTGACCATACACTGATCACATGACAAATTATGCACAGATCACGTGCCTGATCATGCAATGATCACGTGGCTGATCATGCACTGATCATGAAGCTGATCATACACTGATCACGTAACTGTGCATGCACTGATCATGTGACTGAGCATGCACCAATCACTTAGCTATCATGCATTGTTCACTTGGCTATCATGCGCTGATCTCGTGGCTGATCATGCACTGATCACGAAGCTGATCATACACTGATCACGTGACTGATCACACACTGATCACGTGACTGATCATGCACTGATCACTTGGCTATCATGCACTGATTACGTGGCTGATCATACAATGATCAGGTGGCTGATCATGCACTGATCACGAGGCTGATCATGCACAAATCACGTTGCTGACCATGCACTGGTCAGGTGGCTCTCATGCACTGATTACCTGGCTGATCATGCACTGATCACGTAGCTATCATACATTGTTCACATGGCTATCATGCACTGATCCCGTGGCTGATCATGCACTGATCACATGGGTGATCATGAACTGACCACGTCACTTAGCATGCAGTGGTCTCGTGTCTGAATGGTGCTGGTCATGTGACTGATCATGAACTGATCACATGGCTATCATGCACTGATGATGTGCCTCAGGAGGCTATAACCAAAGAGCTGAGCAGGCACGAATCACGCATTCAGCAGGCAATAATCATGGACCTCAGCTGTGATGAATCATGCTGCTCAGCTGGCCATCATCAAGCAGCTGAATAGGCAGGAATCAGACGGCTCAGCTGGCAATTGTCAAGCAGATGAGCAGGCAGGAACCACGCAGCTCAGCTGGCAATTGTCAAGGAGTTCAGCAGACAGGAATCACGCAGCTCAGTAGGCCCTGGTCATGTGACTCAGCAGGCACTGTTCACGTGGCTGATCATGCACTGATCACATGGCTATCATTCACTGATCACATGAATGTGCATGCACTGATTATTGGATGATCATACATTGATCACGTAACTGATCATGCACTGATCACCTGGCTGATCATGCACTGATCACGTGGCTGTTCATGCACTAATCACGTTGCTGATCATGCACTGGTCAGGTGGCTATCATGCACTGATTACCTGGCTGATCATGCACTGATCACGTAGCTATCATGCAGTGATCCTGTGGCTGATCATGCACTGATCACGTGACAGATCATGCACTGATCCCGTGGCTATCATGCACTGATCACGTGGCTGATCATAAACTAATCAAGTAACTGATCATGCTCTGATCACAAGCCTGATCATGCACTGATCACGAAGCTGAAAATACACTGATCACGTGACTGTGCATGCACTGATCACGTCGCTGATCATGCACTGATCACGTGGCTGATCATGCCCTGATAACCTGGCTAGAATACACTGATCACATGACTGATCATGCACTCTTCAAATGCCTGATCAGGCGCTGATCTCGTGGCTGATCATACACTGATCACGAAGCTGATCATACACTGATCACGTGACTGATCACACACTGATCACGTGACTGATCATGCACTGATCACGTGGCTTTCATGCACTGATCAGGAGACTGCGCATGCACTGATCACATAACTGGAGGCAATGATCACTTGGCTATCATGCACAGATCATGTGGCTGATCATGCACTAATCACGTTGCTGATCATGCAGTGGTCAGGTTGCTATCATGCACTGATCACGTGACTGATCATGCACTGATCACGTGCCTGATCATGCACTGATCACGTGCCTGATCATGCACTGATCACGTGTCTGATCATACACTGATCACGTAGCTGATCATAGACTGATCACGTGACTGCATGCACTGATCACTTAGCTGATCATGCACTGATCAAGTGGCTGATCATACACTGATCACGTGTCTGATCATACACTAATCACGTGCCTGATCATGCACTGATCACGTGTCTGATCATACACTAATCACGTAGCTGATCATAGACTGATCACGTGACTACATGCACTGATCACTTAGCTGATCATGCACTGATTAAGTGGCTGATCATGCACTGATCACGTGTCTGATCATACACTAATCACGTGACTGAACATGCACTGATCACGTGCCTGATCATGCACTGATCACGTGGCTGATCATGCACTGATCACGTAGCTGATCATACACTGATCACGTGACTGTGCATGCACTGATCATGTGGCTGATCATGCACTGATCACGTGGCTGATCATACACTGATCACGTACGTGCCTGATCATGCACTAATCATGTTGCGGTCATGCACTGATCACGTGGCTGATCATACACTGATCACGTGACTAATCATTCACTGATCACGTGACTGATCATGCACTGATCACGTGTCTGAATATGCACTTATCACGAAGCTGATCTTACACTGACCACGAGACTGTGCATGCACTGATCACTTGGCTGATCATGCACTGATCACGTTGCTGATCATGCACGGATCACGTGGCAGATCATGCAAGGATCACCTGGCTAATCATGCACTGATCACGTGGTGGAGCATACACTGATCACCTGGCTGATAATGCACTAATAACACTGCGGATCATGCACTGATAACATGGCTGATCATACACAGATCACGTGACTGTGCATGCACTGATCACATGGCTGATCATGCACTGATAACCTGGCTATCATACACTGATCACGTGACTGATCATGGACTCTTCATGTGCCTGATCATGCACTGATCACGAAGGTGATCATACACAGATAACGTGACTGTACATGCACTGATCACGTGGCTGATCCTGCACTGATCACGTGGCTGATCATACACTGATCACGTGGCTGATCATGCACTGATGACATGGCTGATGATGCACTAATCACGTTATTGATCATGAACTGATCACATGGCTGAGCATGCAGTGTTCACGTGTCTGAATGGCACTGATCATGTGACTGATCATGCGCTGACCACTTGGCTATCATGCACTGATGATGTGCCTCAGGAGGCAATAATCACAGAGCTGAGCAGGATCGAATCACACAATCATCAGGCAATAATCATGGACCTCAGCTGTGATGAATCATGCTTCTCAGCTGGCAATAATCAAGTACCTGAGCAGGCAGGAATTACATGGGTCAGCTGGCAATTGTCAAGCAGATGAGCAGGCAGGAATTACGTAGCTCAGCTGGCAATAATCAAGCAGATGAGCAGGCAGGTATCACGCAGCTCAGCTGGCAATTATCCAGCAGATGAGTAGGCAGGAATCACGCAGGTCAGCTGGCAATTATGAAACAGATGAGCAGGTAGGAATCACGAAGCTCAGCTGGCAGTTATCAAGCAGATGATCAGGCAGGAATCATGCAGCTAAGATGGCAATCATCAAGCAGATGAGCAGCCAGAAATCACACAGCTCACCTGGCAATAATCAAGCAGATGAACAGACAGGAAGCACACAGCTCATCAGGCCCTGATAATGTGACTGAGCATGCACTGTTCACATGACAGATCATGCACTGATCACGTGGCTGATCATGCACTGATCACGTGGCTGATCATGCACAGATCACGTGGCTATCATGCACTGATCACTTGATTGTGCATGCAGTAATCACGTGGATGATCATGCACTTATCACATGGCTGATCATGCACTAATCACATGGGTGATCATGAACTGATCACGTGACTTAGCATGCAGTGGTCTCGTGTCTGAATGGTGCTGATCATGGGACTGATCATGAACTGATCACGTGGCTATCATGCACTGATGATGTGCCTCAGGAGGCAATAACCAAAGAGCTGAGCAGGCACGAATCACACAATCAGCAGGCAATAATCATGGACCTCAGCTGTGATGAATCATGCTGCTCAGCTGGCCATCATCAAGCAGCTGAATAGGCAGGAATCAGACGGCTCAGCTGGCAATTGTCAAGCAGATGAGCAGGCAGGAACCACGCAGCTCAGCTGGCAATTGTCAAGCAGCTCTGCAGACAGGAATCACGCAGCTCAGTAGGCCCTGGTCATGTGACTCAGCAGGCACTGTTCACGTGGCTGATCAAACACTGATCACGTGACTGATCATGCACTGGTCACATGGCTATCATTCACTGATCACATGACTGTGCATGCACTGATCATGTGGATGATCATACACTGATCACGTGACTGATCATGCACTGATCATGTGTCTGATCATGCACTGGTACGGTGTTTGATCATGCACTGATGACGTGTCTATCATGCACTGATCACGCAACTGCACATGCACTGATTACTGGATGATCATATACTGATCACGTGACTGATCACGCACTGATCACGTGACTGATCATGCACTGATCACGTGACTGCGCATGAACTGATCACGTAACTGTAGGCAATGATCACTAGGCTATCATGCACTGATCACGTGGCTGATCATGCACTGATCAGGTGACTGAGCATGCACCGATCACGTACCTTTCCTGCATTGATCACTTGGCTATCATGCACTGATCACGTGGCTGATCATACCCTGATCACGTGACTGCACATGCACTGATGACGTGGCTGATCATACAGTGATCACATGATTGATCATGCACTGATCATGTGGCTGATCATGCACTAATCACGTTGCTGATCATGCAGTGGTCAGGTGGCTATCATGCACTGATCACGTGACTGATCATGCACTGATTATGTGTCTAATCATGCACTGATCATGAAGCTGATCATAGACTGATCACGTGATTGCATGCACTGATCACCTGACTGTGCATGCACTGATGACGTGGCTGATCATAGAGTGATCACGTGGCTGATCATACACTGATCACATGCCTGATCATGCACTAATCATGTTGCGGTCATGCACTGATCACGTGGCTGATCATACTCCGAACACGTGGCTGATCATGCACTGATCACAAAGCTGATCATACACTGATCACGTGACTTTATGCACTGACCACTTGACTGTGCATGCACGGATCACGTGGCTGATCATGCACTGATCACGTGGCTGAGCATTCACTGATCACGTGTCTGATCATGCACTAATAGCGTTGCGGATTATGCACTGATAACATGGCTGATCATACACTGATCATGTGACTGTGCATGCACTGATCACGTGGCTGATCATGCACTGATCATGTGACTGATCATGCACTGATCACGTGGCTGATCATAAACTAATCGCGAAACTGATAATGCACTGATCACGAGCCCATTCATGCACTGATCACGTGGCTGATCATGAACTGATCACGTGCCTGATCAGGCACTGATCACGTGGCTGATCATGCACTTATCACGAAGCTGAGAATACACTGATCACGTGACTGTGCATGCACTGATTACGTGGCTGATCATGCACTGATCACGTGGCTTATCATGCCCTGATAACCTGGCTCTCAAACACTGATTACATGACTGATCATGCACTCTTCAAATGCCTGATCATGCACTGATCTCGTGGCTGATCATGCACTGATCACGAAGCTGATCATACACTGATCACGTGACTGATCATGCACTGATCACGTGGCTATCATGCACTGATCAGGAGACTGCGCATGCACTGATCACATAACTGTAGGCAATGATCACTTGGCTATCATGCACTGATCCTGTGGCTGATCATGCACTAATCACGTTGCTGATCAAGCAGTGGTCAGGTGGCTATCATGCACTGATCACGTGACTGATAATGCACTGATTACGTGACTGATCATGCACTGATCTCGTGCCTGTTCATGCACTGACCACGTGTCTAATCATGCATTGATCATGAAGCTGATCACAGACTGATCACTTGACTGCATGCACTGGTCACTTGGCTAATGATGCACTGATCAAGTGGCTGATCATGCACTGATCACGTGTCTGATCATACACTGATCACGTGACTGATCATGCACTGATCACCTGCCTGATCATGCACTGATCACGTAGCTGATCATACACTGATCACGTGACGGTGCATGCACTGATAACTTGTCTGATCATACTCTGATCACGTGCCTGATCATGCACTAATCACGTTGCGGTCATGCACTGATCACGTGGCTGATCATGCACTGATCACGAAGCTGATCATACACTGATCACGTGACTGCATGCACTGATCACTTGACTGTGCATGCACTGATCACGTGGATGATCATGCACTGATTAATCATGTACTGGTCACGTGGCTATCATGCACTGATCACGAAGCTGATCATACACTCATCACGTGACTGTGCATGCACTGATCACATGGCTGATCATGCACTGATAACCTGGCTATCATACACTGATCACGTGTCTGATCATGGACTCTTCATGTGCCTGATCATGCACTGATCACGTGTCTGATCATGGACTCTTCATGAGCCTGATCATACAATGATCACGTGGCTGATCATGCACTGATCATGAAGCTGATCATACACTGATCACGTAACTGTGCATGCACTGATCATGTGACTGAGCATGCACCAATCACTTAGCTATCATGCATTGTTCACTTGGCTATCATGCACTGATCTCGTGGCTGATCATGCACTGATCACGAAGCTGATCATACACTGATCACGTGACTGATCACACACTGATCACGTGACTGATCATGCACTGATCACGTGGCTATCATGCACTGATCAGGAGACTGCGCATGCACTGATCACATAACTGGAGGCAATGATCACTTGGCTATCATGCACTGATCACCTGACTGATCATGCACTGATCACGTGTCTGGTCATACACTGATCACGTGGCTGATCATGGACTCTTCATGTGCCTGATCATGCACTGATCACGTGGCTGATCATGAACTGATCATGTGGCTGACCATATACTGATCACATGACAGATTATGCACAGATCCCATGCCTGATCATGCAATGCTCACATGGCTGATCATGCACTGATCATGAAGCTGATCATACAATGATCAAGTAACTGTGCATGCACTGATCATGTGACTGAGCATGCACTGATCACGAAGCTGATCATACACTGATCACGTGACTGATCACACACTGATCACGTGACTGATCATGCACTGATCACGTGGCTATCATGCACTGATCAGGAGACTGCGCATGCACTGATCCCATAACTGGAGGAAATGATCACTTGGCTATCATGCACTGATCACCTGACTGATCATGCACTGATTACGTGACTTATCATGCACTGATCACGTGCCTGATCATGCACTGATCACGTGTCTAATCATGCAATAATCACGAAGCTGATCATAGACAGATCACGTGACTGCATGCACCGATCACTTGGCTGATCATGCACTGATCAAGTGGCTGATCATGCACTGATCATGTGTCTGATCATACACTGATCACGTGACTGATCATGCACTGATCACGTGGCTATCATGCACTGATCAGGAGACTGCGCATGCACTGATCACATAACTGGAGGCAATGATCACTTCGCTATCATGCACTGATCACGTGTCTGATCATACACTGATCACGTGACTGATCATGCACTGATCACGTGGCTGATCATGCACTGATCACGTGGCTGATCATGCACTGATCACGTGGATGATCATACACTGATCACGTGGCTCATCATGCACTAATCACGTTTCGTTCATGCACTGATCACGAAGCTGATCATACACTGATCACGTGACTGCATGCACTGATCACTTGACTGTGCATGCACTGATCACGTGGATGATCATGCACTGATCACGTGGCTGATCATACACTTATCACGTGACTGATCATGCACAGATCACGTGGCTATCATGCACTGATCACTTGATTGTGAATGCAATAATCACGTGGATGATCATGCACTTATCACATGGCTGATCATGCACTAATCACATGGGTGATCATGAACTGATCACGTGACTTAGCATGCAGTGGTCTCCTGTCTGAATGGTGCTGATCATGGGACTGATCATGAACTGATCACGTGGCTATCATGCACTGATGATGTGCCTCAGGAGGCAATACCCAAAGAGCTGAGCAGGCACCAATCACGCAATCAGCAGGCAATAATCATGGACCTCAGCTGTGATGAATCATGCTGCTCAGCTGGGAATCATCAAGCAGCTGAATAGGCAGGAATCAGACGGCTCAGCTGGCAATTGTCAGGCAGATGAACAGGCAGGAACCACGCAGATCAGCTGGCAATTGTCAGGCAGCTCAGCAGACAGGAATCACGCAGTTCAGTAGGCCCTGGTCATGTGACAAAGCAGGCACTGTTCACGTGGCTGATCATACAATGATCAGGTGGCTGATCATGCACTGATCACGAGGCTGATCATGCACTAATCACGTTGCTGACCATGCACTGGTCAGGTGGCTCTCATGCACTGATTACCTGGATGATCATGCACTGATCACGTAGCTATCATGCCCTGATCACATGGCTATCATGCACTGATCCCGTGGCTGATCATGCACTGATCACATGGGTGATCATGAACTGACCACGTCACTTAGCATGCAGTGGTCTCGTGTCTGAATGGTGCTGATCATGTGACTGATCATGAACTGATCACATGGCTATCATGCACTGATGATGTGCCTCAGGAGGCAATAACCAAAGAGCTGAGCAGGCACGAATCACGCATTCAGCAGGCAATAATCATGGACCTCAGCTGTGATGAATCATGCTGCTCAGCTGGCCATCATCAAGCAGCTGAATAGGCAGGAATCAGACGGCTCAGCTGGCAATTGTCAAGCAGATGAGCAGGCAGGAACCACGCAGCTCAGCTGGCAATTGTCAAGCAGCTCAGCAGACAGGAATCATGCAGCTCAGTAGGCCCTGGTCATGTGACTCAGCAGGCACTGTTCACGTGGCTGATCATACACTGATCACGTGACTGATCATGCACTGATCACATGGCTATCATTCACTGATCATATGAATGTGCATGCACTGATTATTGGATGATCATACACTGATCACGTGACTGATCATGCACTGATCACGTGGCTGATCATGCACTGATCACGTGGCTGTTCATGCACTAATCACGTTGCTGATCATGCACTGGTCAGGTGGCTATCATGCACTTATTACCTGGCTGATCATGCACTGATCACGTAGCTATCATGCAGTGATCCCGTGGCTGATCATGCACTGATCACGTGACAGATCATGCACTGATCCCGTGGCTATCATGCACTGACCACGTGGCTGATCATAAACTAATCAAGTAACTGATCATGCACTGATCACGAGCCTGATCATGCACTGATCACGAAGCTGAAAATACACTGATCACGTGACTGTGCATGCACTGATCACGTCGCTGATCATGCACTGATCACGTGGCTGATCATACACTGATCACGTGACTAATCATTCACTGATCACGTGACTGATCATGCACTGATCACGTGTCTGAATATGCACTTATCACGAAGCTGATCTTACACTGACCACGAGACTGTGCATGCACTGATCACTTGGCTGATCATGCACTGATCACGTTGCTGATCATGCACGGATCACGTGGCAGATCATGCAAGGATCACCTGGCTAATCATGCACTGATCACGTGGTGGAGCATACACTGATCACCTGGCTGATAATGCACTAATAACACTGCGGATCATGCACTGACAACATGGCTGATCATACACAGATCACGTGACTGTGCATGCACTGATCACATGGCTGATCATGCACTGATAACCTGGCTATCATACACTGATCACGTGACTGATCATGGACTCTTCATGTGCCTGATCATGCACTGATCACGAAGGTGATCATACACAGATAACGTGACTGTACATGCACTGATCACGTGGCTGATCCTGCACTGATCACGTGGCTGATCATACACTGACCACGTGGCTGATCATGCACTGATGACATGGCTGATGATGCACTAATCACGTTATTGATCATGAACTGATCACATGGCTGAGCATGCAGTGTTCACGTGTCTGAATGGCGCTGATCATGTGACTGATCATGCGCTGACCACTTGGCTATCATGCACTGATGATGTGCCTCAGGAGGCAATAATCACAGAGCTGAGCAGGATCGAATCACACAATCATCAGGCAATAATCATGGACCTCAGCTGTGATGAATCATGCTTCTCAGCTGGCAATAATCAAGTACCTGAGCAGGCAGGAATTACATGGGTCAGCTGGCAATTGTCAAGCAGATGAGCAGGCAGGAATTACGTAGCTCAGCTGGCAATAATCAAGCAGATGAGCAGGCAGGTATCACGCAGCTCAGCTGGCAATTATCCAGCAGATGAGTAGGCAGGAATCACGCAGGTCAGCTGGCAATTATGAAACAGATGAGCAGGTAGGAATCACGAAGCTCAGCTGGCAGTTATCAAGCAGATGATCAGGCAGGAATCATGCAGCTAAGATGGCAATCATCAAGCAGATGAGCAGCCAGAAATCACACAGCTCACCTGGCAATAATCAAGCAGATGAACAGACAGGAAGCACACAGCTCATCAGGCCCTGATAATGTGACTGAGCATGCACTGTTCACATGACAGATCATGCACTGATCACGTGGCTGATCATGCACTGATCACGTGGCTGATCATGCACAGATCACGTGGCTATCATGCACTGATCACTTGATTGTGCATGCAGTAATCACGTGGATGATCATGCACTTATCACATGGCTGATCATGCACTAATCACATGGGTGATCATGAACTGATCACGTGACTTAGCACGCAGTGGTCTCGTGTCTGAATGGTGCGGATCATGGGACTGATCATGAACTGATCACGTGGCTATCATGCACTGATGATGTGCCTCAGGAGGCAATAACCAAAGAGCTGAGCAGGCACGAATCACACAATCAGCAGGCAATAATCATGGACCTCAGCTGTGATGAATCATGCTGCTCAGCTGGCCATCATCAAGCAGCTGAATAGGCAGGAATCAGACGGCTCAGCTGGCAATTGTCAAGCAGATGAGCAGGCAGGAACCACGCAGCTCAGCTGGCAATTGTCAAGCAGCTCTGCAGACAGGAATCATGCAGCTCAGTAGGCCCTGGTCATGTGACTCAGCAGGCACTGTTCACGTGGCTGATCAAACACTGATCACGTGACTGATCATGCACTGATCACATGGCTATCATTCACTGATCACATGACTGTGCATGCACTGATCATGTGGATGATCATACACTGATCACGTGACTGATCATGCACTGATCATGTGTCTGATCATGCACTGGTACGGTGTTTGATCATGCACTGATGACGTGTCTATCATGCACTGATCACGCAACTGCACATGCACTGATTACTGGATGATCATATACTGACCACGTGACTGATCACGCACTGATCACGTGACTGATCATGCACTGATCACGTGACTGCGCATGAACTGATCACGTAACTGTAGGCAATGATCACTAGGCTATCATGCACTGATCACGTGGCTGATCATGCACTGATCAGGTGACTGAGCATGCACCGATCACGTACCTTTCCTGCATTGATCACTTGGCTATCATGCACTGATCACGTGGCTGATCATACCCTGATCACGTGACTGCACATGCACTGATGACGTGGCTGATCATACAGTGATCACATGATTGATCATGCACTGATCATGTGGCTGATCATGCACTAATCACGTTGCTGATCATGCAGTGGTCAGGTGGCTATCATGCACTGATCACGTGACTGATCATGCACTGATTATGTGTCTAATCATGCACTGATCATGAAGCTGATCATAGACTGATCACGTGATTGCATGCACTGATCACCTGACTGTGCATGCACTGATGACGTGGCTGATCATAGAGTGATCACGTGGCTGATCATACACTGATCACATGCCTGATCATGCACTAATCATGTTGCGGTCATGCACTGATCACGTGGCTGATCATACTCCGAACACGTGGCTGATCATGCACTGATCACAAAGCTGATCATACACTGATCACGTGACTTTATGCACTGACCACTTGACTGTGCATGCACGGATCACGTGGCTGATCATGCACTGATCACGTGGCTGAGCATTCACTGATCACGTGTCTGATCATGCACTAATAGCGTTGCGGATTATGCACTGATAACATGGCTGATCATACACTGATCATGTGACTGTGCATGCACTGATCACGTGGCTGATCATGCACTGATCATGTGACTGATCATGCACTGATCACGTGGCTGATAATAAACTAATCGCGAAACTGATAATGCACTGATCACGAGCCCATTCATGCACTGATCACGTGGCTGATCATGAACTGATCACGTGCCTGATCATACACTTATCACGTGACTGATCATGCACAGATCACGTGGCTATCATGCACTGATCACTTGATTGTGAATGCAATAATCACGTGGATGATCATGCACTTATCACATGGCTGATCATGCACTAATCACATGGGTGATCATGAACTGATCACGTGACTTAGCATGCAGTGGTCTCCTGTCTGAATGGTGCTGATCATGGGACTGATCATGAACTGATCACGTGGCTATCATGCACTGATGATGTGCCTCAGGAGGCAATACCCAAAGAGCTGAGCAGGCACCAATCACGCAATCAGCAGGCAATAATCATGGACCTCAGCTGTGATGAATCATGCTGCTCAGCTGGGAATCATCAAGCAGCTGAATAGGCAGGAATCAGACGGCTCAGCTGGCAATTGTCAGGCAGATGAACAGGCAGGAACCACGCAGATCAGCTGGCAATTGTCAGGCAGCTCAGCAGACAGGAATCACGCAGTTCAGTAGGCCCTGGTCATGTGACAAAGCAGGCACTGTTCACGTGGCTGATCATACAATGATCAGGTGGCTGATCATGCACTGATCACGAGGCTGATCATGCACTAATCACGTTGCTGACCATGCACTGGTCAGGTGGCTCTCATGCACTGATTACCTGGATGATCATGCACTGATCACGTAGCTATCATGCCCTGATCACATGGCTATCATGCACTGATCCCGTGGCTGATCATGCACTGATCACATGGGTGATCATGAACTGACCACGTCACTTAGCATGCAGTGGTCTCGTGTCTGAATGGTGCTGATCATGTGACTGATCATGAACTGATCACATGGCTATCATGCACTGATGATGTGCCTCAGGAGGCAATAACCAAAGAGCTGAGCAGGCACGAATCACGCATTCAGCAGGCAATAATCATGGACCTCAGCTGTGATGAATCATGCTGCTCAGCTGGCCATCATCAAGCAGCTGAATAGGCAGGAATCAGACGGCTCAGCTGGCAATTGTCAAGCAGATGAGCAGGCAGGAACCACGCAGCTCAGCTGGCAATTGTCAAGCAGCTCAGCAGACAGGAATCATGCAGCTCAGTAGGCCCTGGTCATGTGACTCAGCAGGCACTGTTCACGTGGCTGATCATACACTGATCACGTGACTGATCATGCACTGATCACATGGCTATCATTCACTGATCATATGAATGTGCATGCACTGATTATTGGATGATCATACACTGATCACGTGACTGATCATGCACTGATCACGTGGCTGATCATGCACTGATCACGTGGCTGTTCATGCACTAATCACGTTGCTGATCATGCACTGGTCAGGTGGCTATCATGCACTTATTACCTGGCTGATCATGCACTGATCACGTAGCTATCATGCAGTGATCCCGTGGCTGATCATGCACTGATCACGTGACAGATCATGCACTGATCCCGTGGCTATCATGCACTGACCACGTGGCTGATCATAAACTAATCAAGTAACTGATCATGCACTGATCACGAGCCTGATCATGCACTGATCACGAAGCTGAAAATACACTGATCACGTGACTGTGCATGCACTGATCACGTCGCTGATCATGCACTGATCACGTGGCTGATCATACACTGATCACGTGACTAATCATTCACTGATCACGTGACTGATCATGCACTGATCACGTGTCTGAATATGCACTTATCACGAAGCTGATCTTACACTGACCACGAGACTGTGCATGCACTGATCACTTGGCTGATCATGCACTGATCACGTTGCTGATCATGCACGGATCACGTGGCAGATCATGCAAGGATCACCTGGCTAATCATGCACTGATCACGTGGTGGAGCATACACTGATCACCTGGCTGATAATGCACTAATAACACTGCGGATCATGCACTGACAACATGGCTGATCATACACAGATCACGTGACTGTGCATGCACTGATCACATGGCTGATCATGCACTGATAACCTGGCTATCATACACTGATCACGTGACTGATCATGGACTCTTCATGTGCCTGATCATGCACTGATCACGAAGGTGATCATACACAGATAACGTGACTGTACATGCACTGATCACGTGGCTGATCCTGCACTGATCACGTGGCTGATCATACACTGACCACGTGGCTGATCATGCACTGATGACATGGCTGATGATGCACTAATCACGTTATTGATCATGAACTGATCACATGGCTGAGCATGCAGTGTTCACGTGTCTGAATGGCGCTGATCATGTGACTGATCATGCGCTGACCACTTGGCTATCATGCACTGATGATGTGCCTCAGGAGGCAATAATCACAGAGCTGAGCAGGATCGAATCACACAATCATCAGGCAATAATCATGGACCTCAGCTGTGATGAATCATGCTTCTCAGCTGGCAATAATCAAGTACCTGAGCAGGCAGGAATTACATGGGTCAGCTGGCAATTGTCAAGCAGATGAGCAGGCAGGAATTACGTAGCTCAGCTGGCAATAATCAAGCAGATGAGCAGGCAGGTATCACGCAGCTCAGCTGGCAATTATCCAGCAGATGAGTAGGCAGGAATCACGCAGGTCAGCTGGCAATTATGAAACAGATGAGCAGGTAGGAATCACGAAGCTCAGCTGGCAGTTATCAAGCAGATGATCAGGCAGGAATCATGCAGCTAAGATGGCAATCATCAAGCAGATGAGCAGCCAGAAATCACACAGCTCACCTGGCAATAATCAAGCAGATGAACAGACAGGAAGCACACAGCTCATCAGGCCCTGATAATGTGACTGAGCATGCACTGTTCACATGACAGATCATGCACTGATCACGTGGCTGATCATGCACTGATCACGTGGCTGATCATGCACAGATCACGTGGCTATCATGCACTGATCACTTGATTGTGCATGCAGTAATCACGTGGATGATCATGCACTTATCACATGGCTGATCATGCACTAATCACATGGGTGATCATGAACTGATCACGTGACTTAGCATGCAGTGGTCTCGTGTCTGAATGGTGCTGATCATGGGACTGATCATGAACTGATCACGTGGCTATCATGCACTGATGATGTGCCTCAGGAGGCAATAACCAAAGAGCTGAGCAGGCACGAATCACACAATCAGCAGGCAATAATCATGGACCTCAGCTGTGATGAATCATGCTGCTCAGCTGGCCATCATCAAGCAGCTGAATAGGCAGGAATCAGACGGCTCAGCTGGCAATTGTCAAGCAGATGAGCAGGCAGGAACCACGCAGCTCAGCTGGCAATTGTCAAGCAGCTCCGCAGACAGGAATCATGCAGCTCAGTAGGCCCTGGTCATGTGACTCAGCAGGCACTGTTCACGTGGCTGATCAAACACTGATCACGTGACTGATCATGCACTGGTCACATGGCTATCATTCACTGATCACATGACTGTGCATGCACTGATCATGTGGATGATCATACACTGATCACGTGACTGATCATGCACTGATCATGTGTCTGATCATGCACTGGTACGGTGTTTGATCATGCACTGATGACGTGTCTATCATGCACTGATCACGCAACTGCACATGCACTGATTACTGGATGATCATATACTGATCACGTGACTGATCACGCACTGATCACGTGACTGATCATGCACTGATCACGTGACTGCGCATGAACTGATCACGTAACTGTAGGCAATGATCACTAGGCTATCATGCACTGATCACGTGGCTGATCATGCACTGATCAGGTGACTGAGCATGCACCGATCACGTACCTTTCCTGCATTGATCACTTGGCTATCATGCACTGATCACGTGGCTGATCATACCCTGATCACGTGACTGCACATGCACTGATGACGTGGCTGATCATACAGTGATCACATGATTGATCATGCACTGATCATGTGGCTGATCATGCACTAATCACGTTGCTGATCATGCAGTGGTCAGGTGGCTATCATGCACTGATCACGTGACTGATCATGCACTGATTATGTGTCTAATCATGCACTGATCATGAAGCTGATCATAGACTGATCACGTGATTGCATGCACTGATCACCTGACTGTGCATGCACTGATGACGTGGCTGATCATAGAGTGATCACGTGGCTGATCATACACTGATCACATGCCTGATCATGCACTAATCATGTTGCGGTCATGCACTGATCACGTGGCTGATCATACTCCGAACACGTGGCTGATCATGCACTGATCACAAAGCTGATCATACACTGATCACGTGACTTTATGCACTGACCACTTGACTGTGCATGCACGGATCACGTGGCTGATCATGCACTGATCACGTGGCTGAGCATTCACTGATCACGTGTCTGATCATGCACTAATAGCGTTGCGGATTATGCACTGATAGCATGGCTGATCATACACTGATCATGTGACTGTGCATGCACTGATCACGTGGCTGATCATGCACTGATCATGTGACTGATCATGCACTGATCACGTGGCTGATAATAAACTAATCGCGAAACTGATAATGCACTGATCACGAGCCCATTCATGCACTGATCACGTGGCTGATCATGAACTGATCACGTGCCTGATCAGGCACTGATCACGTGGCTGATCATGCACTTATCACGAAGCTGAGAATACACTGATCACGTGACTGTGCATGCACTGATCACGTGGCTGATCATGCACTGATCACGTGGCTTATCATGCCCTGATAACCTGGCTCTCAACACTGATTACATGACTGATCATGCACTCTTCAAATGCCTGATCATGCACTGATCTCGTGGCTGATCATGCACTGATCACGAAGCTGATCATACACTGATCACGTGACTGATCATGCACTGATCACGTGGCTATCATGCACTGATCAGGAGACTGCGCATGCACTGATCACATAACTGTAGGCAATGATCACTTGGCTATCATGCACTGATCCTGTGGCTGATCATGCACTAATCACGTTGCTGATCAAGCAGTGGTCAGGTGGCTATCATGCACTGATCACGTGACTGATAATGCACTGATCACGTGCCTGATCATGCACTGATCACGTGTCTAATCATGCAATAATCACGAAGCTGATCATAGACAGATCACGTGACTGCATGCACCGATCACTTGGCTGATCATGCACTGATCAAGTGGCTGATCATGCACTGATCATGTGTCTGATCATACACTGATCACGTGACTGATCATGCACTGATCACGTGGCTATCATGCACTGATCAGGAGACTGCGCATGCACTGATCACATAACTGGAGGCAATGATCACTTCGCTATCATGCACTGATCACGTGTCTGATCATACACTGATCACGTGACTGATCATGCACTGATCACGTGGCTGATCATGCACTGATCACGTGGCTGATCATGCACTGATCACGTGGATGATCATACACTGATCACGTGGCTCATCATGCACTAATCACGTTTCGTTCATGCACTGATCACGAAGCTGATCATACACTGATCACGTGACTGCATGCACTGATCACTTGACTGTGCATGCACTGATCACGTGGATGATCATGCACTGATCACGTGGCTGATCATACACTTATCACGTGACTGATCATGCACAGATCACGTGGCTATCATGCACTGATCACTTGATTGTGAATGCAATAATCACGTGGATGATCATGCACTTATCACATGGCTGATCATGCACTAATCACATGGGTGATCATGAACTGATCACGTGACTTAGCATGCAGTGGTCTCCTGTCTGAATGGTGCTGATCATGGGACTGATCATGAACTGATCACGTGGCTATCATGCACTGATGATGTGCCTCAGGAGGCAATACCCAAAGAGCTGAGCAGGCACCAATCACGCAATCAGCAGGCAATAATCATGGACCTCAGCTGTGATGATCATGCTGCTCAGCTGGGAATCATCAAGCAGCTGAATAGGCAGGAATCAGACGGCTCAGCTGGCAATTGTCAGGCAGATGAACAGGCAGGAACCACGCAGATCAGCTGGCAATTGTCAGGCAGCTCAGCAGACAGGAATCACGCAGTTCAGTAGGCCCTGGTCATGTGACCAAAGCAGGCACTGTTCACGTGGCTGATCATACAATGATCAGGTGGCTGATCATGCACTGATCACGAGGCTGATCATGCACTAATCACGTTGCTGACCATGCACTGGTCAGGTGGCTCTCATGCACTGATTACCTGGATGATCATGCACTGATCACGTAGCTATCATGCCCTGATCACATGGCTATCATGCACTGATTCCCGTGGCTGATCATGCACTGATCACATGGGTGATCATGAACTGACCACGTCACTTAGCATGCAGTGGTCTCGTGTCTGAATGGTGCTGATTCATGTGACTGATCATGAACTGATCACATGGCTATCATGCACTGATGATGTGCCTCAGGAGGCAATAACCAAAGAGCT
Source organism: Bos indicus x Bos taurus (assembly GCF_003369695.1). Taxonomy (NCBI): domain Eukaryota; kingdom Metazoa; phylum Chordata; class Mammalia; order Artiodactyla; family Bovidae; genus Bos; species Bos indicus x Bos taurus. The sequence goes on along the minus strand of NC_040103.1, from coordinate 639 downwards.
GAGCAGGCACGAATCACGCATTCAGCAGGCAATAATCATGGACCTCAGCTGTGATGAATCATGCTGCTCAGCTGGCCATCATCAAGCAGCTGAATAGCAGGAATCAGACGGCTCAGCTGGCAATTGTCAAGCAGATGAGCAGGCAGGAACCACGCAGCTCAGCTGGCAATGTCAAGCAGCTCAGCAGACAGGAATCATGCAGCTCAGTAGGCCCTGGGTCATGTGACTCAGCAGGCAACTGTTCACGTGGGCTGATCCATACACTGATCACGTGACTGATCATGCACTGATCACATGGCTATCATTCACTGATCATATGAATGTGCATGCACTGATTATTGGATGATCATACACTGATCACGTGACTGATCATGCACTGATCACGTGGCTGATCATGCACTGATCACGTGGCTGTTCATGCACTAATCACGTTGCTGATCATGCACTGGTCAGGGTGGCTATCATGCACTTATTACCTGGCTGATCATGCACTGATCACGTAGCTATCATGCAGTGATCCCGTGGCTGATCATGCACTGATCACGTGACAGATCATGCACGGATCCCGTGGCTATCATGCACTGACCACGTGGCTGATCATAACTAATCAAGTAACTGATCATGCACTGATCACGAGCC